>NC_054062.1:26756111-28006111 GCF_017639655.2 Falco naumanni | reverse complement strand
TGGCACCTAGAAGTCTTGCGAATATGTGTAATTACATTGACAGAAGAGCAACGTGAACAGAGCAGTGTACGTTAAGAAAGTGGTTCTCTAATATTTATTTAAGGTAATCTCTGGTCTTTCTTGGATACTTACTAGGCTCCTGCACTGAAGTGGATTTTGTGTCACATGGACATGAGTTCCTGGAGCAGATTTGATGTTGTCTGGTTCTGGACTATTAGGGGCAAACTCTGCATCTGACTTCTTTCTTGGCAGTGGAGAACCCTTCCCACTTCCCCCATCTAGCTGGCCTATACCTAGATTTCTCAAGCACTCTGATACATAAAGAATATTTGCAAAGATTTGCTGAACATTGGACCTTTGGATTCACATTTTCTATCTTTTTTTGGGGTAATATGTGATAACATTGACAGGTAGCGTGCTGACTGAAATTTCCTATAATTCCTACAAGTGATGATAACTGCTCATCATGTCATTTGTACTGTATGTTTTCAAAGGAAGCATCTTGGGTCTCATGTATCCAAGGTAGTATCCGTAAAAACACAAATAATTTAGAACTTTACCCTTAGCTGAACATAACTACTGTAACTTAAACCTCAGTTGATCCATTTGACTCTAGGCCAATATTGAATATGCATGTAGATAGAGAAAAGCCTAACCACAAGTACTGCTTGTACTTACCATAGTTAAGTTACCACAGACCATGCCTTAAATTGCTTATAAAATTGTCAGTTATTAAATAATTCCAAGAACAAGATTAGGGAAAAGTTGTCATTTTGCCTAGTAAAACAGTTTTTGTAACCTTTTCATTAAAGCCAGGACTTCAGATTTGGCTTAATTATTGTCTTTGTATTATGAATGTATTTTTTCCTGTCTTCTGAAAATAGAGTAGTGTTTGATCGAAGTAAAAGCCTTTGAAAAAAAGTATCTTAAGTTTATATATGTTCTTAGAAGTGGCTGGTGAGAGTTTGCCAGCGACATTTTCCAAAGACAGCATCTGCAGCCAAGTGCTTGAGTGGAACTTTCCCTGTCATTGTTTCTCCTTGAATCCCAGTGTGGACTCTGATACAAGTATTAAAAAGGAGGAGTTTAGCTCTGTTTTGACTGTTAGAGGCACAGACATCACAAAGAAGAAAGAAGAGGTGACTGCTTTGCAAAGGAGTGAGAATGGCAAGTGGCGTCTGTTTGCAAGTATCAGCAGACAAAGGCAGTTAGAAAACCATTAGGAGGGTCTAGGCACAGGGAAATGAGGAGGTGGATGTTGAGTGATCTGGAAAGGTCTCCTGCTCAGGGGAGGGTAGGAGGCCTAAACCCAGTAGAGAACATACTTCCTAAGCCTCTTCTTTCCTCTGCTATCAGCAAATAGCAGAGAGAACAACGGGTAAAGAACGTCTCTCCCTTCAGTGCTTGCTGGATTGGTATTCATACATTTGAGGTCTGTTTGGTGGGTGGAGAATTCAAACTGCTGACAATTTATACTGCACAGAGTCATACTGACTCTGCAGTAGAAATCCTGTATTTTGGGCATAGTTAAGTATAAAAGTTAGATTGTTCTCATATAGCTCTTTTAATGCTAAAGGACTAAAATGTTAGGACGTTTCTTGTTTTAGGCTGTTGGTGTGACCATTATGTATCCATTGTAGTGCTCTTCAATTCTGTTCTTAAAAGGCTTTCTCCCCAGCAACCCCTTATTCACTGCACAGCTGTAAATTGTTTGGGGATTTATCAGTAAAGGAGTTTTCTGCAGTAGACGGTAGAATGGGCGCAGAGGAATGCAGAAAGACAGGGAATAGTCTCAGCTTAGGGAAGTTGAATGCCACCTTGGAGGACTAGTTTCTGTCCATCTTGGATGCTAGATGACTATTTCATGTTGGGTAGGTAACATACATCAGGAATTCACAGATGGGCATTCATTTTTTAACATTTGTGAAACACATGTAGCCAAATTTGCCAGTGTTCTGACATTGCCAGGACAGCTAAAATCACGTGAAACTGAGCTGTTTACTGTCTGAGTGTCTTGAAAAATTGAACATGCATCAAGTGTATGGAACTAAAGAGTACTTGAGACAGTTTGGACCTAGACTTCTGTGTCTCCTGTTTCCATATCTGTAAATTATGGCTAGCAGTGTTTTGTTGTTGAATAGGTGTATCGGGTCTGGCTGAGCCTCATAGCAGCCCTTCGAGCGCTGTGCTCTGTTTTGGTAGCTACAAAGGTGTTGATAACACACCAGTGTTACGGCTGCTGCTGAGCGGTGCTTGCACAGCATCAAGGTTGTCTCTCCAGCATTATCCCCCTCACCAGTAGGCTGGGGGTGGGCAAAATCTAGGGAGGGGATGCAGCCAGGACAGCTGACCCAAACTGACTGAAAGGATATTCCATACCAGATGATGTCTGCTCAGATATAAAAGCTAAAAGAAAGGAGGAGGAAGGGGGGGCATTTGTTATCAACAGTGTTTGTCTTCCGGAGCAACCACTCCTTATACTGAAGCCGTGCTTCCCAGGCAGTAGCCAAACATTGCCTGCTAATGGGAAGTAGAGAATAACATCTTCTGTTTTCCTTTACTTCTTTGCGTGCAACCTTTGCTATTGCTTTATTAAACTGCCTTTATCTTGACCCACAAGTTTTTTCCATCTTACTTTCTATCCCCCAGTTCTGCTGAGGAAGGGAGTAATAGAGTGGCTTGGTGGGCACCTGGCAACCAGCCAAGGTCAACCCACCACAATAGGTTGTGAAGAAGATCATTTTTTTTACTATTTGAGGAGCATTAAGTACTGGAGTAATGAGTGGGTATGTTTGTGTGATACCAAAGACCCAGGAATAAAATAAAAAAAGCACAGCTGTCTTTTATACTAGGTTGTTTGATAGGAAATATACATTCATAGTATTGAAACTGGTATTAGAGTTCACACATGCAAAGGCACAGATTTTTTTTTCTTCAACTCTTTTGGAGTCTGTAATTTTTACCGAAGTCGTACTACTCTTGGAAGGCCCCATCTAGATACGGAGTTCTGTTGAGTTTAGTTTCATGGAGATGTACAAGGGATTGGTTTTGCCTGAAGGTTGTGTATTTAGCTAAAGAAATATAATAGACAAATTGGGTTCAGGGAGAGGCACTAATTATACAGGTACAGTTTTCCATAATGTACTTGGGTATACTGCTTGGAGGTACAAAGATGCAATTTTATTTTCTAAACTAAATATGCACTGGGGCATGTCCATGGCATTTTAAGCAGGTGTAAGCTCCTGCTGCCAGAGCTTGAAGAAACTGAGAAAATATCTGCCTATGGTTAGTGTAATATCAAGACAGAGTATATTAGATGTGGCTCAGTGCCATGGTAACACCAGAATATGGTTTCTAGTCAGCTTACAACACAGACATATCTTGCTGCTAGTCAGCCAGCTTGCAAATTTTCTTATAATTAAAACAAAGAAGATTCATTAAAAATACTTTATTAAAACAAACAATCTTCTTTTTAGGAAGCTGTGACAGTGATCTTACGGAGGAGTTCTGAATATAGTATTTGCAGGAAGACAGACAGAGTTTAGGAAAGAACTAGTGTAACCGTAGAACAATAAAGACTGCAATACTTAAACTTGGACAATACAGAACCTTCTCTTCTTTTATACCTCAGTGAGTGGGATGTTACCGATCCTGCTTATTGGAGTGGGTGAGATTTACCTTGTTCATGGCAATAAACCTACACATTCCTTGAAAGTGGTGATTAGTAGTTAAATGTTGATTCCTGTGCTTTCCTACCAGTAAAAAAAGTGTGAAGATTGCCAAGTTCATCCTATATTGATAAGTGTCTCAAGAGCTTGTGCTGCAGGTAGGTCAGGGTAGATCAGACAGCTTAGTGTGGTGTTGCTCTAAAAGTAAAATGTTGGCATTAATGTTTATGACTATGCAGTCAACTGACAGGAGTGTTACATGACGTGTTACAGTACATCCCATATGTTAATTTAGCTGCTAAACTATAGTGACTTTTCTTTTTAATCACTCATTTCTATGTATCTTGTGGGCTGCACAATGTTTAAGCAGTGGCTAAAAATCCCAATACTCCATCACTGCTCATTTTATCATGTTATCATGAGCAACACTCACTTGGAAATCACCAGCTCTGCATGCATCAGTCCCTGGACCTGTACCAAATACAGGAAAGCAGTGATTCCTTATAAGCTATACAGCTAAACAGGGTAGGCAAGTACAACTGCTGACTGTGCAGTTGCTGCTCTTGTCTCACTATATACCAAAATGAATCAGTGTAGTATACCCAGAAACAGAGCATAGAGCAGGAGCTCCAGAACTTTTTTTGAGTGCTACTAAAATAGAAAGAAAACTCTGTGATAGAATAGTGCTCTAGAAGCTTGTACTTCTTTTGGACCATGCATAGATGCAGGAGGAGATATTTAGGCTGTATTCCTTTTCTAGAGGAAAGGCAGTAGATCAGATCTTTGCGGGATACCAGTTTGAAGTACCTTCACAGGAGTCCCCTGCAGGAGTGAACTGCATTGCAATTACATGCACAAGAGAGTACTGGGCTTAATGACTGAGAGTCTTTTTCAAAGTTGTTTTCCTGTGAGCAAGTAGGTGCTAAATATTTTCAGTTTGGGGGACTGAAGTTCCTGTCTATGTAAACATATGTTTGCAGTCTTGATTTTTAGGTCTTATGCTTGTGCTTTTCTCTGCAACGCTTCTGTTTATGAGCTAGCAATGTTTTGTATTCAGGGATTTATTTTTTCATTGTCTGTCTTTTTTTCTTTCTTTCTTTGCATGTTCCTGCTTATGTCACAAGTAGAAGGAACTGATCAAAACTCCAGGTAGAAGATAAATTCCAGAATAAGAAGAAAATCACAGAAGGATTGTGGAGAAGAATCTGGAGTACAAGTTCTGGTATGAAATTCTAAATATTTTCCTTGGAATTCAGGTCACTGTCTGCTCTGGAAGACAAACCTCACTTAGTATAGAGTATAGCATGTAAAATAGTTCCACTGAGTGTGCTGGCTGGGCAAAGATTACTTTTTACCAGAAAGACTATGTTTAAATGGGTTCAGATTAGCATAGTTCCTACTCTGTTGTACATGGTATCCACTAAGATATTTTTCATGCTTTATCCAAATGTTGAAGTGCCTTATATGTAAGAAAACTTGTTTGTATGAAAACTAGCTACAAAGTCAGGTCAACTTTCTAGTGCTGGATTTTTTTGCCACTGTTAAAAATGTTTTGAGTATGATTTTTATCCTTCTTCAGGTATCAGAAGGAAAACCATATGTAAACACTCTTGAAAGGCATTCTTCCATCTCCACAGTTTGAAGTCAAATGGCAATTCATGTCCTTAATACTGAAGATGTTGAAATCTTGCACGCATTTAAATAATGCTTTATCAGTATTCACCTACAGAATACCTTGGTCTGTTTCTGACTCCATATCTCCACTAAAGGCACTGGAAAGCATTCCTGCTAATTTAAGGGGCTACAATTTGAATCCTTTATACTTATTGCAGAAATTGTGAATTTAGATCTGTGAATTTACACAAAGTAATAATTTTTTTTTTCCCTTGAAATCAGATTATGTTTAAAACCCTAGAAAGCTTATTTAAATTTAGGAAACCTTAGTTGCTCTTTTTTCACTTCTGTAGCAATACATTTGCTTTTTTTGACCAGTAAGTATTTCCAGAATTTGGCTATGTAAAAGCTTGTCAGGGTAAAACCAGGTATACTTGCATTACAAGTTGACTGGCTGGAATCAGTCACCTAATCCTAGAGAAGATGGCTTGATTATTTTTAGTCTTATGTAGATGGGTTTGCTGGTACAATTTCAAAAGCTTTCTCTTTGTAAGTGCAAGACAGAGCACTGGAAAGTCACCATGTATGTTTTCTAGGCCCGTATCATAGGTGCTGTTATATAAAAAAAAAAACATTTAGTGCCCACTGAACTGAAATTCAAGTGATGATCTCACTGTTGCTAAGTACCAACTTCAGCTGGTATAAAATGTTGCAGCTAGAAGTTTGTAAGTTCTGTGTTCAGCGTGACCAGAAGGAAGGACAGGGAGCAGAGAGAGGAGAAGCTCATTGCAAAAGTAGTTTAACTAGATGACACAAAACTTTGAATAAGGACCAGTGCATCAGCAGAAATGAAATGGAGATATAATCTAGCAATATTCTTAAGGTAATATAATCATGATTTCCCTACAGTAGGCATTTGATTCAAATGTTAGACTACAGTGCAGCTTAACTGAATCAAAGGAGTACCACAAAGGAGATGGAAGCCAAAGAATGCATGTAGTGAGTGTAGGCATTTGTATCCTACCAACTCTTTCTTTGCTTGAAACTGCAGAAATAAGTATGCAGTATTTTAGGTGTTCATGAGGGCAACAGCAGAAGAAAACCCATGGGGGTAATTCTAAAATTGATATATTCCATATAAATGTAATTAAGCTCCCTGAAATTAGATGAGTTCAAATAGAAGTCTCATACACTTCCATGGGCATATTCCAGATCTGAGGTCTGAGATAATAAAATAGAAGAATAGGATAAATAGCAAAAGAGAAATCACTGTGTAGAAACTATTTGTAGATTCTATTTACAGAGCGCCTTATTCACCCCTCACAAAGCACAGATTTCTAAAAGAGTTTTGAAGCATTGTGGTATAATCAGCTGCCAATGTCAAGTGGAGACAAAGGAGTAAAGGTAGTCTTGGGTGAATGGGCAAGGGGAATATCAAGCAGTTGTCAAATTACATTGCTTCTGTGGTTGTTAATCCTGTAGTCCCTACTCAAATACTGAACTTGGTTCTGGCAATTGCACTTCAGGGAGGATGAAGAAAAAATGAAAAGGGTAGAAGACCTAAAAGAATGATACAGGACTTGGGACACATTCTTTATCATGAAAGACCGGAGGCACAGTTTAGTAAAAGTAAAGCAAAGGTGACACTTCCAGCCAGTAATCAAGCCATTCCTGAATATTGTCTTTGGTAAACTAAATGGAAACATTTGAGATAAAGTAACTGATATTAAAAACCACATTGTTCAGTCTTTCAGATCAAAGGAAAAGTAAATGATTGTAGCTTAGCAAATGAGGTAATAAACCCCAGACTAATTCAGACTATAATTAAGGATTTTTTATTATTATTATTTTACTAATTGGAAGCATTAATAATTGTGGTAGATTCCTCAGCGCTGGTAATCTTGAAAATTAAGGAGGATGATTTAGTCAAACTAATCCATTGCACTTCAGGTGGGAATTAGTAAGTCCTATGGTTTGTGGGTTTTTTTAATGCAGCTCAGACTAGATGATCACAGTGATCTCTTTTGACTTAATATGTATTACAGTAAAGGTTGTGCAGTCAGTCTTTACTGTAACACTTGGATGTTTAATTATACAAAGCCCTGGCAGAGAATGTTCTGCACACGATTACCTGAAAATCTCCAGAATTCAGATTGCTAATTCCATAAAAGCAGAATAGAGGGACATGTATATCAAGAAGGCAGTAGGATGCTATTAGACAGATGAGACATTTTTGAGAACACCATATCTTGTGTAGTTTGTCAGCACTTTATAAAGGCATGACAGGGTCCCTTGTAAAATATCGGGCTATTTAAATTTTAAATCATCTTTTATCTTCCTTCATAGTTGGTAGTATTCAAAAAGTGCGTGGAAAGTAAAGCAACAGCTAGCCCTGTAGCTCTGCAAAATATAGCCCCTGGATATAAGGGAGAGCTATGCACTGTATTTGCATAGCATGTTGGTCTCCAAGTAGGTTAAGTATCTGCTTGGCCATTTGGTTTCTGTAAAAATACTGTTCCTTATTTGTTCTGTGTTAAGTCTTTTAAAATGTGTTGTTTTAACAACAGATAAAAGCAAGCTAGCTAAGTTGTGGAATGGTCCAAGGTCAGCATTCCAGAGGAGTTTTTTCTGAAAGAAGAAAGCCAGACTTGAATGAACATCTCATATTTATTTTGCAAATAATAAGATTAGAGAAAATAAATATTGTGTGGAAGTGTATGCCCTAGCTTCCCTAAGGTAACAGTAACACAAGGATGTGTGTTGTGTAAGTAGAACTAACAGATGCTTAGGAATCCTAAGAAGTCAGGTTTCCTGTCTCAGGCTTCTTCTCTTCTTTTTGGCAGATTTTTTTCATACCACTGGTAGAAAATAAGTATTTTATTATAATTGATAAATGTCCTTGTTAATAACTACATTGTCATCCTCGTACCCTATTCCAGTAGTGTGGAACGAACGTGCAAGAACGAACTTTGCCTCAGATGTACAGTAATCTTTAAGCCCCCTGTAAGAGATACACAGCAGTATGCTTCAGTGTTCACAGCATTTTTCATATGTGTGACTGATGGAGAGAGTCGAAGAGTCAGAAGCCACAGGTTCAACCCCCCCTAAAGTCAGTAGAGAGATTTGCTGCAACAACTTCTGATTTATAGCCTGTACGTTTTGTTTTCTGTTTTACCCACAAAATTTCTGTATGAAAATCTACTGCAAAGAGGTTGTTTTTTAATTTTTGTTGTAATACAGCATTTTCATGCTCAGTGAGAGAACATTAAAAATATTGGGTAATACAAATGGTGCTTTACTATGAGTGCAGTAAAAGTAACAAGTATCAGTGAGGTGGCACCCAAAAATACTGTCATTTATATCTAGTATATTCCCATTCTAAAAAAAAAGTCAGTATCTTCATAGAATATCTATCTGTTATGAAATCGTGTCATTATTCTGTATGGCATCTTACATTGTGTTTCTTGCCATATTAATTAAACATCTTCCAGCAGTGTATTAAACAATGTGCCTAACATCTGTCACATGCTTTTAACACGTCCTCTCCCCAAGGAGAAAAGCGTGTGCAGTAGGTGGCCATATTTTGGTAGACTTTTTGTGTTTATTTTGGGGCAAGTATATTGAAAGCCTTTCTGTTGACAACACAAAATCAATTTATGATGTTACACAAAATTACTCCTATATAGCTGATTAACCTACAGACAAACTACAGACTGAGCTGAACGCTGCCTGGATAAGTAGTTAATCTGGTAACCAGCCCACTCCCATATTCTTTCTGTTGCTCAGAGGTGCTGGTCATGTCATACAATGCACATCTGTATCTGGCCATGGAGAAATGGGACAGCACACGTCTGGCTGTAACACAGATACAGGCTTAGTCATGTCACAGGTGTGTATAAATCCTCAATACCTACTCACATATCACCGGACAACACAGCAGAAAGGTTGGACTAATTTTGATTACATTATTTTTGTGGCTTAACTCTGGTAGGCAGCTAAGCATCACAAGCTGCTCGCTTACTCCCTGCCCCAACCCCCAGTGGGATGGGGGAAGAGTAAAGGAAGCAAACGTGGGGTTGAGGTGAAAGAAAATAATTGCTTAATAAGTGAAGGATAAGTGGAAGATGAGAGAAAGGAAAGAAAACAAAAAGTGAAGCAAAGGCATTCACTCTACCTCCCACAGGCAGACTGACACCCAGCCAGTTCCCAAGCAAAAGATATTTAACCTTCATAAACCCTCCTCTTTTCCCTTTTTATGGCTGAGCATGGCGTTATATGGCATGGAATATCTCTTTGGTTAGTTCAGGTTATCTGCCTGATTGTGTCCTCTCCCAACTTACTGCACCCCACTCAGTCTTCATTGTGAAAGAGGGAAGGTCTTGATGCTGTGCAAACACTGTTCAGCAATAGCTGGAACATTAGTGTATTATCAGGATTGTTTTGGTCACAAATGTAAAAACACGGCACTGTATGAGCTGCTCTGAAGAAAGGCAGCTGTCCTAGCCAGGCCCAGGTACAATTATTTAGCAGGATGACTTAAAGAGCATTTGAGACTTAACATGATTGGACTTAATGATCTTAAAGGTCTTTTTGAACCTAAGCAATTCTATGATTCTGAGTCTATAAAAAGCTATAGATAGCATTGGAATAACAAAATATTTGACAGGAAAGAAGAAGACAGTCTTTTATAGGTAAACTTAGTGCTTTTGAACACATTTTATAGTTCTTATGGTAGAGCAGATGATGAATATTTCTAACCCAGACTGAGAAGGGAATCCACACATCAAAGATATTTAAGGTACATACTTACGCAGTGTGTCCCACTGAAGCAGTGTGTCCCGCTGAAGTTGCTCAACACTTGAATGAATTGAAAAATAAGAATTTAAGTTTGTCTTGGACGCAAATCTGTACTTAGGTCAGTAAGTGTTCTGTTTCATTCCTTTTACTGCAGAAGACAGGCTACTTACACAGTTGTGTGCATTGCATAATGCTCAGCTTTCTCAAACTAGAGTGTTTATTTTCTTGTGCAGGAGTCTTTTGGATGTTTTGCCTAAATGTCTTATGTTTCCACCTACTCCTGTCTAACATAATGCATTCCTTTTATAGAGAAATGAGATCTGAAAGACCATATTTGGCATTAGTCTCTAGTGAAACTGAAATTTTTGCTGGAATCTACTGAGGGTTTTGCAGGTTTACTAGCAGTGCTGTTTTGGGAATAGAGCAAAAAGGTTGCTGTTATTTTTGTTGACATGGAGTCTGTAGGGATGTAAGCAGTCCAGCATTCCCCATGTGAGCAGTTTTATTTCCACATGATGTTTGAATTTTGCATGAAAACTTCATTCTTTCCTCATGTCTGCTCATGTGTCATTAGTAATAAATAGTCACTGACTCCACTGTGGGGTTCACTCTAATGCTTATAAAGTACAGAAGTACTTTTAGACAGAGTAGAAGGTACTTATAGTATCTAACCATCCTGGGTTTGGGAGGCGTGAGAAAGGAACTAGAAGGAAGAATGGAAATGTGGCATTTTCATATGTGCAGTTTCTGCCTGTGCAGTGGTCATCACAACCTAACGAAAGAGAGCAAAGCATCCATGGGATTATAATGCAATCTTTGTAGCTTCAAGACTAAGAGGTGTAATAGAGCAGTAGACCAGAGGACCACTTCAGTACTTAATAGCATCCACATGCTTCCACCACATTTTTTTATTATATAATGTAGTGCTGGAATTTTCTCACAGGATGCTTACAGGAGTTAGGAGGAGTGACACTTTGTTCTCCCAGAGTTATCAATGCACTGTGGACACTGGTGGTATCCTGTATTTGACAATTTTCCTCCTAGTTATTGGGAGATTGTGGTACTTGTGCATGTGTGGAACAAGAGTAGTTTACAAGTACACTTCTAACCATGCTGCAAAGAGTGCAATGATGGAGACGTTACCCTTAAACCTCTCTGCAGAGCATAATACGTGTGTGTGCTTGAATCTGTAATAATATTTTTTTATTTGCCACCAAAAATACTTTCAGTTAATTACAAATACAAAGTGAGACAGTATTTCTGTTTCAATGATTGTTAATATTAACTGCGCTTCGGAAATGAGTGTAACTGCATTTTTATTTCCTTTTTAGTAATGAATGTGTAGCTGTAAAACACTCTATCAGTACTAGATCTGTATTAACCAATAACCTCTTTATCACAACAGAGGTAAAAGTACATAGAGACATAAAAATAATTTGTTTCAGGAAGTCACGGAGGTATTGTGTGGGATTAGGCTCTGTAAACAGCCATATCCCCATTCACGAGATGTTTGTTAACATGAAAAAGCAAGAAGAGTTGATGGGTCTGATTCTTTATCATCATAAGTAATCACTTGCTTTTGCTTAAAAATGAATGCAAAAATGCAATTAAAACACAGTGTTCTGTTTCACTCCCATTTTGTAAGTGTATAAAATTATATATCTATAAATACAAAGACACATACTATATAAGGTATGAAATTCTGAAGAATCCAGCTTTTTATATTCAAATATTTTAGTTTGAAAAATGTTATACTTGCCTCCATATGCTGAAAATTTGAGACTTAACTTGTAATTCCTTACCAATTCTGTTCTAAAACTTAACTGCAGGTATCATAATTATTTTCAGGAGCCTAGTACCAATAGCAATATGAGGCAGTATGTAGGTTAAGTGTTCAGTATGGCTTTTTTCTTTTTTTTTTTTTTAAATAAAATCTGTCACCTCAGAGATTAGCTGTCTGGTTTAAATGCATGTCGAATGAACATTCAGATGAAGAATGATGTTGTGATTAACACATGATATTGGAATTTGAGAGTTGGAAGTTTAATTCCTAGGCAATCAGGTCTCTCTGTGTGGCTGACATCGGAAATCTATTAGAAAACCAGCTAGAAATATTTTACACTTTGTATAAAACAGGTTCAGTAATGCATCCTTTTCTTCACACACTTTAGATTGGAGACTCTTTAGACCAGATGGGCTCTCAAAGGGTGTGTTTCCACAGCAGCTGAAGGTGTATTAGCTGAATGGATGTATTTGCACCAAGTGTATTCTAGCCAGCTTTGTTAAATAGCAACAAAATAATGTCAGGTGTTCTAGTAAATGGGATGATCCAGCCTGCGCTGGGCCCTTGTGTGGCTAGGTTATGCTGGTGTGCATTCTGTATGTTCACTTCCATAATTACTGGAGTTCGCTAGATTAAAGAGTAGATCTACTTTTACCTTTCAAAAAATTTGGGGTTTTTTAATCAGCTTTTGGTTTATTCCTTTACTAAATCCTGCAGTCAACATTTACATTTACTTCTGATTTATTCTTCTGCAGAAGCAAGCTTCTTCCATCCTCTGTCGTCCCTTGGCCCTCCCTGTCCTGTAGTACATAGATTCTTCCTTTACCCACAGAAGACTGGAAGGCATGACTCTGTGGCTGCTTTGCTCAGGAAAGCTGTTTTGCTGGGGAATACTAGTTGACAGTTGCCCCAGAATTCCCAAGAAGTATGATTTCCTTCATGCTTTAAGAAAAGCAAGAAATAAATACAATTAAAGCTTGAGTCAATACAGATTTGCACAGATTTCCCTAGGGCTGGATAGCAGTAATACATAGCCCAGACCCTAAATGTAGTTACCCTCATTTTCATCCCGAACCACCTCTAACAGAGAGCCCACTTCCTGCATGAGTTACCCACTTCTGAAATTACATTCTCCTCTATGACAATTGGACTATAGGTGTTCAAAAGGCAAGCAGTGCACTAAATATAAAACTTAATTGATTGAATAGAGATCTATACTATGGAAGGACATATTCTGCAGTTTAAGATTGTGGAGTTTTCCTCTTCAGGAAGGATTTAGACTCCTGTTACGTAAGTAACATGGAATAACATCTCTGCCCCAAAGCTGTAATATTTTGAAAACACAATTAAGCTAACAGGTAAATTTCTTCATCAGATTTTGAGTTAAAATTTGGTGCCTCTAAGAAAAGTAGAAACGCCTAGCAGTAAACAAAGGATAAGAGAAATGGAAAAACTTGATTGAAAGGAAAGAAGAGGGAAGCTGAAACAGGCAAAGCAGCTGTTAACCAAGTTTAAACGGACTGTGTTTTTCTGTTATGCATTATTGCAGGAAGCTTACTGTAATGGTAAATCTAACCTTAAATTGTACAGTAGCTTCTTCATAATTCAAACTTTTTAGACATGTCATGGAGCAAATGGGAGTGGGCATAGAGCTCCTGTGTAATATAGTGATACTGATCTGTAATGATTTTTAGGAAAACTCAGTAGCTTTTGTTTAATTTACATTATGGTGCTCACCACAGTGGATCCCATAGGCTAATGAAGACAAGGAGGTGACAGAGCCAGTGCATGCTTGGGTGTATCCCTAGTATCCGTGCTGCACGCTGACAAGGGACCAATGTCATGGCCATGAAACAAGACCCCAGCATTCACCATGGCATACACCTCTGATACAATTCAGACTCAAACTGGAATCGCTAACACCTTCTGTTCACAGGTTGCCTAGACCTGCAAGTAGCAAGCATATTCCAAACTTATTGAGTAACTCTGGTTAGTATTTCACAGAATCCCAGAAACCTTGAGGTTAGAAAGGATTTCTGGAGGTCATCAATTCCACTGCCCCTGCTTAAAGCGAGGTCAACTACAGCAGGTTGCTCTGGCCCTTATCTGTTGGGGTTTTGAAAATCTCTGAGGATGAAGACTCCAAAGCCTCTCTGGGCAAAAATAATAATAATAAAAAAAATACGGCACTGTTCAACCGACCTCCCAATAAAACCCTTCCTTTCCTAATGTTTAAATGGAATTTCCTGTGTTTCAGTGTGTCCATTGTCTCTTGTTCTTTCACTGGGCACCACTGAGAAGACTTTTGCTCAGTGTTCTTTACTCCTCCTTCCATCCTCCATCACAAATTTATAGACAACAGTAAGATTGCCCCTGAGCCTTCTTTCCTGCAGGCTAAACACTTCCAGCTTTCTTAATCTGTCCTCATGTGATAGATGTCAATCCCCCAGTCACCTTTGTGGCCCTTCACTAAACTCGCTGCATATGTCTTTGTCTCTTTTACTTGGAATTCACAACCGGACACAGCATTCCAGATGTGTCTCACCACCTCTCTTGACCTGCTGGTAATAAGCTCAGGTGGCTGTTAGCCTTCTTTACTGAAATGTGCATTGCTGGCTCATGTTTAATTTCATGTCCACCAGGAAATCCAGGTTTTCTTCTGCAAACCTGCTTTTGAGCCTGTCAGTCAGCATGTACTGGTGCAGGGGCTATTCCTTGCAAGTACAGACTTCGCACTTGCCCTTGGTGAACTTTGTAAGACTCCTGAAGGCCCATTTCTCAAGCCTTTTGTGGTCTCTGTGAGTGGTGGCACAACCATCTGGTGTATTAACTACTGCTCTCAAAGTTACATCATCTGAAAAATTGCAGAGTATGCACTCTGTCCCATCACCAGGTCATCAATGATGTTGTTAGGCAGTACTGGCCCCACTATCCACCCTTGGGGTACCCAGTTATGACTGCCCTCCGGCTGGACTTCGTGTTGCTGATCATAACCATTTGAGACGAGCAGTTCAGCCACTTTTCAGTCCATCTCGTTGTGCATTTGTCTAGTCCAGCCCCTCTAGTCAAGGCAGGGTCAACTAGACAAATTGCCAAGGGTGGAGACTCCACAGCCTCACCAAAGCAAATAATTCCAGTGTTTGTCCACCCTCACAGTGGATTTTTTTTCCTTATGTTTAAAGGGGGTTTCCCATATTTCAGTTGGTGTCTGCTGCCTCTAGTCCTATCACTGGATGATACTGAGAAGTCTCTTGCTCTGTATTACTTCCCCTGTCAGTTATTTATACACATTGATAAGAACCCCCCTGAGCAAGGCTAAATAATCTCAGTTCTCTCAGCCTCTCCTCATATGACAGATGCTCCAATCCCTTAATCATTTTAGTGGCTCTTCAAGCACTTTGTACGATAAAATCGTAAACTGAGAAAATTATGTGGTAGAATAGCAGTTACCTTTCACTCTTTATTGTCAATATTTGCATCTTGTCTGATTAATGTTACTGTGTTCTGTGGTTTTGAAGAAGAGACACTTACCAAAGAAGTATGGATCTTCATGATTTTTTGTCTATGCTAAATGAATTCCAAGAATACTATAAGTGGTTACAAGTTTATTACTCTTTGAGCACTAAGCGCTGTTTAAATTGGCTCCTGTTTACATCAGTGCCAGTGATTTGGACATCAATGGACATCATTGAAAGGTCATGTTCCTAGTGAGGATATTTGCTCTAAAATTAATAATATTGACCTTGTTACTAAGTAAAAATTATGTTTCTAAAGATTTGGGCAGGGGGTCCTAGACTCGAGACAAACTATGGAGCTACTTTTTCCTTCATCAAAAAATGACTGTATGTACTCTATCTACAGCAAAAGAGTATACTTTCCATTTCTCTTCTTCATAACAAGCTTTGTTATGTGGTTTTGTTAGCACAACATTAACTGTACCAAAAGTTGTAGTTTTCAGGAATATTATTAAGTCTCTTTGTACTAAAATTTATTATATGTCCTTATTCTAAGTAAAGTTTATTTGTCCTTATTGAATGAGGGACACTAATGTGAATTTGGATTATTAGGAAGCAGTTTCAATACCTCACTTTGAGGGCTTTTTAAATGGTTTTGCATTTTTTACATTATTCACTAATTTTATTTTTTTTAAAGGAAGGGGGGGGGGGGGGATTGCTTCACTAGTACAAATACAGAGAGACGCAGATACAATGAAGAAGTTTGTACCATAGATTTTATATCGGATAAAGTTGTAAATTGGCAGTCTATGTTTGAAGGTACCTCTTTTTGATATATTTTGTAACAAATGGTTTCTCTCATGGTTTTGATAAGTTGCTGCTTAGTGGAAGGCATTGCCCTGAAATACATACATTAGTTGCTGACTGATGGAGGGTTATGATGGCACCAGTGTTTCTGACAAGTTTAAAAGACACAAGGATAAAACACTAGACGACATTGCAGATTTCTCAGCAGGAAAATGTAAATCTCCTTAATTTTATTCCTACTGAGCTGTGGCAACTAAGGTCTTATATTTAAATGTGAATTATTAAGTAGACAGCATGATGATGATAGGAGGAGGCTATGTGTTATATGTATCAACAAGTTCTCATAAGCCAAATACCTTGTCAAGAATTCATATTCCCATCTATGCATTTGGGAAATAATTTTAAGAGTATTATGCCTTTTATTCTTAAAAGCATACCAAGGATATTAGATGAGGGAGTGGAGTGAGATTTGCCATGTAAATTGATAGGTGAAACTTTGCTTTAACCCTCCAGAACCTAAACTTATCACAGCACTGAAGAAAATAGTCACATGTAAAAAACCTCAGCAAGGTGTATACAGGTTGCACTAATATAGAAAGGTCAGATACTGTATAGTATCTTTACAACAGTTTATCATTTTAGAAAAACATTCTTGAAATGTATTTAACAGGCAGCTTGGTTCAGTACCAATCGTGAAAAATTTTGAAAGTGAAAAGGTTTGGACGGGTTTTGGTTGTTTGATGGGGGGCTTTTGTTTTGGTGTTTGGTTGTTTTTTGTTATTTTTTTTTTAATGTGTTGACACTGTTAAAAAAAATAAGAGGCAGCAGGCAACCTCAAGCTGAGGTACTGTATATGAGATAAATCTCATCTCTTAGTGTTTGACAATGACTATAGGATTTGGAACTCTTGCAATACAAATTAGAAATAGCAGTGAGGTATGAATAAATACTAAAGAATGGTGCATGCTCTCTGCTTATTTTATAGACCTTTATAAAATATAAGGAGGTGACTTACATACATGTGTACACTGCTGCATGGACTTCCTAAGCGTGATGCAAGTGAATAGTCAGCTACCTGCTTTAGTGAGCTGGACTGTAGATTTGCATGGACTATGGGCATGCACAGTGAGGCACGAATGGCAGTGTTTGTAGAATCAGGGCCTAAATATTAAATATAAACACAGTTCAATTCCATTTAAGTATAGATACCCCTGCAGGAGAATGTAGTGGATTTAGCAAAAATGTGATTCTTGCTAAATGACAGCTTTTTAAAGAGGAAATAAAGATCTGTTTTTCTAAACATAAAGCAAGAATTGTAATAAAACAATCCAGTCTGAGCATTTGTCAGACCTTTTCAGTAAGTGCCATTAGATATTTAAGGACCAAACCAGACATTATTTTGTTTTATCCAGACAAAATCATATCTAGAAGGGCTTTGCCTGTGTTACTGTGCTTAGGAACTGATTTCTTAGACTCAAAACCATGTAATCTCCTAAAGTACTCCCTACAGTTATTGCTGTCATTTTCTTCGTGCAGAATTTTCTAGCAAACGAGTTCATGATCCTGTCTAGCTGATGAGACTGGACAAGTTAGTAATGTGAGAACGAACTTCTGCAGACAGTACAGCTTTTTAAAAGCAGGATTGTGGGAGGGACTCAGCCCTGCTCTGTCCAGAGCCGAGAAAGACAGTCCAAACCGCCATAGCCTACTCAGCTAAAATGCACGTGATCTTGTAAGTACTGTGCTGAACCCAGACTTCCAGGCATTACGACAAGGAAGCTCAATATGCAGGGATGGTAAACGTAGTCTCACAGCTTTTTGTTGATTTTGTGCTCAGTCTAATTAAATGCATATCAACCCAGAACATGCTGTTTACATGCAGGCAGAGTCTGAAGGCCATGATTTTGGAATTGCCAAAAAAATTCAATTTTTTTTTTTGCATACTTGAGAAGTGTTTTATACATCTTTCCTTTTCAAATACTCAGTGATGATAATGTTAGACACAGGCACCACTTAATGAAAACGTTGCTGATCTACTGCAGTCATGGGACTAAAGCTGGGAAACCAGCAGTCAACTTCACAAGCTAATGCGACTGCAGAACTGGCATATGATGCCAAGTTACGGGCTGAGGAGTGATTGTTCACTTAAGAATAGCTTCTGGCTAGAATCCTGAGCTTGTCTCTCCCAAAACTGGCATGTTATTTACATGAAGAATCAATTAAGTGTATCAGTTTTACTTAAACTTTTTCCATTAGTATATTGGATAAAAATTATTAGCATTTCAAGATTATGCTTTCAGTAAAGTGTTATTTGGGGTGACTCTCTTTGTTAATGTGAACTGTTATGACCATCCAGAATACATAAATAATTTCTGGGTTTGCTTATTCTTAGAGTAAGATGGAGATAATGCCTTTTATCTAACTCAGTAGGCCAAATTCAGCAGTGATTAGAGTCATATGATTGGATGGATTGGATCACGTGGAACACACTGCTGCACACAATTTGACTTTTTTTTATATATATACACTAAATTGCTGTCAAAAAAGATCATATGAGGATGTGAAGCTAAGGTTAGAGTATATTGGTCTGCCCCCTATTTTCTCTTAATTTATCCAGAAAAAACATTATTTATTTTACAAGTTAAAAATGAAATTCACAACTATCTATTTTTTATTTCCTCCAATGAAGCCTCCTGTTTTAATTGGCAGACAAAGTGATGGTTCCCATGAATGAGAGTCTTCCCATGCAGTTCAAATGAAATGGAGCCCATCCAACATTGTGTTATTAAGTTAAAGGTTTTATTCTTGTGAGAGCTGGAAACAGAACTCCTGTTGAAAATCGATTGAAGTAGGGTAGTTAACTCCCTGAGACATTGTGAATGTCATTAATTTGTCTTGTAAAAGATGAGGCAATTTGGTTGCTACTTTCCTATTTCCTTTCAAGCCTCTTTGTTTGCTGGTTCTGCCATCATAACAGGCATGAGTAGATTTCTTGAGGATTGCTTTTGCTGAGCTTACTGGAGTTTTAAATTTGTTTTGACTTAAGATCTAGTAGCAAGTCTTGTTTTTAATTTGCAGTGCAAGTTGATTGCATAATTGTGAAGCTGTTTGACATGTGTGATACAATTTGATTTGCATTCCGGCTAGTTTTCAACTGTAAGAAACAAAATCTGTTAGTAACAGTTTTAGCAGGAGTCATTGGAAGGTTGTTACAGTTTGTTTTCCATTTCCCAGAGACTGAAAAATTACACTCTTATAAAATTATTTGAACACTTCACATTATTATGTAGTTGAGCTATATACATTGATGAAAGTGGCTTTGATATTTACAGGAGAAGAGTGGAAAAATATATTTTATATATATATATAAAGAAAATGCAGTATAGCATGGGAGAAACTATATAATGCTGACAGAAACAAGGATTAAAAGAAAATAAGTAATTGAATTATAGCAAATAGCCATTAGAATGTCTTGTGGAAAAGCATAGACTTCACTGAGATCCGATTAGAAAACTTGAAACCTATGATTGTACTGGTATAGAGGTACTTTTCCCCTAGAAGGATACATACATAGAGCTGGAAGAGTGTTTGGCCCATGACCAGCAGATCCTGGAAATCTGTGGAGGAGACATAGTCTTGCCCATGCAGACAACAGCTGTATTCAGGCTGGCCCTCTGCATGTTACACCACTGGATTTTTTCTGACAATGTGGCTTTGATTGTCACTGATTGATTTCTCTTTTTCCATTGTGTAGTAGCAGGAAGACTTGAAATAGCATTAATTCCTGAGTAAAGTTTTTCTGTAGAAGCCACAGAATAAGCAGGTGATATTATTCTAGAGAGCAGCGTAAAAGGATACTGAACAGGCCGAAGCGCGTAATCAGATAGCAATAGAGGTAAAGTAGTTGAGAAGTATTAGAGATTACACAATAATAGAAATGGCAACACAGGCGTGATTTCCATGAGTTCATAGAAAGACTAACAAACTATGCAGTGGACATGAAATAACTGGCCAAAGATCAAAAATGTGATTCTGAAGATGCAAGATCTTTGTGGTGCGTGGAGAGCAGCTGATTTAGAACCAAGGTGGGTTGTTTCAAATTTGTGGCTTTTTTAAGCTGTTACCAAAATCTGTGACCGTTCCTTGCTCTTAAGTACTTATACAGAATTGCTGTAAATTTATATAAAGCAGAGGACTGTAAAAGACTACTGCGGTCATTCTCTGTGGTTCCCCACAATTGGAGGCAACTGTGAAATAACGGCTACTCCATTTCAGCCTACAGAACATACCACGAACCTCAAAACATTTTTTTCAATACCCTATAAAAAACTAAAGGCAATGTAGTACAGGAGACCAAAGTGCGTGGAAACTACAGTGTTCCATAAGACAAAAGCAGGAGAGGTTGAGGTATTTTAGTTGCCCACAGGTCCTAACTCCACCACAGAACATTGTTTTGAGGCCAAGCACACAGGCAAATAGGGGCACAGAAGCCTCTTGATTGCACATCTTGTATGCTTCCTGCTGTTGCATCACTCCCTGTGAACAATCTCTGGTGATTCAAAGGCAAATCCCACTTCACCATGGCACCAAAAATCAATTATGTATGAAGAAGAAAAAAAATTGTGGCACAATGCAAGGCTTTATGCCATAATGATGAATTTTTGCCTTTGAAGCCAGAGTAATGTCAATTAGGTCATTTGTACGTGAAGAATCATCTTGGCGACATGGCAGCTTATACTGTACCTTTACTGTGCTTAACAAAACCCACCAAACAGAAAGCAATAGCTGATCACAATTCACTGTTGGACACTAAAATAACTGAATAGAGAATTTGGTCACTAATATTTTAGAAGTTTGCCCCACTTCCTCTGGGAAGCTTCTTGATATGTTTGTGTCTGATGCATGCAATCATGCCTATTAAAACTATTGTTCAAAACTGAAATACAAAACAGTGCCAAAATAATAGAGGCAACACAAGGAAAATACTTTTAAAAAATATGTCCATCACACATAATTCTTAAATCTACAGCTTCTTTCAGCTGAATAATTTGATTTCTGCTGTGATAGATTGGTATTTTTAAATTTGCAATATCCCTGAAGACTAACCACAGTTCTTAAATCTGTTATTCACAGGGAGGTATGTCAAGCTGGTCACAAGATTTTCCCTCAGTGTGTTCAATGGTCAGCTAATAATATGTTCTAAACCAGCTATTTTTTCACTTCAATCTCTGCATACAAGTGGCTGAAGTTCAGTTGTCTCCTTCATCCTTGTGTCAATTTCTAGTCAATTTTATTTCACAGTTGTGATTTTTTTTCCTTGCAGTGACAATCTCCCTCTCCCACTGCTATGGCCCTGCTCCTTACATGTTTTCTGTTTCTCTAGCTGGAACGAGACAGTGTTACAGTGTGCCAAGGAAATGTTTAACAATACAGATCTGCTCATCTTTCCCTTAGTAGAGGCACTAATTTGATTCGCTCTCCTTTACTAGCAGTCAATTATTATAAAACCTGTAGTAACTTACTTTAAAAAATTCTTTTTAAAATTGGCTTCAAATTAGTTCAACAAAGTTGGAACACTTTGTGACACCATTTTACCTTACTCTTTAAATGTATCTTGAACGCATTTGTCCTGTTTACTTACTTGTCAATAGCATAATACAGATGATAGCATTTTGCAACCTGCTTTGCTACTTTACTTTAGACTACAAAAGAAGAGTAAGAATAAAGAAATGCTATATTTATATCCCAGAGTGCTTAATATACAGCATCTTATATAGAGCTCAGTAGGGATGAAGAAAAACCCTCACTGTAGAAATGCAAAACCTCATTGGTTGTCATTTTCACAAATAAGAGATGGGGATAAGAGTAACTTAATTCCTATTGTTTCCTATCAAGTCCAGGACAGTCTTCACACTGAGCATAGTCATATTGTTTATACAATAAACGTTACTGCTCTTTGCCTAAAAAGCAAAGAAATATGATGCACGATCCCAAGATAATGGCAAAGACAGTAATAATGACAGTAAGAGTTAAGTTTACTTACTGCTAGTAAATTATTCATATATATGGGAAAGTACCCAAGATGTAGCAAGGGCAATTCCAACTGGACCTAAGGGAAAAAATCCATGATGAGGATTGCCAAGGGTTGAGACAGGTTGCCCAGAGAGGCTGTAGAATTGCCATCCTTGGATATATTCAAACTTTATTTAGATAAAGCCCTGAGCAATCTGATTTAATTTTAACATTAGACCTATTTTGAGTGGAAATTTAACACTGGAAATAAAAGATCCAAAAGTGGTTCTGTCTGGTCTATTTTTCATGCCTGAGTAAATATGCAGTAATTTCAAATGATTTGCCAGCACTTTGACAGAAGTGACCTTACCTCTGTTCAGCACTGATGAGGCGACATCTGGAGTGCTGTGTCCAGTTCTGGGCATCTCAGTGCAAAAAAGAAATGAAATGAGTCCAGGACAGGGCCACAAAGATGATTAAGGGACTGGAGCATTGCTTGTATAAGGAGATGCTGAGAGTGCAGGGACTGCTCAGCTGGCAGAAAAGCAGGCATTGGCGGGATCTTACCAGCATGTACAAATACTTGATGGGAGGGAATGAAGATGAGGAAGTCAAACTGTTCTCAGTAGTGCCCACTGACAGGACAAGGGATAATGGGCACAAACTGAAACATAGGAAATCCCATCTGATCACAAGGAGACATTTCTTTACTATGAGGGTGGGTAAAACTGAAACACATTGCCCAAAGAAGTGATGAAGTCCCCGTCTGTGGAGATATTCAAAACCCAACTGGACACAGTCCTGGACAACCTGTGTTAGCTGACCCTGCTTGAGCACAGGCGTTGGATTAGATGATTGCAGCAGGTCTCTTCCAATCTAAGCAATTCTGCAAAGTTTTCAAGATTTTGGAAGTCATTGAATGGCATTTCCATTAGATCCCTAGAGACTCGGTGTTCAGAGAAGGTGAATACTGTGGCTTCCCCTTAAATACCATTCAGATTGCTCCACAATGCCTATTAAGAAAAGAGGGATTTTCCCCCCCAGTATTTTCCTAGTCCAGATGTGCCCCAGTAATTCTTCCATCTACAAAATAAAAGTAACTCTAAGGATAACTGGGGGGTAATTGGAGACTTGCCTAGAAAACCGACTCCGGTGTGGCTCTATAGAGGCTGTAAGGTTGTACTCATGTGGATCTACTTGCTGGATTAGAATTATTCGCTCATTTTAAATGCTACTGAGAACTTGGCTGTATTGACAAATGTTTATTTTCTCTCTGGAATTTACTTGAGAACTGACATCAAACATTCGTATTTTTCAAAAATGTTGGAGCTGCGTCAAGTAAAATTAATTAAATGCTTAGAGTTCACAAGTTCTTATGTATCCTGGCTGTTCCTTTAAAAAGATACATTTTACTCATATTAAATGTAAAGAATTACTCTCACAGTAGATGATCCAGTAGTTCTTTGGCCGTTTCAACAAACTACTCATCTACTTTTGTAATGCTTAGAAAGCAGTCTTTCTTTTCTATGTGTTAGACAAGCTCATTTATGTAAAAAAGGATTTAGTTTTAAAAGAAAGAACTGTGTTAGAGGACAACTCTGAGAACTGCCAAGTACGAGTCGGTTAATAGGAAAGTCAGAAGTTTAAGAAACATGGAAAAATGATAGCAGCTGTATTTTCATCACAGACTTGAGGGCTATAATCACCCTCTCTGTCACACAACGTTTGCTGTCACTAATACGTGATATATATTTACTCTGACTAGCTCAGTTTATTTTGTTAATTCATTTTGTCTCATAATACGAAAATGACCACCTTGTTTGATTCAAATCCTGTTATTTAACTGCTATAAGTACATCAAAATGCTCACATTACTTAAAGGCCCTATATTTTTAAATGAACCTGTTGCATGCAATACTAGGAGTTAACTACTTTTGGAATTGTAATTAATTCATAAGCATTTATTAACAATTTGCTTCCTCATGATTTAAAGTAGGAGTAACTATTTAAGGATCTTTGTTATACTCGTTTCCTGTGAGGATGGAATGAGAGGTGCTTCTATAGTGCTGCTTACTTGTTCTGTATGTTGTGGTCTTGAAAGGTGCTGAATGCCTCAGCTTTGCGTTCAGTGAGAATTAAGGGCACTCAGCATCTCATACTAGCAGGGCCAAGCTCCCATACTGCAGAGATGAGGCAAAAATTTGTCATGGTACACTGCCACTTACCTGGCATGGGACTGGTATTCCTCAAAAGAGGGACTTCAGTATGGCTTGTGGGGATATACTAGTTGTGTATGTTTGCAAGTGTCACAACTGCTGTTCAGTTATTACGGTATGGGCTACACAGCATAATAAATTATGTAACTTGTGTTCTTAATGTGCTTGAATAGAACATTGTGTATCCTTTATTATGTAAACATGAGCCTAGTTGATAAATTTGTTTAGAATTCATCACACACACACACCCCCCGAGTAGGGACACTGCGTAAATTATGCTTTGAAATTTCACTTGGAATCCAGTTTACAGATCTTACCAGGCCCAGTCATTTTGAAACAAACAAGAAAGCATCAGCAGTCGCTTGTTTTAAATGCATGTATATAAGTTTAATAATGCTGTGTCATGCTTAGTCTACATTCAGGCAGAGCCACGCTCATGCCCATTCTGAAAAATGTCAACTTCTGCTAAACCAACAGAATGTGACTGCTAATGCAAATATTCCCATGAGGCATATATAGTCTATGTGGTCTACTTTATATATTAGAGTTTGGTGTTCTCTCACCTTTGACTTGGCAGTGTGCTCTTTATGGTATAATAATGCAAACAATGGTTAACAATAGAAGGTCAAAACCATCAAAATACAATGTTTTGTTAAACTATACCATGTGCTGCTTGGAAGGATTTTTAGCTTCACAGACTTTTGTTCGTGTTGTGGAGAAAGAATCTCATACAAGATGGATATTTTATCAGGAAAAACTATGTAGTTCTGTTGAATTACTACATGTCAGGTTTGTCATGCATTCACCACCGCACTGTAACTTTAATTGTAACAGTTTTTAATGCACCTGACTCAGCCTGGGAATTGAATTGATGTAAATTGAGATCTACTGGAGGGGAAATATTCCAGAAGTAGGAGTGGACGGTAGGAGCAGGCCTAAGTTATTAGAGCCTTCTGCCGTTGCAGCATGTACCCTGGGATGAGAGGGGAGACTGCACCGGAGGGCTAGTGCAAAATGAGGGTCTGTTCCAAACGCAGAATGGAAAAGCAAAGACCTAGCAGTGGCAGTATTGCAGCAGACAGTAAATGCCGCCCTGTGTTTCTGTTATCATAGTTAAAAGGAGCGCAAGAGAAAATTTTCTAAAGTAGTGCAATTGAAAAATACCATTAAGGCAACTTTAGTTTGTTGGATAATTTCCTGGTCATACGGTGCATTTCTGGGGATAGGGGGAGCAAACAGCAGGTGCGTTGCACCACGGGGGCAGCTTTCACCGGGGCTTAACGGTTCGCCGGCCCAGGGCAGCCCGTGCGGGACGCGTGTAGCTGCTTGTGGGCTCTGGGCCTGACGTGGCCCCTGGCTTAGCGTGTCCTCTCGTGCGGTGGGAGGGCGGGTGGAAGTGTCACCCCTCCGCGGGCAGGAGATGAAGCTGCCCTCAAGGAACGGCTTAAGGGCCGGGCCGGGGGCGCGGGCTGCGCGGCGGCCACTGCTGCGGTCACCTGCGGCCGGCAGCACCCCCGCCCCGCTGCCCGGGGCCGCGCAGGGGCTCCCAGCCGCTCCCGCCCCGGAGCGGCGCTGCGGGCCGTGGCGCAGCAGGGCTCGGCCGGGGAGCAGCGCCTGCGCGCCCGTCCCGCCCGCCCGCTCTGGGACCGGCCGCGGCAGCCTGGCGGGGAGCGCAGGAGGGAGGGCTGGAGCGGGGGCAGGCGCATGCCGTTCCCCTTTCTCTTTCGGTGGGCGCCCGCCGGGCTGCGCCAGGTACGGCGGGGGCCGAGGCGGGGGCGGGAGGCGCCGCAGGTGCGGGGAGGCGGGGGCGGCCGAGAGTCGGGCGGGCGGCGGGGAGCGCCCGGGCAGCGCCGCGCCGCCCCGCCCGCCGCCCTCGCTTACCGGCGGGCTCCCGGGACGGCGGGGAGCGCTCCTCCCCGCGGGGGCCTCCGAGGCCTGCGGGCCGGGCCGGGCGGCGGGGCGGCCGCGGAGCCCGCCGGGGCTGGGCAGCGGCCCGCACCTGTCACCGCCGCCCCGCACCTGTCACCGCCGCCCCGCGGCGCCCCGCAGCTGCTCCGGCGGCCCGAGCCGTCGGGCGGCCGCGCTGCTTCGGACCCCGGCCACGGGGCGCGCAGCCGCTCCTACGGGAATGTCACCCGCGTGCCCCTGCCAAGTTGATGGCGACGCTGGTCCGCCGGGGCGTGTCACCGTGCGGCCGGGTTTATGCTCCTCTCTTCCCGCTTGTGTTGCAGGTAGGAGAATGACTCGCCTGGCCCGGGAGCAGGAGTTATGAGCCATGTCCCTGTGAGACCTCCGGAGTTGGGAGCAAATGCCTGGAGAAGTCCAGCTGCACAGAGCAGCACCACAGCTCCCGTGAACCGCGGGCACCGACGCCACTCAGACTCGCTCCTCTGGCCCCGAGCACTCTGCCAGCGTTTCCTGCCCCACGAATGGCTACTCAGAGGAAGCACTTGGTGAAAGATTTCAATCCTCATATCACCTGCTATATCTGCAAAGGCTATCTCATCAAGCCAACCACAGTGACAGAGTGCCTCCATACCTGTAAGTAGTACTTTGCAAAGTATTTCCACTTCCTTGAAGCGTTAACATGTTTGACATGACTTCTGTCCCAGTTTTTGTTTACTGCTGAATTGTGGCGTGAAATGATACGTAGTTCCTGGTGGGGTTTCCTTGACCCTGGTCTGCCATCTGACTTGTCTTGGGGGCACATCAACTGTGCTTAACACTTTGCAGGGTAAAGATACCCCTTTACTTTCCCCCAAGCTAGTGGTGATTGTGCTGGCTCTAGCACCAAACATGTATCACTGGTCTGGCTGATCACAAGTAAGATCGTTAGGTTGGGTGCGGTATTTTGATAACATAACTATGCCTTTGAAACTTAGGTCGATGTATCTGTTGGTGGTGTGCGTGATGCATACACCAGTTTGGTCAGTACTGGCTCACCTCTCTCTGTAATGTGTCCCACAGCACGATGCATAGAAGTACTTGAAAGTCAGCAAAACATTTATTTAGGGAGTTGATCTCTTTGAATGAAAGAGACTTGAGAAAAATTATTCAGGTTGTCTTATGCTCCTAATACTTCAAACACATTGGTGTGTATGAATTATATTAAATGTATAAGTGATCCTGTCCAACTCAGTCAGTTCACTTCCACAAGCTAAGTTGCCTAACTACTTGATTTTTTAAATTTTTTTTGTTTGTTTTTTACAGTTATTCCCAAGTAGAACATAGTTTGCTTGAACTTTTTTGAGATCTGCTATCTTTCCAAATAAATTGTGAATTATTCTAATAGCAAGGGGAACTCTGTGTTTTCCACTAGATTCCCCATTTTTAAACCTTTAATAAATATCAGTTAAAAGCCTTGTCTTAGCATTTCCTGTCATTTCTGCGTAGTGTTGTTCATGCGGTTGTTATTGTCTTCACTGTTAATTGTTACATTATGATGTTACTCCCTGGTGTATCAAGCTCATAGAGAGTTAAAACATGTCATTCCTCTATGGTATTCATAGTACAAAGATAATATGGTTTGCCATGATAATAGTTTAGTTTTTGAGAAGGAATAATGTTGACCTGACTTTTTCCAAGTCTAATATCATCTAAGGGTTATAATGTGTTTTGTGATATTACTTTGCTGTTTTGGCTAAGTTGGTAAAGGAAGTTAAGTTCAGGAGGCACGAAGTTAAGCAGTGTCCTTATAAGAACTTGAAATAAAACAGGAGGGAGAGAGATGTTAGCTGTTATTAAATTATCCTTCCCTTTAAAGAAAATGGAAAAATTCCAGCATTGGTTAACTTTTTTATGGTGGAAGTTTAATGACAGTAGTAACTTTTAAAAGGTTGGGGTGAGGGGAAAAAGGTGGCATCATAAATCAGCTCAGACTTAGGATTTTTTTTATTATTATTACGGTATCTTTCTGTTTAGATAGTTTATTTGTTTATTTACTTTCGCTCCCATTACAAAAAAATAATGGCAGAAGGAGCGATTTTTTTTCTCAGCAGCATCTGTTTCTTTTGTTCCCTTGTAGATTGTGAGCTCTTCACTGAGACAGCTCTGTTAGTGCCTAGTCCCCAGATTAGGGCACATGAATTCAACTGAGCTGCCATATAGTTGCACAGGTCTCCTCCAAGAAAAGCTGCCGTGTATCTGGGTCATTAAGCAGAACTGCAGGAAAGAAGGTGGTGTTTCTTTAAAGCAAAGTTTAGTTGCTAAAATGCAACGGTTACAATGATGGGAAGGAAAATGAAAAACTTTAAGTGGTGACATGGAAGTCTTTTGTCTGTAGAGGAAAAAGTGATCTGTATGCAGCAGAACTCAGGAAGATACCCCGATAAATTATTTTACACTTTGGCTTTTAGAAAATATTTAAACTTCTTATTTTCTCCCTGAAGTACAGGCATGGTTCTTCAGTCATATCCAAATAGTTACCACAAAATAAGATTTTGACTGTCCTTTGGTATTTGTCTTTTACTACTAATTGCCATAATTCAAAATAGTGTTGCACAAATGATCAAAAATTGTAGATATTGGTGGTTTAAGAAGCCGCATTAATTCATTAGGTTCTGAGAGTGCAATGTATTACTCTGGACAAGGCAAAAAATGTGTGTTGACATAGATGTTCTCTAGTGATCATAGAGGAACTACTGTCATCAGTAGTAACCAAATCAGTTAGTGGTTAATTCACATCTTCTGTGTTGCTGAAAATGTTAAGTAGTAAAGTTCTGCTCTGAGAAATGTGTGCCTTATTAAAAAGATATGTTTCTGATGGGATTTTGGAAATGTTAGACAACTCCACCATTTACTGAGAAGAGTAAGTGCAACTTGGGCATCAGCAGTACAAAGTTTCCTATCTCTGTTGGGAAGGAAATGCTTATATTACTGCAAAATAATTATTCTGCAAATTCAGTACTTCATTTATCTTTTGCTATTTGCAACGGAATAGTTTTGTCTGATAAAGACAGACCTTTTTTTCTAGTGCATTACACAGTTGTCAAGGATGTTTAAGAACTACTGGTTGAAGCAGGCTAGATGTGAGGTAGAAGGTACGTCCCATCATCTGTCGCCTGAGTCACTCTGCTGTTTAGTACAGTGTGTACTTACAAAGCTTGGGAAATAAACAATCCTAAGGAACATTCTTTAATGTCTAAAGAAATACCAGACTGTTTACACAATCATAGAAATGTTGGTTGGAAGAGGCATCCAGAGGTTGTCGAGGCCAACTTCATGCATGAGTCAGGTTAGTTGCCAACACTATACCAGGTCAAAGCATGGCTCTGTGCAGATGAGTTACAAATTCCCAAGCATGGAGTCTCCACAGCCTCTCTCAGTAACCATGTCTGCTGCTGTGCTATTTACCTCGTGAAGAAGTTTTTCTGTATGTCCTACCAAACAACAACTTGTGACCATTGCTCCTTGTTGATACTGTTTGACACTACCAGGAAGAGCTGGGCTCTGTCGCTCCTGTAACTGCTATTCAAATGGTATAGGCTGTTACTAGATCACCTACAAGCCTCAACCATGATTTGCCTTTGGTCAATCAGTGTTGCCTATTCCTGATGGCATTTTTGTCCCTCATGTCGTTGGAAATTGGTTCCAAAGGTTGTGACGTGATCTGCCATCTTTCCAGGGAGCTAGGTGGGACTGTTCAGCTGTAGTTACCTGGGCCATCTTTATAAAGGTGGGCATAACACACTACCCTTTTCCAGTCTTCGAGCACCTCCCATAATCACCATTATTATGGTGATAAGCTTTCAGCTTAGTGAACATTACCTGGCCTACACATGTGAATACATCCAGCTTTTCTCAGAAGGCCCTAACCTGGGGCTTCCGGACGGCTGGTCGTCCCTATCTTTCCCAAATCATGCTGGTATGCATGGAAATCTGGGATCGGGCTCTGCCTGTGAATACCAAGGCAAGAAAGATATTGAGGACTTCAAACCTGTCTATATAATCTATTCTTAAGTTGTGTCTCTCATTCATTGACAGACCCTCATTTTGTCCCTCTTTCAGCTACTAGTCTACTTGCAGAATGCCTTTATGTCCCTCATCAGTTTTAGCAGTGGCTGGGCTTTGGCCTTCCTAATTCTGTCCCTAAGTGCCAGAGCAGTGATTTTATATCCTTTGGTTTCCCATCCTTTTTACCACTTCTAATATGCTCTGGTTTTGCATATTAATTAGGAAGATGGTGCACTAAGCAGTTCTTCTGAAAAAAATTCCCTGTGCAGTGGGCTAGTTAGGTCTAAATAAATTGAGGTCTGAATAAATTTTCTTATCACAAAAAAAAAAAAGGAAAAAAAAAAGAAAGAAAATGGCCAGCTCTCCTATGTAACTTTTTCTAATGATAGCCTCCTTAGGAAATCTGACTAGCAGTTGCTTAAACAAGCTGGAGTCCCATCTGTCTCCTTAACTGCTGTTTAACTTGTATCCTTCCTCAAGATCCTGAACTCAGTCATCCTGTGGTCACTGCAAGGCAAGCTGCCATCTACAGGTGTATTCATCACCAGTTTTTCCCTGTTTATAAACAGCAGATCAAGTGGTGCATTACTCCGAGTTGGTCTCTGTAGTATTTGCCTTAAGAAATTGTCAACCAATGCAGACTAGGAACTTTCAGAAATGTCCTTCCATGCAGGGAAATGACAAGAGATGTAATTTTCAGTATCAAACCAATATTCTTGCAACCAGAGTGTTTTTTCAGATTTTGCTAAAAAACTTATTCTCTCACCAGGAGATCCCCGAAGAACTTTACTGCAGCAAAAATTTCCACCTTCAGGCGAGCAAGTTGAGCTGCTTTCATACTGCTGCTCCTGCAGAAGCTTCAGTCAGTGGCATGTAGCAGGTCTTAGTTTAGCAGATCCATCTTTATTTTATTATTTTTCAGAAAGATTTCAACCCAAAAACTCTGTCTTGATCACCACATACTGGAATTATCTGTCTCTTTTAACAGAAGGGTATCCAGTCTGACTGTGTTTGGTAATTGTAATTAACAGTGAAATAGTCTCACATGTATAGTTTCTGAGAAGGGTAGTTAACTATATTAAAGTTTTCTGTCCTGTTTTTATGCACTTTCCCTAAAAGTAAGTGCTTTTAAGGCAGGTTTAAGGTAGCTAATTAAAGACTTCATTAAACATACCAAATGGCTTGTTACATCTCTGTGCCATCACAGAGATGAGTTTGATGTTCTGCTAGCTGTGCGTATTCTCTGCCCCTCCTTTGCTCACTGGATCAAAGAGTGATTAACTTTGAGAGAGGAGATCCATAGAAGAATTTGAAGGATGAGTTGACAAAGAACTTGTCCCACAATTAACTCATTAAACTTTCACTTGTTGAATATTTTGTTTTACAAAATGCAGTATGAAATTTTATTTAGGTACCTTGTTAATCAGTGTTTTAAAAATAACCTAGGAAGAGTCTTCTCATTGAACAATGTGTGTAGATATGCGTAAGATATGTACTTTTTACGTTTGCATGACATGAAGATCACATTCAGCATAGTCCTGACACTTGTGTCTGTATTTTTCAGCTGATTCCAAAGATCTGAAAGAATGTGTGAACCAGGTATCTCTGTATTGGAAAACATAGCATTGTGTAGTATGTTATGGTTGCCAGCCAGTTAGCTTGTGTCACACAAGTACTTTTATCAGCTGTAGGAAGTCATCTTATGTGAGTTTAACTTTTATTGTGGCTCACCTGAAGTGTCATAGTACAACCATGAAATTCAGGTCCTCATTTCACTGGTGGGTGTAGCACATACCTCAAAATTCTGCAAACTGTGTACATGTCGGTTAAGCTCTTTACTTCTGCCTGTTTGCTGCCACACTGTGACCTACACTGCGAAAAGTGAAACCCTGTGATTTTATTAATCTGTACTGGAAGTGTTAACGGGTTTTAGTTTGGTCTTCCCACCCTCTGCCCCAAGGTGGTGAATTAAATATATCTGTAATTTAATGGGATTTAAAGATTCCCTTATTCCCCCAATACTTAGACTTCATCCTGTTCTCTGAAACTTCAAAGTGATAAGGTTTCAAAACGTCCTGGTTTCAGCTGGGATAGAACTAGTTTTCTTTTTAGTAGCTTCACTTAGTTAACCCATGACAGAAACATGTTCAGTGTTTTATATTGAGAATAACAGAGGATGATTGTACCTATCATATCTGAAAATACTGGTTGATGATCCTACTCCTAGTAGGTATATCACATACCATTTCATTATTCTTGAGTGCTAGAATTTACGTGATGTGTCCAGTTCTGGGCTCCCCAGTCCAAGAGAGACAGGGAACTACTGGACAGGGTTCAGAAGAGGGCCACAAAGATGATGAGGGGACTGGAGCATCTCCCTTATGAGGAAAGGCTGGGAGAGCTGGGTCTCTTTAGCCTGGAAGACTGAGAGGGGATCTTACCCGTGTCTACAAATATCTTGAGGGTGACTGTCAAAAGGACAGGGCCAGGCTCTTTTCAGTGGTGCCCAGCAACCGGACAAGGGGCAGTGGGCACAAACTGCAACATGGGAAGTTCCACCTGAGTATGAGGAAAAACTTCTTTACTTTGGGGGTAACAGAGCCCTGGCACAGGTTGCCCGGAAAGGTTGTGGAGTCTCCTTCTCTGGAGACATTCAAAACCCACCTGGGCGCAACTCTGTGCAACCTGCTTTAGGAGAATGTGCTTTAGCAGGGGGTGATCTCCAGGGGTCCATTCCAACCCTGCCCATTCTGAGAAAGACATGCTACCAGGATGGCCGATTTCAGAAAGAAAAGCTCACTTCATCCTAGCTTTCTCATGAACACTATCAGAATTTCGTATTAGTTAAGTGTTGTTGGCCATTGGCTTTTTTCAGTTCAAGCATTGGAACAGGCTTCCAGGGAGGTGGTGGAATCACCATCCCTGGAGGCATTTAAAAAACACAAAAAACACATAGATGCTGTGCTTAGGGACGTGGTTTAGTGATGGAATTGATAGTCCTGGTTTAATGGTTGGACTTAATCTCAAAAGTCTTTTCCAACCTAAGATGACGTGGTATGCTGATGATTTAGCTGGAGCCATTTTTGGGGGGGACAGCCTTCAGGACTACTGGTAGTATAAAAAAAAAGTAAATGTACAGTAATTGGAGTTTGAAGATAAGAACATTTTTGGAGAATATTACATGAAGTTTTTCAGCCAGCTAATGAAATTCTATCTGTGCTGGTGTCTGCTAACAATTCAGGTCTGGACAGTTGCAGGGTTTCTATTTGTTCCTTAGTATATGTTTTTACAAAGCATTATGTCCTACGGCAATGCCTGTTCAAAGAGTCTTAACCTTTGGAAAGTGTTGCTGCTGCTTCACCTGTGACTGAGACCCATTTGTGACACTTCCTGACCTCGGGACCAAACATGCACTGTGAACCACGCGGTCAGTTGCTCCCTGTGCTGCTTTGTATTTCAGGTGGGTGACAGAAAGATAGTTCAGGTAGTTTCAGGAGCTGGGATGTCTGAGGAGCTGCTGATCAGCTGAAGAATTCCACCTTGTGATGTTTGCCCCGGGCTGAATGTGTGTGGACACTAGGTCTTAAGAAAAGCTTTGAGCTAAGAACCTTCATATCTTTTCTATTTCAAGGATTACTTCTGTTGTTTTCAGTTCTAGAGGAGCTGCTCAGTCATATTAATGAGGAAAGTTTATAGAAATATTAACTACTTATGTTTTAGAAGTCAGACTTGTGCTTTTAAGTGTGTTCTTAAATGCTCTGTTGAGCTGGCATGAGGGCTTCTGTGTGGGTGATGAAATCCTTTGTATTCTGTAAGTGCAGTAGCAAAATGTTTAGTTTTAGGAGTATTAATTATAAAAAGCATATAGAAAAGCAAAGAAATGCTGTAGGTATAAAACATCGCATTTGTTGCTCTGTACTAGACGTCTTACCCAGTGTAAGTGTTAGGGGATGCATGCGCAAAAATCAATTAAGTCTAGTTTAACAAATGATAGAAGATCTGTGGTACGAGAAGAGTTCTGTGATTACAGGTTCTTGCATCTGTATGCCAGCACTAAATACCCCAGAAGCTGAGGTTAAGAAAAACTTCACTCGTATCCTGAGGGCTGAACGGTGCTCGCATAGCATCAGCGTTCTCGCCTGTTTGGGAGTCCCCGTGTGCAGAGGACAGCGCTGCGCCCCACCTACTGAGCTCGTTTGGCAGGACTTGTGGGCTTCCTCAGCTCACTTTACCACATCATCGGAAAGCTGTCCTGCATCCAGCACTGCTAGAGCCATTCAGCTTGGGGAGAGCGCCAAGAGCCAGGGAGCTCTGAAGTCTGTCCATCAGACTTAAAGAGGAAAGTTCATTGTAATTTCAACCAAAGCTATGAAGTTAATGTCCTTAAGTCAGTGTTTTAAAGGAGCTGGAAAAAACAGCTACACGGAGGCTTAAAGTGTGTGCGTTATCAGTGTTACCTGATTTATAGTAACTCTTTTTGAGCATACTGAGGTAAAGGTAAATGCAGAGGCTTTGCTTGTTAGGTGACTTTTGTTAAATGAATTTCAAGATACCCTAAAGATTGTCATATAATTAGGATTTACCAGCTTGTTTAGAGGTACTCTTAATTCTTTAGGTAATTGATGAAAGAAATTACAGTGTTTCAGCAGAAAGCATATTGCAATTGCAGCAGTCCATTTATTTTTTTCAGTCCATTTACTGATGAATTTGCAGTTCTCATTTCAGTTTAGGTGAAGTAATAATAAACAGAGGATAGAGTTTATCTCCTTCTAGAATATTGTAATGCAGTAATAATAGCAGGCATATTTGTTCTCATCAGCTTGACTTCCATTTTCTTATTAATGGCAGTAAAATCTATAGTGTGCAATTAATCATTTGGAAGCAACAATTGTGTGACACCTTGTTTAATTTAATTTCAGTTTATTGGATTTTAAATTCACATAGTTGTTGTCTTGGGTTTGTTTATACTTGCTGTGGTCATGATCCTGATTTTTTCATTGTAAGATTCAAGTATTAAATGTTTACTGTAAATTCTGTCATTGCTTTTGAAGGCTCTGTGTCAAAAGGGAAACATAGCCACTGTGAACTTTTCTCTTACAATAAGTATTTACAACAGTATTTTCAGTTGCCAGTGACAGTGTTAGAAAGAAAATAATGTGCGTAAGTCATTTTCAAATCATCTGAAATGATGATCGGCTCTCCTGGGGTAGTGCATGCTGGGCAGCTCTTTCTCAGAACGTGCTCTTTACATGTGCTGCGTGGTATGGGTTTTGCATTTTATGGTGCTGGGAGAATTCCATATAGTAAAAATACTATGTACTTTAAAGCAGTGTTTGTCTGACCTGTGCCATTGAACTCTGTGTCTTAGCACAGCAGAACTATGTCTTTGAGGAACAGGAAGTGGATAAGATGCATTGTAATTATTTGCTTTAAAATAATAGTCTTATCATTGATGCATCGAGTAGTTAGCTGGTATCAGTAGGTCATGCTCAAGTAATATTACTTAGGACTTCGTCTCAGTTGGTTTTTTTCTTTGTTTTGTCCGTCAGTTTGTAAGACTTGTATTGTTCAACACTTTGAAGACAGCAATGACTGTCCCAGGTGTGGCAACCAAGTGCATGAGACCAATCCACTAGAAATGTTAAGGTAAGATGACATTGCACATTTACTGAAATGGAAGAATAAACCAAAAAATCTTAATATTTTCCTCTTGAAGGGGGAGTGGGGGTGGAGGGAGAGAGAGAGCGTGCAACTGTGCTTGCCCATAGATGCTGTCAATTTCTCATCTCCCAATAAATTGTAAATTGGCTTTTTTCAGATACAATAAAAGGAGGAAAGATAAGGGGAAGACACAGAAAGACTGGGTATATTGCACAAATTAAATATTTTAGTACCTCTATTAAACAAATAAATGAGCCAGATACCTTTTACTCTTTACATTAAATTAAATTCTAGAGTTTCTTTTTTCAAACCGTTTCGGGCTTTTCCAAACTGCATGCAACTTTCTGTGTTCTTAGAGCAATGTAGAAAATGAGTCATGTAAGTAACTGAATGCTTTCCAGGGCGTAGATCTACAAATCTGCTGAAATCTGCTGTCAGATTAATGAAGACATGCATGAAAGAAAGTTTTGACACTAAAAATACCCTTTCTTGAGAGTTTGCCTTTTTTATTTCACAATAACGCACCATTTTTAAACAACTATTTTTTTCTGAAAATTCTGTATTCTCTTTTAGTGGTGTTATGTTGAAATAAAGGTGATAGCTATCCTACAAGTGTAGTACAGAGAAATCAAGAAATGTCATCATAAGTGGAAGAACTTCATGTTTTCCAAAAATGATGAAGCTGCTCCCTACCCTCACTGCCAACACTCCTTACACACCCACACCCCTACACACCCCCAGTGGTATTGGTTTGTACCACTGTAGTGAACTTAGGAAGAAATATTCTTACATCAATGTTAAAATAAATCTTTACATCTGGAATTTTCTAGGGTTGGTATTATTTCCTAATGTCATTGTGTTTGTTACAATTTGCCATGTTTTGCTTTGATTTTTGACTGGTATGTGTATGCTTTGCAATTCCATGTTTCAGTTATATACCAAGAGGATAGGTGAGATATTAAGTTCAGCAGCTCTAAAGGGTGTTACTAGCTTAAGTCTTTATAATTTTTTTTTTTTTGGAAGGGTAGGGCTAAAAGCATTTATGTAGATGTTTACCATAAGTATTTTTCTGATCTGTCAGTGTCAGAGGCACTGTGTCAGCCATAACAGAAGATGCTATACAGAGTGCATAAGGCTACTAATAAGCTGAAAACAAAGGCATGTCAGAAATATTTCTTTTATTCTGATAGGATCATTTCATAGGAGCTGGAAAATGCATCTTCTGAAACGTCTAGTAAATGTTTAGTAAATTAATAGTATGTTTTAAGCAGGAAATGATAGAAGGGTGAGAGAAGTTGAGACCACAAACCAGAAATGTTGGAAGAGCTATTTTCTCTGCTATTATTTCCTGAAACTCCTTTTAGAGTCATTGGGGGTTTACTTGCCCACAAACTGCATGTAGCTACTAGTTTGCTGGTTGTATTTTATGAAACAGTTTTAAACATTTGCTAAACTAATAATCAGAAGAGCACATAAGCAGTGTAAGGGAATTATCTTTTTTGGATTTTGCCTGCATATCTTAATATGTTTTATACTCTGACTGAAGAGACCAGCCCCATCATTGCTCAAGAATGCAGTCATTTTTTGAGAAATGGCGTTGAACACTCTAGACAGTATTTTTAACTGAGATTTTGAGATAAACTTATAAACTACTTTATAAACTCAATTCTGAATAACTTCATAACTATGTGATGGTTTTTAGATGTGGGTTTTTTTCCAGCTGGCAGCACTTTGGGTCTGTTGAAACTATAAGCCTAAGTCTGAAATTCAACATTGACCTTTAAAATGAAAATCTAGGAGAAGTGTTAAATTCTAGAATTCCCTTTCCTGACATAGCACGATTCTGCATCATCAGTATTCAGTAGGGCCTGTGTTGGTTGTACCATGAAGGCAGGCTTCTTTTTTTCTTGGTATCATGCTTCTTTGGATGCAAGTTTTCTTGAGTGATAATCTTAGTTTGCTTCACTTCAGATAATTAGCAATTATCAGAGAGTAGCTTTGTTCATATAACTCATTCAACATTATAGAAGATGTGAAAAAAGAAACTATAGGAAGCTGACATAAATTCTTGGTTCTTCTTTCTATACATTCTTATTTGGAGGTCGGAAGATGTGGGGATGGAAAGAGGTATGTCTAAAATATTAATGTTTCAGCGTTAACAGGAAGTACCCTGTTAAATGACTGAGACCAACTTTGGAGTTACATCAAGTAGTTTCATTTTGGAATAGGTTTGGTGCACATCACAGAAATACAAATTTTTGTTAGAGTGCTAACATGTTAGTTAGTTAGTTAGTGTTAGCATGGATAATAGGAACACTGTCACATGCATCTGGAATTGAGGCTGTTTTTATAATTTCCTATTTCTTTCCCTGTAGTTTAAGTTTAGTTTCCCTGTACTTAAAGATCAGATAAGTGTTATTTTTTTCTGGGTTTTTAAAGTACTGGTCAGTATCTGCAGTATAAGGATGAAATAGCTCTTTTTGTTTGGTTTTTGAAAGAAAATAGTCATTTATAGAATATGAAGACAGTTCTAGCTGCTAGCATCGTAAATATGCTAAGTACTGGTTTTCTTGCTATGTGAACATTACTGGTGACTTTTGTTTTGGGCTGTTGAAAATGAATTAGAAGTCCTAAATAGGAATTTTCAAAAATAGATGTAGAAAAAACAGCATGTATTATGCCATCCTGAGGAATGGTTAGTGGGATTTTGAATTAAGGTAGTGATGTTGTCTTTTGAAGTCCTTATTTCTTTTCTGTTAATGAGTGAGTTATGAAAATTGGAGCTTTCTTACAATGTGAAATTAATTCCATTTCCAAGACCGATCCCCAATGTCATGGTTTAGCCCTGGCTGGCAGCTAAGCACCGCACAGCTGCTTACTCACTCCCCCCACAGTGGGATAGGGGAAAGAATTTGAAGGGTAAAAGTGAGAAAACTCACATGGTTTGAGTTAAGAACAGTTTAATAGGTAAAGCAAAAGCTTCACATGCAAGCAAAGCAAAACAAGGAATTCATTCACCACGTCCCACCGGCAGGCGGGTGTTCAGCCATCCCCAGGAGGGCCGGGCTCCATCACACGTAACAGTGACTCTGGAAGACAAACACCATCATTCTGAATGTCCCTCTCCTTTCTCCTTCCCCCTAGTTTGTATGCTGAGCATGGCACCATATGGCACAGAATATCCCTTTGGTCAGCTGGGGGCAGCTGTCCCAGCTGTGTCCCCTCCCGACTTCTCGTGCACCCCCAGCCCCTCGCTGGAGGGGTGGGTGAGGAGCAGAAAGGGCCTTGGCTCGGTGTGAGCGCTGCTCAGCAGTGACGAAAACATCGCTGTGTTACCAACAGTGTTTTCAGCACAAATCCAAAATGCAGCCCCATACTAGCTACTATGAAGAAAATTAACTCATCCCAGCCAAAACCAGCACACCCAAGTTTCCAGTGCTCTGCTGTGGGAACTTCATAGAAAGCAGTACCATCTGGTTGCATTGGATATTGACAGGAGAAGCTAGGAGAGATAATGGATCATTTGGAAAGTTAGATCTATACTAGCATCCATCAGAAGCTAAGTGCTCAGTCACCTATGGTTTTGGTTTCCTTTTTGTCTGTGAGAAAGTATTCTCTCTGCTTCTTTGCTTTAAGGGAGCTCTGTTTCACTTGTTTAAGGTTTATTTATTTATTTGGGGGTTTAATCCTTATAAAAAGAAGCAATTAAAAAATGGAATTCCAAAAAATTGGAACTAGTCACAGAACAAGGAGATTGGGTAATAGGTCTAATTGTAAACTTTCAATTTCAAAAATCTGGAATGCTCGTGTATTTATTATAAGAAGGTAATTGTTATCTATTAAAATGGCTTTTAGGCATTCCTCAACAATAAAATCATTCAGTCGGCTTACAACTTTGCTGCTGCTAGTGAACAAAAGATAGAGAACAGTTGTATGTTTTGTAACGAGCATATAGTGTATTATTAGTAACATGTACACATACGTATGTGATAGAGAGATATATCATTACTGAGAGGAAAACTGAAGGCAATTGGAAATGTAACAAAGGCAATTATTTTATTGTAGCTTCTGACTGAATCTCAAGTTACTTAATTCCTCTGCCCATGTTACTTAGTACTTTGTTTTGTCACGGGTTTTTGTTTAGGCTGTGAACAGTGGGAGTTAAAGTTCACAAGAGAAGATGTAAAGGGCAGAGGAGAGAAAGGAAAAGGAAACAATGAGAGGGAGAGGAGACTGAAGGATAAGTGAGACTGGGAGAGGAGGTGGAACTAAAAAGTAGATGACTAATTAAATTGATAGAAGAGGAGCTAAAATTCAGAGGAAAGGGAAGAAAAATATTTTAGCTTCATCAACAAAGGTAGATGCACTGCGTCCCCCGGAAGGGACCGTAACAGCTGTTTCTGGCACTGATACCACAACGTCAGAGGATATGCCTGAGCTGCATGGTGTCATCTGGTAGACAAACTCATGACAGATTTAAATAGTTTAAATGAATTATGTTGGGTACTAAGAACTGTCTAGCCAGAGCAGCATGGATGCTCTGTGGTCGTCTTTTTTCTTGCCAAGACTGGTTTGTGTGTGTTATAAAGAGTAGGGAATAGTCTGTTCAGTTTTTTGTAATAGCCTTATTACCAAAGCACTTGAACACTTAGCATGATAGTGGAATTTATAATTTTCATGCTTATTTCTCAAGACCTGGACCTTAAAATTGGATACTAAACAGAACAAACTGGAAAAACAGTTGTTTGTTTTAATTTGTGTTACATGCAATGAAAATTTTAGAGTATGATATCTTTCCTCTTTTCCTTCATTTTTGTCTTTATACATTAAAAAATAAATTCCTTGGTTATTTCTAAAAAAAATCCACTCAAGATGTGGTTGAGATAAGCTTTAATTCACTTGTCTCTCAAGCTAAAATCAATTGGGTTTTGCAAAGGTTGTATTATTTAGCAGAAAAACGCAATTCATTTTATTCAAGAGTTTTTGTTATTTAAAGGCTAAAAATATTTTAAATGTGAAATGTATTTTTTCCCTTTGAAAGGCTGGATAACACCTTAGAGGAAATTATATTTAAGCTGGTGCCTGGACTTCGAGAACGTAAGTTTCTCATCGGGTTTTGGGTACCTCTTTGGGTTGATGGAGGGAATATGGCTATTTCTAATGATATACCTGTAATATTGATTTTAAAATTAACATTAATGTTCTTTGATGTTAACTAGAGGAACTGCAGCGAGAGATCGAATTTTGGAAGAAAAACAAACCTCAAGAAAATGGACAAGGTGATGATTCCCCTCCCTCCTCCCCCCCCCCCCCCCCCCCCCCCCCCAAATGTTAGGTAACATTGCTTATTAAGCCCTGTTTCTTCAAACAGTTGTGCATGTACATTATTTTTACTGTGTTCAAAGATACTACAGAAACTCATAACAAATCTATGTAAATGTAGTCTGGGACTTCATGTGCTGCTGCTTATCTATTAACCAGTTGTTTTACAAACACTGGCTGTTTTGCCATTATTTTTATTTGCATTTGCCTTAGCTCTCACTTACAACACCCACTCATGCAATTTTCCACTTGAATTCTTAATTTTCTTAATACACCAAAATGCAGAAGTACTTGAGTTTTTTACAGATTATTTTCTGTTACTGAATTTGACCAGCTGTTAAGTAGGAGGTTGTCAAGAATTAGTTATGACAAGTAGTAAAACAGTTTTCCACACATGCTAAACAATTGTTTTATATAGATTCCAAAATGCCTTTTTTTTTTTTTTTTTAATTGACCCGTGAACTTTGAGAGCTCAGTATTGAGGTGCTAAGTGAGGATTACATCCAACTGGTTTTATGCCCCTTCAGATTTGACATCAAGATTTTGATACCACAGCCTTGATTTGGGCATTTTAAAGAATTTTTGAAAGGCTCTGCTAAGCTCAAGAAATAGCTATGTTTTAGCTATTATAGCAAGAAAGGATCGTTGTCAAGTAAACGTATTGCAATACTCCTCTGCCCTCAATTGTTTATAATATCTTCTTTTCAACTTTGTAATATCTCTATTGTCTCATGTTCTTTCTTGCTAGTTTCATTGATTTACATTTGGCATCCACAATAAGGGACAAGATTCTATCTATTATATAATTAAGAACTGCAGGACAGTTTAGATTAGATTATATCAGTTTACTACAACATACTGTGTAGTGTATACCTCTTGAGTTTTAAAAACACTTGGAAAATATTTTTATGGAATATAGATGTTTGTTGACTGTTCAGAAAACTATTTCCTGCTATATTCACAGATTAAAAAAACAACTTACAATTTGAAAATTTGTGCAAAAGAATGAGACTAACTTTAACCAATTTATTCTTCTGATTCTTAACTTCCTCCCATAATGTAATGGTAAACCTAATGGATGTTGGTCAGAAAGTGTAATGTGTGATTGTATTGTTTTGTGAATCAGAGGAAGGCTCTATAACTCTGAAAATGTACTTTTAAGTAGCTACAGATGTATCCAGCTCTGTTAGTGACTGTATCCTTGGGCTATGGAAATTTGGCTCTACAAAGCATTTGGAAGTCGTGACAACTCATTGAGACAAATTATGAGCATTTAAACTCTTCTCTGCCATAAACAAGCATCTTGCCTGAGAATAAATTATTTGGTGAGAATAATTTCAGTAAGAAGGGTCTTTTTAGTTGTCAGTACCATGCCCTGCCATCACACAGTCAGTCTAGTTTAAAAGAGTCCATCAGTTATGTCCTGTACCACAGGTCACAATACAGTTCCTAACCTTAGCATCTAAGATCTGTAAAAAAAAATCCTGGGACTTAACAGTTATCACGTGTCAGAAAAAAAAAAAAACAAAACAAAAAACAAAGCATATCTCAGGCATTGATGTCTCCAACAGGAGAGCAATTACCAGAGAGAACTGATGGACAGTGCTAGGAAACATACGTGGTACACAGAAAAAAAATCTTTTTTGGTCCTCTCCAGTCTGAACTGGAGAAGGAAGAGGGCAAGCAGCTTTATGTTGACTCACTCTCTGGTGATCAGTTTTATGATGAATATCTCAGAAAAGCACAGTAAGTAGATGATTTCCAAGGTTTGCAAGAAAATTGAGGAGAAAAAACAAACCATGAAACATACTGATCTCCTTTGTAAGGAAGGACAGAGTGGAGGTGTGGGGGGGTGTTTGTTTTTCCCGTCTTCTGTTCTTGGCTTGATGATACTGGCTTGAAGAACACAGAGTCCATTTTGGTGAGAAGCAAATTTCTTTTTTTTTAACTTCTGTCATATTGAACTTTAATTACGTGCCTCTAAAGGACTGTCATTTATTTCTGGAGGCTGTCTGTACAAACATCATTAATTCTAATGTTTATAAGGATTTTTTACTAAACAGTCTGGTACCATTTACATGGAGGAGTATTTCAATTTCTATCAGAATACCTTGAAAGATGTGACATTTTTGGCGTTCACACCAGTTTCTGGAATGATTTTATGATTGGAATTTGCTAATTTACGTCGTTTTGTGGTTGGTTTGCCTTCCAAGAGTCTTCAAACTGCATAATTAAATCTGCCTCTATTACTCAGCAATGATAACTGTTGAAAGTTGTGGATGTGTTGGCATTACCAAAGAATCTGTGATTCATAGGCAAACTCCTCACACAAATGCTTGTGACAGGTAGACTGTACCTGCTTGCTTAAAAGAGTTAATTTCCTGGATTTTCACAAAAAGAAAAAAAAGAATTTGTAGTTTGAACTGTATGTTTCATACATACAGTTTGTAGTTTGAACTATACAAAACTGTAGTTTGAACTATGAACTGTAAACTGTTCATAGCAAAATGATAGCAACAAAATGCATGTACGATACACATTCAAGTAAATGTGTCAATAGCTAGTAGGGAGGTGTGGAGAAATCTATCATTATAAAATACCTCAAAATTTTGAGAGACAAAAGTAATGAATGTAGCTTAAAACTCATCTTGAATATATGAACAGAATAAAATGAACTAATTACTGTGCCTAGAAACTTAGGCGTGGCTTGATACTTCTTAAAGTTTTCATTCTATCTTCCCATCTTAACTCTTCTAAATGACTTCAAAAGTTTGTGTAAGTGTAGGAAAACAGCAGAATGTGATCTGAAAGTTTTACATGAAATGCACAAGTAGCTTATTCAAGTTACTTGCGATAATGTTTTATTCCAACAGTTTAAAATTTGTTTTAAATCAAAATAGATGGTTTGGAGATACAGAAAAAAACAAATTTAAATAATAGGGTCGTTGTATATTGGATTCCAAATCTGTAAAGATTACTCCATTTTGTGGTTCATTGTATGGTTATTTACATACGTTGTGGCCTTATCTAGATGTACTTGCTAGTCTTAACATCCAAGTGTTCAACTATGCTAAATCTTGGAAAACTGTAGATGTTACCTTTTCCAAAGAGTTCGATTTTTAAACTAGGAATCAGTAGAGCATGTAAGAGCATCGGTGAAGAGAGATAACATGGTATATGTGTTTATATAGGATATATGGGATCTGCCAAAAGTATGGGGACCATTCCTCTTTTCTGTATCCTTTGTTTTTAAAGGGGAATAAGTAGGTATACGACTCTTTGGTTATAAAATCCTTCTGGAGAGTGACACCTGGAATTTTTGCAATTACAGTACTTATACCAGGTGAAAAGTGAAAGTCGAGTTTTTTATCTTCCCTTAGTTTACTTCATGATAACATTTCAGGAACTTGTTTCCGCTGGATCATTGTGGCAGGCAGTTAATTGATTACCCATGTTGCTTTGATATACAAGGGTTGGGATTAATTATTCCACTGTTTATTTAAAGCAATTATTTTTTGGCAGTGAACTGCCATGCCATAGAGTAGGTTTATGTGGCTGAGTGATCTTGATGCATGTACAGTGGCAGGGTGTTAATCACTGTACACAAACAGAAGTATACAGCCATAACCATTAGTGGCCCATCACTGTGTCACACAGAAATCTGTTGTTTGATTATTACTTTAAAATTTAAGTAGTAAAACTTTGTTTTCAGAGATTTGTAAATTGATCAATTTAAGAACGCACTGAATTAAAATTGTATAAAGTTAATTTAAAGAAAAAATATGCTCTTGAAAATGAAGTATTACTTTAAATATGTGTTTCTTGCTACTGTGACTTGTAATTATTTTACACTTAAATAATTTCATCTTTGTATTTTTACAGATGAAAGCCCAAAAGCTGATAAACCCAAAGTAGATGAGGAGTGTGATGAAAATGAAGAAGATAAAGACTATCACAGGAGTGACCCACAGATTGCAATCTGTCTCGACTGTTTACGCAACAATGGGCAGTCAGGAGATAATGTAGTCAAAGTGAGTAGTAAAGATAATCTGTGCTGTTGTTATTGCTGGCAGAATAGCATCTTACTGTAACCAAACAATTTTATAACTATCAACAATGAACTTTGAAGGTGGTGACCTGTCTCCACTTCCACACTCATTTAGTCCTTTTGTTTAAGACATTACAATACATCTTGGAGTTTTGTAGAAGATACAGTTCCATATAGGAATCCATCTGTGACAGTGGATTTTTATTCTTTTTTAATGGATTATAGTTCTGTAGCCTACAGCCCTGATAGTATATAACTGCATTACACAGCAGATGACAGCATACTATGGAGGTACTTAAAAAGCTAGCTGTAGGTGAGCTGCCTCACGCTTCCAAGACCGCTGTCTTAACATGCCAGCATGAAGCTGCTTTTCAGATACGTTGTGCACTGAGTGACTGGGATCCAGATCTTCTGAGCTGTAAACCTCATTCTGACACTGATGTGTCATCTGTGGCCTTAGGCAGGTCACTTCCATCTGTAAAATGTGGAGACTAATACCTGCTAACTGCTGATTTAAGAATTACAGATACTTGGTTTCTGTTCCTGAAGGGAAGATTACCTAATGGTATCAAGTCTAGAAGAAAGTGTTTTACAAAGACAAAAATTTAAAAAAATACTAAAGATTAGTCTAATAAAACACTAACATTTTCTGTGTGCTACATCACATGTATTATTTTGGAAGTTCTTACACAGGAAAAAAGTTCTGATTCAGCAAGAAGATATATGTGTGTGTTACCACTCTCTGTTCATGCTATACATAGTAAGAAATCTTCATCTCCATCACTATGTAGGAGTCGCAGGTTTCCAGCTTTCCTGTTGAATCAAAGCTATTAGGCTCTGGATCACAGATTCTGTGATAATAGATCATGTCTCAGATGTGTGTAGCTTCCCTGTATTTTACCTAGATTATTTGAGGATGGTTTTAGTTCCCCTTTCTCTCAAGGACTGAAGAAATTCTAAGAAATGTTAACATCTGTTTTACCCCCAGTGTTACCAACACAGACACTCAGATTATTTAAATTCTGGGGCTTTTGGTGGTTTAGTGTGTGGTTGGTTTTTTTATTTTCTTTCCTTCCTTCTATATCTTTTGGAAATTTCTGTAGAACCAGAGATGGGTCAAATGAACTTGTTTGTCATCTTGTAAATTTTGAACAAAAATGAATCTATGGTGCCAATATGGATTAGAAGAGAGTTCTAAAGAATTGGTTACTAGTTGAAAAAAATATCAATTACAGCTGTCCTTGCACTAAAGATTGCTTACGTGCCTCAAAATTTCTAACATGTTTTTTCTGTTTTGTTGCTGTTGCTTTAGGGTTTAATGAAGAAATTTATCCGCTGTTCTACTCGAGTGACCGTGGGAACTATAAAAAAGTTTCTCAGCTTAAAATTAAAACTTCCAAGTTCTTACGAGGTACATTTAAAAGAATGATGCTTGTATTTTTATTTCCCTACAAAGTAGTAGGTTTTTATGAAATGTAGTCATACTTGAATTTGAGGAATATTTTTAGCCCAATCACTAAGTACTGTTCAGTATTCCAAGCTGTATTTTCTTCCCTTAAGTGAGAAATGATCATTTTACACAGTGATTGAAGTTACTGATCAAGGAACTCACACAATTCTAGTAACTTCAGTTTGTTGCTCACCTGGGAAAGAACAGATACATAAGGTTTTGATATTTTGATGTAAAAAAATAAATGCTTTCTTTTTCCATGTGGCTTATAAAAAAGTCACTTAATACAGGTTTGGGCTTGTAGTTACTGAGGAAAACGAGAGCTCAACTAGACATACACCAAATTACTCTGCAGTTCTGTTGTCTTTAGATGTAAGAAAGTCTCCAGTAATTTTGAAGAAATGAGGAGCGATACCATTTGAATCTTTCAGAATGCAGAGACTTTTTTTGCAACTTCATTGGAATTAGGTAGAATTTGATGGAGAGAGGGTCTTTGCTACGGGAGTGATTTGATCTTGGCCAAGACTGTTCCCTGGGGGGATTTTCTAACATAGTAGTAGTTGTGATTCGGGGTGGAACTGGGAAGTGTGAGACTCCTGCCTCTGCTTCCCCTCTTCCCAGGGATACAGGAATTTTGACCTCGGCACAGACTCTTTGTTCAGCCAGTTCTCTTACTAGTCAATGACTCCATGAACTGCATGCTGCCTCTAGCACAAACGGCAGCCTCCCAGCTTTGGTCAGAGGTAGGGCTGAGTTAGCCTGGGTGCAGAGCTATACACAGGAGTTTGTCACAGTATCATGATATGCCGACCAGCCATTTTGATGTCATTTGGTTTTGCTAATTATGTTAATTTAATCTGTCTCTGGCACCTTAATGGTTTGTGTTACGCAGTATCAGTTTACTTCAAAACCTGAATTTAGAAAAAATAAACAAACTAGAAAAGCATTATGGCTATAATATTGGCAAACATTTTCAGTGGAGGGTAGAAGTAAGATGCTATGATGCAGTTTAAACCAGTCATTTTTCACATAAAATCATTACTTCTCTTTTACTTTTGTCTTCAGTTAACGAAGAATCATGTTTGTACACTCAGAATTACATCTGCCTTGTAATTTATAGGGGGTTTTAACTTTGTAAAATTACTTTATCATTTATTTTTAAAAACTAAAATTAAAGTACTTCTGGTTTATATCTTTCTGTTTGAAAGACTGTTGATGCAGCAAGAAAGCCTTCAAAATACATACAAGGCATTTTCTTCAAACAGATACTGTGTAGTATTAATAAATACAGGGAGTGTTTTTCGACTAGTGATTTCCTGTCTAGTTTAGCAGACTTTCTTCTGTCCACACCTTAATTGAAAACACAAAAGTGAAAGAATAAAGTGAAATACTAGTGTACAAAATAGCAGTGTTAGCATGTTGTATTAATCCAGATTTTATATACGTGTCTGATAGAATTACTGTATAATAATACAAGTTTGAGGGATTAACTGTCAGAGATTCACTTAGGAGTTCATTTAGACATTAAAATTTTGCATCCCTTTCTCTTACTGTTTGTTCTGTTGTATTTTAAGCTGGATGTACTATGCAATGGAGAAATCATGGGGAAGGATCATACTATGGAATTCATCTATATGACAAGATGGAGACTAAGAGGCGAAAACGTAAATGCTGTTACATTATTAATAAATGATGGTTTGGTATATTTATTATAGGGACTACACATGCTTTCACAGCTGGGTGCAAAACCCCCTTATTTAAAAATGCATTTTGCATGTTTTCTGGATTTCTTATGTTAAACCCTATGAGTGAAACCCTGCAGCACGTATATTGTGAAGATTCTGAAACTAAAAATAGCAAGTATACAAATTTTACGTGCAAGTTCTACTCAGAGGTTTAAGCCAAGTATCTGAAAACCCAAGCACTTGTTCTTTTTCTGCAAATTTTCTTTTAGTGACCTTTTCAGTTACAATAGTTGGGGAATCTGCATCCAGCAGCTCTTTATTAAGTATCTTTTATTCAGTCGGTAAACTGAAAGTGACACTGAAAAATTATTGGTGAAATCTAATTGTCTTATTACTATTTTTGTTAATACTACACCCAGTTTTTTAGACATCCTGTGTAACACTAACGTCCAGATAAGACAGCTAAATGGGTTTTCCTTGCTGCGTGTGTATATTTTAGAATTGCAATATCTAACTGACTAAAAGACATTTTTTTCAGGTCTGGTACTCTGATTTAGTAGCCTGTATATTACCTGTGTATTTAATTTTTTTTTGTTAGAAGTTATATCCCCATTTCTTCTCTTTCTTCTATACATTTGTGTGTGGCCATTGATTGTTCTTCACTCTTTATTACTTTGTAGTGTGTGTAGATTTGTTGTCTGTCGCTACCAGTGGAGGCTATATTGGAGTGCCGCTGAGGTTAAGCACTTAACATGCGTTAATATACTGATATGTAAAACTTTCGGTTTGGTTGGTTTGGTTTGTGGGTTTTTTTAAGCTTCCTAGTACTCAGCACAAAAGCACTGGGGCATGGACAGAGAAGACAGAGGATTAAGCATACTGTGAAGTTAACAATTCACAAGTTTGTTTTAAGTTTTAACTTAATCTGAAGGGGGAGGGGGAAGGATAGACTTTGATATAAATTAGGGGAGTTAATGTGGTCATTAAATTTGAAAGTGATATTGCACTGAAATTTGATGATTGCTGAAACCCCAGTATGGCACCAATACATAGCTTTAAGTAGTACTTTTTCCAGTACTGCCATGAAACCAGTGGGTGTTTGTTTGGCTTGCCATCTTATATTTTTGTTAGCATTGGCTGTGCTATTATGGAATTGTTGAGGCAAAAACTTTAGTGATAGTGGAATTCTTCGATGACAGTCCTGCAGCTCCTGCCTACAAATGGACTTCTGGCAGTTGCATTGGTTTGGAAGCAACAGTAACTATCATCTTGACAAAAAGGACATTATTTGTACTGGTTAAAATTTTTCAAAATTCTCAGAACTATAGTTTTTAACATGAAGTGAATATAAGAGTTGACAACTCTCGATTAAATTTGTAAGTTGTGTTTATGTACGCATAGTATAGTCAGGTATGTGTTCATCTTTTCCTTTATGTAGTTTTAAATCACTCCCCTGAAGTCAGAGATGACAGACAAAACTCTGTAAAAATTACATTGCACTGGTAATAAATCCAGTGACATCTGGGCTTCTGTGACTTTGTTTTCCTTAACTGCATTGGGTCTTGTTGTAAAACAGAATTTGCAATGGTAATTAATTAACAGTCTTTTCTTTTGGATGAAGATCAAGTAAATCCATTATCTCCGACTTCGGTACTATTCACTGTGAGCTTTTACTGGCATACATGTGGCCCTTACAAGAGGTAGAGTAGTAAAGGGAACATAACCATTTATGCATTAGAGAAGTCTCCTGTTTTAAAGAAATAGGTTATTTTTAAGCTCTTCGTTTGAAAATTTTTAAAAAATTAAATAGTAAATGTGTATGTCCAGCTGTGGCTGCCTCTTATCTGATCAGAAAATCATCTCCTTCGCAGTTTCGGTGTCAGAACTGCTCATCTTCGCAAGTCTGCTCTCAGGATGGCACTTTTTATCAGGTAAGAGGCACTCACGACTGTACATACTACAGTCATTAAGGTCCTGTCAGCACTTCAATTTAACCCAAGTTGTGGAGTTTTTATAATTCCGCGCTACAAAGTGCTAAAACTCTATGAGCAAGGCCTGAGCGTTTTTGTTCCTTCAGAAAAAGCTTCATTGAATGAATAACTAGAACCCATTCAAAATGTTTAGGAGTTTCTTTTACTTTACATTAGGCCATTTATGGTTTTGTTAGAGAGAGATTCTGTGGGCTGATAACCTGCATCAGTCTGGGAGGATTATCTACTTCTTCCTATCTCATCCTTCTAATTAGTAGCATTGTGCAGTCATTGATGAGGGATCCAAAACTGAAGAGTGTGAATCAAGAGAGACTTCGAGTTGGTTTCATCTCTTTATGGCAATTCACATGCTGTCTTTAATGGAGTAAGGAAATGTTAGCTGTTTCTAATTCTATATTCCTTTCACATCTTTTAAAATTAGAAATGGAATAATGCCTAATCTCCAGAATATAACAAACCAAAACCTCCTGAACCTGCAAACTGAAGCTGATTTCTGAATTTCATTGATCAATCTGGTTCATACCAATATGAAACAGTATTTCAGTTTCATCATTGAGAATTTTAAACTAGTTTCTACAAATTACTTTGGAAGATTGAAATAATATTTTTGCTTGAGCAAAAAATTGAAATTGATGATAGAGGTTCACTCTCCACTGTGGGTGGGAGTGACCTACTGCAGTCATGCGTACTTCAATAATTAGAATTGTTCCAGCATAGTGCATTTTATTTGTACAGTTGCTTTGTAAATTTATTTGCAAGACACAGAGCCTCGCTGGTTTACATGGCAGTTTCGGTGAGATGACCGCTCTGTCTCTGCCTTCGTGCACTTGCAATTAGATCGGAAAACTTTAAGAGACAATTTATATAATCAAAGTGAAAAACATGTGAAATACCATTTAAATAATATGGTAGTCATATCCTATGCAAAAATAAAAATCTGAGACCAAGTAATTTATGATACTACAAATGTATATTTGATAATTGCACATGCAGACTACACATGGTGCCCCGTCTTCTCTTCTAAATGCTCCTGCTATCCTGCTACTGTTGAATACTTCTTGGTTTATGTTGTGATTTCTCTGCACTCCAGTTTGTAAATCCCCAGCAAGTGTGATCACATTTAGTTCTGGTGACCTTTTCACTACCATGGCATGGAAGGTTTATTAACCTGTATAAGTCTCTGCAGTGGTATCTTTCTTTTTTTGGTCGCTGAAGTTCATCTGAATTGCATTTGAAGGATGCAGTAAAATATTCCTGGTTTTAATGATAGCTTCTGTAGCAATTCTTTGTATTTCCGAATGTACCATAAGAAATTTATATTAGTTATGTTCCTCTGCCCTGTGGCAAGGAGGTATTTAAGCTGCTGAGACAATAAGATTTTCCTCGGTTTCATGCTGTAGAAAATGTCCAGTATCCTAATGAAGTTAAGAGGAAAACATCAAACTTAAATGAAATGCTGACATGCTGAAAAAATAAGACAATTAGTGAAAAAGCACTTCCAGCAACAAGTGCCCAGGCATTCCACAGCACTTTCTGGAAACTCACTCTTGCCTCCCATTCCACAACAGTTTTGTCCAGTTCAGGGATCCCAGCAGTTGTCCCAGTAGGAATTAATAAAAATGTATCACTGGATCTGAAGCTGAGAAGTTTGGATTTGGGTGAGATTTAGCCCTCATCTCTCAGAAAATCAGCTGACAGCAATTTGACCTGATTTTTTTTTTCTTTTTTTTTTTCTTTTTAATACCAGAAGTAGCCTGGTTTCCATTAACTAGTGGTGACTACTAGTATAGCTATGGAACCTCCGTATATATAAAAATCAAAGATCATAATCTGTAAATATACTTTGGTTTAGAAACTATAAAATTTCAAGATTGCTTTTTCTCAAACACAGCAACACAGAACTAAGAGGAGTTGTTTGAGCACTCCGAGTATATATGTCATGAAACATAAAATGTGAAATATATAAAAGCAGCTACAGGAATTTTATATTAATGACAAATAACTACAACTAACTGACTTAGAGATTAAATAGAGATTTGAAGTACAGGTGTGGATTTAACTGTTGAAATGTATAGAATTATTCATATACATAAAACTGATTCTCATATACATGTGTCTTAGAGATAAGCTATGGCTATTCTTAAGGCAATCTTTAATAGTATTTTCTTTGTAGTTTTTATGAATTATGTCCTCATGTTTTCTTGTCTGTTTTTGTTGTTTTTCTTTTGCTTTTGTTTTTAGTCTTACCCTATGGTACTTCAGTATCGACCTAGAATTGACTTCGGTTAGACCAAAGGGCCAGATCCCACTGAGATGAATCCTGCACTATTTGTTTACCCATCGACAGATTGCACAATGAATGGATGTGCCTGGATTAGGGGGACACAACCAGATTTTCAGCATGCAAATAAGGACATTGTCTTTCTTAAAATTGTCAGTTGCATCTCTGTTGTTTCTTATTAGAGCAAGCCAAGTGCCATTCTGCTACTGAAATGTGCATAAGATATTTGTGTATCTTACGAGTGTGCTGCAAATCATAGCCAAAATCATGATGTGTACAGTCAAGATTCAAAAACTATGGAATATTTTTGCTTGTGTGTTAGAAAATTTTTCTGGTCCTAATATTGATTACACTAGCAAAATGGCAGAGTGCTCATTCCATGTGGTGTTGCAGTTTCACACACTTACTATTTTACTGAATATTGTTGTTTAAATCATAGAGTACTGTACAAATAACTGAGGATTATACCTTGAAAATATTTTGTATAGAAAATATATTTAGAGAAGTGGTGATTGGGCCACTACTTTTTTCTTGATAAGCTTCTCATGGGTCCAGGTATAGCTCACTCATGAGTGTGCAACAGTCCTTTTGCAGTGAGTAAAGATTAATTACCCTTAACAAGAGATGCAGAAAATGGTAATTCAAAACAGCAATTTTAAATCTTCTAAATAGTATTTGCTAATATTGCTTAAAAGCATCACAGCCTTTGTGATTGCACTTTTCTATGGTTTCCCTAAAGACTGGAATTTGGGATACTAGCTATTTTTAGGGAATGGCTTCTGGTCAGATTACATTTCTTTTAATAAAGCCTCCATAAAAATGAAGTTAAAAATAATGTAAATGTCTATGGAACAAATAAATTTCACTATAAGATTACAACCAAGGCAAAATTTTACATCATTATTGCCGTTTATAGTAAGCATTTCCTTTTGAGATTGGTTGGAGATATATAATATGCTAAGACAAAAATAATACATAGCTTTAATTACATTATATATCTCTTGTGACTATCTGGAGTTTAGAATTCATTACAGAAATTTTCATTAGTTAAAGTCACATCATAAAACTATTTCCATAAAATTAGAGGTAATGCAATACTGAAGATAAACAGTCTGACCAAAATAATTGTTAAGGTCGGGGTTTTTTTCCAAGACCTGGTAGTGCTGGATAAAAAGAGATTGTTGCCTTAGGTATTGCAAGCGTAATGGTCCTAGTATAGAATGTTTATTGGGGTTCCTGGTAGTGTTGCAGGGAGCATAGTAATGCATATGTTTTCTGTAGTCTTCCATTGTCTTTGCTCTGCTTAAAAGTCAGTTGAGTTTTTCACTTCAGATTCTGTGGAGATACTACTTATAGTTCAGTACCTTTATGTAATTTCTACTTAATACATGCCCTGCTAGTATTGTAAATAACTATTTGTTTTCTTATGCCTTTTGCATACAGCAAAAAGGAACCAAAATCAATTTTTCAGAAGCTACTGTAGAGTGAGCTAATCGTTCTTGGGTAAGGCGAAATGAAAATTCTATCTTGGGATCAAGTACAAAAGACAGACGCAAGGCTTAACTCCTTTGTAAATTTACGTTTGTGTACATTGGTGAGTTGCTGTAGGAGAAGTAACCATGTTGTGTATTACATCTGGCCCCTTTAATGTTAAGAGTTCCAACACTGATGACTTGAGGAATCCATATATAGTTAGGTTGAATTCTACCATTGCACTCCAAAGCCCGTATGACATGCAGAAAAAAAAGATACTGTCGGTAGCAGTCTGTTCAGGAAACCTGCCATTGCAGGTCAAGGTTGCACATATTGTGCAGATGCCAGTGAACCTGGGGAAGCAAAGCATTTAGGAAGCTGCTGCTCCTTTCTGCAGGCAGTGTGCTGACTGCTCCAGGCACCAGTTTGCCCACACTGTAGATGGGAAGGGGTGCACGTGCTGGCTGCAGGGAGTGGTCCACTTTTTGCCCACCCGGTAGATGTTGTGCTATTTGACAGAAACAAGAAGATACTCCATGTAGGGAGGGCCCTTCTCCTCTGCAAAGCCTCTAGGGAAAAAGAGATTCTTTGTGTATATGGAGGCCCTTCTCATGGAGTAGCTTGGCAGGGCAGAGCATGCGTTCTAATTGCAAATCATTCTTCTCTTTAGAATATAGTTGTTTTGTACAGTAGAAATAGGATATTATTCGTAAATGCACATACAGTGACACCTTACAGTTTTTATATATTTCACGTGTTTTTATACTAGAATTTTCACTGTAGACTCACTTGACGTAAAATGCCGCATTCAGTTTATCACAAAACTAATGGTAGTACGCTTAAGCATAATTTCTGCTTGGTTCAGGGGACGATTTTTTTCTCAACAATCACACTTGCTGTTTTGACAAATTTGAACAGACTTGTTTGAAAAAGAGGAGAACACATTATTTTTAATCCATTTTAAGTTATCTTACATGGAAGTTTGCACCACCTAATGGCACTCCTGAAATAGGACTACTTTGTATTGACTTCTGAACAGCAACTAATAGAAGATTTGACTGTTTAATGACTTTCTGTGTTCACAGTTCAGAGAACCATGAATTCTCTTGATCAGAATTAGTGGCTTAATTCATGGTATTTTCTTGATAGGACTTAAAGCTAGATTGCAGAAGGCAAATCTTCATTTTAAGCATGGAAAATACTGACAGATATGATTTAATGTTCCCAGCTGAGAATCATGGCATTAAATGCATATGATCTAGCCGCCCACACTTTATGCATTTCTGATTTGATGGCAGGGTGCCTGAGTGCTGTTATAGATTAATAGTTTCTGTAGCAGTGAAGTGCCAGTGAAGTACGTATCTTAACTGGGCACCTTGTATAAGACAGGTGTTGCCTTCTTTACAGGAAATTTCTGTCCCATGCAGTACGTCTGTGCCAAGTATTTACAGATATGCATATTTAATTCATTTGTGCCAATTAAGAATATCTGAACAGCATAGGAGGATGAGAATGCATGTACAGATTCCTGTGTGCCAAAGATGGGGTAAAGTGAAACGAGTACCTAAGCATTCCATTAAAACTGCACCATATGCCATCCTAGAGCAGATGACTGCGTACAGTCACACTTTCCGAGCACTTCCATGACAAAGTGTCAACCACTGCATGTTTATAAAGAATAGGAATATAAAATAAGTGCTGCTGCCACTGTGTCTCTGTGGCTTTTCCATATCGGCAGTACCTAGCTGCAGAGGTAGACCTAAAAAATTCCACACTACTACCTAACCTTGCTGTCTCTTATTTGGCACGTTTGGTGGCGAGGCTTTTTTCCCTGAAAGCGAAAAAACTTGTATCTGCTTTTAACTCTGGGGTGACTCATTAGTGAAAGTCATAAGCAACTTTTTGTTGAGCATAGCTGGATGCTGAATTTTTCTGGTAACAAACTGTAAGCTAGAATTTACAAACAAGATCCTATAATATCTCAAACAATATGGAATTAGATGATTAACCAAGAAATGTATCTTTCATCATGCATTACTACACTGCTCGTAGCTAAGGGCCTAGTCATATAAACATATTTTTATTTGGATGAAATACCAAATACGATTACTACAATAATCTAAGTGACTTATCACTATAGGTACCGTTCACATGAAAGCTTCTGGGATTTGGGTCCTAGGAGTACGCAGTGCTGTAAGTATATTGTGCATACTCAGCTGGCTTGCAGTTATTATGCAAAAAAAAAAAATTATAAAAAGTATAACTTTGGCTTTACTGAAAACATTACATAAAGCAAAGTGCCTGATAATACGGAATACCTTTAAGCCCATTATTTGCATTTGGCAGGCTGATATTTCCTTTGGTATTTTATTTATGGTCTTAGTATTTTCAGCAAGAATATTTCATAGACATGCTGTATTGAGAAGCTTTCTTTCATGGGAAACAAGCAGAAAAAAATGTGTTCTATTAGATAGGGTTTTTTTTCAATTTTAAATTATCTCAGTAGAAACTATGTGAAAAGAATTACTTTTATATTGAAATTATTTCATTTTCTGCATGAGGGACCCTTGAATTCTGGATCTTGCTCCTTTTTTATTCTCCATAGGTTCCAACAATTTGATTTGACTTTTCTCTTCTGCAGTTATCAAAACCAGTTCCAGTATGTATCTGCAGGAGAAAAGAGGTTGATCACATACCATTTAGATATAAGCTAGGGTCTTCTCCTCTGCTGCAGGTAAAGTAATGGTCCAGAGTTTCATCTCATCTCTCCCATGTATAATCATTACGCATGACTTTTTGAGAGAAGTAAACAAGTTTTCCTTCTCTGCTGTTCTCTAAAATAACAAAATAGGCCAGGTTTTAGTCCTTTAATCGAACCGGTGAATGAGTTGTATTGTTCCATTTGTGATTTTTGTACATTTTCATATCACTGAAGACACCAAGAGGCATTCACTCCACAGAAAAAATAGTTCTGGGAGGGCTTGCAACAAAAGGAATAGCATCCAGCTCAGGCAGGTACTATGGTACGACTGGAGAACAGACAGTTCAAAGCCAGTCTTAAGTCCCAGAATAAATAGATTGAGTGATTGAGCCCTGTTTACAGAGAGGCTACATAAAATACTGGTTAATTACATGGACTGATCATTTTTATCTTGGAGAAGACCAAAGGCAGTTAAGACTTACATGCCTATCCACAGCACATATATACACTGTCAAGAGCTTGTTCCAGTTTCTTCATTTAACCTAGACAGGTTGGCAGCACCTGTTTGCTTCCATTGGAAATGCATATGTCATGCAGGATATTCCTCTCTCATTTTACTTTATGCTATGTTATGTTATTATTTATCTCCGTTAAAACGTCTATTCAGGCACCCTCTGTCCTGTAATTAATCCTAGGTTCTTACAGATCTTTTGCCCATTCCCATACCTGAGCCCATTTGCTGCCCAACAAGTAGAAACATTGTGAAGTTCTAAAGGAGAAACTGCACAAGGCATCAGCTCATTGGGTTGTGTTCATCGGGTAGCTCTAATGGGTTTTAACAAAGTTTTCACAGTTCGGCATTTAGAATCCTTTCTAGCCAGTTTGAACAAGGTAATACTTCCACAAGGTGTTCGGCTAGAGATACGTGTTTGGGGAAGGATTGCAGTCTACTGGAGTGTGTTCCAGCATGAGTTCCAGGACAGAGGGGATTGATTCACCCTAAAGGAAAAGTGAAAAGCTTCTAACTGCTCGTTACCAATAGTTATATGACGTGGGTAGTCTGGCCTTCAGACCTGAGCTGAAACATCCCTCTGTAGGAATATCCTCAAAAAAACCATCTTGTGGTTGTAGTGTATTTTTCTTCATAAGCAGATCTACCTGTTGATTTATCTTTTTTTACTACCAGCTACACAGTCTGTAGATCAGATTAAAACATCAGACTCCAGAATAAGATATTGAATAATTAATGAATTCCTGACAGATTCTGCCATCCAAGATACGTGCCGTAAATCTTCTGAATTCAGGTAGCCTGCTACTACAGTTGAGTAAAGCTGTTGTTTCATTCTCTAGTAAACTATATAGATCCATACAGTTCTGGAGTGCGGCAGTGAAACGGCAGAGCTCTGTAGAGGGATGGAAATGTCCAGGCTACCTTTGGTACTTGCAGAAAGAGACCCAGTTCTGTAGGTTCAGGATGGAGGAGGCATTCTGGAATGAAAGATATCTACAAGTGGAAGTTTTAGGCATTACATACATTTTAACCAAAGAGAGGCATTGGTTTGACTTTGCTTGTTTATCTGAACCATTATGCGTACTTTTCTTTGAACTAACTTTATTGTGTATTTTTAGAAAATACTTCTAACAAGGTTAATAATGTGACAGTTGACAGGATGAGGTGAACAGAAGTAGTTACTGTGCATTTTCCTTTTTCCTCATGGTAGCGAGTGGAAAGCAGAGTATGAGCTGAGAGTAGGTTGCTATATAACAGAATTTCTGCAACAGTAAAACATTTGTGCTGCTAGTTAGCATACTGAGGTTTGTATTACAAATGAGGTTGTAATAAAGATGTTTATTATCGAAGTGCAAGGCACATTTTATGATGGTATTCTACTCCTAAAGTTCTGGTTTGTATTATATTGGGTATAGTAGACATTGCTGCTGTTGTCTCATGAATTTTGATGCGATAAGATGAAACATGCTCTCTTTTTACTGAAAAGTACCAGATGCTAATTGATTTTAAATTACTCTTTGTTGTCAGATATTTAGTTTGTTCATAAAAAAAAAATTTTTTAAAATAAACTATTTTTATGGATAATTTGATTGCCTAGTAGTTTTAAGGGACCTATTTAATACCAAAGGTAAAGCCACCCAGAAACTGACTCGGAAAAGGCACTGACACTTCTCTGGAGCGCAGTGGTTAAGAGTTAAACCTGGAATCAGTCAAGGAGAACTTAACTGGTGGTGGCCGCCTGTCACCAGGCTAAGGGGTTAGGCACACCTAGCGGTCTCCAAAACAAAACAGAAAAGGAAAAAAACCAACAGGAGTAGCATGAAGGTTAACAGACCTAAAGTAGCTCGTTGAGTTTACATAGCTCATGTTCCCGAAGCAAAGCACAAAGGCTTGTCTCCCTGATGTGTCTGCTATACCTGGCCTGTGAACTGATGACAAACTTCAGTGTGCTGTCAATCCTGCAAACCTTCCAAAGCACAAAATATTCACCAAGCTACTTTGGGGTTTTCTAGTCGTAGTTCAGTGATATTTTGGAGGGTGGAAAGGACAGACTTGGACGATAATGAGAAGATACTAAGTATGTTTTACAGATTTTTATAGATATTTTTTTAGCAAATGGCATTGCTGTCCTTGATGTGAGACCATTGATTTAGCAAGAAGTCAGTTACTTTACTTGTGCAGTCTAAAGTAGAAAGAATAAAGAAATCCAAATATCTTGATTTCATTTTCCAGGATAGTGATTAACTAAACTGGAAAGTAAAAGGACAATTTAATTATTTAGCTGACTGAAATATTTCATTCTAAAAACTTACTGATCGTATTTTTTTTCTCAAATACAAGCTTCTTAGAATAAACATGAAGCAATGCATCATTTTTTCCCTTACTGTAGACTTAACTATTGAAAGGAAAATATTTTGCAGTTTTTAAAATTAGTGCAAAGCCTGAATTGTTGGATGTTCCAAGCTACGGAACAGATGATATAGAGCTACACTCAATGGAAATTTTTTTTTTTTATTATTTTGGGATGGGGGCCTAAGTGTCCTTATATAAGCTGTGATCCAAGTTATGATAAGAAAGGAGCCTATGGTGAGCAGTAATAATGTTCTAATGCTTCCTTGCATTTGATCAGTGGTTACCAGTTTTTAATAAAGCAGCCCTCACAGTACTTAGGAGCTCATAGAACATATTGTGATTTTTATGTTGCTAATCTGTTTTAAAGTATAAAATGTTTTAAGCTTTTTGTCAAAAGTGATAACATCATATTACAAATAAACCTTTTTGTGGTTGTAAAATTTAGCTTATAAATCATTCAAATTGAAGTGAAAGAAAACACAGGTCATTGTTAATGACAGTCTATCCTACTATTAAGAGTATATGTATTTTTGTAAAGGCAAAGCACTTGTAGATATTTAATCAGTCCAATATCTATCTATGTTAATGTTTTGAAAAAAAAGAAAACAAAACCAAAATGCTGCTTAGAGAATCACTTAGATATTTTTATTTTTTGTGCTCAAATGCATTTTCTGTTGATTTATGGAATGTTTATTCTGTGTGAAGCTGTATAGTTAGTACAGCTGGGCTAAATGCATTTCTTAACTTAATCAACTGTATCTGATGATGAGAATATATTTTCTGTCCAATCAGAAAACTAATTGCAAAACATAGGCTGGTGGTGCTGTGTTCCATCTTTGATATTAGCTGTCTTATAACATTTCTAGTTCATAGTAATTACAAAAAATACTAATAATTTTTTTGCAATGGGTGTGTTTTAATGGACGTTTCAGGGTATATTTGGTTATTCAGCTGAATCTTATTATACTTACAAACATTTTTATAAAATGGAGACAGAATTTTATGTACAGGATTTAAAAAAACAGTTCCCCAGATGAAAAAGTATGCCAGATTAGTCAAGTATAATACTTTCCTCCAAAGGAAGCTACAGCAGGGTACATACATGAAACATGATTGCATCACTACAGCTTCTGAGCATTTGTACAAATAGTATTTTTTAAATTCAGAGTAACTTATTTCTTGTAATATTTTGCATCTGTTTGAAACCTTGCTCAACTATATTTTGATCAACATAGTGCATTAGTGCAGTTTCAGGGGAAAAAACAGTAAAGCAAAGGATTTTATTCAAGTACAGTAAAGAGTGGTGAATACCGTTGTGGTTGTTAGCGGGCAGTCCAAAATCTATTTACTTGTTCCCATGGGATTCTACAGGGGTCTACTCATGGGCCTGATGCTGGGTTAACTCTTCAGCTTGACCTCAGTGGAGCTACTTTCTTTTATTATCCTTATGGCTAAGACTTGAAATGGCCCCACTTCCTCACTGAATTTCCTTTCGTGGGTGGCTAATATTGCTTAAATTTAATCTTCTTACATTAACCTTCCCATAAGTAAATGAGTTTTGCAACACTGAGTGTATACACTAGCAGTAGAATTCAGTGTTACAATTCAGCCGAGTAAATACTTGTGTAATTGTCAAACTGGTGGATGGTTTCAGTCAGACTATGAACACTTGTAACGGCACAATGCCGTTAATACACATGCTTCACAAAGATCTGCAAGTGATCAGGTTTTGATGCATTTTATTTTTTCAATATTGTCCATTTTTATAATTTTTGTTGAGCTAATTTCTATAGTAATTTATTGGAAGTCAGCATCTCAGGGTCCACAAAGTAACAATTTAAAGACTTAAATCCATTTGAGTGCAACTACCAGTATTGCAGTCTTGTATCTTTTAAAGAACCAAATATGTTGTGTTTTGAAGTATCTTAAAAACCACCGTAAATTTCACCCAGTGCTACCAATGGAATGTTGGGGGTTTATTTTAATCTGTGCTAAAGCCCTTAGAAGCTGAGTGTGGCCCTGGAAAAAATGAGACGTGTATAACTGAGTTAGCACTAGTAGCGATTTTAGGATTAGGTAAGGGGAGCGCTGGTACTAGGGGGGAGTCTCGCAGAACCCCACGGTCCTGCCTCTTGATGTAGAGGGGGGTGTGCCTGTTCAAAGCTACGCTGACGTTTGTAAACAAGATTTATTTTAAAGCAACAGCTCATGCAAACCCTGTAAATGGACCTTTTAGAATCTTGTGTATAAATACATCCGATAGGTAAAGGTATTTTTAATTCTGTAACTACCTGTATGGCCCAGTACCAGTGACATTAAACTATTTGAGTGCTTCATGCTAATGTCAAGAATGTTGACAGCACCTTTATAATAGCTGATAACAAATGACAAATTGGTCTGACCCATATGCTGCAAGATGCCTCTAGCCCAGTTGGATTAATTTTCTGAAAAATCTAGATGAGCAAGAAGTATAACTAATCTGCTTACTAGCACTGAAATTGCTCCTTTCTCAAAGCAATAAATATATTCATGTTGTAACATCTGTTGTGCAGCCTACAATACAAGTTGTTTTGTTGCATTGTTTCTATATAATTTATTTTGTGCAATAAAAAATCTCTGGTTTTATCTGACTTCTCTCTGGTTTGTAATAATATTTGAATTAAAACATTTGCTAGCTTTATATCTTAATCATGCAAGCAAACTATCAGCTCACAGAAGTGCAGCAAAGAAAATGGAATGCAGTAATATTATCCCTTCTAGAAAAATCTGAAGGTACTTAGCCTAATTTTCTTCTTGTTAATGTCATAGAGAGCTTTACCATTAATTTTCATGGGTGCAAAGGCTGCATAACACTGAAGTTGGCAGGATTTGACATCCCATTCGTAAAATGCAACCAGGTGGGTTATGCAGTGTGACTGTGTGTTTGAGACTTTTTTTTTTTTTTTTTTAAAAAAAAAGTACATTTCAGTACTAAACAATCCCATAGAGCTTCTGCTACAGGTTTTTTTAAAACATAATTTCACTGCTTTTTATCATGTCAGATTTTTTTTTTTCCTTTTCGACATTTTTCTGACTTAATATGGTTTCAGCAGTATTTATGGTTCTGTGCACTTACCTTCCGATTACCCTTTATTATGTTGTTGGGGGTTTTTTGACTCTAAGGTAACATAAAACAAATGTGTATGCAAATTGGAAGCCAGGGGATCTTTATAAATGAGCCCTTGGTATGAACTAACAGTCTTCGTGCTAGATACTGAGTTATTGCAAAGAAAAACAATGGAGGGAGAGCTGTTAGTCAAAAAAACTCATACCTTTTATCTGAGATGCCGCTGTGAAACCTGCAGTACCACCGCATGAGATCTGAGATGTGGTTCAGGTTTGGGAATGGTGGAAAGGATTGCTGATTAAACTAAAATGACCTGAAACAAATAGCATTTTGCATCCTCTTGTAAAATCCCAGATGTTAGCAGAAGAACAGATATTAATTGCTTGTGAACACAAAATGTGAAGGTATATATGTTGCATTATATATATATGATTAAATGAGACACGTTTTCCTTGGGATTTGTTAGAAACATTGCAGTTTGCTGATAGATGGGCAAAGAGCAGTTGCAGCACTGCTGGCAGCTGTGTAATCTGTGCAGGAAAAGCACTGCAGCCTCACCGACTTTCTTTGAACCTTCTTGATGTTGAATATTTGACCTCCAGATTTGTCAAAGGTCACAGACTAATACTTTCTCTTCATCTAAAAGTGTTCTTGAGATTTAGGGGTCACTCAGCGGAAAAAAAGAAAACAACCAAACTTTACATAATGCCGCTACATTCTTTATGGAACAGAAATTGAATCATATTTAAGTGCAAAATTCTGGTCCTAAGCAGGGAGTGATGTTCAAGCAAGATTTCCATTAAAAATGTTGGTGATTCAATTATTTTAAAGAATTACTTTGTTTCAGGTAGCTAAAAAGAGTATCATTGTGGGGAAAAACACAGGCATAGGACTAGTAACAAATGCTTGATCAGTCATAAGTCCGGATTATTTTTTTTTTGAAGGAGGAAGGTAGGTGGTATACAAACAGCTATTTACATCAGGGGCACAGCATATGAATTTCCCTGTTAGAACTGTGATCCAAAATGTTTTCTGTCCTGGTCTTGGGGTTTTTTTTTTCTTTTATTCTAGAGAATATGCTGTGCAACATCATTATAGGCAAGAGTAATGTTTTTCAGAAGAAAAGTGATTTAGTAATCTAGTTTTCATTAAAGAAACAGAAATTTGCTGGCAGTATGTAATATGAGCACCTCGTTCCAGTGGCAGACTTCCAACATCTTCATTTGGAAAGAAAACTGCTGCATTCATAATTCATAAAAGCATTGGCATGTATCCCATTAAGCTAACACAGGAAGAGAAAACATTCTTGTATTCAAAACCATTCTGTCCATCTTTTCTAAACTATTTATAGGTGAAGTTCGTCCTTTCCTGCAGTACACAAATGACTACATTAGGTGCATTTACAGATACGGAAAATAATTACCATAATGAACCTATTCTTAAGAAAAGCTGTACTTAACAGCAGTTTTGGCGACACTTTAAACTCCTTGGATTTAATGTCATCCTTTGGTGACTGAAGATGCACAATATGCATGTGCCAGTGCCCGCCCCTGCAGACTTCCAGTCCAGCTGCCAGTAGCCCCTAAGGTTTTCATGTCCTAGTACGTCTGTAGAACTGGCAGAGCTTGTTACTAGCCAGTATTCTTCCTTTAATTTTTCTGTCCAGGTCTTTCTGAGGGGTATGCCTTTTGCCTTGACTGCTTTCTAAAAGGTGTTTTATTCCCATGCTCCTCCCTATAAACTCCTAAAAGTGATGCAGATATAAAGAGACTACTCTGCGTGCTCATCTTGTCCTTATGCTGCACCAAACACGAAGCTTTCTGACGACCTGAAGGAGTGAGCTGGGGAAGTTTGGTGCTGCTCCTGTGCTTTGCTAGCTTAGGATGTTAAATTTGGAAATTTATTTCACAAGCACCTTATTACTCGTGAAGAACTCCCACCAGAAAAATGGCTTTGAGCAGCAGATCTAATGGTCTCTTCTGAGACAGATAATGCATGACTCCTGCTAAGAAATAAATTATTTACTCGTGATATAAGGGGCTACTTGCCTAATTCCACAGGACTTACAAAACTGAACACAGTCACCTGAGTCTGGTTCGTATGAACAGTTTGACTGTCACCAGCCGTGATATAAAAGAATTTTATGATAGCAAAAAATTGCCTGTGTTCTAGTGTACATCTAGGAAGTGTTAGCGTAGCTGAAAAGAACAGATTTCCTACTATTTATTGTAATACCTACTATACAGCATTGTGTACAGACTATGTCTTTGGGTTTATACTGCATATATTAAATAGTTCCATAGATTTTCTATGGTACGGCATCCAGAATTGGCTATTTGGACAGCATTCATTTTCTCTAAGTTCTGGAATGTATTTGAATCTGTTAAAAGGGGGAGAAGAGATGTACTCCTAAGGGGTACCCCTTGAAAGCAAACAGCACCCAGAATACCACCTGTACTTACCAAAGTGTTCTCCTCCATCCGCAGCATTGATTGCATTATAATGTTAAACAGCAGTTTCACAGACGACTTCTAGACCCTTTCTTTTTCTACAAATGTTCAGCTCAGATTGTTGTTCTCTGATAATGAAATTCCCTGGAACGAGAGGAAAAAGGCATGGATCTGTAGTGGTAAAGAGTTCTGTAACTTGCAGCAGTCATCCTATCCTTCTTTTCATGTTCTGCTGATTGCCAAAATCTTTCTTCTTAGAGTGAAAAGGTGCTTCCAGAGTACCTTACAAATAAATGAAAGAACATTGCTAATCTGCTTGAGGTAAGCAATGCGTAAAATTCAAAAATTTTTCAATTTTTGAATAATTGCTGTTTTGAAGAGCTCTCTGGCTAACACTTTGAGGACAAATGTGCATGTTCAGAGCATTACCCATCTATTTTGACATTTTTTTATATTTATTCTCAGACTTATAAAATGAAAAATGTTTGGTCCTTGTGACAGGCTAGTGGAGATTTGTGTTAATACAAGAATAAATAAATAAATAATGCTGTAGCTTATTTGGAAATATTATACTATGAAGGATAAAAGCTGCACTGTTCTTGTTTTCAACCAAAGGCTGCTATAACTTAATTTTCCGTACTTGCTGTGAACACAAGGAATTGTGTTTGCAGTATTGTAATAGCATGGAACCAAATACATGTTATGTAGATGCTTGATCCTGTAAAAAGGCATGTGCTTAAAGAGTACTCATATGTGTAACATGTAATGTGTACATAGGCTTTTAGTGATGCTGTTGTGGAAATCTAAACCAAGAAAATCACCTGGGAAATAGATGCCTACCATGTCAAAGGAACCCAGAGCGCTTTGGAAGTTATGTATTTAAAACATATACATGCAGGAGTGACTTTGCCATGGCAACGTGGACATAGGTGAAAGCAGAGTAGAGCAATTTAGTACAAGAAAGTAACTGAAAGATAAGTTTTCAAGGCAGCAGTGATGTGAAATCAGAATTTATACCTAAATCTGTTCAGGTCTGTCCCCTGACTTTGGAGAAAAGTGCCCAGACGAACCCTTTCAGTGACTGCACATGGTGAGCCGCTTACCATCTGCATTCAGCCTTGGAACACTTCTTGCTGCCTGCAGCTCTTGGCCAAGACCTGTTCTACGGCAAACAAATTCTCAGGAGTAAAAGAATTATTTCATCAGAAAACATGGAGTAAGATGCTTTATCACGATGAGCCTTAATATAGGCCCATTTCCCAATGTGGGGAAACTACAACAACCGCTGCTTAAAGAAGCTGAGGAGAAGCTAAATTCTTTTAAGTTCCTCTTAATATCTGCTGGATTTTGAGAAGGGAGTGGATGTGGTGGGAGACACTACTCGTCTTTCCAAGGGAGGGGGCTGTATACTCATTTTCTTTATCCTGGTGTCATCTACTGTTAGTCACATGGGGAGACTGGCTACAGCCAAAGGTGAAGAGCCTGTAAAAAATTCAGTCTTCAGCTCCTGTAGTTCTCAACTCTCTCAATTGCACAACAGCAGGTAGGGCCGCAAATTTCCAAAGATGTAGCATTGCAGACAGCACCACGCGGATGAAATTGCAGGATGCGCCAGCACAAGGGAATACCAGGTAGCCAGCCCACGGGGCAGCAGCCGGTGGGGTACCGGCCCCGTACCTGCAGTTGTGCAGCACCGTTCAGGCTGTTGCAGCTCTGTGCACTGAGCTGGGAACTGGTAGCAGACAGGCGGTGGCTGCGGGTTTTGAGCCCAGCTACGAGCTGCGGTCATTGCTAGTCAGGCTACCTTTACACCGTCCTGCGTTGTATACAATATGTTTGCCTGTGGGTTATATATAAAAAACTGTATTTCAAAGTATATTACCTTTCACCAAGAAACACATTTTTAATATCACCCACCTTCTTAACTGCTGCCAAGCCATGCCTCAAGTTAAGATAGATGACCAGTAGATATGTTTCCTAAATGTCCTCACATTTTACTACCAGGAAGCTTAGGCTTAGTTCCACCTACTGTTTGCAGTCCAATGTTAAGAGTTACTAAAGAACTTGACCTTAGAAAACTAGCATCCTAGAGCCTTACCATAGAATTACAGACAGAAAAAAAGATGTCCCAGCTATTGCAGAAGAGAGAAAGCTTCTTGCTGTGGCCTGACACTGAGGTTGTGAAACCCAGTGCAAGACTCTGTCCGTGGATTCACAGGTGTCTTGTTGCTAAATACATCGGGAGCGCAGGTCATGGTGAGGAAAAGCCACCTATTGTGAAGCAGCTGTATTGTCTGGTCTGCTTTTATTTGCCCACAGGTGATCATGGGATAATATTTATTTGGGAGTGGGAGTGGTAAAAAACCAATGTGGTAAGGTGCACACAGTTGTGAATATAAATAAAACATTTCTGTGACAAAGTAAGCACTGGGTAGTGCTTTATGCCATTAATAGCTGCAAAGAAAAGATACTGTGTCCCAAGAGCAAAAGCATAGGGGGTTGTAGCCCGCTGCTAAGAGAACTTACCTAAATGTAGTCTCCACAGAGGCTGACAGTTGTTTCCATTTACTCTGTAAGTCAAATGTGTTTTTTTCCACTTCAGTACAGGATCAATTATACATATCTCTAAAAGCCTACAGGTCCAACCACCTCTAATGCAACAGACCACAAGGCACATACGCATTTCTGATTTGAGGAGCTGAAGCTGAACTGAATCTGCATCTCTTCATGCATGAGTAATATTTAGAAAAGGTGAAAAAAATCCAGCTTTGGTGAGTGATGACCCATGAAGGTTGCATTAAGAATGCTCAAAGTGTCATAGATCCCTTCCAAGCAGCATTTTAGATGCTCCAATTGTTTTTCTACAAAATTCACAAAGGGAGGTGGCAAGATTTTCCCTGACTTCCATAAATGCTTGAGCAAGTCAGCAATGCCCAGATGCTGAAGTCATTCTGAGTAAGAATGAGGAGCATCACACAGCTGACTGCTATCAGCAGAGCAGTACGCATGTATGCAATACGCAGGTCCCAGGGTGGGACACAGAGCAGAGGTGTCTGTCCCAGGGAATGGAAGGAAAAGTTCCTCTGTGACTCTCCAGAATCAGATGGATCAAGGCTTGTTTAGCTTTTACCCACACCCAGTGCTTTTGTCAAGGGTGAAATACATACATATGGGGAGTCTGTGCTTTGCATTCAAAGAAAAATTACTTTCTGACAATTTCCCAAGAGTCCCAGGCGGTTTTCCCCCCTAAATTTAATAGTAAAATCCAATACTGGAAGGCCAGAAGGCAAAGATCCTCCCTTAGCACTGAGACCTTCAGTGGCATGGCGACTGCAAATGTGACAGCAGCAAGAGAGAGTTCTGTGACTGGAAAATGTCTTATTAAATAGAAAAAAATACAGCAGATTTAAAAAATAACTCACTAAACTGTACATCAAAATAGAAGCCAGGGAAAGCAGAATTAAAAAAAAAAAAAGAAAGAAAAAAAGAGAAAAGCTTGTTAATGGTTTTATAGATGTCCTCCATGTTCGTTAATATCTGGCCTTTTTCCTGTACAAAGGCAATAGCTGAGCCCAAGAGCAGCCACTCCCTGGGCTCAGATGTGTCCGAGTCAGGATTTGTAACTGCAAATAATACCTGTACAGTCGTTAGGCAGAAACTGAGCTTAAATGCAGGAGGCAGCTGCTGTACATCAGCGGTGACGGCCAGGGAGGAGGTGTAGAGAGTTATCTTAAGGTTTGTAAACCCCACCTGCGTGCAGCCTGTCACCAGCCCTGACCTTTAGGAGCTTGGCGCTGGTTAAACGGAGTGACGCCGAGCCCAGGCAGGATGATACACCAGACACTGCTTCCCAGCTCTAGCTCTCTTATGTGATACAGATTTGAAAAACACCCTTAATCGCCAGGATCTGTTATTTTCAACAGGTGATGCAGCTGAACAATTCTGACAGCATTTCTGCTAGGTATTTATGTAGAAAAACTAAGGTAAATTGATCTGCTATCCTGCTGCCCCACAATAAGCAGAACAAATAGTTACTCATATTCAGGAGCCGTTGGTAGGAACGTGCTGGGCCTTGACATTTTAAGCTCACTGTATATGATACCTGTCACAGATATTTGTTTAAATTGCAGAAGGATTTAGCTCTCCATCTTTTGTTATCAATTCCATCCAAGCAGCCAATGGGCTTGTGAAGCCATGAGCTTTGGCTGTGGGTTTCACCAGCAGCGGTAACTATTCTGTTTGCTCTCAGCGCCAGAAGTCCCACCTGAGAAGCCAGCTGCACTGTGTCACTCGTTTCCATCCTTTCAGGTGGGATCTCCTACCAAATCAGGTGCTGACTTATCAGATCTTCTTACAGAAGATTTTCCTCTCTTTGTCATTAAAACATCTTTGTCCTTTTAACAGCAACAGCTCTGCTTGAAATGACAGTGGTTCATTTCTTTGCAACCAGCTCTTCTGGCGGCAGTTGTGTCAGCAGGGTGGAAACTGCTGCTAAAGCAGCGGTCACAGGTGTGTGCCGTTGCTGATGGCTGAATGCAAAGCTCTGTTAGTACTCAGCTGCTCCTTCCTTATTAGCACAAGACCAGGATATCCTCCCCACGTAGCTGGGAAAACTTTCCCTAGTTTGGAACGTTCCCATCCCATCCGTGGGAGGTGGCACCAACCCACAGGGGGTTTCCCAGGGCAGCCACAGCATCCCCCAGTCAGCCTCTCCCCTAACCCATGGGGCAAGTTGATCTGCCCTGCACTGCCTTTCAGCTCAGAAAACTAATTTTGTCTCCTAAGGGTGACACCTGTAACATGAATTAGTGCATTGCAGTGCCTGGGGTAGTGAGGCTCCTGATCTGCAGAGATGGAGAGTTGGTGTAGGTATGTGAGTAGATCTGTCCTACAAGTGCCCTGGTTAGCTGTACTCTGTTAGAAGTGCCGTGTTTGTGGGGTTTTTTTACATCCTGGTAAATACATAGTAGGTAGGTAGATCAGTTTCTCTTTTCATTCTTTTTCCTGCTATCATTATTCTGTTTTTCTCTTAGTTTTAGCTTCATATTATAGGCTTGCAATTGATGGTCCTAGTTCCTTCACACCTGTCTTATGTTATGCTCTATATACTGCAAGGATGGATGCTCTATGTTGGTAACGCATTTCTGAGTCATTTCATACTTTTTTTGCTCATGAAATCCCATTCTCTATATGAGTGCTTTTTCTCCCTCCCCCTTTTTTTTTCCCCCTGTGCCTCCTGCCTCTGTGGAGACCTGTTTCAGTTGTTAACAGCCTTTCCTGATATTATACCTGAGAACAACTGCACTTTTTTTTTCTTTTTTTCTTAACCATTAAATTTAAAACTTCATTTTTCCGTTCTCTTCCAAACTTTATCTAAGGCCAGCTAACACACCCACTAAATCCTGCTTAAGGGTGCCAGTGCCCTTCTACCCAAGTGTGACTCTCAAGGAAAGTCAAACTGGGGCCAAATTCTGTGCCGCCTCTGCCAGTGTGTTAAGATCAGGGAAATTGCATATGGCAAGAATTTGGACAGGGTTGAGACCCTTCTGGAGAATAACCTGATTCTAAGCTTTCTCAGTTTAAGTCTGGACTTGCTCCATGGGTACCATGTTCATGTAAAGCAGACTAGATCAGATCCCAAGATTCTTTTTTTAGTATAAGCAATATTGAACCTCATTTTTCTTATTGTAAGCAAAAGACTTGTAAAAAGAGTGTTGCTGCGTATTTTCCTCCTGTGATTAATATTATTGCGCATTACTTGCCACAGGTTGCAGGTTTGCAAAACCAGACCCTACTGAAGAAGTTTTGAGGGTCTCCCCAGTGGCATCCATACGTAAGCTGAAGTAATGCAGCTGCAGGAGTTCCTCGGGATCTCCAGGTAAGTCTTGGCTCCCTTTCCGCCGTGGACCTCCTCCTGGGATGAAACAAGGCAGTGAAGTCCCCCTGGGCCAGCTGCAGAACGCAGTGATTTGTGCTGTACAGAGGGGACACCTGCTGAGGGCTAATGTAACCTTTGCATTTGTTTCAACATGAAAAAAACCATTTATAGTAGAAGTGAGTTGACTGTAAATATAGTGAGAATGGACCAGAGCTCATCACATTATTCATCTTTCAGTTAGCTAATTAAAGCTGTGGAACACAGTCTTGCTTTCTGCATTGCTCCCTAGTATAGATGAGGTATTAATTTCAGCTTGAGCTGCAGAAGGACGTTGGCAGGAGCTGTTTGGATCCGAGTAGGTTTCCAGCTTTGTTTTAGTCTGTTTCAGTCTGTTTCTGAACATCTGCTGGGGTGGGTGGCTGCTTCGGGGGGAGTGAAAATTAACTTTATTGATTGAGTAATTTCCTTTATGAAGGATCTGAAGGGGATGGCTGCCTGCAGAAATCATATTTGTTAAGTGGCCATATTTGGAAAATGAGTCAGTGAGAAAATAGCATGCAAATCCCCCAGCTTATCTCCAGCAGGGCAAGAACAGAGATGTGCTAAGAAAGGGGAAGAGATGCTGACTTGGAGATGCCAAGCTAAAATGACCCTAACAGGAATTCTGTTTAATTTTGAACTGAAAAACAATCAGGAAAATGTCAGAACTGCCCGTTTCAAATGCTAAAATTTCTTCCTAATGAAAAAAATATGCACTAAAATCTGCATGTCTGCAGTCAAAATATGTTGAAGTTCACAAGTGTCCATTATTGGTGGCTATGTAAGATTTTGCAGCTCTATCTTTTACCTACCGTCACCTTTTTCTAGAAAAAAGACCTAAAGGGGAACACAATTATGCATTTAAGGTATGAATAATAAAAGAAAGGGAAAAGAAACATCTTTGTGTTATATGTACTAGACTGGCATAATACACAAGGTTTGCGAGGCCCCAGAAAACTAAAATAAAATATCTCACAGGCAAATCCTTGGGTTTCAGACAGCTAGGCAGCAGCATGTCAGATTAGCTACAGTCACTGTCCCTTTAGCAACTTTGTCACCGCTGACCTTTATCATTTACTGTAGAGGACGTTTTCCATAGTCTCCTGGCCTGGCCTGGCTCTCAAACCCAGGGGCAGACTGAAATAGTTCCTACTTTCTACCAGTTTGGGGGTGTCTGGGGTCTTGTTTTCTCTTTTGTTCCTGAAGCTGCGCTGTGGCCTTGTTGGGCTTTATGTCGGTGTGGGCTTGGAGTGCCTGCTGGGGACGTGGTGATAGTGCTTGTTGTTTGGGAAGCGGGAGCGGGGGGAGGAGACCGGCAGCAATCTGGTCAGAAATGCGAAGCTACATCACTGCTTTTGTCCCTAGGCTTAGGACCAAGGTGGGAAGTGGTGGGTGAAAAAATATGAAATCTGATATTTACTAAGTAAGCTTTTAAAACTCACGCATTAGTCTGGGAGGCTGCCCACGGAACAGACTAGCTCAGCAACGATGCAACGGCAGCATCCCTTGCCAGAGCCAGAAGCAAGGCAGCTCCGCACCCGCGCGGGACGAGCAGCGAGGTGCTGTGGGGTCCCGCTGCCCCTCTGGGAGCGCGGAGGGAGCTGGGGGCTCGGGACTGCCGTGTCCCGGGGAGCCTCTGAGCTTACACAGGCAGCTGGGAAAACGCTCTGGGGCCTGGGGCAGGAGGGTATGAAAGGTTTACGACAGCGTTACTCGTTTTCACTGCAAATCGCCCCCCACCCTACTGTGCAGCATGGACACCTCTAACATCAGCAATACCGCTCTTCTGGAAGAGCGTGCGGCGGGCAGGGCAAGGCCCCGGTGCCACCAGGGCTTGCAGGGCACACGTGCAGCACCGGCAGGGACGGGGTGGCCCTGCCCTGGTGCCAGCTGTGCCCTCCTCCGCCCTCTCGGGCGCTGCTTTGCCTCGTGCCGGTGCTCTTCTCTGTGAAACTCTTCTATGTTCCGAAGACAGTGGAATACAGTCTTTTAAAAATACTCTGATTTATCATTGTCTGATACCAAGATTACTGTCTTCTCCCACTGATGCCAGAAAAACCACAAACTGCATTAAAGCCAGTGAAAAACTCCTGAGTGTTTTCCAACCCACCCAAAAACTCTTCTCTCTGGAGTGGTTTTGCTGTCTAGTTTTTCAAAGATGTAAGTCCCGGTACCGGGCACTGGTGAGGCCGCCCCCCGGGCCCTGTGTTCAGTTTGGGCCCCTCGCTACAAGACAGACATTGAGGGGCTGGGGCGGGGGCCGGGGCACGAGTCGCACGAGCAGCGGCCGAGGGGGCTGGGGCTGTTCAGCCTGGGGAGGGGGCGGCTCGGGGGGGCTTATCGCTCCCTGCAGCTGCCTGGCAGGGGCTGTAGGCAGGGGGAGTCGGGCCCTGCCCCCAGGGAACAAGCGACAGGGCAAGAGGGAACGGCCTCAAGCCGTGCTGTTGCCGCAGGGAGCGGGTGACGGGCCCAGCGCCAGCCCCGCTCCCAGAGCTGTATGGCGCGTCATGTATGGCAGCTCTGCGCAGGGGTGGGTGCCAGGCGGTAAATCCACAAAGCTAGCACACCTCCTCGCACGCAGTAACACATTTTCTACACTCTAGGCAACTGTTTAGAATTACACGTAGTCACACTTACTTCTCGCTGGTTCTTACAGGCCTCCTCTCCTTGCAAAGATCTGCTATACTTTTTGTTCTCCAACACCCCCCCCCCCCCCTTCGTGTTCCTGGGATGGGGTTTGTTAGCAGGGGGCTCCCTGTGCTGGCGGGTGGATCCCTCAGTATGCTGGTTAGGATAGTTCACGCATCGTTCAAATAGTTTTCTGTTCAGACTCATTAACCATTTGGTTCTCCTTGAGCTTATCTTGTTATGCCCCAGCTTGACACATTTATATGTCTACTCCTTCTCCCAAGGCCACGTTTTAACTATTTGTAACATCCTGTGTTTTTCAGCTTCATTCTTGTTTTTCATTATAGATATTTACATACTTTGTCTAAATTTCAAGTTAAATAACAGACTGACTTTCTGTTAACCACGAACCTGTGAGCTGGTCGACTGCAGTGCCAGGAGAGGTTTAGATTGGATATTAGGAAAAAATTCTTCACCAAAAGGGTGGTCAAGCATGAGAATGGGCTGCCCAGGGAAGTTCTTGAGTCGCCATCCCTGGGGGTATTTAAAAGACGTGTAGACGTGGCGCTTAGGGACATGGTTTAGTGGTGGACTTGGCAGCGTTAGGGTAACAGTTAGACTCGATGGTCTTAAAGGTCTTTTCCAACCTAAATGATTCTGTGATTTCAAAGGTTATTACAGGGAACCAGTTGATCAGAGCAGTGTGGAAGTATGGTGCTGCAAGTAGGACCAAGAAAGGGAGGACTGCAAGGTGTGAAACATGCGCAAAGCAAGCTGTGACACAACAAACTGTAATGGGGGTGGGGGTGTGTGGGTGTGTGGTCCTTCATTAGGGGATAAGGTCATCACAAATTTTAAAAAAAATTACAACTCACCACATGTCAGAGAGCATTAGCTCTGGCCAGCGAGGGTTTTGGCAACTCTTTGAAAGATGATCTTTCTAAGAATAACACTGAAACCATCTATTTACAGTAAGGGTTGTGTTCTGACCCTGGACTGCACAGCATGGTTATCCTTGTTCTGTTTACAATAATAAAGATGGATGTATCACCCTCATGTCCCAGTGAAATACAAATTAGGTTATTTCCTTCCAGCTGAAGCTTCCTCTATGTCTTAATTGGATGTACTCTAATTCGTCTTGAGAGGCTGGGGAAGAGGAACATGCTGTGTGGGAAATCCTGGTCTTATAGGAGGTCTAATATGCAGGTTGCTGAGGCTGTTCCATCAGCTCCCTTGACCTGCCCCAGGCCCTCCGTTTCAGTACCCGTCGACTTGCAGAAGAGAAAATAATCAAGCAGTGCATAAAAAGTTTGCATAGTACTTACAGCTGGATGAAGGTCTGCACTATTTTATGTAACCTAACACAATTATTTAAATGGCTGGCATGCTTATAAATTCCTAAAGTCTCCCATTGACTTTTTTCCACAGGCAGCATATTCAGAATTTAAAGTAGGTTTTGCTAGCGCCTTTTTTATGTTAGCCACATTACCTTGAGCTGCACCCTTTCTGTTAGACTCTAGCTATTTATCAGCTAGCTCCTGCACTGGGGGTGTCTTAAGGAATTCAGACAAGTGTCAGTTCTGATCTCTGTTCCAAAATTACAGACATTAATCTGCTTTGGCACTGGGTTTGGTGTAAAGGATAGAGTCACTTACACCTGTGTGTAGAGCAACATCAAACAAGGCTGGACTGACTGTGTTTGCTGTAGCAGATTTACTCCAGCTCTGTATGGACTCCCACAGGGGCACAGACGACTTTTGTTGAGTTGACCAAAACTGGTTCCGTAGGCAAGAAGCAAAATCCCACCTTTGAAAAAAACCCAAACAAACAAACAACAAAAACAACAAAAAAAAAAGAAAAAAACCCCACGCACAAAAAACCAACCACACAAAACCCCAAACAAAACCCAAACACTTGAATGTTTTTCATCCTGCACTCTGTTTTTGGGGGGCTTACTGCCAGCAGGAAGACCAGCAATATTTTTTTTTTTATTCGAGTGCAATTATTGGCAAATTGCTTAATTCATTGGTGAGCCATTAAAATGGGGGCTGAGGAGGGGGCTAAGCATATGACGGGGAAGAGAGTTAAAGGGAGGTGGGTGTGTTTATCCTGGAACAGAAAGGGTTGGGAGGATCGAACTGCATTCTTCTGCTACCAAAAGCGGTGTTAGAGAGTTGAAAGAGCTAATTTCAGTAAACAGACACTTCATTAATTACTAAAATTCTTTGTAGGCAGAGGAACAGGGACTGCCACTGAGGTAACACAGTACTGAGAGTTAGCATGTGCCTGTGTACTGGTAATACCTGTTTGCTGCTAGAAAGCCAGCTTAAGCCATCTTTGTCACATATTCCCTTCTCAGACGATATCTGGGGTTTTCAGCGTTCTTGCAGTTTCTGAACGTGTATTGTGTCCTTGGAGTTGCTGTCCTGACAGTGGGTGGCAAAAATTAAAAAGCTTCAAGTTAGAAGTCCGAGTTCCATGGGAATTGTAAATGCCTCAATGAATTTCAGAGGATCTTTAAGCAAGCAAAATGAGAGACTGCTCCAATGCCTCTGTGCAATCAATTTCAACATTTATGACTCAGACTGTGAAACATGCAACGCTGAATTTTTCACTCTGGGCCAAGAAGAAAAATAAGGTGGTGTATCTTACCATACTGTGAAGTATTATTACAGGACAGCAGCAGTATGCTGAACTTCTGAAAATGCTGTTAGTGTGAATTACACAAAAATAGCAAAACATTACAGGCTTGGCTTTTGGGCATGCACAATTTAATGTCATAATTATTTTTTTTAGTTGCACTTTTCCAAAGCACAGGAAATGCTGAAGTGAAAATATGTGTATTTCTGTATTGAATCAACGTGGCATAACGTGATAACTGTTTTTTCAGTTGTTTTTTATCTTTTGTACACAAGACAGTAGGGCTTAAAGGACTGGCAGTATGGCAGCCTCTAGTCTCTAGGCCTTTGCTGTGGATGCCTGACGTGGTCATCATCTGACACCCTCACAATAGTCTACAGAACCCAGCAGGTGACCCAAGCCCAGCCTGTGAGTATCTGTTGGTGTGTTTCCAGAAAGGCTGTGCCCTGAGACAACCTTTTTGCAGTCTGACTAGCTTTAAAAAACTCAGACCTAATACTAACATTGTTTGAAAAGAAGTTCTACGAAAGCGTTTTTCACCCAAAAAAATAACTGAATGAAACTGAATGAAGTATTTCACACCAACTGTAAGGTCAGTGTAGTGCTTGTATGTATTGGTTCCATCCGGAAAGCTGTGTTACCATACCAATTTTTAGACAAAATCACTGGGGTTTTCCCCTAGCATTTAGAGTGGCAGCCAGAAACCCTGAGGAACGGGTCATGCAAAGTCTGTACGCTCAGCAGGCAGTTGCCTGGGTGAGTGAAACATCCTACCACGGGCTTCAAGCTTCAGGGAGAAGCTGTTGTGCAGGAGCCTGGCCCTGGCTCTGCCCTGGGGACGCTTCCAAGGCCCATTCCTCCAAGGAGCAGGGTATGGCTTGCTGGGTGTGTCAGACGTGCACCTTTCCCACAGCGATGGGTGGTTACAGCCTTTGCAGAGAAAGCGGGAGATTTGCATTCCTTTCCTTTCTCAACCTGAGAGTATTCAAATCCACATGTCTAATTTTCAAGGCAACCGCTTATCCTGGAAGAACACCCTTCCCCTCTCCTTTTGAATGTGTGCCACCAAATCAAAATTAATTGAAGGGAGAGAAAGCATGAATACAGAGAAACAAAAAGCTGCAGGACCGTAGGCTAATGCTCAGGGCACTCATGAGAAGAGGGGAGTTGTGAGCTGTGGTTCCTGCCCCCAAGATGAGTTGTGTTTGGCACTTGGACAGAAATATGTGCAAGCATTTCTGGCAGCACAGAGAGTAACCAGAACTCCCTGCTGGCACTGGAGTGTCCTGAGCACAGTGAGAGCTTCCCTGAACAGTGTCAGGGCTTCAGAGCGCTGCCTCGAGGAGGATGAAGCTGTCACCTACCGACAAAAGCACGGGCGTCCTGCTCAGAATCACAGCTTTTTTTCTTGCCTGCAGGCAGAGGAAGCTAAGTATCAGGCTGGTAATGGATTAAGAGGACCCCACCTCATCCTCTGTTCTACAAGGTGACAGAAGCCACCATGGCATCTGTCTGCACCTTGAAGACTTAGACACCAACCACACCGTGCCCGAGTGGTTCCTGCCACCCTTAGCCTGAGCTAAAGCCCTGCCTCAAGTGCAGAGCAGATTGAAGCAGAGCTGGATGGATACTGAGCTCTGCTCTGGATGAGCCGAGACAGTTCTGGATGTGTAAAGTGGTGCAGCTCTGTGCACCTGGGCATTGTGAAGTGGAAAAAGTAGGTACCTGTCAAATTGAGTTACCTCCAGTGCTAGGAAGCAACCAAGCAAAGAGATTCTGGGATCAGGTACCTGAGTCCTGCATTAACTCCCGTCTGATGTTGCCTGGTAGCCTTTTTTGTCTCCTCTTTCCCCTGCCCCCCAGGTCTGTTGGTCTGAATTCCCTCATTGCAAGGACCCTAACAGCTCTCTGAGAGGGTGAGCACTTCAAGGGCAGAGGTATTACCAGTGCAACTAAACATAAGCAATGCCTTCCACTATAAGGAAAAGCCAGTTATAAACCTGCTTTCAATGACTCTGTTAAAGGTTGTCTGTTCCAGAAGCTTCCAATGACAGTGCTGTTTGTTTTAGTACTTAGTGACACTAGCTGCTTTTGAGGATGTGTAAGTTTGGCTGCGATGACTTTTTAGTCTGGACATGCTCAGTCAGGACATGTTACTGGAAGAGGGATCAGCATTGGCTCCCTCCTGCTGCATTGGCAGGCGTTCCCCATCACTGATGTCTGTTTTCTTTGCTGCTGGAGCCAGAGAGAGGAGGCTGAAATGAAAGTTAGGATTGGCAAGGAAAAAGCGAGGTGTAAAAACATGAATCTCTGCATTCTAATCGCAACTATGGTTATAATTAGTGATACGGCAAAGATAAAATATGCAGCATGCCTGAGGGACCTATATATCCAGCTGCTCCTGGATTGCTATCTGACAAGTTAATTAACCAGAACAATGTTGAAATACATACTCAGAATAACTGCTTGGGACTGGACTTACTGTTCTCTAATCATAGTGACATGGAGAGAGCAGAGAGAAAGAAACTTAAGGGAGTAAAGAAAGCAGTGAAATGAGGGAACCGTTTCTCAACCAGGTTGAAGGAGTTCAGTCTAGTAAACCTGCATTACAACTGGTGTTAAAGATGAGTGAGCTCTCTCCCAACCACAGCCTGGACTCAGAGCATACTTAGAGAACTCAAGAAACACAGAGGAAGAGGAAAGAAGTTGAACTGTATGGCCAGTCCACTTCAAAATAAATTATAAAAAAGACAAGACTCTTCCTGGTTTTAAGGAAGTTTCTTTTCTTGTACTTCTGTTTTCTTGTGTCTTCCATTTTCTTTTGCCCAAGAGTGGGCACTTCTGAGTCACCAGGCTTTCTGTGGATGGCAGAACAGGAGCATAAGCAGTGGAATGATGATGGAGCATTTCCCAGGGTAAGCAGAATAAGGCTCTGAGTTTGGCTTACTAAATGAATTGCTTGCTCAGCTGTAGGTGCTTGGGTGCATAGTGCTGAGTAACTGCACGTAGATACGTCATTATTGCTTGGTGTGTGCCGACAGATTCTGGTGCAGCGGAATAAAATCCTTGATCCAAAGGGGAAAAATGCAAAGGTGGCCTTAAATGATAATTGTCTTGTGTGAAACGCTGATGTATCAGCGCTTGTTCTTGCCCTGTCTGCTTGTGGTAGAGAGGTGAAATAATGAACTTTTTTGTTTGACCTGTAGAAAATGTTGGTCATGTGGAAACTATTTTCTGGAGAATTTCAGATGGGTTTTTATAATGACTACACCTACAAGGACTTGGTAGGGCACTTGATGATGCTTCAGTGGCACTCTGCCACACCAGCACTCTGCCACAGGTTTGCTCACCTTTTGGTCTCTGCTGAGCGTACCGCAATCTCCCTCCCAGTTGCTCCAGTGGAGATGGACTGTTCCAAGATTTGTAAGTTCAAATAACTGGGTCTGTCCATCTGCTCAAATGTGGAAATTTGAACTGGATACTAACTCTTGCAGGGAAGTTGCCCACTGTTGAAGCATATGACTAACAACATGAAACTAGTAAAGAATTGCAAGTGAAATAGGAGGCCTTGTATGGGAATTGTACATCCCCAGTCAGACCCAGCTTCCCTCCTGTTGCAGATAGAGTTTGACATGTGTGCCTCGTTAGTAGAGAAAAGATATAGCTGTAGGAGATGGCACATCAAAGAGACCCATCATAATTTTCGTTGGCTCTGTGTATATACATTCATTAGAAGGGTTTTAAAAAGTACCTTTCAAAATTTCACATTATTTTCTGATTTATTAGCTATAGAGGTGTATTTATGCTTGGCCCAATGAACCTCTTTTGCATCTCGTGCTTTTGCAGAAGTTTGCTATTAAAAGAGCTGCCTATAGTAACTGGCAGCTTTGTGGTGGAGGCTCCTTTCTGCATGTGGATGTCGGCTACCTTAATTTCCTGAATAATCGATAAGCAAATGACAGCATCTCCTCCAAACTGAAAATTAATTGTAACCAAACTTTAGGGAGCCCCAGTGATGATAAACAAAACCAAACCACCTGATAAAAATGCGAGTTGAATAAGCTCATGCTTTCTTCAGCTCAGAGATAAAAATCTCCGTTTAAACAAAGTCTTTTCAATTGCACTGTTTATTCACTCGAGAACACCACAGCATGTTCTGTGCCCTCACTACAATTCCTTGTTCTCTTTCAAGCCACTAATACCCTGTTCCAGGACAAAATCTGGAAGGAGGGCATGGGGGGGGATTAGGAGGCCAGCAGAGCGGGACTTATTATTGCAGGCAGTAGGAAAAGGTCACCACTTCCCTTAACTAAGCTCCTTTGCAAAAGTATGAAATGTCACCGTGTTTTTGATAGACGTTTATAATTGCTAAGAGAAAACAGTAAGGTGTGGTAGATGTAGCTGAGTGTTCATTTTCATTTTAATATATTGGGTACTTCTGACTGAATGAAAAAAGTCCACAACGCTGATAGCCCAAAATGAAGTTTCGGTGCAAAAGCCACATCTTGCAGTCCTTAATCAAGCAAATCTAATGATTCCGATGGAAATCTTGCTGCAGGAAGGATCATTTTTTGGCAGTGAAATACAAGAGCTACAGCAAAACATGAATAATCTTGACATGATTTACTTACTTTCCTCTTTGTAAATGACTTTTTTTCTTATTTGTGCTTGTAACAAGAAATCTCCTCCTTCCTGCACCGCCACAGAGCCTGCTTTAAAACCCAAAAATTGTTATTGGCCTGTTTTCAGCTGCTTCTCTTGACGTCAATAGGGAGATCTGGCTTTCCCTGAAACACATTAAAGTAGTGCATATGAATGTTATAAATATGCCAAGAAATAAAGATATTTCTTCAAAGTGAGCAGCAGCTCCTACCTCAGCAGATGCCCTGCCACCTCCACTCAGCAATAGGCAGAAGCACGGCTGCTTGGACAGATGCCCTTCTTCTGAGCTGTTGTCTTCTGTTCCAAAGCACATCTATTATTTCTAAAGGATTCAGACACATCAAGTTAAATCTAAACAAAGGAAGGTCCCGACAAGTCAAACGAAGAAGCAATATTATTTTACTACAGATTCAAAAAGAAATAAAATATTTGCTATGATTTCATATTCCCTGTGCAGAAAGAACGCTTACTATTCAGTCATGGTGACTGGGTTATTTTTCAGTGCACTTTCATATTGAAGGAGATGCAGAGGGTAACCCAGGACACCGGTAAGTGGCTTTTCTTGTAACATGAGATTTTCATGCAGCACGCATACGAGCGAAGCGTTTGTGTGCAACTCAGCACAAATAATCCTGCACAGAAGATCATACTTTGTTATTGATGGAAAGATGATAGGGCTTCTCAGCCACACGGAAGCAGCTCTCCCGATGGTTTGCATTAGTTCATATAGAAGGCATCTAGACTATGTCGCTAGCAGACAGCTCTGCCTTATTAGGATAAGGCAGTTTTCTTTTCCGAGTCTGCGTTTTCCTGGGTTGCTCGGGAGCCTGATGAATGGGTAGATACCAATCTGACTCTCACTTTTTTCATGCCAAATAGATTACGCTGTTTTGACATAAATTAGAACCCCTTTCCTTAAGCTATATGTTGGCATTTTGAGTCTAAATATATAGTTTTCTATCTTTGGGAAGGCATGGATTGTGTTCATCGCCATCTGTGGGTGAAAGCTATGTTCTTCACATGTTTAGGTCCACATAAAGTCCTAAAGATGTGTATGCAAGAGGGAGAATTTCTACCTCAACCTCTTCCCTCCTTAATCTACCAGCAGTGGGTTTTTCATGTGGGAATGTCCTGAGGAGCTGCTGTAACTATTAAGCAATTATTATTAAGAATATTTGGAACAGTCAGCACTGGGGCTTGAATGGCACTGCAAAGTAAATATGGATATAAAACATTGGGCACTGGAAATTTTGGCATTAGGCACATGTCTGGGTTTTTTACACCAATAAATTCTACAATTGGAAAAGCTGCAGCAGCACATGAAACAGCTTCAAGGAGACTAGTCTTCCTCTTCCCTAAGAAACTTAATGTGATAAACACGACCTTTTGCACAACCGAGCAGAGCCTGGTGCTTTATGCCAGCGAAGGTGTCGGTCTGCACTTGCAGATGCTGAAGCTACGTTTAAAACGTGCGCCTGCAGGGCAGCTGGTCGCTCACACCCTTCTGCAGGTCTGTGGAGCAGAAACCTCGCCCCGGTGCAAGCGCCAGAGTCCGACTGTGGGGCAGCTCAGCCCAGAGTCAGATGGTCTGTTACTGCATTTTTTACCTTGATTTTACCCTGATTAATCTGTTACTGCACCTTTACCCTGATTTCCCCTGTTTGATGTAGTCTGGCCCAAAATGTTCAAGCAAGAAGGTATCCTGACATTTCCCTTCAGCTTAAATACATGGTTGGGCTGAAGCTGACAAATTACTCTCGTTTGTTCTCTGGGCTAATTTTGCAAAACAAGCAGGACTTGCCGAATACTCAGAAAACATCTGACAATGTTGTTACAGAATAGACTTAACCAGGTAACTTCTGCTTCTAGAAAAAACTCAGGCACGAGGCCACCCGACTACTTTGAACATTTTCTGAAACCACGTTTGCCAGTAATGGCTCTTTCCAGGAGTAAGTGCAGGCTGTCCCTGCACCACCTTAGGAGCGGCTCTGGCATCAGCGGTGAGAAGGGCAAGACTTGGAGACCCACTGCATTGAGTCCCACTCGTTTTGTATAAATCTTGAACAGACAATCACAAAATGCTGACAACTTCCCCAAGTGCTTTAGACATTCTTTCCGTCGCCTAAATTGCTGCTACAGGCATAACTAACAAAATAGCAGAATAAGAAAAGAAAATTCCTCTTGCTGCTTCTCTGAGTGAGAGGTCCCAGTAACTCTGGCGGAACCCACCATTGCTATAGATTTCATTTCTTTTTCTGCAATATTGTTAATTCCAGAAGGAAGATATCACTATTCTAGAGCCTCGGTCCAATAGGGCATTCATTTCTCTTGGGCATTTATATCAGTTCTCTTACCTAGATTTTTGTCTCACTTCATAGCTTTTGTTTCTGTAAGTTCCCTCAGGGACATCCCACAACACTTCCTGCTCTTGACTTTCACCAAAGCCAAACAGCGCTGCAGGAACACCCATAACTTCCTTAGAGAGATTGCTGAGAGAATACATAATCTCCCTTCTTTTTTTTTTTTTTTTTTTTTTTTTTGGCTTGCTGTAACATGTTTAAGTTTCGTAGGCATTAAAACTTTTAACACTTTTTAAATTTATGACACCAAAGAGATGAGTGGTATAGAAGAGCCCTAAATCTAAATTGCATCTATTATGTTGCTTTCTGCTAAACATACTCGAGAATGCGATGCCTCTCGCCTCATGGCGATCCCACTTTGTATCAAAGACATGTACTTTTCATTAATAAAAGCTGAAAGCAAGCCTCAAGCAGAGGTGTTATCTTGTAAATCATTAAATCCTTAAGTCTCAATCTGCAGAAAAAAGGCAGGTTTAGACTGTTACGCTTGTGCAGAGCCTCACTACCTCCCCTCTCAAGGATTATAGCTTTCAGCAAGAAAGAAATGTGCAAAGGGTGTGAAAAAATGGAAATCAGAGGTGAAACATAATGCTGACCTGGGTAATACACCATTTCTTTGAATATGTGTGGGTTTATTAGCTACTAAAAGCTTGTTTCTTCATTGTAAAATACTAACAGTAGCAGCTTCATTACTGTGACAGAATTCTGCTTCCAGTTAAATTTGTAACACTAAAAAAAGTTCCTTATAGCCATTTTTACAACACTATCTGCTTAAGATAAGCTTGAAAACTGTCTGACATTTCATCCTTCTTACAGACCATTACTTGGCTGTTCATTCACTTGTTCCCCTACTCCTCTTTTCTTGGAATCTCAGTATAAAAGCAGAGTATTGGTTTTCAGTTCCTCGTTGTGGGTTTTCACTTAACTGTGTAAAGGAGGAAGGACATTTTTATTTTTTAATCCTCTGCAGTGTTGGTTGGAAAATTGTTTTGGTTAAAGAATGTCCACGTTTGGTCTCAAAAGAACAGATTATAGTCAGAGAACCTGAAGACATCTCAAACAGTTGCTGAAGTTTGAATGACTTAGAGTCAGAGTAGATCCCACTATAAAGCATCTTCCATCTCATACTTGCCTTCTTCAAAGCAAAGGATTTAATATACTCCCTCATGATTCTCATGGAGCTGTGCACGAGCTGCATCAGAGAAAGTGTTTTATCAATTACAGGGTTTGGGGCTTGTCTGGGTTTTTTGATTGGTCGGTTGGCTTTTATGTAAATAGGTTTGCATCTAATCTCGTTTCCGTTGGTTTTAATGAAAGTAATGGCTGCTAAAGTTGTCCAAATGACAAAGCAGTATAATTCCTACCATAATGAAAGCCAAGCATTAGAAAACATAAAAATTAAAGTCTAGGGGTCCCTTAATAATAAAGAGAGGTACTTAGCATAAGATAGATTTGTGATCCTATCTGTTCATTTCTGTTCTAAGCATCCAAATTCTGTAAGTTCTATTTTAGGTAACTTTATTGTCACCTGGCAACTTAGCAGATTTCCCTAAACAAAGGCTTTCAAATTTTGAAACACCTCCAGAATGTCCAGTTAAAAACAGTTTTGGTGGTGTTCATCTCTGATGTGATTTCTACAGTATCGGATGCCTGCCTTCATAGCTTTGCAAATCGCATGCCTGAGAGCAAGGGCTAAATTTGCCGTTAGTAATACCTTTCTTACTGTGTGAGCCACAGAACTAGCACCTTATAGGTAATAAGATGAATGTTTCTCTCCTTGCATTGCTGCAGTTCTTGGCATGAGGTTTGCTGTGATGGAGGGTGTCTGTCTCAGGAGCAGTTCTGCAGGTCTCCATCTCAGACTTGTAACAGTCTGGTCCCTGTAACGCATATGGGGGCTGGATCCAGCTGCCAAAACCTATCCAGGTGCTCTGTGTCTGAACAGTGACCGATGGCTGTTTTGTAAAGCCTGGGTTCATAAAGGTAGTCTGATCTTTGCTGGGGCCATGGGACCCTGCAGTTCAGCTCCCCACATGCCAGAGCCAGCGCCATGAGCTGCCTGGGCTTGCCGTGAAACCTTAGTCCAGTGATGTCCACCCAACCCTCTGCAGGTGGCTGATAAAGCCACGAGCTGGGTTGTGGCTTAGCTTAACACGCGGCAAAGACGGGAACACATGAAAGTAGAGACAACGCCGCCAGCCCTTTGGAGCTGCTGTGATATGAGATGTATGCCACCGCTCACGCTGCAGAGGCTGGCAGGGCTCCGCTCCAGTGTGCGCCCATCGCAGGAGGCAAGACATAACCGCGATAGTGCTAGCGCTGGCTGCCAGCCTGAGAAATCCACCGGGCGCCCTGGCCCCGCTCACCTTTGCCTCCCTCCAACACATGAACTAGGCTGGTAATGGAAACAACTTACAAGGCAATAATTTTTAATTCCTCTCACTGATTAACAGCCATAAACGCAGAGGCGGAGCAGAAACTCATCTACTATTCTTCTAAGAAACAAACACTTCAACCATTTATTTGACCTTACAGTAAAAAGGAGCCTGTTACAAAGATTTATCTGAAATTTTCTGCTTGTCTGAGCAGATAGCTAGTTTAAAAAGATCAACACTTTCTGACAAAACAGGGCAGGGCTTTCTTTCATTTTATAAAGACAAGAAAACAATCTTTGACTTTGTAGAATGAAATGAAACAGAGGTGGGAACGCTGGCTTTGCTGGGTCCTTTGCTCAATTTTCCCCCACGTTTTCTGACACCTCCTAAACTATTTTGCTATTTAGTGCAGTCATGATGGTGAGTAGGACTAGAGGACTAAGTGTGTCTCTCCTCCTGCTACATTTTTAAGAACCTTTAGAGACTTTTCAGGACATACTTCCATCTCATGTAATTTGAACAGTTTTTTTTTCTAGTAAGATTTATGACGTTCTCAATTTTTAACCCTATTCCTTTTACAAATGACAAATTATTTCATGTTGTTAAAAAGTAACATTAGAATCAGCACCAAACCCCAAAATAATCAGAGGTTTTCTGGGGGCAAGATGTAACATGAGACAGGGAAGACAAATTTCCTATGTTACCAGCCTGCTCAGGGCAGCTGAAGACTGTTGTGGCATCTGATGTAATCTTGTCCCGGGATGCTTGGAAAGCTTGGGAGGTGATGTCTTGCTACAGCCCTGACAAAGCCTGAAGTGCAGCACACTAAGCCAGCCCCTCACCTGGCCATCTTTCTCTCTGCTGTGCTGGAAGGAGGGACAGGACTGGCATAGCTCCTTCACTGGGGGAATCTTCATACTGTAAACACGGCAAATTTTGCCTGAAGTGAATAATGCTTGAACTGTGGCACTTCTGTACTTGTGGAGCTGCTGCATGAGAATCTTAACTGATGCCAGAGTTAGTTCTTTTAGCTTTTGAACTTGGCATTTTAACTTCATGTCTTTCTAATTCATTTAACTCTGAGCCACCAGTACTAGAGTCAATTAGATAAGGAGGTTCATTGCGCTGCTGTTCATATCTATTGTGATCCTTCACTGGGTTTTGAGGCTGCGTGACAGGAAGGGAGAGGTAAGGTCTGTCTTCCTCCTGTCTGCACGTTAGCTGTGCCAGGCTGGGACTAACAACACCCAAAATTATTCCTCCGATAATGTCTGCAAAATACTTTGTCATCATTGCTTGGATATGTTGGAAATTATCACGGGCTTGAAGCAGAGATTCAGGACCTGGGTTTCCTCTTCTTTTTCCTACATCTGCTATATAAAGTCCTTGTATCGTGAGAGTGAATAATCATCCCTAATGATCTCTGCAGACAAGTCCCTGCTTGCTGCCTCTGTCCTTCTAATGTCACGGCCCAGTACTGGATTAGTGCCAGCATTAACAGGCATTTCCTTAACATGGAGAAGTGGGACATCACATGAATATTATCTTTGAATTGCCTCTGGCTGATTTTGCCAGCCATCTGTCCAAACTGTGCAAAAACAATCATTTGTTTAGGCTGAATATGGTGCTCTGGTTGAGATCTGCATTGCTGTTCCTCTCCATGGGGTCTAACTTGCCCCCTCCACTCTAACCAGTGCGTACCTGACAGGGAACAAAACTTGGCCTGGACATCTCACACGTGCCTTGAATGCCAGGCTGCTCTTGTTCAGAAGGTTGCTCTATTTATACCAAGCAGAGAAGCACTTTCTTTCAAAGCTACTCTAAAAAACAACAAAAAATAATCTACCTTTCTTTGGCAACTAGTACCTAAGAGCCTAGCAGTTTAAGTTCCCCTAATAACAGCTCTAGGAAGTAGGGGAGGTCTGTTTTGTCACCATTTTACAGACCAGGAGATGAGAAGAACCATCCTACAAGATAAAATAGCCCCAGTAAAACAGAGCTGAAACAGCTCTTCTGCTAGTTGAGCCAGGCCAGGCATCTTTTGGTCTTGTATCCTGAGTGACACAGGCTATAGGCAAGCACGCTAACCACTGAAACGCTGATACCCAGTCTCCCTCTGTGGTGTACCCCATCTGGCTGGAAGACCTTTGCAACTTCTACCCAACCCATGTAACTGATGGAGTCCGGGGCTGCCCTCTCATGCCTGAATATGGACTCAGAAGTCAGGCTTGTATATACATTTTGGAAGGATGCTTCTCAAAATCTTCGAGTAAGGCAAGCTAAAAAGGCTACAATTTCCACAGGAAAAAAAAGACACGAAGTATGCTTTTTAAAGGCCTAACTATAGTGAAGTACAGTAATTGCCAGCATGTGTATCTTATTTTCAAACTGTAATCCAGCCAATTTCAGCTAATAAACTGGTTCATGTGTTTGTTTACAGTACTCTCAGTTTAAAAGAGAAGTCACATTTATAATAATCACACCCACATGGAAGTCATTTTATTCACGTCTTATCAGTTGTTCATGCTTTTAGAATATTCCTTGTTCCAGTTTCGCTGAAGCAAGAATTATTCTAGTTCAGAATCCGTTTAAAGAAAAAATAGTGAAACAACCTTGTTTGCTAAGCACTGCAGATGTAGTGAGAACTATTTCTGTCCAGTACCAGATCTATCCTGGGTTTCTGTTGATGTACAGCTCCGCTATACTCTTTGCCTGCCCAAAAACTGGGCCCTGGGCCCTGTAAGAGTTTGTAGCTGCAGTTGAGTGACCGGCATCACCTTATTTTCCCCGTTTATTCCAGCCTTTCCCAGAGTGAGCACGTTTCAGGAGTTTGACAGATCGAAGTGCTGCTGTCACCCAGCACAACCTTGCAAACAATGTCTTTCAAATTTTGCTCTTCACATTGTCCAGATTGCATCATTCCCATGCAAACTAAGCCAAATTAATGACTTTTTAAAGTCCCTATTGCAAAAGAGCAGAAAGTATGCACATAGGAGTTTAAAGGAGCAAGGACTTGCTGCCAAAAACCGATGGTGAACTTAACATCATATTCTATTGTTTTTAACAGTTGCAAAACAGAATGTTCTCTTTTCCAGTTCATTTAAATTTTATGATGGGCTTAGCCTGAACTATGATTGTATTAACAGAAGGAGGTAAATAGTGATGAGTTTTCTGCTGCAATACATAGTTTTTCATTGTTGTGCTTCAGCTTTCATATGAAGGATAATTTTCCATTAATCTATTCTTTATTGAATTAATATGTTTATATTCCCTATTTTCCTGTATTTTGCAATCCCAAAATAAGTATTTAACCATATAAAAAGACTTTTTAATTTTTCTGCCTGTTGTTCCTCCCCTAACTTCCACACTCCTAGCAAGCAGATCAACTGTGATCAACCCTTATGAACCCTTATTCCCTCTGAGCGGCGCCTTGCTTCACAAATAGCTTCACTGACATCAGTGCATGTCCTTGTTATGTCTGGCAGCAGCTATCAAACTGTGATTTATCAGCCCAGTGAGATTCTGGCAGTTCCAACAGGGTGGCTAGCCTGACAGAAGCACAATTGTTCATAGAGTTTATATGGTCACAAGCCCAACAGAAGTGGGATGAAACAGGGGAAAATTTGGGAAGGGCTAGTGTAAAAGCTAAATAGCTGTGAACATAGATATTAGGATCTGGCCCTTGATCATAAACAGGGCTGTTGAATGCTGTAGGACCGCTGCAAATGTTTTGTGCTGGAAAATAGAGTAGCAGTCTTTTGCATTTGAAGATCACGTGTGTCTGCCAGGATGCTTCATAGATACAAACATTAAGTTTGCAGCCCAATGGCTACCTGCAGATACCGTTTCAGCTTTGTTGCAGAAATTGTTGCAATAGCTTGTATGGACAAATGGAAAATATTATGCCTTGTGGTTTTTCAGCTACAATGTCATGTACTTACACCATGCCTCCCCAAATCATCCTACTTGTTTTGCTATTTCAAAAGAACCACCTTACAATCATTTATCCTTGTGTTGCTAAATAACACAATAAGAGCTCAGTTCAAATGCAGAACTAATCCCACATTTATCTTCATTTCAGCTAGTTTATTGTTTCATCATGTTTATTAAGTGTTTAAGAGGCCAAAGTCACACTTGTAATAGTCAAGGAATGGGAGTTAGTTAAGATCCACATCTAAAACTAATAAACTTGTCAAAACCTATAGGGCCTGATAATAAAACAGCAGATCGCTTTGTGATGATAACTCCATCCTTACAGAAATCTGTATTTCATAAAACTGGAATTGAGTTGTTAGTTTAATATGTTCAATTACTGCAAAGAAGGATGCTAGGCACCTGGGAGACTGGCTGTGGGAATGGGTAAGGGCATGCAAAGCCTTCTAGTTCTCCAGCAGGAAACTTAGTGGGGATGAGTAAAGGCCATATGTAGGTATTGAGGGAAAAGCCACGTTGAGTATTTGAAGCAGTGAAGTGTGGTTCTTGTGAATACCAGTTTTGGAAAGCCAAAATCGATCTAGGTCATTCAGCTCAGAGTTGGAGGATGGACAGTGGCAGTCTGAAACTCTGGCTCTTTCCTCCTTTGAGGTGTTTCCCCAGCTTCAGGCTGCTCCGTGACACAAAAAGTAGTCTGAAGAAATTATTGCCAGTGTTGCTCATGCTGTCCACTGCTTTTTGGGCACACCGGTCTGCCTTTATGCTGCTCTGGCAACACAAAGCAATCATCAGCCCTTAACGTTCTCACCTGGAGGATTACACCAGCAAGTGACAGGCAGGATGCCCCCTGAGCCCCGTGCTGTTCTGGGCAGTTCCCAGCAGCTTTTGTTATTCGAGTTCCCAGTGTGAGGGTCCGATGCTCAGCTGGACTGTGAGGGTCAGGCAGAAGCCAGAACAAAGAAAGACTTGCTGCTCATTGCAGCTAATGAGAGATGGGCTGCTGAAGGTTAAGTACGAGTAAAGGAGGCAGAGATGAGATGAAGAGCCTGAATTTTGCCTTACTTGTGTTTTCCTCACATGAAGGAACCATGGCAAGAGCCTCTGAAAATGTGTCTGAAACTCTGACACCCCAGGTGACAGGCTGTACACGGGGCTGTCTTGAACTCGCCCAAGGTACATGGAAAAGAGTTCCAGCTTTATACTGCATACCTTTCCATTTGATCAAATGACATAAGTGTTGGTTTGGGGGGGGGGTGGTATTTTATTACCTCTGGTCCCTCAGATTGTGAAAGGAATACTGGTGGAGGATTGATTGGTTTGGGTTTTTTTCAGTATGACAAGAGAAGCGAAGTCTAGTGGAAACTCTGAGTTTCTTAACTCCAAACATGCAGGTGTCTAAGCAGAGCTTGCTTCCTTGCTCAGGCAATACATACTATTTCAAACTGACCCAGAGGGTTAAACATTACTTTGTTAAGGGATACTGCTATGGGAACGTGCAGGACAGAAATGGAAGGTGGCTTTGAGTTGAAGAGAAAGGAAAGTAAGGATTAAATTTTAGCAGTCTTGTTCTTTTACTGATGAGGCCACAGCTAGTTAACTGCAGGGTTTGCAAACCCTGCACTTCTTCAAACTGTGTCACTTCTTTATGTGGGAGACACTGAAAAGGGAACATGAGGAAATAGCAGAAATTAGAACTTTATCTGTCATATGAAACTAGTTTTATAGTGTTAATGCAGACAATATAGAGAAGTGACAGGATCTGCCTTTAGTATAAGTCTTGTTGAAATAATTAGCACTGAAGAGACGAAACTTTGAAGAACAGAGTCCTGATATGCCATGAAATATGCATTTCTAATAAGTCATTTAAATTAGAAGTGTTGAAAAGGGAAATTGTTCCAAGACTTCTCCCAAAGTCTGTGGAATAGTTAGATGGGAATAAGGAGGGAGTGTGGGGATGGAAGAGTTGTTTTGGTTTTGTTTTCTTTTTTAACTTAAAACCTGAGATGTAGCTTACCACTTACATTATTGATGAATCCCTTCCTATTTCTCTCATGTAGTCATATGATGCTGACCAAAACTGGGAAGGAAATGTTTGAAATGTGTACCTAAGCCCCTTCTCCCGTTTCAGCAATTTGTATTGTCGGATATAGAGTAATATGAACCAGCAAAACTGCCTGAGGTATTGGTTAACACTGCTCTGGAAGATTTATTACCACCCAAAACATGAGAAATTCTTCTCGGTTGACTGATTTTTATAGTAGTAAGATCTCAACTGAAAAAAAAATCAACATATACTGTGGCAATGTTTGAAAAAATTCCCTTTGTACTACAGTGTTGCAACAGGCTGCCAGCCAATGTCATCCACATGTCTTCCTGGTAGCAAAAAAGATTTTCAGCATTTTTTCTTACTAAAATGAAACATTTTATATATATTTCAAAAGCATCCTGTCATCTTAAATTAGATTACATATATTTAGTTTGACTTCAAAAAGGAAAACAAGGTTCACACCTCTTATAGTTTGGCTTCACTTCCTATCACTCACTTCTCTCCTTTTTCAATCATCTTTCAGCAGAAACTCCACTATGCCAACCAGTTTAAAGCAGAATTCCCTAGATTAAATGGGTCCAAGTTTATACAGCAGAGAATAAAGGGCAGAGTGCTACAGCTCTGTGTAGGAGAGGGCCATCAGTGGAGTTGCTCCCACAGACTGGGAGTCTGGAATCTGACTTGCCACATGAGCTAAGCTCATGTGAACCCCAGGTTCATCACAGCTAATGCTTTGCCCGCAAGACTAGAACAAGCCAAGAGAACAGCCAGATAGTCATTGGAGACATTTGCATCATGAGCAAATGGAAAACTACTAAGGCAAGGACATCTTGTGTCCTTGACCTCTGTTTTCAGTTGTACAGCACTCTGTTACCATTAATAATTCTTACTTATATTGCGGAGCTCCACTTTGGACTGTGGCTGTGTTATCCTTGATGAAATAGAAAGACCCAAAAGACTTTTTTCTGCTTAGGGTGCATTTGCCATGACCCATGGACACTGGCAACAGCCTGGTCTCTGGCTTATTCTCTTCATAAATCTCCTCCAGAGCCAGACGGGCTGGATTTCTGGCTGCAGAGCACCACCACAGTGCATAGTGATGAACCCTGGTGGGACCAGATTCAGCCTTAGGACAGACCCCTAAGGTTTAGGGGTCCCTCCTTAATCCAGAGATCACAACTTTGTGGCCATCCAAGAAGGCTTCAAAACAGTTCATCGAACATGCATGAAGTATAAGATTAAATACTTCAAACTCACCAAGTACCCATCATTGTCAAGAGGAATTTCCAACTAGACTGTAAAAAGAAGCTGAGCAAAGTCCTTCTGTTTGGAAACAGTCCTTTTGCTAGAAAACGGGGAGTTTTTACCCCCATCACCTTCCCTGCCTACCAATTCTTCAGATTGCTGAGCAGCCTCTAACAGTGTTATTTCATCATACCCATCCATTAGCACTGATTTATCGTTTGCTGTATCACACATAGATTGCCAGCTGTCTTTGGGCCTGACTTTGTATTCCAGATCTGTACAACATTCAGCACAACAGATTTAGGGGCTCCAGAAACAGAGATGAATAATGTCTGAACACAACTCTGCTAGCTCCTCCCATGTGACTCTTGGAAGCCTGGATAAAAATCTAAATTAATATTATTTTATCTCACTTTTCTCCTTTCATAGGGGCAATAAAGTGAAATGTCTCCCTTCAAAGCTGTTGCACCACTGAGCTAGTCACCCTCTCAGCAACACTCCTGAGAAGAATGGGCACAAATGGAGTCTGGGCAGATTTAAAAAAAAGCTAACCACTTCCTAAACATACCGTTGTTCATGAACAAGGTGTTACCCACAACTTCATGCAAAATTCTGCCAGCTCATTTTAGCAGAATAAGTATTGTACATGTGCATATTAAAGATCACAATTTTTTAGCTGGCTATTCTCCTGAATAGCCTGAAGTACTTCATTAAGAGTATAAAAGATAAGAAAACACACAAACAACTCTTTTAAAGAAAGCTCACTGCTCTAAGTCAATACATGTATAGCTGCCCCTTTATCCTCATAGCACAGAGTCATTATAAACGTAATGACAAAGTAAAAAATATTTTTTAAAAGTCATAGATGTCACTCAGTACTTCACTAAAATTGGTACTTACAGTAAAAGAAAATGGAGAGTAACTTTACTGAATTAATTATTAAAGTTACAAAACCTTTATCTTTGTAGAAGTTTTGGATTGTTAATTTTGGGTGAGCACCTTTTTAGATGCAATTATATGGCACATCTGTTTCTATAGCAAAGAAATGATCACTGTGTGCAAATCTAACCCCACTGGTGTTTGTGGGAGATCGTGTTCAGCAAGACACGCAGTTCTGTGCGCTCTGCATCCCTCTTGCGTGTATCAGATGTTGTCAACGTTTTGGCATGGAATTCACTTGCTTCCACTTTTCAGATCCACACTCATGGCCCTGAGGTGCTGCGTTGCTCCTGTGTGCAGAGCGATCAGACGGTTGCACCGTCCCGCTCCTGCACCTGTTCTGGATGTATTTACTTTTCCTCTACCTCTTCTGAATGCTCTATTGATACCCCAGACAGAAAAGGGGGATAGAGTGGTTTAACAGTAATGTGAAGAGTATTTTGCAACATGGGAGTATGAAACCACAAGTTTTAATGGTTATGACTAGAATTACTAAAATGCATAACAATAGAGAAGCAAAAGAACAAGTTTAATTGTTTTTATTATAACTGGCAATTTACTAAGAAGCAGATTGTTGTTAATAAAACTGCTTATATGGGTAAAATGGGCAGGAATTGGCTCTACAGCTCTCTAAGGCTGAAATCTAATCACTTTGGTTAATTTGTTATTTATCTAGAACATTTTGTTTATTACTTTATTGTCCTTCACAAGTAACTCTGCGTATAAATTTCTCTGCTCCCTCTCTTCTGATTATGCAGTTGTAGAACCTGAATGTATCAATTTAAATAAATCAACAGATGCCACTGTCTGTAGCCACAATTTCAAACAGGGTCATAGGTACTTCTCTAAAAAGGTTGTCAGAACGACTCTTCTCTTCCGGCTGCTCTCTTAAATCACAGTCATCGTGTGCCACCCAGAGTTGAGATAGCAGAGCCAGGGCACAGAGTGGGTTTGGAGGGGAGGATGAGTCACCACGGTCCTTGCATGTCAAGCATCCCCTCCCATATTTCCCTAGAGATGAATGACTTTAAATACAGCTAAAATATAGATGTGTCTTCCCATGACAAAACACAGGAAGGAAAACAACATCTTCAGTAGCTACATAGATATGACGCGTGGCAGAAACCTGATACTAAATATGGTGCAAATGCTTACCCATATATGTTTTATTTACCTATGACTCACTTCTAAACCGATAATTTCTCATCCTGCAAGGGACAGAGGGGAGAGAGGGATAAAGAATGTCAACCCAGTCCCAGCTTATCTTGCTGGCAACACAGAAAGGCTTAACTTAAAATGTTCAATGCTACATTTTGCTTCTTCTGTGGTGACGTCTTCTGGGACTGAAATTCCATCTCCCCCTCTGCATGCGATAACACTCTGCATTTCCATGTGCCCAACAGTATTTTTAGCACATATTGCAATTCCCTAGATGGGAAGCAAAACCACAATGCTGTATCTCAGTCCAATGGTATCACTTCAGACTGCTTCCATGAGCTGGTACTTAAGTCATACATCCTTAATTATATCAGATACATACTAGGATTGCATTCTTTGCCCTGGAAGGTTGCTGTGGTATGTCATGTGTCAAATCACACCATAAGCAAAAAATATTCACTGAATCTTTTTTGGGCAGTTCTTGCAAAATATAACCTACGTGCACATTCCCCTTCTGCACTGTAGGCAGCCAAGCACCAGAAGTGAAATTGGGCTCTGAATCCCAGGGGTGCCCTGGCTGAGTCTCCCCCAGGGATTGATTTAGTCACCCTTTCCTGTACAGCCCCGATATTGGTGGGGTGAGTTCCAGCCCAGGAGCTGGTGACTGACCTTTAGGCACTGCACTGAGCCACCACTGAGCCCAGGCCCTACTGCTGGCCCTCACCATCTTTTCATGAATGATTTACCAACCTTCATTGGTTTTTCCTTGGGTATCACACAAGCAGCTCTCCGTGTGACCACACAAAATGCTCCTGCGACACCAGGGCAGGGGAGTGTTGGGATGACAGCAAGTAGCTGGATGGTGGGGACGGGTGGACAGCTTCCTTTGGCACCAGAACTGGTTTATACTACCTGAAAACATTCACGAAACTACAGCCACTGCTGACTATCAACAGCATGAGTAAGCTACCGAAAAAATCCAGCTTCTATTTGTCTCACTTGGAGACAGCTACAGAAGAAACTCTTGGGAGCTAGAAAGCTCTGGCAACAACCACGGTGTTTCCTGAGGGGAAACATTACAATGCAACCAGGGGTTCACAGAGCCTGGGGAGACACAAAAAGCATCTGGCCAAGGTGTGCTCTTCTGGCCCGTTCCCTCTGATGGCTTGGCTCAGGGAGAGACATGGCGCTGCTGCTGCTGCACAGCACCTGGAGCATATGCAGCGAGCACGGGCGACACTGGGAGCTCTGGGCTGAACGGGGCCTCCTGGAGAGCCCTGCCAGCCTCTGAGGGTCAGTGCTGGGCACCACGGTCATTCCGTGCTCTTCCCTAATCTGGGCCTAGGCTTCCTGAAACCTCTTCCCAGGAGGGTACAGTGCTAAAGGAAAACATTTTTATGCCCATACAGTAGCAGCAGATTATGTATGATGTGAAAATCCTCACATTCACGCAGCTCCAAGAGGTGGTCTAGGCAGATGCTGACACAAACATGGACTCTTCTGCCTGTATCTTTCTGGGCTGTCTCATTTTTATGTACATTAAGAAAAAACACAATCTCTAAATTTTCATATATCTTTTCAAAGGCAAAAGGTTGATAAAGAAGAATCCCTTGTGGGTTTGGGTTTTCAAATTGTTTTATTTTTAAAATGAATTTAACGTTTTGAAATTATTAAAAAAGATTCAGATTTGTAACACACTGAGGGTTGTTTCTTTTAACAAACATGATTTGGTTCAACCTCCAGGTTTGCAGAGTTAAGAAAATGGATCCCTGAGTTTTCTGTAAATAAGCTTTTAAAGAAATAATTCACAGTGCACATAAGTAGAAAACGTTTGCTATTTTGCAAGGACAGCTGTAGCAGGAGGGAAAGAAACTTCTGACCAGGTTCCCATCAAATGATGATGTGAGATATGTGACCTTCCTAATAGCATATTGGACAGCTTCTGTTTGAAGAAGCAAGCTCCTGCTGGCATGATTTCAAAACCGGACCATAAATTAGTTCTCATCCACAGCTGTCTGAAACCCAAAGAAATCAGCTCAGGTTCCTCACATTGCTTCATTCTGACAGGAAGGACTAAAATATTTGCATGCCATGAGTACTGTAAGTGTGTGTTGTTAAAACTTGGCTAATAAATAGAGCTTGATATGGTATCATTATCTATTATTTTGATACAGCTCAACATTACATGGAGTAAATATTAGAATAGAAATTACTGATTAAAATCTCTAAAAAGAGGCGTAGCCAATGAGTGTTGAAATTCTACCATTCCTCAGGAAAAAAACTATTATGATTGAGTATTGAATATGTATTACATATGAGCAAATGCTTCAGTCTTATAATCTTGTGACTGGTCTTTACTTGTATTTCAGTCCAGTTGGATTCAGTGGAATGAAAGGATCTCAACTTAAAAATAATTGTCTGTAGCCATTGTGGCAAATTTCTCTTTGTTTTATAAACAGATGCAGCATGCTTCCCCAAGAGGAGTAGAATAAAGAAGTAGTCATGCACATTAACTTGTACTGGCACAAGTGCTTCTACCAAGAGTAAATTGCTCACTGGAAAAAATACAGCTATGAATTTGAAGATCATATTCAATGAGCACGTTCAGTTGAAGCCTGATCACAACCTTTGTGTCCTTTAAGTATTCTTAAAATGTAGAAAATCAACAAAAACCTAGATAGTATGAGACACTTTAATTATATACAAATATGTTTGCAAATAATTTTGTGTATATTGCCTGCATTTATTACAAATGGAAACTTGTGCTGGAGACAGAGCTCTGACTTGGCAGGACATCCCCAGCTTTGTTAGCTCTTCCAACCTGTCTTTCAGGGTAATTACAAAAGAAGAGAACGGGGTGCGTGTCCTGTTTACATTGATCTGCCTTGTCCTTGCAGCTGTTGGCTGGACATTCTGCAAGAAAGGTCCTGTGTTTTATAATCTCCTGGTTTTATTTTCTAGTCTACCAGAACTCAGGTTTATTAACTTCAGGATATGGCAGAGGGCCTTTCTTTGCATGTGTAAAATGGAGCAAATGGGTTCACCTGTGGATATTTGTTTGGGTTGGTTTATTCTATGAGGGGCAGCTTTTTACCATTCAAACAGTGTTGTAGATCTGAACATAAGTGATCTATACTGTTACAAGTTTTCTGAATTGTGATGCTTTAGATTTTAGAACACATAGTCAATAAACACCATGGTGGACGTAGAGCCGTTCTCTGCAGTAATCACTGTGAAGGTCAAGGAGATCACCAGTAATCCCTGGGAGGAGGATCTTCCTTGTCTAAATGGGAGTGTTAGGGAACCTCCACAGTGCTAAGGATTTTGTCTTCCCTTCCACTGTGCTGTCAAGCAATATGTCATCATTTTGGACAGTGTGTTCACTTCAGGTGTCGTCTTGATTTTTTTTAATGTTAACTCCATAAGGACAGTTCTGTTTCACCAAAAATTACTTATGCTTCTTTCCACGGCACACCATCCTTGGATTATTACTCCAGTATGATTACTTGTCTTATTCGTCACTGTTCAGGACTATAATGTTGGAGAATGGAGGAGGAAGGGAGGTGATACAGTAAGCTTTTGTATACTTGAAAGAGCCAGAAAACTAAAGCATCTGCAACCACTGCATAAATAAGCCATTTGACACCTTTAAAAGCTTTGACATACTCTATTTTTGGAATAAAACTAGCATCTCTGCTGACAGCTTACATGCTAAGTTTCAGCTTGATGCAAATTAGAAAAGTCCTGAATAAAAACTGCTAAAACTCAAGAGTGTATAAACACTACCTGATCCTAACTGACATTCAAAATAGACAGTAGTTAAGCTGCAGTACTTATATAGTACACTACTTCATACCCTGGAAAGATAGAAAGTAATCTCCTTCTTTAGAAGTGCTTTACCAAGTATATGATTGGGTCACCTGAAAGGTTATTATAAATAGAACTGCTTGGCTGAATACAAATGACATTATAACTTGGCACCACCGTCTTGGGAAGGAGCCTGTAGTCCTGCGGTGCTCACCAGCAAATCAGACACCTCTATACTCAGTAACAGTCAATTCTGCAATATCAGCTGAAAATGTGGGAGACTGTGCCCTTGTTCTCCTGCTGCCAGCTCAGCCCCTGGGGTGAGCAGCAGGGATCAGCAGCAGGGCTGTCCTCCCCTGCCTTCCCCCCTGCACCCTGCCAGAGCAACCCTGCTCGCCCCCACCCGGGCTTTGCGGCATGGGGAAAACCTACACACATCTCCTTAGTGCCTCTTCTGCTGGACAGAGGGTTCACAGGAAGCTCTGCGAGAGCTTTTTTTTTAAATGGCCCTTAGAGACTATGCCAGCATGACCTGCACTGCAGCGCCCTGTCTGCAGCCACATGCCAGATGTCCTGGGTGTTCAAACAGCATCCACATCACACAGCACTGGGAATGCCCTTTGCACCCGTCCGATCCCCTAAGCGCTTCTGGTACACCTGGAGAATTATGAGTTGTGGCCCTTGCTGCCTCTTGCTGGCATGCAGGGAGCTTCTGGTGTCAGAGTCCCCGCTGACTGAGGATATGTCCTGAAGCTTCTGTCTTCCCCCAAAGCCTCTGTGAAACCTCAGGTATGCTCCTCAGAGGTATAGTAAACATTTCAGTATGTGTGTGTGATGGGCCTATGCTGACACTAAGGACAGTCGGGGGTCTTGGCAGTTTTTCTCTCCCTCCTGTGGTTTTGGTCTGTGGCTGCCATAGCACAGCACAGTATTCCTTATCTCTACTCCCTCTCACAGCTATTCCAGGCAAGCTGCCAAAAGGCAGCCAATGAGTCTATAGCAGTGTCCAAGGGGAAATTTGCAACTGATAGCAGTGTAGGAAAGTTAAGAAAATCTTCTGGAAGAGTTGGGTTCAGAACTGATGGTGTTTATAGCATGCAGCGGAGAAAGCCCTGCAACACATTTTGAAATGACTGACTTTCTCAAACAACTTACCCTGAGCAGGGAAGAAGGGAAAGTAAAGCAGCCCTGGAGGAGGGAAGGCTGAGACTAGGAAAGCCAGGTACCTGCCTGTTTGACACAGAACCCAACAGCTACTGCTCAGCCAAGTGCTGAGCTGGGACATATCAGTGCCTGTGCTCCAGATCCGCAGGTGGATCTGTGCCTGGCTCCTGGCTCAAGCTATACATGAAGAACAGGATTCGGGGGAGAATTGCCCTCAGGGCTTGCTCTGCTGCCAGAACAGCCCCACCAGCACTGTGGGAGAGGCTCCCTCTTCACTCTGGGTTCCCACAGGCTTGTAGCAACAAATTAAAAGCAGAGCTGGTTTCCCTTACAGACCATGAAAAGCATGGCAGCAAAGGATCTATCAGCAAAAGCAGCAGCATTCAGTGTGTGAGGGCAGTAACTGCCCCAGCCCTCCAGTTCTAGTTACTGTTGTATGTCTGCCAGAGGCCCTTCTTCCCTGGGAGATTCACTACCTCTGTAAGCTGTTCAGACATCTCTCCTATTAATAAGTTAGCCATAAGTAGGGAAGACAATGAGAGTTAGCTAACCAAGATATTGGAAGTAGCAGGCATCGTACCCATCCCATTAAGTCATTACAAGGGGAATATCACATGCTGCATTAAAGATGTGAAATTCTCAACAGTCTTCAAGCATCCAGCTCTTAATCCTGCCCAAACTAACATATGGGATTAATTTTGTCTGTGCCATTTGCCCTATCAGTTTCCAGGATGCTCATGCAAATTGTTTTACCCATGAGCTGATCGCACATTTATGACTTTAAAGCTCAAAATCTAGGAATTTCTCCCATGTCAGACATGTCTGTGAGCTAAGATGTGATTTCCAAATGCTAGGAAGCAGGAGCGCCGCAGTGTGGGACGCTGCCCGAGCCGAGGCCGGTGCCTCTCCGGCGGGGCTGGGCGGCTGGCGGGGCGGCCGCGGCGGCGCTGGAGGGAGCTGCAGCCCCGGGTACCACCGTTCCGGCTGCTCAGGCCTCAGGCAGAGAGGATGAGCATACCGAAATCATTTAAATTTTATCTCCCGCTGTCACTTCGGTTGAAGAATGTTCTCTTTTTAAAGCAATCAGGCTAGCTTGTTAAGCCACAAGTAAGCAAAGATTCACAAAGCCATGCTAAACAGAAATCTTAATTCTAACAGTATTTTACAATTTTATAGCTCATCTGACGACAAAGGTACAGAAGCAACTTTCTGAATTAAACACTATGTACTGCCTCCTCATTTGAACCTTCTTTAGCAAGGCACACGTGTTTCTTATTTCCAGTCTGAATACAAATTGGATAAAATTCTGTGTCCAATACCTGCCTCACTTCCTGATGAGACATGACGAATACAGAGGGTTATCTCCTAGCCTTAACTTTGGTCCCTTGCTATACCTCGGGGAAGATCATGATACTGTTACATCTTATAAGAGTTTAAGTGAAGTTAACTGAAGTTTAGAGATTGAATAACCAACACCAACTTTCTGGAGAGAAGAAATGGAAACTTTAGTAAAAGTCGTGTGGTCACTAAGTTCATTCTCTTCATTTGGTGAATTCTTCTCTTGCCATATCTCTCTCCCAGTGTTTGCATACACTGCATTATCACAGAAAACTTCACTAACTAAAATAGCCATCGTGTTTCTAAAATAAAGGCTAATGACTTCTTTCAACGCAAAGGTCCTGTTCCATGGCAAGGGGTAATATAATATTCAGCTTATTCAGGCAGATAAAAAAAAAAAAAAGAGTTAATCTCCAACCTGGAATGAAAAAATCAGCTGTTGCCTAGGCACCAGAGCCCATGAGCCTTTCACGGTTAGCTGGTACAGGTGTTCTATTGCACCAGTCAGTGATAACAAGGAACCCAAAATGCAAATGTGATGATGCAGGTAAGACAGAACACGTGGCTACCTCGTCCTTCTCTGTACCAGGAATGCCCAAGCAGGATGCATCCCATCTGATGATGTAGCTTCAATCAAAAGTTTACCATTTGCCAAAGATATAATCAAGTATCTGCCAAGACAAAACAACAGCTGGGTAACTTGCATGTAAGTACCTCAGACAAATGAGCTGAGGAGTTCTTTGCACCACTTTTCTAAATGTTTTAAACTCTTCAAAAAATGGGTTTTCCCAAGTACTGGAGGACAACCAAAGAGTAAGTGAGAACTGTAGATTAGTTCATGTAATGTCAGTCATAGGGAAAATAATGTGGCATTAGTTCAGGAGAGTTTGAGTGCACCTTGCACATGTGCTCCTGGGAAAGAGGGAGCTTTTCTCCCTCACAGGTGAAGGCCTATGATACAGGGACTGAATGAGTAAGACAAGCTCAAGTTTGACAAAATTTTCTATTCTCAGCAAGAATAATAAACATAATTGAACTAGCTTGTCAGCAATGGCAGACGGATTTGCAATCATTTGGATTCTTTAGAACAGAACTACCCAAATTTATACCTTAGTCCACCTTCAAGAGAAACGGATGACTGCCAGTAGGGGAGGTCTGATGAGACTGCGGTCATCCCTTACAAGCTCTGAGGCTGTGCAGTTTCAGAACAATCACAACTTGTGGGCACATGTGAACTTCCATCTTCCCTAATGGGTGATGTGGGCAGGTGGCACAGGAGGGTAGAGCAGCTCAGGAGTTAGCTGGCCAGGGAGTCCAGAAGTCATGTAGTCTCTGATTTTGATGATTCACATGGCAAGCGTGGCAAGCTTTCCAACTGAGTCAGCAGAGTAACAGGTGGATTTTGGTGGCATCTTGCCTGAGTTCTGCTAAAAGGTCACTGAAAAAGATGCTTCTTTGTAAAACATTTCCATTTCAATGAATCAGGTCTTTCTGTTGAAACTGAAATGTTTTGCCGAAAACCTGTTGTGTTGGAAAACTCCCAACCATTTATCTCTCTCCCACTCCAATAGAGAGGAAATGGGTTGTATCCAGCCTTTGCTTCCCCTTTCAATGTTTCAGCCATCCCCTGCTTCCTCTTGTGCCCACTCAGGGTCCATTTCACAAAGTACACATCTGTTAAATGGTCTAATTATTTTGTATTGGAAAGTATACGAGATCTTCAAAGACTATGAAGAGAAAGAAACAGTACTACTCAATAAAAGAGACACAGTATAGCTGCATGATGAAAGCGTATTGCCAACTGAACAGGAAATTCAGCCTACCTTTTCTAAAGGACACAGGTCACTTCAATTCCTGAAATGCCACTTTGCACCAGGGATCTTTGATACTCTTTGATTGCAAACATTACTAAAGCATTTGACAGCCAGGGAAAAACCCATAGTGGGCCAAAACCACCCCTAATGTTACTGAATTAAACCAGGGCTGATTTTGGCTATGCCTGCGTTTTGGCTTCTGACTGCAGAGGAACATGTGAGGTACACTAGGTTTGTCATTAAAACAGGGAATTTAGCCCTTTTTATTTTTTTTCATTTGTGCATCACTCCCAAATGCCAGTCTCTGTGAGTGTATCTGTTACTTGTAAGCATTTGCTAATCATTTGTGAACAAATGTTAGCATTTGGTTTGTTTCCATCTGTCATTCCTAGTGGCAGTCTGTGCCTGGCCACGTCATTGCACAGAGATGTGCCATTGACTTTTTTCCCCTTCCTGACAACTCAGACTCTTTGGATAGAAGAAACATATTTGTGAACAACTTTAAAATAGGTTGTCAAGAAGGTCATCTTCTGGTTGAAAGGATCAACACCCTGCTGAGGCAGGGCTGCTCTCCCATAAGCACAAGAAAACATGTTCAGGGTCACATACTGCCTGTGTCCCTCTGCAGTCATACCAGGGTGTTACTGCAGTGTAGGTACACTTATCTGAGCCAGCAGCGTGGCACGCCAGTGTGGGGTCCAGTGCAGGCTGCAAACTCATCCAGGAATGAGGGTGGATGTGTAGGCTCAGGCAGCATGTACCTGGCATGAGCAACAATTTTTGGTTGAACTTTACCCTTCCCCCGCTCACCAAAAAATACTGTGAAGTAGCTGGCACCATATGATTTAAAAATTTTAAGCAGCTCAGAAGAGATTAAAAAATCAAGGAAAGGGTCCTTGGAAGGATAAAGAGGGAACATAACAGTTGAGGATACAAAAGCAACCACTGAGGTAAGCAAAGGCACTATCAGCCTCAAAGAATGAACTGGAAAGGCGATACAAACAAAAAGCCTGCAAACTCTTTCAAAATAAAGGCATTTCAAAATAAAGCCTTCGTCAAGGCTTCCAGGCCATGTGGCCAACAAATTCATGAAGTCTTGTAAAATGGCAGTTGCATACCTCTGTTTAGTTTCGCAAAATTGTGTACATTGTACATCCCACAAGTCTTGCTTGTTAGAAGACAGGCTGTCTTTATCCTGTTCTGATTGCTCCATTGCCTGCTACCCAAGTTTATCACTTTGGCAAGAAATGATTGCAGGGTTTACATGCATTGCCTCGTTACGCGCAGCACTGCTGCACCCACCCAGCTAGCATCCATCCATGCTAGCAAATCGAAAGCCAGTTTAGATGTGCCTTTCCCAGCTGTGGTTATATCTTTGACTCCCTCGTGGATCTATGAATTACACTGAAATACTTTAGTTACAAACCCTAAGCACCAGATGTATGCTACCTTTGTCAGAAGTAGGAAAATGTGTTTGCTTCTACTTCGGTGTGTAGTCCTTTTACTGTCTTACAAAAAATAAGAAGAAAAGTTTTTAACAGTACGTTTGTGCCTGTTTTCGTAATTGTCATGGGTCACAGTATTCACCTGAATTAGTTTTGTTCAATGGAACACCTCAGTCTCAAACAGCACAGGATGGCATAGATATTAAAAATTTATGTCCTTGATGTTGCATTAGCTTTTTGTGAAATAATCTTGGCAGAAAGCTATCTCAGTGTTTTTGAAGCTGTTGAATATCAGGCCTTTATAGCTCAACGGAACTAAAAACAAAGACCACATTATGAATTCATTTGTATACTTGCCTACCTACATTTCTATTTCCTTCCGCTTCATCTCTCTGTGCACGCTCAAGGGAGAAGATCCTTCGATGTTTCAAGTTGGCACAGCTCCACAAAACAGCTGTGCCAATTACTTCCACTTGGGGACTGCCACTGGGTGTATAGCTGCTTGTACTGCAATTACTATCATTATGTTATTTCTTGGCACCCAAAGGAAAAAGGTGAGTGAGTGTTTGGGGGACTTTGCTTAAGTGCAGCAGGCCACTTATGCAAACCACTGAGAGCAATGGGGAAGTAAGCACAGTGAGGAGTGAACTTTTTGGAAAACCATTTCTTGTATTTAACTTGTTATGACAAAGCATTTTCTTAATGAAACCTTATAAATTCCAGGTCTGCCAGTTCCTTCAAACAGGGAAAGCATTTTCCAATGTGTTAGATAAACACTGCAGTACCTATTATGCCTTTGCTTGTGTGCGGTTTATACAGATCTTTACCACAGCTCCAATGCGCAGGAGCTACTTGTGTAATGCCTATGCTGAGAAAAACCGTCACGTGGGTTACCTCCGATTCTGACCAAACAATTCTGAAGATTTGTTTCAAGTGGTCTCTAATGAGATTCACACTCCTTTGATCCTGAATCTGGGAGGGGAACTCTTCTCCAGACACAAAATCAGAGTGTCCTGAAAGAGTCTTGTCTTGTCTGGCAGCTAACGGTCTGAAGGGCTTAAATTTCGTGTAGTTTAGTGTACAAAAACATGGCACCACTCCCACGTGGAAGGCCTCACACACACTTGCATGCCAACCCACGTGGTAGGTCAGCACCCACAGACAAGTGCTCTGTTACATCTAGTCTAGATGTTGAGTGGCAACCAGTTCAACATAGCATCTCCTCTGAAGGTGACTTGTTTTAATGGTGTTACAGCAGAGGTTCAGCAAGCACTGCGGAGAGGCTCTGGCAGCAGGGATTGCCTCAGGCTTCCCGAGGCCTGCCCAAGCCAAGGGCCGAGAGCCACCATCGCACAGGCCCTGGCATCGCTCTGTTCTTGCCAGTGAAACAGGCAGGACTACGCTCTTACGCTCCCATTTCGGTATTATTTGCACTTCATTATTTACAGAGAGTGTGACTGGAAGCCGTGATGAAGGTGCCATGAGGTGACAGGGCGGTGCCACCCGCGGCGCAGGCCCGGCCAGCGGTGCAGGGCAACACCGGCCCGCTCAGAAGGCGGCGCGGGCGGGGCCGTGCCCGCACCACCCGCGGTCCCTTCACCGCCGGCGGATATTTACTGCTCGTGTATTCACTTGCTGCCGTGCCCCGGCCCCGCCGGCCGACAGGAGGCCGCTCCCCGCTCCGCTGGCTGCCCCCTACCGCCGCCCCGCCGAGCGAAGCCCCGCGAGCCGCGGCACGGCCGGCGCCGCCGCTTTTCCTGCGCTACGGAGTTTCCGTAGCCGTGTCCTCCGCTGCCCCCGCGCGGCGCCCCCCGTTGCCAAGCGCGTTTCTATGAGCCGCCTATAAACAACATGGCGGCGGCGGCCCCTCTTCCTGCCCGCGGTCTGTAGGTGGCGCGGTGGCTGAGGGGGCGCAGCGGCGGCGGGGCCCGGCCGCGCCGGCCGCCTGCGCTGCTCCGCGTCCCGCGCTCCCCCTCCTTGCCGGGGCCGCGGCGGGGGGCGGCAGGGCTGCGCTCCGCCCCACCCCACCCGCCGCGCCGTGCGGGGGCGTGCGAGCGCCCGGCGGCAGCCCGGCTGCTGCATTGCCGCGGCGGCCCGCAGCGGAGCGGAGAGCAGCGGCGGCGGCTCCTCGGGGCGGCTCGGGGGCGGCGGTGAGGGAGGAGTAGAGGGCGCGGGGGCTCGAGTGCCGGCGGGAGCTGCGGGGCGGCCGGGAGCGGGGCCATGTCGCTGCAGAGCCCGCCGGCGGCCGCGGCTGCCGCTGACCTGCCCCCCGGCCCCGGCGCGGGGCTCCCGGCGGGCGCGGAGCTGAAGCAGGGCAGCGCGGCGCCCCCGTCAGCCGAGGAGGGCGGCGAGGAGGAGGAGGAAGACGGGGAGAAAGACACGGAGCGAGAGAAACTGCCGCCCATCCCGTCGGCATCCAGCGCGGCTGCTGCCGGGGTAGGTGTCCTGCGGCCGCCGGTGGGGCCGGGCGACCCGCCAGCGCCCGGCCGGTGCCGCCCGGCGGCGGGGAGCCGCACCGGCTTTGCGGACCGCGCTGCCGTTCGCTGTGTTTGCCGCTTCATTGGGGGGGGGGGGGGTGCATCGTGTTCGTTTTCGTTCATGTCCTTCTCCCTTGAGAGGCTTTCATTCAGGTTTTTTTTTTAAATAACAAGTGCATCTGTAAGCAGTGACATAATGAAGCTATAAATTCTTCCGTCTACTTATAGTTCTTTAACATTTCTCACCGGTCCGCGCCTCGGGGTTAGTCATGACTGAGGCTTTGCAGCGCCGAGCGCTCGTTGGGGGTTGTCGGGGGCGGGGAGGGGGGTGTCGGCTCGTGGCAAGCCTGGCAGCAGCAGAGCCAGCTGGAAGGTACTTGTGTATTTTTAACTTTTTCTTACGAGATCTTTTCCGGTTTTTACTTTGCGTTGAAGCAAAGATGACAGAACGTTGCAAGAATCGATGGATGACTTAACACGGGTAAAAAATCTGTGGGAAGGATATTTGCCAGAATAATTTAATTTCAGAAACCTTATGAGATTTTTAATTCTACTGAAGTTATGATCTCCTTTGTACTGACCATACAATATTATGAAACATAAAATTTTCCTGGCATGAGTTGGGTACTTACATAGCTCAGCGTTAAAGCTTGCAGTGAGTTATTTCAGTCCAACAACAGAGCAAAAATTTCACCAATCCCGTAGTAAGTAATACGGTTATGAGGTTTTGATTCAACGGTTCTGATAAGTAACTGACTTGCTAGAAATTTTTTTACATAATTTGAATTTAAAAGATTGAGCATCTGATGTTTGACTGTCGTGAAATAATTGTAACATTAAATGAAGTAATGCAGGCAGACTACAAACTCCCGTGTGCAATTCCAAAAGACTTTCAGCTTTGCAAATCTGTCAGAGTGTGGAAGAAGGTGTGTGTTCTTGTGATACGGATTTGGTGGGAGAGGTCTGTACGGACAAGTGCCCAGGAGTTCTTTTTACCTTTGGAAATCCCTGTTTCAGACTTTGAATGGCAAATGTCAGCCCCTTAGATTAAAAATACAAGCGCTGCTCTGGTTTGTCGGGCTTAGCTCGGCTAATGAAAAAGGTGCGCAACTGGGCAGCCATGCGGAATTCCCACCGCCTTGGAGCTGGATGTGCACTGTGTACTCCTGAACCATTGCCCACAGGCCTGAGTTGGCTAAGTTGACCTGCTACAGATCTGGCTAGGTGTGACTGTTTATCAAATGCCTGTGGGATTTTGAATTTACAAAGAGCTGCATATGGGTTTTAATATGATGTTACAGACAGTGAGTTTTGTGGACAGATGTAATGGACAGTTCCATAGCCCTGGATTTCTCTGTAACAGAATACAGAGAGAACGCAGGTATGCTTTTGTGAGGACCTTTATGAGTTGCTGTAAAGAAGATATCGAACCGTTGGTCTGCTAAGCCCTAGTTGTGACCAGCCTACGTGTCTAATTCCAGGGCTTTGTGAAGGATGTTATGAGATTCATCCTATGTAGCAATGCAAGTTCCTGTATTAAAAGTTCTGATTGAACACCAAAAAATGAACGTTACTTCATCAAATTCCCTCAAACACTTTTTAAAGAGAGAAGTGTGTTCTCAGCTTCCTCATTAAGCTAGGGAAGTTTGTAATATGGTGTGATGACAAAAGGGAGAACTTGCTGTCTCTTAAAAAAATATCTTTGCTTATTCTTGGGGGGTTTGCCATTAAAAATTACCTTCCTTTAAAAATACGTGCCTGATACAAATACAGTGATATTCCAGATAACCTTAATTTTTGTATGCTCCCTGCCTATTATTTTTAATTTTATAGCCACCATATGATGACTATGGTGATACAGGTACTATACCTTGTTTCTGTATGAAGTGAGACTCAGATATCCATGTCTCAGAACATCTCCCCAGATTTTGTGTAATTGACATTTTCTCCAGCGCGTAAAGATGCACCATAGATGTCTGCAACCGATGTGGCAAAGGTGAAAGTGACATGAAGGTGTGACACACCCTTTAAACAGTTTCCATTTTCCACAACAGCTGTGTAAAAGGTCAGAATTTTAGTAAGTCAGTAGATAACCATGGTATCGTTTTTCTCCTCTAGTGCTGAAAGATGTCTCATCTGCAGTTTAAACTGGTTGCAAGTTGGAATAAGGGGGTGGTGTGACCATTGCTGTTGTCATTCATATCCTGGCTTTTCCTAGCCAAGGGCTGTGTGGAGTTGTGGAAGACTGGTTACTTTTCTTTTTTTTTTTTTTTTTCCTTGTATTTCTGAGGAAATTTGTGGAGATTAAATTAGTCCATGAATAAATTGACAAGGCACTGCAAGGAGTTCAGGGCCAAATGGTGATTAGAAATAATGCATAAGGGGTGATGGTTTGGAGGTCAGTGTTCAAATTCTGAAAAGAAGCTTGTGGGAAGCTAAATAACTTACCCGCTAGTAAGCAGGAACGAGTAGAGGCTTCTGTAATGCAAAACCAGTCCTATGTTACGGCTTTCAAGATAGGAATGGAAGGGAAAAGCCTACTTCTTGCGTAGGCTGTTTTATTGACAGCTGCCTTTAGGTAATCTGAGTATCTTCCATGTCTTCTTGCAAAGGCAAGAAAACCTTTTACTCCTTACTGGCCTTTGCTTGCCACATACACATGGGTCTTGAGTGAGTTATGTTAGGGGTAAAGAGTAGGATTTTCAAGAAGTGAAAATCTTCTAGAGTGCATGTGCTCTTTGCAAACAGTTTGACTTTCACCATCTACTTTAACTTCAGAAATGAAAACCATAGATCTGTGAAGCATAATGCTAGTACCTCTCCAGTCTTATGGAGAACTTAATGCTTTGGAGAACTTCCATGAAGAAGCCAGCAGAGCAGAGTTGTCAGTTATTAATATGCTTCTCTTAAAAAAGAAGGATTAAAGATTGCTTTGATCCACTTGCTCCCTCTAAGCATACTCATTCTTGTATGTAGGGTTTCAGTTTTCTGATGGCAGTATGTGTGTAGGCTCTCAGGCTCTAGAGGCTTGCTGACCTCCTACAAATTTTTCTAAGTATGACATGGTGCTGTACATTTGTCCTAGATTACTCTCCCAGGAGATGTCAGAGATCCTCATTAATAAGTATGCAGTTTCCCAATATTCTCTAGGGATTTCCATTGAAGCCTTTGTCCATACATTTGTTTAATATTGTTGGAACTGCACTTGGAGCAGGATGATGGAGTTAAATAGCACGTGCAGTTTTTATTCTGAGAGTGTCATTAAGAAGAACATTTTAAAATAACTGTTCAACTGTACTGTTTCAGCAGTGTGGCTGGAGTGAAACCTAGAAAGCCGAGTCAATCAAAAAGGCTGTCACAGTAGTCTGTTCCATAAAAGCTTATCTTCTCAATTATCTGTGATAACTATTCTCTATTAATAGAGACTATTCCAAGCTCCAAAGGTTTTCTACCTAGAGCACGCATTTTGTGACACAGCAGATTAACCTCAGATCTGGATTTGTTTAAAAGCCTGTTTTTCAGTTGATCATGTCTTGGCATGTTTGTTCAGGACAAAAAAAATGTTTTTGCCAGTCATGTGCCAGGTGATTTTTAAGAAGCATCTTAGTGATATTTCAAAGGTGATAGAAAAAAATAAAAAGGTAATGTGAAAATTCCAATGGTAACTACATTTTATTTTTGATTGTTTGTTGCATACCAGCAATTGGGAGCTAGAAATTGAAACTTTTAAAACCAGAAGGCTTGCTGATTGTGTAATTTGCTGAGTTTATAAGCCATGGGAAAATGGATGTTTGTGCCGTAGTTATTTAGAATTCCTGACAGTGCACCAGCTTGCATATACTGTGGCATGGCAAGTTTATGGGCTGTGTTACAACCCTCCTGGTGGTATTTCAGGATGTTGCGGTGCAACTGAAGTGCTTTCCTCAGAACTCTGGCTGCATGTCTTAGTCCAAATTTACTACTCTTAAGGGGAAAAGGGAAATGTATGGGTTTTAAAAAAATTGATGGGATATTATGTTAATTATTCTAGAATTTTTATTCTTGTTTGGGGAATTACAGTTTTGATTTGCATGAAAACATTTTTTTCTAACTGGGAGCATAGATACTAGATATCAAGCAAATGAATCTGTAGGTTAGTGCGAGGCTGAAAATTACGATGTGCAGGGAGAGTGTGTATATTTTCTGAAGTTGATCTACTTTGTCTGGTTTCAACTGATGACTTGGAGCTGAGATGGAAATTAAAAATCTCCATCATGCAACTTCTGTCCCCTTGGGCAAGCTGCTTAACTCATCTATGCTTTGCAGGTTGTCCAGAGTAAATAACTGTATCTACTAGCACTCCACATCAAACAGACTGATTGGAGCAATCCTTTGGAAGTCTGTTGTGTGATTTCACTTCTGTTCACTGTTAAAACACATTAGCACTCAACACTTCTTAGCAAAGGCTTATGCAGACAGACTCCTTGGTGGCAGCACATACAGGTACTCAAGCAGGTTTTTTTAACGCAGTGTTAACAAATGTTTGTTGGCTATCCTTTCTTCACCAGGAGCAAATACTGATGATTTTGAATCATGAGGGGCTTTTACCCAAGTAGCCACTGTTGAAAATGTATTAACATAGAATTTTTGGTCCCACATTTCAAGTCTTGGGAAATTTGTCTAAACTACTGCAGTATATTAGGGTTATTTGGAAAAAGGACTATGTGGCACTCATCTGTTTAAACTGAGCTGGATGTAGTGAGGAATATAAAAGCAGTTAGAAATCAGGATATGGACAGTTAGAATATTGTTGAAAGCATTCTAACCTTACTGTGTTTTTCTCGCAGTAATCCAAGGATATCTTCATACCCTGAAAATTAATACCTGAGTTTCTGAATGTAATGGAAAGGAATTTTATGGTATCTCCCCTGAATCAATTTGAAATAAACTTGCAGAATCATTATTTATGTCTTACTTGGGTATTACCACTCTGATTTCAAGATAAAAGGTATTTAAGTATTCTGTGTAATACCTCATAAGTAAGATTACACTTGCAGTAATGTATTAGCCCTTTATAGCTTGCTGTCATCTTAATTACAGGGGTTGGAGAGAGGAGCCAAAAATCAGTTTTCTGCTTTCAGCAATTTCATCACAACTATCAACCAAAAGAAAGAAGGCATCGGAAACAGAAATTCACCTACGCAACTTGTTATACCCAACATCAAAAATGGTAAGAGGATAAAAGCCCTGTGTTACTTAGTTACCAATTTAAGAAGGTGCTCGGTGTTCTGCCAGTATTTGTATTGTGGTAGTGCCAGAAAATCTAGAAACCTAGATTTCATTAAATTATGCTATGCTGTACATTGTACAGGCAGTGACATACATGATAATCCATCCTCTGCAGAGGTTAAGTCAACAGAGACGAGTTGGATAAGAAAAACAAATAGTCTTGGAGAATGAAATAATAATCTGAAGTTTTAAAGGAAGTTACAGATTCAGTAGTCCATCTGCAGATACCGTTTGTCTAATTGCAGTCAGATGGCAGCTTCTCTAGAAATTGTGTCAGAACTTTGTGGAGAAAATGTTTCTATCTCCATCTGAAGGATGACAAGCATAGTGCTTTTAAAGGAGACAGATGCTGAGAGTTGCTGGGTTTTTTGAGTGAAGATGAAGGACAGTGATGACACGCAATAAAATTCACAGACAAAGATTGGTCAGTTCTGAAGAGCTTTAAAGGTGAGAGGAAAGGTGGTTGTGGTATGTTAAGGTAAAGATAGGGAAAAGATAGAAAGTGGACTTGTGTATTCAGTATGGTAGGCTAGAATTGTGAAGCCTGATGAGATGGTTCATCATAGACCTGAATTTTTTATTAGATTGTTGGGCTAGGATATGGAATTTTCATAATTTGGGACTTCTGATAAAAGGCTGTTCAAACATTTGTCAGGTTTGTATTGATCTTGCCTATGAGCAGTTCCCTCTCAGCCTTATTCTGTGATTCAATAAGTCTTTATAACACTCAATGAATTTAAAGCTAGGAAGAAAGAGACTGTATTAAATAAGAGATCTCAGTAGGGTGAGTTTGAAACAAAACTGCTGACAGGTATTGTCAGTCTTAAATTTGTGTAGAGAAAGATGGCTTATACCTTGCAGGATTGGATTCTTACTAAAATAATCTTTGTATCCTTGCAAGCTATACTGCAAAAGTAAAAGTCAATCTCAGTGATGTTCACTCTCATGTGCCTCAGTTCTTGCTGCACATGATACTGTCCCAGTTGTAATTACTGCCTCATAAGTACTTAGTGGTTAATTTTCACCACATTAAGGCATGGCAGTATTTATTACAGTCAAGGATATATTCTTGAAATAGAGCTCAATGTGTAAAATTAAGCAGATATTCTAGTAGTTGCAGGATCAGGGTAACCGACCTATGTAAAACCAGATAATTTTTACTAACAGTCCAAGGTGCACTCAAAATTTTTTGAGGAAGTATAAGTATTCTATGAAAAAAATCATCAAAAAAAAATCAAAATAATCATTGAAACAAACTTCTCATTTAAAAAGGCTTCTTTTGCTATTCTAGAATTCAGGAATGAGGCTGTTTTTGTGGGTTTTCTTTATCTATACACATATTCAGAGAAATAGCATGTGTGTGTATGTGTGCTTATACTGGTAATAGTTCAGGCCTGAGTTCAAAGACTGCTGTTGAAAAACAGAAGCATGAAAGAGGTAATGCTGGTAAATACAGCACGAGAGCTAGGGTGATGTTTGCTATTTAGCTACCACAGAGATTAAATTTATATAACAAGTCTTCTAATGCAACAATGATCTAGTATGAAATCTAGATATGAACTAGATTGTTCTAGTTCTTCTATAATGTTACAAATATAAGTAAGATTTGTTTGCTTTACCTACTTCGAAAATTTTTATCTGCTAGTAGCCGTGTTGGTCATAACTGCTGTTCTAAATTAATTCACACTAAATTTCCTTGTACTAGTCAATTCTGCTTTCTATCAATGAGATTTTCTTCCTCAAAGTTTTTGATCGTTCCCTAAGCAGTCATGCATTGCTGAGTCTTTGTTTGATGTAACTGGGCAAACAGCCAGAAATGATTGCTTTTTCTTGTCTTGTAATAATGTGTTATTGCTGCTTATCAACTCAATACATAAAGTTTCAAGTTTCTCCTCAATGGAACTCAAGTGAGAGATCTTAATTAATATTTTTAAATGTCAGATGAACAAATACATCTATTTACAAATAAACTTGAATTATGGCAAAACATACTGAAGTTGACAGTATTTATTAAACATGTTATTAAACCCCAGTTTTAGTATATCTAATTTAACCTACATATATTTCAAAGAAAACTGCATCACTGACAGGGTGCAAGTTACCAGCTTAGCACCTGCAGCCTCAATTTACTGAAATGAGAAACAGCTTCTGTCAGCAGCTGTCTCTTCTACAGATGTGGAGAGAATGTTTTCCTCATTTCAGTGTATTCAGCTGGTTATAATTCAATGTTTAATCCATTTCAAACTGGAAGACAGAATGAGAGCTAAATGAAAGTGACTTGTCTTTCTCAGAGTATAAAAATAAGACATAGTCTTAGTTTCTTTTAGGTCAGGCCATCTTGCTTTCAGAGAATGATGTGCAATAGCAGAGCGCTTGCCTGGCAGCATTGTTTGGCACCTTGGCTTGAGTTGATTTAATATGTATGTGTCCACTTTTGTTTTTTTTAATTACTGCTCTTCTCTTTCAATAGCTTTAAATTTCAGCCCCGAGAGTGGGCAAGATTCCATATCTGTAATCAATGCCATACTCGGGGAGCAGGGGGCTTGAGGGCAGCTCTGATCTATTATCATCTGATGAGTGGTGGCTGAGTTAAGTCACAATGACAGCGTCTCTGTCATTAGCATGAGTGTAAAGAACCTGCCTTTGGGTTTTGGGGATTTTGTTAGCATTTGTTTCCCTGCTGTGACAAATGGAGTAGGCAGCTGAATAGTGATACTACTTTGATGTTTAGTTAATTTTAAAAAACAACTCTTGGAAAAGGCTTAGAGGGCTCCTGGAAAATTCATACAGGGTTTTGGTTTAATATGTTTGACTTCTGAGGACACTTTCTTTATATAGTGTCTTTTATCCCAAACATGTCATAATTTATATAGATGCTTTTAAAAACATGCAGTATACATCAGACTAAAAAAGCATTTTAAGGATATTTGAGAAGACACTGTCAGTAAAATGGATGTCTGTGTGTACTGCATTGGAATAATTTTTTTTTCATTATTTTGGTGTGTTTACCTTGGCCAGCTGCCAGACACCCACCCAGCTGCTCTATCACACTGCCTCTCCTCAACAGGACACGGAAAGAAAAATGAGATGAAAAAGCTCATGGGTTGAGGTAAAGGCAAGGTGTCCACTTTCCAGTTACCATCACAGGCAAAACAGACTTGGCTTGAGGATATTGATTTATTGCCCATTAAAAAAAACCCAAAACCTAACACCTTTCCCCTGCCCCCCTTCTTCCCAGGCTCAACTTCGCTTCCTGGTTGCCCACCCTTGGACTTCTGTCCCCCAGGCGGTGCAGGGGGTGAGGAGTGAGGGTTGTAGGCCGCTCACAACATTTGTCTCTGGTATTCCTTCCTCCTGATGCTGTTACCCTGCTCCAGCACAGGGTCTCTTCCACCAGATGCAGTCTTTCACAAATTTCTCCAACATGGGTCCTTCCTGTGAGTTGCAGTTCTTCACGAACTGCTCCGACGTGGCCCGTGCCGCAGGGTGCAGCCCTTTAGGAAGGGGCTGCTCCAGCATGGGTCCCCCACAGGCCCCAGTTCCTGCTAGCAGCTTGTGTGGGCACGGGCTCGCCACGGGCCACAGGGTGGGTATCTGCTCCGCCGTGGGCTGCAGGGGGGCAATCTGCTTCACCGTGGGCTTCTCCGTGGGCTGCCACGGAATCTCTGCTCCGGTGCCTGGAGCACCTCCTCCACCTTCTCCACTGACCTTAGGGCCTGCAGGGTGGTTTCTCCCTCTCTCCCCCCTTTCTTTTTTTAAAAATCTCTCTCAGCCGCTATGCAGTTTTTTACCCTTTCTTAAACATATTATCACAGAAGTGCTGTCTTGGCTTTGGCCAGTGGTGGGTCTGTTTCGGAGCTGGCTGTACCTGACACAGAGGCAGCCCCATCTCATCTCACAGAGGCCACCTCAGCAGCCACCCTGCTGCGGAGCCTTGCCACGTAAACACAGCTCAACACTCTGGAACCAGGGAGAAAGTAAGGAGCAGAATAGGAAGGCCTTGTTAAAGCACTACTATCTGTACTTAGAATAGGCAGCCAAATTTATTGAAAAGAAATTTTTAAAGTTGCTGCTGTTTCAGCCATAATTCTCTGCAAGACAGAAAACTTGCATTTTTCATTTAATTTATTGGTGAGATTCTTTTAGGAGGCTATAGATGATCCACAGCCAGCTTTTAGCTAAAAATTATGTATCATAGTGTAGAAAAGTTGAATGAAGACTTGTCCTTGTATGTCAGAAAATAGTTGGACTTTGGTGTGGTTGTGCTTGAGATTTTTATTGGGTAAAGGGAACATCAGTGTTACAGTTTGTATATTACGGAATTTACATCATATGCTGTAAATACAATAATGGGCAACACTACTATTTGTGGCTAATAGCTACCAGTCATGGACTGCTCAGTTTCTCTTTCAAACAGCAAATAGAACAGGATCATTCTGTGTAATTGTAATTCCATGGCATCCTGTGATTTTTTTTTTTTTTGTAATTATGTTCTAACTTGCTTAGCTTGAGTTCCTTATAGGTTCAGGTAGATGTCATGTTCAGAATAGGCACTTTGTTTATGCATCTGACTTTAGAAGGCACTTGGCTTAATGTTCAGAAGGTTGAGCATCTACAGCTACAATAAATTTAATGAAAATACTGCAGCACTCATTTTTTGTGTGGTGTGAATAATGCTGTGTGTATACCATTGTGTGATACAATACCAGCGTGACTTACGTAAGTACTGTGTTTTGCTATTTTCCCTAAGAATGAGTTGGAACACAGGTCACCAGGTTGGGTTTTTTTGGTTGAATGGGCTTTTTGGGTGTTGGTTTTTTGGGTGTTTTTGCCAGCAGCATGTCAGCAATTCAGTTGTGAGAATCTGTCTTGTTTTTTCCTTTGTTTCTGTAATAGGCGATCATTTGTTTGCAACTTGGTCCAGAAGTTCGTTTATAAAATGGTAGCAACTGCCTTCTTTCAGAAGGTGTTAGATAGGAGACGGGCTGGCCAGTTTTCTCCCTCAACTGGCAGGAGGCAGCACTTCATTCACAAAGACATAGTTATGAACTCAGGATACAGTTTTTTGTTTCTAGGGTTTTATTTCCCTTTAATTAGTTGAAGTTTCCATCATGTCTGGGATGAGCATGTGGTAAGAAAAGTACTGGGATGAATAGGGGTTTAAAGATGTAGAATCAACCAGTGTGACTTTCCTTTTTTTTTTTTTTTCCCCCTAGGTCCTACATACCTGTATTTCACGAGCTAAATGTTTATGTATGTTGCATATGATTACATTGTGTTTATTGTTCTTTGCATTTTTTTAAGTGAGGGACCTACCACCTATTTGTCTCGATGTACGACAAAAGCAGCGCATCTCTATAGATACACTACCCCAAGAACTGAAAGCACCAATTCCTCCTGAACCTTCCCTTCCCATCCGAACCAAAACAGTGAAAGATTTTCAGTAAGTTACACTGAGGTTTCTAAAAGTGTACTTTCTTTCTTTGGACTTTTTTCATTTTGTCCTAATTCATACATCTCAAATAAGGAAACAGTTCAGTAAGACTGACAAGTAGTTAATCTGGTTGTGATGGTGGGATCGATAACTTTGTTACTGTGAAAATGATCAAAATACTTTCTCTAGCTTGAAGTGATGTTCTGTTCAAGAAATGGCAAAGCTTGTACTTCAGAGTTAGAAATTCAGCTTCTGACATTCAGTGGATGTTTAGTCTGGGGGGGAAAAAATGTATGGCTTATTGTAGGCTGGAAAATCCCTTTCCATCTTAGCTATTTTGTTTGTATTGCCAGTTATGGGGTGTCCTGTCCATTGAGGTATTGGGCATTCTCAGTTTTGTGTGCACACCAGACACTTACATGTGTAACATCATGTTTGAGGACCTGGAGTGGTGATTATGTGGACTACACTATTTCTGACTTCGTCCAAAAGTGCCTTTCTTCGTGCATTATGTTAGAGAGTGTTGATTTTCAATATTAGTTTTATGGCAAAAACTTACTACTTTTTTCATGTATCCTTGCTGCTTATGTGACCAAAATTTTAAGCAGTGTAAGCGTAAGCTATTCTAGCACTTCTGAAAGGCACGATGCTTTAAGTTTGTCTAAGTAAAAGTAAAAGCTAAGATCAGAGTCTGTGTAGTCAGTATTTATGTTGCTGCCCCATAAAACTGATTTATCTAGAAGTAGAATTGATGTGAAAGTGTGTTGTGTTCCACTTCTGTTTTTGCAGGTCAGTACAGACCCTTAATCAAAACTGTATCTGCATTAGATTTCTTCCAGCACTGTTATGATACTCGGCACACAATGCTTGATTGACTTAGCTAGGCTAGCAGAAGTCCCCAGGGAAACCACCTGAATTGTTTTTAAGTAGTATAGCCCATTTCCTTGATGTCAGGTCTGCATCACAGAGTTTTGCCGGCTTTACTTTGTTCACTGTGGGGACAAGGCAATAGGGAACATTTTTCCTCTGCTTAACATAACTATGGTCCCCAGAATTGTGATATTGGCACTGCTATTTGAGGAAGTGGTATAATTTTGTGGGAAAACTAATGATATAAGGCCGTTATATACCCCCTAAACTGGGGGACTCTGCCTGCAATACGTGAACATATATTGGCATAGTATTTCTGTAGTGTGGATGTGTTCTTAGAGGGGTATTACTAATTCATTGGAAGCATGGGGTGGGTCTTTTTTTGTTTTTTGGGGTTTTTTTTCAGCCTTAGCACCTACAGAGTGGCATTATGCTGCTGTAATACCCTGAAGTGTTTTACAGTAGGGTAATCTCAGTCAGGAAATAGGGAAAAGTATTCCTAGGAAGAAGCCTGATTCTTCTGTTTCTTAAACAGATGGGGGGAAAAAAAATCACAGTTGCTCCAAGTCATGTGAGCATGTACTCTTCATTGCTCTTTTCTGTATTTGAAATTTTTTGCGTTCAGTAAGGAAAAGGAATGCTTTTTGATTAATCAGTGTGTGTATTTGGTGGAAAAGGAAATGTATAAAAAAGAATTGGACAGGAGGTGATCCTTTGTTGGTATTCAGGTGATCTGAAGAGCTGAAATCTTTTCCATATTCAGATTTTTGTATCTATTGATTGCTCTGCCTACTTAAGTAATTATAAAGATTTTTTTTATTCTTTCAAGTATAGTATAAAAAAAAGTCATTAGCGTTTTCAGTATGTCTTACTGATGACGTCTTAAAAATAGCTAGTGCAGAGAAATTATCTGGGGTGGTGCGAACTGGGATTTGTATCACCAGCATTGTAGATAACCAAAATAAAATTCTGCTTCAGAGGTTGGTTAGTTTTTTTTGTTGTTTGTTTTCAGTGTGTGATATTATACAAAATTTCATATACAGTTACTTGCTTTAAGGTCCAAGGACTTTAAATATAAATCCAAAGTTTTGTTGTCCCCTTAATCTTTGTATGTGACTGTACACTTTCTTTATTTTATTTGAAAAAATTGAAAAGAAATAAAACCTTTTACAAATGATAATGAGTTCTATGACTTTAGGAGCCTGCATACTTAAATAAACTACTCTCAGAAATTTTATTATGTCAGTGTATCTTCAGCATTATTCTCTTCTGCTAATTATTTGTCTTAACATACTGAACTGTGACACCATGAATTAACATTTTGGATAAAAGACATTGTTCAGGTATATCAAACACAAACTATGCTTTTGTTCTCTTGTAATACTGTGATCTTTAAATGTCAAGGAAGATGTTAGAAAGATACTGGTATTATACTTGCCTGTCTTCTATGTGTGCTTAGTGAGGAAAGCTTAGAGTTACAGTGCAGTCTAAGGCCTAAGTGTCTGGGAAAACTGAACCCTTATATTACCAATATTTTAATATATTCTTTCTAGGGATGATGTGGAAAAGGCTAAGTCATCAGGAGATTGGAAGGCTGTACATGATTTCTATTCTACAACATTTGATTCTTTCCTGGAGATAAATGCTGCATTTAAGGTAGAAAATAATTCATAATACTATTTAGTACTTACAGTGCTTTGTTTCTTCAAAGTGTTTACAAAAACATCGGTTAAAGGCTTGCAGCTAGTTACTCAAGGCCACTAAGATCATTTTGTCATGATCTTGGCTGCTTTTGGTAGACCATCTCTTATTGCATGGATTTATTGATTCCAGTTTCAGCAAGTGTATTTCACATGTCTGTGGAGCTTTAAAATTCCAGTATGTAGTTCGTTCTGTGACACTATGGCTGTGTAGATACTTTCCACACAAGCTACAGTTTAAAAACAGCTTATGCAGCTAATACAGAGGCCCAGGCAAATCTGGAAGCAGAAATTCCCTGTGCCTAAAACGGAAGTGGGATATGGGCTTAAGCAGTATAGCTGTTCTTGTGTTGTGATGACATACTCAGTTTTCCTTGGGAAAGATCGTATTTGTGCATAAAAACTTTCTGAATTCATGCTAAAATTAGTATTTCCTGACTGTTACAGAGCAAAATGTGCTCGGGATATTTAATATGGATAGTAGAGCTTGAACCTAGCCAAAATAACCTGTGACTTTGAGTTACTTGACAAATACCAAATGCTTATGGGTTTGTTGCTCTTGTTTGATGATGGATCAACAACAAAGATGAAAAATGAAAACTCAATGTAATTCATTATTTGAAATCCTCTTACATTTTTAAAACGGAACAATAAGGTAATGGAGTTACATGAATATTGCCAATGTTAAGGATTATTATTGTTTAGCTTAATCTTTCACATATTAGTAAAAGCAACTTAGATTCTTATGTTTTCATAAGGAAAATAAGTAGTTATATCTGTATGTTTTGTTTAAACTTGCTGTTAAACTTTTATTTTTCAAAGATAGCTAAAATATTCAAAACATTCCAAAACCAAAATGCTTCATGTATTGTCTAACTTACAGAAAGATACCAATGCACCATTTAATACCATTGAGGACTCTGGAATCAATGCAAAATTTGTGAATGTTGTCTATGATGCCTTATTAAATACTGTAAGTAGAAGAAAAGAATTCATGTTTTAAAATATTGTAACAATTATTTCAGTAAAGAAGTATGCTAAGAAGTAATTTATACCAAAAGTTTTTCTCAGATAGGCACAATTTCTGAAGAATCACTCAAAACACACTTAAAATGGTCCTATGAGAATTGCCCGAGTCATGAAGTCTGCTCTAGTAAAAGAGGAGAAAATTTTTGCTACTAGTAATGCACTAGTTTGTACTGTGGTAGATCGCAAAGACTACTTGCAAGATATGTATGACTGTGATGAGACATAGCATGGTGGAAAATAAGGACAACATGAGGATGGGGGTAGCAAAAAGGAGATTCTGTGCCTCGTAAACAAAGGATAGGAGTAATTCAGAAATTATATTTACAGTTTTTAAGTTGTTTAAAGCCTTGAAAGCCACCGTTGGCACAGCTCCAGGCCTCAGCTAATAGTCTGCAGGGAAAGACACTTAGGAGCTCAGCATCATAACACAAAGACTTCTTAGCTGGCTTGAATCACAAGCAAAACAAACTTGCTTGTTCATACAATATCTTGTATAGAATATTTATAATTACATCAGATATGATTTTTCCTCTCCTTTTTCCATAGCCTCAAGATGTTCAGAAGTCAGTCCTAAAAGGAATAATTAATGGTCTGCTACAAGAATGGACAGGGTAATTATAGCAAATGTTTTCATTAGTGCTGTGCCAGCACTTAAAACTGATACATGTTTTGTCTTTTTTGTTTTAGCCAAAGAAAATGTTCTGAAAAAATTTATTTGTATCTCTTAAGAGACATAAGAACTTGTCTTCTTTTGTAAGGCAAATCTGCTGAAATGTATCTTGAACTCTGTAAGCTGACATCGAACCTCTGAGAGGCAGACCCAGACCCAGCCATACATTCCCCCACAAAATCTCAGCTGCTTGTGGCCAGGGTGATCTTTTGGGCATCTGAACTGTGAGATGAATTAAGGAATTTATCCAGAGTAAATCATATTTTCCCCCTACCCCCAAAAGCAACTAGGATGTTTAACCTATATAACTCCATGATCCAAAGTTTACTTCACAATTTACATGTGTGGCAACAGCATAGAAAGGGTAGTGCAGGATGCAGAAAGGGATAGCCCAAAGGTGGGAGGTTTGGAGATGACTCCATTTTAACAGAAAGTAATAGAAGTGCAAATGCAGTTTGATTCACAAAAAGATACAGCAAGACAGCACCTTGTTGTGCCTCACCTGTGACCCAGCCCTTGGCTGTTCCTTTCTCCACCTTATATGACCTTTTCTGTGCTGTTGTGCCATGTATATCTGTGATTATGTAAAAGTCTTGAAGCTGACGAACAGCAAGAAGTACAGAGGCTGCAGTGGTACAAGTGTATGGAGAATTCTGGCAGGAAATATCAAAGATGAGTCAAACTCTTCTGTGGTATTGCTTGAGATTAGACAGCAGCATGGACTTTGGAATACCTCTTGCTCTTCAATTCTATAATTCTTTTTTTTTTGTTTTGTTTTCTCTGTTTTGTTATGCTACAAAAGATGGATGATACAACAGCCTACTGCCTTTAGAGAGGAGTCAGAATCTTTAAGTGTCCCTCTCTGTTTCTGAGAGCAGTGGAGATCCTTACATGTATTATTCTACACGTATTGGCAAAGCAAAGTTAAATTGTAGGGTGCATGACTTCGTAACTCCTAATGTGTGTATATGATGTATAAATACATTTCTGCTTATTATTTCATTCATTCATAGGCCACGAACAAAAGATGATCTTAGAGCATACTGTATACTTCTACAGGTAAGAAAAATACAGTATTTTTATTTAAGTATATGTCTGATTAACTTATAATCTATAAACCAGTATACTACACAAACAAGATACTTTGTATAGCTGAGATAATTCACATTTAATTTCTTGATATAAGAATGTATTAAAATATGGAAGAAGTGTAGGGTATGCATGATGGGAATGGGAGCTTAATGGAAGATGATTGATAGGGAGGGGTTGCATAGATTAAAACCACGAACTAATAGGCATGTAATTGTTTCCTATCATTTTGTGGGTTGAAAGAACAAATGTTTTAGCAGGTTATTTGTTCTTATTTCTTCCTTTTTCCCAGATTTGCTTTGTTGCTATGCTGTAACTCTCATCTTTCCAGAAAGTTTCAGTATATGCACTTGTTGATATTGTAGCTTTCTCCAGTGTTGCATTTTATCCAGCAGACTTTCTCCAGCCTGACTGGCTACACTGTCTGATTTCTGTTTGTGTTAACCTATTACCTTTGCTACTGCAGTTGATCTGCATTTGTAGCAAATTTCCCCTTGAAATTTTGCCAGTGTAGGTAACACCTCTCCACACAAGGAGAGGTTTCTGATGTTATTTGAGAAGATCAGATGGTAATTTGATTTTTTGAGACAGTAGTTCTGTTCTCTGGGGTGGTATACTAGCTGTGAATTATGAGGAATTTATCCTGCTGAGAAGTGGGAATGTGTGAACTCATGTGTAAGAGGGAGAGTAAGTTTGGACTGATGTGCGGGAAGACGGGAGCTGTGAGAATCCTTATGACTGAGGTGGAAGGCACATCACTCAGATGAGTGTGTAATTTATGTGCTACATAGTAAATGATAATAAAGAAAAATATGTTGAGTACTGCCTTTATTACCTGTGGGCTTTCTTCTGAAACGAACAAAAAAATCATACTTTAGAAGTTATGTATTTTTTTTATTTGACTGGAAGTTGCAAATCACTTTTTTTTTTTTTAGTTTTACCACTGTCACAGTGATTTTGTGTATTCCTTTCCTGCGTAATTGTATTGGCAACAACAAACATAAGAAAAAATCCTAATGACTTTTTCCCTTTATGCAGTTTATTAACCTAACACATTTTTTTAATCTTTTTCAGAATCCTCAATTTAGTAACACTTCTACTTATGTCATCTATGCTCACTTGCTAAGACAGATAGCAGCATTAACAGAAGCTGACCATCATTTCCTAGTGCACTGGTCTAAAAAGTAAAAAAAATAAAAAAATAAAATAAAAAATTCCATTTTTAGGATTAAAATTGTTACTGTATTTCCATTTATGTTGACTGTTTTAGAAATTCTATGAAAGTTCATTTAATTGACTGAAGAGATTGTTTTTGTTGTTTTCAAAGTACATTTGGACATAGACCACTGGTGATACTGATTTATAGATGCAAACTTTATATAATATGTAAAAATGAATATCTACATGCAAAACAGCCTTAACTGTAAAATAACTTACGTTTGTAAGTTTTTTAGATACATGTTTAAATGGTATTATTAATACAAACATCTTCATGATCTTTAAATAAAGGTTTGTCTTGCATAATTTGCAAAAGACACTGTAACTTTACTGTATTGTGTGAAAACCACAAATGAAATTGAGTCCCTACTTTGTAGTGTAATAGAGGTGGTGAAAGTATGTAGTTAGGGCATTAGATTTTGAAGTAATTGAAATAACTTTAATAGCACCTCACTAATACAAGTCATGTGGGGGTAACTGCCCGAAGAGCAGCTTCTAAGGTGGTATGCAGGTTGCATTCCTTTTGAATGGCCATATTCACAATTCCCTTATCTCCTAGGGAATCTGTTAATAAAAGGCTTTCTTTGCAAGGATGGAAATTATATTTCCCTCCCCCCACCCTGTAATATGTCTAGATTTGCTTAAAATTGTGGTAATGTATGATTTCATTTGAATCGGTGTTTACAAATAAGGTTTACCATCTTGGTTAGGGATGCAGTAGGCATATTGATGTTTTTATTCTTTAAACTTGTATTAGAAATCTAAACCACTAAAATAAGAAAGATCTTATTTAGAAAAGGATACTTTAACATATCTACATGTGTATGTGTATTGTTGTGATATTATGAAAGTGGTGCAGCACATAATTTAAAATGACATGCTCTTGTCACAAGCATGTGAAGTACTTATCATGCTTTATTCAATAGGACCAAGTATCTCAAAATAAATTAAAAAATCAGAATTCCTCAGTATTCAGATTATGGAGTGAAATAGCTAAGGATTTTTGTTTTCTTTTTGTTTTCTAGAAGTCAAGAACAAGTAATGATTCTGTTGCTTTTATTTATTTATTTATTTTGTCAAATCACAGACATTAAAAAGCATCGTTAGAAGTGCACTGAAGAGCATTGCTGTTCAGCCAGTACTTAAAAGCATGTTTCTTCAAACTTTATCTTTGGAATTTTGTGTTTATGTATAGGACAAAAGCATGGCTTTTAAAAAATAACATTGAAATCTGATAATATGAAGTAGTGTGAACAGTGATCACATGAGAGTAATTGCAGCATGTTTGTTTTAGGATTTCACAGAGGAGGTTCAAGCAGCTGGTGGACAGGTTACTGCAATTTATTTCTTTACGCTTGTTTCCTGCAAAACCTGAAGAGTTTCCACCTATGGTGAAATGTACCTGGTGGATTCCATCAGCAACCAAAGTTCTGGCTTTATTTAGTAGGTATTTTTCTTGAACTGTGTATGCGTGTATATGTATGTGCATTTGTGTGTATATATATATATATGTATATGTACATGCACGTGGTGGTGGGCAGAATAGTTGACACATCTCGGGGAGGAGACTGACAATGATGGTGGCACAGTATAAACTACAATAAAATACCATAAAGTAGTAAGTAACAGAAAACATCTTCTGTGGTCAAGTCCTCATACTTGTTTTCCAGTAGAGGATAACTGGGATATGTCATTTTCCTGTAACAACTGAAGATCATTCAAACAAAAATCCACAAAAGTAACTAATGTTCAAGGTTTCCCTTGGATTTATAAAACAAACAGTTTTAAGTGTTTAATTGCCAGAATTTCTTCTGCAGCTGGCTTTTCCCCTGCAGAAGTATTTAACATCTAAGAGAAGTTAGTCAATTCGTATGCCTCTGAAGTCCAAAACTACAGCTTAAAACTAGTAAATACCTGTCCAGTTCAGCACAGAGCACAGCAGATTTGACCCCTGCAGATGCAAACCTCCTCCTCCATCATCCCCAAGAGCTTAGTGATTAGAGCATTTACTATGGAAATGGGAGGCTTAATATCGGTGCCCTTTTCTTGAGGGGTAAAAATCCTTTTTAGGAGAAAATGAAAACACCAAGTGAAAATTAAAATTGGAATGAGGATGTTCTCATTTTGCTGTGTACTCAAAACTTTTAACTAAAAGCATTCTGCACAGTACTGCCTGTCCAGAGCCACAGTTTAGATACATGAGCTCAACTGTATCTAAAACCAAGATATGTGTTGTCTAGTCATCTGTTGAAGAGTTAATTGATTAATTCTGCAAAAAGAGATATTTAGTAATGCAAAATATACAACTACTGACTGATCAAAATTAGATTATATTTAAGTGCAAAGAGAGGATAGTTATTGGCTGTTTGATGTTATATGAATGTTGCATAATGAGATAGGCAGCTTAAATGTGAATTGGTTTTCTTCATTTTGTCAAGTATTTAATTTTTTGTACTGGTGAGTCTAAGTGGTACTGTAGTTACCTGAGGAAATAGGTGTATCTTTGCATGCTATGCTTTTTACACCTCCCTTTCCATCCCTTTTGCAAGCAGACATCAAACTCAAACAGGTAATCGTTAACTGGAAAGCATGTAGATGTAATAACATAGCTATGTTTGAAATTAAGGTGTTTAAGAAATCCATCTATCAAACTGCTTTTTCATTTATTTCAGCAGAACATAGCATGCTTTATTCATGAAAACTTAACTTAGTGTATATCGTTAAGCATGCTGGAGTCAAATGGAGGTTCTGTTAACATATATGGCTGAACTAGGGATTTACTATATTCTACAGCGATTAATGTGATGTCATACAATATTACGTTATAGTTTTAATTCTGTAGCTAAGACTGAAGCAAAGTTATTTGTAGCTGATTTGGCTTTAAGTTTCTGAGGTCACTGGTGCTCAGGATGCCTAGAAAACAGATGTGCCTGATCCAGGCAGTATTTTAAGAGGGTTTTGTGTTTTCTTTGTAGATGCTGCAAATAGTCTGATCAGTCCTCCTATTATTTCATATACGGACTTCTATAATTCTACACTTGATCATATTGATCTTATGGAAGAATATCATAACTGGCAATGTTATGGAAATTCTCACAGGTAAAAGGAATAACTGGTTGTTTCTTGTTAAGTAGTATTTCAAAGCACTGTATTTATACTATATCTATTGTATATACTGTGTATGTGTTACACGTACCCTTTATGTATGTATATAGAGTCACATTAAATGCTGTATTTTATTGGGAGAACAGTATAGCTACTACTTGCTATACTTGCAACTGCATGGGTGCAAGATTGACTAATAAAACATTCTGCTGTTGTAGTCTGAAGAAAAGATGTAAAATGTAGATGATAATATGGGGTTATTATTTATTGGCATAGACTTCTGTGTCTTACTACAAACATATTTTAATGTCCAGTATGTTCTCAGAAAGTGGTATTGTATGCATACTTAACCATGAAAATGCATCTAACTACCTGTATATATGTGGGTCTGATCATATTTGTTCCAGTGAAATCAATTGTAATTTTTCTGTTACATGAAAATAAACACACAAGTTAAGTCTTTACAGACTCAAAGGTTGTAAAGGTATTTCTCTTCTTGTGAGAGGCAGCAGTCAGTATGATTTAGAAATGTCTAGAGAAACTGCAATTTCATCCTTCTGATACTGTTTAAAATCTTACTAACATTTTCTTAATAAAAATGTTATTTGTGTAGCTGTATTTTTCAGCTTATCAGTATGTATCACTCAGTCTTTACAGCTTGAATCACAAGATCTATTAAAATTTCCCCATATTTCAAGACTTTTCAGTAAGCTAGTTTAAGACATTAGCCATCCAAATGTAGCTTTTTGTTTATTGTGTGTGTGTGTGCAATTTTCCTTGCCTTTATCAGCAGTTGAGAAAAACTTGGAGAGCATAATTTGCTCCACCAAAGCAGGTATTTTAGGCTAGGCTTCTGTCTGATACCTGATATTTTGCTTAGGAAGGAAGAAAGAAAAAAAAAAAAAAACCACAAACCAAACAAAATCCACCAAAACCCATGACATGATAGCAATAGAAGTACAGTAGGCTTTGCGTAGTCTCAGTAAAAGCATTGGTATCTGAATACTGCTGAGCTTCAGAATTTTTTTTTTTTTTTTCCTTTGGCACCATCTGGCTGTTTTGGCACCCACATCCAACCTTACAAAAGGGCTGTGAGATTTCCACCTGCTGCAGTTCTTTTCAGTTAGCTGGGACATTGGGAATTCAATATATGTCAAAATGAAGTTTGCTTGATAACATCATTTCTGGAGTAGCTGAAGTGCAGACTATGGCTGTATAATTCTTAAAGTAAATATAATTCTTTTACTTTGTTACAATTATATGGTTAGAACTAAGAAGGCCAAGTAGGAGCATGTCCTGATTTACCTTCCATATGAAATATTTTGAAATACGTAATTCTTTGAACTAAGTCAACGCTCCTTAGTAAAATGTTTTGGATTAGGATTTCCAGCAGACTAAGTGAGAATATTTTTTCCTCATTTTCCTTCCTTTCCCAAAGACATTAGAATCTAGAGCTTCTCACAGGCAAGATTCAGGGTGCACATGCAGTCTGGATTGAAGATGCACACATAGAGTCTGAAGCTCTGGGTATTTCTATGTGAACTTCTGCTAGGTGATACGTGAAATAAATCAACAAAAAACTTAGCAAAATAACCAGTAATAAAAAAAAACTTTTACCTTGATTGTTGAAGTTTTTCCAAGTTATTATATTACTTGATTGTAGTGGAACATGGCTGTGATCTGATGTTAGAAATCAACACCTGTAACCCTGGGTTAAATCTGAAGGACTAGTGGGAAATCAGGTCCTTTGAAAATCAGTTATGTAGCAAATAAGTCAAACTAGAAATATTTTTACTGTGTACCTAAGAATGCTGCACTTAGATAGCTTTTTCCTGTATTTAGTAAGAAGAAACTTAATGTTTTCTTTAACTCAGTGTATCAATTAAAATTTAGTACTTAAAGCAGATGACTGATTTTAAGTCTACTGATAATGATAAAAAAGCTTTATTGAGGATAAGTATTATTACTAATTACAATTTTAGTAGTATTTGAAAATAACAGTTTGTTCTACTGATTTAAACGTGTATGTGTAAAACAAAAACAACAGCAGCTATTTGCAAATTACTGTCGGTGGAGGAAAGGTAGTTACTAAATGATAATGCAACAATTCACAACTGTGTACTTAAAAAGAAAATAACATGCTAGATGCTAAAAAGGAAATAATGTGTTGTCTTTTCTCTTGTTAGGTTTTCTTTCTGTCAATACCCATTTATTATTTCTATAGCGGCAAAAAAGCTTATTATTCAAAGGGACTCAGAACAACAGATGATAAGTATTGCACGGGTAAGTCATGTAGAGATAACTGTCCCTTATTCATCGATATTTTATAAGCTTTTGTTAGATTGATATTACATACAGCCTTTCATCACAACTCCTAGTATTTCAGATTACTCTGAAAAAGAACTTGAGCCATTTTACTATTACTAGTTTACAAATGTCCATGCTGGATTGTCTCAATATTTTTTATTTTAATGTGCTTAGTTTCAGGATGCTTATAAATACTGGTGTTTCGGAGAAAGAGTTACAGTAATTTTTTTTTTTTTTCTTTTTTGAGAAACCAGCATAATGTGCTTGAATGTTAAATTAACAATATAATTAAGAAAGAAAAATTCCATAAGAATTTTGGGTTGTTTCCTATTTTATTCTGCAAAGATATGTTGTCATGGAAGACCAGGATGCAACTGTACGTTCACAAGTGACAGAAGAGGTACTGCTTCTGGGCAGCCTATTCTGTTTTGGAAGGGGCATTGTCTGCTTCCTTCAGTGGTAATTCTCTTCAAGTGCTAGGTGATACTGGCTTCCTCGGTGCTCAGCATGGCAGCACCGCTACATATCCATTCCTGTCTTGCTGGATGTTTCTTGTGAATAGCTAAGTAAAGCACAACCCAATCTCCGGATTCTTGTACGTATGTTTTTAACTGTTTGGAGAGTTAAAAAAGTTGCTGCACAATTGCCACCTTCTTGTTAAATTTCCTGGTAAGTTAGTTCAAATATGGTGTAAATGCTATCTGCAGTAGAAAAATTGCTCTCCACCTCTCAGAAGATATTGAAGCAGCTATGATATTGGGGTAATGCCTTTAATGCAAGATACTAAGGACTTGGGAAATGTAAAAAGTGTGGCACTTTGCTTTTTAAATGAAGATACTGTATGTATGATGTTTATTTTTCATTCAAATAGCAAAGCCTTGTGGATAAAGTCTCTCGCAGGCAGAAACCTGACATGAATATGTTGTTCCTAAATGTGAAAGTGAGGAGGACGCATCTTGTTAGTGATTCACTTGATGAGGTAACAAGATATGTAATTAAATGGTGTGTTGCTGCAGAATAGCTATTGAAGTTAGATTTCAGTTTGATAAGTCATATTTAAATTTTTCTGAAATAAGACATTGGGAATAAAACTGTATAATACTAAATAAAAATAATTACATTTCTGTCACAATAACAGCGCTGCAAAGTAGATTGGGTTAGACATTCTGAACTTTATTTTCTGTCCTTATACTGCTCCATAGCTAAGCCCATAATAAACACACATTTGCATGCCATATAGTATGTATTTCTGTTTGCAATTTTTGTTTTAAGAATACAGTGCATAATTGTCATGTAGGACTTGGTTCCATGATAGGAACATGAATAGTAAGTGACTGATCACTAATGAGTTTGTTCTGTTCTAATTCTTGGAATATTTTTATTCTTTTCCTTTACCAGCTTCTCTACCCTGCAATAATTATTTTAGGCTTTCTTTAAGTTCTTGTCTTGATTTTAACTAAATTGCTTGCATTCTTGAATGTAATTTTTCCTTTTTTAGAAATGAAACAGATGTGTCCATTAAAGTGGGCAATTCTTCAGTGTCCACTGAACCATGCCAATTAACATTATTTAATGAAATCTAGTTCCCTACTCTTTCTCAACATTAAAACGAGCCTGATGGTATTGAAAAATAAGTCCAAGTGGTGAAAACAAAATTCTGATTACTCATGTTCAGAAAACATAAGTTTAAACTTTTTTTCCTAGATTAAAGCCTGTCTATTTTGGCCTTCTTTCCTGAGATGAAAGAAATAAGAGTGGTAATACTGCTTTCTGTCAGGCATTGTAGGGATAGTTTTACCACACTGAAATAACCAAGAGCGACTTCAAGTTCTGATAGCCAGAATATTCTCCTATTTATTTCTAATGTTTTCTTCTGCCCATCTTGGGGATGAGTGAGAATGTATAATATTCTCCACATTCCCAAAAGTTTGGGGAATGGAAGGTGGGGAAAGATGTCTTATTTATATTTCAAATTGAAAAAAATCAATTTGCAAAGGAAAACCAACTAATAAATAGTTTGTGTTAAATAATACAAATACCTATAGTTTTAAAATTTGTGCAACAGGAATTTACTTGAGCAGCTAACAACATAAAAATTACTTTAGCACATGCATCTTCCTGGTTGGGGAGCTTTCTCTGGAGCTGGCCAGTAATTAATGATTTAAAGAATTGTATGGGGTTTTGAACTGAAAGATAACTGCTAATTGTGAAAGACGGTAGTCTAATTCTTTGCAGGTCTTTTGCATATCTGGATGAAATGCTGTCTCTTAAGATAAAGGAATGAAAAGAGCTTGTTACCATTGTCTCAAAAACAGTTTTACAAAACAGCTGATACTTGCTGGCAGGTATCTTATGCTGAACAGAACAGTGTCCAAACACTGAACGTTTTAGCTACCTCCTTATTTCTAAATATCTCCAAAGGATGTCTAATTATTTTTTTAATCTATCATTTCTTCCTGGTAGCATGTCTTCTGTGCAGGTAAAAAATTATGTAGGTCCAAAATATTCCAGACAGACTCAGTTCATTGCATCTTAGTAGCTTATTAAAAGTCTGTTTGCATACCAAGTAGCTTCTTTTCAAGTCTAGAGAGTGGCACCTTGTGCGAGGCAATTGATGATGTTATGTAGGCACGATCATCTTGTTTCTGTAATTCAATCATTGTTTTAATATAGTTTTGACCTATTAGTAAGAGATGATGCAAATTACTAGTTTAAACAAAGCAAGAGCAGTAGACAGATGTGTCCATGGCTAGAGGTAGTGATATGTTAAATCTCCTTTTTCTTCCTTCCTTCCTGTTTTGCAATAGCTGGCAAGGAAGAGGGCAGATCTGAAAAAGAAGTTGAAAGTCACATTTGTAGGGGAAGCTGGTCTTGATATGGGTGGCCTGACGAAAGAATGGTTTCTTCTTCTGATTCGCCAGATTTTTCACCCAGATTATGGTGAGTCCTTATGTATGTTCTTAAGTGCAGTGTTAAAATGTATTCATTTTAAATTATTGAAACAGTGATGGATAAGAATTCTTCATTAATCCAATATTAGACTAGTTACTAATAGTTACAATAGTTACTAAAAACAAAAGCAGGCAAGTTAGACTTGTATATAGATGAGAAGTAGTTTTGGCATAGAGGAAGGCAGAAGGGAGTGGGAAGCACCTGAAAAGCTTTGAAGACCTTGGCTTTGGACAAGATGGTTCAAGCATTGTTGAAAAACTGAGATTTTGCTTCAGTTGTATAGCAAAATCAGACTGTGAACAAATCTCTGATCAATGGAAAGGTTTAGAATTAGGATTGGGATTCTGAGTTTTATGCCTTTAGTCATGCTAAACCTTGTTTCAGAAACAGGAGACTCAATGTGTATGGTTTGTTAGTGTCCCTAGGCTAGTGAGTATATTGGATACAAAGCAGGGGGATTCAACACTAGCAGCAGACTTTCCTTGAAGTTCTTCAGATATGTCAGTTTTGTTACAGTTTTTCAGTCTCTGTCCAGAGACTGGATCTTGATTTACCTCTGGGCAGATGGGAGAAGGCCATCAACTTTTTTATGGAGTAGGAGAAGGATAATTTAAATAAAATTATAATTATATTAAATAATATAAATATAAATCTGTTATAACTCAAATGGAGTCAGGCCTTTGAAAGGGTTATTTCTATTTCTCTTCTGAGTAGAAAACTCATAACAGTTTTCTATGAGTGCTAGTCCTAATAACAAGCTACGAATAAGCAAAAGCTATGCAAGCCATTGAAACACAGACATTTATCTGCCCTTGGAAGTTTTCTGTAATTCGCCGAAATATATGTGTGAATGTGTATATTTGAATTTAAGAATAAATTTCTTCCATTTAGCATAACATATCGTTTGTTTGCAATTGAAATACGATATTCCTGTTGTGAAACAGGCAGAGACATATATAGCAGCCTCTGAAGTAGATGGTTGTTGTGGCTTAACCCCACCTGGCAACTAAGCACCATGCAGCAGCTTGCTGACTCCCCCCCAGTGGGAGGGGGGAAGAGAGTTGGAAGAGTAAAAGTGAGAAAACTCACATGGGTTGAGTTACAGACAGTTTAACTAGTAATGCAAAAGCCGTGCACACAAGCAAAGCAAAACAAGGAATTCATCCACCACGTCCCACCGGCAGGCGGGTTTTCAGCCATCCCCAGGAGGGCCGGGCTCCATCACATGCAACGGTGACTCGGGAAGACAAACGCCATCACTCCGAATGTCCCCCTCCTCCCTTCTTCTTCCCCCTAGTTTATATGCTGAGCATGGCACCATATGGCACAGAATATCCCTTTGGTCAGCTGGGGGCAGCTGTCCCAGCTGTGTCCCCTCCCGACTTCTCGTGCAGCCCCAGCCCCTCGCTGGTGGGGTGGGTGAGGAGCAGAAAGGGCCTTGGCTCAGTGTGAGCGCTGCTCAGCAGTGACGAAAACATCCCTGTGTTACCAGCAGTGTTTTCAGCACAAATCCAAAATGCAGCCCCATACTAGCTACTATGAAGAAAATTAACTCATCCCAGCCAAACCCAGCACAAAGGTTTAGCAAATATTTGGGTAGACATAAGGCCAAATGTGTTTGTCACCTGCCATCCTTGCCTTTTTCTCCTCATGCTGCATTTTCTGTTTTTACACTGCCCTCAGCTGTCTTCATATTGCTAGTTTAGGGGATGCTGTTACCGTGCTCAGTTCTGGCAAAGTGCTGGCTGCGGCCTCCCATGTATCGATGGTTTCCATTTGCCATGATAGCTGCACTCATGTTGCCTGCAAGTTCTAGCACTATTTCTGTGATTGGTATAGCTAGAAGTTAGTTCTTACCTGAATCTTTGTCATCATGTATTCTTTTTGGTGTATCTGTGTGGCCAGTATTCTTAAAGTGGTCTGAGATGCTCTCAGGAGAGGAGTTAGGTGCAGAGACAGTATAAGCAGTTGTGAGACTGAATGAAATAGCCTGCCTCTGCTGTTACCAGGACCTGTGAGCCCATAATGATATCTGCAGGCCCAAGGAGAGAAAAAAAAAAAAAAAAAAAAAAAAAAGGAAGATTTTTGAAGTTAACAGGAGATTGGAAGATAAGAATGAGCATTCATAAACAGGCAGTTCAATCTACTTGTTTTATATTGCTGTAGATGGATCTGGGTGGTTTCTTTTTCCCTACTCTAATTTATCAAATGAGTCAGCTTTCCTCAGCTGTGCGTGGATACATTACTGATGTTATAATAGGTTAAAGTGTTCCCAGGCTGGCTTTTAAATTGGAAAGACAGATTTCCAGGGACTTCAGCACCTACTAGTCATTGGTAGAATGCAAGAGCTTGTCTGTCTTTGCTGGGGGTGTTCACGTCTCTTAAATATGCATGATCCGCTGATGATTATAGGATTCCTTCTAAAGGTCCAGAGTTTTAAGTCATAAATATGTCCTCAAATCTGCTGAGATCATTAATTGTCTATAGCCCTTTTTCTAGTAAAAAGGGGTCTGTGTGGAGAGATGACATTGGTGATAACCTTAATAGGAAACAATTTATCATGGAGAAAGTGTTCTGTAGGTTTGACAGTTCTGTTAGTAAAAATGTGTTGTCAGCAGAGCTTGGTAACTGATGAGTTTGGAAATATTAGAGAGAAATATATTTTTTTTTTCGCAAGCTCTGGCAGGCTTCCTTGCTTTAAAGTGTAAATTCTTCCCTTGATATGACTATCAGTCAAGTGTGGGAGGAGTTCAGAAATGCTCTTGTCCCTTGGAAAGGGACTGTATGCTCTTGTTGTCTTTAAAGCTGCAAATAATGTATATCAGAAGCTTCACAGGAAAACATCACTGTTGTTACCCTTTCCAGGTTAGCTGATCCTGCAGATTTAACCCATGAAATTAAGGAACACTCAACTCGCGCAGTTTCTGCCTTCCAATCTGCGTTACTATGTTTTCTTCATCTTGGTGTGGACAATTAGTAAATGGGATTTGAGACTTACTTTGTTCCAGCATCACTGCCACGTTTCAGTATGTGAACCTTGCTCAGCCTTGCATGCAACTGTTCTGTTGCTTCTGGTAAAGGCACTGTGTAAACCTTTTGTGATGAGGACCTTTTTGAGCTGAAGTTGAAAAGCTTTTTCAGGAGAGTAGGGCAGTATAAATACAAAGGCAGAGTTTTATGTATAAATTTGTATGAGTAGTAGATGTCCCTGAGACATCAGTTGGATTTTAGTTCTTTTTTTAACCCAAAGGAGTTTGATTTTTTTCATTAATTTTTTTTTTTTTCCCAAACTTCATCTTCAAACACAGATGCGGTGAGCTACTGCATACAAGATGTCCTTTAAAACTATTCAGTGCTTTGGTTTGTACGCTGAGTATGGAAGCAATAATAAATTGTCAGCCCATTCAATCCCAACAGATTAAAACCAGTCCTCACGTTTTATCCAATTTACTTTGCATTGCTGAAGAATTTCACTGTTAGTGCACACTTAACTAGAGTGTGTCTTGTTTCTCTGAGCAATACTTTCTGGGCATCTTAAGGCTGTTATGTGGTTTCATTATGTAGGTTTTTGCTTTCTATCACTCTTTAAAACAGAATGATCCATATCTGATGCAAATAGCAGTCAAACTAGTCTATAGTACTGATTTCAGTAGGATCTAAGCTTGTCATTGAGACCAGTAAGCGGCTTTTTTAGGGTATGTGTGGTTTGGGTTTTTTTTTAATTTTTTGGCAGAAAATGTGAAACATACCACTTTGCTGCTAGTGCATGTATAAAATGAACCTTTTACAGCTCTCTGTTCTAAGAAGGTAAGCTTCATGGGTTTTTGTATTGTGGAATTTGTGCCAGCATTTTTAAAGACTGTCGTCTGCTGCTGACCCAGGAGGGGGGAAGAAAGGGGGTTACAGCCGTTTTGTTTCGGCCTGTACAGATGATGAAGTACAGCGAAGAAGCAGATGGCACAGAGACAGTGCGGAATATCCACGACTGGAGGCACTGAGGAACATGTCGTGCCAGCACCCAACGGGGCTGGTGGGCCTGGGCCTGCTTCGGGCTTGGCACTGCCCTTGGTGGTGTTACTGGAGCACCTGCAGGCGCCTCGGTGGGTGGGAAGACGGGGCTGGGGACAAGCACGGAGGTACAGGTGTTCCTGGCAGCGCTCGTAAGGGTGCCTGTGTGAAACCAGAGGGTTTGTGTGACGCTTTCCTGAAGCTCAGGCTATGTAACGGCCGCCGTTCTTGTTCTGCAGGCATGTTCACCTACCACAAGGACTCGCACTGCCATTGGTTCAGCAGCTTTAAGTGCGATAACTATTCTGAATTCCGATTGGTTGGAGCCGTATCCTTTTATGTCCACTAGAGGGTGCTAAAGCGACAGCCGGCCGGGGAGGTGGTGCGGGGTGAAAGGCGCTGGTTAAAGCTCCTTCAGATGTGGTATGTACAAGTATGTTGCTCTTAAAATGTATTAAAAGAACGTCATTCAAGCAAGTGAACTAAAACCAGGAAGAAAACGGGGGTATGTGGCACATTTTACAGTCAGAAAATACTAGAATTAAGATTAAACGTGCAACTTTTTGGTGTGTAAGCTGTATTTTTTTTACATACTTACGTCTCCAAGTTTAATTCAATAAGTATAAATGAGGCTGTATGTATTAATATTTCAAGTCCCCATTGATCATTGTGTAGCTTCTTTTTAACTGAATGGAAGCCACATGCTGCTTTGAGTGTGAGTTTATTTCCTAGGTTTTCTGTTGCGCTCATTTACGAAGTCCTCAGTGAAATGATTCATGATAATAAACACTTAGAACTCCACTGAGATGATGTCTCCATTTTACTGATTGCAGTTGGACCATATGATTGTTGTAGGTCTCTTCCTACTGAACTATTCTATTCTAATGAAAAGCTGAATCATGAACTAGATTCCTCTAATTTTTGGTATGATTTCAAATTTGTTTCACAAGACACGCTTAATTGTGCTAGCTGATGAGTGACAGTGCAGGTTTATCTTTATGCTTTTAGATTTATTTAAAAGAAAAATTGCTATACTGAGCTCTCTCTAGAATTTTTGAACTAAAAATACATTCTACAGTTCTTCTTAAAAACATATTTCTTAAAAATACTTCGGAATAATTTATTCTAGAAATGCTTATATAGAATATTCTGATGAAGATTCTCAAGTGTTCTGTTAATGTGCATCATTTGACAGTTTTAACTGCTACTTAATTGTAATAAAAAAACTGCATTTAAAACTATCAGTCTAAAAAATATAAATATTTCCATTCCTTCTGTGTATTTAGCATGTATTGGAGTATACTGAGTAAAATCTTAAAATATTTATTCCAAGTAACTTAAAATATTAACTGTAATATGGATGTGTGGGGATTGCCCTTAACGTTTGATATGTATAGCTTATGGGACTTGCTGTATATAATAGCATCACCTTGGATATTCGTTTCCCACCTTGCTGTTACAAGAAATTATTGAGTCCTCCCATTGTTCCCTGTGATCATAATGCACTTGTAGGAATCTGTGATGTCACATTGGATGACCTGTTTCAGATTATGCCCGTAAGTATTATGGGGTTTAAGAAGCTAAGTTACTGATTTAAAACCTGTTTTATTTGTGTTTAATGCTTGCATTATAAACTGTTTGAAAACAGCCTTTTGTGTGTGAACAGGCTGATTGTGTCCTTTTGTTGAAAACAGAAATTTTCCATGTTTTCTAGCATGGCAGAATTTTTATTGATCTACTTGACATTAGAATATGAAAATCTGATATGAGCATTCTAGACACATTTTCCATAGTAAAAAGAAAAATGTAACAGTTTATACTGAAACAAAAATAAATATATATATATATATACACACACACAGAGACATGTATTAATTAAGCAGTGAGTTTCTCTTTGTGTATGCATTTTGAATATACAGCTTTTTTCCAAGATACTTTCTGTATTAAGTAATGATTCTGGCACATCCTTGCAAAGTACATCACTTACTTTTGTAGATTTACTGAAGAGTTTTTACTTGTATTGTAGGAACTGGCCCATGGACTAAGTGAACTTCTATCCTATGAAGGCAATGTTGAAGAGGATTTTTACTCGACCTTTCAGGTCATTAAATACATAGTTATGACTGATTCTCAAACTTGTTCGTAATTTTTACCACTTTTTTCTGTGGAGTGGCCTGCTACTGTGTTATTGCTGGTTGTCTGGAATATAACTGCATGGGCATTGAAGCTTGCTTCAAGTCTGGTCCTGGGGCCTTAGGGCATAGAGGCTGGTTCCCTTACTGGGCTTGAAGCTGTTGTCCCCTGGCAGCGTAGGTGGATCTGAGAACCAACTGCCAGGGCTGCATGGCCAGCTGCTGGTGCATTTCCAGCTCTTTGCCTGTTCTGACACCATCACCATGCAGTCAGCAACCCAGTTTGCAGAATTCATCTGGCTGCAAAACAATCCCTCTTCTGTCTAACCCAGATGCTAGTCAAAGCTTGGTGTGGTTATTTTGTATGCTTGTTCCAGGAAATCTCACTTGAACAATAGCTTATTCAGTTTCCAATAGTTTTGCCTGACCTGTATGTCTAACTCCTATTCCAGTCAAGAAACCTTTTTCATTTATTCATTCTTTCAGAGCACATATTAGTTAGTAAGATTTCATGCTGGCTTATGGATGTGTATTGCACTAGTATTGACTTTTTTTTTTTCCCCCTCAGCTTTGAATTACTTTATTGTCAGACCATATGAGAATTTTTGTAAAGCAGGTACTTTTGAGTTCGTAGGTGAGCTACAGTAGAACAAATAACTTTTTAATTGTATTTGATGTTCCTAAATTGTTCTTTTGTATGAAAAACTGTGACTCCGGAGCCTGCAGGTCAGTTTGATATGCCACTGTGTAACAGGATCATTCGTTCTACTTTGAATACCAATTTCTTGAGTAATTTGTTGAAAATTGTAATATTTAACTTACTTAAACCCCACAACCCTCAGAATTACAGCATATGCTAAAGAGGCGGACAGGGGAAATACGTGAAATAGTAAATATAAGCTTTGTAATTTGTGCGTATGTGAATGTATTTTCCAGTACTGACCTTGACCCCTCTTTTTCTCCAGGTTTTTCAGGAAGAATTCGGTGTTATAAAATCTTATAACTTAAAGTCAAATGGAGATAAAATTCCAGTCACAAATCAGAATAGGAAAGGTACTTCAATACATATTAATGACATATTTAGCAGATTTCAGTTTGTCCTTTTTTTCATTCTTATAAGCCTAGGTATTCTTTAAGAAATTGTGAAAATGAAATTACTGTAGTCCGTACTGGTATACCTACCGATTTAATACTATCTAAAATTAAATGCATTCATTTTTCTTTATTTAGTATAATTTGAGAGAACACAAGAAATGATTATTTTAAATTATTTGATACATCAAAATACAATGTTTTTCTTTTTTAGAATATGTGCAGCTCTATGTTGATTTTCTTATCAACAAATCAATCTACAAACAATTTGCAGCTTTCTATTATGGATTTCATAGTGTCTGTGCTTCATATGCGTTACTGGTAAGAATAAAATGAAATACAAACATCTGTTTCAAATGTGTGACTGACTTATCTAAATTAAACAAATTACACTGGCTGAATTTAGAATTTGTGAAGAATGTTGATTAATCAATGTAGCTGATTAAGCAACGTAAGCAGAAGAAATTAAGCAGGCAATCAGCTGTTCCCTGTACTGTTCCACTGAAAACAGATAAATAAAGCTCTACAAGTTAGGTTTATCAGCACGCGTTCACTGACACTTTCACGGGCTCTCAAGTGAATGTTTACAAGGATTCTGTTATTCCCTACAGTTATGAGCAGCAGAACAACTATGTCTGTGTGCTCTTGAGTGACTCCTCTGAAAACTCCTATTACTTTTTGCAGGAAGAACACTCAGTGAGGTTGAGATTAAACATTCTTCCGTGTGCAGTCCTGTTTGGCTGTTGGAATGCCTTTTGTAATTTTGTAATTTACAACATCCCTTGTGCAGTAAGAAGAGAAAGAAAGAGGCAATTACAATTTGCATGAGATTTTATTCATCCTGTGAAATTAGCCCACTATGACACACTTGCAGCAAACTGAGATGTGGCTTAACTGCAGGGAAGGTTCTGGAAGGAGAATGAAAATCCATTGAAATGCCCTGACGTACTTTCATGCAATTTAACATGATGTAGTAAATGAATAAGTAGGTTCTGCAGGCGTCAGTTGAGCAGTTGTTGGACGTGGTTTATTGTTATGTGTATTTGCTTTGCACAGCAGTGTGTATAACTTAAGAGTCTAGTTCTGTCAGCTACTACTGCTCAGCAACCTACATTGGCACTTTTCAGTGTAAATGAAATGGAAGTTGTAACCAGCATTGAGATCAAGACGCTCACTCTGATTTCCATATGTACGAACTTAATTTTCTCCCTGATCCATTTGTAATCTAATCAGATGACAAACAAGTCAGTGTAATAAATGTAAGAATGAAAAAGAAGTGAGGAACAAAAGAAATATGCTAACATATGATGTTACCCAGTAACTTGCTTTTTGTTTTATACGGTTGTCAGAGATTCTTCAAAGTACTGAGGAATTTGTTTTTCTATAAAACATATGTATCTAAGCTACAGATTTATATGGAATGAAATTCTGTAATGCCAAAAGAAAAATTAAATCTGGATCTAGTAGCATCATTTCTCATCTTTTAAAAAATTAAGTATTTTATTCTTAATTTCTGGCAGCTACTTCGCCCAGAAGAGGTTGAAATTCTTGTCTGTGGCAGTCCTGAACTGGATATGCCCGCTTTACAGCGAAGTACCCAGTATGAGGGCTACCAAAAAACTGATCTGACTATAAGGTAGGCTTAATTTTTTTCATTTCGATTACTGAGTTTTAAAAGATCGTAGAATGGTAGACTGTTGGCAATAATGTCTTCAAGGATAATCTGAGGATGACTGAAGTTCTAAAACCTGTTTCCAAATAAGATAAAGACACTATTAAATTACCTGCAAGTAGGAAGAGTTAGATCCTTAATGGTATAGCATGTTGCTGAATACTTTTAAAATGTTATGATCAGTTTGAAATGGAGGTAGTTTAAAAAGAATAGCTTCAGACCCTGCATAGTGAAATTTGCATCTTTATCTTTATTATCGAACACTAAGGACATTGACATTTAAATGGGCGAGTAGAAGGCATTTATATTTTTATAGAGAAGTGGGTTTGGGCATCATTTGACAAGACATCAATCCAAAACTTGTGACATTGTACTTGTCAAGTCCATAGGAATGTATTTAACCCTGCGTATTAGAGCACTATTGGTGTCCTATATATTACATTAATTAAATTCTCAGTAAGTGGCATTCTTCATGCAGTGCTTGCAGTTGTCTTATGATCCTCATACTGTTTTGTCATGAAACTGTGTCTTTCACCTTTTCTTGTCCCTTTGTCCTGAATACAGATACTTTTGGGATGTAGTACTTGGATTTTCTCTTGACCTTCAAAAGAAGCTGCTACATTTTGCTACAGGAAGTGATAGAGTGCCTGTGGGAGGAATGGCCGATTTGAATTTCAAGATTTCTAAGAGTGAAACATCCACTAATTGGTAAGTAGGGTTTTTTTAAATTTTGTTGTTAAATTATTTCCTGAGAGCTTTTATCACTCTTGAATGTCTTTTTTAGTAGATCAAACTAATGTATAAGGAAGAAACTGCATGGGCTCCTTTAGTTTGTCTTCAAAATATTATGCCCATTTATTGATTGCATAAATTTTGCAGATGACAATCTAATACAAAATTGATTGCTCAGTCGGTGTTTACATTTGAGGCCAGGAATTCTTTATTTATAGAGATTCCTTACATGTTTTCAATTAAAATAATTCCTTTAATTGTTCTTAACATGACAGCTGAGCTAGTGAAAATATACTGTGAATCACCATGATTTTCTCTGAATTCATTGAGTGTCTGTCATTTTGTATAGCAGCCCCTGCAGCTGCAGAAAATGCTTGCATTCTTTCTTGATGGTCTAAGTAAGAATTTTAACATGAATGGCTGAGAAGATGTAGCATTCCTTTAGGGTCTCTGGTGAGTAAGTGTACAGCTGGTACAGAGGCTGCTCAGAAGGAACAGGAACAGTGCAGCCTTATAATTTCATTGTAAAAGTTAAACTGTTCACGCCAAGTTCTTATGTTTCTGGTAGTGTTTTATTTTGTATTGAACTGATTTGAGAAATTCCACATACTTTCCAGCTAGTATTTTCCTTCTCAAGATTGGAGAAAGTCAGTTTAAATAATTTGGAAAGCTCTATAGAAAAGCCTACTGTTCTGAAGCTCACTGCTGAGCAGTAATTGCTGCTAAGCAGTAATTACTGGCTTTACCGACACTTCTCAAACGTTTAGAATAATCAAAATATTTAAATGGAACTATGTTTTTCAAGTTTAAATTTTGTTGAGTTTCTGTGGAGAGCTGAATTAAATGCATAAACAAAATAAATTTTGGTTTTGTTTTTAAATTTGGTGTATGTTATTACTGTGGTATTTCTAATGTTTTATTCAATGAGCTAATAACTGGTTCCAGTAACATGTTAAAGCAACATGAGGATCTGATGGAAAATGAAGAAAAATCAGTCAGTGTTGAATCTCTGTTTAAGTTCATTCTCATGTAAATTGTTCTTAAAAATAGAAAAAATGTTTTGAAATAGTGTGCACTTTAAAATTATGTAGGTTTATGTTTTGCAACATGATTTCAGTGAGACTGCCTGCACAGAGACGAATGTAGACGTTGGCATTGTATTGCTCACACAATAGGATCAAAGCACATAATAGCAATAGGAATTGCCAAATTAATATCCAGTTTCCCAGCTTTCCAGATGCTGAAGCACATGACTCCAGTCTGATTAACGGATCTTTACTTGCTTATTTAAAAGGTGGAGAGCGGGAAGCAGCTTGGGTTTCCAGATCTGGGGAGATATCACCCCCTTTCAAGAACATTTGATAATGACTAAAGGCCAAGCTGCTGCCATTCAGAAGACTAAGGGCTTCGATGAAAACAGAACTAGAGAGCTTTTGAGTCACATACTGAAGTTTAACTTTTAAGTGTCCAAGTTGTAAAAATTTTTCAGTGTGTTGGGTTTAGTTCCAAACGTCAGGTTGAGCTTCAGCTCACTCTTTCTCCTCTCTCCCCCCAAGTAATCAGCTGTGGGACAAGTCTATATCAGTGCTGTCCTGCATGTCACTTCAGAATGTTAAGGGGAGGAAAATCCAACGGCTGCTTAACGCCTGTGGCTATGAGGCAGGATGTTAGTGGCATTGCATACTGATGCTAAAACACATGCTTCTGCTCCTGAAGGACAGTCCTCATCAAACAAATCTGTTCCAGTGAGGAGCAGAGTTTTCAGTGTTTCAGTCAGGCAATCCTAAGAGGTGTCTGCAGTATGTATTTATACTCAGCAGTCAGAAGAAACTTGCAACTGGAAGTGTTGGAATGGCTAAGACCAGAAGTTGTGAACTGTTGTTTTTCCAGGGCTTCCATCAGCTCCTCCATGCTGTGCACAGAGGCTTATGTCTGTGAGGATGTATTTTACCAGGCTGAACGTTGGCTTCTGTATCCTTATGGTAACTGTGGCTCATCTAGGTGTCACTGTAGTCAATATAGGACCCTTCATTCTTCATGTTGTGGATTCTGATTATAACCAGATTTTGTGTTTAGAGAAAAACTGACTTTTGAAGGCATGTGGTACCCATAGTTTCCACGATCTGGAAGGAGATGTTTCTCACTTACAAGAAAAGAATGGTGGGGAGGGGGTTGCAGGCAAAAAAATTCACCTGGGGTGCATATGACCGACACTGTTCAACAGAACTTGAACCACCAACACCAGGATAAATGTTCCTTTTACAGAGTTTCTTATTTAAGTAATGTTTAACTGAAAATGTGTAGGCAGTTGGCAGTATTCTGCTTCTATTGTATTATTATTATTATTAAATGTGTTGTGTTGAGGTTTTCTTTCATTATTTCAGGTTACCTGTGGCCCATACCTGCTTCAACCAGCTTTGTCTCCCTCCTTACAAGAACAAGAAGGAACTGAAGCAAAAGTTGATCATTGGAATTTCAAATGCAGAGGGGTTTGGTCTAGAATAAAATGAAATACTTCAAGAACAGCTTTTTTATGTAGCATTCACTCTCTTCTGATTGTGCCTTTAAGCTTTTTGTTGTTATGTTTCTTGATACTGTGCCAGTCTTACCCAACTTAGAGATTTCTTTTTTTTATTAAATATGAAGTGTACGGTTTTTCCTGAATGGCAATACATTTACTGCTTGCTTTGTCACAGAAAGTAGCTTTCTTTGTACAAAAACCTAGTCTATTTGATAAATGAAACCCGACTAAAGACAATTTCTAAGTTATAGTTTGATTCTGTTTTTTCTTAATAGCACTTTATCATTCATCATAATTCCTTTACATCACAGGTACCCCACTGGGAGATAATATACAGAATATTTCTTTAATAGCTAATCCCAGTGGTAGAATGTTTTCAACTAACATGAATAATAGGGGGAGAAAACCAAACATACAGCATGTAGCCATATTTTCACAAAGGCAAATAGGAATTTTAGTCTTTATAAAATGTTTGCAGTTTTAATATTCTGGTTTTCCTTTTCAGTGAAACAGGCTGTCTAAGAAGCATGTAAATAACTGCCTGTGAACAAATAGGGTTTTGATAGTGCCATTTACTGCTAAAAATTTATTTTTTATGAAGAGGTTTTAGACATTCTATATTCAGCTTTTACACTTGACTGTACAAGAGTGTTAAAAGGTACTTTTTTCAGCTTAAGGGGATTCAAGTTCAAACTACAGGTGTTAAGCAACTTGTATGTTCATTCATTGACAGAAAACTAACCAGATCTGCTGTAGCGTTATAGTAAACAAAGCTAAGTATTAAATTCCACATACAGTGAAATATTTCAGAAAAATAATGAAATCCACAACACACAGAAAACTGATACAGGGTATCATGCTATCATTTTTGTCAGCAACTTTGTTGGAAGTCTTAAGTTGTGACAGAATTGAATACGGTAACGTTTCAGAAGGATGTTGAAGCTTTCATGAACTTGAAGACCAGCATTTAATGACAATGTTTTGTGGTTTTTTACTGCACAAACTACATGAAAAGAATTCTTGCTATGCGTGCTCTGAGTTAGTAAATTAGGAGCTGGGAAAGAAACTGCTTCTAGAATGTAGATGTAATTATAAGTCTGGGTTTTATTCATTAAATGGAAAGAATTTATCAGCATGCAGTATAGTATTTTTTTAATATGAATAGCTACTGTGTGTTCTATAGATTTTTTTCTTTCAGCTGAATGAGGCCCAGATGTTTCAAGACACTTTGGCATCTAATTTGTCAGCTTTGCCCATTGACTTCTGCTGGGGCATGGATGCTTAAATATCTTGTGGTGTCTGTACTCAATTATTTGCAATAAGAGTGAAATGTTATGTTATTCTTGTTTTCCCTCTCTGTATTATTTACATACAACTAAGAGATTTATACAAGATGAACAAATTAGTCTGCCTAATCCATGGTTTCAAAGCTGTTGCAGATTTTCTTCAATAGCTAAGTGTAATTTCTGTTTTATTCTGCTTTCTAGAGAAGGTACTGATGACATTAATGTTTTATTAAAGCAGAGATAAAGAGTAGGATATTTTAAAATATTTGGCACTGTATTCATTGTGGTCTCCTGAAATGTGTAATACAATTTCCAGTGAGTTCAGCCTGGAACAAAACTAGGTTAGCACAGAAAGTGTTAAAAGCAACACTTCAAACGTGCATTTTACATTGTCTCTCCCAAATGGAGATTTAAAAATAAATTTTAATTTACAGGATTTCAAATGTTAAGAAAGAAATTAAACTTCCACCATTGCACTGAATGAACTAGATAGCTTCAAGCAATGTTAAATTTCTAACAGCTGAATGTGGATATAGATAAATCTAGAGAGAAATGCCTCCCCCCTTTCCCCTCTCTGTAGAATGGGATCCATGGAAGGTTGGCTTATGAGTGAATAGCTATACAGTTTATGTGAAAACATGGCAGATTAGCCAAGATATTTTTTTATGGCTTAAGCCCACTTTTAATAACTATTTATCTATTATTGTTAAAATAAAAGCTTTATCTTCTTATTTTCAATGAATTGCACTTTGCCTTGGGTTTAGTTTTATTTATTGAAGCTTTTTCGATTTATTGTGTAATATTACCTCAGAATTCTAAAAAGGCTATTGTATTTGCATCAGTTTTTAAATAAGATTGTCATTCAATGACATTTTATATATTTCCTGATGTTGATAAATTCAACAGTAAATTTTGTATTTGTTAAATGAAAGCATTGCACTGTATTTATGAAATAAGCCTTTGATCATTTTAAAACTTTCCTTCAATGATGTTTTATTGTTCTTTTGTCTTGCCCTGTAATCCAGCAAATTTTTTTTTTATCTCATCATTGTTTTGTACCGTACAGAAGAAATCTGGTTTGTAAAAACTTGTTCATTACTAAGTATCTATTTTTATGTATTAAAATTGTGCAGTCATTAAATCAAATACTTCAGTTTCTGGCCTCATTTAATTTCACATTTCCAAAATTGATCATAATGGGTTTAGAAGTATGATCGACCTATCTGCTTTTGTCTTATTTTTCTTCTGAAAAGTTTTTTTTACAATAACAGTTTTGCTAAAACATGACATGGTTTACCGAAAAAGGAACTGAGTTTCAACTACCAAACATAGAGCCAGAAGTATATTCCATGTTTATAGTCAGTTACAGGTGTTCCAGTGGATGACAGCATGTAATGATGCTGTAAACTAGCGTGGATCCCCAACTTAATTTTCCCTTTTTTTTTTTTTTTTTTTTATTTCTTCAGTTGCAAGATTACTTTGAGGTACAAGGAGGGAAAAAGCCAAGCTACTGAATGTTTTATCTTTTCCTGACTAATTGTAACATTAAAATGGGGAGGGGCAGGCAGCAAGGACATCCTGCTTTCTTACGGACACAGGTCCTGATCACAGGACCAATACCTGACCAGCTTCAAACTTGCTGCTTCCCTCCTTTGTACCGCTCAGGCTGCCCACAGATGGCAGCAAAGATGAGGATTGAAACCACTTAATTAGATGCCAGACCTTCCGCTAAGTTGCACTAGATATTCTAAGTACGAATAATGAGGAAAAAAGTTACATCTTAAAAATGTATACCACAAATAACTTCAGATTTGCAAAATCAGCGAATATAAATTGGCTTCTAGCAAAGGGACATGGAGGAGGGAGAAGCAGCTGCTTCTGTCTAGCATTGGGTTTTGAAAATGTCTTCTCTTTCCAGGAAGAATTCTCTAATGTGTTCTGGGATCAATGAGAGACTCTGCCAAAGCCTCAAAGAGAGAAGATTGATTGTTACTGATATCTGAACAGTCAATAGCCTTAAGGCTGATATTAGAGGTTAGAAAACCTAGCTTGCCTTGTCCTGTTCCAGCTAGGGATCCGATGGCTGGTGCTGGGGCTTAAAATTGAAATGCAGTATTTCCTTTGGGGTTTTTTGGCCAGAAATGGTGAGGTTCCTTCCCTGTAGTTTTAGTTGGTCATGGTACTGGTTGACTTGCTCCAAAAGCAAATGCTATATCTATTGTTATTTTTCATAGCTGTGGTATTTAATATCCTTCCCTGGAAAACAATTGGAATATTTTTTCCTCTGTTTTGTAAAAAAGCCTCTGGTTTAATGTCCTGACTGGTAGACTGTAAGAGAAAGTGGTTTTCCTTCTAGAGCACCTAGTTCTCATCAAAGAAGATTCTTTTCTTATTTTGGTCAAGTAGTTTTCCGTTCTATTTGGATTTTTATTTTTTTTTCTTCAGGATCTGTACTGTTGTATGTGGTGTTGAAGTTTCTTGCACTTTCAAAGATTCATAGTGTCTAGGAAAATAGTAACGGGATGGCTTGGACTGCCACAGCTGTTTCACTTGTGTTAGAAAGGTTCTAATTCATAGTCAGGTGGGGTTTGTTATTAAATTATTGAGCAAAAATGGGCCCCTGGAGATCTGCACCTTTCAAATCGTTAATGAAATTCTTATTAAAGTCTTTAAACCTCAATGGCTTTATGTAAAATATAACAGGGGGACAGGTATGGCAAGGGTTATTATAGTTTGATACAGCGTTTGTAACTGTAGAATGAGTATTTGATTCAAAAATAACTTGTTCTACAAATTACACTTAGGAAAGAACTCTGAGGTCAAGAAGACGGAGAGCTTTTTGTCTTCAGGATCTGGTAGAGTAGTTGCTCATTAAATGCTGGAAGGGTGAGAGAAGTTCATGTAAGATGGGCAGCACCTAATGTAAGTTCAGTTCTGGACTCTTGCAGTACTAATGTTAAATAAAACCTATATGTGTAAGAATAGGATATATATGTTAATGGCTTTGTTGCATGATTCAGGAGCATGTTCTACCACAGCAAGGCTTCATTTACTGTTTTTATTTTTGATGTCTGTTTTTGTGATTTGATATTTTGGTGAGTGATGAATAGACTTCTACTTTTTGACGCAGTATTTTCTTCCCATGAGAGTTGTCCTAAATTATGTAGATGTATGACGGTCAGGTTTAACTTAAAGCCTTCTGGTTTGTGTGGTGCTTTGACTCACTAGCACGCTTTCATTTTAACCAGGAGAAATATATCTGTTCTCAGAGAGTCCTTAGTATCTTTACACTGGCATCTCTGGCTGCTACCACACTGTGGATAATGGTAACCCAGCTTCTGCTGGGCTCTGTAGGCATTACCGGAACAGAGTTCTTTGTAACAGCGTGTGATCCAAACCATCTTGTCAGTGTGAGTTTACTCAACATATATGCAATCTCTTTGCGTTGCAGAGAGCTAGAATATCCATTTATGTTGCTACTCATTTCGTGTCAGTAGGGATACTGTGGAGGGCAGGAACTGAGTTTTGTCTCTTGGAAAATCAGTCCTTCTGAAAACAGTGTGGTTTAAACTCAAACATGTGGGTCTTTGTTGTCTTCTAGTGATTTTATGTAACCTCACACACCTCATTTTCAAGGACTGTGGTGGCAGCATGTGTACTGCTTGGAGGTTTTAATAGCTGGCCTTGATTAGTAGCAGGAATGGGTGGATGGGCCAGTAACACGTGCCATGGCGAGCAGAGAAGGCACTTAATTTTGTCATCTCGCTCATCTGTCCCTCATTACAGAGGGATAGTTTCCCAAATCTTTCTGGATTTAGTTGAAATTAAGCTGTTTCTCAAATGGCACATTCTGGAAGATGAAAACTCTCTTCCCAGTAGTCTGTGCTACTGGAAGTTACTATAAAGCTCTGGAAAGGATTCCAAGTTAATAATTTCTTAGATTGCTCTGTTAGTTGCCAGATAGGGGCTGAAATCTCCTGGGGCGTTATAACCAAGCTGTGTTTGAATTGCCTAGGGGGTGTTTGCTTTTGGCTATTGATCATCTCCTAGCCTATGCTTGCCCTGTTTCTCCTGGCGATGGGGTTTCACATGCTTACAGATTTTTTTTTTTAAATGTGTTTCTTGCACTGAAATATTTAATACCCATCAATTCTTCCTTTCAAAAACTGGGCTCAATTTCTGCAATAGTTTAGGATGCTGGTCAAGAACTCACAGGTACAGAACTAGAATCTCAATGAAATTAATTTAGAAGACCCAGTTTTTTTATTTTTTATATATTTGATTTTAAGAGTTAAACATCCTATAATCAAAGCTGTTCAGGCAGCATCGACACAGCTGTACTGAGAGCTGTGCCTCTGTTCCTCACTCCCTGCTTTTTTGTGTGTAAACTACTGTAGGCACATAAGCAAAATGTGAGAGATGCAACAGGAGTAAGATTTTTGATATTAAAGTGATAGTGTTGGAATTTTTAAGCTCTTTGCTTGACTTCCCATCCCCCTGTGCTAGCTGTACTTGTGTTTTTCATTTGTAACTGTTTGCAGTGGGTACACTGCAGTCATGAATCTGAGGGTGATGTTGTTTGTGTCATTTTTTATATCATTAGTTCTTCAAAAGAAAAATGAACTTCCTCGATTTCTCTTCCTTGTCTCCAGGGCACCAACTGATACGTCAGGACATTTATATCTTATGGTGCGAAGGTACCCTCAGTTTATCTTTTGACCTTGAATTTCATCTCAATTTATTTGTTGCTGATTTTATTAATTATATGTGCATGGATGCTATGCTTAATCATACTTGTAGGTGTACCATGAAGAAGAAACCAGTGCTTTCATGCAGCACAACCCATCCCTGGCTAATTTCTCCTGTCATTACTTATAGCAACAATCTGCATTCTTTGGATAGCGATGCTGCTTTTCACTACGTTCAAGATCTACTGTCATTTGTAATAAAACAGATATGTAATTGTAGGATGATAAAGAAATGAAAGCTTTCATTTGAATTTCCCAGATTAGGAAATCGTGCCTTGGGCTATTTATGACAAATATTTTTCTCCTTATTTTTACCTAGACCTCAGGGTTGTTTGTTTTTTTTATTTTTCCAAGGCATTGGGTAACTTAGGGGAATTTAGCAGACATTTAAGAACTGAGTTGTCACTTACATAGATTAATTATTTGGCTAGCTCTCTTGTCGCTCCTTATCCTAGCTACATGCAATGTCAATCCTCTATTTGTAGCACACTTTCATAAATCAAAGTAATTCTAATATTAATGAGGAACACACGGATAAAGCTGCCGAGAAAGGATGAGGAGGAGTTGTGTGTCTAGGGTGCAATTTGTCAATGTGTCTTTGCCTCTTCAGAAAAAAAAAGGGGGGGAGGGGGGGCTGATTAAAAACACTGGTTCAGGGTGGTAGTAGGGGGAAGCGCAGAGAATCACTGTGCTTCATCTCTCATTTCTGAGGAGCTGCATAGAGGCTACATATTGAAGACAAGCTGTCTGGGAGAAAATCCTTGCGGGGTAACATTACGAGTTTCAGCTCACTCATCACAATTTGACCTCCTCTTCCTTTTTCTCAGGATTAGCTTATTTGAGTTGCCTTAGGTGGGTGTTTGCTTTCTTTGCTGTCGATCTGGCCATAGCCCTGCTTACCTAATTTCTACTAGTGATGGTTCCACATGCTTTCAGATTGTCAGAATTCAGGTTGTGCAACCGAGCTCCAGCCCCGAGAAAGGAGCCAAAACTTGTCATATGGACCACATGAAACCCCGCCCTACCCGACAATATTTAGAAAGCTCAAGAGTTAACAGCGTATATCTCAAGCCTGTCTAGATGGAATCATTTTTAACCAAGCCTGATCCCAGCATTACTGGGAGATGATGATGTCTGCCCAGCTGGTGCCCTGTGCCACCACTGCGGCGGGGCTTGGCAGCGGCAGGTCCGGTGGTGTCCTGGCTGCCCACGGGCAGCGGCTGCAGCCCCTCGCCCCAGCTCTCCGCCTGCTGCTCAGTGTTGCATTTGGGAGTTGTTTCCACTTGAAAATGTCAGCCAGCAACAAAGGCTGGATCCCAGCTGAAGCTCACTGGGTGTCTTGCCTCTGTATTCCGTGGTTGATTTTTCATCCTTGTTCAAACAGGTTTTGCCAGGAATTAGCAAGTGCAGGTGAGCAAAAACATTTGAAATGTTGGCTTACTACTATATTGATAGGATTAACAGGTTGAATAGCAGTCCTTCTTTCTTTTGAAGAAAATAGGTATTCCTCCCCTTCCCCCCTAATTACCTGCCTTTTTTAGGTATCACTTTTTTATGCTTGATAGTACATGGACATACAGCTGTCTTGAGAATGTTGTAAATGCAAAATCCTGATATGCTAAACTTCTGCAAGTAGCATTCTTCTTTAACTAGGTGCATGTAGGCATCTCAGTGATGACTTCATTCAGTTTAGATCCCAGCAACTTTTCAGCTGAGTCAAAGGAGAAAACCAAGAAGCAGGAGATTCTTGTGTTTTGAATGGATCAGATACTACTACCAAGGTGTTGGCCAAGTGGTTGGTGACTTCTTTAAAGTTTTTAAATCAAGGCAGTTTTGGAAATGTGCAGCAATGATGTCATAGCTTCATTTGTCTTAATTATAGCAGATAAAAGACAAAACAACTGCAGCAAACACTACCTCAGAGCTTTTTGTTAGTAATCGCAAAGAATTTTTCACATGGCTTATCACACCTAAAAGCAGTTGTATAAAAAGAATGTGGAAATGTAGTGCTTAGAGGTTCATCACAAGTATTGAATATTGCTAGTCCAAAGCAGCTAAAGAAAGATGTTTCGTCTTAACATACGGTACGTGCTGCACACTTCATGTCTATTATATTTTGTAAAGCTGAGTAAGAGCATTTCCAGTCTCCCTCAACTACTGTTTTAGCATAGGCGGATTGTGAAGAAAGAACCACAGAAAATAATGAAACACACATTGGCAACATGCATATAATGAAAAAAGGTTTATTTATTTTTGTGTATTGAAGGGTGGGGTTTTTTGGATGTGTTTTGTTTTGGTGGTTTTATTGGTGGGGTTCCCAGACTGCCCACAAGCAGAGCACAGGATGGCTTTGGCTGAAGGGAATTAAAAAAACAAGAGGTAACTCTAGGGCAACGCTCTGGTTTGTAACTACTCCCTGCTTTCAGTATTACATCTAGCCAGTAGCGTAAGTGCGTGTTTCACCAATGGCTTAGTTTTATAGCAAATGTGTCTGATTTTTGCAGCAAGGTAAACTAATATACATCAGAAATCACATTTGATAAATAAAGCATCCATAAAAAATAGCTACAGGGATTTGCATATTTACAGCTATTCAGACCTATGGCAATCCTCCCTTGTGCCTTCAGAACCTACCTGAGGTTTTGCTTGATCCAAAACTGCTGAAAAAATTTAGTGGCAAATTTCAGCTGCTGCACTTTGCAGAGAGAAATATTTGATTTATAAAGTGAGGGAGGTGTCATGCCTTTCCATCCTTTCCACTTAACACTCAGGTGGTCAGAGCATCAGCTGGTGCTGGGGGGACCTGGCATTCAAGCCTTCTGAGGGCAGGATTTGGACTTGTGCCTGCAGCCCGTGAGCTCCTGAATCGCTGGTTTGCATCAGGCAGAGGGAGCCCGGCCCTCTCCTGCTCAAGGTGAGCACCCCGACTCACAGACTTCTCCCGCTGTCGTGAATGCCATATGAGCTCCAGTTTTCCAGCTGGATGGTTGCTCTTGTTAAACACATCCCAGTGGAACAGAAGCGGCATTTCTGATTCGGTGTGAACCAGGGCCTTCTGCCTCTTCACCTCAGGGAAAACAAAACAGCCCGTACTGCACTTTTATCTTGACTTGCTTTCCATCTTTGTTTTCGGAGGATGATTTGCTTTGGTGGCTAAAGCAAAATATTAGTCATACTCAGGAGCCATGCCTGAAATCCTCCCTCCTGTGGGCAAGGCAGGTGGGACCTAAGAGGACGACAAAAGGGGCTGAGCAGGGGGAAGAATTCTGCAAGGTGTGGTGAGTCTAATAACCAAAGTACCATCATTCTTCGTGCCTCAGTATGACATTTTCCTGAGCAATGTACAAAAGTAACAAGCCAGAAAGACCTTAATGGCTGAAAATACAGAGAACACTCTGAAAGCCATCATGGTAAAGTGTTCCGTTATTACATAGCACTACCTTCTTTATTATCAAATTCAGAAAATGACATGTTTTATTGTGATATCAACAGTATATTCTTTGGGCTGTATTTAGCTGTTTACATAACATCAAAAACCTTCAAACAAGGCCTTGCCTGGCCTCTGAGCCATGGCAGGGATTATTTTCCCGGGGGAAATTGCCTTGTCTTGGGAGAGGACCGGTGCGGTCAGGCGCCGAGCTGCGTAACCGCTAACGGGAGCAGGCAGGGAACCTCTGTGTCCCAGGCTCAGTTGCCCTTCCCATCAGGTGTTGGCTTTATTTCCTGATGCCAGTTTATTGGCAAACATTTTCTTGTGTGAGAGTAAGAGACCGTATCACTGGTTCTTACTTCTACCTTTCAATATTTCAGTCTGCGTCCTGCGCTGTGCATAGTACTCATGTGTGAACAAGTGCAATTTAAAGCAGCCTAAAACTGCCATTTCTATATCTCATGGAGGGCTTTGTAAATGTATTTTTTTAGTGGGTGTTTGCAGAAGCTGTACCAGCCCATGGATACTTATGAATGTTTTCTAGGCCATTTCTTCTGCAAAACCCTGCCTTGGATTGCAGATAATTAAAAAAAAGAAGCTTGATTGTTCAGTTTGGTGCATGTGTTTCACAAATTTTGTTAGTAGAAAAAATTTTGCACTTCAGGTGCTAGAGGTAGAGCATGCCTATGGCATTCCAAAATTATTTTAATCATGAAAGAATAGAGCATCTTGCATAAAATCACGTACAGGATTGAACCCAACCTGGATTTCCTGACTTGTAGTTCTCTGTTCTACTGATTAGCTGGTTTTTTTCATGTAGATAAATGAAATATAGACAGTTTTGAAAAATACTGTGTTGAAAAAAAATGCATTTGGAGTCTCCCTCAAATTTTTGAATTTTTAATGTGCTTTCTAAGTGGAAAATAATCCATTTTGATCATAAAGCTTCAAGCAGTTTTGCAGAGATAGGTGTTGAGTACGCTGTGTCATTTGCATTATGAAGCATATAATGTGAAAGTCCTTAATTCAAGTCCAGGAAAACGCTCCCTGATTTCAACAGGCTTTGGATGAATCCCATATTTGCCAACTTGTAAAAATCCTGTCAATATAGGACTCAAGTTTGGCTGTAGAAATTTCAGCCTGACAACTGATTGGCAAAGACTTTAATACAACTATTTATACGCTCACTAGTTTACAAAATATGTTGCCCAAACTCAACAACTTGATCATTCATTCTTTCCTTATTTATGAAAAATTATAACTTTGTGTATAGAGTTGCAATCTGCACAATGGAAATGTATTTTTTAAGCTTATTTCCATTTTTTTCCCCCTTTTATCAACCTTGGATGTTTTGTGAGTGTTTGTAGCCAAAGCATAGAACACAGCAGAAACACATAAAGCTCATATCCCCTCTGAATATTCCTAAATTGCCTTATTTTTAAGATACATCTTAGAATACTCTTGAAACACAAATACCCTCTGTTTTAATTGAGGAGGTGTTTGTTTTCAGCTGTTGGAAGGTAAATAGCGTTCCTGTAGTTTCCCCCCCCCCCCCCCCCCCCCCCGCCCCCGCCTAGAAGTACTGCTACACCAATTATTATGCATCTTTTTCAATGAACCTCTCATTCTTTGATGAACTGATTTTTGTCAAGACAAGTAAAATAGTTTGAAAATGCTTTTAAAACTCTCCAGTCTGAGGGGCAGGATTGTAATCAGCTACAGGAACACTGCACTGTGTTTCTGAACATACTAAGCAGAAAAGTCATCAAAACAGAAAGGAGTAAAACAACATGAGCAGTTGTGTTCCTGTTTCCCATGGGTATTTATGCAGCATCTTTTTAACTTTTTTACATACATCCTGTTCAGTAAGAATTAATATTACCATAAATTAGCTGCTCCAGTTCAGTATTTGAGCTCAGCTGTGCTAGTCACTTTCTGATATAATCTCCCTAACTCCAGACGAAATTCTGCCCAAGGTGGGTTTGACCATTTCCCAACGCAAACTCTGCATCGCTGCCCTCTGTGCGGTCACCCTGAGGCTGCCGCTGCTGCGGAGCGTACAGAGCCACTCACTAATCCGTGGGCAGCAGCTTCCATCCAAACTCCATCTTTCAGCACTGTTGGCTACCGTTGAATGTTTGAAGTTCTGAATGATCAGGCTGAATTAATAAATTAATGTCCAGAATGTGTAACCTTTGCAGTTCCTGCAGGTACGTGTTTGTACGGGTATCTCAGCATGGGCTTGTATAACTTATCAGCTTTAACTTCATCAAAATCATATTTTGTAAATAATTCTAATACAAAAAAAAAGACGACTACTCCAGTCTAATTTGTTTTTATTTACTCTGAAATAGTTTTTTCTTTGTCCACCAATCACTTAGTCTGTTGCTCTCTTTTTTTTCCTCCTTTTTTTAATAGGAGATCAGGTGTTTGCCAGTTGTCCTCTAAACTCATTGAAGAACTTTGACTCTGTCCAAGCAAGACAAGCTGTTGGTATGTTGACAAGGAGTTCATGTGGGCAACTTGCTCAGGTCATGTGTACTGTCAGCACCAAAAGCTGTGACTCACAGCGTTAGCAGAAAGACAGCTATTAAACAAGCAGAGCCGTCCTCCATCCTAAAGGTGTGAGTTCACGCTCGCAAGAATCCACCCCAATTTTTTATCTCCATATTAAATCCTCATTCTAATGTGGAGGAGTGTTTGCTCAGAGGAGTGTTGACAGTTAAGATTGGGGGAAAGGAAAAAAAAAATCTCTGCTTAAAAACACTTGAAAGGATTTCATCTAAAGAAACATACCCAGTCTTGCATTATAAACTTTTAAATCACTGTTAAATGTTTTCTCTTCTACCATGTAAGACCAATTCACCACCTAATTACCCCACCTTTTCAGTATAATTAATGCGTTCTTGAAACATGGTAGAGATTCCCTTTAACGCTGGGATTTGTGCATTAGGGACATCAGACTGCTTATAGCACGGGGTACCCTCCTGCCTCCGGCACCCGCTGTATAAAGGTGGGTTCGTGGGCTCTGCCACCCCTGTCCCCACAGGTGGCCTGGTCTGTCAGCAGGAGCTGCGCCTTCGATCCCTGTCCCGCAGGTCACTGCCTTAGAGTGCTGCTGAGCTCCTCCAGGTCTGCTGGGGAGCGGGCAGGACATGCTGGACATGGAGTGTGGCTCTAGGCAGGGCTTGGTGTCTCCACACTACCCCCTCTCAGCTAGCCACGAGATGCAGCAGTAGCCCACCCGGTCCCGGGGGCACTAAGCTGCACCCGGCAGGACCACAGCTGATGGTAACGCAGGCTTAGGCAGCCTCCCCAGCACCCCACCGACCTGCCCCAGCTCCTGCTCAGCCAGTGAGCAGACCCACAGGTCCTTGTGCGTGTGTCACTTGCAGACCTCACACAGCAGCACCCACCCCTCCCTGGTAGAGCATGGAGGCCCCTTTAGCTCTGTCCCATCCCCAGGGATTCATCCCAGCTGCAGTGATATTCCAGTCACTCTCCCACTGTCTCTCCCAAAGCTCCAGTGATGCTCTTCTCATTGCAGCTCCCAGGTCACTCCTCCAGATAGTGCCTGTGTATACGGAGGCAGCCACAGATCTCTCACTAATACAGTAAACATGATTATTTTGCTTTTGGGTTTAGTACAGCCAACTCATTCCCCGAGCTACATCGTTTGTGTGTGACATTGTTTTTGTAAACATCAGGATGCTTCATTATTGCTCTGTTTTGAAAGCCAATAGCCTCTACCTTGGAATTATGCTGTGTTGTCGGTTTCCTCAAACAAGGCTGCCACAAGATTGGAAATTATTGACCCTACACTAAATCAGATAATTTCCCTAGGCTTCAGTTTCCCCATATGCAAAAGTGGGAGTAATGCAGGGGTTTAGTAAAAGCTCTGGCCACTGAAGGACACCAGGCAGTGGAGAACCACAAAAGCTGCCCTGTTGCTTGCAGAGTAGTCGGGTAACCTCACCAGAATCAACCTTCCTCAAAAACATTACCTCGGGATGCAGATTAGTGTTTGTTTTAAGAACATATATGTATCTGGAAGGAATGATAATACACTGAGTAAATGAAGATAAATCTGGACTTAGAACAAACATAGCTGAGCTTTCAGCTGGGGCGAGAGTGTCTTGGTGCCAGAACAAACACGCTTTAGTTTTTCTTTGGCCTTTCTTTGGAAAAACTAGCTGTGCACTCATAGCTGCCAACTTCTGTTGGCCGAGTTGACATGCTTCTTACAGATACAGATTTAACTCAGCCAGTGATTGCAACAGACTTTTTTTGCCTTTATATGGTTGTTTCATATTTCCCTGCATCTAGCTCAGCCTACTCCCAGTTGTGTCTGCATAGATTAAGAAACAAGCTTTGTGTCTCTGGACATCCTTTGCAATTTCTTAAAATAGTGTGGTGCTGATGCTTTTATGCTTAAGGGGTGCTTAAAGCCCTGACTTCTAGTCAGTTGTTGAAACCTGATAGTGTCAATAAAGAATGATGCTGAATAAGTATTAGAACAGCCCCCTTTTCACCCCAAGAAATACGTTATTCTTGATCATTCTCCCCTAAAATTGATCCATATTCAGCTTTTCAGAAAGTGTTCTTAAATAAGCAGCAGACTTTGTTTACACATGAAATAGTTCTTTGTCCAAATCTTCACCATATTTAAGCACAAAGATGTTTGTATTCCCTAAAGAAAGAGTTTTCTCCAGGGCATGGTCTGTTAGCGTTGCATTAGCAGAACAAATCTGGAAGCTGGAACACAAATCTGTGCTACTGACTTCTCTCTTTACCCAGGATGAATAGATGTGCAAAATGGCACATGACTATTAAGCCATATGCAATGACTCCCTATGACCCTCAATTTCCACTCTCTGCAGTGGCAATTACTACTAAACATAGCTTTTTGTTGGGGTTGGTTTTTTTTTTCTCCCCCTCCAGGTTTAGGACTGTCAGAAGTTCCGTGGTTACTCCCTCTTTGGCAGATGTGACAGATGGAAGGGGAGGTACAGACAAGTAGGAAAGGCAATAAAAACAGGTGAGAAAAAGTTTGGGAAATGTTAATATAATGTGTCCTGGTTTTGGCTGGAATAGGGTTAATTTTCTTCCTACTAGCTGGTACGGTGCTGTGCTTTTGGATTTAGTATGAGAATGTTGATAACACACTGATATTTTAGTCGTTGCTAAGTAGTGCTTACTCTAAACCAAGGACTTTGCAGTTTCCCATGGTCTGCAGTGAGCAGGTGCACGAGAAGCTGGGAGGGAGCACAGCCAGGACAGCTGACCCAAACTAGCCAAAGGGATGTTCCATACCATAGAACACCATGCTTAGTATGTAAACTGGGGGGGTTGGCCAGGAGGGGCTGACTGCAGCTTGGAGACTGGCTGCGCATCATTCAGCGGGTGGTGAGCAGTTGTATTGTGCATCACTTGTCTGTCTTGGGTTTTATTCCTCTCTTTGTGGTCTCTCTTTTCATTGCTATTATTATATTATCATTATATTTTATTTTATTTCAATTATTAAACTGTTCTTATCTCAACCCACAGGTTTTACCTTTTTTCCGATTCTCCTCCCCCATCCCACTGGGGAGGAGGTGGGTAAGTGGCTGTACAGTGCTTGGTTTGCCAGCTGGGATTAAACCACGACAAATGTAAGCAGTACCAGTATTTGTCACCTGCATATTCTGCTTGCAATAATAGATTATTATTTTTCCATCCTGATAATATCAGTGTGGTCCCAGCCCAGTGCCTATGAAAAGACTCTTTTCAGTGCACTTAGAATTAATCTAAACCATGGTAATGCAAGGAAGACATGTATTGTTACATACTATGCATATTTGTCTGGCATGTATTTGATTTTTGGTTTTATCAGCACTGAAGAGTGCAGTGCTTTCAAAAATCGCTTTTTGTGGTATTTTCCTATTTCGGGTATATTTTACACAATATATCTAAGCTGAAGCCCATTGAAAACCTGGATGCATTCTTGTAACTCACAATCACTTTTAATATCCAAGAAAAATTAGTCAGGACGTAAGAGCAAAACAGTATATTGGACAAAATAAAGAATTAAAAACCTCTGGATTGGGAACACTTCCATGGCAAGCGCTATCTTCCTCTCTTTTATTTTAGAGGTTAGCACAGGCAAGTACATAGTTTGTATGGTAAGAAAGTGCAGCCTCTCTTTATATATTTGATGGTGGATTTCTGCTATAAAGCAGCATTCTCTCAGGAGACTGTTTTGCTGCTTCATGGGAAGCTTTGTGGAGGGCAAATAGAATAATATCCTGAGTCTGCAAGAGTCAGCATAATAATAGCATGTATTTCCAGCCAGCCTCAACCTTCATTCTTCCGGGATCAAGGCAAGGTGCTGGGGTGCCAGGGGGGTTGCTCTCATTCCTTTTTACCAAGCTGCCTTTTGCCTGCCACCGCTTCCTTACTGCAACAGCCCTTCTCTCCAACAACTGGTAAGGTGCAGGCGAGTTTGCAGTCTGGCATCCCACCTGCTGCAGCCCTGGCACTGCTGCTAAGATCATTAACACCACTGAAATTCCTTCTTTGTAGTCACAAAATGCCCTAAAGTGGGTTCACCAGAACCAGAAAAGAATGCTGGCAAGGGCAGCAGAGGGCAGGCAGGATTGGGGATGTTTGGGTGAGAAAATCCTGAAGCTGCTTCGAAACTGGAAAGCTGTGGCCAGGGAAGAGTTCGGCTCCTGAGGGAAGCCCCTGCTTAGTAGGAGCTCGCCTGGACTTTCTATGTTGGCAATTTGCACCAGAGTTCTATGCTTCCCATACCCTGGGTGACTGGGGAAAGGAAAGAGAGACAGCATGAACCAGAAGTGATGTGTGAGCAGGTTGGCTCAGCCCAGAGTCAGGTTTATCCGGCTGCTGAAAGCGAGGACATTTTGATACCAAAGGTATGGCATAGGTACTCCCAGCCAATGGCTGAACATTGCTTTAGCTGGGTCTTTTCCTTTCTTTCAGCAATATCCATTTGCCTCACCAAACAGCTCGTTTATCAACATCTTTTCAACACAGTCAATTGATCCCAGGCAGAGCTACATTAGTCCACTACTGGGATAAGACACATTAATTTCTAGCCACACAAATTATGCAGAATGAGGATTTTGGCCACTGAAACAAAGCCACCTCCTACTGTTTTCTTATTCCTAGCACTTCAGGAAGAATGGGGTAAAGGCATTTGCTCCTGGATGGCAAACAGATGCCTCTGTTCACTTAACAGGGGTGAACCCTCCATTCAGGAGCACTAACAGTTCTGATTGCACTCAGAGTCAGCAGAGAGACTCTGGCTGGCATCCTTCAGAATTCAGGGGTGCATCGATAGGCTGTATTTGGAAGAGCCGTATCACTCTTAGCTTCTGTGGTTTGTGTTTGTGCTGGCGTGGATCCTCTCCGTGTCTCCATTCATATCACAGCTGTGTACCTCTGGGATATAAATACTCATTGGTAAAATGTAAGTGAAAATTTGCTGTGTGGCGTAACTACCCAGGGTTGGCTCCCATTCAGGTGCTGGTGGGTGCAACCTGGGTGGTGGCACCACGTGAGCAGGGCTGTATGCCACACCAGGGGTGCTTCATCTGCTGCAGGTGACTCTGTGCTTTCTGTACCCAGAAAGCGCATCTATTTGTTCACGTACCAGCTTTCTGGAAAACTCTGGCCACCTGACCTGATGGCTTTTAGCAAAATAATTTTAATATGTCAGCTGTGAGGATTATATATTTTCCTACATTTTCTATGAATGTTTTAAACAATGTACAGATATTTTTTCTAAACCAAATATTTTTTCTTTTTTTTTTTTTTTTTTTTTTACTGTTCTTTGAGATTGAAAAAACTGAACAAATTCTTGTGGGACTGAAATGACAAAGGACTTCCTGTCAGTTAATGAGTCCCAGGATTGATAGCTAGTAGGTATAAAGATAGAATGAAAGCCACTTTGATTTCATTTTTGGCAATATTGCCTTTAAAGAAGTTTAAATACTTGCTTAGAGGCCAGTTTAAATGCTTGCTTGGGGAGGAAGGAGAGGAGGGGAAGACCTCTAGTTCATGGCATGGCTTTAGTTCATTAAACTGTAGAGTTTACATTTCTGTTTGCTAAATGTGGAAACAGCCAAGCTCTTTCGGCTTAAAGCAGCATCTGGGGAAGTGTATTGAAATACAAAAAGCACAGAGCAAAAGAATTGCTCATTAAGCTGCAGCAGGGTTGTCCTGTATGTTTCTAGAAGACATTGGTGGGAGATTGTTTTCTAAAATACATCAAGAAAAAGAAGAATCCCACATTTTGTAAGCGTTTCGTGTTTGTATGTGGCACGTGACTTTGTCAAGAGCTGTATTTCTCCGATGACCACAAAAGTCACCTTTGCTTTCTGCTGCAGTAACATTAATGCTGCAGAGGCCACAGCAAAAGCTTATGGCTTTACTACAATTTCCTCGCCTGCCTACATCAGTTGTTTACGCTTCATATCGCAAAATCCAAGTTTACTTAGATTACAAATCCTGCCCTCCTGAGCAGGGCAGATGGAAGTGAAGCACGGTGTATGTGCTGGCACACTCGCAGTTCAGTACCATCTCACTGAAAGCAGAGGCTCTTCAGCCTGCTGGAAATTTGCTTCATGGCATCTCCAACAGGGAGCAGAGGCTGACACCTGCTGCAGGGCTTCAGAGATCCCTGTAACCTTTTGGTGACACCCGGGGGCCCTGCACCTGAGCTGGAGGGGAGGCGCATCCTTTCAGATCCAGGAATGAAATCAGCACACCGTCAGAAAAAGAAACACAGAGCTGAACCTGTAATACCTACACCCCAGCCTCTAAAAACATAGACAAGCTATCCACTGCTGGCTGTCTTTTGAATTAATGATAATTGGATTTAAATGTGGTAAGACTTCGCTAATAGGATAGCAGGAGAAATCTGCGTCATACACAAGGTCTATAGATGGGGTGAATACTGATAGTAACACGCAACAAGTATATCTGCTCAGGTACTCCTGGCCAGTCTTCAGGCTCCCATTTAACGCAGTACTATGTAACCCAGATATGTAAAGCTCAGTGTGAACTAGAATTCTGTATGGCATAGTTGTAGCTGTTTACACCTGGGCTGTGTGGTACTCACCATAAGCTGCGTACCTAAACAACGGTGCTGTTGTTCTGAGGAAGGAAGGAGGAAAAGGGGAGGTTAGAATAGCTGTGCCTTTACAGCCCAGCTCCAGCAAGCAAATCTAACTGGTTTTGCGAACAACTTTCATTGCTCTAAATTCATCAAATTCAATTCAGTTGGAGAGCTGAAGCAGAGGTCTAAAGGACTGATTTTGGTGGGAAATGCAGACTAAATGAGAAAAGATTCTGCTTTTGTTTGCTCAGTCCCATCCTGAGGTCTCCAGATTAGCCCATCAGTTATTAATGAACATCATGCTAGATCAGGGGTCCTCAAACTATGGCCCGTGGGCCGGATACGGCCCGCAGGGTCCTCAATCCGGCCCCCGGTATTTACAGACACCCCCCCACCCCCCCCTCCCCCCGCCGGGATTGGGGGGGAAACCAAGCAGCCGCAGATGGCTGCCTGCCACTGCATCCGCGCGCCGGCCCCCTGGTTAAAAAGTTTGAGGACCCCTGTGCTAGAGCAAATATCTTTACATAAAAAAGACTTGGGCAATCCCCATCTTAGGTCAATCTAGACTTATTAGGGTAAAATTCTGTGACTTTAGTTTTATTTTTTTTTAACCTGAAAGGTGCTGAAAGAGGACAGAAATGTTTAGTGAATCAAATCCAAGAGACATTTCACCATGCTCGAGGCAGACCTTGCCAAGAAGGATCATTTGTATTGGCAGTCCTTCAAAGGTCGCCCTCTAACCATGCTCAAATCAGGTGAGTCCCACAGAGAACTCCTACTTTATTTTGGGCATGGCTTCAGTCTGCAGCCACACAAGCCAGAAGACAACTGTTAAATTTTAACTGGCATTACAGTTTCTGTCTGAGCTATTAAACTCAGGTAACCTGTCACTGGTAAATACATATTTTTAGACATCTGCATGTTAGTAAACACGTGGAGGCTGATCAAGAAAGTTCTGGTCCCCCTGGGTTTCCAGTGCAACTTTTTTAGTAAAAAATTGCAATGTTTTCATTTTTAATGGATTGTAAGAATTTTTCCTCCATTGTTAGCTAAGCATTATACCAGTGCATTTTAGAAAATCAGCAAACTTTGAAAGTTAGGAATATATTTTACTTTCTTTACTTCATACAAATACTATTATTTGCCCATAAATGGGAAAAATGAAAAACAAAATTTAAAAAATATTCTTTTTCACAAGTTGTGAAATACTCTTTTACTTCTCTGTGTTGGGCAGACAACCCACCTTTTGGCAGCCTGAGAAGCTGGTACAAACCTCTGCAGTCATCAGACTTGGATTTAGAAAAAGAAACAGGGCTGCTTGTTTGCACTTCTTTTACAAAATTAACTTTGCAGGTGAGTCACATAAACAAAGCACCAGTCCCAGCAAATAATGTTGGCATTTAGTTTACCCTCGCTGGGTATTTAGAAATTTGCTTATGTGAAAGAGTGAGTTGTACCCTTTCTGCACTCTCATGCCAGGGCTTCTGCAGCCTCCCCTGTCACTTTTTCTTGGGGGCTGGGGAGTCTGGGGCTGAGGAAGGGGGCGTCTGAGGCTTTGGTTGCAATTGTAACAGTGAAAAATGTTCTTTATATTCCTCTGTGTGTGTGAGTGGTTGTGGGTGGTTGGGGTTTTTTTGTGTTATTTGTTTTCTGTTAATGAAAGTTGAGTGAAAGGTTGAGGGGGAGGCTGGTGAGATGCATGGGTTATTCCTAAGCCCATTTCTTGCAGATTCAAAGGTCTGTTCCAGGCTGCTCCAAAGCATCAGCAATGCAGAGGTTTGCTTCTGTGGGGAGGTGGATCTGCCATGTAGTCCCACCTGGGAGCATGTCTCTGGCCGCGTCAGTTAGGGTGCAGGGCTGGAATCACATACATGTCAAACTTCTTTCCCATCTCTAGAAAGGAATAATGTACCAGAAGGTACATTTTTGACTCTGTTCACATGAGGGAGAACTCAGCTCAGGTGTAAGGTTTTGCTTATAGGCAGGTCAAACATAGTGGTTTTAGCCAACTTAGTTTTACTTTTCTTTTTGGAAAGATTTAGCAAGTATGTAACATGGCGCTCTAAAGCTGAGACTTCTCTTTCCCTGATATCTCCAGTCTTCCTTCCTGAGCAGCAATTTTCTGAAACACATCACTTTGTCTAGCCTGTCACTGATTGAACATTAGTTATTCTAAAAATGTCCTCGTTGTGTCTAAAGGGATTTGGTCTGGCTGCCTGACAGAAGGCTGCAAAAAACAGCCCCCAGCTCTCTTTCAATCTGCCACACACCAGTGTGGAGCCCAGGCTGTCACTTGCCAGGTATCCCCCAGAAGATGCTGACAAGCTGCACCACCTTCACTTCTGAAAATTGCCAGAGTCAAAGGGAGTGATGGGAAGGAAGTCCTGCTTTTTGTAGAAGCTGAATGTGCAGCAAACTGGGCGCTGTAACCTGAATGCTTGCAGAATGCTGTGGATGGACAAAGAGGCTGCATAGACCTAATCGATGTACAATCTACAAAATAAACTTTTGAATTGAAGCAGGCCCCTTGAGGCGCTCTGTTCATGTACAACATGCTGCATACTCTGACTGCTGTCCCAGTGACACAGCAAACTAGAAAGCGTGCTTCTCCAATGCACATGCCCTCATGTTTCAAGCCAGCTTAAAATTCAAAAGGTTTTTGTAAGCTTCGGTTCTGTGCCTGTGACACCTGACCATCCTCTGCAGTCAGGAGGAGGTGGGCACATTGTCCATACATTGACAAGTATTACTGAAGTTTGGCATCATGGTTACGGTCATACTTTAGGAGATTTCTTCATTCTTAAAAGCTTTTTTAAACCACATCCTAAAAGATGCACCAATATTTTTTTCCCTGTGAACACCAATATTGGACGGCACCCCAGGGAAAACTATCTGTTGTACAAGGCTCTTTTGTGCTGTATTTTCTTTTTCAAAGGTATTTTTGTTTCTTCAAAGACAAATTTATGCAGTTAAAAAATAGATCAGATGGTCTTCTCACTGTAGGTTTTTCCTATATGGTGACAATACTATGCAAAAAATATATTCTGTGGTTTTTCAGTTTTCTGAGGCTAAAAAAAGTAACGAAAATCATGAGCTAAAAGATGCACCAACATACTTGAGTTCACTGGAACATAGGCCCCATTCAGGAATGTGCTTTTATAAAGTGTAAGAATATACTTTATATGGAATCGACTGTTAATAAAAATACCAGTATTAAAAAGAATCTAATATAGACACATTACAGCTTAAACCAGAGATTTTGTTGAATGAGTTTGTAGTCGAATGAATCATAGAATCATAGAATGGTTTAGGCTGGAAGGGACCTTAAAGATCTTCTAGTTCCAACCCCCTGCCATGGGCAGAGACACCTCCCACCAGAGCAGGTTGCTCAAAGCCCCATCCAGCCTGGCCTTGAGCACTGCCAGGGATGGGGCACCCACAGCTGCTCTGGGCAACCTGTGCAGCGCCTCACCAGCCTCACAGTAAAGAGTTTCTTCCTAATATCTAACCTAAACGTAGTCTCTTTCAGTCTAAAACCATTCCCCTTTTTCCTATCACTCCATGCCGTTGTAAAAAGCCCCTCTCCAGCTTTTCTGCAGCCCCCTTTAGGTGCTGGAAGGCTGCAATAAGGTTTCCTTGGAGTTTCCTCTTCTCCAGGCTAAACAGCCCCAACTCTCTCAGCCTGTCTTCATAGGAGAAGTGCTCCAGCCCCTTGATCATCTTCATGGCCCTCATCTGGACCTACTCCAAGAGGTCCATGTACGTCTTCTGTTGGGGACCCCAGAGCTGAACGCAGTACTCCAGGTGGAGGGTCTCACAAGAGCAGACCAGAGGGGCAGAGTCACCTCCCTCAACCTGCTGGTCATGCCTCATTCGATGCAGCCCAGGATATGGTTGGCTTTCTGAGCTGCAGACACCCATTTCTATGTCATGTCAAGCTTCTCATCAATGAGCACCCCCGAGTCCTTCTCCTCAGGGCTGCTCTCAATCCATTATCTGCCCAGCCTGTATTTGTGCTTGGGGTTGCCCCGATCCATATGCAGGACCTTGCTCTTGGCCTTATTCAGCTTCATGAGGTTCACACGGTCCAAGCTCTCACACCTGCCAAGGTCCCTGTGGATGGCATCCCTCCCCTCCAGCGTCTCCATCCCTCTTGTACATTAATTATTCTGCTTGTCAGCTCATGCAGATTGAATTGTAGCACGGGGCTGGACACTTTACAGTTTGCCAGCTCTCCATCTTCATGGTAAATTGTAATACATGAGTTTAAATTGTTTCTGTGTTTGAGATTTGCTGAAGTGTTTTGAGTAGAGGAATAGCAAACTTGCTTTTGCTCTTGCTCTGAAGTCTGTTCCTACGCGGTGTAACAGGGGAGAAGAGTGGGAATGGAAAAGAGGCAGAGGAAGAAGGGACACTGTTTGCGTGACCTAATTTGGTCAGGGTTTTGGAAGTTCATAATAATTCACAGTTGTTTACTACTCTCATTTGGTATTTCTACACTAAGAGTAATTTTACTTGCAAGATCTGGCAAAGGGATGGTTAGCACTTATTAATACAGCTTTGTTATTCAAAAGAGAGATTAAGATAGAAGTTAATTGACAGTCTACCCACAGTTGCACTTTATAATTCATAATGCCGTGCATGAACAAGAACAGTCTATTCTGTAAACTTGCTCAGGTTCCACAGATCTATAGATCTTGAATAGGCAGGCCAGTGACTCAAGGCTATCCTCCTAAATGATGCTGTAGTCATGGCTCACAAAAGCCCACTGAAGTCACGACCAAAAAGCATGAGTCACGGGTGTGAGCACCATGCCCAGTGGCTTTTACCTGCTAGTGGGAACTCAAAAAGTGCCTCATCTCCCAGGAAAACTGTGAGCTGCTCATGCACAACCTTAGGTTGTTGAACTCAGCCTGAACCCTATTTATTTTTACTTCTGCAGAGAGGACACGAATTATCCTTCTGACACCAGATCTGAGTAAGTGGATGCACTCCATGTGATCGCATTCTTTCTATTGCAGGAGGCAGCGGCAGGCTCCAGTGCTTCCTCTCAGTACTCTGTTCCTATATATATTGCTGCGTCGCATGGATATGCTTACATGGTCATGTGGGAAAAGAATCGTGTAGCTTGAGAAAAAGTGTGTGGGAGTGAATTATTCTCGAACAGAGGGAAGAGAGTCCACAGCTGAGCAAAGCTGGCAGGTCTTGGCTGAAAAAAAATTGCATGAGTTGCATACAGTCTCTTATACTACCCACAGTAATCACAAGAAGAAATGTCCCATATTTTGATTCAGACATAAATGAAAGGCAGATTTTGCAGATAGGGGTCCCGCTCTCATGAATAACTAGTGGACTGATACTGTTACCAGCCCTATTCCAAACCTGAGTGAGACTGCTCTCAGTTCCCCAGTCCAGGGGCTTCACTTTCCCCATGCTTCCTTCCCGTTGAGGAGATCCACCAGCAGCTGAGCAGCCCTCTCACTGGAGTCTGGGCTGGGGCTGTGTCGCTGGTGCCTCCGTTTTCATTCCACAGCAGAGTCTGAAGGGCAGGAAAGGGGCAACTCTCTCTTCCCTCCTGAAAGCAGCAGTGTGACCAACGCTAGTTTCTCTGGTGGTCACTGTATCTTGAGCAAATGAAGGAACTGAAACCTTCTTGCAAGTCATTCTAAAGCCTAATAGAAAGCACTGCGATGCTGCTCATTTAGCCAGCTGTCAGGAAAGCCCTTACTGTCAGACATGATGTACTTCAATTAGAAACTCAGCTTAGCAAGAGGAGTGCTCTTCAGACTGCAGGGCTGGTTCTCATGACTTAGCAGGGCAGCTCTTGTGGCTAGGTTTACCCAGGCATGCAAGAAGTAACATAAGCTATTGCTTTACATGCTAATATTGGAAAGATGACAATTTAGAAGATAAGGAAATTAGCATGATAATGGGGAAGGATGTTTCAGCTCTTACAGTTCAGTCCTGGGACAGGGAGAGAAGTCCAAAGTGCTCTTAGTTAGATGCTCGATATATACCTCCCCGATTTCTTTCCCCAGAGCTCGCAGAACCACTGACATACAATTTCCCTAGGTAACCTCCCCGATGATATCCTGTAGCAGGGATAAAATGAAAGAAGGGCAAATGGGAAGTTCACAGCATCCAGGACCACTGAATGGTGGTGGTAACTGAACACGACCAGGTGGGTGAGCTGCTTCTAAAAAAGCAAGAGCTGATCTCCAAAAACCAAACAGTTCAGTTCAAGCCTGAATGACTTCTGTGTCTTTCTTACCACCTCCCTGAGTAGCTGCTAGCTTTTTCTTTCAGTTTCTTCCATGATGTCCCAGAAGGGAGATTTCAACTCTGCTGTCTATTCCAGCCACTTCTCAAGATACTGAGTTAGCAGTCAATCCTCATCTAGCGAAATCAGAAAAAGCTAATTCTCAACTGGCCTTTCTCTGTACTTGCATTTTTTTTTTTGCTGCTGTTCATAAGAGATTTCCTTATGTTTGTCCCGTTTCATGAAAGTAATCTGAGCGAGCTTATGTATACAAACTCCAGAAATCTCCACATCTTCTGGTGGCCTTGAGACTCAATTCCTTTAGTTCTGCAGCTTTCATTCAGAGATAAATTGATCTCTGAAAGGAAGCAAAATGGAGCTTCATTTAGCTGGTCAGGGTTCAACCTTACCTGTAGCAAAATGCAGCCCTTTTCTCCTGGGGTGACTAATACCCACATAATAGCAAGCAGCCTTTGCAGAGCGAACCGAGCAGCAGCACAGTGGCAACAGCAAGTCCTGACAGGGCTTGCTAACAAGCAAAAAGTGAATAACATTGGGAATGCCACTCGTGGCAAAGTAAGAGCTGCAAGAGGTCAGAGGGAAAAGAGAATGAAGATGAGTATAACCAAAAACACTTGAAAATTGTACAGATGTAACTAACGGGAGAAAAAACTTTTAAAAGAAAAGCACGGCAAGGAAAGGGCAGCACAGAAAAACCAGCAAGTTAGCAAACGGTGGACTGAGCTAGCTGTGTACACACCCCGTTTGCCAGAGGAGGGAAGGAGCAGAATGCAATGTTCTTTCTGGCCAGTCAGTCCAGCATGGCATTGCAGCAGCACACGTGGATAAAAAAATCTGGACTAGATCCAGTAGCAGCAAAGACAGTACAAGGTGATAGAAGCAGGAATCCATTTCATAGCCAAGCTTCCATAAGCTCAGCAACTTGCCCTGTATGATCTAGTAATTGCTATCCGCAGAAAATGGCCCAAGGTGAACCTCAGTTACCTGAAACGTGATTTACTTGGCTTTGGGAGAGATGGTCAGTTGCTGAGATTAGACTGGGAAGCTGTCAGGTATTTTATTTATAGTCAAATAACTCTATTTACAATGTTTGAATTGTAGTTAAACTTTTCTCATGACTCCAGCAAAGCTCACAACCAATTTCAGTCTGTTACACAGTTTGGCAAACGTTTGTCAGTTTTTCCAAACATCCTGGAACAAAATTTATTCAGCAATAATGAGAAAAGTACCTAGAAATGGACTTGTGAAAACCAATTGTACATGTCACCAGTAAAACCTCAAGCAAAGTTACAATCTATAGCTGCTTTGCCATTGCTATTGTGATGAAGGAAAGAAGGAGATTCCCAAAAGTTTTTTTTTTTTTTTTTTTTTTGGGGGGGGGGGTGGGGGGCGGGAAATCCACCAGGCTGAAAGACAAGAAAAAAATTTGCACAACTAATTTTAGCAACCCCTCATTACTTTTTAAGAACCAGGCACTCTGGCCATGGCTGAACTTTAAGGCAAGGTATGTTCTCTGTTGCAGAGAACTGAAACCCTAACCCGGTGCCGTACAGTCAATGGGAACAGGTGCTTCTCGGCACATTTGAGGCATGGCTGTCAGCTTTGCCAGTAGAAAGTACAATGCTTATGTTACCTGGCAGCAGCCTACCCAGCACAGCTTGTCAGGAGTTAAACGTACTTTCAAATAATTATAGGGTGCTTTATGAATGTATAGTTAATAAACAGAGAATAAAGAAGTGCCTGTTTTTCAAACAGTGAAAGCCATGAGCCTGCAAATGGTGTATTTAAACATAGGTGACACTATTGAACAGAAGAGACAAGTCAAATTTCAATATAATTTTACCACAGAAGCGCTGAATTGTACAGTCTGCAAATGCCGTATACATATAGCAGCAAATGCCGTATTTCTGGCTTTTGATAGATATTTAGGTGTACCTTTAAATATATGCATAAGGACATGTAAGGTATTGCTGTCAGAGTATTTGGAGTGTGTTTTTACCAAGGCATTTAGAAACAGACTAGGAAAAAAAACCAAACTGTGCTGCTTTTAAACGTTCTGACCTGAGCAGTTATTAAGGACAGACAATGGTTTCAGCCAGCCTACTGCTTACTGAGCACTGCGGACTGCTGTCCAAAAAGAACATTCAGAAAGATCTAGAATTGCACAGAGCAGTAATGTGTTAAAGCGGAGAGAAATGTGAAATGAACTCCATATTTTAAAATCTTTCAGGGAAGACCTGTGTCCCTCTTTGTCCCCATTGAGAGCTCCTACTGTTCCTTTTGCGCCACACAGTCATGAAAAAGACCTGAGAAGAAAGTGTTGTATATACTGCTGGAAGGAAAGAGCCTGTGCCAAGGGGGTGTTTCCTGGAGTGTATTCTGGGGACTCATTACATGGAAACTTTTTAATTCTAAGGGAAATGGAGTATCTACTTTGTTTTAATCCCGTAATGCCAATGCCGGGATCCTGGACTGCCAGAACTGAGAATGTCCCAGGAAAATCTCAACAACTGCTGCTGCAGAAGCACCTACCCTGGCAGCACTCTTCCTAATATTAAACCCAGTCCTAAATGACATTAAGAGCTTTCTCAGGACAGCCCAGCTTTAACCATCACAGAATGATTAATTTTAAGACTTTTTTTTTTTTTTTAAACAGACAGATGGAGCTGATCCCTCAGCCTGAAGAGGATTCCATGCAGAAAAACTATTTCCACGTAAGTGGGTTATTTAGTTTATTTATCTGTATTTTCATGAACAGCTATAGCTATAACAGCAGCTCTTTAACTAGAGTGTGTCACATGGAATTTTATTGTTTCTGCAAAGATTTTGGAGCACTTACCATATCCAAGACCAAGTCTTTCCAGTTATGGTTGAATGTGAAGCCTGCACTCAAGAAGCAGGCTTGGTATTAAATGAGAACAACCCTCCACTGAGGGTTGCCACCATTGTAGCACTGTTTACAGTGGGTTTCTATGTTACCTCTGCTTCTTTCTTAAAAAACAAAACTGAATATTTACCATAGAAACTGTCATGAGCTATATTAAACAAAAGCACACTTTAGAAAAATCACTAATTTTAGAATGATTATAAATATTTGTCCCAGACAGACCATAAACAGCATCTTAGAGACTGCACTCTGTTTATATAAATTCCTCTTAATTTAGAAAATATTGATTTGATAGACTGAGGCAGCCATAGCCAACAAACCTATATTTGAGAGAACAGTCTCCTGTGACCGAAGTTTCCCCATTCGTACAGCATTCACGTTTTGTTTCTGATTAAAGCCACTCATAAGGGTTGCCTGCCATCATTTTTTGTGTAACTGCCTATTCATCCTGAGTTCTCATGCTGGAAAGTTTGCTCGGGCCCAGAGGTTATAGGTGGGGGCATATAGAGAGGTCCTTTCAGCCCTGCTCCCGGTCGTGCAAAAGCTTTCTGCAACAAGCCCAAGAGTCCATCGGCAGGCGCAGGGCTCCAGGCTGCAAGCTGTAGGCAACAGGGACCGTGCACGGTTCTGTGGTTGGGACACCAGAGCCCCCATCCTCCTGAACTGCTGCTGCAATGTAAACCAAGTTATTTATTTACAGAAGTAAAAACGCATTTGAATTGTACGTGGTTCAAAAGCGCTTTTGTAACTAAGACTGTCGGTCTGGGATTATCCCAACCTGGACTGCTGAAAATTGAACCCAGCAAAGAGTGACTTTGTTTTGCAGCTGGGTGAGTGTCCTGCTCCTGTCACTGTCTGGTCACACAAGCCCAGGAGAAGGCAGGAAACAGCCGGAGGAGGAGGGCAGGCCAGATTTGTTGGTGGCACCTTGCACTTGGGTTGGCTTAGAGCTGTTGAGAAAACATCATGCTAGAAATTATTTCTCTAAGTGTTTTTAAAATTTGATCTTGGTCTTGGGCCACATAAGTCTTATTTTCTACCCAGAACAGATTATTATCTGTGGAAATATGTCTGCCATCCATGGGTTGTAATTGCAGTTGGAGGCTATTTTCAGATGTTCTTAACCCCAAAAGATATAATTAAGTGTTGGTTCTGTACACAGGCTGTATATACAGGAAAACCACATTGCTGAAAATCCTTTCATTTGCTGATTGCAATCAATTTTGCTGCCCTGCTGTCCACTCTCAAATCATTTTTATTATCACAGAGTGGAGCCTGTGGCTGTCCTTTTCTGATCAAAAGGAGGGGTTGCCCACATCCCTCATCTGTGAGCAGGTTCAGAGCTGGGGTGTGGGAAATAAGGGAGCAGCTGAGTTTCAGAATCTGCACCCAAGCCGCTAGCAGTAATGGCACTGGATTCCCCAGTTATAATGAGGCCACATTCCCCAAAACAAAAGTATTATTTATCTAACATTTCCTATCCTGCAGCAGAAAATGGGAACCAAGTTGACAAAAAAACCTTGCTAATGAGAAGTTATTTGCCAAGTTGCCATGTCCCATTAAGTTGGCACAGTATTTTATACACTTGCATTACTGTACTTTTTTCCCCAAGTTTGAGCCCAGTTTCCTGAAATAAAAGTAATTTCATCCAAAATGTGAAGGCACAATGTGAGAAACAGCAGCTGAGGGCTCTGGGTGCACAAATACCACTGCTGCGTGTGGTTTTACTGACACAGATTGTGGAAAAGGGCAGCTCTTCTAGAAGGATTTTTCAGCTTGCATGATGGGGGCAAAGCTTAACTATCTGAGCTACGAAGAGATCTGCATTTTCTCTCTGATATCCAGATTATGTTGAACTGTCCTTGGTCGAGTCCTGTGCCTCAATATTAGAATAGTTTAACAATATTCTTAGCAAATTTACTTAGTTAACCCAAATACAGCTAAACTCCCAAGAACTTGTTGGATTTGGTGGTTTGCTGAATCTGTGTTTTTATCAGAATGTTTATTCTGGTGCTTTGCCCATCTGTTAGACCTCTCATTACTTTTTAACTTTATTGGTCGTTTGTTGCTGCTCTGCACATAAATCAATGACAGCATTGTATGGTTTTGATTGTAACTTTTTCTAAATATATCTGGTTTATACGGGGTAAATTCAAATCACTGGGTGGAATAATGGATTCCTCAGAGAACTACCCAGAAAGATATTTCTCAAGAAGTGATGAGGCTAGCACAGGGTCCTACAAAAGTGCTTCCCTGAATGCTGCAGTCTCGCTGACCCTTTCTTGATTTTCTCTAGAGAGAATGAATGTTCCTTATCACATAGCACTTGTCCTTCACATTAATTCACTCCCTAATTAAAAGCAAGAAAACCCCTAGAACTCCAAAAAAGTGCATCTGGGGTTCAGAGGAGGGGGGAAGGCGTTGGACTTGTATGTACTGAGCTTAGAGATATATCGGGGAATTTTTCAAAAGGGGAGGAGGGCATAAAAGAAAACCAGGGCTCACTCACTGTCTACAATGGATTTCAAAATTAATCATAGAATTATTTAAGTTGGAAAAGACCTGTAAGATCATTAAGTCCAACTGTTACCCTAACACCGTGAAGTCCACCACTAAACCATGTTTCTAAGTGTTTCCAAGTATTCACTCTCAGATCCAGCTGGAAGATTAGCTCACGAGCAGAATGCTGAATTAAGAGCAATTTTTAAAGTACAACTAAGTAAAATGCAAAATCAGTTATTGAGAGGAGCAAGGCTTGGCACCCACTTTCATATTGGCTAACTTGAATGGTCTCCATAACTACCTAGCTTTTACAGAGATATTTTTTAAATGCCTTGCTTCCCCTAAGGAAGAGCACAAGCAGACTCAATTCTGAACTTAGGGAAAAGTTGTTGCATGAGCAAAACCCAGCTACAGGCTTAGAAACCTTCATGTCTGCTCTCAGATGTGACTTCCCCTGCATGGCCACAGCACTCCCATTCCACTCACATCTTTCCCTGCTTTGCATTCAGATGGTCTCTTGCTTACATTAAAACCCCAGCACTTTCATACTGACGTGCCTTCAAAATATTGTCAGCCTTAAAGAAAATATTTGCAGAATGTAACATCTTAACACTATGTAAACAAATAACAAAATGTGATTTTGTAAAATTAGAACATCCATAAAAAATACTGTCTTTATTAGTGGCTGCAAATGCTCTTCAGGGTATTACACAAAACATGTTTAGGAGATAAGGGATGGTTATCCACTTGGCCTTATAAAGCACTAAGAGGACAGCACGTCGTTGCTGTAAAACACTTACAGGCAAAATATGTTAAGCATTGCGTTCCTTAAGCCACAAACCAGGAGTTTCTTGGTGTCAAGCTGACCCTCTGCTAATTCATCTTGTACAAAATATCACATAATTAGTAGGTTTTGTTTGGAAAGGTAGACCAGAAGGGGAAGGCATTGCCAGACAGGGCCAATGTGCTGGCAGGGCTGTAGAGGAAGCTTGCAGGCTTATACGTCCTGCAGAACAGTCTACCTTGTGCGGCTCAGTCCAGTGAGGGTTCACCCCCCGCCTCATAAATAGCCACCCCCAGGCATACTGCTTTAACAAGAAATTAGAAATAGTTAAATTTTGGAAGAAATGCTTTGACTTTAGTTTACGTTGTTAATTACTGTAATTTATAACAAACATTAACTAAGCCTTATCACACAATTAACAGTTGGTTCCTTTTATTATCTTGGTATGCAGTGCTGTTTTGCTTGTTTTAATGGATGCTGCAATGTAACCCCACGCTGGATTCATTAAATAAATCCAGTTTTTTTTGTTCAGATGGTAGATTTTAACTCTGCAGTTTGACTGACATCAGTATGACACATCTCTGCAATACCTGATCAGCCATCTGCCTCCAGCTCCTCAGAGCAAGTAATAAGCGAGAAACACATGAGAACTGGCAGTGATTAAAAAGGCAGAACAACTGGAGAATAAAGTGTAATTGCTAGTGCCTCAGTTGTGCCAGGATAATACTATGAGCACTCACAATAAACTGATTTCCAACTACAGTTCTGTGTGTTGTGAGAATCGAGATAAGAACATTTGACAGGGTAGACAAATGTGAAATTGCTCATAGCGCTCAGGCACCATCCCTGCCCTTCCATAGTGCTTTAATTTGCAGTCTGTAAATACAACGGGATAGCATATTTTGGGCTACTACAGAAAGCTTTTAGGATAATGATCTATTACACGATCGCTGGTGATTGTGAAGCTTGAACCTGATGACTCGGGTGTGATGACTTCCAGTGTGATGCGGCTAGTAATGAGTTCTGCTGAATCGCCCTCAACCCCTTCACCACTGCCTCTTCTAAAGCTGAAGTGTAATTACTGCTGACTCACACTGGTGTGTACAGCCTGGGAATTTCAGGCAGGGCATAAGGTGAGAATAGCTCTGCTGCAAATTTGGAACTGGGGGTGCACGAGAGGGAACATGGCAGGGAGCCCAAGAAGGGAGGCAAGCACAATGGCAGAATTCTGTGTTGCTTGACCAACTGAAGTGAGGGCTAGCCAGGAGAAATCGTACTTGCAGCACATTCAGTGCAGGTGGGAAATCCAGCTGGAACTAAAAAATAGCTCCCTCTACTCCAGAAGCAGTCTTTGTACTAAGAATATATTTGTTAATCGTGTTTGAAGTATTCAGCAGGCCTGCAAAAACATGAAAATGGGTGAGATGGCTTAGATCAGCCACACCATCACACCTCCACCTCCCACTCCTTGCTAAACGAAATTCAAATCTGATCTGTAGCTCTGGCCTTTGCTGAATGAAAGGAGTAAAACCCCTGTGAAAATAGCAAGGGATAAAAATGTATGTATTTCTCTGTTATTTTTCCAAATCAGCAAAATTAGACGGAGACTCTCGGCACTCATCTCCCATCACTGGTCCACCTGTCAAATGTAGGAGAAAAAAAGGTGTTTCAAGGAAGCAGATGCTGGCAGTACAGCTATTTCAGTGTCTCCTTAGAGCAGAGAAGATTTCCCTCAGCAGCACTGAGCTGCAGCCCAGCCCTCACTGACCCAGCCATCCCCTTCACCCTGTGCCTGGAGCTGGCTGGGCTCTGCTTGGCAGCCAGCGTGGGAAGCGAGGAGCCACAGCAAGCATTAGGGACCGGATGGTGGAAAATATCCAGGGACTCCAGGCCATGTCCTGTCCTTTTTCACTTTTGTGCTGCTTGCCAGATTGAGAAGCAGTCGCACATGTCCCAAATTGGTTGAAGGACAGAGACGCTTAATTTGCATCATTATGTGAAGGGAAATCCACACTGTCTTGGAAACCGTGTGGGCTCACCGTGTTGAAAAGGAATGCCCTTTGGAGAACAATAGGTGCTTGAACATAATGGGCTAAAGTCACTCTAGCAGGGCTGGCATTAGTTCAAGAGGAATTGCCCTACAGATACTTCTCCCTCACCAGTGATGTCAGACCAAGTCAGTTGGGTAGTCGCAAGACCAGCAAATTCATACTAACATCAAAGATTATTATGCAGGATGCTGGAATTTATTATCAGTTGGAAAAAATGCATTACAAACCACTGCATAGATTTGTCTCTATAAAGGCACATAAACAAACCCTTACATAAAATACTGCAGGGGCTCCCATGCTATTCCGCACAAACTTGTGACTCACAGCAGGAAAGGCAAGGAGTTGCTTTGACAAAAATTGAAACCATAGATAAAAAAAAGCCCACCACTGTCTCAAGATTATTTTAAACCTGTGGCAAATGTTCCTGTGGCACCTAAACCACAGGTTATGTGCCTATGAATTACACTGCTCTATTTACGAAAATAACAGTATAAAAATGAAGTTAAAATATTAGGAATTTATTCTGGCTTCTAGTCATGCCAGGGTCATGGTAACCCTGATATTTGAGAAGATCCTTCAAAAATGTTACGAGAGACCATTTTTCTAAGTGCTGCTTTAATAGCTATGCCTTCAGGGTTTAAAAAAACTCAGGAAACAAGACGAATTCGAAAACACGCAGAATGCTGTCTGGAAAATGTCCATAGGTCACTTCAGAAAGCAAATGTTACAGCCGTCAATAACATTCCATTAACAGTGGAGAAAACACACTTCTCAGTCTCTATTGTTTTAATTAAAGATTTTGAGTTTTGTACATCAGGTTTTGTGCATCAGTGAAAATCAGTTTTCTTACGACCTTTTGTCAAACCACGCTGAGTGCTAACAACCGCAGATACCAATTAAGCTATAGCCCAGCTCTTTGCCTTGCCAAAGGGCTATGGACAAAAACATTCTCCTCATCTCCTGGAATAACACTTTAACAGGTTTCTGTGCCAGATAACATACAGCGAGGAGCGTTTGACAGAGCACCTATCCGCAGCTTCCCTCTCCTCCGGTTGCTCCTGTAGCTCCAGAGGGACTTTGGCCTCCCTCCCTCTGGGCTGCCCCGCGATGGGCTCTCCTCTCCCTGCTCCACTCGCACCACAGCTGCATCCCTTGGGCCCTCCCGGCTTCACATGCAGCCCAAGGACTATTTTCTCTGCTGCTAATCTAAAACCAGAAGGTGGTAAATGTGCTTTACGTTTTTAATTTTGCACGTCAGCAATGCCGGACATTAAATCCCAGAGCTGAGAATGCTTTGAAAAGGCTCCCAGAAGGGATGAGCAAACACAAGAGGGGCTAACATAATCCACATGGAAAAGGAGGAGGAGGCAGTATTTTGCATTTGGAACTCACTCTGCTTTGCTCTTGCTGCCCTAACATGACAATTAGCTATAGATATATGTCTCTGGCTAATCGTTCCTTGTAAAGGCATTGCTGCCATATGCTCACCGGTGGCTGGGGAAGGCATTAGTACATACCTGTGAACTACAGGTCCTGAAGGGTAAAATTGTGCCTTCTCTGAGGTGCTTTTAGCCCAGGCAAGGTAAAGGGTTATTTACAATGTCTGCACAGGCCTCTCTTTGCCTATCACCGCCACACAGACAGAAAGCAATTCTTTCCTGTGTTACAACAAGAGACAAGAAAGACTACGCCTGCCAGGGCAACCAGCTTCGCAGCCACTGTGACCCCCAACCCAGCGCAGGTGTGTGCCCCAGGCAACCTCCTGGTTATTAGGGAGCTCTGATAACCAGCTAGCAAGATGTGATCTCGGAAACAGACTTCATCTCTCTCTTTTCCCCTCGTTGAACAATGACTGAAGCACGAGGAGGAAAAGTCCAGCACAACCCCACTGAGAGTTTGCTGCCGGGGGCTATGACTACGTGACACTTTAACCTGCACTTGCCCAGAATGTACACATTTGTATGACATTTTGTACTTAAGAAGCAGCATATTTTTCACTGGATAGAAAATGCAATGCTATTTATGTAACTGATCTTAAGAATAAGAACATAATATTTGACACTTGCGGTCCAGTGAAAATACCAAAATACTGTTTTTCTAATTATTAGCTAGAATGAATATCAGAGTGGAATTCTTCAGTATTCAGCTGCTCATAGATTTTGAAAAAGAAGAGCGGCGTCTTCACTCATACTCACACGGAGTGTTTTGCGCTGTCATTCTCTCCTCCAGCTGAGCAGGGACACCTCATACCCACAACCCTTACTCCAACAAGGTCCACACTGCATTCAGCACAGGCCCAGGTGGTTTTTCAGTGGTGCCTTGACCTTACGCTTTCACATAAGCCAATGTAAAAAGTTGTGTGACTGGTCCCAGTACAACTAGGATGCTGAGATAGGGGCCTGTGAAACACCCATTTTGTTTTTCTCCCACATGGTAAAGGTTTCATTTGGAGGGGAATTAGTGCTATTCAATTATTTGGCAAATAACCACCATGCGTGCCATACAGTCAGCATCAGCTCCTCCCATCCTCTCAGCTGCTGCTAATGCAGCACTCAGCACCAACCCACTGGTCCCAGGTGACATCAGGCCTACAGAAGACCCTTCAGCAGTAACACCTGTCCTGAAAGCATCATTTCCATCTCCTGGTGGTGGTTCTTAGCTCTTGTCCTGAGGACCCATGAGTGGTCCTTACTCTTCCTATCTCAGTTGCTGGTGTCTCCTTTCTACCAGCAGACTGCTTCGGTGCACTGGGATTACGTGCTGTCCCTGGTGTCTTTCCTGAACAAAGACAATGACAGACTTCCGAAAGTTATTTTGTCCAGCGTTTCAAGTGCTCATGGTCTGTCAGGAGATTATGCCAGGTAAGAAAAGAAGGATCCTACAATCTGGTAGAAAAAAGAAGCTCTAGGGCTGGGGAGAATGGTTTGGAAGTTAACGTTTCCTGACTTCCTAAGGAAAGGGTGAATGCTTTTGCTGGTGCAGATGCTGAGGTGACAGTTACAGGCACAGAGGGTACGTGCTGGTCTTGATTCTGCACTTTTGAGGGCAAAAGGAAGGGTGGGACTCGTCCAAGGGAATAATAAAGTGGAGCAGAAAATGTTAGGAGTCCTTCCATCACTTGTCTTTGCTAGATGGAGCATTTGAAGGCTATCAGTATTGGATGTATGATGGTCACCTGAATACAGAATCATTTTTATTTGTACCCATCCAACTCTGCAGCTCCTGGGTGTTTCTGCACTGTATCAGTGTGTGGCCTGAGCTTTTTATGGATAGAAGAGGAGAGAATAATAATGGTTGTGGCTGTGCTCAGTTTATGGGTGGCTCTTGTTTTCCTGGGGTCAGCAGATTTGCTATGGTGCCCAGAGCCAAGTCAGAGGTCTGTGCTGCACCATAATATTCTTGACCTAACCTGGTGGACCTGTAGTACGTAATTAGGTGTAAACTGAGGAGTAGAACTAGGGGTTTTGCTTGTTTGTATAGAGTGTTGTGGCCTTGTGTTTGAGGGTTGGGGGGTGTGGGGGATGTGCAGTTTGTAAATATATATAAATTCTATTGTAACTGCTGGTTTAAAGTAAGATAGCTGGATGCTTTCAGAATCTGTCTGTCTCCTGGTTAGATGCTGAATTAGCTCCAGGCACAGGAAACTGGTGGGAGACTATGAGTGGGGAGGCAGGAGACAAAAACAAAGCCTTGCAAAGAAAACCCTCTTTTTTTTAAAAAAAAAAAAAAAAAAAAAAGCACACATTACCACTTCACTCTGAGCTTTCCCTGATTTCAGTTAATGATACTTGCTGAATGCTATGAATTTGTCTGTTAAAACAGTATTTTCTCAAAGGAATATCAGTAAGACATTATTTCAAAAATAAATAATTGGGATATTTGCTTTTGATACTACCATTTCACAGATTTGACTTCATGGTTAACTACAGTTGTTTGTGTGACTGGGGGAGGAGGGGACTATTTAGGGCAGGAGTTGTGCTGTGTTAAGTGTTTTGTTTTATCATTTCTGCAAGAAAGGGAATTTGCCATATCGGTCCCATTCCTACCTAGTCAACTGTGTAGTGACAGTCACTTCCCTCTTGATCCTAAAAGCAAGGTACAAGACGCTGTAAGTCCAGAAGCATATCAAGTACTACGATGACCTGAAATACAGAGATGGCAGAGGTATTTCCCCCAATAACACCTTTGAAGCAAGTAACTTTTATTTTATTCTTCCCCGTTTATTTCTTTTACAGTACAGTAAAGTGTAGAACAATATCTTCTCTTGCAGGCTTCCAGTTTCTGGTATACTATATTTGATTGCTTGCTCAATACTTACTCCTTTCCCCTGAATAGCTTCTGGTTGCTAATGTGTTGTAACCATAACCTTACTGACAGTCACTCCTGTCAGAAAGCCCAGTCTCTAGCTGTTGAGCAGCCTTATTTTTTTCCCTTGTGCTGAAAGAAAGCTGAGGATGAAATGTGGGTATGTGACTGCTGTATGTTCAGTGCACTGCAGTGCCTGAAGTGTCTTACAAAATTATCAGCAACTGAGCGGACCCACAGTGCTGAGTTCATGCTTTGCCTCACTAAAATTAACCCTGGCTATTTTCTACCTTACTGTCTGAAAGATGCACTTACAGAGATCAACACTGGGCCACCTGCAGTGAAGACTGCAAAACAAAAAGTCAGTCTACCTTTTCTGCACAAATCCGATCAAGCTTGCATGAATCTTGTCACTGAAGCAGAAAACACTGTTTCTTCACACGGAAGAAATGGAAGCTGACCACCTTAAAGAATAGGCCAGAAAGGAGATAAACAAAGGCTGGAGCGTTATTACACACAGCTTCTATAGGGAAGAGGAGAAGGGGAAAGATGAACATTTTTAATGGAGGAAATGCCATCATTAGAATAAATCCAATTAAATGCATCACTGATGCAATCTGCCCAGCTGTTAGAAGCATCACAGTCTGTTAAGCACTATATAAATGATATATACATTCCTGAGGCCTTACTGTATGAGACTGATGAAGTCAGTTGAGCAATGAAAGATGGGTGCTGAGCTGTGTGAAGTTTTCACTGGTGAGGTTGAGGTCCACGCTACAAGGCTTTTGCCAGACCTGGCAGAGAGTGGTATTTCTGCCTTAAGGAAAATCCAAAGGTCTAACAGGTTCCTTTCCAAACAAGGATGAAAAGCCAAAACATACACTTTTCATGAAATGAAGTATTGCACAGCCTAGAGAAGGGATGGGGGAGAGGAGGGAAAGCTGTTCTTTGCTCTCAAGCACTTGCAGACTATCACAAAAAGAAAGCAGTAGTTCTCTCTTCTTGTCTATGCAGAATAAAACAAGTAACTAGGAGCTTAATTTTAATTAGGCTAAGATCTCAGGAGCTTATCTTAAGGTAAGAAAAGGAAAGAATAATTGGAAAGCCTGAGGAGCCTCCATCACTGGAGGGCTGTAGGAACAGGTTAAGTGAATGCCAGTCGGGAACGGCTGAAGTACAGGTGATTCTTGAAACCCAAGGAGAGGCCCCTCGAGAGAGGATTCAGTGCAGCCTCACTTTCTTCTATTTCAGCCTCACTGAAACATTTTATTGTTGATTACATTTTATTTTAAAGCTCAGAGTGTCTGAGTGGGGCAGAAGTTGTTGCTTTATGTATATGTAAATACTGTAACATCTACCATATTACCATTAACTTACCGTATAAATTGTGGTAATTCGTTTAGATCTATGTAGTTACAGAAAAAGACACTCACTAATTGCCTGTGAAAATTCTCATTATGTTCTCAGCAAATGTTCAGATGCTGATCTTCTGGGGTGGCAGATCTTTGTTAAGAGGAAACACCAGTAAATGTCAGTGTAATGTTGCATGGTAAGATGAGGCCTAGCTTCACAAAAGCCAGTATGGTTATTAGGAACCCAACTCGAAACACTTATGTTTGAAGAATGCAGCCTGTAAGTACTGTGCCACCCCTAGGCTATAACTGAAAGTCGTACACCTTGGATCTACAGAGTGATAGGAATGAATCCAATGATCCGCTCAGCCACCGTACTGGTGGAAATACAAATCTACAATGCAGCTGGAAGAGTGACTTCCTAAGGGAACGAGGTGATGCCATAGGTTTGCAAGCTCTGTTTCAAGGACTGCATCTGCTTTAAGTTTTTGAGTAGGGTGCATCTGACAGAGCAGCATCTAAGATGTATGTTGGAATCCCCTGGGCTAAGACAGTTTTCCAGAGGTGACACTGTTTTTCTCAGTGTCTGATAAACACATCTGTAAGATTAGTTTTTTCCACTTGCTATACCTTAGTGTTGCTAACAGGGCTTCTAGAGGAAGGTACCTTTTTGATGGATGCGAGCTTTAGTGTTACACACGAGTTCTGTTTTTAAGAGGAAGGAGTGAAACTGCATTGCTTTGGCAGGGAGTGGAGAAAGGAGAAATCTTTTGCCCCCTCAACTGAGGCAGGGCTTTGGAGCTGCTGAGCAACACTGCAGCACCGCATTGCCTCTCCGCTGGGCAAAGAAGATCTTGCAAAGCATCTTTGCAAAGAAACTGGCTGGAAACCAAAGCCTGGTCAATGGAATCTGTCTTCGGGTATTTTCAATTGATTTATGTCTCAGTCAAGAGGAGGCCAAGTAAGCATTTTCAGTTGCAATGGCTGGTGAGAAAACTTGGCTGGAGGTTAAGAAATGCTACTTTTCCTCATGCTGGATGGCTTGAGCTCTACCTAGCAGCCCTGCATGTGGTTTGCTGAAGCAAAGTCCCACGTTGAGGCAGAGGAGCCTTCAAGCCACTGAAGTTAAAAATCTCTCTTCGGTTCACTTCTTTTTCTAGAGCAGGGAGCTGGCAGCACAGTGTGTATCATAAGAGCTCCTGCACGGCAAGACATAGCGTAGTATTTAGTAGTCTGAGGTCGGTGGATGGTGTTGGGGGAAAGGAGGGCTTTGTGTCCAGTGCAGGCTTTGCAATGTCGAAGTTCTAAATTCATTCCCCAGGTCAGAAACATTCTGTTAGCGCCGTGTTGTCTATTGCCTTTTGGCAATTGCTTTTTCATAATTAAAACTAGATTTCTTGCTGGGAAACCCTTGACTTTGTGGGTAATGGATTGAACTAAACTGCATCTTGTCACCTGGTGTGCAGCTGGTGCTGGCCAGCCTTTTCTTACTCTGTGCTGGCCTAAATTGCTGCCTGTGAGAAGCAGGGGTCTACCAAAACCTTCTGGCCCCCAGAGGCTAGGGACCTTGAGAAACAATCCACCATTTCCTCCATTCCAAGTAACTGCAAGGGTAGGTCCACACTGCAGCATCAAAGGTGAACCGCTGGCACAGACAGACACTTTATTTTGCAGGGAGCTGTTCAATACTGTTGGCAGGTCAGCTGGATTCTTGTGTATAGCGGGAGAAAACCCAACCTTCCAGTGCCCCAAAGAGCAGCATAGCTGTGGGAAGCAGTGTAATGAGCTAAGTACCAGATAAAAGTGAGCCAGAAGACATCAAGAACCACTGTCTATATGCACCCATACAACAAGCATCACATGCTATACCTTGGCAGGTAAGGCTGGCCACTGGGTTAAGACAGACTGCTGCCAGACAGACTCATCCATGGCACAGCAGTATCCGTGACAGAATCTATCAAACAAAAATATTCCAGTTAAATTTGGTGAGATACGGAGGTTTGTTTTTTTTAGGTGGCACAACTCATAAGGCAATACTTTTGAGGATCTCTCATTTAGTGAAGAGCTTGGATTTCACCTTCGGAGTAATGCCAGCTCCTGACCAGAGACCATGCCATAGCCAGCTTTAGCATCACCCCATGGCACAGAAGAAACTGGTTTACCTTATGTCACAAATGCAGCTGTTTAAAGAAGCTGAGAAATCAGACAGGTTGAGCTGATGCAGTAAGAACTGGGTGTATCAAAATAAAATTTATTCTTAAAATGGCCAGTTTACACATAACAGCAAAGGTTACATAGGGAAAAAGTGCAATTAGTGAAGGAGACTTATTTCACCTTAGTATTTACTGCCTTGCTGTACTGCAAGTAGCTTCAGACTCAGGATATTATTTCTTAGCAATGGGCAAAAATGTGTTTATATTTTGACGTTAACGCCGTTTCTGTGCAGTTAAAAGGTGTACCAGTATTCATGCCTGCTGAAAATGTCTTACACACATCTTGCATGAAACACAGATTGCCTTCAGTTTGACGTCTCAGAAAGCTAAATTATAAGCATAGAGATATAAAATATACATTAGAGTTTACTGAAGTCTTAAAAAAAAATGAGGTAAAATAAACCAGAGCGGTTTTCTATTTATGTGCAAGCCTATATTCAGTCTAGGAAAACCACATAGTAGCAACCCTGCTCTTTTAAAGAAATCAGCTTTCACAAAGTGCAACTAATTCACTGTCTTCAATATGAAGGACCTTGCCTATGTTACACACTTGTGAAAAGTCATCACTGACTTTGCAATAGGAAGCAGGATACTTGACCATCAGATGCTGTAAGATTAGATCAGGTGATGAGTCAAATCATCTGATGCTGCTACAGACTAGGAAACTTACAAATTGCTTTGTTTTGTCACCTAAGGTTATTTTTGGCATGTAGGGTGGTTCTTAATTTTTTTTTAAAGGCACATTTTTCCTTCTAATGTTAGAAAGTAACAATCTGCCTGTTGAATAAATAGGATGATGAAGTGAAGGTTACATTTGTTCTCAAATGCAAGACATGGATTATTCACAAAGCTAACCAGGACACAGATGTCTTCCCAGAGCAGCAGTCACTTCCACCACTCAGTGTGCATAGTTTTATGTATTTTCCCTCTTATCCCATAGAACTTTTTCTGGGATTTTTGAAGACTAGTTTTGGAAAGATTAAATTAGAGCATCTTGTCTCCAAATCATACAGCACATCCTACCTCATTCCTTTTCCCACTCATCCATTACCCTCTCCAAGTTTCTTAACCAGTACTGTAGCCACAAATCCTAGCCACACATTCCTACCTGCCTCTGCTACAAGCCCATAAAGGGTTATAGCAAGCCTCTGTCCTGACCACATCACCTCATCCCTACTGGTGCAAAATTAATTGTGATGTTCTGTTCACATAATGTCCCTGTGTGTACACACGTACTCTCACACATGCAGTTACTACAGCTTGCTAAGATACCATCGCCTTCCATGCTTCCTTGCAAAAGCCTCTCTCCTAGTGACTCGGAGTCAACAGCAGAAAGAAAGCAGCATATACTTAATGTAAGGGCATGCTATTTCTATAGTATGTAGCATACGCATGGGTTTTATCTTAGTTTTCTTTCCTTCCAAGGATAAGGTCTGGCTAAGAATTTCAGTAGCATAATATGGTTTAACAAGTCTCACGGACTAGTGAATTTGGATTTGTTCAGCCAGCCTACAAAACCTGCCAGGTGGTTTTGTCACATAGTAGGTGAACCAGAAAACTAACAGTGTTCTGTCGTCAAATGGAACAATGCTTCCTCACTAGTACTGATCACCAATATGGTGATGAATTTTCAATCCGACCCAAGCTCTGCCACTGGGGAAAGAGACCACTGGACAGCCTCGGACTGCCTAGTTGATCAGGCTCTCTCTCTTGTCCTCTCCTTGGAGTCTGAAGATCTACACAGTCTTTCTTGGCAGATGGTATCTGAACACCATCAGACTTCCACTCTGCATGCAGAATCTTGTAATTCTGACCCTCATTATTGTCCCAGAAGGTATGTTCTCCACTTTGGTAAGAAATGCAAAACTCTATCTTCTCCTCAGAGGAAAGGGCAGGAGGAAAGTCAATGGTAAATGAGAAGGTATCATTTTCAGAATCACTGTAAACATTGTTCATGTATACACACTCAACGTCTGTGTAGGTCTTCCATGTATCAAAGGTGATTCGAACCTGAACCTTTTTTTCAAAACTCACGTTCTTCACTTTCACAGTACCTGACAGCACCTTCTCTTGCAGGGTGCAGTTCTCCAGGCAGACCAAGTTCTTCTGCAGGCGATTCCTGAAGTCCAGGTAGTCAGCTGAGGGCCGAGGGAAACCCAGAATCAAGTTTTTCTCCTCATGTAGCTTTAAGCCAGATGTTATATTTTCAATGCCTAAAAGGTCAAACTGAAGATCCCACCCAGGGTGCTCCTGGAACTCTGAGAAGGTGTGTATCGCAGTCAGGGACAGCCCCTTCGAGTCCGCGAACACCACTCGCTTCTTGGCTCGGGCTGCCGAGTGGTTCCAGTCGCTCTTCTGAGCTTCAGAGTCACGTTTCACATGAAGACACGGTCTGAGAGGTTTGAATCTGTTCACAAAGTTGTTTCTTTGGCAGTCCTCAAGGGGGCTGAGAAAACTCTGCAGTGGTGGAGAATGGGCTAAGCAAATTCTCATGGCCACATCCACAGGCATGATGGAGCTTGGCAAGGGTCTCGGGTCCAAGATCTGTATCATTCTGAAAGGAGCAGAAAGGCAGGATGTTATTATTTGTTACATCAGGTAAGAAGCTTCTAAAGAATGCATATTTGCTTCATCTGCTGTCTTAATTATTCATGGCTTCATCTTTGCACAGCTTTAAATAATGCAGCCTAAATTAAAACTGACAGTTCAAGCTAAGGAACTGGGGTGAGACTATTCAGTCATTTCTTGCTAATTCTGAATGCTTTCAGTTTAAATGTAGTTTAATTTGCTCTTTCCAAACCTCTGAAAAATGTATTTTTGTACCAGCTAATGAAAGACATTTCCTTCAAAAATACAGAAAAGAACATCCTAATAGCCTGTAAAATAAATCCAGTTACAGTAGAAGCGTTCATCCACTTTAGCTTCTCTTTTAGAGACTCTGAGCCAGGTCTTAGAATTCCAGCAAGCTGGATCAGCTGCTTCATCTCTGAGCAGAGACAGCACTATATTAGGCAAGTAGCCTATCCCATCGGAGCATCAAATGGGACACTACGTACCTTGATGCAGAACCATCACACTGTGGCTCTGAATAACTGCAAGTGCATTTACTAGGCACTCTGGTTTTGGTTAATTCAGATGAATAAAAATGCTGAAGTACCTCTGGAAATATTTGTTTCTGAGGTATTAGCCCAAGTCTAGGTTAAAGAGCTCTTTGGCACTGTTAACACTGACTGCTGAATGAATAGGCGAAAAAAACCATGGGGGAGTGACACACCTTATTTTTTCACCTCGTTGTGCTTCAAGAACTGGCTTAAAAACATCTTTTTATAATGGCCAAAGTCTATGCTAAAAGCCTACTGCAAGTCTTCAAAGAGAATGCTACAGCTTTATTTGTAAAGACTTACTCATAACCCTCCCTCTCAGATGACAATCACAATTCCTGTGCAGGAATGTGGCCCATTCAAAGCCAGGTAGCTTGAATATTTGTGAAAAGGGGCTTCAACTGCAGCACAGCCCTTCTGAGAATGATGCAGTCCTTGATAGAAATATGGATTTTTGGTGAGTCATGGGAAGCCAGAGCATTTGCTTTGTCGCTTAAAAAAAAAATGGCTTTCTCCTTCCCAGGGTTCTCACTGGTATTCCAGAGCCCTGCCAAAAAAAAAAAAGGCAGCATCAGTGCTGGCCTCTTAATTCTCCTTGCCTTTTTTTTTTTTTCTTTTACTGTGGCAGTACTAGCCATAATAAGACAAGGAGAGTACCAGCATCAAATTAATCAAGCGTTGCTTTGCTTTAATAGGGAAAGAGCTGAGGCTTCGAAAATGCTCTCCGTGCAACTTTGATGACCAGCTCCTGGGGCAGCTGGTCCCAGGTTTTTGCAGCACAAAAACAAACAAAAACAAAACAAAAAAAAAAAAAAAAAAACCCACACGAGAGGGAGGAAAAAAACCCAGACACCCGAAACAACAAAAAACCCAACGAACCAACGAAACCCAACAACACAAGCTGAGCAGAGCGGGCTGCTAGAAGAGGCTACACTGAACGGCCAGCAATGGAGGGGTGGGTTCGGCCACTGGAACAGGCACTGCGGCAGCACCGGGGCGCGTTTGCGGGACCTGTGCAAGCGGCGGCGGGGAGCGGAGCGCGAGTCCGGCGGCTGGAGCCCGACGGCCGCCGTCCCGGCGGGGCGCAGGGAGCGGGGGTGCCGGGGCGGGCGGCGCTTACCTGCTGCAGTGCATGGGGCCGCGCAGCCGCCTGCTGCTGCCGGGCTGCTCCCCGCCTCGCCCGCGCCGCCGCCTTTATGGGGCCCTGCCCGCGGCGGGCGGCCAAGGGGCGGCCCCGGCCCGGGGGGGGCGGCGCGGCGGGGCTCGGCGTGCCCCGGGCCCGCGGCGGGGGGCGGCGGCTTCACGTGTGGCGGCGGTGCGGCGCCGTGGGCCCCCCTGCGCGGGGGCGGCCGCCGTTCCCCCGCCCCTTTCCCCCCAGGGCTCCGTGCCCCGCTGTGCTGCGCGCTGGTGGCCCGGGGCGCGCGCTGTCCCCGCTGGCACGGTTCGTAGCTCCTGCTGCCGGCGCCCCGAGGGGGCGGCCGGGCAGAGCCTCCCGGGCAGGTATCGCTGTGCCCGGCATGGGGTGGGGGGGCTGCGGCAGGGCAGGAGCCTGCTCCGAGGTGTGCCCGGCCCTCCCGTGCCCCTGCGGCAGGGCAAGAGGCGAGGCTGCTGCAAGGCAGCTGCAGGGCACCAGGAGTGTCTGATGGGGCTCCTCCAACCCCTTCCCCTGCAGCCAGCCGGGAAGCAAACGCGTTTGCTACACGAGATTTCCGTGGGAAGTGGGTATTGTTTCACGTGTCACAGCAGGGCTGCTCCAAGTCACTGCTGAAGGGCTACAGTCCTAGCAGAACAAAAATAGTAAGCGGTTGAAATTACAGACTGTCAGCCTTGTTGAAAAGGAGCTGGAGCCCTACCTTGAAGGAGAATGTTGCCAGAGCCAGAAATGTGTCATCCTGGAATACAGCTGTCTGTATCCTAGGTGAAAAAGTACTTTCCGACATTTAATTTGGTGCTGATGGCTGTTCACTTCCCACGTGTGGGGATCTGTGCACCACCTGAGGACGTGACAGGCCCTGCTGTAGTTCTTACCTGTTTCTGGAGCAAAAGGACAAATATGAGCGGAACATGGCCCCGCAGCATGAGCCGCGGCGATGCTCCCTTACTGCTTACCTGCTGCCTCCCGGGAGGCCCCGGGACCCGCGAGGCTGATGAGCCCTCGCAGATGCTGGAGGGAGGCAGCCCGGGGGTGACGGTGTGCTGTCTTCTGCAGGCTGCGAGGCGCCCAGAGAAAGTCCATCCCCAAGTTACTGCTGCTCAGAGGCTGTGCCTTGGCTGCTAAGCGGCTCTGGGGGTCTTCTGTGGCTCGGCAGTTTCACTGTCACCTACTTGCTGGTCCATCTGCTCTTTCCCAAGGGCAACAAATGACTTGCACTCACCCTACAAGATGTGATACAGTCTGTGAGCTGTGATTTTCTGAGTTCATAATTTTTACTGGTAGATGAGACCATGCACAAATGAACAGCAGGAAGTCCTGTGCTCTGCATGAAGTAAAGGGGGCTTACTGTGATGAACAGATGATACAGGATTTTTCTGGCTCACGCAAATTATTTTTCTGTTCTTGGCTTGTGAGGAAAAAAATAATAATGAAAGGTTCCTCTGCTATGTGCGAGAGTTTATTAGGAGACAGTGTGTGAGCGTGGTGCGTGGTGACAAGGACACCTCTGTTTTGGATTCAAGCTACATAGAAGCAAAGAAAGAAAGAGTCATGAAAGGGCTCGAGAGGGAAGGCTTCTGCTGACTGATGCGTGGCACACCGATCAGTACGCTGTCTCTGTACTTATAATGGGAGTATTCATAGGAGAGTAAGACTTTGGTTGCTTAGCTCAGACCCTTGGTGACTGAAGTTCCTGCCTTTTGCGCCAGTATGTGTCACACAGATGAAGCCTGAAGCAGTACTAGCAAGGTAGACAAGATTTTGGAAAGTACTGCTCTGTTCCCTGGCACCAGTTATTCAGGATGACCTTCCTTGGTTCTCTGCTTCTCAAGTCACATCCCTGCCACTCACATCATGTTCTTCTCCTTTCCTTTCTCCGTCTTCCTTATGTCTTGGTGACTGCCAGCTCCCTCTCAAAGGCAGATGATATTTTCTCATCGTTTGCCCAGGGAAAATGCTAGAAAACAGTACCTGTGCTCTGGAAGCCTTGTTAGTTGCAAGGGTTTTATTTCTCTTTAGGAAGAGAGACAAATACTTTCAGCCCTAGCCACCTGCCTGGCAGCAGTAAGCCCAACATCCCTTGCAGGCATAAGGGAGGGCCAGGCACATGGCTGGCATTTACCAAATCTCCTCTATATACCCATTATAAAAAAGAGTGAACAACTATGGTGAAGTTTTATGACCCTATGCTGCTTGAATCTTTGTCCACACAGCATCCCCCACAGCACCACTTAGCTGAGCTGCTGCGTTATTGGGGAGCAGCTGGGGCTGCTGTATCACACTGCCTATGTGCAGGCATTAAATAAGACCTGGGAAATTATTTTATTCTATGCTTGAAACTTGCACAAAAGGAGTCACCTCAAGGCTTTGCTACAGACATTTCTGCTACTATGTACTAGCTCATTGCGCTGTTTGCCGCTATAAAACATTTTGTTCCCGTTGTGTTAATATCTGTTTTGCCCAACTTAGAAAACATCAGGAAAGATTATTTAAGGTGATATGCTTAGCAAAAAAGCAGTATTGAGATACAGAGGCTTTCATGGGCAGATCATTGCCCAAGTCAGTAAATATGGACTGGATACAGCAACTTCATGCCTACTTGGTAACCTGGAGCACATTCATGGCCATGGACTGGTGCCCCAATTTGCAGTTGCCAATACAAGCAGAGAGCATTGTGCAGGGCCAGGGTGACTCTTTCCTCATCCGAGGAGATGTCTCTGCATCGAGGCAAACTGACAGGGTTATCTCAGGTAGCACACCAGTTTGCACTGTCAATGATGGTTCCCTAGCTGTATTTTTTATAGAGGACTCAGATTTCCAGTTATTTTGGTTGGGCAGCTCGCCTGTCATCAGCAGCTTAAAATGTAGATCTACCCATTTATCTTGCGTTTCAAATAGGACTGCTAAAATGGGAGCACCGGAGGAAAAAAAAAATCATTGTCTTACTGTGCATTTGACAGCACTTTGTGGCGTGTCAGCTTTCCTGATGTTTGTAGGTACATATAGGAGCAATGGCAGAAATACAATCCTGGAAGAGGCAGGGTTGATTATGCAATCAAGGCTCATCATAGGGTGCTGTACCTTCCGACTACTTCTGTAACACGGAAAGCCAAATGGATCACCTAGACTCGTTCTTTGCCTTTTTCTGAAAACATTGCACTTTAAATGTGAGAAGCTAATTGCAGTAAGTTAGCTGTAGTAAACATGGTTTTAGTATCGTCACTGTAGTTTCAGTAAACTTTAAATGTATGTTTTTAAAACTAGTTTGCAGCCTAGATGATCCAGAGGAAATGTAAGGCACAGGCTTACTTTGCAAGGAGTTTACTGAGGTTGCTCAGTGACAAGCAGGCAATTGGGTTCACGCTGTTCTGTTCAAAGACAAATACAGGGTATTAGCTCCACAGTGAATGCTTTTATATGCTGACAGCCCTCCGGGTCTCACTGTTCTTCACCTGTCTGAACTAACCAACACTTTTCAATCAGCAGCTCTGAGAGCAGATAATGAGTGATTGTGCATTTCTGTCAACTGTTGAGCAGCAATGGGCTGCTGCGGTCATTTGTTTGTTGGCCCTGGTCATTTTATGGCAGAGTAGAATGAAAGAGCTGTTTTTTCCACTGTGTGTTCTGAAATTGAGTAATTAAACAAGGGTTCTGTGGTTTACTGTGACTTTATTACTTTCAGGTCGCTGTGCTTCTCTGCCATCCTCCCCCACAGCTCCAGGAGGGAGGAAAGGGAATATGTTGCAGCTGAGGATATAGAAAGGGTTCGATGGCCTTTGGCATTTAATTGAAGCCTTATGAAGCAAAGATAAGCATTTCCTTAGAGCAAAGTTAAGTCATGACCATATTTATAGGAAAAAAAAGTCTAGAGAGGAAAAAAATATAAATCTCCATTTCACTTGCATAGTAATGCACCACTTAAAAAATTGTTGCTGTTTGCATGGTGAGAGAGCTCATTGCAGTTATAATGTGCAATTTTAACTGGGAAGGTTTTGATTTTATTTTGGGCTTGAGACTAAAATCAATTGCTAGGCCAAAGGCAAAATACTGAGGTTACTAGAAAACAGAAAACATCCACCTTCTTTTGGCTGGCATATATTTGGTTCCTGCAGCATCACCCAGCACCTGTAAATGCAGCAGAGCTTTACTGAAAGAGTAACTGTGACACGGAGAGACATGTCCCATTAGTTCAGGGGACAGTGATGTCACACAAGCTGTACAACAGCCTTTTTTCTTTTTTTTCCCCCCCTTGCATTGAGGTCTTCTGTTCAATATCTGCTCTTGCTACTAAGACTAATCTTTGTGCATTATCTCTGAAGCTGGGCAGCAGGTTTTTATGAAAGTGGCTGAGTTGCAAATAGTAATTATTCAGGTGCATAATGATTCAATTCCAAGTAACTATTCAAGTCCAAACTGAGTTGAGCCTGTGTGGCTTTGAAAATTTAGAGTTGGTGATTTATCCAATGAAACAGTGAGCAGAATTCTTATTTAGTCTTAATAGAAGGTTATTTTCTTTACTTGCTTCTCAGAGCCCTTTGGTGAACTTTGAAAATTCCTAATGGTTATGAATATATACTGAGGAAACTTGTCCTGGGAAACACCATTGTTTCAAGGATTTCTTCAGTGCTGGCACAGTCCATATGAGGAATAAATAAGGTTTTGATCTTTTCTGGTTTTCTTACTCTGTTCCTCATGGTTCGACCAGACCTAGCATGCTTCAGCCTTTGGAAACCCCTCATCAAGAGGGCACCAGTAACCTGTGACCACTTGTTAACAGACAAATCACAGAAAATCTGGAAAAAAAGTATTCCAGTGCCCATAAATCTCCTTTTTCTTGTGATGATACTGCTATGCTTTGGGAGACACCGAGAGCATTTTTTGTTGATATCATTCAGGATGAAATTGCTGCTAAACCATGCTTATTTGGAATATTCTGCTTTTGGAATAAACTTTAGATTTTGGAAGAAAGAAGGTAAAAAAATCAAATGAAACATTTCAAAAAGACAAAATGACATAAAGCTGGGGATGGGAATAGTAATTTCTCAGGAATATTTAACTTTTCTAGATATTACATTATTAGACAATGTTAAAAAACTCAGATTTTGCCAGGACAGTGAATCTGTTTCCCACCCCGCCGCAGCTTGCTTGCAGCAATCCGGCCTTTTTGCAGATCTGCCCAGCAGAATGCACCCATTCCCTAGACAAAGGGTCAAGCAACATGCAGCCAAACTCAGCAAGAAATTATGCAAAGATGGATGGTGCAGCAACTGTACAATAATCAGTCTCACCAGGATACGAGATAGGCCTAACTCTTTAAGCAGTGGCAGGGGATCTAGGTCTGGGTCTTTTTAAGTCAATAGCAAAAGTTCTCGCCAATATTGGGTCTCAGAACTTTGTAAGGTTAAATTCAAAGGCATTTAAATTTAAGGCATTTAAATTCCTAGAAACTGAAAGCTTGGGACTGAATTAGAAGCTAGAAATTGATTTCAAATTTCTAATCTTATTAAGACTGATTAATGACAGATTAGTCAATGGTAGATGAGTTGTTGCTTTGGAAATTAGTAGTGCAAGAGAAGTGCATTGATTTCTGAAACAACTGACATAGAAAAAGCACAAAAGTATGTCTGAGGCTGCTCAAATGTTTTGTGTACTGTGATTACATTATATTCGGTATTTCAAGCAAGATTCCCTTAAACAGCTTTTATACAAAATGCAGCCTTTTAAAAGTATAATTGCTTTGGTTGTATGTAATAAGCAACATGAAATAGAGACAATGCCATGTTACTTATAAATTGCTGCTACTTAGAGTTAAAAGGGAAAGAAACTGAAAGAAGGAAGAACATGAATGTAGGCACTGGAATAATCTGAACTTCTAATGAAGGATTCATAAGTGCAGAAAACAAAACACATACATATATTTTATACAGGAATATAAATCTGGCTTATGAATACAGACCGGTTTTTGAGAATGCAAAGGCCCTTCTAGATGTTTAGAAGAAATATAATATTTCAGTGTTATTTGAAACTACTTTTTTTTCTCAATTTTTGTGTTGTTTTTTAACCATGCACCCAAGAAGGTTGAAACTTGAGATTCTGTGGCCAAGTGTTTCAAAAATATAAATCAAGTTGCTGTGTATAGATAATCAGTCTTTATTCTCTATTCTTTTTCCTAGGCCCAGGTGGAGGAATTACCTCTGCTGATAAGTAGTCTTCTCCAAAGAAAACAGTAAGTGAAATGCTGCTTTGTGCAATTGGGTTTACGTTTAATCCTGTGTGACCAAGCAAATGTTGGTTGAGTAGACACTTCCATCAGGTACGTGGGAAGTATTTTTGTTCTTCGCAGTCTTTCAAGAAAAAACTATTTCTTTATCCACATGTGAACAATTCCTTACAGCCTTGCAGGAGCCACATGATTTTTCAATGTGATTACCATTCCCATACGACTTGCGTTGGATGAAAACCTTCATCCTGAATGAGCATTTCTATATCTGACAGCAGCCCAGCTAACACTTGCAATATGTTCACCCAGCATTTAGAAGCCTTTGACAGGTCTGAATAATGCTCCTTTTCTTGTTCTACCACCCAAGAGACACGATCCATTCCTGTATTTAAGGTTCTCTACAAGGTTCTTTTTGTCTTGTGTATCACAAGGGAGGAACAGGGTTTGGAAATCAGTACAGTCAAATTCTGTGTCAAGTTTTTCTTGGATTTGCTATGTGGGGGGGAAAAGCTCCTCTATGGCATAGGTCTAAGAGATGAATGAACCTTTTCTGTTTCTGATTTAGTCTAATTTCTAATCGCTTCAGCCGTTAAATTGGAGTTTCCTAGGATCTGACATAGTTATCCTTTTTGGATGCACGACATATATATATGTGTGTGTGTATGTATTTCCCCAGCTTCACAGGGTCAGACTTCCTGCAGAGATTCATTTCAGTTTCAGATTTCCTGGAAAGAATGAGGCTCCTAAATCCAAACGCTGTAACAGCATCAGTCTTGTTTCATCCTGAGTGGGGCAGAAAGTAGTTAGGGCCCTGAGTGTAGAAAGATCTGTGGCCTAAATACCATATTTGCAAATTAGTTTCCTTAGTTTATTCTTGGATGCTGCTTCCCAGAACACATAGACTTTACTGTCAAAATGTACTTGCTCCATATATGCAATAACACTTACAGTAAGTTTTGCAATCTTTAAAATGGGTTTAATCAGTGAGAAAAATCTTGCATGCTTATCTGGAGAATTACAGTTATAGAATAACCGGTTGCAAGAGGCCTTTTGAGGCTGTCTAATCCAGTCTCCTCCTCAGAACTGGACTAAGTTAGACCTTGCTTGTCCAGATGATCTTTTAATACCTCCAAGGGCAGAGAGTCTACAGCGTCACTGGCAACCTGTGCCAGTGGTTAACCACTGTTGTAATTTTTTCCATGTATTTATCTGGAATTCCTTTGCTGCAACATGTGAATGCTGCTGCCTCTTTTCCTTTTGCTGTACATCTTGGGGGAAAGTCTGGTTTTATCTTCTCTCTGCTCCCTCGTTCAGTAGTGGGAGGCTGCATGCTGACCTACTGTTACTTAGCCGCCTTTTCTGCAAGTTAAGCAAACTCAGGTCCCACAGCCTCACCAACCACCTTGGTGACCCTCCACTACTTTCACCCCAGCTGGTCCACGTGGCTTTCTTACTGAGGGACCCAAAACTGGACACAGTTCTCCAGATGCAACCTCACAAGTACCCCACAGAGGAGAATAATAATTTCCCTTGGCCTTTATTTCAAGATTTTAAACAAGATCAATGGTGTTCTCTCATACATGGAACAAAAGCAGAACTTGTTTGTTTGCTGTGGCAAAGCCTCGGTACAGGTTGGTATACAGAAACTTGTGCAACTTCTTCAGGGCTGTTTGGTTTGTTTGGGAAAGAGCAGTTATCTCGCTGGTATTTAGGCATACAATAAGTTACATTTTATTTGTGCATTGGGGGATTCTCTTTTTATCACTCTTGGTTCCAAATCTGGCAGTTTTGGAAATCATTCTCTCATATATGATTTCAGTCATCTATGGAGGGGATATTACATTTCTGTAAACAGACTATTGCAATCTTTCTCTCAAGCCTCCAGGGCTTTTGATTTAACATCTGCCTCCATTTCCAGATGACACCTGTTCATGCTTATCTGTAAAACTGAAAAAAAAGTTTCCCCCAGAATGCTAAAACACAAACCATTTGCTTTGCTTGCTGTTATGGACAGGCCAACTTCAAACCTCTTTGGAGACTTTTGCTCTGACACTACATCTTAAGATCTTCCACATCTCTATTTCTGCACATGTTGCCACTTCCATTTTCGTATCTCTTCTTCTAATTTATTTTGGTTCTGTGACTTCTCATGCTGTTGATTCGCATTTCACCTTCTCATCCCTTCTGTCTCCAAGTCTGGTTCACCACATTTCCCCTTTATCTTCCTTAATCTATTACCCAAGGCTTATTGCCCTGTTAGCTTAGCAAAAGCCACTAAGATTTTCATTACTACTTTACTTCATCTCACTGAAGCATTCAGGCTGGCAACCTTTCAGTTTTTCTTTCTGAAGCCCATTAAAAAGGCATCCAATGCAAAAAAAAATCACAGGTGCTCTTTCACCATGCTGTTTCTACAAAAATTTGCTTCAAACCACATAAGATTGCTCAAATGCTCATCTAACCCACACATATCCGTCCTGGTTAGTTCTTTTTAGTCACCTTGTGTTAACCAAGCAACTGGCTGGACTTTATTCATTGAGCAAAATGCAGCTCATGCGCTAACTTCATCTAACTTGCATTCTACTGCAAAAGTGTAGATCTCACCTCGGTGACACTGACATACATTTGCTAGTCACAATGTACTATTTAAGGGTGTGAGGAGTTATTTGAGGACTTCTGCCTGAAGGAGAAGGCACTGTGTTGGAGGGGAAAAGGAATTCTGCTTTTATTCCCAGACCAGTAAAAAGGAGAAAGCTTCTCTTAACCAGGGGTAGTTAGAAATTTTTATTTGTTACAAAATTGCAAAGTTTAGAGGAAAAAATGTAAATCAGAGTGCTTCTTGGAAACCTAACAATTTGGTTTTTTTTTAAAAAAAAAAAAAACAAACCAAAAAACACAACAGCCTTTCTCTTTGCCTTTAGCAAGGAGTTCTACCAGGGACTCCTTCCCAGAGAATGAGGTGGGACACAAAATAACACAGGCAATGTATGGCATGGTATCCACGTCCTTGCCTGGGCTAGGGAAAACCCATCCTAAATATCCTTATCCTTGATACATATTTCTCTGCAGTACCTCTATGTATGCAAAGTTTCTTAGCTCTAACAGAGAAGCTGAGAGAGACAGATTCCAGTACAGGCAGTTTGCGGGCTACCCATAGGGCAGGAGCAGGCTGTCTCCTGAGCCAGCGAGTGCCTGGCCATACCAACTGGCTGTTATGGGAGAGGAAGCTGGGATTCTGTCCTTTGGGAGCAAGGGAGGGAATGGAGGGAAGTAAAATATTTACAAAGTGAAACTTAATGAATCTGTTTCCATCCAACCCAGAATGTCAACATTTTCAAACTGTCCGTCCCCCAAGGGAAAGGAAAGTTGCTCCACTTGTAGTTTTTTTTTTTTTCTCAGGGTAGTCATAAAGACATTGAGAATGAAAGAAAATAAACTCTAGTTCTATATAAAAACGGTAGCAGAGAAATTATGTATCTATTTTATTACTGCCATCATCCATTACACATTTGGCTTCATTGGATAATAGCCATATTCATAATTCATACAGTCTGTATTTGAATATCCCCCAAAGAAGGTATTTAAGGGGAAACTTCTCTGCTAGTCATAGCACAGCAATGTTGAAAGCAGGATGGGGTGTTGGTCAATGGAACGTCTGTTTTAGAAATGACACCTTATGATCAAGGCTTTAGCTCCAAAATCAGGTTATGAATTCCCTGCAGGTATAATACCAGAAAATAAAATAGTGTACATGGCTTTTTTATGTAACACAATGTAAGTACAGATAGAGGAAGAGAAATGATGATTCATTATCTGTTCATCCAAAAACCAAGATTGCTGATTCATATGCTACATCCTAAAGCTTCACAAGTCTAAACGTATTCTTGACTATTGTCAAATCTCTATAAAAAGATGCTGTGCACAGGAGCATGCCCATGCTTCCTGTCATTAATCTTGTTCCTAAATCAAAAGGTCTAGGTCAGCCTTAGACTCACTGGTATGTAATGTCTCTTTTAGTATGTCCTACTTCTAGCATCCCTTGTTATAAGCTTTACAGGTAATACAGCATCAGTTTTGTCCTCTGTGGTTTCAAGTAGCATGCAGAACTTTAAAAATACGTAATATAGTCTACAGCACACTACAGCTTTTGTAAATTGCATTCCAGGCTCATGCTTGTGCCCTGGTTTTTTATAATAAACTTATATAAAAATGAAGGCAAATCAATCCCTCTTGAAGGTAAAGGTTGTTCTGTCCAAGGCAGGGAGCTTCCTGGACTCAGACTTCTTTTTTTTTATTATTTTTTTTTAATATATATATAGTTTGTTGAAATAAGTAAAACCTTCTTTCTAGCATTTTTATCAAAATAAGGCATTAATCTCTATTTTGTTTAAACCTATTAGTCTCAGGTGCATTGTTAATTAGAAACAACTGTGCCTTATGAAACTGCAGACTTTCTGAGAAATGTGAGACCTACTCCAGTGTAAGCCCATCAAACTAGTGTGAAGTGACGAATAACTTGTTACCACTTAAATGCAGGTGGTCTCTGGCATGATTCTCCAGCTGATTTTTCTCAGCTAAGTCAACAAAGATACTCCTCTTGCTTTTGTGGGTCTTTGAGGTCCTCTGTTCTTAGGATCATTTCCTTTCTTTATCCATATGAATTGGAAAGAGTAATTACACTCCTGAAGATCTTTCCCTGAACAGTATTACCACACTCAGTGGGTAACTCTTACAGTGCAAGTAACAACGAGGGTGGAAACTCCCTTGAAACTCCTACTGCCAGTCTTTTCTTGGTGGGGCAAGGAGATGCTTAGAAAGCCATGCAATGGGGTGTGCTCTGAGTTTTGGCAGAATTCTACTTTCACGACGTATCATCCCCACGGCCACAATAGTTTGCACAAATTTAACGGAGTATGAGGTTCCTCTGAATACATGGGTTTCTGTACTTCAGTGCCAGTATAATTCAATCTGCTTGAATGGTGATAACCAACACCAATCTGTTGCAATGCTGAAAAGAAGCACTGTAAAAAAAGCTGTGATAGTTTCAAGAAGTGTTGCCTAATATCTATTTCATCTGTCTGTATTGTTTATGGAAGAAATGGTTCAGCAGACTAGCTGAGCAAATACCCTACTTTCCCTGCAGATTAATATTGGTATAAGTTTCACAGCTGAGTGATGATGTTTTCATGCATTAGCAAAAGAGTCATAAAGTCAAAGATCTGAAACAAGGAACCAGAGCAAGACATTCTAACAGGATGGAACGGAGACTGACAGATATACCATACTATATACACTCCAACAACCTATAACCAAACTATTGCAGTATTCTTTGAGCCACTGTTACATCCTACAATATTTTAACTGTTGAGTCAGCATACTTTTAGCAGGGTAAGACTACAGGGTAAGAAATGTGTTAGACTCCATTGCTGTTACATAACATCATACCTAAGACCAGTTTTCTTCCTTGTTAAGTCTTATGAGTAGATGAGTTCAATTATTCACTGAGAATTCATTCTTGCAGAAAAATTGGCTACTCATCCATCTTAAATTTGTCTGTGGTAGCCTGGCTCAGAAGGCAGGTGTTAGGATGGCTGATGCAAAAATTGTATGCATGGATTCAGAGAGGATAAGAGAGATATGAGCACACATTCTGAGAAAATGCTTAGTTTGCTTCCCCCCACACCCCCACCTGAAAAATGGGGCGATGACTTCCTGCTAGGGGACACTTTTGAAGAGAAGTGTCTTGAATTATTTATTAAATTGGGTCTAACTGGGAGCAGGATACAAAGAGCAGGAGGAAATGGTGATGGAAAAAATGGATGCCAGACTAGGAAATGAGTTAGAGGCTCCATATCTCAGAGGCTTTGTTCTGTTTCTGAGCAGTGTCCCAGAATGGGTCCTGATGTGGCACTTTGCTATGGTGTCCTACACTTTCCTCAAAGGGGAGCAGGAAGAGAGCACTGCTCGTTCACGTTGGTCATTTTCTCCTATCACATATGTCATAATTTAATGTAACGTGCAAAGAAAGAAGTAAAAATTTTTTTACTTAGATACAGTGCCTAAATATGAAGGGAAATGTTATGTCTCCATAAATTCTGTATTTTCACTGTAGGTAAGCATTTTGTAGGCATATCTGATTTTATCCAAACATCACTATGCTGGCAGAAATTCCCTCTTGGGTTTTATTTTTCAAAAAGTGCCCTTGAGCAGCACTAAGCATAAGGGCCCTAAATTAGAGATGGTGTAGGCCACTGCCTTTCCTTTGCTTTGTTCCCTTTACCCTGGGCCTCAAATGGTGCAACACAAATGTTAGGAAAAGGTGACAGCTAAAATGGTGTGTGATGTTTTAAGAGGCACATTTTCCTGCCATCCCATTCCTCCTCCTCCTGCTGCTCTTTTTTTGTGCTTGCAGTTAGAGGAACTGTGCCAGTTCCCAGTGTGTCTGGCTGCTGTGGGTGCTAGCCCCAGGGCTGGGCTCACACATTCCCACAACAAACATTCCACAGTGGGAAACTCATTGGGTTGCTGGAGGGAATATAACAGGGGACTCAACCTGCCATTCTTGGCCTGAGGATGTGATGGGATCAGATCCATCCTTGCCTCCTCTCACTCATAGATAACAGAAAGCAGCCAAGAATTGATTCAATGATTCTTTCCAATTCATTTTGGGTCACGTCAAAGAGGTTTGATGAAGCCACAGCAGGACTGCAGATGAATTTCTTTGCCCTGAAAAATGACTAAGAGCTGTTATGTTCTCAGTTACAGCTGAAAGGCAGCTTAAAGTTATCAGCCTGTCAGCTCGAAAGTGGTGCCTCACTGTAACTGTGCTATTAGACTTAAAATATGCTAACATGACAAATGCAAAAACAAGGTTTGCATGTCAGTGGGTCTGCTGTGACCAAGCTCCAATTCAGCAGCTCAAATGCACAGTCATGAGCATGTCTTTTAAAGGGAAGGGTCTAGATTACATTCAGAAGCAATTTTAAAATAGGAGGGTGTTAGTTTCATATAGATAAACATGGGAAAGTGATATAAGGTGGTAAAAGGTACATAGCAAAGGAAAAGGACATACAATTAAGTCCCTGCAGGTCACTGTGGCCTTGCTTTGAATTCCTTCTGGGTTTAGCCTGGAATGTCAATGCTAAGTCAAGTCACTGTTTGAATGCAGCACAACACAACCTGCCCAAACTAAGCTGCAAAAGCCAGTTCCCCTGTTCTGTCCTATGTTTCTTTGTAAATCACTTGATGATTTAAAGCCTTCTGATAGCCAATGGAAAAATTGCTAGTTAATAAGCTGTTTAGAGATCCCTGAATTGAAAGGCAGAACTTGAAATGAATACCAGTCAAGATACCAAGAAATTATGGAAGGTCTTTCTCTTTTCTGTGATTAGTCCCTGGAAAAGGTTTTATTGTCATTTTATGAACATCCTTTTTTCTTGTAAGAGAAGCAATGTAAATTTTTCTATTAATCAGCCACAAAGCGCAGGTAATTTTCACACGATGGTGAAAATATTACCCCCCTACCCCAAAAAAAAACCATAATTCTGAGACTTTATATATTCACTGTTTTTTATTGTTTGTGATTCTTGGTTAACATTTATGCTAATGTTTCCATCCATTAATTTTACGTGTCCCAGTGTTTTGCAAAAGATCAAGGTACAAAATAGCCTGTGTGTAGAATTATAAGGTAATTTGTTAGCCATGTTTCTAAGGTAGCTGTTATCAAAATGAAAGCACCATTTTAGCCTTGAAAGCTGAAGGTCTTTCACGGCTTTTAAATTTCTGGTTTGAGATTTTTTTGACACATAATGCATATCATGTTCATGGTGGTTTCTCTTCACACAGCTTTGTTTTCCCTGAACAGTGGGCAGAAGGCAGGGTTTCCAAATGGCACCGACTGTGTTCCAAGATATATCAGAATGCTTGGCATCAGAAGTAAAAAAAGAGTAGAATTTGCCAGTACTCACAATAACCACATATCTAACTGCTTTACACAACTCCTCTCAATATAGATACAGAGGTGCTATATCAGGCTTTTACACAATGTAAGTTTGGAAGCTCTGTCTGGGGAGTATGAAGTCACCTAAGCCTTCACATTTGTGCTGGGATCAGCTGCAGCAGAAGCAGCAGGTTAAAAGAGGACAGTGGCAGTTTGCCTAAGAAAAAATAACTGCCAATAAATCCTCTGTCTAAAGTATTTGGACAAAGTGTAACTTAAAAATTAAAAAAATCAGTAACCGGGCAATTTCAAAATACAAACAGACAATCTCGGATTCCTTGTTTCTTTGTAAAGATGATATATGCTTCTGAAGTAGTTCAGTAACTAAAGGTCACATCTGGTTACTTGGGCTTCTCTTTCCTAAATTATGACTTTCAGTGTTGTCCCCAGCTGACTCTGTCCATACATACAGATCTCCAGCCTGACTAACGCTATGAGCTTGGCCTGTGTGAGAGCATAGCTTGGAGTTCATGCATTCCTGATGCTCAGACCAATAATAACAGCAAGGTTGTGACTACTCCATTCTGCCAGCGTAACTTTTTGTGTGGTTCTAGTATCACTTTGCAGCACACCTGCTTTTACTTAACCCCTCTTTCATTCTTGAGTTAACTCTTTTACCATATCTACAGAGAACTCTTCTACCATCTCTGCTGGTGAACCACCTCCATAAAAAAGCCCAAACAGCTGTAAATATGCTGCTTTGAAAGAGTCCACACAGCAGTGCCATACTCCCCGTCCACCTTCCATCTGTCCTGCTGCCTCACAAGTTGCTTGCAGCCTTGGTGGCCTGAGGTGCTGCAGTCTCAGCACTGTGAGGGACCAGCTTATGCCACCTCTTAGCCTGTGCTTCCAAGTTGGCATCTGACTGACAAGACTGGTGCTTTAGAGAATGGTCTCGGGGCAGCCATTGATGCATGATTTAGGTTTAGACAATATGGTTTCCCGTAGCTTTTTCCAGCAATGTACGTAGCATGAATACTTGCTTGATTTCTTATTCTATTGAAGCATAATGTCTCCAATTTCATATAAGAACTGGTTCTTCTCTTCAGGGGCTTATTGAATATTCCTTTTAAGAATGTTATGAGCTTAGCATAAAGAACATTACAAATCTGTCCATAGATAAATAAAACAGTATTGAGGAATGGTAGCTAAGGGAATCTATAGTAAGATTTATTTATTTCTCCATCCCTTCTGCCAGTGCAGAACTTCAGGCCTCCCCCAGAAAAACTGCCTGGCCCAGAAGCAAAGCCTGCAGTTTCCTTTCCTATCCTAAAGGGACTGGCAGTTGGCCAGCTTATTTAACAAAGCATTCTGGTATGTTACTGAACTTCCCATACCCAGGTCTCTCTATGTAAGTCAACATGACTACTCAAATATTACAATACTTTGCTAACCAGAGCAAGGCCACCTGGGGAAAAAAACAACTGATCTAGCTTTTAGCCAAGGTGGGCTACACCTACAGGACTCCATGAGGTCTCTACTAAAAGCAAAGCAATTCTCCCCCAGAAGTTGGTGTTGCTGTGCTGTTGGATGCAAGGGACAGTTTCTACTTCATACTCTTTGTAAGATGAATTCAGCTTTCCAGAGCTGCCCTCTCTGCTGAGCAGATGCCAAATGAGCCTAGCTCAAAAAAAGTATGATTTTATTTAGTTCCAAGTTTGTTTTGCTAAAAGCTTTTTTGGCTAAGTTGCAGGATTCCTAAGACCTCCTTGATGTTTCCTTACTGTGATTGCTCTGTTTCTGACAAAATGCTAGTAGCATTGAGGGCAGGCATGTATCAGATGTTCTGGTAAGGAAAGTCTGCACTTTGGTCATTCAGATCTTGGGTAGAGCAAGCAGACTTCTTTCAGATCACTCGATCTAGCTGTAAAATGGGAAATCAATATTCCTAATAAAATTATTAGATACGGTTCCAGTCTAAAGTGCCTGAATAGAGAAGAAAGTCCCCGAGTCATTTATGTACTCTCCTGAATATGCTGTCATAAATTCTACAGTGCTCTGCATCCCTTTGAATACGTAGCTGACGTTAGGGCTTTGCTGGTTGTGTCAAACTAATTCAAATGATAAAAAGAATTTGTTTGCCTACAATTAAAGACCCCTAGTAACTAGCATGCATTCCATATATTTTTCTCAAATATCACATATCTTGAAATAAATACAAATGAGGCCAACTTCTGTACAGTGCTTATCTGTTCCATAGGACTTTTGTTTACAAGCTGAGGGACACAAAAATGGCTGGGTGCTATGTCCTCATCTACACTGCAAGAGCTATTCTGGTCCACACTGAAGAGTTTCTGTACACGACAGTTACCAAGAAAGACAGCAGTAGCTCTGCTGCATGAGCTGTCCAGACAACAAAGAAAGGATCATCAGTGAAATTATTTCTGAAAAGAAACCCCAACAGTTACTAACCTACCAGGAGAAAGCTATTTCACTGTTACGTGCCTATGGGGCGTTTATTTTGTGTGCATGTATACTGTGTGCAGTGATAGTATTTCAGATCTCTTTAAGGTTTTAAGATCCTAATCATGTCCACTACCTCCACACCAATCTAATCTTCCATTCAGCTGTTCTGTTTCCAGTTTGGGAATTGTTCAAGTTACAAGATAGATCTGGAAAGCAAAATAGGCTCCCAGTGGGCACGTACTGGTGAAGTGTGAGGTAGGAGACTCCTTCAGCTAAGTACTTCGAGACCCCATCTTGAAGACCAAAAGGCCTGGCCAGATGAGGCAAAGAAGTGAAAAGGAAAGCGAGAAGGACAACCATTCACTCTCCTGGAGGGACTCCAGAATGATAGAACTTGAGATATATTTAGTTTTAACCCCAAGTAACCTTGTTCTTGAAATGACATCCTGTGTAACTTCATCTTAACAGCCATAGTTAGCATTTATGTAACTCTATAAAGTAAAAGAGCCTATTTTTTAATTTCATAGAAATGGATACGGTCACCGCTAAAATACAAGAAGGATAACTTTTAAATATATTTTCTGGATAACTAAAAAAAACCCCACAACACAGGATTACCCTATACACTCAAAAATGTTGCCACCTAAAGAGGAATTTATCAGGTGTTAGGCACTGGCTGTCCCGGTCAAGTACACAGCGGGTACATGCTATGCAAAATAATCAGTCCCAGGTGAAATACAAGCACTACTATTTACTATTTTTAGGCAGCTGGATTATATCACTGTGTAATCATGATCTTGACAGTGACCATAAGGCAACATTTCAACAATCAAGGTATGTTTGATACAAGAAGAAAACCAGTAATTTTCTTGAAAGAATGGAAAAATTCTTTTCCATGGATCAATAAAGACATAAATTACTGTTTCAGTTGCTTATAAAGAATTACAGAAACAAGTGCATCACAGAAATTATCCTAAAACAAACTGTTTGAACAAAGTGCTTAAAATTTTCCCTCTCTTGCTAGAAAATACAAAATCCAGAAAAAGGTTTTGTACGTACATAAATGGAATGTTACATTGCTATTTGTTTATATCACTCAACTATGGTAGAAAGCAACAATATTTAATTTGTTAATAGTTTCCCATTCTTTAAATGTATAGTATTGGCAATAAACAAAGCCTACCAATATACTAACTCTTCTTTCAATTAAGAAATCAATTTATAAATTGCATTACACATGGTTTTTGTGTGTGTCACACTGACACCCAAGACATTTTACTTTTAAAATGTTTTAATAGCTATTTTTAGTAAGCAGTTGAAAGGGAAGTAATTCACTTGTCTATTTGATAATTTTATGAACCAGCATGTAAAAGGTAACCCAAGAGAAAATACGAAGATCACAACAGTGAAACAGTTTGAACTTTGGTAACATTATTAGCATTTGTAGCAGGGAAGACCTCTTTGAACATAACATTAATAATCTGTCAATGAATGAATGGAAAATAAGGATGATTCTTTTGTTATAGTCTGTGTAGACATAATACAAAAATCCCTGCTATAGATAAGGAGTTAGTCTGCTATTGTCTTTCAGTTGCTATCCTTATGCCAAATAGTCACTGAATCTTTTTAGTGATATACTCTAGTGTAAAATCCAATAAATCCTTTGTACAGAATCAGTGAAGCTAACGGAAGGGGTTTTTTCTTGCACACATTTAGCCAGGGTAATACATACAAAAGTAGAGACCTATATGGCAGAAATGAAGCCAAATTAATGACTTTTAATTCAGTTTTGCAATTTAGTTTGCTCTTAATACAGTTCAAACATACAATTATTTTAGAAGTTTTTGACCACCCAAAGTTCTCCAAGTTTTCTTAGGCTCAATTCTACATTACATTTAAGGTATAACCAGCTGCCGTGTTGCTTTGCTTTGATCTGACAGGTCTGATAAATACAGCTCTTCATCAATTTGCTCATGGAACAAATAAATGAAACAGAAGATGTCCTTTAAGTGAGGATTAGTCCCTCAAATGCAGTGTGGCTGCCTACTCTCCATTCAGTAAGAATGCAAATATGTTTACCCCGGCAAATGTCTGAGACTTTGGAGATGTATCTGTGACACTGAGCAGTATCTTTGGATGGAGATTTTAAACCTTGCTTGCAGGAACACAAAAATTGTTTTAATGGATCACAAAAGTTTTTTTCTCAAAGAATATCCCTCACAAAATATACTCTGCCTTTCTTGAGATATTATTACTGGTCACAGTGTATTGCAAGACACTGGGAAAATCATCCCAAAGGAGACATTTCTGGTTGTCATGTGTTGGTTTAGCTCCGTGATTCCTTATGCTTAGCAGGACATAAATGTAACTGTGTTCACTTCTCATAATCCTCCTTTTAAAAAAAAAAAATGCTTTTTATTTTTATTGCTTTTATTGAGAATTTGTGACTTTACATTGTGACTTCAATAACCTTTTGAACCTGTTTTCTACTTTCTGTCACGCAGCTAAAAATCTGCTTAAATATATTCTTCACAGTAAGTCTTAGAATTTTAATGTTTTCATGTCTGATTTTAATATCACTGTAATGACATTCCTTCTTTTCATCAGAATTCCTCTTCTGAATCAGTGCCATGGACTATTTTTCAGTAGGAGCCTTCCATTAGAAATATCAAAATTAATTTAATTTGATCATCGTTACTTCATGGGGAAACTATAATTACTTCTGAAACCAAGTAACTTTCTTAGGCTTAAGTCAAGAATAGCCTGTTCTTTCCTGGCCCCCTCTCCCCTGGACTGTGGAACTAGCTGTTCCAGGAGGCCATCATTTGAATTGTTGAGAAATTGCCTCTCAAAGGTCTGTCCTGAAATAACATCTTGCCAATCTGTGCAAGTAGTTGGGGTAGTACACTACCACTTTTTTTTAAAAAAAACATTACATTTACTTGCTTTTTTGCTTTCCTTTACACCATGTACTCTGTATGGTATTTACATTCCATACTATAGACAACCAATTTATCCAAATTAGAAGCACAGGCTTCTTACACCATCAATGGAAAGAGGTGAAGTGCTTCAGAGGGCAATTAAGAGTGCATAGATGAGAAACCTGCCTGCTTTGTTAATTACTCAGAGGACCTGGATGCTTCTGTTAAATACCCAGGATAGATTGTGAAGATGCCTGGACCTCCCCAAAGCTCCCCCCCACCCCGAACCCCACCCCCACCCCAACTGGGACAGGAAACTAATACTGAAATTTGTTTAAGTAATGTCACTTGAACTGCAATTTAAATGCACGGTGAGTCTATCGTGAGTCTCTCACTAGTTATTGCTCTTCTGAAATTTTCTCCCTCTAAGATGATTTTCCCAAGATAATTATTGTTTCCCATCTCAGTCAGTTCTAGACAGATTATAACCTAAGTAGCCCACTTTTTTTTTTTTTTTTTTTTTTAATCAGTCAACTTCAGAAAAGCTGAATATGTCATGGCTGTACAGACATTCCAGTTTGCATTTATTTGCTTTCAGCTTTTTCATATTATTGTACCTGTTTAAGATACAATTAATCTGTTTTGCTGGCATCCCTAGTCAATGCTGACCTTTGGCCCTACTGCTCCTCTGCTATTTCTTCCTAATAAGAAATAACAATTTCCCAGGCATCTGTCATGTTCCCATAATGGTAGCCTACATAATTCTGCTTTGCATTTGTGGAGTCTATGCTTTTTAAAAAAAACTCTCTGTCCTCCCAGACATGCTCCAGGCACTACAGGAAAGCAAACAGAGGCTCTCTTTAAGCCCTGTAGACATGTTTCTGTCTAGCAGTCTTTGACATGGAAACTGGAATAATTTTAAAGAAATCACAAGGGTCCTGGACTAAAGGCTTTTTTCTGTGTAATCTAGTTTCTGTGAACTCTTGTACACTTATCTGTGCTTCTGCTGTCAGGATCACAAGCTTCTCCCTACCACTAAAAAGAATCTTCTCGAAATGTATCATGTGAACTGCCATCTCCACAGCCAGTCACCAAGCTGCTGAACAGTTATCTTGGTTGCTGCATACACAGATACAGTATTTTGATAACTCAGTCGCTTACCATTACAGCTTGTCAACAATTCAGAGTGTATCCCCATCTTCTAGAGGGACCACTTGGCTCTGTGTTTGCTTCTCTCTGCAATGCTCAGTCTCTCAGTGTTTCACTGTCTCCAAGTTCCCTTTCATTTTTGTCAATTTTTTAAAAATCCCTTTATTATTCCAGAACAACATTTTATATTTATTTCACTTTACCCCCATCTGCTGGTAAAACAAAGCTGGCACATGTAATACGCCACTAATTATCGGTGAGCGACTGGCAGAGAAAAGGAACTAGCTCCTGCTTGTTCAAGATGAGTGGCCAAAGTACTTGGTAGATGGAATAAGAAGGGGAAAGGGAAGGTAGAAATTAAGTTCTTTTAAAGATCTAGTTGTACACACATTCACTGTTGTACAACTTGTGCTGCTTCAATTTTGCAGTGAGCTCTTATTTCTTAAATTGATCAGCCTCTCTTTTCATTTAGAAGAATAGCTTGCACTGCGAGTTTCTGTTTATAGTTTTAAAAATTTAGTAACTAAACAATAGACTGCTTCTGTTGCTCTCCAAAATTAATTTTTTTCTTTATAGGCATGCTTTATTATTTCCTGATGTACAGCATTAATTATTGTTGGTTGGGGTTCCCCCTCCCCAAGTCTCATCTGGAAATACCTCAAATGGAATAAATTTTAAATAATTATCCTTTTGGAATAACCTAAATTTCTGAACACTTGCAATGTCCTATTAATTCTGGCATTTTACTTCCAAGAGCAAGGCAAACCACTGCAAGGACAAATTAGAAAGAGTTGAGAAATCCTCACGAAATGAAGGACTGGCAGCTGAATATCCTAAATCTGATGGGCTGCCTTGTAGATTGGCATGGATGATGTCTCTGCCCATAAACAAACTTTAATCTCCGAAGCAGAAAGGAAAAGGGTTTAGTTTTAAGGCTGCCTCAGCGTGTCCATACCCAACAGTCCCTCTTTTTCCCTTTTTTCTTTTTTCTTTTCCTTTCTGCCCTCTAGCGACCAACTAAGCATGTTTCTAAATAGAGTGTTCAAGCACTCCAAAAATACTTCTAAGTATCTATTAGGGCAGGTGATGCCACTAACATAACTATGCTGCAAAGGTACACGTTATTGATATATCACAATTTACACTTAAAAAAAAAAAAGTAGCAGTCAAATGTTTCCAAGCTGTTAATAGCTGAGTCTCTCAAGTGGTGCTAGTAACAGGTAGGTTATAACACCTCTGCTTCCTCTTGAAAAATCGCTAACACGTATCTTAGTTGGGATTTGGCATATATTTCAGCTATGGTTTTCTAACCATACTATGGTACAGAAGACTGGATGAAAGCACTAGCTTTTACAGATTATTTTCTCATAAAATAATTAAACATATTTAAAAAAAAAAGTAGATTCATTTTATGTGGCATGAATCTCAAAAGTCAGTGCGAAGGCTATTAATACATCAATGCTAAAATATGCTGAGTTTGTGACTCACTGAATTCAAGGTTAATTGAATCCTGCCCATACAGTATAATATTTTTAAAAAGTTGTTTTCCTTCAAAGAGATCTGTGAATGTGCCACTATTTCACATTCAAGCTATCAGGAAGCCATACTGGAAAAGGAAGTCAGGCCGTAGGTAATTTAGAATAATAGTATCTTTTTGATATAATTACATGGAAAGAACTGGGAGTTTGTCACCCTGCTCTTTTTCTCACTCGGTTATTTTTTTTTTTTATTGGCATTTGATAATTGCTTTTGCCAAGGAAAGAAATACAGAGTTTATAGTAAACTAGTGAAGAATTTTTCTAGTTTAAACTTCTTTAGACGACCTGGGGAGCAAGATGTGTTTTACGTACACAGATATTTACACTTCCACAGACTTTTAGATACACATTCTTTTACTGAGTTTTAAAATGGAAGCAGCCATGTTAATGCATTTGCTACTTCTGCTGTAGGCCTGAAGAAAGGTTTACAAACTGGAAAGCTTGTATACTTTTGCCAGCTATGCTAATGGGGCTAATAAAAGATACAGATGGCAGCACTGCAGGTCTTGTTTTCAGTCTGAGGAGCCTGCACGTAGAAAGGGTGGTTTTCATCATGTGTACTTGGGAGAAGTGGGAAGGTCTGAGATGGCTGCAGGCCTATGAGCCACATCCCATGACAAGTTTATGCCAGAACGTTACAGCCACATGCAAAGCAGTGGATGAACTAGTTATGTGTGACAAAGCTGATGGATAGAGGGACTCTGGTTGTAGCCTGGCTTTTGCCTGCCTGCCAACCACAGCTTGTAATTTAAGTGGTGATGGGGAGAAAAGCCAGTGGGATTACAGAAAATGGACGTGACCAAGGCATTGCGTGGGTGTCAAAGCATGTGGTTTCCCTGTGCTGGCTGCATTCTTCTGTTAAACTTCCAGTGTGGATTAGTGTAAATTAGTAAATGAAACAGTGTGAGGACATAGGCAAAGGCATTGGACCTTGACCCCTTACTGTAGCATGGTTTTAGCCTACTACAGCTAGTAGTCTCCCCCCACAAAACAAAACAAAACAAAACAAAAACCCCTAGGTACAGTTTAGGCATTAGCATGGACCGGGGACAGGCAACTTGGACATAACTGCCTTGTTTCAGAGGCAAGAGGAACTAAACTGTACAAATTAGCAGCCAGATCTCTTTCCTGGTTCTTAGGCCATTTAATTTACTGGTGTAACAGTAGTCTGCGAGTTCAATTGAGTTTGGAGGCACTTCCTGCCTTTGTAACAGGAAGCCACTGACCCTATTCAACTACCTTTTCCAAATTTAAGTGTTTTATTATGGCATGAGTGGAAAAACACTTTTCAAAATTATTTCTAGTTAGTCCCATCTAAGCTCAAGCTTCCCCATAACACTTGTTGGGCTTACAAGGGGAAAAGAGATGCCTTCTCCTCCAAAACCCTGAACCGGCTAAGTCAACTAATAGTATTTTCTAATATCAGTTTTGTGAGATTGAGAAAGCAAACCATGTAAATTATATTGCTTAAGTTTCATTTTATAGGTATTATGCAAGCACTTCCTTTTAAGTGAACGTATTTTGCTATGTAAAGATCATGAAGTTGTTAGCACCAAGATGCAGTCTTCTTACATGGGGTGGGGGGTGGGTGCAAATCCCTCAGTAGTTGCCACCTCCTAATCTACATTTGATTACTGTAAGCAGTAAAGGAACATTTCTGTTCTTCCGGGACAAATCACTATCACTGCATTTGAGTTTTTGTGTTACACATCTTCCCTTAAAAATAAGTTGGCTGCAGGTTACAATGTAGTATCTCGTCGTCCTTCCTCCCCAGCTTTGAAAAAAACACACTGAAAAGTGTACTGAGAAACTGTTTCGCTTTAAGAAAAATCCAGTTTCAGGCCGTTTCCTCAGTAGCAAGCGCCTTGGGGGCGGAGAAGAGAGGCAGCACTGCGAGACAAGTTTCGTGCGCTGGAAATGGCCGCCTGAGCGGGAGCTCCCTGGGTTCAAGGGCCCCGGGGCCCAGCAGCGCCGGCCGGGTAGTGCCGTGCGGCCCTCGGCCCCCGCACTCAGCCCGCGGCGGAGGCCGCGCCACGCCGCCGCCACCAGCCCGGGGGCGCCCGCCGCGCCTGCGCGCCCCGCGCCTGCGCAGCCTGTGAGGGGGCGCCTGCGCAGCGAGTCCGGCAGCGGTGCCGCCGCGGGCGCTCCGCCCGGATCCCTCCGCCGCGATGCGCCGGGCCCAGCGCTCCGCCCAGCGGAGCGTGGTGAGGGCTGCCGCCGCGCCGGGCCGCGGCCTGTGAGCGGGGCGGCGGGGGCTGCTCGGCCGGCATGGCGGGGCGGCGGTGTGCCGGTGGGGCGGCCGCCTTGGCCGAGGCGCCGGGCTGCGGCGGGGCGGCGGACCCGGCTCGGGAACTCTTCGAGGCCTGCAGGAACGGGGACGTGGAGCGGGTCAAGCGGCTGGTGCGGCCCGAGAACGTGAACAGCCGGGACACGGCGGGCAGGAAGTCCAGCCCGCTGCACTTCGCCGCAGGTACGGGCCTGAGGCCGCCATTACCGCGCCCGTGGGGAAGGGAGAGGCCGGGGGGCAGCCGCGCCGCGCCCGCTGTCGGGCCGCGTACGTCCGCCTCCCGCGGGGCGCGGGCAGGGCCGGGTCGGGTCGCGGAGCAGCACCGGGTGTGCGGCCGCCGCAGGGGGGGAGACGGGGGAGCCGGGGGGCCCGGGGCGCTTCGCCGCCGCCCGTCCCGCGGCTGGGGCCGCCTGTGGGCGCGACGCCCGCTCTGGCGTGGCTGCGTGGGTGTCACCCACGCGGCGGTGGCTGCTGCCGAGCGGTGCAGGTGGTGTCTTGTTGCTGTGGGTTTTGTTTCAGTAAACCTCAGCTGGTGTAGAGGACATTCGGGACTGGGGTTTAGGCTGACACTGTTGTGGCCTGTGAGCTCTGGCAGGTGACAGAGGGCCCAGGTACTGCTGCCGTTGATGTCGGCAGGCCTGCTTGTTTTTAGAATTTCACCCATGAAGGGTGCCTGTCGGATAACACCGTCTCTAAGCTCTTTGCCTTACTTGACAAATAGACTTTTTTAATTCGGGACCGAGATACGCAAACAACTGACATCGCAGAACAACTGCTCTCACTGGCAGCAGGCCAGAGGATTGTATCCCACCTTTTCAGACAAAGACCTGACTGTGGCAGTTGTTTTCATGTTGTATGTTTTGATTTCATTACCACCTTAGAGGTAGGACCCCAAGGCTGGCAAGCTGCAGAAGACAGCAGCCTCTTTTCAGATAAACAATATGGATATCAGTAAAGATGTTTTGTTTCTTCTCTTAATTGTTTTGGAAGAGGTTTCTACTTAAGGTGTCCTTTCCTTGCATTCGGTAGACTTAACAGGTCTGAGTTTTTGAAAGCCTCTTCAGGACAGATGCATTTCACAGATTTAAGAAACTTCATTAACTAGAGAGCCCTGGAGACAACTTAAAATACCCTGTCAGAGGAATACAGTATAGCAGCTGTCTTTTTACATGCAGCAGTCCTGCCTGTTCACTAATAAACTCTGAACTTCTAAATAAATGAGTACATTTTACAGCATGTTGGAGAAGTGAGGGGGTTTGTTCTTTTTTTGGGGGGTTGTTTTTTTTTGGTTGGTTGGTTGGGGTTTTTTTTAGGTTTTTGTGTGTGTGCTTGAGCTCCTTGTGTGATGTAGTGACCTAGTTTATCTCTGTGGACAGGAGTGATCCATCTTGACTTTAAAGGACTCCTGATCTGTAGAAAGCTTATTCTTAAAAAAATGCATAGTAATAACTTCATGTAGTTGTTAGAATTTTAATGTTAAACAGGTTGGTGTGTAAATGGGAGAGGCCATTGCCATGCTTACATCTACTTCAGGCTTGATACAGAGAAATTAATTGTTCCTGTCACAAGACTGTAGGAGATGCCACAAGTTTCTGGTTAACATGTGACATAAAATACTTGTGTAATTTCTTGATTTAACATTCTTCCACTGCTCCAGGTAGAACTGCTGCTGTCAGCCTACCTGCAATAGACGTGGTGTGAAAGATGGACATAAGTTAACTCCTGGATTTGGGGGTTTTTGTTTTGTTTTGCTTTTTCCCCATTATTCACAATTGGAGTAATACTAACTTCTTTTGTCTTCTGTCTCTAAAGGTATTACATTCCAGGAAGTAAAAGCAAAAGTCTGTTGTATTCTTGCTTTGTTTAGCCTAGGTGGCTAGGTGCTCTTAGAAAATTACATTACAAAACTTCTCTGACTAGTTTCATTCAGTTTTAAGACTTGTTTATGGAAGAGGTGGAGCCGAAACATGAAGATAGGTTTCATATTGCCCTTCTTTTTCTAGTGGCATTCTGGGTTCTGAAATCGGGTTCTATTTTTTAAGTCTTTTCCCAGATCTTACCTAGCAATTTAAAGAAATAAAAAAATTCCCGTCTTTCCATGTGTCATTTTGTAAAGGTGGATTTTAAAATATATTTAAATATATTAAAAAAAACCCCAAAGAACTGAATGTTCTCCTTGGGCATGTGTCATTATCAGAAGTAATACATATTGGGATCTTGGTAAAGGTTCTTCTTTGGATTTTGTAGTACACAGTTATGTTTGTGTGTATAAGTTGTTCTGAAGCTTAAGTCCTCTCTCACCATAAGCTGCATATACTTCCTCAAGTCAGTCCCTTTCATCACAGTGTATGTCAAACTTGAAAATATCACAAAGGTTTAGGGACTTGGCAGGAACCAAAATGCCCTTCCTGCAAACTAAAATTGTTTGAAAATACAAACACCCGGAGTAGGGGGGGAGAATTGGAACTCAGTTGTTTCTGTTAGCTTTTTATCCCATCAAAATTAGGTTAAGGTCAATGATGACACAACAGTGACTGTAAAGAAATAAATATTTTTAATAAAGATACACAGTTACAAGTTTCTATTATGATTAATATTCAAGATTTGTCAGCTGAAAGATTGTGACTTTTTGGGGAACAAGTATAGTGAGCTGCTCATCTGTCATAGATGGTAGAAGAGTCTGGAGGCCACGAGTAGCGCTTCTGCTTTGCTGTAAGAAGTAAATGTTCACGATGTTGAGACATTTTATCTTGCACAGTTGCAAGCTGTGATACCAGTTAGTTGGTCTTTTGGTGGAAACTCAAGAGCCAGAATAACCCACCACCCCTTAAAAATGACAGGTATGTGTGGTTTTATTAAAGGTGCTGAAATATTTTTTGCAGCAGTGAACTGACAGCAAAGAGGAACTGTTACTGTAGGTAGCAGTTCCCTTCCCTCTGTCAGCAACGGCTGTCCCCTCTTTCTGCTCTCAGTGAAAGGAGAGGGGGGACACCATCATACAGAATTTGGCCACCTCTGTTCTATACACATACATCCTTAAAAAAATGATGAGACAATACTTCTTTTCATATATGGTGCCCTCTTTTACACATGGTTCCACAAGGAAGTAAGGAATCCCTGCTGTGCACTCAGCGTGAAGAGAAATTACAAAAACTGGTGTGATGCAAATGAGCTCCTCTCAACATTAAAATAAATACAGACAGTTTAGTGGTGTTGCTGTACTTAGGGTATTTTCCAAGCAGGTGCAGGCTTTGCACAGAGAGAAGCTATGGGTTGTTCATGAACTTTATCTGGTTGAACCTATGGAATAAACAGAATTCACCTGGATGCCCTCTAACACCTATAATGAGGTTTACTACAGCTGATTTTCAATTACACTATTGATTCCTGCTAAGGCTGGTGGTTTACGTTCAAAATCAGGGCTGTACATCAAAGCTTTGCGGGACAGGAATGCATTATGTACAAGAATGAGTGGTTTACCTACCAGACCTGTAACCTCTGGACAGAGAATTTGGTCAGAGGCTTTCTAACATAACTAATGCAGTTCTTGAAAACATTTTTTGGTACTGGAAGATACCAAACAGCCTGTCATCAAGTAACAGCTTTGTTGATGCATTTGCAGGACTGTGGCACTTGTGAAAAGAGTAATCTGAGTAGATCCTCGAAGAATTTAGTTAATTTTGAGTATACATTCAAACTAGAAGCAGAAATTTTTGAAAGTTTGAAGAAGAAAGAAAAAATCAGGAGGCCACATTGAAGAAAAATAACAGTATTAATAATACATAGTTATGAAAGCTAAATTTATTTAAGAATGAGAAATATGCTGCACGTAATTCACTATATAGACAATATGGCTGCGTGGGTATATGTTGTGTAGGTGGGTACTGATTTTTTTTTTTTTTTTTTGGCAGCAGAAATATGCATGCACAGTGAATATGGCTTACTGTGTCTGTACACATAAATACATACGATCCAGTTCTCATCTCAAGTGTGAGATGTTCGTGTTCTCTGTCAGGACAGGCAAGGTGCCTTCTATTTAGTTGTAAGGTGGGTAACTAATGCTGAGACTCAAAAGTGAATTTGCTGTACAGCATGTGGTTCTATCATAGTCAAGGTGCTAGCAAGCAAGATTTGTTATTAGTAATGTATTTTGAAGAATTGAAACACATCACCAGTATAGTCTTGTGGCTGTTACTTGCAAATACCTTGAAGTTCATTCTGGGACTAAAAAGTTTCACAGAAAATTATTTTTATAATAATCAGAAATCTGTGGGGAATGTGGTTCCTTACCAGACTTCTGAGGGAAGATAAGAATTTGGAAAAAGGCTTTTCTGAGTAAGTTTCCTGGCCTCTTCATCTTTGGCATGTACAGCTTGTATATGAGATTTCTCAGCAAGTAGCATCCAGAAATTACTTACTAATGGCAGTTTTCAATTTTGAATTTTGAAAAATAGCAAAGGTGAAAGTGCTTGCTTCAGGATTTCGGTTGGTGTCAGGCTGGGGGGATTTACTGAATAGTAGTGTTTAGTGCAGAACATGCTGTGAAAAAGTTCAGTTGCAACTAAGCTAAAACTACAAAGTTGTAACTAAAATGCTGACACTTCTGCTGTGGTCACTCAGATGCTGGGTAGTTATCAGGAATAAACATAATTTCTAGGTTACAGTTGCAGGGGCTTACACCTACCTGGGGATGTTCCATGGATGATTTGTAACAAAGTTTAAATTTCCTACCATCTGAGTATGGCTGATGCTGACTACTGTGCGATGATTCAGTCTGAGGGAAAAGTTCAAGACTTCATCCCCACCCAGTTCTTGATCTCTTCAGCAAAGTGGTTTGCAACTCAGATGTTTCAAGCCAGGAAGGCCAAGTCCTGCACACACATGTTATTTCCCGGAAGGTACTTGGCCCAAGTCTGGTAAATACCAACACATGGATCTTACCTGCCCTACTAATCCCTGAGACCCAAAGAGACCTACGTGAAACCCTTGAGGGATTTCTGTGGGCAGTGGCCTTTGGAACATAGGGGCGTCATGGCTACAAGCAGAAGTCTGAAGTCATTCTGGCCTCGTGAAGATATTGGAGAAAACACAGATACAGTTTGTTGTCCTGGTTCATTTGCTGTTGTAGAAATGTGCAAGATACAGCTGAAATTAAATAATAGTAGCTATATAATTGTTTTATAAGAGCAGTTGCCTTATTAATGGTATGTCTAGCCCCAGATGTACAAGTGGGCATATTTTTTAACTGTCTGCTAACTTGAATGATAGGTTTGTTAAAAAAAGTGCCACAGGATATGTAAGAGCATTTTTGTGCTTCAGTTGTGATCAAATATTTATCATCATTTTAGGCATCACTGAAAATAGGCTTTATGAATATCTTTTAAGTTATGGTTGTGCATACTCATATAATAAAATTCTTTAGTAGAGAATGGTTTCAGATAAACTTCTTATGTCCCTAAGCGTTTTCTTAAGTGAACATTTTAGAGGTGGAAACTGTGTGCGTATTACATTAATTATTCCTTAGAAAACAAATAGCCATGCTTCTAGTTTTAACTTGAGAGCAGTGCTGCTTACTTGATTTTTTTGTAAAAAACCAAGCAACTTGTTTCTGTAAAATGCAATTTGTGTTCCGTGAATCTTTTTTAAAAAGCTTAGGACATAAATTGCATATGCATTGGTTTGTAGCCAGTCTCATCCTTACTCCTCCCAGGGATCATCTATTGGTCCATCCACAAACTGGCTGTGAGTTGGCAGAATATCATACAAAATATTGTTCAGATTAATAGCCATATAAAATTACTGAAAAAGAGAAGTTTGTTGTTCTAATCTCTGTATGTGGGACAGGGAATTCTCTTACCCCACTCTGACACCTTTCCTTCTTTTATCTCTTCCAGGTTTTGGTCGGAAAGATGTAGTTGAATATTTACTTCAAAGTGGTGCCAATGTCCACGCACGAGATGATGGAGGCCTTATTCCCCTTCACAATGCTTGCTCTTTTGGTCATGCTGAAGTTGTCAATCTTCTCTTGCGGCACGGTGCAGATCCTAATGCTCGGGATAACTGGAATTACACTCCCCTTCATGAAGCTGCCATTAAGGGCAAGACAGATGTCTGCATTGGTAATTTTCTACCACTCATCCTGTGACCAACATCTCTTCTCACTGTGAAAAATGAAAAACTTTTTAAAGACCATTTATACTCTATGAAGCTATGGCTGGTATAAGGATTAAACGTACACATCTTTCATAAACTTGAATTCATATGCCAGATTTAGAAGAAACAAGGTTTTAGATCTGTTTTTGATAATTGCCCAAGTATAAAGATTCATATTGACATAATGAGGAAGGAGCTTTAGAGTGATGTGATGGAACTAGATGCTCTTCTACTTCAGCCTAGATTCTTCTGCTGCCTTCTGCTGCTACTCACAGTGTAGTGGAAAGAACAAAACTGGTTTCAGTAATGGATTCATTCTGTCTCTATGTGTAGGAGCCATGTTAAATTAGTTAAGGATGGGAGCTAAACTTAATTATATTGACCACCTGTTTTGTCCACACAGTTCTTAAGAGTTAGGAAAAGGCAGAAAGTTAGATATGTCAAGAAACTAATTTTTTGATTGCGTGATTTGCTCTCCTTTCTTAAGGAGCAGATCTGGAAAGGTGTATATGTAGCACTGTCTGATTGGCCCCAAAATGAGTGCAAAATGCAGGGCCTGTTACTGCTGTGTGCGATTCAGGGCTTAGTCACTCGTGGGTTTGAGGCAGCATGCTCTGAAGCTGATGTGAAGTAGCTACTGGTTTTTGTAGTGTCTGTCAGTCTTTCAACTGATATTGAGATTGCCTCCTGCCAGTCTGTGATTTCTGCTCTGCTTTTTTCTTGTAAAATGTGTCTGGACATGTTTCACTAGTTAAACTGTTCGCAGGTGACATTAAGGAATTCTGACAGTAAAAATTTGAGAGGGGAAGTTAGGATCAGTAACTGGATGTTTCTTTTGTTGCTTGTTACTGTAAAGTAATGATACATTTCATAAGCCTCGTCTTGTAGAATTGTTGTCTCATGGAAAACTTTGGCATTTTATAGTACTGCTGCAGCATGGTGCTGAACCAACCATCCGGAACACAGATGGAAGAACAGCTTTGGATTTAGCAGACCCGTCTGCAAAAGCAGTGCTGACTGGTAAGCGATAATCTTTAGATTACATTATGACTAATAACAGTCAAATTAATGTAACACTTTATTTTAGTTTTTGTCTTTCTGATATTGCTTCTGTCTTTTGTAATTCTAAATAGAAATTCCCATATGGCCTTCATCATCTCAGCTGTGGGATGTGTTCTGATTAAATAGTTTATTGTGATAGTTCAGTAATGGACTGTGAGATTTTTAACACTTATGTTCTCTAAAATTTTAGAAGAGGAGCATAAGTAGCAGACTACATATGTAGGTACTCATTTAACAACTCCCTTTTGTCTTCCAGGTGAATACAAGAAAGATGAACTTTTAGAAAGTGCCAGGTATGCATGTTTGGAAAATATCTGAAATTTAGTTATATTTTCAGAATGGTATGTAATGTGTTCTATGTATATATATATATATAGGCTTCTGAGCTGGCATTCCATCTAGATGCTAAGCTTTGGCTGTTATCTGTGAATAAAGTTACAAAACCAGTTACATAAATGCATTTTTGCTTTCCCTTTAATGCTGGCAATATGGAAGTGAATGTGTTACTTCAGATCTGCTGAACATTATAGCAAGGAAAAATATAAAAACTTAACAAGCTACTAAAAACTGGAATAAAAATATTTCTGCTTATTTCATATCTTGTTTTTCAGGAGTGGAAATGAAGAAAAGATGATGTCTCTTCTTACACCATTAAATGTTAACTGTCATGCAAGTGATGGCAGAAAGGTATTTTTGTTTGAAACCTCATTTAAAATGAGTTCATTCTTACATGTTTTACCGTCACTGTTTGACCAGTTTTTAAGAATGTTAAACATAGAATCTATCTATTTTCTTTAATATATGTGAGAAAATAAGATTGTAGCTTGCTAGCAGCTGGCTGATATTTTTTGTTTGTTTTTTAATCATAAAAGGACTAATTAGGTATTTCCATCTAGGAGCAATAAACAGACACCTTTTCAGTTGGATCTAATGCTTGACCTTCATATCTGCAGTGATGAAGAAGGGAGGCCTTTTCGTAGATTATTGTTGCTATTGCAAAGAGGTGCACACAGGCCCCTTATTTGCCATATACCTTAGGCAAGTTATCGTAGCTGTTTCAGGAATGAGCTATTCATTGCTATAAGTATTGGTAAAAAACTATGTGAAAAATATTCAAAATCTCTATTCTAAAAAATCATGATTGTCTCCTGGGTTCAGCCCCTAGCCTACCAAAGGTTCATATTACTGAATATCAGTTTGTGGTGTCCTTGTTGTTCTCATTAAGTATATTTACTCAGTCACTTAAGTTTCTTTTTCAAATTACTTTCCCTGTCCAGGATTTTGTGGTAAGATACTGGGATCTCCAAAACACCTATGCATCTCTGTTTTCTTATCTTTTAGCTCTGAGACTCATCCTCTAGGAACTGTACAAACCCAGTTCAATTGACAGGTTTTTAAATGAAGAGGATAAGATTTCTCTTCACTAATTTGTAGCTCTGCTCTTGATGCTGCTGATGGGAATGCTGGAGTGGGTTTTCTAGAAAAGATCATAAAGCAGTTACCTGACTGCTCTGTAGAGTGTGAGAATTTAGAAGATTGTTTCCCCCATGCCCCACTAACTTACTACACTCACAGATGTGCGTAACAATCTCTCTTGATAATTTCTAAACTTATTGGTAGGGAGACCTCTTTATAATTTAGCAGTCATTGTTTCTAATAGCCATCTTATTTCCCCTTTCACGAAGGACATGGTTTGTCCTAGCAAAATATGCTGGTATGCTAGTATAGGTATGGTAAGCTAAAAGACAGAAATGGACTGCAGGAATCAAAAATCCTTTAAGAGGGTCTTTGTTGCCAGAATGTGTTGGTGATGGTGTAAATTCAGGATTTGTGTTTATGATGGTTGTGAGAGTAGTCAGTAAACAATGAACATAGTTATCAAATGTTTGGTTCAAGCACTCTCTTTTAATGTTGCAAGTGTTTTAAGGATTTCAGTAATTAGTACCATTAACAAGTTTTGAAAAAAAAAAGATAAAATCAACCCTTGATTTTGTGTTACTGATTACTTCTACATTCTGTCATTTCAGTCTACTCCTTTACATTTAGCAGCTGGGTATAACCGTGTAAAAATAGTACAGCTCTTGCTGCAACATGGGGCTGATGTACATGCAAAGGATAAAGGGTAGGTTCATTTTTCCTTTGTTTGGAATAAACATAATTTGTTTAAAATTGAGATGAAGTAAAGAATAGCAATACTATTTTAACACTGAAGAATTTCTAACCTGAGACAATTACGTCATCTTTAACCTTTCCGTTGGGACAAAAATGTAAAGTGTAAAGGCTTAAGACTTGTGAGTCCAAATTGAGCTTAACATAGAACATGTGCCTTTTAGGTATCACTAGCCAAATTATTATCTCTTGTTTAATAAGGTATGTTCATACACCACTGTGAAGTCAGCATTATTTTGATGATTGAAGCAGTCTTAATTTTCTTTCTACTTTTAAGTTTCTGTTGCAAAGAATGTGATAAAAAATGAAGATCTGTTTCCCAGAGGTTTTATTTGGTTATTATGTCAGGAAGTGTAGTGAAATACAGATGCACTAAGTTTGTTTAGTTACATAAAATATAATGAAAACCCTATTTTTAAAATATGTATTTAGGCACATGAAAGATTATGGAAAGCAAAATCTTACTCCTCCTTTTTCCTAGGATCACTTCACAGCTACATAAATAGCTGCCTGATCAGACAGTTTTAATTGTCCCCTTGGGGTTGGAATTCACTTTTGTCTTTTCTCCCTTACTAGCCCAGTGAAAGAATTCACTTGGGGCAATTTCTCACTTGCTCCCAAGTTCCAGGTTTGAGAGAGTATGAAGCTGGCTTTAAAACCTCTGCAGCTCTGCTGTTACTGTAGAATATCTTACAGTTACTTAACCATTAGCCAGTAAGACTTGTTTAGTTTCCAAGGGAGGAGATAATCTTATGGCAGTGTTCTTGTGAAAAAGGAAATAATGACTGTCACTCCTGAAAATCCCCTGCAGATAGTTCTTCCTGCTTAGGGTTTCAAGTCTGAGCGGAACCATTTTGTTGCAGTAAGTGCAGTAAATTTCTCATCTTCCGATTATTTTAAACATTCACTGTTCTGAAAAATGATGACAGGATTTTCTGGGTTCTTCTCCAGCTTAGTGTTTCCCCTCAACTTCATTTGAACATCTCTGACACTATTTGTGTAAAATGTTCAAGGTGCAGCACAGTACCATTTGCAATGTTGCAGAAGCATTTGGAACTGAAATACACATACTAAGACAATCATTCTTCCCCTTTCTCTCCTATGTAGAGATTTGGTGCCACTTCACAATGCCTGTTCCTATGGTCATTATGAAGTAACAGAGCTTCTAGTAAAGGTTGGTCTTTGAAGAGATTAAATTGCATATTACTAAATAAGAACAGTTTATGATAGAGTAATGCAAGTGGCATATTTTTTTTTATATTGTACTGAAATTACAAAACTTAAAGAATGATAGATTGCTTTTGCTGTACATGTTGGTTAATGATTATTAAGATGGAGCTACAGAATCTTCTGCTTGCAAGGAAGCTTTTTCTTTATAAATGTGCTTTCTGGTTTTAACTCTTTCTGCTCCAAAGTTGAATGTTTTTATATTGCCAAGTAAGTACTTCTTATCTCAGCCTTCCCCCCTCACCCAAAATCCACCAAAACCAGCAATATTGTGAGTTTGACAATAGAAAAGCATTTCAGAAGACAGCGTATTAAAAGGTTTTTGAAAAGAATGCTGGTAAAGATTGTAAATGTTATAAAATGAAAGAGTAATCAGTCTTTTGAGGGAGTGAACTTTGCAACATCAATTCTGGCCCTGAATTGTAGCCTTAACTCCAAAGAAAGAAAAATGTGTCAGTTTTTCTAACATAAGCGAACTCACAGAACTGAAGTGGCTTATCTGGGTTATGTTAATCTTTAAGATAGAATATGATGCATATTACGGTAGTGGCTCAAAGGTGTAGCCTGCAAATATCTGTGAGTGTTGTGCAGCAAGGGACTTTTGAATTATGCCTATTCTCCACTGTTACAGCAGAACATGGTCATTATAACAGCTGAGGGTGTTCTGTTAGGTAACTCTAGATCAGGGGTCCTCAAACTTAGGGCCCGCGGGCCGGATACAGCCCCCCAGGGTCCTCAGTCCGGCCCCGGTATTTACAGAACACACACACCCCGCTGGGGGTTGGTGGGGGAAACCAAGCAGCCGCAGATGACTTCATCCACGTGCCGGCCCCCTGTTTAAAAAGTTTGAGGACCCCTGCTCTAGATGTTTGGATGTTCAGAGAATAGCTGTTGTTCTGTCCTGTATGTCTCACTCCCTGCTGATCCCATGTGTCTATTTGTTTAGCAAAAATTTAAAAATTATTGGAAGAAGCATATATAGTAAGTATAAATAGTCAGGGGGTTAATATTTTTTTTTTCTGTTACTTGAGAGGCCAATTGTAAAGTGAATCTTTACAGTTGTGGTACTAGGTAAAAGAAATTCTGCCTTTTGACTAGACACTACTGTGTATCTTAACTGTTATATTTCTGTGAATCTTGACTTATTTTTTGCAAAGCACTATGGATTTAACAGGAGCAATGGGAAGGAGCATGTCTATCAGACTTGCTTACAGACAGAACTCAAGATGCATACAGAATGTTACTGGAGAATATTTACGCAGATATTAATCATCCAAGAATATTACTTGCAGAACCTTGTAATTACATATTCTGAATTGAAGTCAACTTTTGCGTGCCTGTCTCTTTCTAGCATTCATATCTTGGAGAGTGTTGATAGAACATGTGTTTATCTTAGTGCAACTGTTCACTCTAGAGAAAGTCTAGAGTTACAAGAAACAGGAGCTTGATCAAAGGTGATTCAGAGTGTATGAATTAGGCTCTTTCTCTGAACTGACCTGTAGCTGAGCTACTCTCCTTTTAGAGATGCTGGGGAAAGCCTGAAGAGACTAGCTGGCCTTTGGGTTCTTTGAATGTACCTGTGAGACGCTAGAGGATTAAAAACTGCAGCGTGCTGAAATGTTGTGTTATATTGAAAATGAACATCTAGAGAATGTCTTGGATACAGATTGCATACACGCATTGATTTTATTTTTTTTTTTTTAATTATTTTGTCTACTGCATTAAAACTAATGACAGAAGTCTTTTTCTTATGATCTGGTTTTGATATTGCATTTTTTTTACCGCTTTCCCTTTCAAGCATGGAGCATGTGTGAATGCAATGGACCTGTGGCAATTCACCCCTCTGCATGAAGCAGCTTCTAAGAACAGGGTGGAAGTATGTTCACTTTTGTTAAGTTATGGTGCTGACCCAACACTGTTGAACTGTCACAACAAAAGCACCATTGATTTGGCTCCAACACCCCAGTTAAAAGAGCGATTAGCATGTGAGTATAAAGTGAGATCAGTTCTACAGTTATAGATTGTAATGTGTGCTTAGGTTCCCTAGACAGTGACCTGCCAGAAGCCAGATTTGGAAATTGCTTACACTTTCCAAGCAATTGTGCAATGTTGGACAGTACATGTCACTGTTTATAATTTGAGATTGCTAATTTTTCTGAATATAGGCATTTGAAATAATTTTATTGTCAGTTTTATAGTCATGTGGTTGTGATGGGTTTTGTAGCTTTTCTTTGCTAAATACATGCTTTCCCTCACAACCTTGCCAGTACACTTTCATTTTCCATACTTGCTCCTGTCACTGCATCAAGACTGTTGAAATACTCATTTCTATTCTGCTGTATTTTGTTTGAAGAAAAGAAAAAAACTTAACTGTTTAGAATGCTGAGTATGTTTGAGTATGCCATAGTCGCTGAAAGTTCAAAGAAATTAATGAAAGGCTTTGATTTTTTTGTCCAGAAAACTCAAGTAGTTGAAAAGAATGCCATCAAATTCTGACCTTGAGTGGTCCAACAATAACTTTCTGGGATATGTACAAAAATTATCAGTAAATACTATATTAGGCTTCATGCTAGCATCTAGAAATGGTTTTACTAAAGAGGTCAGAAATAGAGACGTGTATATACTTGAATTGGTTCATACGTGAGGAGTGGAACCTAGAACAGTGGTGAGTGAAACAGGTCTTCAACCAGTTTGGATGTCTCTGGCTTTGTTTTTGAAACAGAAGTGTATTTCTTTAGTGTTTTGGCTTAGGTAAAAAGTTCTGTCAAGTGATGTAAAAGCTTAAGTCAGACTTGGAAATGTCTGCACCGTGGTCTACTGAATAAAATGAGTTTTTTTATCTAACTGAAAGAAACAATCCTCTTGAGTCTTCTCAACTTAAGGAGTGTAACTTTCTGGTATGTATTTATTTCTTTTTAAAGATGAATTCAAAGGTCACTCACTGCTGCAGGCTGCAAGAGAATCAGATGTGGCTCGTATAAAGAAACACCTTTCTTTGGAGACAGTGAACTTCAAACATCCTCAAACACATGAGACAGCATTGGTAATATCTCGGGATTTTGTCATTATTTTGCATATATTGTGGCTGACCTAAACTTACTAGGTAATACTTTAGAACTAAAAATTTCAGTGTCAAACAGTGTAATTAAGACCAGCCTGGAATATCCAGTTTTTAGCTAAACAAATAACACTAATTAATATTTTGTTCTTAAGGTTTATGTTAAGACTAGTCTAAATCGCTTGTTTAATTTAGGTTGTCTATATGACTTTTTCTGTAGGATAGTCTAGTTTTAAGCAACAGCGAGCTACATATGTTAGCTTTGTTTGTAAAGCTTGAAGGTTTCCGGCAATTAGTGGAGAGGGAGCTCTGGAAGATACCAGAGCCCAATCCAAAAGCCCGTGTGGAATCTCCCAAATTAATAATCTTCTACTTGTGAGGTGGGTTTTTTTTTTTCCTGTGGGCTTTGCACACAATCAGCTCTTAACTGCCAGCTGATCAGCAAGCACCAAAACCTGTATATATTGCTAGCTAGTTGTTAACGCTACAATTTTTAATATTCTCAGCACTGTGCTGCTGCATCTCCATATCCTAAGAGAAAACAAGTATGTGAATTGCTGCTGAGGAAAGGAGCCAACATCAATGAAAAAACAAAAGAGTAAGTGGTTACAAAGGAATACTCTTTTAAGTGTTTAGAAGATTTTGCAAAATACATTGTGAGTTTGTTTGTTGTTTTTTTTTTTTTAAAGCTTCTTGACTCCTCTGCATGTGGCATCAGAAAAGGCTCATAATGATGTTGTTGAAGTAGTTGTAAAACATGAAGCTAAGGTATGAGTTACTATTTATACTTTTGTGTATGTTGAGCTTTGCCTGCTATTATAGGTTTTCATGCTGTGAGAATGAACCGCTGAGTAGACGGACTTTTCTAAATTAATTCATTTTGGAAGGTTGTAGGTTTATATACTTAAGACATAGGCCATCAATTCATCAGTACAGCCCTATACATTGAGGCATCATTGTTGTTTTGGCCCTATTTTATAAGAAATGTTGACGTAGCTCCTCTTGCAGTTAACTGAAAGCTTGTAGCGTGTCTTATTTGGCACTTCATTGTCCAGCAGTAGTAATGAAACGCTTAAGGAAAAAAAGTAGGGGTTATACACAAAAAGCAGGAAGCTAGAATGAACTATATAACAGGTAGACTTTGTGTGATCTTCCATGCAGTAAAAATTTCAATGAAGGCAAAATGTTAAATCGTTACACAATGTTTAGTTCGAATTTCCACCAAACAAAAAGTGGAAAGGATATACTCTCTGTAATGCTTGAATCCTCCAAAACTCAGAGTTTCATAGCTCTCTTGCGGAAATTTGTTTACAGCCTGACTGCCGTAAAGTTTTCAAATCAGTGATCAGAACCAGCGGAGCAGTAGGGAATACAAATAACCTTTGGGTGCAGAGTTAAAAATTGTTAAATACACCTTGACTGAAACGCATAGGAACTCTTCAATCCAAAAAACCACAAAAAGTCAATGCAGGTAGAAGCTGTACTATGTGTTGGCACTGTTTGCGCTGCCATGAGCAAAGTAATGGCCTGCTTCTGTATGTGGCAAAATTGCTGTAACTTGTTTGTTATGCTGGATTATTCACATGCCTCTAAAAGGGGGCAATTCTTCCTCAGTAAATGGAGTTACAACTTTATGAACTGCTTTTGTTAAAATTTGGTCTTTTGAAATGGCATGACCTTGGGAAACATGCTGAATATCTTGTTTTAATGAAAGTAAGAATACTTGTGAAATACTCCCAGTCAGCAATGAAAACAGCTTTAATATTAAGTTTTGATGGTAGCATTTCTTGTCTGTTTTGTTATTATTTTTAGGTTAACGCGCTGGATAATCTTGGCCAGACCTCTCTTCATAGAGCAGCGCATTGTGGTCATCTTCAGACTTGCCGGTTGCTGTTGAGTTCTGGATGTGATCCTTCCATTGTGTCTCTGCAGGGCTTTACAGCCTTACAAATGGGGACAGAAAGTGTGCAGCAGCTACTGCAAGGTAAAACTGATTTATTCAGGATCCACTTCTGAAGTGATGTGCTTCATTATACTTGCCATTTCAAGTGGTGTCAAGAAATAATAGTGAACACAAGTCAAAAAAAAAAAAAGGTACTTTCTTCAAAAGGCAGTACTGGGTTGTGCAATTCTTACTCTGTAACCACATGCACAAGGAGAGTGCCTGCTCTAGGTGTAGTTAACAGTATCATTTACTTTCTAGTGTTCAGCTACACAGGTTGTCAGAGATGCTCGGAATGTTCATGCTGTTAGCCATCTGGACTAATTCTGGAGAAATCCTGATGTGGAGGGGCGGGAAATCTTTTAAGTAGAAAATTAGTTTTAAAAGCAAAGATAGCTGCTTTGCATTTGTGAGCAGAGACAACAGGGTATGTGGATTTTCAAAAGTATGGTTTGGACATCATACACATTGGTAAGCTTCTTGATGTATTCTGAAACTGAAATAAGAATGTTTAGTTGGTCCCACAGTACTTCAAAATAGATAGGAAGCGTGTTGCTGAAGGCAACTTTGCAAACACTGTTGGAGCTAATAGCTACAGTTGTAGACAGTAAGAAAAGACAAAACTTGTCTATAATTGGTTACCCTTTTTTTAAGAGACATCCTTGAAATACTCAAATGATTTCCTGTCTTGACAAATTCCTTCAACTGCACGCACTTACCTGTCATGTAACCTCATTTATTTTGCAGAAGGTATCCCATTAGGTAATTCTGATGCGGATAGACAGTTGCTGGAGGCTGCAAAGGCTGGAGATGTGGATACTGTAAAAGTAAGCTTAAACTTGTCCTAAAAATAAGAGGGAATTCTATTGCAAATTATAATTTCTCAAAACAAGCAATCAAACAGCCCTTCACTGGCTGCTTTGGAATTGTGATCCCTGTCATAAAACCTTTGTATTGCACAGATGTTACAGATGACAAAATGTAATGTTCACCACCTCCAGAAGTTTGTCTTACACAAAAAGTGTAAATGAGTCAGAGGTGTGGATTTGGGATGGGGGGTGTATTTAATTATTTTTTTTCTTGGGACACAATCTGGGAAAAGTAAAGATTTTATGTAAAAATAACTAAAGAAATAAACTTCAATGAAAGCAGTTTTTCAAAATCAGATGTGTATAACAACATTTTATGACTAAATTAAGTGTGCCAACACTGTGTATAGTGATGTATGTTTTGTTGTGGTGATTTTACAGAAACTATGTACAGTTCAAAGTGTGAACTGCAGAGATATTGAAGGACGTCAGTCTACACCTCTTCATTTTGCAGCGGGATATAATAGGGTATCTGTTGTCGAGTATCTTCTTCAGCATGGAGCTGATGTGCATGCAAAAGATAAGGGGTAAATACTCAAATGTGTATTTTCTTGGCAATTGCAATTGCTGATATCTGTCAGCTCTTGAATATTGCTAGCTGATAAGCATCCCAGCTTTCTTCAGACATTCAATTTTATTTTTTTTTTTTTTTATGGAACGTTCTGTTAGAACAAAAATGTTCAGAATATCCACAAAAGCATTCTGCAGCATTTGAAACTAGAGCATCAAGAATTTCTCTGGCCCTGTGTTTTTAATTCTCTTCAGTGCCACTGCTGATGGCATTTTTACCACTTTGGCAGTAGATATTCCTACTATATAAAGTCTTTGTTACGGTTTGATTATTGAAGGTGGTTGGGTTTTAAGTTTATATCACTTTGAAAAAAAGACCCAACTTTTTTAAAAGAGAATTTTTCTTTTTTTTTGTTTTTTGATTGTTTCCAGAGGACTGGTCCCTTTACATAATGCTTGTTCATACGGTCACTATGAAGTTGCAGAACTGCTGGTTAAACATGGTGCAGTTGTTAATGTTGCTGACTTGTGGAAATTCACTCCCTTGCATGAAGCTGCAGCAAAAGGAAAATACGAGATTTGCAAACTCCTGTTACAGGTATTACATATGCTGGAGAGAGGTTACTTTCTTTTCTTTCTTATTCAGTTTGAAATGTGATTGGACTTCTTTGAGAAATTGATTTGTGTTTTGTGGGTTTTAAATTATCGTGGTTAAATGTATGTTTTCAGTAAAAGAGATGCTATTAGCAACTGTATTGTCCTTTCTCACACAGTAAATGGAAGGCACTCCCTGAAGGATTTTAATAAGTGTCAGAATATTTGCTCAATAAGGCATAAGATGCATGAGATGCAGTGTGTTTATTCTACTTACATACTCTACCACCTGTTTTTTATGTGCACAGCATGGAGCTGACCCTACAAAGAAAAACAGAGATGGAAATACTCCTCTAGACCTTGTTAAAGATGGTGATACTGATATTCAAGACCTTCTTAGAGGAGATGCAGCTCTATTAGATGCTGCAAAGAAAGGCTGTTTGGCCCGAGTGAAAAAGCTGTGTTCACCTGACAATGTCAACTGTCGGGACACACAAGGACGGCATTCAACACCATTACATTTAGCAGGTCAGTGTTTTAACTAACGGGTTTGCTCAAAATCTCTAGACACTGTGGCTGAACTTTTTATGTCTAAGCAAGTTTAAAGTATAGCCCCAACTAGAGGATTCCATATTTTCTTTTTTAATAAAAAGAGTAATAGTCAATATTTTATACATACTTATCTTCTAAACTGTTAACTCTGAATTTAACTTCCTACTGTCTCTAGCCAAAGATGATCTTTTATTGTTTATTGACAGAGGTTTTAAAACCAAAGACTCTTAAATAGGTTGAAGCTGTCCTCACTAATAGGTAATACACTGTCTTCACTGGGATTGACACCTTAACTTTCAAGTAATTTAAGGGAATTACTTCTCTACAGACTTTTTTTAATGTGTTCTATTTATTCTGTCCTTTTGCAACCTTCCAGCTGGTTACAACAATTTGGAGGTTGCAGAGTACCTGTTACAGCACGGAGCAGATGTGAATGCACAGGATAAAGGAGGGTTGATTCCTTTGCATAATGCGGCATCTTATGGGGTAAATCTCTTCCAAACTCTCTGAGGCTTTGTTTATTAATTTAAAAAATAATTAAGTAAATGTGATACATTTCATTGACAGCATTGTGAGCCAGTACCCTCTAGAAAGCCTTTGCCATTGAGTTGTAATGTTATTTGTAAAATGTAAAAAAACAAAACAAAAACAAAAAAACCCAACCAAAACAAAAAACCCCACGATATCATAGTTAGCTCATGATACATGCGAAAACTCTTGAATTTATAAAATCATGGTTGGAGTTTAACATACTGAGCTTTCTGAACACAAATGCATAAAAAGTCAGCAGCCCTGTGCCAGTCAAATTTAACCAGTGAGATCTCATTTTCACTGATTTGGCTAGTGTTGAGACACTAACTTGTTTTGTGAACTTTTCTGGATCTTTGTGCTTGGATCAAGTCTTTAATCAAAACAGTTGGAGTACTTTCCAAACTGGAAGTTCAAATTCAGGCTTTTTTTCCTTCAGATTCCTCTGGATTTGGGATTCTGTTGTAGTCTGTCCTTTTTTCACAAGACAAGAAATCTTAACTTTTTACTGGTATGTTATAGGTGAGGAAGAAAACACCTTGTTTTAATACTTTTTTATCATAATTAAGAAGTAAATTGTTTTAAGAAAATTCAGAATGGGGATTACAGACAAGTATCAGTAATAGTTCTCAGTTTAATACATTGTGGTGCCTTGGAATTTAACGGGTGTTTTTATTTTCCAGCACGTTGATGTAGCAGCTTTACTTATAAAGTATAATGCATGTGTGAATGCTACAGACAAATGGGCTTTCACACCTCTGCATGAAGCAGCCCAGAAAGGAAGGACACAGCTTTGTGCCTTGTTACTGGCACATGGGGCTGATCCTACTCTGAAAAACCAAGAAGGACAAACGCCATTGGACCTGGTCACTGTAAGTGTTGGGGTTCTTCTTGGGAAATCTGTGTTTACCTACCATTTGTGGCAGCTCATCTAAAAACTATCCTTTAAAAACAAAAAGTAATACAGCAACTTCTGCAAAATTTAAAATACTGTGGTTTCTCTGGTGTTTATATGTGTCTGGTAAAGAAAGTCAGTAGAACCTTTATAAACCTTCTTGAAATATTTTCTTGCTCAAGACTTCCTGTTTCAAGATGGAGTGGAAAAAAACGCACACCAACAAAAGGAATTCAGACTTGTAATTTGATGCTTTTAATTCAGTACTTAGAGTTTGACTAAGACAAAAACTGTGGCAATAAAATGTAAGCAACCTTCGTAGCAGCATAAAGTTTTGGGGTGGTTGTTTTTTTTTTTCTAAGTATCATAATAAAATTCAAAGCTACACTCAGAGTAACTGTTCTGTTTCCTAAATTCTTGTTGCCAGTAGAAGCTTTTGTTTGTTTTTCTAGGAAGTGGATTCCGTTTAACTGTCCCCAGAGGTTTTAGGTTTTGTTTTTATTACAGTTTTTATTTATAAACATTTTATGGTTTCATATATGCTGTTGGCACAAAAGGCCATTTGTAAACTGCATTGTAAAATGCATATGTTCCCAATATGCATTTATTCTATTTTGCATTATACTTAAGAAGTCTGGAAAAATGGTGATGCATTCTAGGAAAGAACATGTAAAAGTGTTCCTCTGTTTTAATAAGTTGTTTTCTGCTCTTTAGGCAGATGACGTCAGCGCATTATTGACAGCAGCAATGCCTCCCTCTGCATTACCAACTTGCTACAAACCTCAGGTTATAAGTATGTCCCAGACTACAGGTTCTACAGCTGATTCCCTGTCTTCTGTTCCATCCAGTCCATCCAGTCTGTCTGCTGCAAGTAGTCTTGACAACTTGTCTGGTAGTTTTTCTGAACTTCCTTCTGTTGTTGGTACAAACAGTGCAGAGGGAGCTGCTGTTCTGGAGAAAAAAGAAGGTGAGACGTTCTCAGTTACGAACGACTAATATTTTCTACCATATGGTAAAAAGAATACATAAATGTAAAGTTTCCCACACATGCACACAATTACTATGACATATGCAGTATCCCTGTTCCTTATGCTGGCAATAACAAGAAACAGAAGTCTTGTATAAGATCTTAGTACTTTCCCTTTACAGATTCTTTAAAATACTGCTTTTTTGGTGTACAGAACCAAGATGGTAAATTTTGTTTTAAAAGAGAAGTCAAATGAAATTCAGCTCCATACCAAACAGTATTTTACTACAAACTATTTTCTAAGAGGCTATTCTTAGATCAGATCTTGAAAAGGTTACTTCTATATGATGTTTTAGTTGTCAAAACACCTTCTGTTTGAACATGCATTTCTGGTAGCTAGTTGGTTATTTTGTGGAAGCACAAAGACTGCTTTTGGGGATGTGGAAATCTTACAGTACTAGGGTACATTAAGTAATAGTTGCCACTGGTTAGTAATTCCCCATCTTCAGAAGGCCAGGAATTTGTCTCTTCTTGTTGCCGCGGACAGTGTGAGATGTGTGTGCTTTACTTTATAATACAGGTATGAATGTTCATTTTGAGTTTTTCTTACAGTTTCAGGTGTAGATTTTAGCATAAATCAGTTTGTACGGAACCTTGGCCTTGAACATCTGATTGACATATTTGAGAGAGAACAGGTAAGCACTACATTTATTTCCACATACTCTGCTAGAAAGCAAGGGAATAAATACTGAGTTTTTAGAGTAATGTAATGAGACTTAAAATAAGCAAATTCAAAGTGAGTGGAATGAAGGAAAGGAAGGTAACTGGATTTTTTAAATTGATATATAATATAAATACATGCTAAAATACAAGTATATATAAAAAACTGGGGGCAGTAATGTCTATATTGCTTTGAAAGTGTAGGTATGTTTTCTTTCAGTGGTATAAAAGGGTGGAGTAAATAAGTAGTCACTGTTGATTGGTAATTTCTGGTTTTGTTTCTGTTCGCTTGAATACATCTAGAAAATTGTATTTCTCAATCGGAAACATGACCCTTGCAAGCAATACAAGTTACACAGTTGTAGTTCGTAGTGTATTCATTTGAAGACAAAAGGTTGAAGAAAACAACTGGGAAGAAGCAAAGTACACAATAATGCTAAAGTCTCCAGTGTTCATGTTCTTTTCAGACTTTTTATCCCGGCTACTGTGAGATATATTTTCACTGTCATTGACAGCTGTTCTGGTCTGTTTACTGTGTTGTACAAAAAGGTGTTGCTTTCATTATAGATAACGCTGGATGTATTGGTTGAAATGGGACATAAAGAATTGAAGGAAATTGGAATTAATGCTTATGGCCATAGGCATAAAATCATTAAAGGAGTTGAAAGACTCATTTCCGGACAACAAGGTATATATTTGAGATTACGTAACACTGTCTTTATAGAATCATTTTTGTGAATGTTAGATTATTCAAAATGGTGTCTCATTAGAAAGAACTGATAATTAAACTTGTCCTAGAAAATGGCACTTCAAATTGTAAGAATGTCTTCTGACTTGAAACATGAGCGCTTTTATTTGTGCTGTGAATTACTGTGAATCTTGCCTTTCAGTTCTCTAATTTTTTTCTTTGTGCTCACTGTTCCGTGTTTACTAGGTACAGTGCAAAATGATAGTAAGCTTTTTGTGATAGGGAGGATTTATCTACTTTGGAGTACTCTGGAGAGCAGGGCACATTCTCTATTGATGGGTTAGGGGCTGTGATGTCCTCTTCCATTGGGCTCTGCAGAAGAATACTATGTTTGCTCTCTCGGGAAGCTAGCTGAAAATCTTTTTTATGCTTTTCTTTAAAAATACAGTTGGTGTGCTTCCAGTGAAGCCAAATTAACATAATTGCTTTGTTTAACAGCTTCAACTTGTATTTAAAGTTTAAGCTAAAGCCGCTCTAGTTGTGCAGCACTGTTGATACCACCACAATTCTGGGAACAGTATGCTTCATTTAACTATGGCTGCATAAGAGACAAAAAAAAAAAAAAAACCCAAACTTTTTTTTTCCTCCTTGTCTCATTAAAACATCACTTATTATTGTTTTGATGTTTTTCATAGGGAGGTAATAAATTCATTAGAATTGGTAGGATTTTTTTCCATCTGGAGACACCATCTGCAAATTCTCATACTCAAATCTGCACTCCGCAGTGATGAGATGATCACTATACCAAGATTTAGATTATTTTTTGCTCCTTAAAACAGTATTAACCAACCCTTAAGATAATCCTTTTTCTAGTAACGAAGTGTTTAAGTAAATATCATTTTCTCTTAATTGTCAGATGTTTTTTTGACAGATTCATTAAGTATTTTGAATAAAAGTTACTTCAAGGTGTCATTTCAGCCTCATGTCTTGTTTGAGCTCTTGAGTTTACACAACCAGTAGTCATATGCTGGTTTTGCCTTCCAAGTAGGCCTGAGGTATTTTTGAACATACGTATATTTGTACATATTTTAGTTAGTCTGTATATAGACAGGATGTCAAACATCTAAATCCTTCACCATTCCCACCCCCATTCTTTCTAGGCCTTTTATGGCAAGATAGCAAGAGTCTGGCATTTTCATTTGTTACATTAACCACAAGCATAAATACTTAAACTGAATGTTTCAACAGCTGATTTTTTTTCGAGGGTGTGGTTTTGGGGTGGGGAGGATTGTTGTCATTTGGTTGTTAGGTCAACTTTCTATATCGTGCCCTTTTGGGCTCATACGCTGAAATATGGTTTTGTTGGTATTTTGACATCTTTTCCTGAACACAGTATAGCCATTTATTTCAAGGTTAGTCAGGCTTTTGTGAAAGAGCTTTATTGTGGTTCGTTCTTGCCAGAGTTTGCTGTTCCTGGACACTGTTACAGTTGCACACTGCTAATATCAGGCTCCTCACTGTGGATGACTATGTAGTTCCCCTTTTCCCTGCATTATTCCTTTCTAGAGAATAATTAAGACAGACCCAGCATCTAACTGGTCACCTGCTAGTTGTCTGGGAAGGCCATGGACAGAAAGACACCTGATAGACAGTCTTTGCATTCTTATGTCCAGTAATTACATTACCATTTCTTGCCAGTTGTGATTGAAGTCTTTGTGTAAATTGACAATGGATTCTGATAAAATTCCAAGGGGTTTTTTTTGCATATTTGGAATGAATACTTAAAGGAAACTTCTCTATCCGTGTCAGGCTAGGCCTTTGAGGTTGCCGGATGATGTTAGTTCTTTTGTCAGCTCTTTCTGCACGACCATTGGAAAAAACATTCCTACTGAATTAGCATTTCCAAGTCAGTTCTCTTGTTCATGATGCCATTGCCGTCAGTAGTCATGGACCCTGTACTGGACAGGTTGCTCACTGTTTCACTGTCTAGACTTGAAATGAACTCATAGATAAGCAGTTGCTTACTTAAACTTTCCCTGACATGTACGTTAAAATACCGAGCTAAGCACAGACAAATAGGTTACTGTGTCTGGAATGTTTATTCTTGTTAAGAGAATGATTGATCAATATCCAGACCCCACTGCTGTGCTTTTCATTTATATTACATGTATATTACATGTATGCATGGTAATGTATGGGTAGGAGTTATAAACAGAGATGCTGAAAAAGTATTCTTGAAACTAATGAAATGATTTGAAGGAACGTACTTTGACATCTACAAAAATGTGTCTGATGGGAGGCAAATAAAGTAATTGGTAATCTCTGCCTTCTTTAGCTGCTAACCTCTTCATCTTGTAAACTAGGTTTTCAGAAAATGGTCCTTTTAAAAAGAAAAATCTCTTGCTGGTTAACATTCTAAATCTGCAGTCTTAGAGCAGTTTCTGAAGCTGTTGTGTTTTTATATTCACAGGACTTAACCCATACCTGACTCTAAATACTTCTGGTAGTGGAACTATTCTCATAGATCTTTCCACTGAAGATAAGGAATTTCAATCAGTAGAAGAAGAGGTATGCCTCTCAGTATTTTTGTAATTTTTACTGAAGAAGATGAAGTAGTATTGCTAGGCAATTTAATAGTGCAATAAACATCACTAAGCCTAATAAAAACTTGCATTAAGGGTACTTCAGATTTCAACTTTAATTGCACCATTTACAATCTGTGCTGGTGATGTCCGTAACTTTTCACTTAGGTTATTACAGTTTGTAGTATTTTTAAAACCTCTGCTCTATAGAAAAGCTCTTTCACATAATGTAACAAAATGTGTATTCTATGCTACCTGTTGCTTGTCTGTTATACACAGTTTTAAGTCACTTCTTCCGAAGTGTCATAATCACACAGGAAAAAATTCTGAAGAAACAATATTCTAAATAGGTTAGTGACAATCTTTCTCAATTTGAAAACTTCACCATAGACTACTCAAGATATTTTAAAAAAAAAAAAAATCATTAAACCTGTCCATGTGCATCCACAAAATTTGGCTTTACTTAACATACTGTCACTGCCTAAAAACTTCTTGTGTGATTTTTTTAGTTTATTTTTTTATTATTTTTTTATATTTTCTAAGACAAGAGTTGTTCTTTTGATTATTTGACTGAATGAAGGATATGTGTTTTGAATGTGTTCTGAAACAAAGTGATCCTTCTTAAAATACTCAATCTTCAGATGCAGAGTACTGTCCGAGAGCACAGAGACGGAGGGCATGCTGGTGGAGTGTTCAATAGATACAACATCTTAAAGGTAACTGTTGCATTTTTATGGTCGATGGTTACAGCTTTAGAGTTTGGTTGAAAATAAAAATGTCCACAAAATGTTCTGCGTTTGTTTGTTGAGTTCCATGATGCGATAAAATGTGCTGTTCTGTGACATAGAGGAAAAAGATTATCTTCCAGGGAAATTCAAAGAGTAAGATTATATGGAAAAACTGCTTATGGGTTCATAGTTGTTAAGAAATTTCATGAGAAATTGACATAGAAGGACCTCACAGAAAACTGCAGAAAGTTTTATAGGAAACAAAAGAAGGTTTCTGTTGAGGCAATGGCAGAGGAAAAAACATCAAGAAGTAAAAGCAAAGCTCTTGAAGCATGGAAGTAAGGGTACCTATTTTGGCTTGATATAATGCTAAAGAAGCTTAAAACACCAGGCAGTAGACAACCTTGCTTTAAATAATTTAGTGGAATTTTGGTTTGTATTCTTTTTTTTTTTCACCCGGAAGAAATGGGTCATTTTCATTAAAATGATAAAGATTTTGATTTGCAAGTAAGTACTACGAAGTTTTATTGTGAATTGACATTTTGGTTTCCCCAGTAGAACTGATATATCTACACACATAAGGTTTTGTCAATGTCCAGCATACCTCTGAAGAGAGTACATAATTTACTTTCTTGTAGAAGTGTTCTAAAAATCTTCATGGAAGACACTTCTTAATTTACTAGATGATCTTTTTACTAGTGGTTTGGCATCAAGCTATGTTTGGAGTGATACTCAAGTAGAATTGTGACTAAACCTGCTAAATTTAAATCAAGGAGTATTGCTCAACAGATGTTTAAAATTAATTGATTCTTAATTAAGCATGTAATCATGATTTACTTGAGTTATGCTACAAGAGTCAGCTTCTGCAGGATAAGTTAGAGAATTTGTGTTCCATTGAGTTCTAAGGAAAATATTCTTGTTTAAGTGGCAGTTTAAATGTACTGCGGTGTAACTGCTAAGGTTAAACATCTGTCAAGTAAAGCAAATGGAAGGTTTCAGTTTCAGGGTGGAACTTACATATTGACTGTTTCAGATTCAGAAAGTGTGCAACAAAAAACTATGGGAAAGGTACACTCACAGGAGGAAAGAGGTCTCTGAAGAGAATCATAACCATGCTAATGAAAGGATGCTGTTTCATGGTGAGATACTGAAATACACCTTATGAACTCATTTCACCATCATAACTTCACCTTTACTGGAGGGCTTCTACTGGCTCAAAGTAAATTTTCTCAGCAGAAATAGGTTCTAGGTTTTGTGTACGTTTTATACGAGCAAGTGTTTGTATATGTCACGATGGCATATATATTGCACTGCATCTTTCTTCTGAAATTTGCATGTCCTTGTCTCTGCCCAAAGAAGACTTCGGAGGTCTAAGTGAAGACATTTTAGCAATTATGAATGGAGATTAAGGAGTGGGCCTCCTCCTTGGTTAAGTTGCTAGTTCTGTTAAGTTACTAATTCTGTTTTATCAGCTGTATGACCAAAATAATTAAGGGTCAAACTTTATTCTACTATGGGTTGTTTTGGGGTGGGATTTTTTTGTTTTCTTGTTTTTATAATTTGGTAAGTTAGTTCTTGTTAATCATTCCAGAAAAGATAGCTTATAACTAGCAAATTATAGCCAATTGAAAGCTCTCCTGTGCACAGGTACTTGTTTTTTCCTGATGAGCAAATAAAGCAAATTCACAGTACATCCTTACAATGAATGCTACATAGTTCCCAATGTAGTACACTACTGTTGGAAGCAGCCGTAACACTGTAATTAACTGCTTGCCCAAACTTGTAGATACCTAAATCCTGGGGTTTTTGACTGTGGTCTGTACCTCTGTAAGAGGGAACAGCCTCTTAATGGAATAACCTGTCTTTAAAGGAAAATCTGAAATTAGTTAGATAATAACAGAATTGTTCCTGCAATAAAACAATTAATGCTTTATGAGTTTCTATTTATTTTTTTAAACCTTTAGTTTTTCTAGCTTTTTTTAAGAATTAACATATGTCTTTAACCACATATGCCACTTGCAGAAGGTGAAGAGCAATCTTCTTGTCCTCATCTGGAATCTTCTGCTTCATAGAATCATTTAGGTTGAAAAAGACCTTTAAGATCATTAAGTCCAATTTGTAAACCCAACACTGCCAAGTCCACCACTAAACCATGTCCCTAAGCACCATGTCTCTTAAATACCTCAAAGGATGGGGTCTCAGCCACTTCCCTGGGCAGCCTGTTACAATGCTGGACAACCCCTTCAGTGAAGAATTTTTTCCTCATATCCAATCTACACCTCCCCTGGTGCAACTTGAAGCTGTTTCCTCTTGTCCTATCACTTTTTACCTGGGGAAAAGAAACCAACACCCGTCTCATTATAGCCGCCTTTCAGGTAGTTCTAGAGAGTGATAAGGTCTCCCTTGCAGCCTCCTTTTCTCCAAATTAAACAACCCCGGTTCCCTCAGCCATTCCTCATAGGACTTGTTCTATTATAAAAATCCTTCATAAAAAAACCCCATGCTTTTTTTGAAATTTAATGGGTATCAAGTGTCTTGAGATGCAGAATGCAACTACTGTGAGCAGATTATTCTTTAAGGCCAAATGTTATGACCGGTGCAAATAAATAAAGGTTTACATTTATTGCTTTTTTTAATGCAATCTGCTTAGTGCTAGGAGTAAGACAGAATTTGCATAGTGATGCATTCAGTGAATCTTGGTTAGAATGAAGCCCTGCCAAAGGGAGTGCAGATTCACAGAGCCTTCTCTTGCAGCAAGACTTGTCTCAGATACTGTCCTTTATAAATCTTTGCTAAAATTGTACACTTCCCAGCTACTGTTCTTTCTTAATACCTCTAACAAATCAGCTGTGTAATTCTGAGGTTAGAATTTCTGGAGATTGATTTCCTTGTATGTGTAGAAAAATGTATAAAAAAAATTTGGGAATGGATGATTGAATTGTGACACACACAAAAAATTCTGTATACTGTATTTTCTGTGTTTTACTTCCTTTCTCTTAGGCTCCCCATTTGTGAATGCAATCATTCACAAAGGCTTTGATGAGCGACATGCCTATATAGGCGGCATGTTTGGAGCTGGGATTTATTTTGCTGAAAATTCTTCCAAAAGCAATCAATATGTGTATGGAATTGGAGGTGGCACTGGATGTCCAGTTCACAAAGATAGATCTTGTTATGTTTGCCACAGGTAAGTTCTGCAAAAGAATCTGATTTTACATTTGTACATTGTGTTACAGACCATCAAGTAAGCAGAACCTCTCTCTAAAGAAATATTTGCTTGGTAACCAAACCTTCTCAGCACTCTATATGCTGGGCTTAAGAGACTTTCAGAAAACTTTGATGTTTAAGTCTTAACCTTTAACCATCTTCAGTGTGCTCAACCAAACCTTTGCCCTTAACTTACTGTAAAAGTCACTTAGGTAGCCAGAGAGTGAAGAGGATCCACTAGATCAGGGGTCCTCAAACTAGGCCTGTGGGCCGGATACGGCCCCCTGGGGTCCTCAATCCGGCCCCTGGTATTTACAGAACCCCCCCCGCCCCGTCCCCCCCCAGCGGGGGTGGGGGCGGGGGGAAACCAAGCAGCCGCAGATGACTGCCTGCCACTTCATCCAAGCGCCTGGTTAAAAAGTTTGGGGACCCTGGCACTAGATGCTTCTGTGAAATGTGAGGGTTTAGTCCATTGCCTATTACAGAGAAAGGAGAAATTCAGTGATATTCAGATGCTGTACTTCTTTAAGGAGAACGTACTTTATAACAGTCAGCCCCCATGTCCCTTCTGCTTCACACTCTGAAATATAGATGTGGATTTGTGGAGACTCTACCACTAATTGAGTTCTTAAATCCACTTTCCTGCAGAACACCTTTTTTATCTTACTGACACCATCAGTTCAGAATAGAGTTATTCTTGCTTCACAGAGTTAATTGTGGTAGCGGCCATCATTTCAAATACGACAATGATTTGTGTGTTTCTGTGCATTATTTTTTTTGCATTGATATGACATAGATAAGGTCATTCTTCTAGTATCCTTCCTTGACCCTCTGCCCTTTTTCATATTGTTTACTCTGTTCTGACACTCTTAAAGAGAATAATCATCCAGAGTTATAGAGGATGTCAGTCTTTTCGTGCTTTCTGAGGTTTTGAAAAATTTGTCTTGTATGAAGAATTAGGAAAGAAAAAGTTTTGGCTGAGCAAAATTATGAAGATAATCTTTCTGGAACTTCACAAGCATTGTGTAATCATGGTCCTTTTTCCCTTTTAACACAGGCAATTGCTGTTTTGTCGTGTAACGCTGGGCAAGTCTTTCCTGCAGTTCAGTGCTATGAAAATGGCTCATTCTCCCCCCGGACATCATTCAGTTACTGGGCGACCCAGTGTAAATGGATTGGCATTGGCAGAATATGTCATTTACAGAGGGGAGCAGGTAAATAGCTTTTTGGTTTAGTTTTTCAGACTTGTTTTGAAGGCATGTAATGTGTTGGGTTTTTTTCTTACATTCAAGGTGCTAGGACTTGCTTTTGTCTTAAAACAAACTCCAGCTGTGGTTGCAGGTGAAAGGATCCATGTTTCCTGAATGCTCCAGGCATTTCCCTTTGACGTTTTGCCTTTTATTCTTTGGCATAAATGCTTTTTTCCTCTCTCTAGCAAACACTCTGAATCTATCCAGAAAATGAAATCATAATAAAGAAAGTGTGTGTTGCTCTTTCAGGCTTATCCAGAATACTTGATTACTTACCAGATCATGAAACCTGAAGCTACCACTGAAGCTTAAGACAAATTACTTGTGGGAAACCATCAGACTTTGGATAGGAAGATACCAGTGGCTGCCATCCTGTTAATTACAATGAGTTGATAAAAAACTTTCATCTACAGGTGATGTGGTAGCAAATGTGAACAAAATACACCATATTTGACTTGATTAAAGCTTTAATAATGTACAGTATGTTTTTCTAAAATTTCAGAAATGTTCTCTTTTTCAGCACTTTAACAGATACCATTCCAGGCATAAACTGGGGTTTGGCTGTACTAAATTATAAACAAAAATTAACTTGAAACTATGGTTTTATACAATACTGCATTGAAATTTAGCAGAAATTGTAATCTCTATACAGGAACTCATTTTACTAATACTGTGTTCTTTAAAACACTGCATTTACACTGAAAACATTTTCATTTGTAAAACTGTAAATAAGAGCTTTTGTACTAGCCTGGTATTTATTTACATTGCTTTGTAATATAAGTGTTTTAGAACTGCAACCTTGTACAAAATGTTTTTTCCAGATGTTGGTTTGTTCATTTGTGTTTTCTCATGCACGATAGATTTGAAAAGCCAATTTCTTTCAGGGTTTATCACTCTTTTGTGAGGGAGAAAGCAAATTTTATCTGAAGAGGTTTAGAGGTAGCCAACTTCAGACTGAATACGCAAATTTTTGTTCTGTGTTTTTATTTATGAAATATACATTCCTGAGAATGATGGGCTATGAAAATAGAACGTTCCAGCTGAATACTAAAGTGTTTTTCCACCTACTTTCTAGAGTTCCATATTTTATTTCTGTAAAATGTCTTCTGAAATTTTTTATTTAACTATAGGTATAGTTAACCTGTATCCTCACTTCAAGGCTAGTAGACCTTGTAAGTTACAGTTTTAGTAAATTATTTTCTTTGAATGTAGTTGGAAAATTAACCTCAAGGAGGTCTTTCTCGAGTTCCTCTTGCTTACATTTAAGCCAGGAAGTTAAATAGTTTATTCCTAATATGGGGGCAAACAACTGGCCTTTTTTATATGCTTATTTTGGTAAATTAATCTACCTGTTGGTGCCCTCAGGATACGAGTATTGCAAGGTGGAAATGTTAAAAAATCATCCTATCATCTCCTGTGTTTCTTCCATGTTAGCGCTCAAGCAGTAGTTGAAGCAGGTGCCTAGAAGCGTGCTTATCTGCAGTGCTTTGGCTGAGTGGAACTGGTTGGGGTGCAAGGTTCTGCTCCCTGTGCTCGGCCAGCTGGGCAAGGAGTGTTGAAGTGGGATGAGCAGCTCTTCCATAACAGCAGCTGCCTTTGGTAGCCCTGGTAAGTCTGCTTGGATGGGGGGAAGAGTACAAAAGGTACAACCCTCCATTCGAGTCTCATTCAGGGTTCCTGAATGCACCGGTCAGTTCAGTCAGCCCTATCATACCTCTCTTGTGTATTTTGTTTCTCTTCTATCTGCGGTTTTTACCTACATATTTCAAAAATATGTAAATACAAATTATAGTTCATTTGGGGTTAAAGTGGTTAGTAGTATATTTTAGTTGTTTTCTATTTCTACATACAGGAAATTGTCCCAGAAGACAATTTATTTGCAGGGCATGTTATCATACCATGGTTTTAAATGTAGTAACTGGTCAAGATAATGAAATTGTCTTGCTGATGTGGTGGTTATGTGATTATGCTCTATGTAAAAATGTATTGAACCTTACCCAGTTATGTGGGGAATCTGAAGAGTAGGATTGCATAACTCTTGCAGAAAGTAATACTGGCTACGAATAAACAAGGCTTTGATTTTTAGGTATTTCTCCCAGCATGTTGCCTGTTCCTTAGGTATAGTAATGCTGGAATTGGTGTTCATGCAAAATCTGTTAAGTATGTTTAAAACTTTTTTGTTATTGCTAAAATGCTTCATTCTCTATGAATGATCACTTAATGTCTTGTAAAATATTGTGGTATGATAGCATTTTAAGTGGTACCACAACGCTGGTTTTGTCTGTTTGGGGATTTTTGAGCTGTTTTTTTGCATGACATACCTTGCACTCTGAAGATGGAAGCTGTAATGATTTGATAATACTGACTATTGAGATGAACCTTTAATCTTTTGTGCAATTAGTTCTGCTTTACTCATCTTGAAGTGTCTTTACATGTACTGTATGACATTCCATATCCATTTAACACTAAATAAATTTAATTCACTGGTTTTCTAGTAGCATGGGAGTAATTGCAGATGTAGTACATCAACCCATTGTTTTAAATGCACGCATGCACAATAATATAACAAACTACATCATTAGAGGAAACATTAATTGCTTTAAATAGAAAAGCTTTTAATGTGGATTAAAAACTGTAAATACTGTGGAAACTTGTAGTTTGGTACATGGCTAACAAACAGCTCTAGCTATCACTGAAAATATTCTAATAATAAATCCAGAAGTAAGCTTTGATTTATGTATTTAAAGCTCCACTATATGGTCCAAAACTGAAAAAGAAAACTGCCTTACGTTGGTTTTGTAAAATGAAGAGTAACCTGAAAAGTCTTACCTTTCAGGTAACTGCATAGGTTTGGTACATACATGAGAAACAACAGAAGTGCTGCTTAGATCAATTGTAGTATTGCAGTAAGGAAATAATTTTATTTCGGTAGGACCCACGTGTATGGTAGGAGGTTTCCAAAACCAGACTTGTATAGTATAGAAGATTTAAATAGAAACGAGCACTAGAGGGCAGGAAAGCAAATGTTTAGTAAGATCAAGGATAATGAAAATCATTAAAGTATCTTGGGACTACAATTTCCCATAAAGTTGCTTCTGAAAATTCCACCTATCTGGGGTTGTAAAAAATCAAAATTAACTTTCATTTTGCATTATTTTTTTTTAAACTAAGCAATTAGTATAAAAATAAGTGCTGCAACTAAGCAAACTGAAAACGTTAGGGTTTCTTCTTAAAAACTTTAGTCATAACTTAGACCTTAGTTCTTAGAAATTAGTAATTTAACCAGACTCTTCTGTCATATATAACTTAAAAACTTAAGATTATCTGTACAGTGTATGTTCAAGAGGTATCTGGGCACTAATTTTTAATGGAAGTAACTGTGTATAAAAGGAGTTGTTGCCTTTTCTACCATGAACTTGCTTGTTAAACACCCCGCTGTGTGTGTACATGACTACACACACACTTGCTCACTCTCACTCCATTTACCAAGAAGCTGAGGAAAAGTTAAAGTGACTTTTCCAGCAGAGCACCATTGTCAGTTAGGGTGCTGCAGCCTAGGAGCCGTTTCCCTTTCTCCTGCCTACCGCCTAAACTTAATGTAATTAAACAGTTTTTTCTCTTTTGCCAGAAACAACAACAGAATCCCATGGGTGGCTTGCCTTCTGCCTTTGAGTAAAAAAAAAAAATAAAGGTTTGATTTGTACTCTCTAATGCAACAACAGAGCAAAGACTGCTTTCTCACCTTCAGTGAACTGGAAAATCAGACTGAGGTCTGCCCCTCTGTGGTTCTTGGAGCTGTGCTTTTCCTGCGCCCGCTGAAGTTGCAGGAGGAGGTAGAGGTAGTGTCAGCAAGGGAAGCGCTATAGCTGAGCGGGTAGAGGGAGGCGTGTGCCTCTTTTTGCCCCTTTCCAGCAAGCATAAGCAGTGGTATGGCTGAGAGTATCAGAAGGGTTTCTTCCCTCTGCCTGTGGCTCACTAGATCAGAAAAAGCTGCAGGCAGCCAGAACAGAATGCAAGTTTAAAAAAAAAAAAAAGAAAAAAGCATGTAGATGACTGGTTTGAAGTTAACATGTTCTGCCCTAAAAATGGGCAAGGTTGGTAACTGAGAGAAGACACATGGGAGGGGAGAGATGTTAAGAGAGCTAATAACAACCTGTAAAGAAAGGCAGGCAGGTTCCACAAGCACTGAGAAGTTACGGTACAAATACCTAATATAATTATTAGGGATGGCCAATATAATCATGATACATCAACTTCCCAACTTCTGTTTGAGTTAAAACAGCATGATGTGTAGCCAGTTACAGGGATTTCAGAATAGCTCCTCTTGAGAACATCAGACATGTTGGGAAGGTGGAAGTTGCAGCCAATTCAAAACATTAATGTTAGCCCGGGCAAATAATGTGTGCAAGAAAAAGAAATGGGATTTAAAAACTGAAGGCAAATGTCCTATACAATAGTTCTTAAAAGCATTGGTTTTGAAGCAGAAACAAGCTGAAAAACCACAGTAGACAGCATACCAGTAAATTAAAGTATGTCACATCAAATCATCTACCTGGATTCCGTCTAGTGGTAGGATGTATATGGGGAGGTGGTTGTGGGGATTTTCTTGCAGCCAGAAAATTCAAGTAAGGAAGTAGAGGTCAGATCCATCTCTCTAACTGTAATCTTAGTAAAACTGCTAAGTTTATTCAGCTGCAACTCAAGTATGTTTCAGCTGGGATCTTAATGGGTGACGGTGAAGGGAATCGGGGTGGTTTCTCACAGGATACAGTCGCAGTGTGCACGATGCCATTGCACAATGTGCATGCAGTGACAGCTGCGAGAACGCTTGCGTGACAAGTTTTGAAGTTAGGACCATGAAGAGTTTTCAAAGGAACATAGTAGTAGTAGTAGTATTTAGAAAACTTAATATTTAAAATAGATTTAAATTGTTTAAGGAGCAGAGGAAAATGCCCTAGTGCCTCAGAACATAGGATTGACACTTTTTATAGCTGGAACAGTAGCTTCATGTCAGCTGATACTACTCTTTACAGATCTAGGTTGGTACCTGTGTGAAAGGATTAATACTGATTGGTTAAGTTAATGGGAACAGCCTGAGAAACGGACTTGATTCTGGGCTGCTGGTGTGTGGTTTTGTGTTGTCTAGCTGCTCTTCAAAAAGGTGACGTTGTCCAGCAATATATTTGGAGGCTTATTTCACAACAAGAAAATTATTCAGTTTTTTGAGGCAATGGGCGTCACAGCTCAACAGACATGTCTAGAAGATCTTATTGGTCTGATAAATAAGCGGGTAAATAAATGAAGTGAGTAAATAGGATTGCCATGTAAGTAAAACAAATAGAAACAAAAGGAAAGTTAATTTTGTTGTGAAAATGAGTAGCAGTAAATCAATCAGCGTATATAGTATTTGTGACCTAATTGAGTGGGATATTGTCTCTAATAGTTTTTAATTATTGAAGTAGTCAAATTGGAAGCTGACAGCCGTTACATTAAGTATTGTTATAATTAACAATAGACTGAACTACCAAACAGTCCAAAAATGTCATCTTTAAATAAATAAATCTGTATATGATGACCAGTGCCTGATAGATAGTGGTTCTCTATTTGGAAGTATTTTTCTGAAGCATTGGAAACATGCAATAAAATAAATTAGTTTTGGGTTGGTATTAAAGGGCTTCACCTTGAACAATAAATAATCATTAGAATGCCAGTTTTCATAAAACAAAGTCTAATTCAAGATCTGTGGAAAGAACTACTTTAGGGAAAGAACCTACATAAGAGTAAGTTACTAGAAGATATATAAATAATTGAAGAATGATATAAATAAGGGCAGTTTTGCAGATAGCATAGTCCGGTAGTAAGGAGGCCCCTGAAACAGGTAGTATAGAAAATGCTATTTAATGCAAAGATTCTAAAACCAGTGATCAGACAAAGAAATTTGACTTCAAAATAAAGGGGCTAATGCTAAGTTTATTTGAAAAGATTAGGAATGTGAAAATTCACTAGAAACTGCAAAAACATGGGTTTTAAGAGAAGAAAATGTTCTGCTATTTGGACTAGAGCTCTACAAATGGTGAAGGGGTTAGCATGTTGCTAGTGAGATGGATTTCTAAAGGGACAGAACTTGAAGAAAAAAATGGACTTAAAAAAAGGGGACGGGAGGGATTGATTGGGTATTTCAGAGTTGTAGCAGACACGTTAACAGAGAAAATCTGGTCAGTGGTATACGAGAAGATCTGAAATCGCCTACACAAAATTGGAATGAAAGGCACCAAGTGTCTTGATAAGGAGACAAAACCAGAGAAAAGCGCTGGTCATACCTGTGGTGGAGTCAGATTGCTGAATTCCTGAAATAAAAAGCTTTTAAAATGAACCTTCTATCCAATGTCCTATTTATCTATGCCACCTAAACAGTTTAAATATCTTTAAAAGCTTCTGAGCGTTTGTATAATCATACTGGAAATGAGGCAGAGTGGCAGAATGATGAGATGGTGCTAGCACATTTCAGGCAGTCCTCAACAGGGCAGACTCGTCCCAGGGGGGAATTTTTATGGGAATAACCAGTTATGGATAGGGTTAGACAAAAAAATATGGAAACCTGCTCTTTTTTTTGTAATTATGTATTAGACTAGATTCCAAGGCACTTCTTGTGAATTATCACCTGCTATTAAGAGTGCACTTAATCAATTATAATTTCAGGAAAACCTAATAAAAAGAACAGATGTTTGTAAAATGCAAGAAAGAAATAATAGTAATTTCAGGCCTGGACCTATTAAAAGGAATATTTCACACTTACTGTAAATGGTATTATTTATTCAGGGACATGCTTTAAAGCCAGTTTTGGATTGTTTTACATATATAAGTAATGTTTGTCTGCTGTAAGGAAATAGTCCAGCAGAAATATTGAAATCATTACAATAATTGGCAAGAGAGGTGAGAACCTTGCACGTATGGCAACTTTTAATAGCCAAGGACTCGTACAAAATGGTCTGTAAACAAATAGTTACAGATTTAGGTATACCTGCTTTCTGTCTTCTGAGACTTCCCTCCCCGTTCCCAGAAGATGCCAGCTTTTCAGTAAAGGAGTTTAACAAAATGTGTGAGTTAAATATTTCATATATCAAATTTTGGTTGTGGTTTTTTTTTTTTGTTTTGGTTTTTTTTTTTAAAGAAGATAGAGTAATAATGCAATGTACAATTAATAGCGTAAATATTATTGTGTAATAGGTGCATTGTTATGTATTACAGATGTTTTATTGCAATATCAATAAATAACATATTTTCCTTTTAAAAAAAAAAGAAAAGCTTTAAAAAATAATGTTTAATATGTCTCTTTCACTGGACTGATTTTATAGTACAGGTTTTGGGGAGTTTGTGGTTCAGCATCTTTAACCTACTTGAAATGAAATAGTGGGTTTGGAGTAACTGACCTACTAGCTGTAGCATAATGAATTTTTTTGTATTTGTAAACACAATGAAATTGCATATATTTGCTTCAGAATTCTGTTATTCTCAGAAAAATTAATCAGAACTAGATTTATACATACCCTAATTTAGCAATACAAGTATTTTAAGGTTATTAACCAGAACAGTTGGCTTCTCAAACTCAGACACCATTAATTCTCCCCTGTTGAATCTAATTCTGGAGGTAAAACGTAACCAGGATTTCCCAAGCAAATTCACGAAGTATGCCCTTTAGTTTTAAAACTTAACGTTATTCTGGTTCCTTCTTTTTCTTAGCATTTTGCCTCTTTTGACCCAGTGGAATTACTTGACTTATTTACTTGTGGCTACCTAAAATAAAGCCTCGCTTCATTAGCACTGGTTCTCCCTTGTACTGAGATCAGAATGGTTTTTGGCAGGTAATGCTGTAGGGAAAAGGGTGGATACAAATCTCTGAAATTAACTCCCTGAACTAAGCTTTTGCTTGTTTACATCAGGAGGGGCTTGCAGGTCGTTCAGGAAGGTTCTGGCAGCCAGACCATCTGCCTCTCTTCCCTGAGCAACACTGCGGGGTCCCCATCGCGTTCTCCATCACCACTGCTACCGGTGGCTCCAGAGACCCTGCTGTCAGAGGTGTCGCTAAACAAGTAGCGTGGCAGCCTGCGGTCACCTGAAAGGCTGGGGCTGTTATCGGTGGCCTTTTGCACCTTCTCCCTGGTTACAGAGCATGGGACTTGCTGGCGTTAAAGACCTCAGCTCCCAGATTCGGAGTCTGCCCTGCTAGAGACTCTGGGCCTGGTCAGAGAAGCACTAGGCGTCTGTTCTGTGTGGCTGGAGCTTTATGTTCTAAAATGTGTGAGCGATGTGGATGGCATGTGACAGGAATACACACATCCGAAATGAACAGCAGTTTCCATGGGGATCTCTGTAGCGATAGATAACAGACAGCCCCACATATTTTTTATTGCTGAAAGTTCCCATTTTTCTACAGATGTTTCTCTAAGCATTTTCTATAATTTTGCCTGGTTTCTTTTTTCAGCTCAACTCTGAACAAGGGCATTTGACCCAGAGCTCTGTGGTAGTCACAGTGGCCACTGAGAAGCTGAAAGGCACTTCAGTTTAGATAAAAGTGAGGTTTATCCAGCTTGCTCCAGGTAACTTCCTACAAAAATATCATCTGCTGTGGTGCTTTAAAGTACACCTGGTAAAAGCAAACTGTCATAGAATGGTTTGGGTGGGAAGGGACTTTTAAAGGTCACCTAGTCCAACCCCCCTGCAGTGAGCAGGGACATCTTCAACTAGATCAGGTTGCTCAGAGCCCTGTCTAACCTGACCTTGAATGTTTGCAGGGATGGGGCATCTACAGCTCTGGGCAACCTGTTCCAGTGTTTCACCACGCTCATTGTAAAAATTAGATTCATTCTGGTCAGTACTAAAGAACCTAAATTGCAACTGGTATTTTTAAACCTTGAATGTGAGAAGGAAAAAATGAGTATATATTTCTAGAGGTCTTTGATTTAGAGAACTCTGCTTGCTTTGAAGTAGAATATTTCTATTCTGAGAGTTAAATCGTGACAGTAAGATCACATCATAATAAAAGCTGTGCTGTTTTTAAGTAGTTTCAAGTAAATAAGGAGTATCTGCCTGAGAGAAGTGCAACTATGTCCAGCTTGTATTTATAGTTCAGGATTCAAGAAATTAAGGAACATGTACCACTAATTGTTAAGAGCAAGATAGATTAATCTGCATACTAATGATGTAAAATGCATGTGAAATCTATATCTGCGTATGTGGAAAGTGGGGCCAGCGAGACCACCAGTTCTGCCAATCAGTCATTCACATTTCCCACTGTTTTCCTCTATTGTAGCAAAATGTGAGAAGCTGCTCTCAGGCCACACAAACAATGCTCTTTATTGGTCTTTACTGAGGCATGATCGGGCGTCTGTGCTGAGACTGCAGCCTCAAAGAAGTGCTGCTTGATGACATCTGGCAGCCTGGCTTTGCTACGGATAGATTTATGAGCTGTGAAAGATGGTCAAATTAACATCTTCTGCATTCTTGATAGGATTAGGGTTTCTGGGACATGCAGCCATTTGCATATTGCCCTGACTTACCACATTAGTATTGTGTTCGTGGCTCATTTTAATAGATTTGGCGGGCGGGGGAGGGCTTTCTGCCTTGACATCCTGCCATTGTTCAGTCACTCTTGGCAGTGATACAGCTGTGTTGGTTTACTAGCAGAAATCATACTTCTTGCGCTTGATCCAGTTACAATCTTAATGCAAATCAAGAGCAGCAGTGATTGTAATAAGCTCTTTCACTCAGGGAAGGATGCTTTTCACGAGGGATGAGCTCACACACACACAAAGTTGAATGATTAATGCACTTCTGTGAGAGTGCACAGAAGTTGTCTGTAGGAGTTAAAGATCTGGCCCAAGCTATCTTTCTACAGCCTCAAGCAATTATTGAAGGTCTTAGAAAGCTTAATTTCATCAACAAAAACTTAACTAAAACCCCTGTTAGCATTAAATGCCTGTTTCTTTCCCTTCGCCCCCTCCCCACACAAGACTTGGACGCTGTGGGTTTTGGTGGTTTGGTTTGGTTTTGTTTTGTTTTCAGTGCTGGTCATCCAGTGCTGCTAAATTACAGCCTGTACTTGTCACTGGGCTGGAGGTTGTTCCAGTTTGCAAGTGGCTGGCCCAAGCCCAGAAAATACAACTTGGAGGATTTACAGATAGAAGGCAAACGGAACTGCAGTTAGTTCTGTGTAACCACATGGATTTCATGGTCTTGGTGATCCTTAGAGCCGGAGATCGTGGCTTTTCTATGCTGCTGCTGGCACAGCCTGGCACGCTCTAGATGCCCTGGCCAATAAGCGGGGGGAGTTTGGCAGTTGCACTGTCACCTGAGCTCTGCTGTGTAATTCACAGTGCACACCGTTAGCTAGCTGGTAGCTAGTTTGAAATCACCATTTCTGCAGACCAGATACAGGAAAACGTAAATAAATGAATCCTTGTGGACTTGCATTCAGTTGCAAAAAACGAACAGCTTACGCTGCAGACTTACAGACATTTCAAATGAGATTTTGGCCGTCCCATCCTTGAAAGAGCTGGGCTTGCCTGGCTTCGGACACTCCCTTCAGCTCCTGTGTCATCCCTTCTCTGATGCCGATATGACCATCTGGGGGGTCTGATCCAGCTGAATCCTCTCCTGCCCCAGAATGCTTCAACCCAGACTGCTTCCCTGATTTCATTTGCAGTGTGGCTGCATAAACACTTGCACTGACATAAAAACATGGGCAATACCAAAAAAAAGTAGAAGGACAAGGCTGCCTCTTCCAGCTGCAAGGCCAGCTCCTGCTGACTGAAGCTGATGGCGTAAGCAATGCTCCCCAGCCTTGGGGTGCCAGCATGAGATAACCGCCTTAACTGCACAAGCATGTGGTGAGTGGCATTTCCAAGGTGCAGAGAAAACAAAGGATGTCCAGCAAATCGCTCTTTAAAATTTACAGAGTACATATATACTTTGTCCTTTACCTAGACTAGGAAATAGTAAAAAATAAATAAGCTTTTCTTCCTCAGGAAACGATGACTTTTCCAGCTTATTTTCTGCTTTCTCTACTCCAGTTTTTTACGTTCACTTCCACTCTAATTTAAAGTTGGCGGTGCCTTCTCTCTAGAGCCCATTACTTTTGCTGCGAGTGCTGCTGATGGAAATATTTTCATTAACCTCATTTAGGAGTTGGCTGAAAATTTCCAACAAGAAGTCTGCGCTGCTCTGCAATCAGTTTAAATAACTTGAAAGGATTTATCATCTGTGAGAGACCCACCGTGCCGTCAGCTTGTGGACAGAGGAGCTACAGAGGCAGAGATGTACACCATCATCTGAGTCTAATTTCCTTGGGCAGCAAAGAGTGCAAAAGCGGCAATGAAACAGCTCTGCCACCATGGCAGGTGAGGACCGCGTAAAAGGCAGAGCAAGCTGTGACAGATTATATTCTGGTGGCATGGGTGCGTAGTCCTGATTTTGTGATGTTATTTCATCCCTAAGACACATGTGCCACGTGGGCACATTGAAAGGGAGAAGGCAGCCGGCGCCAGGTGATGCGGGCTCCCCTGACCATCCCGGCGTGGGCAGAAAGGGTCAACGGAGCCTCTTGGTGGCCCAGCAGTGTGTTCTCCCCATGGGTGCCCCCTGCACATGGCTGACCCCTGCCCCAGGGCCGTCTCATCTCCCAATGATGAAAATGGGAGACTTTTTCTCCCTTAGAACCATAACAACTTCTTCAACCTACTTTTTGCTTCCCAGTGCTGTTTTCCTACATGACTATGGCACTGTAAAGTTCCTGGCTCAGAGACATCCATTGAAACAAACCGTCACGTTGCCACTGCTATTTACCGTGGACTAGTAAAGCTTTACAAGCCCCCAGAAGCTATTCAGATGCCGTTGATGTGTACATGTGTGGTGGGGCCGGGGGACGTTCATTGGCCCCGTGCTGGGTGGGATGACATCAGGCCCCACTCTCCATAGGGCCCCCAGCTTGCCCCGACGTCTGCTGAGGGCTGCGAGAGAATAGAGCTGAGGGGAGAAAACCTTCACACTACACCCTCGCTGCTCCAATGAGAACAGAGGCAGCTTCAGCTCGGGATAAAAGAACGTTAAAAAAAAAAAACACAAAAACAAAAAGAGGGAGACTGTAGTCTTGGAGCTACTATTAACAGGAGATGAATCGCAAGAGACCATTTCATGCCGAGGGACTTCAGAGCGCAGCATCCCCAAGAGCCATTAGTTCCCAGCAAGAGTCCTGCCGAAGCCCTTTGCTGTCAGGACAGAAGCATGCATATAAATTTTATACCATTTGTCTTTGAGCAGAGACAAAAGATCAGTTCTAAATCCCCAACATCTTGTCTCGACTAACATGAAATAATACTCTCTTGTGTGGCTGTCTTGTTACACTTTTCCTGTCAAAAGGATACTAGTGATAAATTTATTCATAATTTTGAAAGAGTTTGCTCTTAAAATCAAAAAAGCAGCAGCAAACGCATGGGGCCGAGGTTATATTTATTCCTGTTAGCACAAATCATGCTGCTGCTAAGGGCAGCGACTTCGGGAAGTGCGCAGTACTTTTTTTATTTGAAAAGAAGCACAGCTCTGACAAGTCAGCCACTAGGTTTTCTTCTCCTGCATTTCACTAAACTAACTCTGAGGATGATACATGTATTTTCTAGTTAACAAGGATAGTCTGAAAAACCCAAGAAATTACTGCATGATTTTTTTGCTCTTTTTCAACTAAGAATTCAAACCCTATAGACGTTTTGGGACCTAAGACCTTTGCTTACTCATGCAAGAAAGTCTGCTGAATCCAGCAGACGGACTAAATAGGGGCTCGGGATATAATTTGCAGAATAAAATGCTTTAAGATCTTTTTTATTAAATTATCAATGTGTGCCAAAGTAGACGTTACATACCATTTTACATTTTAGGATTTAGATTTCTTTTATTGGACCAGATTTTGTTCTATGTATTTCCTTCGTTAAATAGATACTTTAACTTCAGTACTTTGTGAATGTGTAATAAGAAATTATTTCATTCTGTGTTCACGGTGACACTTTAATCAAGTATTTTCTCATTTTATGACAGTTTAAATAGAAAATAATGTCATGTTAGGGTCTGAAATTACAAGTTAATCCTAAGAAGACTTATTTTACAGGGATCAATTACTCCTAGATTTCCTCTGACAGATAAACATAAAACTTCTCCAGCTGATCCAGCAGCTCTACAGTGGGTGTAAATCAGGTGAGTAAATGACATGACACAGGTGCCAGCGTGGCGATGGTGCTGGGTGTCTGTGGCACTGCCGGAGCAGGCAGCAGAGCCCTCTGCCCAGGGCACATGCCAACAGTGAGCTGTTACTAAAGGCGCGTACTCATCCAGGGTGCAGGGGCCAGCAGCAGGGACAGAGTTCCAATATATACATATATACAATTTTTATACATAACTATGTATTATGCATATGTGTATAGTTTTTATATTAAAATAGATTATTATTTTTTTCCCATCAGTGTTTCCCATGTGTTTCCCTGGTGCACTGAGACCCCCCAGGCCGACCACCAGCGTTTGTCCCTGCCAGCCAGGGCTGCGTGGGAGCCCAGGGGAGGCCAGGGCTGCTCAGGGCTCAGCGGGGGTCTCTCCCATGGGAAGGCTGGAGCCAACAGTAAAATCAGAGCCCTGCGGTCAGGCCGTGCTGCTATTCAGCCTGCGGGAATGCGGGCTGAGCTCAGGCTGCACCTTGCAGCCCCTCTCACGCCCTCTCCCCCCTCGGAGAAATATGCATCATTAACCTTTGGAGTGCTTGAAATAAATTGGGCAAAATATTTGCCTTCCGAGAGGCCAGCGCAGACTGTACACGCGGCACAAAGCATGGCACATACTGAACAAGGTTAAGCCCTAAAACACTGAATTGTTTCTAAAGCCGTAGATATTTTATACGTGCTTGTACTTAACAGAACCCTTCCACATCAGGAAGGAGTATGAGGGCTGGGAGAGTTAATCTAAACTCTGTAATACTGTACAGTTAAAAGCCTCTTTCATGTAACTGCATTCATGAACTGAGCTTGGAATTCTTAAAAATCCAAATTATGTCAGAGGAAGGGGTTTGGTGTTTGGCAAAATGACAAAGTCTGCCATTCACTTACCTCTGGCATTGCTTGGCCTTACAGTGCGTCTCAGACAAGGCTCGCAGCCCAAGAGAGAGCCCAGAACGTGTCAGAGGTGCTTAAAGAGAAATTCCCAAAGATTTCAGGTTCTGTTATCCAACCAGTTCCCACTTGAATAGTTTCCTCATTTTTGTGTGTGTACCTCCACCTTATTCTTAATTGTTAATAGCCTGATGGCTTTTAAGATGCACCACAAATCTCCAAAAACATAGCATCCCTTTGTAGGCTCCCCTGGAACAGGCTGGTCGTAAACTCAGGTGGAAAACATCAATGTCAAACCATCAGATGTGGAAACATGACATATGCTGAGACTGCCTGGCCAGATCTCACCTGCTGAAACTGTGAAGTGTTCCGAGGAATGTGAAGGCATGAGTGAGGCAGAAATCCAGCTCTCTTCTTCCCTCAGCAGTGCAGGAAGGCAGGTTAAATCCCAGTTTGTGTCAAAACACCTGACAAGTAAGCTCAGTTTGTGCTGGACTCTCTTTACCTCTTGTTATCTCATAGGAAACTGAACTTTCTCGCAGCCTGTGTGATGTTCAGCCTCACGGGGGGTGGCGGGACAGGCTAATAAGTGTAAATCCCAGTAGCTCAAAACACTAACCACATGCCCTTCTCCAAAAAACAATTTCTCACAAATATATGTAATAAAGGACTTTTCCAGCCTAGCTGAGGTCTCAGTTTAACCAGCTTTTGGAATAAGCCAGATTTGCACACGTGTCTCACTAGTTGCACAGGGCCTCGAGTGCCGGTGCTGGGGGGCAGCACTAAGGGCTCCCACAGAGAGATGGGGGGACACGTGGGTGCCGAACCCCACGGCACCTACCCCTTGGCCAGGGCATTGGGGTGCTGGGGGCAGTCTGTGGTCTGGCTGGGACCAAACATGTCACAATATACAGTACTAAGTGTATTTTTGCACTGCTGCACATCTAAACGATGACATCTTGCTCAAGTGTCTCTCTCCTACTCCACCCTCCTGCTTTTTTCCCTAATATTGGGCATTCTCACATGGAAGTGCCTAGCGCAGAACCCAGGAAGAGTAACTCCTGTTGTGTGCTGGGACAAAAGACCGAGCCACTCAAAGTTTGGGGTCTGCAACCTCAGAGCCCTCCCAGGAGCAGCCACCTTAGGGCTGGCAGCTGTGCCAGGGATGTGTGTGCCACCAGTCCCCACGCCACTTCTCCTGGCATCCTCCTCTGGCAGTCCCCCACTTTGTTTTAAGTTTCATGTCCACCAATATTTCTGGGTGACATTCTCTGTGGCTCAGCCATTTCAAGGGCAGTTTGGGTGTTTTTTTTTTTAAATAGACCTCCACAGACTGCGATTCTCATGCTAGCAGCGACCCAGTACCACTTGTGGGAGCATCATCCTTTACTTGTCAGCGCTGAGACAGCACAGCCTCGCTGCCTTTCGACACTGTGTCTAACTGCATGTCTTGAAATAGGCTGGGAAGAGGGGAGCAGGAGCAGAAGCAACACTGGGGACTCTGCCTGCAGGTCCTGAGTATGTAACAAACGAACACAGGACAGAGAAAGTAATTTGTGGGGTCAGCATTAGTAACGTAGGTGTGTGCCAGAGTACTTGTGTGCACTGCTGCATTATTAATCCACTGAGGACGTACAACAGCCAGTGCCCACTAAGCCAAAAATATAAGTATTTGGAATATGTTTATGATAATAACACTGTGGCACCTTAAATTGCAATAGGTGTACTATATGTGGCAGTATATTGGCATACATTGGCTTATTTTAGTTCCAGTTTCCCTTTACAAACCGAGGATAAATGGATGGATGGTCCTTCAGAGGACAAGAGCTAATCCTGTTGTCCGGACAGGGCTGAGTGCAGTAGCCTTTTGTGGATGCTGGACTTTTGTCTCACCTCAGTCCAGCATAACTCACAGGCGTTAAGCTGACTTACAGAAATGGAAATGTTTTCAAATAAAGACAGCCATGCCTGTCTAAAGCTGCTGTCACTGTATCGCTCCTAGGGTGCACCTTTGGAGATTTCTGTTCCTAGTTCAGCTCTGCTCAGATAGTGAAAAAATATTTATTTAATTTATTTTGTCATGTCACTTTATAGGAAGGAATTGTTGCAAACAGCAAGACAGCTTACTGCCTGCTTTAGCCTTGCAGATTAGTGACATCTTGTAATCATCCCTTCAAAATCAGAACGTGGTGAAAGAGAGATTATTAATTTGCTATTTATTAAGATCAAGGGTTTTCTATGTATAAAAAAAAAAAGTGATTAATGTGAGCTGCACTGAAAAAATATCCAGATTCAGCATCACTGATCTCTCTCCAAAGGGAAATCACAAAATGGTATTGCCAGCTCTAGAGATTCTGTTGGAACCACCAGACACTGAGGTAACGTTTGTGTGGTCTCACAAATACATGCTGAAATGTCAGTTCAAACTGGCTACCATCTCTACTGAGCAGCTACACCAGGGGTCCTCAAACTGCGGCCCGCGGGCTGGATACGGCCCCCCAGGGTCCTCAATCCGGCCCCCGGTATTTACAGAACACACACACCCCGCTGGGGGTTGGGGGGGAAACCAAGCAGCCGCAGATGACTGCCTGCCACTTCATCTGTGCGCCGGCCCCCTGGTTAAAAAGTTTGAGGACCCCTGAGCTAAAGGAAAGAAAACAATGCTGTGTGTGTAATATGGCACAAAGCTGATTTTATTTTTTTTTTTACCCCTGAAAACTTCCAAGGAGTTAGGGCTCCCAGAATTCAAAACCCAGACGCTAAAAAGTCAATTGATTCTTTTGTTTTTTAAGGTAGCTCATGCATTTCCTTGCAAAACAGACCCAGTATAGGTCTAGTATAGGATACATTTAGCTGGCAGCACTCATGATGATAACCCAGCCTGCAGCTGCACCTGGCAAAGGTGCCTCCTCATTAATCATGCCTGGGAACACCTGCCTCTGGGCTGGGAAAGCTTATCAGGCTGGTGGGGCAGGCACCTAGGGTTTGCTCCTGGACATTGGGTGGCCAGGACAGCGCTAAGAAGGGAAGGATGAGATGGCAGGAGCCAGGTAAGCCAGCAGAGAAGTGGTGAAGGACCACTACGGCGGCAGTGGGAGAGCAGAGGTAAGGCTGGCTGCAGAGTGGGTGTGTGGGCAGGTTTGAGTGGCTGAACTAAATATGCGTTGTGGTGGAGCTGTCACAGGGGCTGGAAAGGAACAGATTCTGTTGGAGGTGAAGATCTTGGCTACAAAGCCTTTCTGTGCATGGTTGGCTTAGCTGGTGGTGTTAACTCTCACCTAGCCATGGGAGAGGATAAAAATGTTGAGTTAGCAAGCAAAAAGCCATGGTCTTCACCCTTAAAGACAAATCTGATGATCTGACTGTGGTTTTCCAGCCTTTGGGGTCTGCAGTACCCCAAGTATGAAAACTGAAATTTGTTACTATTCAGCTGTAGGCACTGGTGTTATTAACCACAGTAAATGCAACGAATACAGGTTCTTAGATTGTTGTGTTTCATTACTTGGTGGTGCTCATAAGAAAGACTTTAAGCTCTTTTAAAGAGTCAGGGGAATAATGTGGTGAAACACTGAGCAAGGGATTCTCTCTTTCTTATTCCTTTTGAGTGAAACAATGAATTTGTTTAGAGTTCCTAGTTGGGCTTTTAAATGCAGGATGATGTGGGTAATCAGATCAGTTGCCATGGTGTTCCACCTTTGCATCTGATGGTGTGAAATGCAAGCTCTAAGGGCACTGCACAAAGCCGCTGTTTGTAGGACACACACAAATTCATTTTTAAAACGACAACTAGCTTTTCCCACATGTGTAAGTCACACATATTGATGATCGAGCTTTTGCATAGTGCTGCTGAGGATTACCCAAGCCACTTGCCGTAAAGGAAAATACACCTCGGCACTAAAAGTTGCATGTAACAGCCCAGATCCTCTTGAGAACGCTGGGCAGATCCTTATTGCCTCTTGGTGGCCTCCTCATAGCCATCCTTAAAACATATAGAGCGTGAGTGCCCGCAGTCATGGGCAGGTGTCTGGGGCTGTGTAGGACCAGAGGCGCTCACATGCGCCCCGGGCAGCGGAGGAGGGCTGCACAGTGGGGCACGCTCACGGCTGACCTCCACCCCTCTCACCTACACTGGGACCGTACTCGACACACGAACCAGGTCCAGGGACTGCAAAGTAGAGGGTCAAGTCAAATACTCTGTTAAACATGGGGGTTAATGGTGCAAAAGAAGGGCTAAAGGAGAAGTTGTGAAGGTACACATGCACTTACAGAGCTAGGCAGGTGACAGTTCTGGTTTGGTGCTTTTGTTGGCTTTTCCCCTTTTCATGTGCCTTTCTTCAAGCATGTTACTTTCTAGGTTGGGCGCATTTAGGACGAGCAATAAGCAACGTTTGTTGCATAACCTTTCTGAAAACTCTTTAGTTCAGCTTTTAAAAAATAATTTTTAAAGTAATACTGAATTTGTCCCTGGGCGGTATTTCATCAGTCTCAAACAACTCCAATCAATTATGAAGTTATGAACTTACATAAAGGAAAGTGAACACTACTTGTTATCTTGCCAGATTTTGAGCATCCAGGTTGTAAGGACTGTAAGCCAGAAACTATTTCTTCTCTCTTCTCTGGGTTAAGTTCAATTTGAAATAGTTAAAGCTCTGGTTTAGCTCAGTTGCATTGGGTCTGTAAACTGCTGTAACCTAGCAAGCTAAATAATGCTGCTGTAAGAATATATCTGGCTAAACTCATCTGTAATGCTGGAGCTCTGACAGAGGTGTTTCCCCAAGGCAGTGAGCTGGTTAGGCAGCGAGTGCTAGCCTTGTGAAAATAGTGCCAGTGTCCTCTTCTAATCCAGGAGCTTTCCCAAATGATATATTTTTTTAACTTGAAGCATCTAATGCCTCCTGATGTGACTGCTCCTTTGAACCCTCCTGTTTGAGGGGGACTGGGTTTTCTTTCTGACGTTACCCTGTCTGCTTTATCCATGGCTTACGTCGTTCTTTTACTGCACCCGTCAGGTGTGTAAACAATGATATTTAATCACTGGTATGAGGACGATGGGTGCTCTACTGCTGCTGGGATGCTGCTCCTCTGTGCTTGGTCTGCTGTTGCACTGAAGCGTTCTGGTTCTGGAACAACGTATGAGCAGCAGCCCTCTGAGTGACTGCAGGGGCAATTTCAAAGTCTCTCTGCAGAATGATTAAATTAATGTAAGCCTTAATCAAACATGTCTCTGTAGACAGGTGTTGTTCCAGTTTCTGCACAAGTGAGACCCCAGGAGCTTTTTTAATGAAGGGGGCTAGGTCCTAACCACACTCACCTCTGGTGCACCCCTGCTTTCTGCACAGCTGTGCTAGGCAGTGGGGCAGAGGAGCTGACGTGCAGCCAGCTGTGGGCTGCAGGAATCGCAGCCCCTCTTCCTAGAAACGGAGTGGGTTGTGTCCGAAGGACAGAAATCTGGACTGAGGAAAACCTGAGCTTTCCGTACCAAAATGCACCACAGAACTGTGCTTCTAAGTGGATAAAGTAGGTAACATCTCAAAGCCCCCTTCCCCCTTGGCAAAACAGCTTGCCGGCTTCAACGCTATGTCCCTCTGAGCGTGACTGTGGCCTTGGCTCATTAGCTAGGTGCAGCACCAAGTCCCCTGACCCCGGCTGCGTACCCAGCTGCTCCCGAGACTCTGAATCTTGCCACAGCTGGTTTCTCGCCCAGTGCTCTGTGTGTATGTGCCTGAGGTCAGCCAGTGACCCTCTGCTCTGTGGGGACAACCTGGGCTGGCTTGTTGGGCCGGTGAAATCTTTGCAAGCCAGAGAGATGTTTTTCCCAGGACTTACTGCTTAGTGAAGTCTTGGTTGTTCCTTGTTTGGGTACAAATACCTGGTTTTCTAGCTGGGCAGTGTCAGTGTCACTTTAACCTTAAGTCTCACAGGACCTGATCTGGGAGGGAGTAGCTGTACCCCGGTGTTTACACCCTTGGAGAACCTTGGGTGCGCGGTGCACCATTCCCGGGTGCTGTCACCTGGCTGGCGGGTGTCGCGCCCGGCAGCGTGGCGGGGCTTGGACGAGAAGAGACGTACGTGCGCTCCTTGTCAGTCACAAAAGTCACCGCTTTATTGGAGGGGGACAGAGGGGCGCGGACCGAGCCGGGCGGGGGAGGGCTGGGGGGGCCGGGGCGCGGCGGCCGGCGGAGGCTCAGCCCTCCCAGAAGCCGACGAAGAAGCTGCACAGCGAGTGCCACCGCTCGGCGCAGTAGGTCTCCGCCGGGTGCTGGCCGGGCCCCGCGGTGGCGGGCGGCGGGGAGGCGCCGGGGCCGGGCAGCAGGCGGAGCTGCGCCTCGGGGGGCGCCCGGCCCGGGCCGCAGAGGCGGGCGCTGAGCGGGCCGCCCGGCGCGCAGGGGTGCCGCCGCCGCCGCAGCCTGCCCAGCACCTGCCGCCAGTACTGGCGGCTGCGGGCGCCGTAGGCGGGGCAGCGCCGCGGCTCCCCGCGGTAGGCGCAGCTCCGCGCCGCCCCGCCGCCCGCCGGCGGCCAGCAGCTCAGCCGCAGCTCGCTGGCCCCCGCCGCCCAGCGCAGCTCCCAGCGGCACCGGTGCCGCTCCGGCGTGGAGAACCGGCCCGCCTGCGCCGCCTCCCGACCCGTCCCGCCGGCGGCGGCGGCCCCCAGTGCGGCCAGGGCCAGCAGCGCCAGGGGCAGCCTCATCTCCTCGGCGCCGCGGGAGCCTCCTCCGGTGCCTCAGCGACGGAGCGTCCCGGCGCCGGGCCCGCCGGCCGGCCGCATCCTCCGCGCCCTGCGGAGACACGGACAGTGCTGCCGCCGCCCGCTGCCCGCCCCGGGGCTGGGCCGGCGGAGGGGCGCAGGGCGGGCTTGTCCCTCCAGGGTCACAACCCCGGGGGCTTTCAGCTTGCTCCCCCACCCTGGCTCCCCGGGGCCGCCCCGGCCGGGAAGCCGTGTGGATCCCCGGGCAGGGCAGCGGGAGGCGGGAGCCCGCCGCACCGAAGCAGCAGCCAGACCCGGCCCCGGGCAAAGCGCTTCCCCCAGAGCCCCGCCGGTTCCCCCCGCCCCGATTTCCCCTCAACGCACCCTGCTGCTTCCCGCTGCGTCCCGAGGCACCCACGGCGCGCTGCGCGGCCGCCTGCGCTCTCGGGCGGCGGGCGCGGGGGTTATCAATGCCGGGGGCTGCCCCCGCCGACGCCCCTCCCCGGCCCGCGGGGGGACGGCGCGGGGAGCTCCGTGTCCCGGCGGCACCGGCTTGCGGCAGGTCCCCCGACAGCCCTCCCTTACTCCCAGGATACCGCACGCCGGTACCGCAAACCCATCGCGGGGGAGCGGGGTCCGGGTGCCGGGCGGGCAGCCCCCGGCGGGGGCGTTCTGGGGGGCGAGGACCGGGATGTTTTCCCTTGCAGCTGATGGAGCTGGATCACAACAAGGGATTCTCATTTCGGAAGTAAAATACCGGTGTGGGTTGTGCTAGGGTGGTTATTTTTTGTTAACGTGGAGACAGGCTTCTATATAGGGAAGATGCGTTTTTAAAAAAAAAAAATCGAGTAAAACGTCGGAAGTTTCAAGAGAACATAGACGTGCTTTTTATGTTGCTGCACGTCTGGGGATGGGAGATCAGAGACCAGCCTCAGAAACCTTCCGTCGCAATTAGGATCTTAAACCCTGCATGTGCTTCAGTTTCATGGGGGGTGATGTACTTTGCAGACCTGTTGCAAACTACGCGTTGCTCTGACCCTCCTACTGAGCTCGGAGACAACAAGCCCTCGGGTTACCAGCAGCTCCCCGCTGTCCCTGCAGCAGCTGAAGAGCGTGTCCCTGCTCAGCATGCCGAGCCCAGCGCCGTGCCACAGAGATGCTCCTCGCCCTGGGCACTTGCAGCGCAGGTCCACGCTGTCCCCTGAGCTGGTAGAAGCTTTTGGAAATATTACTGGGATGTATATAGAGATGCACTCGTATCCCCCCTGTATATTTATACCGTATATTTACACTGATGTGGAGGTAGCTCCCCAGACCATGGTGCGGTGGGTGCAGTGCAGCAGCTGAACGGCAGCTATCCCAAGGCTGGCCGGGCTGAGGCTAGCTCCGGCTCTGGCCCCCGGACGCTGGCAGGGCAGTGCCTGTCCCGGTGTGCGGGGACAGCTGGTGCCAGCCACCCCCTGGGCCAGTGCTCGGCAGCACAGCACTCGGCAGAATGGAGCTGGAACGTGGCCTTCCTTGCGCAGCCAGATCCATGTTGCTGTAATGAAGCCTGACTGGGATGTGACACCTGCTTTAGGCTTTCCACTTGTGCCACCTCTCCTTCACAGTGACTTCCTTAAAGATCCCCCGTGCTTATAGGAGGGTAAAGGCTGGCAAAGCTGAGTGCCTCAGTTACACGTGGATATTTGGGGGTACTAGTACCCCCCTAATCTTTCCTCAGGGGGCTACTTTGGACAAATAATATTTGACATGGCCCCCCACACATCCTTTTCTTTAAATTGGAGAGATACAGGTTTGATGGAGGGACTGTTGGGTGGATGAGGAATTGGTTGGATGGATGCATCCAGAGGGTAGCGGTCCAACGTCCAGATGGAGATCAGCGGTGAGTGGTGCCCCTCAGAGGTCTGTGCTGGGACCAGCACTCTTTAGTATCTTCGTTAATGACATAGTAGGATCGAGTGCACCCTCAGCAGGTTTCAAGACGACACCGAGCTGGGTGGTGCGGTTGATACGCCTGAGGGAACGGGATGCCATCCGGAGGGACCTGGACAAGCTCAGTAAGTGGGCTCCTGTGAACCTCACAAGGTTCCGCAAGGCCAAGTGCAGGTTCCTACACTGGGCTGGGGCAACCCCTGGTATCAATACAGGCTGGGGGATGAAGGGATTGAGAGCGGCCCTGCCCAGAAGGACTTGGGGACAAAAAGCTGGATGTGAGCCAGCAATGTGCATTCACATCCCAGAAAGCCAGCCACATCCTGGGCCGCATCTCAAGAAGCGTGGCCAGCAGGTTGAGGAGAGTGATTCTGCTCCTCTACTCTGGAGTCCTGCATTCAGCTCTGGAGCCCAGCAGCTTTTCAGTACTTCAAGGGGGCTTATAAGAAAGATGAGGACAAACTTTTTAGCAGGGCCTGTTGGGATAGGACAAGAGCTAATGGTTTTAGTCCCCCCTCTTACAGTTTTAAACTAGGTATAAGGAAGAAATTGTTTATGATGAGGTCCCTTCCAACCCAAACTATTCTGTGGTATTCAGCAGGGTTCAATGGAGGAGAGAGAGGCTGATATGGACTCATTTATCTTTATGTGCAGTAAGTCCTAAAAAGGAACACCTCTGCAGAGACTGAGAGAATGACTGCCGGAGAACAAAGTCCTTTCCCCAGTTTGGGGGAGGAGGGAGCATTTTCAGATACATCTCCCATTTCCTAGCTGCATTTCGTACTTGGAGCTCTCCCTAGTTGGTTGTTTGGGGTAGGGAAACAGCTGGGAGAGAGGATCATGAGAAGGAAACAAAATGGCTTAGGCAACAAACCACAGGAGAGGGTTTACAGCCAAGAACCTCAAGTGGAAGCTGGTATCTTCTTCTGTCCTGGAGTTACACACATAACTATCTCTGAAGGACAAGGCTTAGCTGACGGTTAGCTGTGCGTGCTCCTTGCTTGGCATGCTGGATTGTGTAAATCCCTTTCATGGGTGCTGAGGACTTTTCATGGGTTGTAGAAGGAATCTTGGCATCTAACTCAGGGCTGTGGGTACCATGAGGCATCATAAAGGACTGTATTGTGACTTTTAAACCCCGCTGTGGCTCCAGTGATTATAAGGCACGTCATGTGCCTTAGCTTATTAGTCCACCAAACTTCGGAGTTGCTTTCAGATTAAGTTCTGACCACCTGTAGTTGCTCTATGTTATTACACTGAGATCCCTGCCAGTTTTCCGCATTCTTGCTATCATTTGTGATGTGAAATGGAGTTGTCTTACATGTTTGCTATCACTTTTATAGCAGGTTATCCAAAGTGTATCAGGTTTGGAGGGAAATATTACTGTGACTTTTAATGAATGTTTTGCTGTTACACTTTTTGGACAGTTTACTTTAAATCTCGCACAAGTTATTACTGTTCAGGAGCTAAGGAAACAAAATGGAACAGAATGAAAGCTTGAGTAGCCTCCCTGTCCAGTAATTTTGTCCTCATTAATCTTCTTTGCCATGTTCTCCTGGTACCTGCATTTACGTGCACATTTTCTTCCATGGTTGTGACTCATCTTTTGCAGTAAAGCGGGTATTAGTCTTTGATACTCATTGCTTCTATATTAATTTTCTTGCACATGCTACAACTTTATCTCTTGGTTTTGATGTGGATGTGTGTGTGTGAAGATCATTCTTACATTACTAAAAATCTCTGTATCATTTTGTTCTGTTTACAATTCAAATAATCTAGTTAGTCTCTGTTGCTGCTGTAGCTGGGTGTTGAATTCCTTTCCCTGCTGTTCCCCTCGCCTTAGACTATAACCTTTATAGTTCTAGAAGCCAGCTGGTTATGGAGTTATCTCTGAAAACATGATCAATGTGCGCTGTGGCAGAGATTCTTGCCTTGTATCTGCAGAAAACCTGAAACAAGTCTCTGAGGAGTTCATAAGCCTGTCCATCTAATAAGTGAAACGGAGTGTGCTTACTGTGGGACTCCTGCAAGGAGACTAAACTGGAAGGAATTACAGATGTACCATCTTAGTTTGGACTCCAGTCCAGATTCTAACCCAAATTCAAAGTTACATGAACACTGACAGAACAGTCTAAACCATGGGATTCAGCTCAATGGCGAAAAGAGTAAGATACAGGTCTGAAACACCTGCACAATTCCAAGATGATGGATGATGGCTAAGTAGCATGTCTGCAGAAATGCACGCAAGGCTACAGGGAATCACAAGCTGAATGTGAGACAACATTTGTCATGCAACTGCAAAAAAGGCAGACAAATAAGGTTATCACTTGTAAGACACAAGAAGTAAGGCATGGACTAAAGGCAGGCTTTGACTGGGGCATTGTATCCAGGTTTATTGTATCCATTACTCTTCAAGAAAAGATGAAGATCAACAGGATTGAGTCTGCAGAAGAGCAATAAGAATACCACAGACCTAGAGAATTTGATTTGTGGTGAAACAATTCAAGCAATGGGCTCGTTAACCTGAAGATGAGAAGAACTAAAGCAGCAAATATGGCAATAGTAAAAATTCAGTTACTGCTTAAAGCTGTGTCCTCCTCATGCATCTTTCCATTTCAGAAGTTCCAAAAATAGCTTTAATCACACTCTTCATTGGTCAATGAATAAATTACCTTGTGAAAATTTAACTTTGAACAGAAAAATCTATATTCTGTTTCATAGGGCACTTGGTTCGTATTGAAGATACTGTACAGGAAACCAGGTTAAGGTTTTGACTTCAGAGTTTTGAGCTTTGAAAATTCAGCTGTGTTAACCCTTGTTTTTAGGAAAGCTCCGGTCACCGTGAAGAATAATACTTATTTTTCTCATTCTAGCCCATGGGATTTGAGCAACAACTTTTAATGATTGCAAGAATAGTTTTGCTTTACAAGTGGAAAGTAGCCACAGTCTCCAGCTCCTTTTCAGAGAAGTGGGTAGTATAAAGAACGTTGATGATTCATAAACCTAAATTGTTTTAAATATACAACATGAGCATAGCTGTGTTTAACCTACTTGTCTGAGCTATCTGTTTTTTGATTTCTTGTTAGTGGCTTGATTTATTACCACATATTTAATGTGGTAATAAGCATCTGCAGGGTGATAGACTGACCTTCTTAACCACCTAGTTCTGCTCAGGGCAAGCCAAGCTCTCTGCATGGTATCAAAGACAAAGGCTGGTGGCTGTGGAGCCATGCAGGGACAGATTTCTCAGTTTGGTCATTAAGCAGAATAAAATATTACCTTACACAGGGAAGGTGCCTGACAGTCTCATTCATCTCTGCTGGGCACCTCAGAAGTTCAGTCCCTAGAGGGTATCATGTATTTACTGGCTTTACTGTTAGAGGTGTCTGATGCTTCATGTCCAGTTATGCTGGAGGATCTGAGCACAGGCAGCTGTGAGGTCCCTCACTCTGAGGTGGAGCATTGCAAGGCGAAGTTGTGAAGCATTTTTCATTCTTTACTCCTTCCATCACAAGCTGGCAAACAAGCTTGACAACTGAAAAGCTTTGTAACATTATTAGCACCTTTGATCTGCAGATAGCTGAAATTCTGGGGTTTGTATCCTGTTTCCCATAGTACAGAAGGAACAAAGTGAAACAAGAATTGCCTTGCTCAAATTTTCCTTTCTTTTTAAGTGTCTCCCAGATCTTATTTAAGCACTTCTGAAGGGTCAGACTGATGCCTTTGTCAGGGTTTTTGGCATGCCTGTGTGTTGGTTCTTTTCTGCCCTGCCAATAAAGTTCTGGTGAAGTTAAACCCAAACTGTAAGTCAAAACGTAGCTTTTTGCAAAATGATAGAAAAGTGATCGGTACACTATGCAGTTCCTTTAAGAGATCAGGAGATTTATCAGTCAATTTCTTATACTGCAGAATCTGTTTGAAATCATCCCTATGCCCATCCTTCAGTGCACAGATCATGCTGCTGCTGAATGCTCTCTTGGAAGCCAGGCCATTGCCGGGTGCTTCAGAATCATCCCAGAATATGGTTTCTCCTCAATTCATTCGCTTTAACAAAAAAATGTTCCACATATGTTTCCACCATCTTTTCTGTCTTGCATTCCCTGCAGGCTTTTTCACAAGATGGTCTGAGTTATTTGCCTTGTGTCCTCCAAGGCTGTGTTTTTCACACTGGAGTTCAGGAAGTCTTGGGGATTTGAGGTTTTGGTAGTGGTTCCCTTGCTCCATGGGAACCCCATTGTTCCTTGCACCGTGTGTATATTTATTTCTTGCTTTGACTTGTATGGTCTCAACCCATTGTTGAATTTCTGATTCAAGATACATAACTACATGCTAATTTTCTAAGCATGTAATTTTTCATATTTTAAATCCCACCTGTTAAATGCTTTCTTCTATAATCTGCCTTCCACCGTGAGGATGCTTATTTTTCAGTCGTCTAAAGGTTACCGTGCTTATTTTTTACTTTTATAAGCAAACTTACAAAGCCTTTTCATTTCTATTTCTCCAATATTTGTCAGAGAGACATTGTTGTCTCCTTTTGCAGAGAACCCAGATGACCACTGTTTTGTACCTTCCTTCTTCACTGTACAATTGATGGACTGGCCTCACTGACAGTGCCCCTGGTTAAGCTTGGTGTGGGAGCTGCCACAACACCCCTACCACTCCAGGCTTTTCTATCAGCGGATCAAAATTTTAAGTCTTGCGAAAGGCTGAACTTCAGCTTTGCCTGTTCCATTCTTTAAGCTTATTCAAAATATATCAGCCTCTGGCCTCTAACAGGGGGAAAGCTAGAATGATGCAGGAGATAAGCGATGAAAATGTTACCAGAGGATGCTTGTATCGGGTGGCGTCAGAGAGCATTCTTATTGAAGAAGCAGCAGGCATAGCGTGAGGATAGCAGACGGCTGGTAATGCAGCGTGAACTCCCCATTCGCCGTGTGTGGGAGGAAACGTGCCCTATTGATCGCGGAGAACTCGCGGGGTGGGGTGGCTTCTTGGTTTTCTTCTTTTTGTGAAATGCAAGGAGATTTCACATTCTGAAAATGTAAGCTGAGAAGGTTTCATTAACAAAATGTAGTCGCAGAGTGTTTCAAAAAGGAAACAAATTTATAATTATTTGACAACCAGCTTGTGAACAGAAGACAGTTCTTTAAAATAGCTCAAATGTCTTGTGGTTTGAGTAAAAAAACTTCAAAGCTATATACTGGAAAAAAAGTTTAATTAAAAAAAAAAAAAATTTCTAGAACCAAAGCTCTGATCTACCAGGTTCCAGCTAAAATTCCTGAAAACCTAAATGGCAAATTTATAAAACATACAATTAACTAGCCTGGTATGTTTAATTTTATTTCATAAAAAAATAATAAAATAGTCCATTTTTTCTGAAGAAAAATGTAACATGGATAGTGCTTTCTGTATATCATCATGGTAAAGTACCTCACCTGAAACTGGAGCAAGTTCAGACATTTAACTTGTGGAGATACTCAGTCTATTCAGACCTTAATTCTCTTACCGACTGCTCACAAACTGAAGGCTGAAGATTGGTTTCCCATGGCATAAGCTGATATGTAGACTATTACAAGGAAGGGTAAACGTCAAGAGAGATAAATATGAAAGATGTCATGTACCTAAGAGGTGGATGTTTTTCTAAAAAAATAAAGCACACCACACAACATTAGTTGTGTGTTATGTTTATTTTTACATTGTGTTTTTATCTAAAAATTGGATGTTGTAGGGAGAACGCTGGCATATTAGACACTGTCAAACAATTAAGTTGTCCCTGCCCTATAAAGTGATTCTTATGGGGAAGAAATGTACAGGCTATGCAAGCCCATGTGTACTCTGACAACATACAATTTATCGCTCTTGTATTACTAAACTAAAACCAGTTTGATGTCGTGTCACGTTTTTTAAGTAAAACCATGCTATGCATAAGCATCAAATAAAAAAAATCACACCATAACAAAGAAACATCAAGGAAATACACCTGATTAAAAGGAGAACTAAGAACCTAATATTAATAAAGCAGCTGAGCAGCATGTTCTTGCCCATATGTGTTTGCCTTGATGCTACGCAGGCCATCAAGTTTCCAAGAGTGTGTTTTCTGGTTTGATACAATTTTGCATCCTGGTGCTGAGTGTTTGCTGCAGGCACAATCTTTCAAGCAGTTTTGGGACTTCTTGTGGTAGAAGATATGGAAAAAACTGCCCGTAAAAGCGAGTAATAGTAAACATTGCACTTGTACGTTTTTACCCATCTGTTTTCTTGTTTTAGCTTGCTACTGCTGACTCTTTGGTCTGGATCTCAAAAAGCCCAGTTGCACCGTAGCTGGTGTGTGTTCTGCTGCCAGGCTGTGCCTGCGCTTGTAGCCCTAACACCTCTGTGAAAGGTTTCTGGTACATGTGGAGAACTTCCATTGTGGACAGTTTGGAAGTGATAACAGAATTTATAGCCAAAACGTAATTTCCCCTTCACATACTATAGCTGCTGCTCTTCCCAAAGAATATGGTTACTTTCCCCATTGCCTTGCTCTCTCGTATGTACCAAGCAAGGGATTAGCAAAGTAGGACAGAATTGGACAACCGATGAAGTTCCTTCTCTCTTTTCTAAAGCATGATAAAAATCCCTCTAAGAGGTTTTTTTCCCCTCAATTCAGAAATAAAAATTAATCAAAAAACTTAGAAACTTCTTTACGCCTGTGCTAGTGCTTCAGAGCTGTGAAGAAGCTACTTAATTCATCCCCTTTGCTCCGCAAGGAAGGAAATGGTTATTATTCTTGTGGTACGTACAGCAAAACTGAAATGCATGTAGAATGTGTTTCCATCCCTATGTCAGGAATGTAAAAAAACCCAGGCATCCTGACAGAGCCAGACAAGCCTATCCCGCTGGAGATGTGGGCTGGTGCTGGCTGTGTTTTGGTGAGGTCTAAAGGAAGAAAATTGCTTAAACGATGTCCTGCCCTGACACTCCACTGCTGTCCCTGTGCTGCAGCCCTGTCCCCTCTGCTATGTGGTGGACTTACAGCACTGGGTGACCACTGAGCCTCGAAGCAGGACCTGGGACTTGTTAAGCCTGGAAAGGATCATTCTTTGGGATCTGCATTTTGATTTTTCTAAAGACCCAATGCTTCTTTCAGAAGTCTTCCCATTGTAGATTGCATCCAGGAGAAAGCTGCTTGTTGGAGACAGGAGACGAGGTGTGCAGAGTGTTAGTTCCATCACTAGACAAAGTACCTCGTGCAGGCACTTTGCCTTTTTGTGCGATCTCTCTACATCCAGCATGGTCAGATACATGTCTTTTCTTCTGTTAGCAGATTGTGGATGCTTTCCCCTTTATGCATCCTGGTCTCTCTGGACCTAAAAAGGCTCCATTAGAAATGGAAAATACTTTTTCCACACCCTGGCGTATTAGGAGAGCATAGTGATGAGACCTCTATAATTACCAGGCCAGGTAGTAACAAAATCACAGCAAACACCACAGTATCAGGCAGGGAAGGAACTGCTTGTAGTGTATGGGGGTTGCATGCAAGCGTGGCAGCAGGCAATGCAGAGCAGTGGGATTGCATGCAGGCAGCCTGAAATTTAGGGAAAATCTGTTTTGTGGATACCACATTGCGTGATGCTAGATACTCAGCCTAAAGTCTGTCAAAATCGCCACGACTCCTCCTGCTGGGTACATCCAGTTCTTCCAGGTTAACCCCTTGGGGGTGCTCAAATTCTTTGTACTTTCCATTTTTACATGTATCAGTAGACTGAAGTTACAGAAGCCTTTGTTCCTGGAGCAATATGTCATGAACTTTTCTCTTTCTTAGCACACGATACCCTTGCCAAGACTGATGGGCCTTCTGCCTCTAAAATCCTATAGTCCAAGTCAGAGTATGATTATTAATGAGGAAAATTATCTGTTTCATTGAAAACACAGTATAGCTGAAGCCAAGAGACAGTGATGAGCATTTCCTGAACAGAAAAAGTAATACAGAAATATCAGTGTCAATATCGGTGGTATTAAACTACGTGACAATTTTCCCTTGTAATGCTGTTCCTCCTTCAAGGTTATTTCTTTTTTAATTGTGTATAGATTTCCTTCATCACCTGTCAGTGTGTTTCCCAGGAATGACTCTTTTGACTGGACTGCAGGGGAGCAGGCATGTTGTAGCAACACCTAGGGAGAAAGAAAAAAAATATTTGGAAGCATATGACTCGAGGCACTGTTTGAGCTTAGCTTATGCCACCCCGAAATCACACGTTTCAGCTTTATAAAGTAGGACATACTAAGCAACAACAGAAGCTCAACAAGACATTTACAATTCAGATTTTTTGCCTGTCCAGCTTGCTTGTCTCTGAAAGTTAGTCTTAAATTCACAAAAGGGATTATTCAGAAGGGAAATAAAATGTTGTTTCTGTAAAAAAATAAATAAATGAAGTTAATGCATATTCAGATAAGCAGCTATTGTGCATTATCTGGAAGTAAGTGACAGCAGTGACCTGTGCTTCAAATAAAATCAGTTGTTTGAGTTGTCAGGTATCAGTGCAGCACAAAAGGCATTATGCCTTCTCTCTATTCCCTTGTCCCTGGACTAGCCACAGATGTGATAAGGCGGTGGCTCTGAGGATGCACTACAAACATCTTTAAAGCCGATCTACGCTCCTTCAGCAGCATAACTTGTCAGCAGTGCAATAAAAAACTAGCCCCTTTTTGGAAGAAGCCTGCAGTAAGCTGGTGTGCTCCCAAAACACTCTGTTCTCAGTAGTAGTTGCTCTACAAGGAATATGAAAGCATAACATGTATATGTGCGTTTTATGAAATCATTTACGTAGCTATCTTAGCACTTGTCAAAATCTAGCCTTAAAAAGGTTGTTGCAGTGCATCAGTGGTGCAGAACTTTTATTGCAGCTCCATCAATAAAAATTGCCGTTGTTTTCAAGAAGAGTCTTCCTATGAGTAAGATGCTGTTAGGCTGGGTTAAAAAGTAGTTTAGGCAGCCAGACCGGCCCTGTGGCCAGTGCTAAAGCGTTAAGACAAAACAGGGGATCCTAACAATATGCAGCTGGAAATGGGAAGTGGGAAACAAAGCAGAAGTAATCAGTATTACCTTCTAAAACTGTTTGGAAGGAGAACTTCACACTAGAGGAACATCCACACTGTCCCACAGTGCGGTCAGTGAGCGGGCACCACCGCAGAGATGGGGATGTCCCGTTGGTCTCAACAGCTGCTGTCCCCAGGTGCCAATACCCTGGGAAAGGGGCAAGCTTTTGAGAACATGGGCGAAACCTGCCTGTTTTTACAGAGCCCCCCCCAGCAGAGCCGGGGGGTTCTTCTGACCCTTGCTGCAGGTGTGCAATGCCCAGCAGTGAGGGTGGCTGTGGCAGGGGCTCTCTGCCTTACCGTGGTGCAGATGCTCTCTTGTAAGCTCTTGAAGAGCTTTAAACTGAAAGCTGACAGCACACCAAGGAGGGATCAGGTTGGTCCTACTGTAATTTAGAGCTTGGAAGCACTAGTACTACAGGGCCAGCACTCAGTGGAAATTACGGTCATTAATTACCACTGTCAATGTACTGCCGCAATGTAGTTTGGCAGCACTAACATTCTGCTGCAGTCCAAAACATGAGACAAAATGTCTAATTGCCAGTTTGCTGTCTTGAAACTCAGCTCTGTTGTGTATTTGACTTGCTCACATGCAGTTAGTCCCTTTTCCTGCAAAAGTAATCAGAAGACTTGAACCCATGAAATAGTGTATAAAAACTCCATGCAGCCCGTTCAGATTGAAATATGAAAAGAGTAAAATTGTGTTCTCACTGAGGGTGGGTGCAAAGATGAATTTAATTAGTTAAAAATACACTAAAATGTTGAACTGCAGAAAACTCTATGAAAATAATCTTTAAAGGAAAAGGGGAACCTAGCAACAGCTTCTGCAAACTTTACAAATGGAAATGTCTTCTCACTACCTAAACTAAAATAAAACTGGCTCAAGATTAAATTCTGCTCCTCTGGTTGATTATGATAAACCTACGTTTTCCCTAGCATCTTCTTTCATTTTATGCTATGCATATGTAAAGATCCTGCATGCACATTCACACTTTATTGATTGCTGTCAGCAGTTCACTGATAGGCAGTTTTCCTATCATGTAGCTAGTTAATGTTGAAAAACATGAAATGCAGGCGCAAGCCCTAGGTTTTCTAAAACGTCTTGTATGATTAGACAAAGGTAGGGTTTGGGGAGGGATAACAAGGCTAGATCAGGATTGTCATAAGTTTTTTTTCAAGCCAAATATGCTAGAAAGAAGTTATTACTTTAACATCTTTGTGCCTTTCTTTTGTGTAAATGCAAATTGGTTCTTAAGAGAACTAGGAATCTGAGGAGTAGCCTGTGCCCAGGGGTGCATCCTGCTGTATGTCCCTTTGCGGTAGGGAACACAAGAGGATTTACAAAGTGAGTTAAATTATAGCAATGAGATAAATAAAATTAAGAGTTATGTGGTGGGAGTCTGTAACCATGGTGATGAAACCACTTAAGTACATCAGAGCCCAGGGGGACTGGACTGATAGTGCTTAACGTCCAGAAAGCCACTTCAGCCTCCCAGGTGAGGAAAAAAACCAGTTTATTAGGAACAGAATTTCTCACAAAAGAATTTTTACTGAAAAATACTCAACTGATTGAAATATACTTAATATGGTGTGCGTAGGTGCATCATCTGATATCCAACACAAGGCATGCTTTTGGCAAAGGCGAAACAACAGATGCTTCTGACAACCAAGTTGTATAACAGATTTCTCTTTTTGCTACCTAGGTCAGCTCTTCCTCACCAAAATTGAAGTTTAACAGAAATGCTAAGGCATCAGCAACAGCATCAGAGGGATAAGAAAACAATACATATCGTTGAGGTATGATTTTGTTTTCCTTCATCCTGATACTGTCACAGAATTCAGTGTTTGTTAAAGTTACACCTAACTAAACTTGTAGATGAGGCATTTTTTTTACCTTAATCATAGCAACTACACGTAATAGTTGCTAAATCAGAACTATTTAATTAATGTTCCATTTGTACCTATATTTGGATGGAGTATCTAAGGACACAGTGTAATTTAGGTTGTATTCAACTCAGCAACACAAATTGCAACAACTTAGCAAGAAATAAAGGGAGGAGGAGGGAAGACTAATTTTGGAAAAAGATTATTTCCTCTGATGCCTTGGAAGTATACTTTGCAATGTATAAGGGCTAATATCCCTCTGCAGTATCCACATCTGAGTGCATGTGTGAAGGAGATAGGCAGGTTGGATACATGGGTAGGCTTCCAGTCTGAGGGGAGGGGAGAATGGGAGGAAATGTGATGTTTTTAGGTTTTGCTTATTTGGATTTTGCTGATGGGGGTTTTCTCTGAGAATGTATTTTTCTATTGCAGAATTGTCCCAAGGCTTTATGTTTTCTTGTGTTAAGTGACTGCCCTGATTTTTCAGTCTGTTCTTGTTCCTGGAACTGACAGGTGTAGAGGCAGTGCTGTAGCTGTAACATGCTTCTTAAAGTCAGTGGCCATCGCTGAAAGTTTTTCTGTAATGCAAAATAAAGTCCTCCATAAATAAGATGACAGGCAAACAGATAGCAATAAACACCAGAACACAAAAATGTAAGCATAATGCCAAGGATGCATGTGTGTTAACCTTGTTTCCTAGCAATATTTTAAGATTAAACTTTACGTCGATGTGGTGTTCCAGCACCTCTCTGCTGTCCTACTGTTGACTCCTGCTGCAGAGCTGCTCCATGTGACTGGTAGCACTGCATTTGGGTTTAGAAACAACACCCTGATGGCTGGTTACTGAAATGTCACCTGGCGTCTCTGCTGGCATCTCTGCCATGCAAGGGTGTGGGACCAGCCCTAGTCTTTCACCAGGAAGGAGTTTGTCCTTGCCCTGCTGTATCTCCAGCTCCAGACAGTCCTGCCTTGAGCTTTGAGACTCCTTTTCCTTGGAGGACGCTGTTTACTTTCTAGCCTGGTTGTCCAAGGCACGCATGCACACAGGCATGCACATACCTGTCTCTGTTTGCCCCCATGCTTAACTTTAAAACCCAATGAACAATTTCAGAGAAATCTGACAGCAGGGAAAAGCTCCCAGCTGGATAAGCATCTCTACAGCCACCCAAGAAGGCTACAGAGACATTATCCTATTTCTCATTTGCGATGTAATAGTAAGAAGGGCTACCCTGACAGCTCAGCTACGTAAGCTGTTAATTGACCACAAGAAGTTTGTACACGTTTCAGTTGTGTAATAAAGATATAGGACCCGTGGCTGGTAGAGAACTTTGCAGACTGACAGAAGGAAAGGCAGCGGGAATTATTTGAACAGGGAAGGCATTTGGTGTACTTTGTAAAGCCCTGCCACTTGTACTTTGCTGAACTGGAACGTGTTTTGGTTTGGATGTTTAGACATTGGCTAATAAGAGTGTTTATATAAGGTGCCTGTGAGGTTGGACTGTTTTGACATCAAGGCTATTTAATAGCTATTTTTTTTAGGTCACTGTGATGTTAACGATATTGTAAATGTGGAACTACTAGGCATGAAAGCAAACTGCTTTTAGTCAGTGAAATCCCTTACATATATTACGGTGAATCCATATATAAGTATGTAGATTTCATGATCTGAGTTATAAAAAGTGTGTTTGAGGACTAGCCATAGATGTCCTAAAATAATACTTTTGCCATCTGTGATTCATTTTGTCCTCCCAAGCAAAGAAAGTTGTGACTCAGGAGTGGATAAAATGCTACCAAGTTTGTGCTTTGGGAGGTGTTTCTTTTGAGTGGATGCAATGGTATAAATAGGAAATAATTTTGCCTCTAAATTTCTGCTGAAGTAAACCTTTGGCTTTTTTGTAATAATTTTGATATCTCTCATCAGACTTGAAGTGAACGATGCTAATTGAATCTTGTACAGCAGCTTGCCCTGCCATGAGAAAAATGTCAATTAAAAATCACAGTTAATCATTAGCAAAAATTCTTGGGAAAATAAGTCTTGCTCATTTACTGTTCGCAGAACTGCGTGGTCCGTAGTGTGCTTAACATTCAGGAGCCTTCCCAGACTAGGAAAATAAATATTGATACTGTATGTATTTTTATCTGTTATTAAACCAGCAACAGCAGAAGATGTAGCCTGAAGGGCTATGTGGTGTAGCTTCCATTTGAAGTACCTTCAGTAATACGCCACTCAAAATGAGTATAAACAATTTATAATACGCAATTTCTGAAATTTACTGCAGCTTTGAACATTACACTGCACTTACTACAACAGTTGTAAACTATTAACATTTTTGTCATTGGCACATCAGTAATAACCATTATCAATTAGGTACAAACAATTATTTCCAGCATCGTTTACAAAGAGCAATTTTAAATTGTCCCTTTAAAAAGCTTCAGTAAAGTTCAGGGTTTTTTTCTTCAGGTGAATATCCATTTATTTTCAAGTACAACCTGATCTATTAATGAACTTTATTTAAACTATAGCCACAAGCACTGATACAAATAGCTTTTTCTATTCTTAACACAAATACAGTTTCATAAATCAAAGCTACCATGCATTTCCAATTATTCTTAAGAGAAAATGTTATTCAAATATATTCCTTGCTTAATTTCAGCCACCCACTCCTTCATATGCTAAGCTTTCATCACTCTGTGTAGAAAGTCCAGACTGCTTCCTGGGTGAGACAGCTCCCATAGGCAGGGCAAACACTGTGAGAAGGTAGATCTTTCCCTTCCGCTAATTAACAATTTTAATCACTGAGACTGTACACACATTTAAAAAAAAAAAAGCTACCATGCAGAATAATTTCATATGCCAGAAGGCTGCCTGTCCAGAGAAGGAAGATGATGTGGGCAGGGAGCATTAACTTTGAGGGATGGAGCCAGCTGAAGCACTTGCAACAGAAGCATAGCAGGCAGTGAGGGAGTCACACGTCAAGGTAGTGTCTTACCAGCGTCAGGATAGTGTCATGTCAGGTGTGTCTGTATATCCCTGGGATGGATTTCAGTGTGGAGGGGGTGAAATCAGAAGTCTCTTACAGCTGCAAGATACAATTTTGGTTTTTTTGAGGAGATACAAGATGCTGACACTCTTATGTTATGTGTTTCTGGTCTGCGTAAGAAAGAAGAAATGTAGCAAGGAAAATCTTCTCACAAATTGATTGACCCTTTAGCATCTGAATCCATGTACAGCTCATGTATGATCATCTACGAAATAATCAAAAGCAAACCAAAACAAAAGTCACAGATCTTGCATCTCTTTTAAGGAAATACTAGCTTGATGTCAGGGCTGCTCTCCAGATGAGGTACTAGGCATGCTGGATGGTAGTTGCTAAACGCTAAGTAAAACAGGCAATCGCTAAGAGAAGGTGGGAAATATAGTTCTTACCTGTATGCTATTTTTGCCTTCAAGAAAATAGCTAAGGATCATTGCATGTAAAAAAAAAAATAAAAATCAAACAACTTAAGCTCAATGCTTAAGGAGTCATGTTGTCATAGTGAAGCAGGACTAGAAAAGATCTCCAAAGACCATTACGTTACGCCTCTGCCCCAAGACAGGATTAACAATGCTGGTGTCATTTCTGACAGATGTTTAGCCATGTCATCTTAAAGACTTTTATTGAGAGGGATGTCATAACCTGCCTAGGCAATCTACTCCAGTCTTAATTATCCTTATTCTTTGGAAGTTTTTCAAAAGTCTTGCCTTGGTCTTTCTTACAGCTAAGCCCATTACTTCTTGTCCTGCCAGTCTTGGCCATGACGAACAGATTACAGTCACACCCAACTATCCCTCAAGGACACAGCCTGAAAACAGCAGGATAGCAAAAGCAGTTTTTCCCTTAAGAATTTATGGGATGGGGAGGAAATGCACACAGGAACCTAAAAGCTACATACAGTTTAAATTCACAGAGAACAGGAGCAGGATTCCTGGGAGGAGAGTCTGGCTTTTCAGCATGGATCACTGTTCCAAAAGGTTTCAGCTGTGCCATCTACGAGACTGAATGTCCAAGAAAACTCTTGCAGTGTAAGCATTCTTGATGTCTCTTCCTGGACAGGTGCATCTTCATCATCTACCTTAGATGAATCAAGGTCAATCAACTCAATCATAGGCAAAGGACAGAAAAACGGGGTAATGACGGTGGTTAGTGGAGCACAGTATTAAATGGTCAGCAGAACTCCTAAGTGGTGGACAGAGATGTGGAGGACAGTGAGGTGCCACGGTATTCTCTTAATATCCGCTGAACCCTTTTACACATACAGAAGTTATTGGCAAGTTCCCAAGTATTTTCTCTCCTGCAAGCCATCCAACACCCATTTGCTCTGCCTTTTGTTGCTGTTTATGTCTACAAGTGGTGAAATGGGTTCAGAGACGACCTGGTCACTTTTTATTTTGTGGACCAGCTTGCTTTCTGGAAAGATTGAGTGCCTGAACTAGTAGAAGAAAGGAAGGATTGCACCTGCCTCAGCTGATAGCAGCTTAAATAACTCTTGAAGTTGTAGTGTTAGTTCTCGAACACCATCCTGCTGTAACTTCAGCATAATACAGTAATTCATTTTCTACCATTTAAGGATGAGGAAGATCCTAGCCCAGTATCACTATGACTGGGTACCAAAGTTAGGCACCTGAAACTGTGTTTGGAGTCCTACATAAAAGCGACTTAATTTTCCAGGGTTTTGGGCAGTCTTTTGACTCAACGTAAGATAGTGATGCTTTAATAGAGCAATTTTTATTTAGGAGCCTAAACACAGCCTCAGAAGTGTCAATCCAGGCACACAGCTTTGAAATAAACACAGATGTAAACCCAAACACCTTTAAGACCAGAATTATGTAGATGTAGGGGGGGGGGGGGAGGAAGTGGGTTTTAGCAATGAAGCTAAATCTAAGATTAACTTTTAATTTTGTAAGATTATATAACAGTCTGAAACTTGTTTTGATCTAATTATTTCACTATTCTTAATAAATATAAATTTGAAGAGTAGGGGTGAACAAATGCATGGGAAATGTCTACTGGCTGTGAAAGAGAGCAAGGCGTGAAGGTGGCTGTGGGTAGAGGTTAATATGTGGCTGCTATATGCTTTTGGAATGGACTTCATATGCCTGTCAGCCCTCCGGTATAAGAGCAGCAGGTTCCTACCCCTCTGGGATGGGACTTCATTTGAGGGGGGATGGGCGTAGCATACATGGAGGCAGGGTGAACTCTCTGCAGAGTGGCTCTGTGTATCTGAGAAACATATAGTCACTTATACTTCTGGAATGGGGTGGGGGGGTCCCTCACGCTGACCAAGCCCCACACAGGGGCTACCAGTTCGCAGGGATGGCTCTGTCTTGCCATCCGGTTGCAAAATAGCTGGCACCTGACAACTCTGGGGGCCGCTGCCGGGGCCGGTCTGTGTCTGAGAAGTCACAGGCCTCTTCTCCATAGACATCTCCTCACTGCTGTCCTCTCCCAGAAAGCCTATGGCGTGGGGTATGGGCTGCACCCAGGCAGTGACGGCAGGTGGGGCGACTGACAGTGAGGCAGCTCCTTCCTTCTGGCAGGTGGTGTCATGGTGGTAGGAAACCAGCTCATTGCTGAAGTTGACCCTCTCCACAGTGGATCCGGGTGTGCCACAGCAGAAGCACCGGCAGCCCAGGAGGTTGCTGAAAGCCCGCCTGAAGTCTGCATTGAAAGCATAAATCACTGGATTCACTGAGGAGTTGGCCCAGCCGAACCACACAAAGACATTGAAGGTGGTTTGGCTGACACAGGGTGACTGTCCTTCTCGGTCTCTCTCGGGCTTGGGCTGGCAGAAAGGCAGCAGGCAGTTGAGCAGGAAGAAGGGCAGCCAGCAGCAGACGAAGACTCCCATTATGATAGAGAGGGTCTGCAGCACCTTGGTCTCCTTGCGCAGGGAACTCCGCAAAGAGGAGGTGGGCTCCTTGCCGTGAGCTGGCCACTGCCCCCCTGCTCGTTCCAGGGTGGAGATGCGGCGGATCTGGGCCTGGGCAATTCTGTAGATCCTGGTGTAGGTGATGATCATGATGGCCACGGGGATGTAGAAGCTGATAAGGGAGGAGGTGATGGCATAAGTGCGGTTCAGGCTGACGTCGCAGTGAGGCGTCTCGGGCAGCCAGGAGCCTGGAGGTCTCCTGTCCTTGGCTTTATGCCAGTGTAGCTGCACCGGGACGAAGGAGATGAGGATGGAGAGGGCCCAGGCCAGGGCTATCATGGTGCAGGCGAGGCGCTGCGTCATCCTGCGCTGATAGCGGAAGGGGCTGGCAATGGCCCAGTACCGGTCCAGGCTGATGATGCAGAGGTGGAGGATGGAGGCGGTGGAGCACATGATGTCGAAGGCCACCCAGGTGTCACAAAAGCGGCTGCCGAAGATCCAGGAGCCACCGGCCACCTCGGTGACTGCCTTCCAGGGCATCACCAGGAGTGCCACGCAGAGGTCCGAGACGGCCAGCGACAGCACGAACCAGTTGGTGACCTTGGCGCGCAGGTGGCGGAAGCGCAGGACGGCCAGGCACACCAGCCCGTTGCCCACCAGCGTGCTCAGCACCAGCGCGCCCAGCAGGCACCCGGTGAGGGCCCGCGGGCCGCCCCCCGCCGCCGCGTTCCCCATCAGGGCCGCGGGGCGGCCCCGGCCTCGCTGCCCCGGACGGGCCGGCCCCGCGCCCCCGGGCACCCCCGGCCGCTCCTGCCGGCGCGACGCCCCGCGAGGGGGCGGCGGGGGCCCCGGCGGGCGGCTCCCCCCGCGGCTGGGAGGGCGGCCCCCCGCGGGGGCATCGCCGCCCCCGCCGCCTGCCTCAGTTTCCCCCGCCGCGGCGGCGGCGGGCGGGGGGCCGGGCTGCCGCGGGGCTACTCACCGCGCCGGCTGCTCGGGGCCGCCCGGCTCCCGCCTCGCCGCGGCTCCCGCCGGAGAAGGCGCCGTCCCGCTGCGGTGGGGGGCGCCCCGCCGTGCCCTGCCCGCAGCACCGGGCGCCGCACGCCCCCGGCCCGCCGCCAGCCGGGGCTCGCTGCCGTGCGGAGCGGCGTGGGAAGCCCCCGGCACCGAGCGACCTCCGTGACTGCACGGCGGGAGATGCCCGCAGCGCCGCCCCGGGAGAAGCCCCTGCTGGGTCGGCACCCGCACCCGCCCCGGCGGCAGGGACCGGGCCCCGGGCCCCCCGAGCACCCCGCCTCGGGCAGACCGCGGTCACGCTTCGGGTGGCTTAAAGAGCGGGGAGCGCGTCGCGTCCCTTCCCGCTGAGGCGGCCGTCAATCCTGGGGATCGGGAGCCGTGTTTTCGCCGAAATAGTATGTTGCTCTTTATCTTTTGTTTGAATTGAAACCCTACGTGAAGAAACCAACAGCGCAGAAAGCTGGGACATCTCCAGCTTGATGTGCTGCGTTTTGGCAGAAGGCTGCTCCTGCATCTCCTCAGACACAAGCGCCCCAGACCTGCCTCAGTTTTTCTTCCAGAGGTGTTTTCTGACGCAGTTCAACGGTGTTCCGTTTGCGCTTATAATAATATACATGTTGTCAGAAAATCTCTTGCACATATTTACAGTCTACTTTCAATACAGTACCCTAATGCAAGTAGGGTACCATCCTTTGTTTTTAAAGAATTTATACGGTAATCTTGTCGTAAGAAAAAAGACACTGGGATATGAATGGAAAACAGCAATTTTAATTTAATTAACATGGCAAACAGGGATTTATTTTTAGATGAGGTATTTTATAGTTTCTTTTTGCTTCCTAATTGCAACTGCTTTGTCCACTAGTGCCAATACAATTAATTTTCAAGCTGGTAAGTATCGGATTTCTATTGTACTGCTATGATATTCTTGGCAATCAGAACAGAGATTGGATTTTTTTTTTTAAATTTTGAACAGTGAAACCAGCAGCTTAGCCCGTAAAAATCAGCATATTTAAGATAAAGTAGCTGGATTGTACCAGTTCATAACAGATTGTTAACATTTGGTCATGTTTTTTAAGATCCCAGTTGATTTGTGCCTTGGAGACCACAGTCTTCGTAATGCAGCCCACTGTGTTATTCCTGCTGTGATGCTGAAAATTGGAATACATTTCTTGTTAATGTCTTTGTCTGCAAGACAAACTCAAAATTCAAACAGTTTATCTAGAATCTTCTCTGATAAAATATCTACCTTGTTAAAACGGTAGCAGTTGTCAAAATAACATAGGCTGTAAGATTGGAGCCAACTTGACACCTTGTCTTATTTGGACCCATCTGTAGCGGTTCCACATACATGGATTTTGCCAACATCTGCAAACCACAGTAGGTCTCTGATTTTCATTCCAATACTAAGGACTAAATCGTAGTTTGTAAGAATTATCTACATGCATGCTAATTTGACTCAGTACACGTACTCTTATTTAACAATCAATGAAATTACCCCAAAGAACAGAATGTGTTTGTGATGAATTGTAAATGGGACAGTAGATAAAATTAAGGCAATATAGCACTACAAACGAAAGAGAAATGTTTGTGTGTACTCAGCAGGTAGTAGTGCTACAGGTGTCTGTAGCGAAAGGTAGCTAGCATTATTCTTATGAAACCAACAGTTTTCCGTGTTTCTGTGTGTCTCCATTTCCCAGGATCTCACTATGCTCTACAAGTATCTCTAGCACCTTTTTAGTATGCATTATAAAGGGAAGGGTATGTCATCATGCTGGTTTGTGCGCATATGTTTTTATGAGAATGCCCTATCTCAAAATGTTGTGGCTGTTGGCTGAAGACAAATCTGACTGAGAGGCAGATGTCTCAAAAAATTAATCTCCTACAGTTGTAATTAAAGTAGGCATCTGGATAGAAGTAGAACCCCTGCTGATACCCTCACCGACAGGAAGGTTTCAGTGTGGACTCAACCCTTATTAAATACAAGAGAACCCACACAGAGGGAGTGATTATGAATGCTCTTATCCTACAGAAAACATCAACAGACACGTTCATCTTCTTAGATACCAGAGGATCCAAGTGCAAGATGCAAATGCCTAAGAAACTACACAGTGAGTCAGTGGCAAAGACAGGAATAGAAACATTGCCCTGCTCTTATTCCTATATTGGGCATGGTAGAGTGAAGTGTAAGCTTGTCAGAGAGGGAGGAAAGAGAGACATGGGGGAAAACACAGCGCTGTGTGAAAATCAGCACGTGCAGTGAGCTGAAAATGCTGCAAACTTTTGATTTTAAGGCCTGTAGCTATTTCTCAAATTAATCTTAGTCAGGATAGCACAGGAGGGGTCTGAGCACAATAATGTAAAAAAATAATGATGGACTGGGTAAAATGGTCTCTTGTGACTACAGAAAAATCCATGCTTATTCTATCTGAAAAAAAAAATAAACTTAGCAAGAGAATATACGTAAAACATACTACAATGTACACGTCTCGATACTGTACATTTTTCAATGCAGTAAGTGTATTCGAAATCTCTCTCCCTCCAAGAAGACAAAGAAGGAAGCCTGGACAGACAGGCCTATACAAGAAACTAGCATCGGTTTCCTTCTTGCCTTACTTCTCCCTTGTAAAACTATCTCATCCTAGACTCAGTGCTCGCATTTGTTGCACATATTATGATTAAGAGGATATCTGATTCAGAACTTAGTAAACCACTGAAGGCTTAATTTTATGATTGCGTTTGGAGCTCATGCCTCTGTCTAGGTCCCTGATGTGCCAGCTGGCTGGACAACAGCAGCAGGTTAAAACTCAGTGCTCAGTAGGACATGGTATTTCAGCCCCAGCCTCAAGGTGCCTACTGGAAGGGCACCACAATTCTGGTGTCCTGTGTTGTCATGCTGCAGTCTGCTGGGGAGAATGAGCCTCCAGCAGGTCAATGACAGGGTCCACACTGTGCGTGCAAGTTGCCTGCAGGCTAATGCCAAATCTCACTGACTTTACGTGGTCTTGTAAAGACAGTGATTGTAGATGTCACCACATTTATCCAGTGCCAATCATTGCTGCTTTGTCAAACGAATGTAATACCAACAGTGGTTAATTAAATAGTTCATTTAATTTTGAGATCTTGTCCAAATGGGGGGAGCATTATTGTAACCAGCTTCACGAAGTGGTATCATTTAATGAAATGTGATCACACTGTGTAAAGATGTACTGAGATACCGGTAAAATGATGCTCTGAGTAAATAAGTTGTCTTCCTTGCAGTCTGAAATACCATTGATAGCATGTGAATCAGTCTAAACTGGGTTTTGTGATTACCTTTACAGCTAATTTGGGCAACTGATTTTAAATGCCTTGGAAGAAAATGCCATTGAAGGCAATAACATTAATCTGAAACCAATATGATTACCTGTATATCCAGCTATCCATCTCTGCATAGCTAAAGAAGCTACCTAATTTTGTACATATAAGTGTGTGGGTGTGTACACTTATCATCTTGGCTTTATATATTATATTCATGCTTTCAATGCCATGTGAGTTTTGCAAATTTGATCATATACTGAGACTACTAATCCATTTGCATAGTGAATCCAGCATTTACTGTTGAAAATAAATGAACTTTTTCTTACAGAGGTATGGATTAGCTGTGTGAGTGAATTGGAAGTCACTGAATAGTTCATTGTTTCAGAAACTGCCTAGACAAGTTAGAGTAACTAAATCAACAGCTAAGTACCAAAAACACGTTTAGTCGGTTCAGGTTTAACAAAAGTAATTTGAATTTGTGATGTCCAGTACAGAGTCCTCTGTAGCTCTTCACACCATTTGAAGTTAATATGGTTCTTAAAGTGATTTCACTATGAATTATTTAGTAAATCAACTCTTGAGTTTGGAATACCTTTGAAGTTAAGTAAGGAAGAATAAAAGTGATGTAGTATCTAACTAAATTGCTTTTCTGGGGAAAGTGCCTGTCTTCTCTCCCAGATATAAAGGCAAGAGATGTCAAATTCACTTTTTGGAAAGGCTGTCCAAGCATTGCTATATGATAGCTTATGAATACCAGTCTGTGAGGATGCTGTGATGCTTTCATATGGCCTAACTTGTTGGAAGACAGTCCCAGCTTGGATTTCTCTGTAAGGGCATTAGGAGAACAGTAACCCCAGGTAAATGCCTTTTCTATAAGACTTGCTGGTATCACAGTGCAATGGGTACTCTGCAGTGAGGATGGTACCTCTTGTGTGTTTGGACCACTAAGTGGCTAAACAGATTTCCTTGAGAGATAAAGGGAAGTTTCTTAATTTTTTTAGCAACCTGTCATGAAAGATAGCATTTAAGGAATTTTACAAAATTGCCATCAATTCTCCTCTGTTGCTATTTTGAGAAAATCAAGAGCTCATCAAATAAAATACCAGCTCAGTGAAAGGCGATGGCTCGTTGCAGAAACTTCACTGATCAGATCCCTTCCTGCCATCATTTACTACCATAATGAGGGTGACAGAGCCCTGGCACAGGCTGCCCGGGGCGGCTGTGGAGTCTCCTTCTCTAGAGACATTCAAAACCCTCCTGGACACAACTCTGTGCAACTTGGTCTAGGTGAACTTGCTTTAGCAAGGGGTTGGACTACCTGATCTCCAGAGGTCCCTTCCAATCCTGACTGTTCTGTGATTCTGTCTCTGCATTATCTGAGTATGTTTTACTTAAGCTAAACAGAGTGGTCCTATGTATATCTAGTGACTGGATCATTCAAGCTTTGCCTAAATTAAGCTGAAGGTGTGTATTGCAGCATGCTCCAACATCCTCATCCAGACCAGGAACTCCACTAGAGCATGCCCTGACTCCCTTCCTGATGTACCTGAGTTTCCATCCGGTGGATGCCAGTGTGCCCAGGGAGTGACGGGATTAGCACGCGCTGGAGTCTCTCGCTGCGGCTGGGTGAGGACGTACCTAGGCAGTACACACAAGAACACCTGGACCTAAAAGTCCAGATATTCTCAGAGTTTCCTCAGTGTAGAGATCATGGGTGTTCCTTAGGAGCCTGACACTGGCTTCTGGCAGATACCAAGGCATTTGTTTGACACTCCACTGAGTTATCCTGTTCAATCCAATGTTTTCAGAAAGTCCATCACTGGGAATGCCTGGAGACAGCACCGTGGGGTTGTAATTTAAACACAGGTGCACACTGGGGTTTTGGCAAATTGCTTTCTTGGTACGGTAAGGTAGGTACACATGTATTTGAATGTCTCTGTGGTTACCTTAAGCAATAGCCAGCACTAAGGTGAAGATTCTGTCTCCTTCACTAGTCACTTGTTTGAGCATTTTTATTAGTTTTGTCATTTTATGGAAGTCTACCATTTCACATATAATTAAAGTGATTAGCATATGATACTCTAAGTAATAGCTTCTGTAAATAACAAAAGAGTACATAATATATTTAAACAATAAACTTTTGTTAAAATAATAGGTAGATTAAAAAAATCTTTTCAAAACTATAAAAAAATAACAGGAGACTGAAGCAGTATAGGAGGTTCAACTGTCATTTGAATTGCAACTTTAACGTGAACAGCATGAAAGAAAACTAATTTGAGAGGGTTTGCCTTGCAAAGCAACATTTCAACTGCATTTCTATGATTGTATGATTTAACCTGAGCTATCTTACTTCAATTTTCTATTTAATCTTTTCTTTTAATGATAAATATGCGTAAAAAAAATCTAATCTAACATTTCTATACTTTTTCCTTCAAAAAGTCAAAAAATGGGTTCAGTATTGTGCCAAGAAACAAGTGAATACTTACTACTAAATAGAAAAACCACGGTCTCATTTCACCACAGATAATGCTAAGAGGAGTCTTTTATTTTATTTTAGTCTGCTGGGTAAGGCTTAGTTTAAAGGCAAAATCCATGTTTTGAGCATCCAGCTATGCTCGTTTTCAATTGGTCACCTTTGGTGACGGCACTTTTCTGATCAGCTTCAGTAAATCAGCCAGTTCTCCAGGGAAGTTCTGTGTTGCTATCACACTGATAAGGTCACCTCATTGTTTTCTTTTATCAAGATATCATTCTTTCCATTGTTCTCCAGAACTAGCATAAGTGAGTCTCTTGGTTTTTCCCTTCTGGTGGTCTAAGTGGCCCAGCTTTTATCAGTGCCCTTGGCTCACGCCTCCTCAGACAGTTCCAGTTAGCAGCTTCCACCAAGGAAGCTCAGATCAGAGACCAGGGCTGGCAATCTATCACCTCTGGCCCACAGGTTTGGACCTTCTTGGGGGGGTGCCAGGGACTGAACCCCAGTATTTTTCACTTGGCACCTTCAAGGGCAGATACCTGTGGGCAGGTACCCTTGCCAACTCAGGCAGTGATGAAATGCCACTGTGACATTTAGGTACAGCCCAAAATCCAGACAGTAAACCCAGAAGCTTTGATGCCCAGGCAGCCCTGTGACAGGGCTCTTGTCCCTTCTGATCTTGAGCACCATTCACTGGGAGCCACAGAGCACCCTCACAAGGCAGAGCAGCACACAAGCTGGCTGTAGTAACCGTGGGGTTGAGTTGGCTCCTGACATAGCCCATAATTTTGGAGGCAGAAAGATGGTTTTAATGCAATCTTTGCCCTCTTGCACATGAACTGTATTTTTGAGTCGCACAGCACAAAAGCCAGCACTTACTCCGTTGAGCAAGGCAACGTGTCCAGCTGCTCAGGTATTTTGTGACGGCGGCTGTCTTTTTCCAGAGAGGCAGGGCACAGTACAGAGCTTTTTGATTACGCTTTTTAAACAGAAATGCAAAATACAGTAAATTGCTATAGTAATCCATACCTATGTTATTTTATCCAGTGTTTAATCTAGATTAAAGTAATCAAGATAATAATATGTGAAAACCAGTCTATAATAAGTTTTGACTATTTCAAAATGCTACCTCTGTATACTTTAGGATACAAATGCTTCATTGACTGCCATTGCATTTATAAAACAAGCTTTAAAATTGAGATTAAAAAATGCAATCCACCACGTGTTTCCAATAGAGGGCACACACAGCACTTTGCAGAATGAAAAATTTATGAAATCCCTCTTACTAACTGATGAGGCAGAACTATTGCCAAATCAGATTCAGATTCCTGTAGAAATTAATAATTTCTGCTCCACATCCAACAAAAAGTTACCTGCTAAATTGGGAATATATCTCTTTGGTTTCCTTCAGGATATACCAATATTAATTATTCAGAAAAATGATGTGAGTTTTGCTTACTTTTTTTGCCCATGTGCCCACAATGTGTAAATATTTTTTTGAGAGATGACGTGTGGTATTTTGGTATTTTCAAAGGGTAGACTGCAAATGGGTTTTCTGTCTACACAGGACAGTGCTCAGCACTCAGAATTGAGAAGTGCAATTTAATTTCTACTCAAACTGACTTTAGAGAATTTCAGACAGTTGTTCTTTGTTTTGTTTTGTGTTTGCTTATTTTAGAAGTTTAGTGAAACAGAGCTTGTCAGCAAGCTGGAAAGCTTTCTGTCACTCAGCAGATGTGACACATGATAGCCACTGCATTTTAGTGTTTCCCAAGGACCATTTCAATCTCTCAAAAATCTGAGTGCAGCCACTACCAGAACTGGTTGGACCACATGGTCAGACAACACAGGGACAATGTGCAATTGCTTCTGTCTTGAAGAGATGACCACGTCATGGCCACGGTAAGGCTTGAAGCTTGGATAACCTGTGTTTGAAGAATAACAATGGTTTAGTACACAGAATGTAAGCAAGGTAGAAGTGATGCCAGGAGGCAGATAAAAGCTTTTTGAAGGCTTCACAACCCTATATTTGCTCTTCTGTATTTGAAGGTCCCACATCCCTACAGTCTGTCCAACATGTATTTTAGAACAATCTTTGGATTCCTCCTAAACACTCATTTGACAGCAAAGGCTTCCTATTATCTAAGCGAGGTTACTAGCCCATACTGGCAAACAATGGCAAAATTAATTTACCCACTTACTGCAAGCTCACAGCTGGGCTACAGCATTTGAAGTAACAGGGCGTGATGTTCAAGGACACTCACAGACATGTGGGCACAACAGATAAGGTCTCCACAGCCGACGCTGGCTACTTTGGAAATTGATTCAGATTCAAGTTCTTCTTTATCTTGAAGGTTTTCCAAGACTTCATGCTGGAAAAGGCCACATAAAATGTTGACAGTAAAGATCACGGTTAATAACTTGGGAATTGTCCCTGGTCAGAAAAAAATCCATCCTGCAGGAGTTCCTTGATTGCAGTTTTTGCCCCAGAGGTTCCAGTACGTCACACACCTTGCCACCCAGTGCTCCATGTTTCTTCTCTAGCAAAAGCTGAGCAAATCTGTGTTTGAATACAAAACAAATAAAGTCCTTGTTTTTTAGCATGTGTTTCTTTCCCTGTGGTGCAACATGACAAATATTAATTGGTTATATCTTGATCGCATGGTAGGTACTTCCCATGAGACACCCCAACCATTTAGATTGGGTACGGGTCCCTTTCAGTCTTTCCTTGGCTTTCCGTCTATGGAAACCACTGCATGGAGAAGTGGAGGCATGATGTATGTTTAGGTCTTAACATCAAGTCAGGATAAAATGAGTTATACCCCTGCAACTGAGAAATGAGAAGCATTCCACTGTCCCACAGTTCAGACATAGTCATTATCTAAGGGCTGTGCTTATAGCCATTACTTAATGCAGTGCTGGACTGGGACACTGCAGTGATGAGCGTATCATAAAAAACTGTGTGGAATAACACAGCAACACAAGCTTTCAGTGGTGTGTGGAAAATAGCTCAGGATATGTGTAGGATGCAACACTGCAGAACTAGAAGGTGATATTTCTGCATAGTAAATATACGCCTCAGATTTGTTTTTCTCTTTTTCCTCATTCCTATCCATCCATGGTGCCAAATGTTGCATGTTGTTCTTTATAAACAGACAAACATTTCTTAGTAAATATACTTAATAAATGGCCTTAATAAAGAATACACTTAAGAAGTTTCTCCCCTTTTGCATGGCCTGTGATTAGCCCCAGCCGTACTGGCTGTGCCTGGCTGCAGCATTTCCTAAGGGACTGTCTGCCCGCTCAGTGCGGCTGAAACACAGACCACTAAATTGAACCTTACCCTTGCCAACCACTCCCTGTTAATCTGTTTGCCCAAGATAAGGGAGACCTGTTCTTATAAGTTCTTCAACTTTCAGTGAAAGGTTTGAGAGCTTCTATGCTGGTCATATCTCAAGAAAATAATTTATAATAAAATTCATTTAACAGGTTTCATCTGCAAGTAGTCCTAAGCTCAATTCAGTTCTCACTGAATTCAGGAGGAAAGACTGTTTCATCTGTTTTTCTTAGCGGACTTCTCTTGCTACTAAAATTAGTGGACAGAATTCCAGAGTGCCCAGGACCTGATGCTCAGTCTCAGCAACATTTCACCGTCATGCTGTATATATACACATAGCACCTGTAAGGTTCAGGGCAGCATAAAATCAGATCAGTTAGATTACTCCTAAATACTTAATATGAACTTAGCTTATGAAGTGAAGAGAATGTGTTTGGAGAATATATTAATTTAAGAATACAAATCCAATGTGACTTTGCCAAAAATTAAAAGGAAAAATCCCAAGAATCTTTTTTTTTCTTTTCTGCTTTTGCTTTATCAGCCACAGAAGTGATTTTTATTAGTATTAGTGACACAGTGAGCAAACAGAGCACAAGACTGAGACAGGAACTTGTAATCACCATGGGAGAGGACTAACAACTTTATCAGCTGCATATTAACTTCAGGAAATTAAACACTCCCATTGGACTCGACAACAAATGCTGGTAGGAAAAGTGCAAAGTAGAGTCCATGCAGTTGAATGAGCTCCCGCAAAAATACATACTGCTGTAGGCTAAGGACCATGCTGATACCTGTCTGAAAACAGGAAAGGGTTGAGGCTGAATAGAAGTGATTCAAAATGGATCTAATTAGTGGATGAAATAAGCAAAGGAAGAACTGTTGTTGGTCTTAAAAAAAACCCAAACAAACCCAAAAGGGTTAGGTAGAGAATAACTGGCCAAAATATTATCGGGGAAAGGAGAAAAGGGCTCAGATCTCTGCTTCATTACAGTGACTCCCCTTTCATTTCATCCCAAAAATATGCCTCCGCTAACAACACAGGGTTACTGCCTGAGTGAGCGAGCATCTCAGGCTGAGGAATGTGAGATCCTGTGTTGCCTGTTTACCCTCATCTGTTCCTTTTCTTCTGCTTCATCCGTCTCTGCACTGCCAGCTTGCACCTGTTCCTTTGGTGGATCTCAAAGGGTGGATTTGAACAAAAAGAAAAACTCACAGTCTCTGAACACAACCTAAGGTTTCTGGCAGGCAGATGGACAGAGTCTGTGGATCAGATAAGTGTCTAATTGATTTGCTGGACAGAAAGAGGAAAATAAAAGCCTTTTGGATCATAGAAGATTATTTTTTCTTAATTTCTCTCTTCTGTTCTATTAAGAACCAGTGTAATTACATTTCTGGTTTGGATGTGGTAATAAATGCTTCTGTCATAACCTGGTTTCAAATAAGGGTGATTTCTAGGTAAGTCTCTGTCCCTATGAGTTTAGTGATGTTTAAACCAGGAATATTGGGATATGGTAGCGGTCTTTAGCTTTTCAGTATCTTGATGGTGATACCCAGAGGGTAACAGAAGTCTACACAGCTATGTCATCTGCATAGACCAGTATGGCAGTGGGCAACATGGAGGTTACATCAAGGGAGAGCCTTCCAGTGACTCAATAACCTGGAAAGCCTTCTAGCCCCTAGCAGAGTGATGGCAAGTATAGTTTACCCACTGCCGTGCTCAGGGAGGTTTCGGCACTGTTTGAACCGCGGCAAGCCTAAGCATACAGAAGTAAATCAATACAAGCTGATTTATCTTAATACAGGTACACAGCATGTTTGATCCACAAGCGGTGTAATTTAGTTCTAGGACTGCAGCATGGCTGGGAGCGTGCTAAGGAGTTTGTAGCGTGCAGGAGTCTGCCAAACATCATGTCTCTGAACATCTTAATTAATTGTTAGTTATACTCTGCGATGAGATCTTGTCCAGAAGGCTTTGTATTAAAAGTGCAAACTGCTATTAGCAGGTTGCAAAGATGTTCTTGCCAAAGTAGCATTTCCAAAGAAATGAGAGCCTCTGGAGTGAACTGCCAAAGAGCAAAACTATATTGCAAATGGAAGAACATCTGAGGTTTTGGGAGCCCTAGGGTCTTCCTATATATTGATTTGAGGAAGCCATTCCATATTTTAATTACAGAAGTAATGAAACAGCACTGGGAAACCACCAGCAATAATATATTGGTTATATGTCTAACTATTAAATATGTATTTCAGTTACTAGCATTGGTGGGCACAAGAGGTAAACTAATATCTGAGTGCTTGCTATGTTGTTCTTCTGAAAAGGAGAACCTAGTGATAGGCATTGACTCCATTGACTTATTTTTGGCACAGTTTGTTTTTTGATTTTGGTTTGGTTTGGGATTTTTTTGGGTTTTTTTGGTTTTTGTTTTTTTTTTTTTTTTTTTTTTTAAAGAGCAGTGTTGATTCTCAGGACTTGGGAACAAATTATAAATTTACAGTTTCCTCATTCATAATTTCCAGAACTGCAGAGAGCTTCTGATTCGTGCGCTGCAGGTGGGAACTGGAGATGAGAACTCACATAAGAACATGGGAAATGTCATTCCCATCAGACTAAGGGTCTGTTTAGTCCAGTATCCTGCCTCTAAACCACAGCCTGGGGCCCTCTTGCCTCTCTAGGTAGGAAAATGTCTGGGTGTCCCTGGGAGCACAAGCGGCTCCATGTCAGTGACCTAAATTTTGAAACTATGGATGAGAGCCTCTGAAACCTCTTTGAACAGCAGAGTGCTTTGACCGACTGTACCTGGCTGGATCTCTCAGCTGAGCACTTGCCTGGTTTCTCCTTTTGCATCCGTAGCAGTTAGCCCCAAAACGGCCCCTCTCATCCTTTCCCAGGAGAACATGCCTTGCTTGTGTGCTGCCTGTACTCTCCTGCAGACAGCACAGATGGGCTCCTGAGACCGATTTCAAGCAAGCTAACTTGCCCTTTAGAGAAGTTCTCTCTCTGTTGCCTGTAGAAGGGACCTGTAAAAAACTTAGAAATGGAGAGGATGAGTCTGGGCCTTGGGCTCTCCATCCCTTGGCCTCTTGGGGTTCCCTGAGGTCCCTGCACAGCAGCCGTAAGGAAAAGTAAGTGTATCTCACCACTCTGTAGGAAATTAATGGCACAGAAGCAGATCGCCTGCCTCCTCAAATCATCTGCTATTCTTTTCCTTGAAGAAACATAAATACAGGTGAGAGGAAGACTGCCTGGCGCTTAGGCTACTATATCTACTATGGTAGGTAGATCTGGGCAAAACAGTTGTCATGAGTTTGGAGTCAATAAGGACATTGACCACCAGACCTGTTATATAAAGAAAATTATTTTAACAATTTCAGGCTTAGCACTTTCAGTATCCATTCTGATGGTTTATGAGGTTTTGTGTGCAGAAATTCAAAATACAAAGCTGCATCATCTTGATGGTAAAGTGCTAGTGATAAGGAAAGACTTGGGTGTTTACTTTTCTTAGATCAGTCTTCTCAAGTTTTATTCAGCTTTAATCACAGGTGTCTGGCATTTGCATTGGGATATATTAATGGTAGGACTAGTCCAAAAAATCTCAGATGTCCGGCCCTGGAGAAGAAAGCTGGTTCCTGGTTTAGAGCAAAGGCATGCTCTTGAAGAGACTCTACCAGCATTTGATGAGCAGTCTGGGTAAACACACAGTGTTATTGCAGAGTAAGAGTGTTTATGGTAATACTAGTCTGCAGGCTTTGCAATCTAAATTCACTGTGCTAAAATCATGGTCAAGAGAATTGGAGCCACAGCCCTTTTTCACTTTTGTGGTAGAGGTCCTGACAGACCTTTGAACTTAACTACCAGATACTTTTGCTTAAGGTGTTGAAACATCTGAGGTTTTTAAAATCTCACACTAGACCTGAGCCCCCATGGAGCTGACAGTTTGGTGGGGAAATCAAATCACTACGTTCTGCATTTCAGCAACAGGTTCTTGTTCCTGAGTGAATGCCTTGCAATTTTCTCCGTTCTGCCAGTAGCATCATGTGAGTCTAGTTCCGCGTGGACCACACACCGAAGTATGCGGAGTTCACAACCATGTGTTTGTAGCATACTTTGTCATAAAACTTTGCAAGATTAGACCCTCTGCCTTGGTTCACAGCCTCCTTGAAAACAGTTGCCTGGCTTATGTTATTGCAGGATATTCCTTATGCTTTAAGACTTGGGAGTAAAAAATGGTCTGTATCACTAAAAAATACAACTGGATGGGGCAACACAGATCAAAATGGGAGCTGAAACTAATGACCTAGAATTGTGCTAATTATATGAGATGTGTGACATTTCCTAAGTGTTCAGACCTTTCAGAAGGGTGCAGTTATAGACAGGGGCTATTCCTAATGAGGGATGGTATTGAAAGGTCAGCTGTCAAAAAGAGCCAAGGATGCAGACAGGTCGAGTTCTGTGTTGCTGGTACATTTAACAACCAAGAGGGCTGCCTCTCTCAGGCATCAAGTCTGGGTCACTATGGCACAGTAAATCTCAAACAAGGGCAGGGTTGCAGTTTGTGCAAGATTAATCTGCCTGTTGAGCAAGTCCTTGTGCTGATTTTGGCTGGGGTAGAGTTAATTTTCTTCATAGTAGCTAGTATAAGGCTGCATTCTGGATTTGCGCTGAAAACAGTATGGACAATACAGGGATATTTTTGTTAGTGCTGAGCAGCGCTCACACTGAGCCAAGGCCCTTTCTGCTCCTCACCCACCCCTCCAGCGAGGGGCTGGGGGTGCACGAGAAGTCGAGAGGGGACACAGCTGGGACAGCTGCCCCCAGCTGACCAAAGGGATATTCTGTGCCATATGGCGCCATGCTCAGCATATAAACTAGGGGGAGGAAGGAAAGGGGGGACACATTCAAAGTGATGTCATTTGTCCTCTCAAGTAACAGTAACGCATGATGGAGCCTGGCTTTCCTGGAGATGGCTGAACACCCAGCTGCTGATGGGAAGTGTTGAGTAAATTCCTTGTTTTGCTTTGCTCATGTGCATGGCTTTTGCTTTACCAATTAAATGGTCTCTATCTCAATCCACGAGTTTTCTCACTTTTTAATCTTCCGATTCCCTTCCCCACCCCACCAGTGTCTGGAGGGCAGGGGGGAAGCAAGCGAGTGGCTGCATGATGCTTTGTTGCTGGCTAGGGTAAAACCGTAACAGTCCTAGAAGTAGAAATCAATGCAAATGCAGCAAAACAAGTGATTTTATTTTGAGCAAAACAACCTGCTATCCTTTGGAATCCCTTTGGAATCACCAACTATCCCAGCTGCACTGACTGAAGTAAGTTCACTGTAAGCCAGTCCTGCTTGGATTACAACCTCAGTGCCAGTCTTCATTTCGCATAGCTTGTTTAACATCTGGTACTGGTTTGAAGGTTTCTGCATGAATGAAATCACAGGAGTCTATTAAAGAGTGACACTGCTATACAGCATCCCAGGTAAATAGTGAATACTGCTGAAAATGAGCACAAACAGTCAATGGATTTCTTAGTGTTTCCTTAAACCTAAGATCCTCACCAGTAAAGGCAGAGAGAACCTCTACAGCACCTAGGATGCCTGTTCACTCAGCAGGCACGGTGATCAGAACCCATGTGTCTGAGATGACCTGGATCACAGTGGAGAACAGAAAACCTACCATCCTAGACACAGCAAAAAAGCTTAATTAAAAAGCTTTAGTTAACCAAAAAGCTTAATTAGTTCATCTTTGCTAATGGTTTGTTTTGACCAAAGTAGCCTACAAAGTGGTCCCATAAGCAGTTCAGCTGGCAGATCCAAAAGGTAGGTAATCCTGACAACCTTTATTGGGCATTTTCACTAAGAGCTGAGGCCAGTGGTCCTTTATCTGGCACAGCTGTAGCTGGATGAGGCTGCATGCCTGCTATCAAGATAGGCAAGGCAAACCCAAAAGAAAATCCGATCTGTTTCTTCTCCAGCCTCTGAGATCCCAAGCATTTGCCAGCTACTCAAGTCAAAAGGGGTGAGATCAGATATGTACAACTCCTAGTGTTGCACGCCTGACCCCAGAAGTAGTTACAAGATGACAGAAAGAAGGGGGGGGGGGGGGGGGGAGGGAAATTACAAGCTTCACTTACTTATTTCTTTACTGAAGCAAAACCCAGAAGGTGTTAGATTGCAAAGTCCTGACAAGAAGTCTCAATGCAATGAAATGCATCAACTTTCTATTTCAGTTAAAACTGCCAGTTTAAAACTTTCCATCTAAAAAGCTCACAGGTTTTAAGAAAAACACCATTAAAAGATGATGGCTGTTCCTCCCCCGTTTCCATGTGGTGGGTGAGGCCCCTCTTTCTGGGCATGCCCCGCTTGCCTGCCTTTAAAAGCAAGATCTCCACCACGCTGTGGGACCTTTGAATGTGGGGGTTACCAAATGGAGGGCTTCTCTAGCCACGGATTTCCAAAAGAATGGCATCTCCCCTGTTACCAGCTGTGAGTATTTACTATAGGAATACACAAGTAATGTGTTGGGTAGAGGTGCTACTTTTGGTGCTTGCCTAGGATGAGCTGCAGCCTACTAGACCTTCCACGGAGCCTAGGGTGTTATTAGTTCTCCAGGGACTTGAAGCACCTTTGCCTTTTCTTTTGCCTGTGACTTTTGCCTTGCTCACTCCCTGGGCAGAGGGGACTGCAGTACCGTGGGGTTTTCCTCTGAGCGATGTGCCAGGATGCGCAGGTGCTGGGACATTTTTCCTCTGCTTCCCCGGTGCTGACCGGAGGAGTTTTGAGATCCCATCGCTGCTCTGGAGAGGCCCCCCCCCATGATTTCAAAGTGCCCATCCTGTTCGCCTGCTCTTCCCTCGTTCCCCGCAAAAGCTCAAGCGCGTCCCATCTCCTCAAAACAGACCCACAAGCAGGCGCGGCCGCTGCCCTGCCTGCCCCGTCCCCTGCGGCCACCGGTGCCGCCCGCAGGGCTGGCGGGGCAACCGGGCCGTGCCCCTGCCCTCGCCGGCCCCGGCGCTAGCGCTTGTGATGCCGCGGCTGCATCCTCCCGCCGTCGCGGCCGCCTCCCCCCGGCCGAGGCGCGGCCGCGGCCCCTGCCCGCCCCGGCGCCCCCGCTCCCCTCCCGGGGGACACCGACACTGCGCCTCGCCCCGCGGCCGCTGCGCGGGTGGCTCCGCCCCGCGGGGAAGCCGGTGCCGGGGCTCCGCGGCTCCCCCCGCCGCCTGCTGCGAACCCGGGACGCGCCGCCGCACGCCGGCAGAATGCGGTATGCGCTGCGTGGGGGCCAGCCTTTACCCGGAATACGGTAACGGGGGGGTGGGGGAAGCGGCCTCCGAGGCACCGCTCTGGCGGGGCAGATCCTGTCTAGTTGGCATCTCTATGGTCCCGGATGTGGTTTGCCGGGGGTGGGTGGGGTGGGGGGGCGGGCGCGCTGTCCCGGCCCTGCCTCTCTATGGTGACTTTCCGGGGGGAAGGGCCTCCGCCGGCGCCGTGCGCCTGCGTGAGCCGGGCCCGCTGCCCCCCCGCCGAGGCCGCTGTCCGACGCGGTGAGCGGCGCCGGCTGCCAGCGCTCGCGGCGCCGCCGGTGCGGAGGAACGCGCGCGCCCCGCCCCCCTCGGCCCCCGCCGCGCCGGGGGGGCCGCGCCCCCGCCCCGCTGTGCCGCTGGCATCCCCGGGGCTCCGCGGCGGCAAATGGTGGGGCCGGACGATGCCGGAGCTCCGGGCGGCGCAGCTGTGCTTCCCGCGGGCCGGCAGGAGGCGGCGGAGGAGGCGGCGGAGGAGGAGGAGGACGGGGAGCGGGATGGGAACCGGGGCTTGAGCCGGCGGAGCGGCGGGCCGGGGCAGGAGCGGCTGCTGCAGCGGTACCTGGCGGCGCTCGGCCCCGTCGCGGCGGCGGGCGGGAAGCGCTGCCCGGAGAAGCCCGCCAACGGGGCCGCCTACGCCGTGGGCCCCCGCGGGAGGATGACCAACGGGGACGTCGGCTTCCTGCTGCTGCCGCCGCCGGAGGAGCCGCCGCCGTCGTCGCCGCCCCCTCGGGCAGGACGGGCCGAGCCGGGCCGGGATGAGCCGGGGCCGGAGGAAGTGAAACTGCAGAACGGGGGCTGCCTCCCCTGCCCGCCCGGCCCGGGGGGCGGCGGCGGCCCCGGGGGAACCGCCTTGGACGAGCCGCTGAGGAGCTGCCGGCTGCGGGGCGAGGCGGAGCGGCGCGGGGGGGCGGCGGCCGGCAGCCCCTCGCCGCTGCCCCTCGGCCCGGGGGACGACGCCGGCAGCCGGGCGCAGGCCGCCCCCGGCGTGCGGACCTCCCGGGGCCGGGCGGAGCCCGCTGCCCTGCCGGCGGCGCCCCTCGCCTTTACGGACGTGAACCTCAACACCCGCAACACCTACGAGGTGAGCCGCCGCCGCAGCGCCCCGGAGCACCTGCCCCACGGAGGGACGGCGGCCGAGGCCCCGGCGCCGCCACAGGAGCCGGCGGAGAGGGCCCGGCGGGCGGGCATCGCCGGCGCCGGCAGCAGCTTTGCCGAGTTCTTCACCAGGTAAAGGAGCGGGCGGCGGGGCCGGTACCGGCGCCCCGGCAGCGCCCGGCCTCGGGGCGGGTCTGGGGGCTGGCGGGCCGGGTGGCGGCGGGAGGTGCCGGGCTGGCCGGGGGACCGCGGCGGGGTCAGCGGCGCCGTCCTGCTGGCCGGGCGGGGGCCGTGCCTGCCCCGACGGGCTCCTTCGCCACCGAGCGAATGCCGCTGCGGAGGGTGGTGTGCTGCGCGGCGCTCCTGCGGGGGCTGCGTGGAGTTCCCACTGGGATTGCTTCCCGCTCCGGGGGAGCGCCGTGGTTCTGCTGAAACTGCTGGCGGAATAAGGTGAAATCTGTTGGTATTGGAAGCTACTTTCGGGTGATTTTGAGAGTCAACGTGGGAGTTGCAAAGGCTCGTAAAGCTTTTGCTGCTTGTTGATAGCGTAGGCACAGTTTACTTATTGATTCCAAAGCGTGGCGTGCAGGGTTTCAAGGACTGGGCTTTGAGCTCGGATTAATTTGCCTTCTGTTGGGTTTCTAGCACAAAATCAAAAATTGTTCAACATCCAGCATCACTCACTCTTTAACATACTACACAGGAGATGTATCTTTACTGTAATAGTTTATAGCGTACTCTATATTACTTTAATTACGTTTGAAGAGGGGAGTTTAATTTTCAAACTTCTAATAGTTCTGATTCTCCAAAACCCCGGGGTTATAGTTATTGTTGTGACAGTCAATCCAATAGCACAGCAGGTCTCTTAGTGTTTTGAGAAAACAGAGTGAGATTAAATCTATTCACTGAAGAATTTATATAGGAGATGTCTGATGTCAAGGCAGGATCCCAAACTGAGAAGTAGGCTCCTTCTGCTAACCCTCAGGAAAGGGAGAGGTGGATTCCTGCCTGCGGATAAGGATAGTGGCAGTTGCAGGGTAAGTTTGATGCCTCCACTTTGTTTCAAGGATGGGTTGACAGATGTCTCGCTAGTCCCCACTATTAGTGTTCTTCCCTCCCAGGAATGCCCCCCCCCCCCCCCCCCCCCCCCATGTTATGTGGACTGTAGCATATTACTTTTCCTTTGTCTCATTAGTTGTTTGACCAGTAACGTTGGTACTTGTTGCTTTTTGCCCCAGAGTGATAGCTTAATGAAATGCTGGAGAATTTTCCTGGTAGAGAAGACTGACCTTGCTGTGCAGTAGTAGTTGTTGTCAGTATACACTGACGTTTGCTGTTTTCAGTGAAGGCTTGGGTAATACATGGAAAAATTTAATTGCTTCTATCCTGGTAAAAGCTATACTGCTGACACCTCAGTGAAAAAAAGGATTTGCCAGAGAGACAGTTTTGTAGCCCGTGACTGGCTCAGCTGGCTGTGCCTCTTGTGCATTTGGCCTGGTGAGCAATATTGGCTGTAGAGGCTTTACCTTCAGCTCTGCCTCTATGTTCAAAAAGTGCCTTAGTTACAGCTGGTGTCATCTGAGCAGCCAAAATGAGATCCACTAATAAAAGGCCACTTTTACTGATTTGTTTGTTTTAAAAACTACCCTAGACTTTTCTTCCTGGATAGATTTGTCTGTAGATACGGTAATACTAGAATTTGTAGTCTCCATTGCTTAGAAAAGTGGTAATAAAACTTCCATAATTTTTTGAGTAGTTAGTTCCTGTGTTCTGAACTATTTATGATACTTAAAAGCTTAGACTTCTCACTTTCTTTAGCTGCTCAGATTCGTTCAAAACTGATAGTTGCTATGGTAAGTGGATTTCTCTCTAGTTCTTAGAGAAATACCTTGGCTCTCAATAATGAGGACTCAAATTGTATAAAAATTATCCTCTGATTGAATGTTGGTAACGACTGTACCTCTTTGAGAAGCTTCTCAGCAGATGGTTGCTTATATTTTTGAATGAGCACAGAGCCATAAGTGATGTTGCTCCCCAAAGTTTAGTTGTACTGAGTAGCCGTGTTCTAGCATACGTACCTGCTAAGAGAGAACAACTCGTGTTTTGTCAGAATTTGTACTGGCTCCCACAGTGTACAAGAAAATGTACTGGAAGTGCTAAACACGGGTAGTTCAGCAGCCTGAAGCATCTTACATAGGATGTTTTGCGCTTGTAATGCTCTTTACAAACTGGTCAGAATTTGGTAGCTCCCATTGTTTCTTCTAATAGTCGTAATTATATGGAGATTCTTTTAAAAGGTGGATGTTTCTTGCTGTTATTTTAAAAAATGAGAGAAGGCGATGGGGAAGTGCCGCTGCCTTCAGTGTGAAAGCTTCATTGTTGCAGTTGTCATGACCGAATGGTTTGTCTGACTGGGCAGATACTGGTTAGGAGGATGCTGTTTCCAGCTGCTTGTTCCCAGCTCTTCAGTTATTAGACTAGCCCCTGCTTTGCAGTTCTTTGAAATCATCAGTCTTAATTGTCTTTGTTTCACTGAACCAGAGGAGAAACTGATGAGGTGAGGTAGGGGAAAAAGCAAGGAGCTATTAACAGCAGCATCTTACCACAGCTCTATGACAGGAAGAATGGATGCGCCCTCGAGATTGTCAGTAATAATTGTTCTAAGATCATGGGAAAGTTTACATCAACGATTAAAGCTTTTTTTCTCAGGTAAGTATTAGGTGTAATATTTGGCCCTGGGATCTTAAGTTGTATTTGTGCCAAATTATTAAGCCTGTCAAATCAATGCTGACAACTTTTAACTTAAAAATAATTGGTTTTGCTGTCTTTTTGTTCTACCTCTTTGTTTCTCTCAGCATGTGAAGTGGGATGCCTCAAGTAAATGAGAGGTATGTGGAGCAGAGTGCCGTGGCAAGGAAAACTGCATGACTATGGTCACTTGTCTCCACTGTGCTACTGTTATGGTCAGAGCATTAAGTGGCTTCTTGAAAGTCACCTGTCACTGCTTCGTACCCTTGTGTATGATTCATAATACAATCCTGTATAGGCACTGTTCTTCTGGTTCGTGGTCTTACATAGCAGCTTCTAAGTGCAACACTCTGTTACTTGGTTATTGGGTCACTTTTGGGTAGCCCCAGTGGATTGCTGTTGGGTACAGGTGGTTCAGTGAGCAGGAATGTTCTGTGGACAGTTGAATTAAAGCCGTGATGATTACCTTGATGGCAGTATTCTTTATCCCTTAAAGCAGCACATACTGAACAGAACAGTAAACCAAGAAGGGCAAGCAGCAGTGAGTATTCCAGAGCTGAGATAAAGCCACAGTGTTTCTGAACTTCTTTTAAAGATGAATTATACTTCATAGTTCTACATGTAGGTACCAGGTATCTTCTCAGCTTGTTCCTTTCTGAATGGTGTATTTAGCAGATAAATTTAGGTATCTGGTAGTTGGCAAAGTTTCTCACTCCTGGATTCAAGGCTTATTGTTGACAACAGCAGCAATACTTATGCTGTAGTAAAGCATCATTTTCCCAAACACTTGTTTTTCATAGTTAATCCAACAAGTTTTCCTGATGAAATTGCAGAGAGCTTAATTCATAACTGACACTTCTCATAGGTCTTTAGGATGTGCTGTGAGCAGTAGGTGTAATGATTGTAAGCATGTATGGTAGTTGGCACACATGCTTATAAAAACTGTCTTTAGGCTCATCCTTCCTCACCCAGAAAGGTTGTGCTTATTGTCCAGAGGTTTTATAAAATCTTCACTTGGGGAGATGATGGAAAGTTGAAGGGAGTCAGTATAGGTAGGAACAAAGAACTGAGAAAGCACTGAAGCCCACACCTTTTTCCCCCCCCTCTTTGTAAACACAGTTCTGTGGTTCAGTAAGTAAGTAGGTCTTCAAAAGCTGCTAATCTTCTTGTTCCTTTAAATGTCCTTGACAGAGACTGGAGAGTTGCAGAGAAGTTCACTTTCCTGAATATTGTTACTTGTGTACATAGTTAATATTTCTCGATCTGTAGTTAATATTTGAATTTATTGCTAAGTAGCACTTGCAGCTTTTTGCACTATATAGACGCATACCTAGTCTACAGTTGCATCTTGTGGATGTTTCTCTTTGTATGCAGACCTTTTCTGTTTCATAAATCAGCATGAAACTGCAGGGGATATACTGTGCATCTATGGAGGAGAAATCAGTTTTGTGAAGTTTTGGTCAAAAGTGAGAGTCAAGTGGGAAATGAGCTGCCCTAGTTCCAACAGATCTTTTAAACCTTCTCTTTGTGTAAAGATCAGAGAACGTATTGATGGGGGCACTTCACAATGCTTAATTTATATTCCTCTATTCCCTGTGTCTATATCTTGGTCAGTTCTTGCTGACATACCAAAAGAGCTGTGTATTTGTTTTTGATTTTGGGTTTCCTTTTTGCCCTGTCTGGATTAAAAAAAAAAAAAAAAAAAGTGCAGAGTGCTTATAACAGGTCAAGGAAATATACTGACAATATTTTAGAGAGAAGGAGCTAAGTGAATACAACAAAGCTTTCTCCCCAAAATTGTGAGGGCACTCTTCACCTTTCTGTCTTTATTAGTCTTTTTTATTATTTTTTTTTCTTTCTCTAAGCAATCTTGTAACTTAAGTGAATGAGCAGTTACTTGTAATTGATTTGAATTAAAGTTGACTGGAGAAAGTAGGCAAGAGCACCTGGATCCAAATCTGTGGCTAACTTCAAACAGTATTCTATTTCCCTGAGTTAGAGACATAATTAACTTGATATAAATAGGAAGAAGCGTTCATATTATCAAAATGAGAAGCTTCTCTGTAGATTCGTCATTCGCTGTTCACTAAGAATGATTCATTTTACGAAGTTGTGACATTACGACCAGTTTTGGGCTTTTGGTCATATGAATAACTACAATGACAACTTAAGTAAATGTAATCTTCAGAGTAAAGCGGACTGTAGCAAACTTTGAAGATGAATGCGCAGAATTTTATTTTTTTTTTGCTCCCAATTTTTTTAATAACTGTCTACATAGAAAAGTAGCAAGTTAAATCTATACAGCTGCAGCCTTGTTTTTTTAGTGAACCAGTTCCAAGTAGTTCATGAAAGTCCTCAAGGTCAATGAGTTGAAAATGCCTGTTTGAGAAGGTTTCACTCCCAGGCCTCCTGATGTATAGCTTGTAGAGAGTTTTGTGTTTCTGAAAAACATTAGTAATGGGTATTTCACCATAAGTCTGTAAAGTGCTGTGCACCTCTGTTACCATTTTGGTTACGATGTCTGTTGAGTAGCAAACCAAAACTAAATTTCAGGTGTGCAAATGGAAGGAACTGTATGCTCGTTTAGCTCTGGATAGGTGTTGGATTGCTATATTGCTCCAACTTCTGTCTGCAGCCCATCTTTTTTTGTTTGTGTGGTTTTTTTTCTCCTCTAAAAAGCTGACTAAATAGATACTACTTCTAAGACCTTAGAGCCATACATATAATCTTCATCGATTTAAACTACCCAAAGTAGTATTAGCAATTTCTCTGCTCTTCTTCGTAGACCTTGTAGTATTTCATGTTGGTACATATATTTGTACAGGGAGTCTTTTAAGTCTAATAGGATTTTTCCTGAAGTAAATTCTCCTTAAACTCATGCTGTAATTCTTTTTGGGGGTTGTGTGTGGTCTTTTTGGAAGCTGAACAGCTGAATCTGTTGTTTAGTGTGCGCTACAAACTGTTGGAGTCATAGCTTGTTTTGCTAAGGAGTGTTCTACAGAGGCATTCACACTTGACCTGAAAGTCTCTTCTCACCCAATTCATTTCACAGAAGGTCTTTTTCATTACTTGTTCTCTTCTGTTTAGTTTGTGTCCCAGAATTTCTTACAGACTCAGTATATTGATAGTAGTGTGACAAAGTGAATGGGACTCTCTTCTGAATAGGCTATGACTAAAAGGAGAATGTTTTACATGGACAACAACAACCAAAGGAGGTAGCTTTAATCACAGCTGGCCTCTAAGAAAATGGTAGTTTTATGCTTTTGCTCTCCTGGCTGTTCCATTATTCATTAGGCTATTTTGTCTTGATTGTTTAAGAATAAAAAAGGAGTTTAAGGGTTTTGGTCACGTTTCATTCACATGGATGCAAAAACTTTTATTCCTCCCATCAGTTGCTGGGAACTGCTGAGATGTTTATGATATAAAGCCTATCCTTTTTTATCCCTTATTGGTCTTGTTTGTTGTTCAGCTGGGGAAAGACTAAGTTTGTTAGGCTGGGTGGTAGGCATTGCTTTAAGCTTCTTATCCTGGGGCTGTGCTGTGCTTCTCAGCCTTTTTATTACTGCTTTCTAAGGAAGTGAAGCTTAGGCAGTTACTGCCTGATCTCTCTAATACTGTAGCCTGTTAGCCAGGTTCAGTCAAACTTCTCTGAGACTAAGAGGACTCAAATATAAAAATCTCACAGGTTTTTGAATGAAGGCTGAGCATAAGGAGAGCCTGCAAAAGACGAACTCTGCTGATTTGCCTCTGTGTTTGCAGAAACCAGTCAGCTGTGCAAACCACCTGCAGAGCATATTGCTTCTGACCTGGCACAGGGGTAGCAGTGTGAGAGGTGGATGGATGTTCTGTGGGTGAACTTATGACTCTAATTAGTAGAAAACTAGTTTTGATGGTCATAGATGATTTTATTGTTCCAGAACTTGAGAGCCAAACACTCAGGCTGGGTTTCTTGAAAATTCCTTTCCTGCTTTCTTACCTGAAAATAGTACCTGTAGCCTATAGGATGAAGCTCTTCTCAGTTTTTCTCCATCCTTTTTCAAGGTACTCCTTTATTAAGAAGGTATCATGTTCAATTTCCACTGTTATATTGGGAACTTTTATTTAACGTGCTCTCAGGTAATTGAAAGAGTCTCTTGATCATGTAGTATAATAAAAGCTGCCTTGTTGGCTCCCCTCACCTAGGACAGTTCTGTTGATCTAAAATTTCCTGAAGGCCAGCTCTAGGGATAGGCAAACTAAGCAATTGCCTAGAAGTAAAGGAGAAAAGACACCAGAGATATTGAGAGCAACAAAACATCTGCAGCACTTCTGCCTCTGCTGGAGCCATGGAAACCCAGGCTTGCGGCTGCCGCCTCTGCCACAGATCTGGTTTGATGTGCTGAGGAAGATGCAATGGGAGAAGGGTGTACTTTACGCATCTTTCTTGTGCTCCAAGAGCAGTAGAGTTGTTGATGCTGGCTCCTCTGCTTTCTGTAGCAGGGAAAGCTTGGACCTGACCAGGTCTCAGACCCCTCAAAGCTCAGTCCTGCCTGTATTGCTTTAGTTGCCTAATGCATCCATTAATATAGGGTCTTGACTGTCTTGCTGTTGGGCAATAATGAAGCTGTTTGTATGCTGGATGCCAGAATGCTTTAAAAAACACAAGCAAACCATGAACTACCAAAGGTGCTTGGGCATCTGGTAGCTGTGAGATGAAAAGCGGTGGAGATTCCAGAGCACAAAGGATTTCTGCTTTGAGTGGCTAAGGGAGCTGAGGTTATTTAGGATGGAGAAAAGGAGACTGAGTGGAGACCTTACTGCTCTCTACAACTACCTAAAAGGAGGCTGCAGTGAGATGGGTGTTTGGCTCTTCTTTTTTCCCAGGTAAAAAGTGATAGGGTGGGAGGAAACAACCTCATGTTGCACCAGGGGAGGTGTAGATTGGATATTAGGAAAAAATTCTTCACTGAAGGAGTTGTCAAGCATTGGAACAGGCTGCCCAGGGAAGTGGCTGAGTCCCCATCCTTTGAGGTATTTAAAAGACATGTAGATGTGGTGCTTAGGGGCATAGTTTAGTGGTGGACTTGGCAGCGTTAGGTTTACGGTTGGACTAGATGATCTTCAGGGTCTTTTCCAACCTAAATGATTCTGTGATTCTAGCTTGTTGTTGTTGTAAGCTTTGGGTATTTTGCAAGTTCCTTCCTATTCCTCAAATTCTGTAGGCAGCAGAATGGTGGATGGGGAAATTTCTTCCTCACATTGTAAAAAGCCGTGAAGCAAAACTGAAAGGGATCAGGCTCTTAAATATTAATATCAGCTGTCTTAGCAGATCAAAAATGGATTCTTGCATTTTGTAGTATTTCTGTAATTTATCACTGAAGCAGTGACATAGAGTATATTGTGAATTGCTAACTGCAGCAGAAACCTGATACACTAAGTGACTACAAAAGTAGTATGGTAGTACTTTGTAGTACTGTATTACACAATTGAGTGCTCTACAGGTGTTCTGTCTGGGACCAGAAGGGAAAAACATTAACTCAGGTATAACCAGGCTGATTAGAGTAGTAAGCATCACCATTTCCTGGGACACAGTCTTCTAAAAACTCTGCCATGTATATGACCTTACAGTTCACAGACTTTGTGAGCTGTGTCAAAGGCTGGAAATCTTTCTCACCTTTGGCTTGAAAACGTCATATAGGAACATTTGGACTACAGGTATAGTGACTGACCTGATAAAGCTGGTGTGTTTAGTCTTGACTGGAAGTGAGTCACTACCAGAACAGTTTTAGGTAGTTTGCTTCATTCATACTTCTGTGAGATAGCTTGGGGAACCGATTGAAGAATTTGCTATTGTCAGGAAACAAAGGGAATGTCTCTTCCCTGCTTCTGGTATTTATTTGATCCTCTGTGAGCTGCTGCAGCTCATTAAGCTGGGGAGTGAAAAAATGTGGATGGTTTTCTGTGGGATTAGTGAATTGAATTGACATGCAAGGTATGGAGAGTCTCTGAATTGATGCAGCAGAAGGGGGCGCAGGACATTACTGGTGAAAGGACGGGAACATGGGCTTCTCCTTAGCGAAGCTGAAACAGCTTGGTCATTACGTGTGTGTGTGGGAGGAAGGGGTCTTATTCTTCCAGCACCGTTTTGCTTAGGGTATGTTGCTGGCTAGGTATTCCTGGCCATGCAAGAAACAGCAGAACATCTGGAGTCAACTGGTAGCAGTTCTTCATATCTTGCAGCTGTGACCTAGGATTTTGGTTTAGATTCTGTGGGCAAGTGACATTCGATTGTTATTACCGAAGATTGACCATGGTGTTTGATGTAGTGTCAAAATAGCTGCTGAACTGTCAGACTAAATATGAAGATGATAGAATAGTTTGGCATAGAGCTCCACACTGATTATCTTCTTTCTACTCTTCTTGTATTTGAGCATTGTGAAATTTAACCATGTCTATTACCTTGCATGTGTGTCTGCTTGTTTGCATACGCTTTTGAATGCTTGAGCCTGTTCCTAAAGCTAACCTGTGCAGCAGCTCTTTAAGAGTAAAATGTAGCCAGTTAAAATACAGTTTACCAGTAAGTGTTCTGTAATACTGCTAAATGCTTTCAACTCAACTTCCCAAGTGTTTGTGTACCTGCAGTAAAGCTGTTTTGCCAGCAGAATTTGTAAATCCATTTTGGAATGGGTATCAACTAGGAGCTGGAGCAATAGGGTTGATCTAATTTAGTCTCTTCATTGCAGTGCCGTAATAGTTGTTTTCATTTTTGTGTCCTCTCTAAGAGGTGAGAAACTTTCTTCTTCCCTGCCCCTTAATGCTTACCAGCTACTCTTTGGCAGTTCATTAGATTTCAGGTACGCCTAATAGTAGCTGAGGCTTTAGTTGATCAGTAACATCAACACAAATGTCAGTTTCATTAAAAAAAAAAAAAAATACTGCAGGCTTGGTCTTCCTGAAGATGCATGTTCTTCTGGTGAGGATTTTTTGGTTTCCTTATTTTAATTTTTTGGGAGAAGAAGTGCTACACAACCAAAAACTTGCTTGTATAGCACTTAAGACTGTAATTCTAGAGCATTACAGATGCAAACATTGAAGCTCCTTTGGAGAAGGTAGTTTGGGATATTCTTTGGATTGTCTTGGTGTGGAGAGAAAGAAAATACCTTTGTACTGCTAAAAGGTGCTAAAACTAGAAACATCCTGTAATAGATCAGTGTTTGGCGGTAACAAAATCTAAAAGAGAAGCTGGCGTCTAGCTTCTTGTAGCAAGGTGGTGAAAGATGGGAACTGTAAAATGAGTTTGGTCATCTCCCCTCCAATACAGGGCAGAGCTTGGAAACTTGTGCTCAGAGCAACCATATAAATGTCAGCCCCTTTTGATTCAATGTGCTAGTCTAAGTTACTGAAACTAAAAATGTAGACTGTGTAACAAATTTTAAATTTATTAGTGTTTCATTCTAAATCTTCATGTTAAGAATTTTAAACTAAACCTAAAAACACTTGGATATTAAGTTACAAATCTAAGGTTGAAATGTGAGAGTAAAGAATGAGTTGAAAAGTATATTTTTCAAGTAGGAGGTATTTGCTCTTAGTATTTTTATGTTCATGTCACTTTTCCAGCCATACCTAAGAATGTGAGAAAATACAAGCATGTGGAAGTGAGCAAATAGCTCCTGGACAGTGTCACATAATTTGAATCCAAAATACGGTGGAGCAATGACAATTTACCCATTGGTCTAAGAAATAGTTTACTGTGTGCACTTTGAACATACATTATAACTTTTGGACACTTTTTTTTATCGATTCCTACAAATTATGAACTGTATATAAACAGTTTAAAGTGTAAAAATAGAATCCTACTTTTGTTGCCCTGCAATCTTTGTAAGTGGCTAGCCAAAAAGGTTTTATTTCCTTTTAATGATTCATTATTTATGCTTAGAGTTGAGTTACATTTGTTTCTGTATGTAAATTATTGAAAAGTCTTGTTTAAAGCAGAGGAGCTAGTTGTGTATAATGAAGCAATGGGGTTTTTTTCTGCTTTTATTTCCAAATTGTTGCACATAAGACCTTAACAGAACAGACAAGAGTATGAAGAAAAATTATGTTGTGTTCTTAAGCAGCTTTTGCATTTTACATGTGGTAAAAACACACCGGTGTGAATGTAACAATTCTTACATGCTCTGTTATAGTCGTGAAGGAATATGGAATTGCAGACTTGAAGGGGTCCTTAGAATTTGTGCAGACTTCTGAAAGTATGGTTTTAAGTCAAAATGATTCATTTTAATGCTATACCAGGAAATACACATCTGTAACAATTCCTGGGACATACCTCTTCTAACTCGTCACTGATACAGCTCTCTGGATAAAGATTGTTAGGTACGTAAGTAGTTTCCTTATCAGTTTGTCTTTCAGCTAATTACAGTTTCAACAAATTTCAAACATAGGCCTATTTGGTAGGCCTGGGAAACTTATTTAAAAATTGGCATAGGGATAGAGTAAGAACAGACTGTGTGCATAAGCAGAACTCTAGTCTGTGTGGAGATGCAAAATCAGATATATTGTGATACATGTACAGTTTTTAATGAGTTTTGTTACTTTATATTCCTTTTACAAATTCAGAGGTTTTATTGGAGTCAGTGGATTTTTAAAGTGCCTTAGTTATTGCAGAGAAGTACAACTTCCAGGGTTTTTAACTGCATTTTTTGTAACTATTTAAAACAAACAGAAAGCCTAGACTAGTTTTTGTACAACTCTCTGCTCATTTGTAGCATTAATTCCATGCTGGATTCCACCTCTAAGCCTTTGTGATTCTGGTAGGAAAAGTTATATACAATAGAATGAGGATGCTCTTGGTGTGATGCCGGTTACTTCCTGTTTTGTGTCTTGCTTCCCTGGATTTAACAGGAGAGAGTTAGTTGTCTTATGCAGTGTCTAATAACAGGTACTAGATGCTTAATAAAAAGGAAAATATAATCAACCTTCTCTTCTTGTAATTTCTAGTGGCTTTCAGATCTTGTTTTCTCAGTGCTTCCTTGTTATCTTAGATCATGGAAGGTGGATGCAATGAGAAGAGATGATTGTTGATTGAAAATTACATTAAATCAGATTGTTGTGTGTAAAGTAAAAGTCAGAAAAATCTTTTAACAGTAATTTGTTTTTCAAAAAAACCCACAACACACGTCATTTTTAGTACTCCAATATAACTTAAGAGGTCACTTGTTGGAACTGCTTTATTTGTAGATCAGTAAGTAAACACTTGAGCAAGGTCAAAGTTACCTTGCAAGGTAAGTAAATTAGAGAATAGTAGCCTGGCTTTCAGCATCAAGATTTAAACACATTGTTCATGATAAACCTGAATCCTGAATATTTTATTTGGAAAAAATTGTTTCTTTGGTGCCATGCTTCACATTTTGCAAGGATTGCTTTCCAGGGATGCCCGCAGTTGTTTTTGTTGTCTAACATGATGCAGCACTAGACTTATTTGTAAATTGAACTGTAAGGAAGCATGCTTGGTTGCTCAGGTGTAACAGTAATGATGATTAAGTGTTTTATGCTCTCTCCTGACATCATATCCTTGTCTCAGTAGTTGATATCACTTGATTTTTGTCACTTCTTGAATTGCAGGGTTAACAAATTGGAGAAAGGTAGGCTCATTTTAAATATGCTTCATACTGATACTCATCTTAAGTGGCTCAGGTGTAAGACCCAACCTTCTTCTGTACCCGAAACTTGTATATAGGTAACTAAAAGCAGCAGAACAGGGGAAGCTTGAGCCTAAAGGTGGAGTTCTAGTGATTTGATTCTTTTAACACCTAATAAGAAGTAGAATGATGCTACAACCTTTCCTTCAATGCGGAGGCGGCATTAGGACACCTGTCTGCTTTGGCTAAATAATTATCTTTGAGTTTGCTATGCCTTTTAAACATCTGATTGAAAATGCATTACTAGACTCATTGGCTAAACGGTTAGGGTGCCTTCCTAGGCAATTACATTAGAAGTACCTCAACAATGGCGAGTAAGTTACACACACCAGGACTGCATTTCAGCTTGCCATCTTGCAACTTAGTTGCAGTTCACAGATCTCAAAACTACTGTTTTGTTTTTCCTTTGTAGTTCTAGAACAAATCGTGCTCCGGCTTCTCTACCAGGTTAGAGTAGCTGAACTACCAAAGGACTTCCTTTAGTCCTGTAGCATTCCAGACTGGGGCTGGCACTTCGCAAGTGTTATTGAATGTATGATTTGAAGGCTACAGGTTAGTTTTATAGAGGGAGTGGAGAGATGAGTCAGGACCTATATCTGGTTTTAAAGCTGGAGGACTAAAGGCAGATAGAGGCTTGAACGTTGTTTCCAAGTGTTGTTAAGAATGCTGGACTCAAGTGGGAATTTTAGGGAAAATGGGAAGTAAATGAAGTTGGTTGCTTCCAATAATGCAGTGCCAGATCTCAACAACATCAGAGCTCTGAGTCATTAGAGGTGATTCTTCTGGCAGGCTCTGTTGAGGCTCAAAGTTAAGATTTCAAACCTAAGGATGTGCCTTTGGACTGGGAAAGAAAGCAACTTCAGGTTTTATTGGGATGCACAGAGCAGCAAAATACTTAAAGCCTGTTGTTAGTGGCACACAGTGGAGTTGTAGAAAGAGAAGATCCATATGTGTTCTCTTTGAAAGAGGTAGCAAAATGGCATCTAGCTTGAAACTAGATTGGAGTTTGATGTTTTAGGTCAAACAGAAGACTATTGCAAGGCTACTTGGTCTTGTGGAGAGGTGAATCCATTGTACCTAGAGGCAGAGTGCTGGAGTTTTACCTAGCCTGGTGCCTTTCCTCCCAGCTGATGTTCATGGTTGCTGCTATTCAAAGCACTTCAGCTTTCTTTGAGTAGCTGTTGTGCAAATATGGCAGCCCAGTTTCTAGTCTGGCATTGGATGAAATTTAAGATCAAGCTTGAAGTAATAGTCTCTGGTATTTTCCCGTAACTTCCTTTAAAACTTGGAAATATGTCATCCTCTTGGGCTGGCATATAGCTAGCTCAAAAAGCTGAAAAAAGTTTTGTGTTCATGTTTTTTTGGAGGGGAAGCCAAACCCCCAAGGGAAACAAACAAAGAAACAAAATCCCATTAAAATATCAAGTTCCTCATATCCCCTTCTGAGACTCAATGGTAACTGCTTTTAGACTTCACTGATTTATCTTAAATAGCCGCAAAGGAGTGATTTCAAAAGCAAAAGCAGAGTGGAAAGAAGCAATTTTATTACTAGAACATCACATTAATGACACCAGTGGAAATGGTTAACATCGTTGAGTTACTGTACTCTCAGTATGATGAAACTCCTGCAGGATGCTGTGGGCACAGGCAGGAATAGTTGAAGCAGTATTGTTAAATAAGTGTTGCCACTCATAGGTGTTACTACTACTGTTGTAGTTTTGTGATCAGAGCCTATAAGTTTTGGTATAGTGTAATCCAAACCATGTTAGGAATAGAAGTCTTGGTATGTGCCAGTAATTGTTTCTTATTCTGTGGCACTTCAGTTACTTTTCAAACTTTTCATTGCACCTACTAAAACATTTTTGAGTGTCGTTTGAGAGTGTTAATATGTGTTCCATTGTGGTTATATAAAACTAGCAGGGAAAAAGCCTTGCAACTTTTCCACTAGGCTTTTGTAAACTAGAGCTTAATTCAATGAATTGATTTCATATTTCAATCCCACAGGTTCTTTCAACAGAAAGCATTATTCAGTTGTAAAGTGTAGGCTTCTTTTTAAGGAATTTTGAGGTTTTCAAATGGATTTTGAAATTCTATACCAAAACGCTACTGACTTTTAAGTCCATCTCAATGGATGACTTCCTGGGATCAGTGGAACTCATGAATATTCTAAGCAGCAACCAATATGTCAAATCTAGTACACTTCCTGCAAGTCAGTGAATGCAACTTGTAAGCATTCACAGATGCTGTTCCTTAACAGGGCTTTTGTAAGGTTTTACTGTTGTCAACAACACATCAGATGTGATACTGTTAGCTGCCAAAACAATGTATTAAATGTGTCCTTCCATCTTCAGCAAAGCTTATTTGTAAACCTCCCATTAATTTCTCTTGGATTAGGATTCCTAGGTGAGGTTTATTCTGACATGATACGAAGTTTGACCAGGTTTTTTTTCTTTCTTCAGTAACAGACTTCAATGAATATCTAATCAATAAAAGTAAAATTGTGTATTTTCACTTGTGGCATTCATAAAAAGTGAAACAAGCCTTTGCTTAATTCAGTACACCAAAGAATATTAAAGAAACCCCTGAGATGCATTATGGTGGGGACTATGTTCTGAAAGTTGTTTTAATGTTATATTTGTTTAAAGAATTTGAAAACCCAGATCTGATAAGAGCGATGAGCATGCCTAAATCTTTTGTACAGAAATATTTATTAAAGCCTTCTGTGTGTTTACAAGCTTTCCTTTTTAAATCTACCAGCTTCCTGGTTAATCATAAAACAGCTTTGATGCAGTGACAGATTGCCATTGATGTTTAAAGCGTACATCTTTCAGCTTCCACCAGTGCTAGAAGCAGTGGAGCTGAACTCCCAGGTGATCATGGTGGCATTCTGTAGTGTGTGCAGAGACCAGGTGGTTACTGCTATCCATGAAATCAGGATGCATGAGTTCTTTTGCATTTCAAGACTGGTACTCCAGAATGTATCTTCCTGCATACCTGCTTTTGGGGAAGTAAATCTCCATTTAAGCTGAAATACAGCTGCTGCGGTAGTTGCAGATTTAAGGCAAGGCTATAGTGTAGAATTTAGTGACATGTTGTCTTTAGGATACTTTGTCTGGTTTTCTTGATGGGTCTTTGAACACTTCTTCCTCCCTCCTGAAGGCAACGTAAAACATTGTAAAACATGTCCTGTACTTGTGAAATGAGCCTTTGTTGTTTACATAAGCACACTTTTTGTATTTTTTTTTCTTTATGGATGGACCTGTTCATTTCACTAATGGTATGCAGTTCTGGGACTGACTAGAGAACAAAAGAGACTGTCAGATGTTGGTACGTGGCTTGGCTTTTTCATCAGTCCTTCCTTCCAGGTCACGTGTCAGAAACCACTAGTTTGGTGTTGTGGATACTTAGTTTGCTTCCACAGGGCTGGAATAAGATATTGCAAATTTCACTGGTGGGAACAGTTGTGGGATGTGTGGATCAGAACCAATGCTTACTAGTACACCTTGTATTAATGAAGTGCTATTAATAGCAACAGCTTGATTCTATTAATAGCAGGTAAATATTCATACAGTGAAAGCAATTATGCCCAAATGTGCTTACTCACTGGGTTGGAAGAACAGCTGGGAGACCTCCACGGAAGTAGCAGGGTGTACTGATGCACTGAGAGCTTCTGTGTGAGTGTTCAAAAAAATCTCTTAGGGTGCTGTCTTTCATCAGGTGTATATGTAATTCCATACTCCCTGCCTGCCTATAGCAGCTGCTGCTTTCTCGAATGCAGTCTTTTTCCTCTTCTTTAGCAAGCTGTTGTTGATGGTAGTGTGTGCTGGTGGCCTTGGACAGAGCAAGGAGAGTCTTGGTGTTCTGAGTTTCTAGGTTCTCCTGGATTCCACAGGACTGTTAGTCTTGAGCTTACTAGCTCTTGGGAGATTTCCACATTTTTTCAGCATCTACTTCTTCTCCCCAGCTTGCTGGTTTTTGATGGCTAGAGCTTCAACTACACACAAGTATCTGTAGAGTCCATTCACATAAACTTGCACAGAAGGGGGTTTTGTGACAGGCATTTGCTTGTTTCCCAAAGAACAAAACCATTCTGGGAACTGAAAAGATAGTTTGTATTTGAAAGCTATACAACGTCTTAGAAATGCTAACAGTTCCTAATTGTAAAACTATGCTGCCTGGTCAGAAACCCTGGCAGCACTGGGATGTAAGAGCAACTGTGCAGTTTTCAGACAGACTGTGGTTGTTGAATCATGCTGCTTCTATCTGGGCCAAGCCAAGAGATTTTTCTGTGCACAGACATGACTGTATTCAATTTGATAAGGAAATGTATTTAAAAATACAGCAAATGCTTTAAGTGAAGAATATACCTGGGGATCTCTTTCCAGAGGAAGAGTGTGAACATACGCGGTTAGCTGGTCAGCACTACACAAAACCATCTCCCAATAAAGGTGGCCCCTCTTCTGTTCACCAGAGGTCAACTTATAAGCATCCTGAAAAATAACCTTACAGACTACTGAACTTTTAATCCCTCTCAGTTATTCATAAGTTTTTGGAAAGTGGTTTTCCAACATTCAGAATAAATACACTTTAATTTTCAAAGCACTTGTACTTAGCATGCTCTGTGGGAGCTTGTGGTCGGAATCAAATATAGTACAGCCTTGTATTTAGATAAATGGTTGCTAATATGTTCTTGTGTTGGTTGGCTTTCTAAGAAGTGATAGAGCAATGCAGTCATCTGCCTATTTGAGTGTAATTGCTTTAGGCACTGGCAAAGGTTATCTGCTAAACTGAAGCTTCTGTGCATGTTCCCTGATTTTCTAGCCCATGTTATGAAAGTTGAAGGTGTGAAGATTGCAGAAAATGTTAGCAGAAATAATGGTTCACCATTTGTTTTCAAATCTATAAGTTACACAGTGATTTCCAGCTGCTTTCTTTTCAGCCTTCAAATAGCTCTGTAAGATACACTGAAACAAACCCCAAGCAAAAGTCCGAGAGCTGTTGCATGCTGTGAACTTACATTTAAGGAAGTGTCCGTTATTATTAAAAGAGCTCTGATATTGCATAAAGTATCTTTGAATTCAGAGGTAAAACTGAGTGTTAAACACAAATATTGGCATCAAAGCACCTGTAATGAAAGCTGCTCCACTTTGAGTTAGTTATTTTAAAGTATAATAGAAAGCAAAGGAGGTAGCACACTATGCATTTGCTGAGCAGTAAATCTCTACAGCGGTGAACTTGTTTTAAAGAAATGTAAGTGTGTACGAATATAACTTGTTTATATGCTTCTAATAAACAAAAAGAAAATCCTTCTCTCTTTTCAGAAACTTTTTCACTAAAAGGACGAAGGAACTCAAGCCTGCTGTCCAAAGCGCTCCTGGTTGGAAGTTGTTCGGAAAAGTCCCACCAAGGGAAAACCTTCCAAAAGATTCCAAAATTATTCAGCAGGTAAGTAAACTTCTCACAAGTCTAGGTACAAAACCTGTAAAAAAAATAGTAATTAATGCATAAATATTGCAGTTCTGTGCTGTTATCTCCACGTTGTTACTATACAACCAGGGCGTGCTCTGGGAAGGCTCTTTTGGGGCTTTGTCTGAAGAATAGTAGTTACTGAGGAGTTTGAGTTTTATGATTATCTAGTGCATTCTTCAGTACATCTCAGTGATTATAAAAAGGTGATACATGTTCAAAAAGTGTTTAAGCTGTTTTGGTCAAAAACATCAGAATGTTATTAATTTCCTATAAAACCTTGCCTTATTTAACATGCTATGCTACGATGTTTTTTAATGGTAAAGTGATTGTGAAATAGTTTAAGCTTCCTTTATGAAGTTCAGTTTTGAGTTACTTTTGCCTGTTTTGTGAAGTAAAAACACAGTCATACTTGTATATTCAGTTTTTCAAGATAGATATTAGTCTAGCAAAATTTATCTTCTCAATGTGTTCTTGGATATTCTAGTGTAATGAAACTGATTCCCACCCCCCGACTCATCTTTCCATAGTCCTCCTTGCCTGGAAGGCTTACTATCTGGGTAACTTGTGACAAATTGTTTAGAATTCTGAAACAAGTAATCTTGTTTCATTTATACTTTCACTCAAGATATTTTTGTTTCAAAATAGTAGTGTAAGTTGAACTAGTTCTGGAGTTACTGGGGTACGACAGACAGGTAACTCTGATTTCCTTTCTCTGATACAAAGTTGCACTTTCATATATTTGTGCTTGTGCAGTCTGTCTTTAATTTGATAAGTAATAATAAGATGGCATAGTCTTTAAAGATGAGCATTTAGTGATGTAGATGTGATTCTGAAGTTTGAAGATTTGTTGACATAAGAAATCTGAATGTCCTTTGTGTTGCTAAAAACAGTAACTTGAATCTCTTGAGAGCTGCTGTCTCTGTCTCCTTCCTTAAATTCCCTGTAAGCTGATGTGTTTGGCAGGTGCAAATGGCTGTGAATGAAGCAGTGTTCAGCCATCTTCTAGAAGGACCTTCGTGGTGAAGAGGGCCTTTTGGGAGCAACTAAAGTGAAAAACAAGAGGTTCCTTTTGAAGGACTTCAATGTAATGGGACTTGTCACACAATAAAATGTTGTAGGAAAATGATGAGATTACAGAAAGTGCAGTCTTGGGGGTTGGACTAGATGACTTTTAAAGTTCCCTTCCAACCCAAACCATTCTATGATTTACTGTAAGTGAACTGAATGCTTTTTCAACATTTTTCCTATACAGTTTTCCTTATTTAAATGGTTTCCCTTTTTGGGTGGGAGAGGGCAAGTGTTCTTAGTTTGCTTGCAGATGAATGCTCTTGGCCTTGCACTATGAAAATACTGTGGTAAACATCCAGATGTCTCTTCCATCCTGAGAAATGGAGAGTATGCACAATGCTACTAGTCATCTGCTTCCCATTTTCTAGTAACGATGTTTGTTCTGCAGACCAAGTCATAATCTGCAGAAAGAGTCGTATTTTTTTATCCTGTTTCAGTCAGTGACCGTTCTGCTTTTAAACTGTAGCGTTCCTATTTTTTTTAACTTCTCCAAAGTGGCAGAAAAGCAAATATACTAAAATAATATTTTATGTCTTTAAACATAATTGAGTTGGTCCTAGCTATTTTGTTATAATGGTTGCCGGATTAGAGTCAATATTGGATTTATATAATCTTGAGTAATGCGTAGCTAATATTTTCAGCTTTTAATTTATTTTTTAGCTTTTTATTTAGCTAAAGCATGCATGAGCTAAGAAACACAGCTAGCAAAGGGGGATCCAGATTGATGGTATACTCTGCACAAAGTTAAATACCTGAGAAAATTTGATTCTTAAATTGAGAGGTGATCCTGATGTGTCTGCATTTAACACATCAGATGTCTTGCATATGTGTTTAAAACTTACAATACAACTCCTTGTGCATATGCCTCTGAAGAAAAGCCAATTGTTTCTTTCTCAAAACTGTTCAAATTTGCTAAGCTGCTGATGGGTTAGAATGAATATAGACACACTTGGTTATTGAACATTAGGGGAAAATAGTATATTCACTCTTGTATGGCTGACTGAAGTTCCCAGATTAAATTCCTCACTTTGCAGGAGAGGTGAGTGAAAAGAATATGAGGCCGTTAAGAAGTTGCTGGAAACAAGATTAAAGCTTAATATGTTCTGTTAACCTGGCAGAATACTTCATATCCTACAATGGAATGTCTCTACAGACTTCTACTTTGACATTCTAAATTTTAAGTCAAGGGGTCAGATGTGATCTGAAACACAAAACCCATGTTTTCCCCAAATTTTTTTTAGTTTTCTGTGGTCAGAACAATGGCTACTCACTGTTTATGAGCTTCTAGGTGTAAGACCATGCAAGTAGAATGGGCCTAAGTTATAGGCAAGCTGCCCATGAGGGAGTTTATGGTAGTTTGTTTCTAGTATCAAAGCTTGCCGTTGCTGAACAGCAATGACATTCTCCATGGCTGTATATCGTTCTATGACTATACTGATGCCAGTGGCCAGTATCCTTCAGAAAAAGGATGAGATCTTAAGCCCTTTTGCAGAAAAAAAATAACCCATGACAGGAAAAACTTCATAATTAATAGGAGGAGGAAGTCTTTTGGGTAGGCTAATACTTGTATCAAAACTTTATGGCAATATTGTGAAGCTTAAAGGATTTTCCTATTAGTAAAACAAGAAAAAAGTTGTATCACTGTAGATTTGTAGCCAAAAGGTTGGTAGAGCACACATGCCCTGTTTCCATCCTGGCTAATGGAAACCTCCTTTGTTGTCTTTGTTTGGGTAAGGGTGATGTACTGAATTGATACTTAGATTTAAATGAATGCTTGTGGCTCCCAGTTGCTGTTTGTCAACTAGGCATTGCTATGTATGCCTCTCCAGAGAAGTCAGGTAGTGATTCTAATACCCTGAATAACTTCCAAGAAAATCTGGGAATTTAATTTGGGATACTGTTTCAGACATTTTCCAAACTACTACTCCAGCCAGCTCTGCCTCCAGAGACTGTCTAATGAATATTACCGTAAATAATTTCTTTGCAAGTTTCTTAGCATATGTAGAAGCAGATGAGTATTTTTGTCGAAAAGCAGCCTGCAGGGCTTGCCTGACTGGGGAGACGGTGGGGTCCCTTGCAGCTGTGCTGCCATCAGCATGCTTTGGGAGAGATGCTCTAGCTCAAACTGGGGCAGAGGTTGAAAGTTCTTGGCAGCTGCGTCTCCCCGCCCGCAGCTGCTGGCAAGCTCGGCTCTCCTTGGATTTAGAGCTGCCCAAGCAGGATGTGGTATCGAGGCCAACTCTTTTGCTGGACATCTCCCTCCTCTGGGCTTCCTTCCTTCACTGTCTTTTAAGAAGGGAAAACAGCAACTCCTTAGGACTGAAAATGTCAAATGCATTTGATGGTTTTAGGAAGTGTGCCTTTTTTCGTGAACTGCAGCTAGTAAAACTGGCTGTTATAAGAAGTATGTGGTCATTAATGATCAGTCTGGTAAATTCTTTTCAGTCTATACAGAAATCTGCTTTAAATTAGACTGCTGAAATATTTTAATACAGAAGCATGTAAAGCAGAAACCGACTTGTGGGCTGATGTGTAACAATTTTGTGTGTATTGACCGAAGTCCACATTCTTTTTAAAAATGCAAACTCATTTTCATTCTTCTGTGCTTATGGTTAAAGAAGAGAGCTTTTAATCTGTGGTCACAATGATTCTGCATACCATAGCTCTTGTTTTTTACTAAAGCAATTTTGAATACTTTTTTATTAATTTGCTTAAAGCAGTAGGGTGATCTTTTTCCCCTAATATGCCTGAATTAAACACAAAATGTGAAAACGCACATTGCAAGATAAAAGTAAAACATGTACCAAATTCACTTTATCAGCAGTTTTAACAAAGTATGGTAAATGGCAGCCTTAAATGGGGTAAAAAATCTGCTTTTATATTTAATTAAAAGCTTGCAGTGATTTAGAAATGATTGCTTATTCAGAAGTGGAGTAAAGCTGTCTTTTTGCAAAAGTTGTCACCTGGCATACAAAGTAGAAGGTATTAATTTTGGCCAGTCTGTTAAATGCTACTGCTGATTTTGATGAGTGGGTCAGTGTCCTACAACTAACATATGAAAATATTTTTGGGTGGCTCTGAAATCTTGAAAAAGTGCTTGAGGCTTAAAAATCTCAGTGTCTTCACTTGCATATTTTTCCAATGTAGTTATCTCCAGGCTGAAATCTAATGCAGAAATTGCATTCACTGAGTCGGCAGAACTCCCATGGTCTCCCAGGGACAAGAGTTGTCAGAGGTTCCTCTTCAGAGGAACAGATGCGTTTTGAATCAGTTTTCATGTGACTCAGACCTAACTTGCAATATTAACTCTTCCCTCCAGTCTGTGTCAGTTTAACAGCGAAGGGAGATCTTAATGCTTAAAAAGTGTATATGGCATGTTTGTCAACAGATCTAAGGACCGAGTATCTGAAAGAAGTAGGTAAATACAGTGCTAGATGCTTTTTCATGGGAGTGGTTCTTAAGCAGACTGATACCTACGTAGAGGTCATGTTGGCTTGTCTTGCACTGCTACTGGAGAAAAGAGAAAGGCAAGACTTCTGCCTGTTTAGCAGATACAGAGTGGAAATACACTGGCAACAAACTGCCTTGAAACCAGCGGGGGGGTTATTACAATAAATGGGGGTGTTGGGTCTTGCAAGGGACATGTACACCTGAGTAACAGTTTGTCTGCTAGCAGCAGTGAGAACGCCTGGATTCACAGGAGATGTCCCTCATCTTTCCAGAGTCACACATGTAGTCAGTAAAACGTTATGCTAGGGGTAAAACAAAGATCTTTCCCGGTGTTTTAGACTTTCATAGTGATAATCCTGTCAGTAAAACGGTAATGAAACTGGTAGGACCTCAGTGAGACAAATGCCTCCTTTTGTTTGTGTAAAGGATCTAAAATACAGTTCAGCTCCTGCTACCAGGGGTCACCCAGCTGCTTTGACGAGGAACACTTGTCAAGGAGAACTTATTATGATGTCAGTGCCATGCTGGTGGCACAAACGCATCTTCAGGGGAGTACTCTGCAGTGAGCGTGGGATTAATGTTTTGAAAATACTGCAGAGGTGTTGACCCTGATGTGAATTCTTCTGACTGCTGTTTTTTTTAGGAAAAGTCTTTGAGGTCAGCTACAAAGAATATTGAAGCAAGCCTTCTCTTCCTAAAGCTTGAAAAAGAAAGGATAAGCATTCTACATCAAAGGCCCACTCTAAGTCACTGTGCTATCTAACATTTTCGATCTTGTGGTGTTAAATAGAAAAACCCAAACACAGAATGTGAAAGGTTTTTTGAAAGTTAACCTAGTATTTCATTTTTTGCCAAATGCTTATCCAAGTCCAGTTACGTTTCTTTTCCCTTTCTCCACAGTGCAAGTACTATTCTTGAGTATTGATTTTAAGCTTTAAAGCTAACTAGCTTATAGGTAAAGATCTAGTTGGGTATGATGTGCAATCTAAGATGAGCTGAATGAAAGCAAAGTCTTCAAGACTCATTTCTGTTGTGTCAGCCTATAGACAATGTTTTGTTCTTTCCTTTTTAACAGCATATTTTCCAAGGCTAGTGTTTAAACAAGTATAACTTTTATGGGTGGTGTGGACTAGGGAGAGACAATGAATACATCAGGGAATGCCTTTTGTCATGCACCTGAGAAGCGCCATGGAAAAAGATCTCCTTTTGGGCAAAAGTGCTGATTGTAGAAAATATAAAACTTCAATTAAAACACAGAAATATTCCAGTAGTTCTCTGTACGCATCTTGCAGAAGTGGGAAGTCTTTTTGTGTGTTTTCGTATAATTTTGAGAGCTGGAGAAGAAGTAGAAACAGACACGTCTGTTTGTTCAAACGTAAAACATAGGTACTCTACATATGAATTTAAATTTTGGCTTGCATGTTGCTATATTGTAATGGTCTTCATTTATTCACTAAGGCTTTGCTTCTGTTTTTTCTCATTAGGATGACAGTTCTGGCAGTCTTGCATCAATATCTGCTCTCAGTCAATTAAACACAGGGGTATGAAATTTAATATATATATATATTTTTAGTTGTATTCAATGCCATGCATGGGACTATGTAGCACTCATTAAAATAGAACAAACATCACATTTTCACAGTAGCATGAATATTTTGACACTAACCATCACCTCATTAGATACCATTAGTAAAATAAACAAATACACATCACACATGAATCTCACTAACAACTTAAAGTGATAGAGTATTACTGCTTATTGTTTATGTTGCATGTTCTTGAATAGTGGAAAATAGGTAATGCTAGAGCTTGACAGTAACTTTGTTTGGTGTGCCTCCTTGCTTAATGGTTAAGGTTGTTAAAAGTCTTACAATGTATTCAAAACTATTACAAGTTATTAGCTTTGAAAAACAGTATCCTATAATCTTTTGTTTTTTCCTTGTCACTAAGTCACATAAACTATTAACAGCGGCACGTTAGAATTCCAGATGCTTTTAGTCACTACTTCCAATATGAAATTGGAAACCTGGAAATGTACAGCTATTGAAACTTTTCTTGTATGTTGTATCTTCTATTTGCTGTGACTGGTATCCTTATGAAATTGGTCCAATGCATATGCTTGTTGCTTTGAAAACTTTATGTAATCCCACACTCTGTGTTAAACAGGAATAGTACGAGTTGGCTTTTTAGTTCTGTGAAGCTGTTACTCTGGCTTTGTGAAGCAGAGCAGTAATATAACTGCTAGTTGATATGTGATGCTTATGGTTTGTGTTACGTGGTCCAGCCACCCTCTGCTCTTCTTTATTGGGCCCAAAGCCCATGACTTCACATGCTTTTGTAAACAACAAAAGATGACACTTGATGCAACTTTTAAAATACCCAGTTGTGGAAAAAAATAAACAAATAATTGAAGATAGATGGCATTAATTTGAAGATTAACCTAGAAGCTCATCAGTGTCTGGTTGTTCTCTTGTACTATGTGAGGATTAGTATTTTTCCCTCCTCCATTATAGGTTCTTTCTATATTGCCTGAAAGTTAGGAAAGAACGTACTGTTTTGTCTGTCCTGACAGCATCTGGCATTCTTAGTTTTGGGAAAATGTCTAGTTTATGACTCACAGAATTTTTTGGTGACATCTACTTTTGCTATGAGCACTTTGTTTATCATCCATTTGTAGCCAGTGCTAGCTCAGCAATTTTAGCATTTAATCTGAGGAGGACAGGCGTGATGACACAGGAGGGAATCCATATGCATTAGCAGAAGTTCTTACATAAATTAACTATATCATCTAATAAACTAATAGAAGAGTGCCCCTCCTAAGCTATAGCAATTCTGTTACTATTTCCATTCTTGGGTGATCAACCCTGTTTGAAATGATCTTTCTGATTATATTCCTAGTTAGCTGTACAGCATTGCAAAAATAATCATACAGATGTTTTTAGAGGCCCATCTGCTCCACAGTCACACGTGTAGAGGGGGAGAGAGGTTCAAAACCATTTGCAGAATATATGGTAATCCCCATTGTTTCCTCAACAGAAGCAGTGACTGAATAAAACCTGTTTCAGATCAGGCTTAGAATTCTGGGGGAGTAAAGCATGTTAAAAGAAACTGTCATACACAGGGTGCATGCTTTAATTGGAGTCTTAGTATATGCCTTGACATCTACTTTAAATAGAGACAGTCCTTAAGTTAGTGAAAGTTAATTCAGTGTTGCCTATCAGATAACTTTCTCCTCCAGCAAACCTAAAACATAATTGGATCTGTGGTGCTTAATCACTATAATTGGTACTTTCAGGACTGTGAGGACTTTCACAGTCCTAGTAATCCAAGACTTGTATCACTCGTTTCCAGGAGTTTAGCTTTTGTTGTTGGATCCTAGATAGATCAAAGCAAGATGCATGTTAAATTTCATGGTCAATATTTTAGTCCTTTACACCTTTATAGTTTGGGCACTGTAGGTGTAAGTTTCTTTTATAAAATTGAATCATTATGTGCATGCTTTGTTAAATACTTTATCCCCACAAGCATACCCTATTTAAGGTCAACTAATGCTTTTGGAATGCTGCAGTGCAGCTGGTTTTCCTTTCTGTAAGGTGGCTTGCTTACTGCAAGAAGCAGCTATGGGCAATTACGCCTGCGTTACACAGTGCAATCCAGTACTGTTTAGAGATACCTAGCATAGCTCTGAATGGGCTAGCTGTCCTATATGGCCCTTCCAAGGAAGGGCGAAAGAAACTTCAGCTTTGTATGTTTTCCATGTAGATGTACATCAGGTAAAGCAGGTTTATTATTTTTCTTTTGTTTAAAACACCAGGGGATTATTATTATTTTTTTTAAGAAGATACAATTTGGGAGATCTTTATCTTCGTAAACACAAAGTTACAAGCAAAAGACTACTTTTTTTAATTATTATTTTCCCCCAGCCCCATTTACCTGTTACTTGTCTGTAGGTTAATAGGCTTATCTGTATTTCTGTAGGAATAAATACCAGAAATACAAGTCCCTCTACATATCAAAGTGCTCTTAAATGTGTTTGTCGCAGTGCTTTTCAGGAAAAACGTGCTTTTGGCCTGTTAGCAGGTTAATTATTGGCAGTAGATGAGAGGATGCAGTTCCCACCTTAATAAGGATATAACTATTCTTACTTTCTATTAAGGTGAGATTTGTTTTTCTTTATTTTGGGATTGTGAAAAGTTCCGTAACTGTCAATAAGTACCAGATATGCTGCAATAAAGAATTCTTTTAAGAACGCTCCCTAAGCTACTGAAACCATAATATGTCACTCCTCAAAATTATTATTTTTTTTACATAAACCGGTCTTACGTAGTCTTCAGTCTTAGCTGTCAGCTGTTCTATCCTCTGGCATATGCCCTGCATCTTAAACATTTGATAAGATATTTGAGTTTAAATGGCATTTTTACCTTGTCATGGAAAAGTACTAGCTCAGCTTACATCTTTTGAACTGAAATTCTATATCAGCTCAAGTTTTTTATCCCATATCAAGAACTTCAGAGTCTGCATCAAATGTGTGGTTAAGGCTATTGGATTCTTTACATCTAGTCATATCCTTTTATTTTCCTGGAATATTTTGTATTTTAGTTGCACAAACTAGTGAGTTCCATGTATGCCTGATAGTTCTGGGATCTGATCTTCAAATGAGTTTCCTAGAGCGTAGGCTTCTTGAGGAGGAAGCATCTTCTATTGGGAAGTTCTGATACTTTGGAATATATTTAATCTTGGGGAATGTGCAGCCATGACTGTTTGAGCTTCAAGCTGTTTGGGGCTCTGCTTTGACTCTAGAAATGCTTACAGTTTCCCCCCCTCTGTTCATGTGTTCTTTTCTTGCAAAAAAACCCAACTGTTCATAAAGCGTACTTACTTTCAGAAACACGACTGGGTGATGAGTGGAAATCCCTGTTGAAATATTATTTTTTTTTCCCCTCTTTCTGTCTTGCTTTGGAAATAGTATATCAGTTCTTAGCATGTACGATAGCCAGAAGCACTAGCACCATTCAAATGTGTTGCTTGTAATAAAAAGGTGAGAGTGGCTTCATTTCTAATGTCCCTCTTGCAGTGCTTTTATTTAACTTGCATACAAATTAGGTATGTAAGAATGTTGAAAAGGTTGGTACCTTTTGAGCTTCCTCATCTCTGACCACTAAATGAACTTGATTTTGTGGCTTCTGTTACAAAGTATTGGAAAATGTGAAAGTAAATGAGAACTTCTACCAAGAATGAGAGATAGCATTGTTACTGTACTGCAGCCTGGATGCTGACCTCCAGGTGCAATCACGGGATACATTCCTATGTTAAGAATGTGCTGGGGTATCCTGAGATATAAAGCTTGGCAGGAGTACCTATAATGTCTCTGGTTTTAGGTGGAATGAAATAATCTTAGACTTAAGAAAATATATATTCATTCATACAGTGTATGTTCTTCTTACAGGTTTTTTTCTCATGCTTGTGTGAATTAAAACAGAGCTCTACCAATCCTGCATGTCCAGTTGTTCAAGATACTTGTTCAAATATGCCAAATTATGTTGGATGTTTATTATTTTTCAATCGGAAGTTGTCTTGGGAATTACCCTTCAGGGCAGGAATATGTTCTAGGAAATTTGTACAACTGTTCTTTGCCAGAGACTTAGAAATATTTCGAAGCTGTATTTGAGAACAGTTGGCTAGTACGTTTGAAGTCATTGTGTTTACAAAGAATTAGGTTTTTACTGTGAATGTATGTATAAATTATGATAGCAAACAGTTGCTTTCTCTTTTTCTTTACAAGGTGCACATTCGGGCTTTTTGGTGAAGACAGAAAAGCAACAAGGCTTCTTCTATAGATGTAACAGTAGGCTGGTTGCGATAGATTTGCACCTGTCTTGCCAGGGCACTAACAAAATGAGTTATTTGGTGTGCTGCCATGGGGCAGAGTATGACACAGTGATTAAAGGGTGGAGAGCTGGAAGGATAGCTGAAGACTTGGTGGGGTGGAGTGGAAACCACTTCAAAAGATACTGAGAATGTTCCAAAACTATTCTTTGGCTTGTTTTATGGAGGTGTAGTCACCTTTTCTCATCAGTTAAACTATTATTCTGACTCTAACAAAGGGCAAGAAGTCCAGATAACTTCTCAGAATGTGAAAAGTAACGTGGCATATAATGCGTATGGCCTTACCAGTGAGCACACCTGATCTCTGAAGCCAACAGGTTGGGTCTGGTTAGTATTTGGATGAGAAACCACTTGGGAATACCAGGTGCTGTAGCCTCTGGCATCTCCATCCTTGGTGATACTAAAACTCCGGCTGAACAAGGCTCTGTGCAGCCTGCTGTAGTTGACCTTGCTTTGAGCAGCGTGGATGGACTAGATGATCTCCAGAGGTCCCTTCCAACCTCAGTGATTCTTTTACAACTTCCTCTTGAGATGAGATTAACATGACATCATTGAGGTTATGCTTTTCAGATTGTTGAATGTATTATGCTAAATGTGGAAGGACAGAAATTCCGTTACAGATCATTACAATGGGTAGGGTAAGGAGGCTGATGAAGAGAAAGCTTTAAGCCACTTTTGTGTTGGGCAAACACTTTGTGCCCTCTCTGGAAATTTGAGGCTGCACTGTCACATTTGTAAGAGGTCTTTTCCCATCTAACTTTATGGACTTCAACTGTGTGTGCTGTACTCGTAAGCTGTTTAATACCTTTAAAGTTGTCAGCTCTGTTTCCATAATGTAGTCAGTGAACACTGAATGTGTAAAGCCTTCTGTTTCTCCCTGGGAGAACAAATGTGTACAAGAGGCTGTGTCTTAGGGGTGAGACTCATTTGGGAGCAGCTTCTAGAGAAGACGTACATTTGATTGGGAAAATATGTGACCTAATTAGTAATTGATTAGTGGTTTTCTTTTTGTTTACTTGAACATAAGATGCTTTGGTTAATCTGAGACTGAATTTACTTACAAAATTATTAAAGCAATAGATGTACAAGAAAAAATTGTCTTTAGATAAAAAAAAGCTTGTACAAGTTAGAGCTCACTTCAATGTGCTTAAGAATAGAGCTGTGTGATCTGTGAAAGCACGTTACTGAAGTACCTTGAATTTGTTCTCTTTAAAAAAGATGGTTTTTCAGCTCTTAGTTTTCTATGTTTGAATTCCAGCATGTGGAAGACTTGCAGAGAAGCTAGTATTTAGCCTTCAAGCCTAAGGACATTGTGAACCCACAAGCTAACTTGGTTTGGGAGTAAGTTGAAAGTCTTCTCACAGAAAACCTTTTAAGATTTGCTGGGTTGTAAGGATGGGTCTCCCAGTAACTTGGCGGTATATTTTTATTTACAGAGGCTAAAAAGGCAACATGAGATCTGAGGTTTTCATCTGGCGCTGTCTAACCTTTTTCCTAAAGACTGTCTCATTTCTGTTTTGTTGAGTTGTTCTTGTAGAAAAAGGAATGGGATTCTCCCTTCCTCAGAATCTTTCATGTATTAAAGGCCGTTAAATATTTCTTCTAAGTAGACTGCATGTTTTAACCTTTGAGAAAGAAATTATGTGGAACAGACTTGTAATGATAAATATTGTTATGTTGTCACTGAGTCTAGCGTAGGTAATTCTGGATAATGTGGGTTTGGTCTTATTAAAAGCTTCAGAAACGTGAGGGGTACAGGATCTTAAGGGTAGATAGAATCAAAATGAAAGAAATAGGAAGACACACATTCTTGGTTGTTTTTTTTTTTTTGTCAACTTCACATATTACTTGTGCACTAATTAGTTTGGGAAGATTATGCAGATTTCCTAGCTGATCCTTGGATGTTTGGTAGTAATATTGAACCAGAATAGATCAAAGATTAAGTTAATACAAGAAAACTGCTTTATCATTCATCTTAGCAGTCCAGGAAGGCAGCACTGTCTTGCTATTAACAGTTCCAGTTTGTAATGTTAGCTCCTTGCTGTCTTAAATTATTTAATATTACGTATTTTAACATTATTACTTGTTTTACACTTAATAATATGCTTACTAATGAGAAGTGAGACTGAAAGTTGAAATTTAATTTTTATCAATAATGTTGTTTAGGAATATGAAGCACGGACAGGAAGAATGTATAAACCTCCACCCCCATCAGCAAGACGCAAAAATATTGAATTTGAACCACTTTCAACTACTGCTTTGATTCTGGAGGATCGACCAGCGTAAGTATGATTCTGCTGTGGAACTGATAGTGACTGATTTGTTAATATGCTTCTGATGAGCTAAACTTCACAAGTCTTACATGAAAGTATCATTATTCCATGCCAGATAATAGCCTAACGAATACCTCCAGAAGAACCTTTAAGTATATCATAGTCTATATGAGGAATTCTTTCTTGCTTTAATGGGGCCACCAGTCTGTTATCTGCTGTATATCACAGCTGCCTCTGACAGTTTTGTGGGCATTATTCATCGGGAAAATTCCTGAAGACTTTTATGGATTTCTTCACTGCCATCTCAGTGTGCACTCCTTTCTCCTTCCCCCATTCTGGAAACTTAATTTCCTAGACCAGTCAAGAAGACCTAACAGTGGCAGTTGTCACTTCAGCGAACCTGGACTTGGCTTACCAGAAGAGTTTTTTCAAAAAAGAAAAAAAAAAAAAAAAGAAAAGTATTAGGTAGGTAACAGCAGGTGTGGGAGTAATTGCCATTGAAACACAAGAAATACCTTCCTGTCGCAAAGGCTAAATGCTCTTTTATAACTGGCAACCACAGTTAAATGCTTTGTTGGTACCAAGACAGTAGTGTTCACAGAAACTGTTGCCCCTGTTGCAGTTATGTTTTCGTGGCTCCTTAAAACTACAGCTGAAAGCAAGGAAACAGCAGATGAAGATGCAACAAAAACTGCATTAAGTACAAATAACAATAGTAATAAAAAATGGGTTATAAATTGGTCAAAATAGTATATTCAGCTATACAGCCTTCAGCAATTTGAAGGAAAAAGGAGGACCTGCTGACTAGGAACTCATGCAGGAGGAAAGCAAATGGAACAAAGCTTTCAAACTGCAGCTTGAGAAAACTTGCGATGGCACTGTTAAGTCTTTGCTCTAATCAGTTCCAATTATGAAATGGAAAATAGAACATATAGTGTTTCCTTTGATAATCTCTCTAGTGGTATATAAGTTCGTTCAGTGCTAAGGCAGAAATATCTTGAATGGAGGTATGGATTGCTACAATCATTTTTTTTTGGTAAATGCATTATTTCTTTTTCTGTGTCGTGCAGAGTAAGATATGCAGTAACTAGTTGGATGCTTTTCTGTACTTTCAGTATACCACAATTCACAAATGAACATAAATATGTTTTACAAATGACACTTCAATTTGGAGTGCTGTCCCAAGTGTGTAATGTGTTGCCAGTCTTATCCTTGAAAATATATTCTCTCACTTTCATTTGAAATACTAATAAAATTATCTCTTGTGCTTGCATAAGAGGAGATGGAAAACTCCCCCCCCCCCCCCGTTTGTTGTGCATATTAAAATGACAAAACTGTCTTCTGCTTGTTTCGAATCAAAGTAGATTAGATAGTGTGAGAGACTGAGACCAAACATTGTGTTCTGATTTGTTTTGGAATGAGTCTGCTTGGTCAAAAGGAAGTGTGTGTTTGACAGTGAGGGGATCGCTATGCAGCCGAAAACCAAATGCATTTTAAACTGGTGAACTTGTCACTCTGCAGCAAGCTTCCTTAGCTTCAGTTCTGACGTAAATGGGGATCTATCCTTCTTCTTTTGGTAAACCTATCTTCTCTGGTGTGAGTTTTGAAGGGCTAACTATAATGAATAAACCCCCTTACCTTTTATTGAAAATACGTCATCATAGGTGTCATATGAACAAAAGGAGTATTGATATGCCGGTATAATTAATAATTAAAATATGCATTAAGATCAAATATTAAAATGTGCAGAAATGCATTGGAATGAATACCTATATGAAATATCAATATTTCTCGTTTGTCCCTTCATGCAAACTTCACTTGAGCATCGTTCCAGATGTTCAGCAAATCTAATAACCTTGTTTTGGGGGTGAACTAATAAACAGAACCAGTAAACACCGTTAGTTCAGAACCTGGTAGTTCTGTACTGCTGTTAATGAAACACTGGTAGAATGAGAACCCCAAAGCTCACCTTGGAGAGAAGCCAAATTAAAATCTGTTTTGAAATGGTTCAGAACGTCATTTATGTGTACTGAATTCAGGAGCAACTTGTTTTCAGAAATCTTCCTGCCAAATCAGTGGAGGAGGCTTTACGTCACCGACAAGAATATGATGAGATGGTTGCAGAGGCAAAAAAACGAGGTATGTTAACTGCCAATAACCATTATAATTCTTTTTAACTGTGCAGCAAAAATAATTTCTGGCTTGTAGGCTATTAGTTACAGTAAAGAACAATCTTGTTTAATGTCTAGGTTATTCTCTGGTACATATGTGCACACAGTTTAAAACAGAAACTCAGTTATCAAATTGTTTTCTTATTCTTCCACAGTGAATGTAACTAGTTTCAGAAGTCAGTTGAATGCTTTCTTTAATTTTTAAGTAGAAACTTGATAGGATATGGTTTTTTGGGTGTTAGTGTGTTTTGTGTTTGCTTTTTTTCCTCTTTTTTTCTTTTTTGAACTATGTGTAATATGATCAGCTAGAAACCTGCTGGGTCCGCGGACTCTTTTTAATCTGTGTTGCTGCAATTGCCACTGTACAATAAAGCCAACTGCTTAAAGATCTGTTTTTTTCAGGAATCTGAGATCAATTTCAGTGTGAAAACAAATAAAAACTTTGTGTTTTGGGTGTTTTTTTCTATCTAGCTGTATCTGTGTGAATCTTTCCACTCCCACTAGATCTGTTTTAAAATTAAACGTATCTGTAGCATCTGGTACTGTGTCAATATACGAACAGTTGTTGAAAGGACTTCTGTAGTCTCATGCCTAGTGTTCAGGGAATAAGCTATTTTAAGAGTATATGCTGCGTGTTTTTCTTGGGCTATTGTTAGAGGTACGAGCTCTGAACTGATTGAGCCCCTGTGGATCTGTGGCAGCTTACTCTGAAAGATGTAATAAGAAATCCAGGCATTTGACAACTCATTTCACTCTTGTGGTATGCATCCTGTTAGTTGTGATCTGTGGTCCGTGTTCTCTAACTGCATCTTCGGAGGGTCAGCCGTGTGTAGTGTTTCACTGTGTGTGCCTTAGTACACATTAAATTGTTGACACAAAGCTTCAGTAGAAACTTAAAGAAGCTAGTCAGCCAAATCATTTTACCAGGGATGTTTGTTCTGTTGGTGTGTCTAATCCATGCAGAAAATAGAAAATGTCTTGCAATTTCACAGTGGTGGTTAGTGATGTCAAGACAGCACTGCTCTGTCCTTCTTTTAGCCTTTTTGTTAAGAGGGATTAACAAATGACCCTTTTAAAACAGAAGGCAGAATACTCTTCTCTTGTTCAGCATTGTGGCTTTGTCTCAGATCTTTAGGTCCTCTTTCCAGAAAAGAAAATACATAATTCTTCTAGGTGGAAGTTTCAGTGAAAATCGGTAAAATAACTTTTAAATGGATGTAGAATTGCACTCTTGAAAAATATTTTTATCTATAATTATTGCTGATTTAGTCTAAATATTAAATAAGGTTTAGGTAGAACGTGGTGTGAAATTCAATAGAGAAAATCCAGCGCTGATGATGTGCTTGCTTTTCAGTCATTCTGTGTACTGCAGAAAAGTGCTACAAGTTCTCTAGGCAGATTTTTGCTTGTCTAAGTTGCTGTGTATTTGAATAACTTAAAGACAGCTTAAGTTAAAAAAAAATTGAGAAATACACTTAAAATCAACAATAAAATCAACAATAAAATCAACAAAGAAGTAGTATCAATTAGGTCACGCACAACTGTAATGTACCCTTGATCTTTCAGACATCTAAATTAGATAATAGCCAAATCATTTACCTAATAATTTATGTCTACTAATACAGATCTATTAACATGTTATGCCTAACAGAAATTAAAGAAGCACATAAAAGGAAAAAAATCATGAGAGAGCGTTTCAAGCAAGAAGAGAATATTGCTAGTGCTATGGTGATTTGGGTCAATGAAATACTACCTAACTGGGAAGGCGTGTAAGTAAAGTTCTGTTGTGTAAATGAGGCAAGGCTGGCTTGTTTCTCCTCTGGAAACAGAGGATCCGCATACTCTATTTTCCTTTTCCTTTCTGTTTTGCCAAGAAGTCAGTTTTTGTTGCCATGATATAGTCAGAGGTTATTATAGAGCAATGTGAAATATGCTTTCTGGGAGCTTAATGGTTTTGGGTTTTTTTTTAAGGGGCTTTAGCATAAGCAGAGACCCTTGAATATTGACCTGGGAAATAGTATGTTATTTTGCTTCTAAGTTGCCCAATGATTTTAGAAAACAAGATGTGCAATATGTACCCTCTTTTTCTCGCCCCCCCCCCCCCCCATCTTAGGCGTGCTACCCGAAGAGTTCGAGAGCTGTGGTGGCAGGGATTGCCCCCAAGTGTACGTGGGAAAGTCTGGAGTCTAGCTGTGGGAAACGAATTAAATATCACTCCTGGTATGCCTTAACAGATCACATTTTAATGCAAAATTAAGTTGACTATTTAAAAAAAAAAATCCAACCTTTTGTTAAAAAGTTATAAAAATCAGTGTAAATTTGCTTTTTGACAAACTGTATTTCACAACCTTAGGAACGGTTGTTTTTTAAAAATTAGACATCATAGCCTGGTGAATTATGGAAACAAGGTTCAAGACCTGCTTACAAAAACATTTAAGTCTTGTAAGAGTTAAAGTGATGCCCCCCCTGCCCCCCCAAAAAATAATTTTTATGTTTAAGATGGAGAGTTTGTAGCTTTGCTTTCTTAAGGGGGTAGAAATGAGAATTGTTTTATTTTATAACTGATGATTTTGATGAATTGGAAGTGTTCTAACCTATTCAGAAAAAGAACAATCTGAATTATTTAAGACATGTTTTCCCCTCTTGTAGTTTGCATGCTCACTGCAGACAAAAGCATAATACAGTGCATACTATAAAACCGTGTATAGTGGCACTCCAGTGGTTAGTGGTAACCAGCTAATAGATTCTCCCTCCACAGCCAGTGGCAAAGATGAAACCAAGCAACAAAACCAAAGCTGAGAACACTTCTGTTTTGGCTGGGTACTTTTTTCTCACTTGCTTCTTCCTTTTTGTTGTTGTTGGTTTTGTTTTGCTTTCTTGCAGAACTTTATGAAATCTTCTTGTCGAGGGCTAAGGAACGATGGAAAAGCTTCAGTGAGACAAGCTCTGAGAATGACGCAGAAGGTGAGATCTCCTGGATGCTGGACAGCCCCTTATTCCCTTTTACAAACCCAGGTCTCACAAGTTCAGTTGCAATTGCAGCATTAGGAATACTTGTTAAAAGTGCTCAGTCATTTCCTACTCAAATGTTTGCTTTCTTGTAACAAGTCAGTGAGCGAGGGACTTAACAGTATTTACTGTATCAATAAAAGATGCATTAAAATATTGCATGTGCTAGTTCACTTTCAAATGAATGTGTTTTCCTCTGAATTCCTGAAATACCAGGACTAAGCTGTCATGAAAATTTTAGATGAAATACAAAAAGAAGAAATGGGAAACTAAATTACAGTTATGTGCTATTGCTTAGCCTTGCTTAGATGGTTCTATGTTGGCATCCCTTCCACAATTTTGGGAAAGAAAAAAATAATTCTCTATTTTTTTCATTGTGGAACCGAGAATTGAAGAATGTGTACATTACACATTTCAGACCCTACTTGAGTTTCCTTGGCTGCCCAGGTGGCCTTTCCTCCCAAATCTATTCAGTGACGTTTCTCTGTACATTTTAGCTACCTTCAGTAAAAGTGGGACATGAGAAGTGCATGACTTTGAAAGTAATATGCTTGACTTTGCAGGTGAAGTAGTGCCAGCTTCTTGTGATAATGATGTAATTAATCTTTTTCCTCTCGTGTACATAATGTATTTCAATGCTGCTGGTTGAAATGAGCCACCAAATGCGCTGATTAGGAATGAAAAATTTGAAAAGCGAGATCCCACTGGATCATGTTTAGATCAAGAGCAGTGCTGTCTGTGCTCTTGAACAGACTCAGTAACTGAAGTCACAGTAGAATATAAGAAAGAAAACAGGGTTTTGGGGATTGGGCTTGGCAAAGTTCAAATTCTAGTGAGTGCGGGGCCATTCTGGGCCTGGATAGAGTGTTACATGGAAGTAAAAGTAACCTGTTTGTTTTAATTCTGGCCAGGTAGTAATTAATAATAGTTTCCCTCACTTTTTGGAGTTGATGGCATATAGCAGGTATCAGTGGACAGTTTTAGCTTCTGAAGTATAGTACTATAGAAATGTACTCCAAGAATTAGAATTGGGTAACTTTTTTTTCCTTGGATCCTAAAAGTTTGTATATGCCTATGGCAATCTTATTCTGAAGTATGTAGAATTTATGTATCTGTTTTAATAAGTGATGGTTTTGCTTACAGATGCAGGTGCATCTGTTGCTGATCGTGAGGCCAGTCTGGAGCTAATTAAGTTGGATATATCACGCACATTTCCATCCCTATATATTTTCCAGAAGGTGAGATTTCTGTAACTTTAGTTAAGACAGCTTTAAACTTCTGAATAGTTAAACAAGAATGGACACCTAGCTGGCTAAATATGCAATAGTTTTTAGAAGTTGTTTCTATAAAACAACAGAAGTAAAATCAGTTCTTTCTACATACAACAGCAAATCATCATCTTTTTTGTTAATGAGAATAAACTAGTGACACTTAATGATGAACTGTAAGGTTTCTCCTGGAAAAATTGCATGTGGTTCCTTCTAATGTCTATGAAATTACATGCAAACATGAGAATATTCTCACTGTTTCTATGGAAATCTTGATGTGTTTTAGTACACATTTTCAGGCTTTATGATTTTTATATAGCTATAATATATACATAAACACGTATATAAAAAAGCATGCCCTATTGTAATACAGTAAGTTGCATTACTAAGAACTAGAACTTCCACGGTCTCTGAAAAGAAAAAAACAACCTTGGATGTGTACCACATATCCTTATTTTCCATTATGTACTGATTTCTAATGAATTATTTCATAGGATTATTGGTCTGCTACTTCTCCTTTAACATCTCAAAAGCATACATGGTAACAGTAAAAACTGAAGTTACTCTAGATGTGAACAAAGCAATAACTCACTGGCTCACTTGCATCTTAAAATACTGGCTTGTTACCTTCTTTTATTTATAAAGTGATAAAAAAACCACAACTTTTTTCTTATCCCCCTCGTCCCTCCCCTTGTATTAGGGTGGTCCTTATCATGATCTCCTGCATAGTGTTTTGGGAGCATATACATGTTACAGACCGGATGTGGGATACGTAAGTATTTGCTGTAAAATGTTTATAACAGGGGAAATAAGCTTGAGATGTCATGTATTAGAGTGTATTAATGAGTAGGTTGTCTAAACTTCATGCTACTTGCACTTTAAAAAAAAAAAATATCAACTTTTGCATTTGCTCATCTCATAGCAGTTACAATGATGAGTTACAATGTTGATTCTTACAGATAATTAAATAGCTCAAGATGTACTGAATGTCAAGGATGAGTATACTATTGTAGCTTGCATGGAAAATTTTAAACAGATGTGTTCATTAGGCAGTACAGTTCTGAAAGACTCAGAGTATCTATAGGGGAAAAAAATAACAAAAAACCCACCCATGCTAAGTGCATTTCCAGTGAGCACTTAGCCTGTTCTGTCCCGGTGCTGCTCCCACTGCTGTCATTTCCACAGTGGTACTCTCTGGTTCACTACCACATATCCTGAAATCCAGAAACTCCTCATTGGTGTCTTGTCAAAGATTAATTGCTCCATCTGAGTTCAGTGAAGATAAGATTGTTTGCAGCAAACGTTACTGTTTTTAAAAAAGAAAAAAACACTAAACCAAAATCCATAACAAACCTGCCAAAACCCCCACAAACCAACTGACTAAACCTAACATCTCTCTGAATGGTGTCAGCATACAGAAGCAGTTAAATAACAAACATGCTTTTCTCTTCTTTTACTTTCTTTGTTCCTGGGGGTAGCTAGGAACTCCTTTGACAAGCTCCGATTGCTTCTGGGCTAAAAAGAAGAGTTTTACTCCAATGCGTGTAACAAAGCATTGTTTAGCACAGGATATTTTCCTCTCTAAATCAGACAAGCTTCAGACTCTGCATCAGTATCAAGTTGTTTTTTCATGTTGAAATGTTTTTAGCCCTGAGTTCTGTCATCTGTGACCTCATTTTTGGAGAACCTCCCATACTCTTTAAGTGAGATTACAAACTCTGCAGGTTCTGAGACTGCTTGTTCTCAGGGTAGAGTCTTAAAAGGCAAATAAGTAACTTTTCATGTGTAGAGGTCTTCCCTTTTTCATTAGGAACACAACTAGCCTGGATATTTCTGATCATAGATTTATTTTTACTGTTAATATGGCATTAAATGTAATGTAATCTTACTTCCACACCCATCTGCCCCACAAAAATGGAAACAGATTGTTTCTGATATCAGTATTCTTCTCCCTAATTGGTTAAAATACTGAGTGTTTTTTTTAAAGGAGGAGCAGGCAGCATAGATGCCTAGAAACAGTGGAATAATAATCACTGCAGTTGAAATTGGTAAAATTATTTTTAGTATAATAAGTATTCAGATCATTAGTTAACAACTACAAGAATAATGCTCTTCACTCTGATTACAAGCTAAAGTGTTTTTGAGAGAGTAATCATGGAAAAATGTAAACTTGTATTGTAGCTCACCACTTAAAAGTAATGTTACCTATGTGAGCAAATACTGTTTGGCAAGTGGAAAGATATGTGTTGACTGTTCTGAAACAGAATTTTGTCTCAATTTCAACATATCTGTCTAGGTCTAAACTGTCCCGTATGTGAGGGTTTTCTCCATGTCTGTTTTTCCCATAACAATGAATTCAAGGCCAAGTTTTCTCTCTCAGGAGCTCTGCGTCCAGTCTGTGTAGTTTTAACTTTCTTGCACTCCAAGTCCTGAGGACCTGTGATCATGAGACCTCCCAGAACTTCCATTAAACACCTAAAACCAGCATCTGAAAAAACACTCCTATTTCTTGCTGAAATCAAATTGACTGCATGCATAAAAATTATTTGTCTGTGTTGTTTCTGTCATCTGGAAATGTTACACAATGGTACTTGATATATTGCAGACTGTAAATACTTGCATTTCCAAAGATATAAGATGTACTGAACCTACTCACCTATATTTGCCCGATGCTTTTCCCACTTGAAGGTACAAGGGATGTCCTTCATTGCTGCTGTGCTCATTCTCAATCTGGAAGAGGCAGATGCTTTCATTGCCTTTGCTAACCTTCTAAACAAGCCATGCCAGCTGGCCTTTTTCCGTGTGGATCACAGCATGGTATGCAGAGAGTTTTTTGGTTTTGAACCATAACAATCTTTTGAATTGAAGCATAGCTGATTTATTGATTAATTCCTTTTGTCCTATTGAATAGTGGAGAACTTTAATCTGTGGTTACAAAATTGAGAATACCAGATACTAATGCATGAAACGGAATCCACTGTTTTGATTTTTCCTCTAGAAACGCTGAATTGTCATACTTATCCCAAGAAGTCACATTGCGCTATGTTGACAACCTCAGTTTTTGGTGGGGTTTGTGTTATTTTACAACTAAGTGTTCTTTTGGTAACTGCTTATGAAGTGCTTTACTGTCTCTACAGATGCTGAAATACTTTGCAGCCTTTGAAGTATTCTTTGAAGAAAACCTTCCCAAATTGTTTCTTCATTTCAAATCATACAGTCTTACTCCAGACATATATTTGATAGATTGGTGAGTTCAGAGGACGCAGCAAACCTAACCTTAGAACTGTTGGAACACTTTCCTTCCATTTTGCTATAGTTTTTTCAGCAATAGAAATACAGCATAAAGAAAGCATTCAGTAGGTGTGTGCGTACCTCAGCTTTTTAGGTCTTGTGAAGTTGTGCTGAATTGTTCTGTGCAACTGCAGTTCCTCTGTCAGGATTCACACTTTGTGAACTGGGACTAGGAGTGACACCTATTCATATAGAAAATGAGACACACAGGCCTCCTGTGCGTCTGATTTTCTTGTTGCTGAGGTAAGACTCAGCTATGTGTAAGATAAGTAGGGGAGAGGTGGCTACTCCGTCATAGTTGTCTTACGACTGATTGTAAGTGACTTGATTAAATGAGCATTGTCAGCTACTGAATAAAATGTGAATATAGGAATATAGACTTTAAAGCAGGAGGAGGATGAAATTTAGGACCTGGTTTGGGAAGGGATAAACTTAGAAATACAGTGAACATTTTCAAGTAATGAATGCTCTAAAGCAGAGAGTATCAAACTACATTATGTGCCTGTAATGGAAGGCAGTAATGCAAGCATCCTTGAATTGTATGTAGTGCTGCCAGATATGGGAAGGTCTATTCACAAGTGTACGTGTGGAGAAAGATATGCTTCATATAGGGTTATTATATGGGTTAGAAGTTTCCAATAGAGTATATTGAATTGGGTAGAATTAAATACAAAAATGCCGTGTCATTTGAATTTGGGCTGTAAGACACAGCTTATCAGTAAGTAGTAAGCCTCAGCAGGAGCAGGTTGTACAACAGCAGCATTGAGGCATGAGTGTGCTGCAGTCCTGAGAGTTTAGGCAGATCGGGAGACCTATGTATGTTGCAGAAATAGTGCTGCTGTACGAAGTGCTAGAATATTCTGCTTCCACTTACCTGTGAGAAATGAAGATTGTTATTCCTGCACGCGTTCCAAAGAAGTCCTTGAGATAAAGAGAGCTCCTCTTATAAAGGCAGAGTAGAAGAGTTTATGGTAGTCTGAGGTGAGGAGTGTTCTGAGGTTCCTGAAGCACTTCCTGATAGGAGTAATGGGGAAACAGAGAATGCTGTGTTTCGTATCAAGGGAACCACTACAAATTTATGGGAGGGGTTCAACAATAAGGTACATACAGCAGACTGAACTTTCTGCCCATGTATAATGAATGCTTTTTAAAAATAAAGTTTGTAATAAGAAATACAATTGGACTCATCTTGTAAGAAAAATCTAACTGGTTTTAGATGGTGATTTTTAGTGTGAATAGACGTTCACAATGTATCACAGGAATGTAGTTATTCTCATGGGTAAGTTAGTGGGATGTAGCCTTCTATTGATGATTTGTGGCTTTAGATTTTGTTTAGAAAACATGACTAACAGCTGTTAAACCATATGGCTTAAACAGTGGGAAGGGTTGAGTTACACAGTTATGATCTTTGTTGCTTAAGTTTTTGTTTGTATATTATACCCTGTTTGAGTGTAAAGAAGTTTGTAACCTCTCTAGCCACAGCTTCCTAAAGGAGGTGGCTTTCAAATGGAAGATTTCCTGTAGCATAAAAAGAAGATGCGTTTCAGAGTAGGAGTTCTGACTTCAAAAACAGGAGACTTGTGAATCTTTGAAATATGGGAAAAAATAAGAACATATGAAATAACTTGTCATCTGTTTATTCTCAGCTAATGTAACTGAGGTTTAAAGGGGGTTGTATTTTCATCTTTCTGAAATAGGTTGAAGTTACAACTGTTCCTTTTTTTTTTTTCTTTTTCTTCTGAATTGTAGGATTTTTACACTCTACAGCAAGTCGTTACCACTTGATCTGGCCTGTCGTGTCTGGGATGTTTTCTGTAGAGACGGGGAAGAATTTTTGTTTAGGACAGGATTAGGTATCCTTCGATTATATGAAGATATTCTCCTGCAGATGGACTTTATTCATATAGCACAGTTTCTAACAAAACTTCCAGAAGACATTACATCAGAAAAGCTTTTTAGTTGTATTGCAGCTATTCAGATGCAGAATAGTAACAAAAAATGGGCACAGGTGAGTTTTTCTTGGAGATATATATATATATTCACATATATAAAAAACCAGACATGCCACCATGTGAGTATATGGGGCACTTAATGACTACTTTATGCTGCATGTCTGGCTTCTGAGCAATGGGCACTTCCTTTCTAGTGTCTTATTTTAGAAACTTATCTCCATGCTAATATTGTGGTGGTTAATATTGATCCCTTTTATAAGGCAGACTTTTTAATATTCCTTAAATAATTTACTTTTCCAGGTGTTTGCCTCACTAATGAAGGACAACAAAGAAGGGGACAAGAACCACAGCCCAGCACTGAAAAGCTAATGTAACATTGAGGTCAATTGAAAATGTGGAAAACCACTTGATGATGACAAAGGAGTTTTCACATCACTTCTATGTGGAAAAGCACTGTAGAAAGTGTGAGAATGAGGTGGGAAAATGACACAGCTCTCAGTGGAGTAATGAACTGATGGAATCTTCACCCTTTTGCCAGTATTAGCTTTTGTCGTGGGAAGATTTGTTTTCACACAGAATACTAAAACCTATGAAACTGAGAAGTCGGGGAGTTCATATTTAATACTTTAAAAGAATCAGCTCAATGCAATAAACATTTGTAATAACTTCTGTTGGTACTTTAAAAAAAATTTTGAGGCATAACTTTTTTTACAAATACCACAAAGGCACTTTTTTGGGTGGTGAGGGAAAGCTAAATCTTAAGGCCCCGAAACTGCTATCCAAACCAAATGCTTTGGTACAAATATTACCTCCAAAATTAACCATTTGAAAGTATTGAGGACCAAATAAGGCTGTTTGGTATGTTTATGTGCAAGATGGTTAAAATTTGGGAAGGGGTATTGTCTTTCTTGCTTGGGTTTTTTAAGTTGCAGCTTCATTCTTCAGTCTGGGCAAATGTAATTAACTCAGGAACTGTGGACATATTGTGCCCAAACCTGTCAGAGCAAAAATCATCTGAATTTTAAACAGTGGTAAGATCAGGGCTATTATTTTCAGAGCATACAGCTTTCAAAGAGAGTGGTGTTAAGCATTTGTTTTGGTGTATCAGTTGTGCATCTTATTAAAAATGGAGTGGGTATTCTGTGAGAGGGTTTTGCCACCAGAAGTTCTATTTTGTCAAGCCATTTCCAACTCAGAAGTACTTGCATGTAACGGTGAACACTAGAAACTGACACAGCTATCTGCAGACTTTGCGTGGTCAAAGGAGCAGCCACTTGTAACACTTCAGAATAATGGAGATACAGAATTGTTTTTGAAACTATCTTTTATTAGTGTGCAATACTGAAATCCAAAAGGCATCTGGTTGAGTGAATAATTCTTTTAACATCTTTAACTGTGAGACACAAGGTCATATTGAAAGTGTCAGGGCAGATGTTTTCGAACATTTCCAGTTCTCGAAGATGCTGTACCACAACTTGTGATTGTAGGGGATGGAAATCTGCAATGGATAGCACTGCAGGTGAGGAACACTTGCACTCTCTTGGTCCATTTTTGCTAATATTTAATGTAAATAAATTCCTTACATGTGGGTTTTTGTAACTGGTCCCTCTGTGGAAATCAAGTCAAAATTACCATTATGTATTTTTAGGTGCAGGAGGCTTCCAGGTGTCTGTTGTTTAAAAGCAGAGTCTACATAATTGGGGTAAAGATTTTAGTGTGGTGTAACTTACATTTACTATCTGATTTAAAAACTACATATATGCTACTCATAATATTACAATTTGAAATGTAAATGTCAGATTTTCTTAACTTATGTATTCACTACTTTAATTGGATCCAATTTGTCTTATATTTTTGTGTTATCTTGTACAGTTTTCTTACTTTTCAACTATAAATCTGTATATAACTGTAAATAGAAGGATCAAGCCTTCCTTTAAGACCACTAGTAACAAGTCCTGTGTAAATAAAACGTAAAGCGGGTGGCTCCGGTACTGCTTTGCGGATCCTCCGTGCCTCGCTGGGGAGCAGGGGGGCGGCAGGCCCGTACCGCCGGGGACGCCGCGTTCGGGGGCTGCCCGCGGCGCCGGCCGCGTCCCGGTTCGCTTTGTCCCGGCTACTTTTGTACCGGCTGTGTCCCGGCGGCGGCGGGGCGGGGCGGGGCGGAGGCCGGAGCATTGCAGTAACGGTGGGTGGGTTTACGGAGCGCAGGGCCTCCGCCGCCAGGGGGCGCTGTGGCGGGGGGGTTGGGGGGCTCGGCTCGGCTCCGCCCCCGAGCGCCGCTTCCGCCGCCGGCCGCAGCGCGCCGAGGGGCCGCCGCCATGAAGCCGGTGAGGCGCGGGGGGCTGGGGGCCGGGCGGGGCGGCGCTTCCCGGGCCTTCTGCTGCCCCGTGTGCTGCGGCGGCAGCAGCGTGGCGGCATGGCCGGCGATGCGCGGTCGGGGCCCGGGCCTCTGCCGCGGGCTCCTCGGGAGGGGGTCGCTTTCCTGTGCGGGCTCCAGCCCCCGGGCCGAGCGGGCTGGGCCGGGGGCGGGAGGGCGGTACAGAGCGGCGTGCCTGAAGGGCTGCGGCCCGCCCCGGACTAAGGCACGGAATGAGGAACGCTGAGGATTGTTCGTTCCGATGAGGGGCGCGGCAGCCCGCAGCGTGCCCTGCCCGGCGCTCGGCGTGGCGGCGGGGGGCACAGGCCGAGCCGACCCCCGGCAGGGCCGTTGCCGCCTGTCGCGGCCCTGGCTCGGGGGCCCCGTGTGCGGCGTAGGGGCACGCGTCGGTGTTCCTTGTCTCTGCAGCGCGCTCCCCGTAGGCAAAGCTACAATGGAGTTTAAAGGTGAACTGACAAAAATTCCAGGTTTGAGGAGCCCCACGCTTGGCCGCCTGCTGGAGGGCTACATCTTGCCTTACCGAGGTTCTGGTGCGGTGGCCCGTGGTCTCCCCGCGGCCCCTGCCTTCCCGCGCCCCTCGCTGGGTGAGCTGTGCTGGGGCCGCTTCCATGCTGAGCGCTCTCGGGAGGGGCTTGTGGTTTTGGCACGGAGCACCCGCATTGATCTGTGCCTCAGGGCTTTCCGTGAGCCCTCGTTCTTCTGAGCACTGTGGCCCGCTGAGCTCTGGAACCTGTAACACGTACGTAGCTTCTGCATCGTGCTGTTCTGAGCCTTGTACAGGCAGCCTTGGCTCGTCGGTACAGCAGCCGCCTCTCGTTATGGAGAGTTTGGGTCCGGAGAGGGCGAGAGCTTAGCATGGGGAAATGTGCTGCAGGAAGACACTCTTGTGCCAATACCTTAAGCTGCCTTAAATTACTGGTACAAGTACCAGTACCTTGTCATATGTTGGGTCAGAATGGCATCTTGAAGAAATGAGGTAGAGTGCTTTTGAGCACACAGGGCAAAGAACTGTGCCCTGACGATCTGTTTACCGTACTTAAAGTGTTTATGTGTCTAAAAGTGGTGGACATAGGGTTTAATAAAGAAGTTGCCAAAGAATGTTTCTGTAAAACATTCTTCACAGGCCTCAAAAATGTAATGTGGTTGGGTGACGTTGGAGCTAACTGATGCTACTATTTGGAAGAAACACATTCGGCCCTGATAGAAAAACGAATGTAATGAGATCAGAAAGAATGAAATAAATTCCACAAAGGCTATGAACATGTCAGTTACTTGTAGTTTTCTGTTTGTTTCCTAGAGAAAAAACACAAAACGAGTTCCAAGCTTTCGCAAGTTACTGAGAACTAGTAAAATAAAACTTGACAACAAATTAAAGAATAAACAGTTCAAGCAGCAGAGTGCTGCTAAGAAGTATCGAAAAGAACAAAAGAAGCTAAGGGAGGCTGTCAGAGATGCTATCTCTAGAAAACCTTTTCCATTGGAAGAGTGCAAGAAAAAGCAAGTTGGTAAGTGTTTGCTCGGAGTTATTTTTGTAAGCAAAAAGGTATGGGGGTTACTAAATATCCTACTGCTTCATGTTGTAAAATTATGTATCAAGAAAACAACATTTCATTTTCTGCGTACAAATAATTGTTGTCCTTGTTTAAAGAAAATAAAAAGGAGAATTATGAAAAATATAAAATGTAGCCATTCTGGCAACAGGATCTGTCAGCTGGAGATAGTAGAAATGTGTGTGCTCTGGTCATTATTGGATGACACAAAACACATGCAGAAGGTTGATGGGCTCCAGGTGGAAGTAAGCTGTAAAATGGTCTCACAGGTGTAGGCAGAGTTAGGTTTTCAAGTTTGAATATACATGCAGGATCTTAATCTTTACATACCATCTTCTAAAATAGCTGAAAAATGGAAAGAAGAGGAAGAAGAGGCTCTTCCGCTGGACATGATGGATGAAGATGACTTAAAATTAATGGAGGATTTGGCTCAAAAAGCATCCTTTTTAACCAGAGATCTTTCTTCTAAGTGAGTGGTGTCGTGTTGTCTGCTTTTCATGCTAATTCAGTTTTGTGTGGTTAATATGTAATTAATAGGTAATGTAATACAGATGTCAGGAGGTCACTTTCAGTCTGGTGTTTGTTTGCAGTTCCAGTTTAGTGTTTCCTTAGTCTGTCAGTACATTCAGTATTAATGTATTGATGTGTATCAGTATGTTCACCTTCAGGATACTATTTCTGCACAGTGTTCCTTCCCGTGAGGTCCTTGGCTGGGAGATGAGTAGCATTCATCAAACTGAAAGAAATGTTTTAATCTGTATAGAGTGTTCAGGACACTCCCTGGACATTGGGCCACTGTGTTTTCCATATTGCATTACAAACTGCTATAAAAAGACCCCACACAGTTCTGGAAGCTATGTCTGTTAAACCCATGCAACACCACAACATTCATACAAAAAATTTGTAACCAGTTTTCTGGAGCAAGGTGTTAGGTAGAGTTCGCAATGAAATACAAAGAAGGATAGTACTCTGAGTTGTAGAATTGTAGGTTTTTACAAATACAGTTCTACAGAGTAGTCTGGTTACACGATTGTTTGAAAATCTTGCCTTTTTTTATGAATGTGAAAAGAGACTCTATGCCTAACTGCTGTAGGGTAGTTTTAATTTTCCCTGCAAAGTTTTGTTTTCTTTACTTCTGGAGCGGTTGTTTCAGACTAAATGTTGAAATGAGCAAAAAGCATATTTTGTTCTTTTCAAGAAGAGAGAGCATTCTAGCTTTTTTTTGCTTTTTTTTCCTGCTAATTCCAGTACAAATGAATTTGTTAGTGCTCACTGTAGTTACTAATTAATAATTTAGTCTAGTTTGTAGGGAAAAAGTAGTAAAGTACTTTTTATTTCCAAAGTTGCAGTTGTGCTGTACTCTACTGTATGGTCTCTTGTAGCCACATTGCAAGTTCTTGAATTGAAAGAATTTTACTTTAAACCTTCCCCTCCTCCCAAACTAACTGGGTGTCATGCAAGTTTAAAGTCTTGCAAAACTCAAAATTTATCATGTGGGTTTATTTAGTGACATTTTTCAAGTTGCAGTTCTGCATGTCTTGTGTTCCTTTTGAGAGGGCATTTTTAGAATGGAAGAACACAACGGAAGGAGTTGCTCTTTCACCTGTTCTACTGTTACTAGTTTTTAGCTCCTTTCATAGTGTTCCCTTAAACTAGAGAATGTCTTTTTGATCTGTTTTACTCTCATCAACTGTAATCATTCTTAAAAACTTGTCAGATATTACCTCACTTACATATTACCCACTTCTGAATTACATGTTTGTAATAGCACAGACTAAATACTTAGCTTCTTGTATAACTATGCACAGGCTAGAAAGATATCCTGTGAAAGGGTGGTACACCACACTGGGTTATTTCTGTTACCCTTGGACAGTGGGGTGTGACGCAAGCTTTCCCAGTGAACGGAGTAGAAAAGTGATAGTAGTAGTGGTAAAAGTTAACATGGAGTAGGGATGCATAAAAACGTGCACGTACTGACCCACACATTACCACATCCTGGTTAAGCATTGCTTGGACGGCCAAGGCATGGCAAGGGAGAGTGAGGTTGTGGGACATCTTAAGCAGGACGTTGGACTGTTTGTCCAGCGAGAGGGTCCTGTGAGTTTGTCCGGTGAGAGGACTGCTCAGGGTTAAATGTTTAGTGAGGTTCAGCCCTGTCAGGGCACCTGCTCATGCAGTGGAGGAGCACAGTGGGGAGGGAGGCAGGTAAGGCAGCACTGTGGCTCAGGGGAGAGACAGGCTGTGATGAGATCCTCATGTTTTGCACCTTTCTATTTTACTTACTCTTTTCCAAAATGTTTAATATTTTAGGGCTGAAATCATGTTTCTGAAGGATGTTTGCCTTTACAAGCTTCACCTGATTTGTTCACTGTTGCCTGATTTTGAAAAGTCCCTGAGTCACTTAGTGCCATATGAATGGGAGCAGTGCTGTCTCAAAACCCATCAGCTAGTACTAGGGCTTCCAGATGCCTGGTATGACCCAGAATTTCCCTTGTTTTCACAGCAGTTGTATTTTCTTCATGCTCAACAGATCAGTCACAGACGTGCAGAATTCCTGTTCTAGTTGAGTAGTGTTTGGATACACAGGAAAGGTTTAATCTACGCGGGGACAGCAAGGCTGAAGCTGGTGCACTGTCCTTACAGTGCATGCATAGACTGATTGTGTCGTGTGCAGGGAATCTGAGTCTGGGATGTAAAACTACTTCTCATACAAGTGATTTTTACTTTCTGAAGCCTAGCAGTCCATGAGCCTGGAGCTTTCAGAGTCCTTCATGTGTCCGTAGTTGAAACTCTGCCCCTTATAACAGGAACACTGCTTTTGTTCTTTTAAGACAGACCACGTGGCTTCAGTAATGTGATTCTTCATCCCTAGCTTTTAGGTTTTTAATAAGATAAACAGGTAACACTTCATAGTGTGCCTGTACTATAAGCAGTTACACCATTTAATAATTTTTTTTATATAAATTCAGAATCAATAGAAGCATTTTACCTTTGCTTATTTCACACTTAGTTTCCTAGTGACTCATTGTCCTAAATTCAAAGATCCTATACAGATAAATATTAACATTCATTGATTAAGTGGTGACTAGTGCTGTCAATGGTGAACACACTCAAGCATACCATTTGGTAAGATCAGCCCTTATTTATTTTTCTAAGTGCAGACATTTAATCCTGCCAGTATACTGTCATACATGGTTCTTGTCTAGTTAGATGACTAGTTACTTTGCCTTGTATTTTTCAGTGAACCTGTTCATATCAAAAAACGAAAACATGAAAGTGTGATTGAAAAATATGAGAAGGTGCCAAGACGCATGCAGACTGAGCCAGAAAAAGAACTCATCCATCTGCTCCCCATCAAAGACAAGGGTGGCATTATTCCCCAAACTATGGAAAAGCCAGGTAAGACACAGATTCCAGAATAGGTGTAGTAGCCAAGATGTATATAATTTGTTCTTTTAAAATTCTACAGTGTTTGTTACATATGTGACACTAGATGCTCTTTTTTTGCAGCTCTCAATGTTGCAAAGGATGAAGAAGAGGATACAGAAGAAATGGAGGAAGCAGACGGTAATAAAACATCATGTTTGCTTTTTGTTGGGTTTTGGGTTTTTTTTGTTTTCAAATCACTGACATATCTGAAGACTACTTCACTGTTCCCTAAGGAAGTTTGTAATTTACATCCATTTTGTTTAGGGTGTTTTTTAATATATTCATTTTCCTATTGCCCCCAAAGCGTAACAACTATTCAGAGCTTGCTTTCTTACCTGTTAGGATCCCAGGGCCTGAGGAACAGCTGACTTCAGAATCTGTTTTTAAAATTACTTTGATTTTCACCTGGAACTGATGCTTACATGAAGCCCCTTATCAGTTGTGTCATCTTTGCTAGCGAGAAGGGAAATCTTGCTCTTACAAGATATACTCTTGAGTATATGCTGTGGTTCTGGTTTGACTACTCTGAGGTCATTTTGAAATGCCGTTCAGGACGCAGACTTGTGTAGGCTTTTGAGTGTCTGTCTATGAAATTTTTCAGTTAAAACACCAGAATACCAGGAAATTCAGATTTTCATTTGCAGTTTGCTATCCAGTTAAGTGTCATGTTCAAATAACAGTTGCAGTTGTAACTGCCACTTCTGGGTTGCTGTTCTCTAAATACAATCTGAAGTTGAGGGAAGACATGCTTGTAGGAAAATAATATGCAGAAAATACAAATAAAACAGTTGTGTTTTTTAAAAGAAAAAGCGAATGGCGAATAATTTGCTGCAAACTGCAGAGCACTGCAGTATCTTGGCACCATTGGGGTCATGTGTTGGGTTTATATGTTCCCACTGTACTTAGGGAATACCATTTGCAGATTCAAAAACATTTGATCTGTTTCTTTTTGCAAGCATGAGATTTTGGAGTAGAGCAAAAATTAATCTGGGTTAATATAGGCTCAGCAAGGTCATTCTTAGAACTTTCTTTACTGTGGAACTGCTTGTGTTACTCTTGTGTGGGGTTATCATGGTAGCCATCTGAAATGCAGTATCTAGAACTGTAGTTTGCAATATGGTATTTGTTAAGGGGCTTCCCTAGTGACCCTCTTTTCTAACTCTCACACCTTGTGTTAGACTCTACTGAAGAACCCCTGCCTGCTCTTACTCCTGAGGAGATGGCTGCTCAAAGGCGGCAAAAGCTGCAGGAAAGGAAGACGCACATAGCTGCCTTAGCATCTGCCATTCTCTCCGAGCCAGATGGCAATGTAGGTAGCATTTACTTAACGTGCGTGTATGTGTGCCTGTGCTGTGCAGTAAGTCAATAAATAAAGATCTGAAGTGACCAAACAACACCAAAAGCATAAAAACGCGTGAGCAGAACAAGGCAGAAGGTCGGTGTAGTATCACTTTTCAGTGAAACTGCTGCCATAGATTGGTACAGAGGAGTTGAATCAGGTAAAGATCCAGATGACTGTTCTGTTCAGGAATTATTTGTCCCTCTGAATACTAGTGGTTTTAGGAATAATACTGTCTGTGGTATTTCCTGTCCAAACAACCTTGTTCCTGAAGCATGATCCTTATTTAAGCTCAGATTTCAGGGTTGTATCTGATAGTTCTCAATGTTTCAGGATATGCTAGTAATTTTCTGTAATCCTGTGCAAGTTTGTAATAGCCAGGATAGTTTGAACATTCCTAAGATAAAAATTCTGTTGGGATATCTAGCATTTCTTGGCTCTTTGTGTAGTGCTAAGTAGAGTGTAAGTAACTGCTGAGTTAATGGCTTTCTCTTTCTACTATTTGAAAATGAGGCACGTTTCTTGTGGCAGGCTTGCTGAAATGTACGTTGTGCTTGTACATCGGTTTGTGGGTGATCTGCTGCTGACTTTGCCTCTTTTCTTAATCAGATTAAAAAATTGAAGGAGCTGCGTGCCATGTTGATGGAACAGGATCCTAACGTGGCTGTGATTGTTCGGAAGCTGGTCATGGTTTCTTTGATGGAGATATTCAAAGATATTGTGCCTTCTTACAAAATTCGGCCTCTCACTGAAGTAGAAAAGGCTACCAAGGTGAAATACCACGTTTCTTTATAGAATATGGAGTATTGTGGGGTCAAAAGTAGTTACACCAAACCTGGGTGACTTTCATCATAAACCTTGGAGTAAGACCGTGTTTTGTGTCACGCTGAAGAGAACTAGAAAGAAAGCAAATTATGCAACCTAACCACCGTGTGCCTAACCACCACAGATTTCTTTGAAATGTGTTTAATAATTTGCTGAACAAATGCAGAGTTTTCTGGAGCTTGTTTTTAAACAATTCCTTAGAAGGTTACTTGAATATAGGTAGTGCCATTTAGAGTCATGGCTTTAAATAACATCTAGTTGAAAATTTCACTTCAATCTCTATAAATGAGATAGGCCTAGTCAGAAAAGGCCCTCTGAGCACAAGAACATGTATAGAAATCTGTAGAAATATTTTTAATACATTTCTGGGAATGTCTGTCTAGAAAAAAAACTTACTTAGATATCTGATACTTGTTTTAAAACAAATTTTTTTCACCATTGGCTAATTTCAGGATTTAGATCTCCAGATAAAATTTAATTTGTATTATTTATAGGTTAAAAAAGAAACTCAGAAACTGAGAGAATTTGAAGAAGGCCTTGTGAGCCAGTATAAATTTTACTTGGAAAATCTGGAACAAACAATTAAAGGTACAGTCAACACTTTCTATCTTTTGTAGTAAATGCAGAATTGTTTGTGGCATACCTCCTCTGACTGAATGCTGCCAGCTGTCTTTGAAATAGTGCTTGCATGAAGTATGCAGGAGAATGCCTGCAGTAACTAAAAATGTAAAAATTTAGAAGCTCCTCTACATTCTGAACAGTAATAACTAAAAATAATATTTTGTGCAGATTGGAAACAAAGGAAGTTGAAGAAAAGCAATGTCATCTCATTAAAAGCATATAAAGGTCTAGCAGAGATAGCAGTGAAGTGTCTGTGTGAGCTCCTTGTGGCCCTACCCCACTTTAACTTCCACAATAACATTATTGTTCTCATTGTTCCGCTCATGAATGATTCATCAAAAATGGTGAGTGCTTTTATGATTAGGGGAAGAGTTCTTGTTTTGCATGAAAAATAATCTATTTCTGAGCTTTATTCCACAATATCCAGATCTTGTGGCCATATCTTTTCACTATTTTACAGGCTGTGTCCACTTCCTAATTAGTAAATACCATCAGTATTATCAATTAGCTGTTGTCATGGACTTAGCTTTACAGAATAATTTGTTTTAATTTACTTTTTCAGATCTCCGAACTGTGCTTTGAGGCAGTTAAGAAGCTCTTCAAACAAGACAAGTTGGGCTATGCTTCCCTTGGTGTAGTTAAGGTCATTTCTGGCCTTGTGAAGGGTAGAAATTACGATGTCAGACCTGAGGTAAGAGGCTTTCTGTTGTACTACATGATTTTCTTCTGTCAGTGGTTTAAAAGAAACCTGAAAGTTAAAGATAGTGCAGCGGCTGGCTACAAACATACAGCCTCCTTACTCTGTCAGAACACAGGCAGCCTAGGAGTGGGCTGAGTCAGAGGGTTAGAGAGGGAGGGAGGGATGGGATGGGGGAGGAGGAGATCAGATCCCCACAGAGGCGTGGGTTAAGTCAGGCAGGGAGACTTGAAATGAGAGAGGCAAATGGAGGAATGGATAGAAATGAACAGTATTGGGGAAGGAACAGAGAGGAGAGAGACAGGGATGAAGTAACAGGAAGGGGGTAAACAGAAGAACTTTTGACCAGCTGGAATGGAATTCAGGATTTCTTACCCTCTGTCATCTTTCATGCATTTATTTTATTTTACAATAGGTGTTAAAAGTATTTCTTCACTTGAGAATTAAGGAAGTAGAATTACAAAAAGATTCTGAAGACATTGCACCAAAGAAAAAGTTCATGACTTACAAAGAGAAAAGAAAAAATCTTTCAAGAATGCAAAGAAAGGTATGACCTGAGCTTTCTCAGGCTCTACTTCAGTGGCTTTATGCAGTTACTTGTTTTAGCAGTGATTGCACTTCTCCTGTTGCTGTTGTTAACTGTCAGCATCAATGATGAGTGTTTGCATTGTACTTGAACATTTATGAGGTTCTACAGAGATTTAATTACCTTCCTAATTTTTTTCTCTTTCTGGTGTTGGTAATACCTTTGCTTGTTTCTGTTAGGAAGGAGTATATCTAAGCTGGTTACCTTAGATATACTTAGTATCATCATATATAGATATACTTAGTAGCATCATAGGGTGACTTAAGCAACTCGCCACACAGATTTGTTGTCTGGGTATCTTTGGAACCTGGACATCCAGGCTCTTCAGAAGCATTTAATCTGTTGTCTTCAAATCAAATGTATGTTTTCAGTGGAAGAAAGCAGAAGAGAAACTGGAACGAGAACTCTTGGAAGCAGAAGCGTCAGAAAGTAAAGAAAAAAAACTGAAGCTGGTAAGTAATTCAGAGATTATTTTTCTATTTTTGCACAATATCAGCTTCTAACCCTTTTGTAACCAAGTGTCTCCCCTCCATCCCAACCTGTCAGCATTCCACACTATATCTAATTTTGGAAGCTTACAAATATTTTGCCTGTGCCAAAGGTCTAGGTTTTAGTAAACCAAGCCCTTTTGGTTTACCCAGGAAAGCCAACTTACCCATTCCGATTTCCTTCTGTCCTCTGCACAATAAGGTATTTGAATCCATTGTCATTCATGCTTCAGGTACCCTGTTCCGTATGACACTATGTAATGGCTGTTCCCAGCCTCTCGGACTGGCCTTTAGGCAAAAGAGGAGTGTGGCTATCATGGATGGACTGAGGGAAGAGAGGCTGTGTAGCTAGGAGAGTGTGAGGGGACAAAGTAGGGGGCAGGAGGGCAGGACTTGAGCTTTTCAGCATAAGAGCAGAGATAGCAGTCTTGGCACTTGGTTTGGAAGGCCTGAGTGCAGGCTTAGACAGAGAGAAGCATTTTCATTTCAGTTTAAGTGAAGTAGAAATACCCGTTTTCCATGCTTAAGTATTTTATTTCATTCTCTTTCCTTCAGCACACAGAGACCTTGAATATTGTATTTGTAACTTACTTTAGAATCTTGAAGAAGGCTCAGAAGTCTCCACTTTTGCCAGCCGTGCTAGAAGGTCTTGCAAAGTAAGAACCAAGTCCACCTTGTTTCATGTGTGTTAGAAAAGACATAAAGCACTGAAGGGATTTTTGGTTTTGAAAGGGATTTCTAAGCAGTGAGAGAAGATGGTCCCTGACAAATTTGTTGAAATTCTTTTATTTCTCTGCTGAAGTTTTCACCTAAAATAATTTCAATGTGATGTGTAATTTCCCATGATAGAATTGATGTGATGCAAACCCAGCAGGGTGTGATGTGATTCCATCATTTTGTCTGATTACTTCCTGAAGAACATGAGCATGTCTCTAGTGCTATAAGGATGCTGTGATTAGCAGTTGGGGGCTGAGTCATCCATGTATGTAAAGATAATAGATGTTCAGCATTTGATTTAGCTTTGATTTTAAGGTGCAGATTTTGGCTGTTCAGGATACTTTGAATTGAGTTTTCAGATGATGTCTATAGTTTAAAAATAAATATCTCTTTGATTCCAGGTTTGCTCATCTCATAAATGTGGAATTTTTTGATGACCTGTTGATTGTCCTTCATTCTCTTATTGCATCTGGGGTAAGTTGAGCTTACTTTTATTACGATTTCCTTAAAATTGTATTCTTTTGGGTACTTAATCAGTTTTGTGTTCTTAGGATTTAAGCTATCGTGAGAGTCTTCATTGCATTCTCAGTGCTTTTCATATACTCTCTGGTCAAGGTAAGAGATCTTTAAAAACAAACTTTTGTTTAATATTGTCTGATAAATTAACGGAGTAAATGTATTTATTTGGGATTACGTTAATAGGTGATGTCCTTAACATTGATCCAATGAAATTCTACACACATCTTTACAAGACACTGTTCAGCCTACATGCAGGTAACTCCAGATTCTTATTTTCAGTGCTTACCTAGATAATGTTTATTCTACTTGTTTGGTATCATAGCCTTAATGTAGTGTTAATAAACTACAGTTGTTTTAAGATACCCGAGTCCTGAAAATGTTACTGTCTGTTCGAATCTACTTTTTTCTGAAGTTGCACATTGCATTACTGCAATACAAATACTAGAAGTATTACTGCAATACATGGTAACAGGTTCTAATCACATCACATACTTGGCATTCCCTAATGAAGCGATCTCTGGTAAGTGTTTATCCCGTCCTCAGTTTAAGCTTTTTGACTCCTTATAATTGTTTCTTTCAGTGACAATTTAAAAATTGTCTATTTTTCCTTTGATTCTTTCTCTGATGGAGAAGAATCTCTGATTTTTCTAATGTAATTTAAAAAATAATTCCAATTCTGTTTTCTAAAACCTTCTGGTTTATATTTCTGATCTTTATAATTTTGACATTCTAATTTTATAATCTAAATTTTCTAATAATTCTAAGAAGCTAAATAGTTTATGAAATAATTATAAAATTCTAAATTAACATAATTTTAATTAACTTCATAAATGTGTATTCACTAAGGAGGAAGGATTGAGAGAAAACATTCTGCATGGGTAGAAGACTAAATCTTTGCATGATTATTAGATGATATAATGTTTAGGGTTATAACACTTAACTGCTTCTAATGTTTAGAAGTTTTTGATGGAACAAATAATTTCTTAGAAAAGAGCACAAAAAACAATGATACATTTTTTTTCTGTTCAAAGCCAGACTATTTTTTTACCAAAAAAGGATGGATGCTTATGGCTGTATTGCATTAGTGCTGTGTTTGAACTTCTTAGCTTTCATACTGTTTCTCAGGTTCCAGTGTGCAGTCAGTAGCAGAGTATTTAGCTGTATGTTCCTCGAAATGGTTATTAACTGTTTGTATGAAATTCTGCTTCTGAGGTCGTACCAATGATGATATAGGGATTGTGCTCCAGTGCCTCGATGTCATGTTTGCCAAGCGGAGAAAGCAAGTTTCCCAGCAGCGAGCTCTGGCTTTCCTAAAGCGACTTTCCACGCTTGCTCTTCATGTACTTCCAAATTCCAGTGTTGGGATCTTGGCAACAAACAGGATATTAATGCAAGTAAGTTTTACATGTTGGAATTTTTAGCTTACTGTTTAAAGGTTATTGAGTTTTTTCGACAAAATTATTTAATGTAAAATATTTTGAAGTATCTTAAGCAAGAATAATGAAAACAGAGTATCCTTAAATGCTGCTGAGACTGATTGTCACGGAATGAAACCAGAGCTTAACCATGTTATAATTGGATGTGTAACATAAGCAATTCAGTCTGGTTTTTTTACGTTGTAGACATTCCCAAAGATGGACCTCTTACTAGACAACGAATCTCAAGGCAGTGGAGTTTATCTCCCAGAACTAGATGAACCAGAGCATTGCAATGCTCAGAACACAGCTCTGTGGGAGCTGCATTTACTGCAGGTTAGTGCGCAACTGAGTGATTTGGGAAGTAAAAGTCAGCAGTAAACAGCTGCCAAATGTTTCTATGTTTTAGAAAAATAGACATTAGACATCATCAGGCTTACCAAATCTGGCACACATGAACCCATTCCATACAAAGAGGAAGAGCAGTGCGGTAGTACAGGGAAGGAATGAGCTCAAAAGGGAATGTGCATAGGTACCACACAGGATCTTACTGCAGGTTGCCTACTAAGACTCCTTTGGAGGCTTTTCCAATCTGCTAAGTTCCCTGGCAGTCCAGCCCTTCTCTGGGGAGTAGCTGACACCTTGATGTCTCATTCCAGCCAGGGTTTAGCGTCTGGGGAGGGCTTCCTCTGCTCTTCATCCTGCCTTCTGGGAGTAGAGTTAGATTAACCGTGGAGAGTTGTACTCACAGCCTGACGTACTAGTGAATAAATGTATGACTGGGTGTTCTCATTCATTTAGCCTCAGAAACTGACTGTTTTGGGATGCTCAGTTTCTCTGTCTAAAACAAAAGCAGAACCTTCCATCTTATTGAAATGGAAATAAGTGCGAGAATCCATGCATAAATACATTATCCCTCAGTCAACTGCCTTCTTTCTTCCTTTCTTTCAGAGACACTATCATCCAACAGTGCAGAAATTTGCAGTTCACCTTATTGCTGGAGCTCCAACTGAAGGCTCAGGAGCTCTTTCACTTGATTTGAGCCAAAGGTGAGTTACCAGAGAGTTCTGTTTATAAAAATAGTGCCCTGAAAGGAATCTGTTGCTCATACTTCACTAATGGAATCCCTAAAAATAATTATCCATGAAGTTAGAAGATTCTTCAGACTCAGTTCCTTTGTTGTTCTGCCAGTACAGAATACAGAATGTTGACAGTTTTTTTTTTTTTTTGCTTGCCTTTTTTTTTTCCCTTTTGAGGCTTGTTGCCAGGCTGTGACAAGGGTAAAAATCTCACAGTGCAGTGTGCTTTCTTCCCATGGGAGAAAAATGTCTGCATTTCCTCAGTAGCAGCCCTGATCTGAATATGGATCAGGATCACTGAACTGTGGCTGTCCAGTGTAAACTGGAAACCAGTTTGCAGCATAAGGTCCATCGTATGTTAAAACATAAGAAAAGCCATCCTGGTTCAGACTAAGGATCTAATTCAGCATCCTGTCTTCGGCAGTGGCTGGAAGCTGGTGCCTCGGAAGAGTAAAAACAGGGCAAGCACGTAAGAGAGACACTGTGAGCAGTGTGCTAGCTTCTGACTGGTTTGAGCCTGGTAGATTTCCTGAACCTCATACTGTTTTCTGTTTAGTACCTCTTAATGGAATTCTTTTTAGTGTCCCTTGTACCAAAGCACACGTTTTACAAATACGGCATTGTTTGGTAACGGTTCCATGAGTACACAGCTCATTACATTAAGACCTACCTGTTATTTTGAACCTGGTGCCAGCGTGCATTGTTTAACAGTCCCTGGTTCTTGCTCTGGGAAGTGAAATGAGCAGTCTGCTCCAAGACTCTTTCTGTGCCTCGTGTGGCTTGGTAGTCCTCTTTCATACTGCCCCTCCATCTGCTTTCTCTTCTGGCTGAAGGGATCTGGCCCAGACAGGAGATGTTCCATACTTTTCATCGTTGTTGCCTGTTGCTGAATTCAAGTGTTTAAAGATGAGGAAATTGGAGACTTGGATGCAATATTTGAGATGTGATCTGTGGATTTATAGTCTGATGTAACTATTTTTTATTCTGTTCTGTTTCTTTTGAACTCCAAACAGCACACACAATCCCATGAAAGTGTCTGTCGTAACAAGATTTTTTTCCTTATGTGATAGTAGTCAGCTCAGAGCCTGTTGTTTTTATATGAAGCTGAGATTGCTTTTCTCTGTTTTGTCTTTTTGCATACTACATTTCATTTGCCATTTTACTTTTGCCATTTTACTGACCATCTCATACAGCCTATCTGTTCTTTACAAGCAGTTCATTCTTACTACCACAAATAACCTGGTACTCTCCAGCTCTTCTTTGAGCGTGTTGAAAAACACAGGTCCTGGCACAGACCTTGGGGAAATCCACTGTTTCTTCCTGTCATTGCAAAAACTGATGGTAGACTCCTGTCCTCTGTTCCCTGTCTTTTAACCAGTTCTTTTCCCATGTTGTGGTCTTCCTTGTTCTCACACGGCTGCTTAGCTTTCATAAAACCCTTTGGTAAGGAACCGTTGGGAATTCTAGCACATTGTGTCAGCTAGATAACCTTTATCCACTTATCTTTTTTTTGTTGTTGTTTTTGTGTTACTTTTTCAAATATGTACAAGGCAGGCAGTGACTACTTGGAGCTCTGGCAAGCCAACAGAACAGTTTTCTTGTCTCCCATTTCTTCTGTCCTACAGCTGAGTATTTAGACACATTGTACTTGCTTTTACTTGCATTGTTTCCCAGCTGCTGGCTTCCAGCCTTTTCCAGGTGATGCTTGATACTCTGAAGAGTTCTCTTAAAGCGTGGTGGAGGGTGCGGATGGGGTGTGTGTGTCTCTTGGTTTGGTGTTTTTCACTGTGGTTTTTGTTGTAGGCCTGCTACAGAACTTTTTGAGGCATACAATACGAGAGGAATGACCTTTAATCCTCCTGTTGCATCAGTAACGCCCAGAAGAAAGGTACCGCCTCATCTCTGTGTCCTTTTTTAACTACATGATGTATCAGTACAACCTGTGTCTGCTGGCTCACTATGTATTTTCCCACTTGGGCTTTCTGGTTGCTGTACTTTGTGTCAAGTATTTTTTTTTTTTTTAGCTGGTATAAGATAGCTTTTGTTCCTTCTTTGTAGTCAGTGCTATGGGAAGTGGAGCTGTTCATACAGCATCAGTTAATGTAGCAAGGTGTTGTAGCTGTTGTTTTATTTACTGTTTACACTTTTCAGTGTTTCAGTGCAGATTTCTTGTCCCTCTTTTGTAATGATGAGCTAATGTTTGTTCAAAAGGCAGCAGTAAAAAGCCAGCTGTATTTCCCCGGTGTGGGTAGCTGGCAGGACAGTTGATTTCCAGAGCCTTTGACTTAGTATGTAGGAGGATACTGATCCCCATTAGTGTAGCTTTGTAGCTTAAAAGTGTAAATTAGAAGGGAACAAAGAGCTTGGTACTGAGAGGGGAAATGGGTGAACAATTTTTAGATCCTCAGCACTGGATGTGTTTGAGATGCCAGCCCCGTTGAATGTACAGTGAGGGGTGTGTCCTTTAAAGTGATAGTTTTCCTATTTCCTAATGAAAACATTAATCTTGTTAGTGCTTTCAAGTTTTAATGTAATGTCAGCTAAAGCCTGGTGAGCAGGGTTTTTTTTTCCATTTTAGAGAAGCAACTTCTGAAAATGTATTTGTACCTAGGAATTCTGTCCTTTTACAATGACTGCATGACATGTCTGTGCTGCTGGGGTGTTATATCAGCAGCTCTGGCAGAACAAGGCTGGGAACAGCAGGTAGAGTCCTGTGGAGTGCAAAAAAAAAAAAAAAAAAGAAAATGCACAAGTTCTTTAAGGTAGTAACAAAGGAAAGAGGAAGATAACGGAGAGAACAAACTGTCCGTAAGTGGTTATAATGGACATAACTGGGAAAATTACCCTGGAATCATTCCTAGTCTCTGGTTGTTTGGCTCATTTAGGGTAAAATTTAGATGCCGCCAAAATTTCTTATCTGTCCTGCATGCTTTCCTTTGTGTGCCGTGCTGCCATTGTCTGTCAGCACCTCCCCCCTGCTGACAGGAGCTCTGAATTAGAGTTCTCTTTCCCTGTGCACCACTAAAGAGGATCTCATTCGTCCTTGAGTCCACAGAATACTGGACTCTGCAAGTGTTAAGAGTTTAACAGGGAGGTGTAAATCATGTGCAGAGCACTAGGAAAGAGCGGAGGGCTCCAGATCTGGCTGCAGGCAGAAGGGCTCCCTGGAGGCAGGGTCAGGGCATTCCTTTCTGACTTTGCAGCCTCTACCACTACCATTATTACTTTCATTGGCCTTTTGCTCGGAGATGCTTGATTTATAAGGTGTGCTGAACAGGACACAGTCTGTAAGCGCCTTCAGAGCTGGAAGCTGTGGCTACGTGCGGTAGGCATTCTTCTAAAGCCCAGTTTACAACCAAACAAAAAAATCTTCACCAAAACCATGAGCTTGTGAAGGACTGCCTGACACCTTCGCTGCAGCCAAGTGAGTCTTACCGGCAGGCCAGGTACACTTGAGCTGCCAGTTCCATAGGTCTAGTCTAGACGACCAGGGGCACGGGAGAGGAACAGGACTGCTAATCTAAGCTATGCGTGGGAAACACATACTGGCCTTGTTTAGTAACGCAACTAATATTTTGTCATTTTCAGGATACATTCTCGCAAATGGGTTCATTTATAGATGAAGAGCTAAACAAACAGCTTCAACAACCCCTCAGTGAGACTGCTGTTCACAAACCCTTGGATTTTGCTAAACACCTGAAGATCTCATCCTTGTCGTAAATGGATCTATCAGTCATGTTCAGTTGGCTTCTTAACTATGGAGAAAGATGCTGAAAGGAATTTCCACTCATCATTGAAGGAATTCAAGTAGGCTTTTGTCTGAACATAGAAACACACAAAAACTGTAACAGCATTTTTTCACACAGAGTTAAAAGGCCTCTGCCGAATCGCCGAGCCGAGGTTCTCAGGGCTTGGGAACCACAGTCACATCAGTAATTTTAAAGGATACAAACCCAGGTCATTTAAAAATTGTTTGCAACCATAAATTAAAAGTATTTTTGTTTATATATTTTCTAATTTTTATAACAGAGGATAGACATCTGTATTTCTGAGAAATCACTGGGTTGTGTTGATAAATTAATAAATATTTTGGAAATTTTACCATGATGTTGACTTCTTTGATGTTTAAGATACTTAGAGATTTGGAATATGTATTGCATTTTTTGTGTTTCTCTCCTGATGTCTCCTAACCACTTGTCTCACTTGAAATGATTTTGCATTTGGTGGGGTTTTTTTTCCTCTGGTGACTCTTGGTATTGGCAAATTGAGATTTCTGAATTCCAGTTGTGAACTGTCACCATGATTGGATGTTCTACTGCCATGTCTTCAGTTAGCCACTGCTGTCAAGAGTACTGGACAAATTCAAGGTAAGAATTTAAATCTTTTATTTACCTTGGAAGTAATTTTCTCCCCGTTCCCCAGATACCAGTTATTGCTTGGTTGTTGTAGAATGCATTTTCAGCTGTGTGTTGGCTTTGCAAACAGTAAGTAACTATATATGAAATACTTTTGTATTACTGGCTTTATGCGAATTCCATTCTATAGGGACATGTGGTGGGCTGGCCCTGGCTAGCGGCTAATACGTTTTGTAGTGTTTAGTCTATGATGTGATCGTGATATGTGTTGTAATGTTTGCAAAGCTTTTTTTGTTCAAGTTACTTCCGAAAATGTGTCTTTTTCTCTAGGGTATTTAGTCCTTTATCCCAATTTATGGTTCTTAGATAGTTTTACACGCAAGTAATTTATTGTAATTCATGTTTTTACTATTAATCAGACTAGTTCGCCAACTTTCAAGTAGTTAAACATAAATTCACAAAGATTTTTAGAATAGACATCTGTTAATGGATTAGAAAATACATGTTTTAATATGTAGATTACAATACTGCCTACATAATACTGATGGCAATATCTGTGTTCCTGTTTATTTAGGTTGCCATTCCTATAGCTTTTGAGTAGTTCCTTTTAATTCTGAAGTGTTTGCAAATAGGAATGTGATTTAAATTCTGAAAAAAATTCCAAGGGGGCCATTTGCCACTACTTTGTTAGTACAGGAAGGCAAAAGCAAAGAGTTAACATCTTAAACTATTTATTTTATTATTATTTTTTTTTACAACATATACAAATACAAGTTTATTCTTCAAGTCAGCAGAGAGAAAATAGTCCAGGTGGGGAAAGTCACTCTTAAAATTGTTCATTTTACATAGTTTCCAAACAATATAAGGACTGGCACAGAGTGAGGTTGCATTGTCAGAGTACTTTGACATGCTTTGAAAGAGGCAGAGGAGTTCAGCTGTACAACTAAGTCATTCCAAAATATCTTATACGTGTATTGGAGCGAGAGCTATTTACTGCTATTTAGTGTTTAATTTGCTAACTCTGCCAAATGTCTATCCCTATTGAAGTTACAAAATATTTATCACAGACAGGAAAAAATGCCACCATTGTTACATTTAGTGAGCTACCCTAAAAGTAAACTTGAGTTTTATAGTGAAATAGAAACAGCCAGTGATTAAAACCCAAATGTCAATTGAAGCATGTGGAGAGCTAGAGCAGAACAGACAGTTAAGTTTCAGAAGCTGCAGACTCAATGTCTCACTGAAATGTAAATCTACCAGCAAGTTCTTTTTTTTTTTTTAAAGACACAATCTATGAATGTAAGAGAATCTGTCTTGAAATACTTAGATATTTCCATGTTTAAGGCTTTAATTCTCGAAAGCATGTGATTTCTAGAAGCCCAATGGCTTTCTAAAGATGGCTATTGAGATACTTCATTTAGTAATATTTGTAGCAATAAAAATAATGTGACTAGGTTTTAAAAATTAAAACAGTCACAGAAGAAGAGAAAATACTAACTGCTGAACCTGGGATCAGTAAGATAGAAACAGGAAACGCTGCAGGTGGTAGGAGGTATCTCCTGGCGTGCCCCAGTTCCTGCAAACGTAGTAGTACTGCAATGGGGCCAGGAGCCGCGGCGGCCCAACTTTTCTCCCATACAGTCACACCACTGCGAGCAGCACGTGCTATGCGAGGAAAATATGAGAAATTGGTAGAAAAGTAACTGGTTTCAAAACAGTATAGACTTTTGCCAGTAAGCAACAGCATGTGAGAGTCCCACCTGTAAACTCTTCAGTGTGAGGCCTGCTACCACTCAGAGACTGCATGTTTCTGGAAGAGGTTGATTATTTACATTCCTTTCTTTCCAGCTTTATCCTGGAAGCTGCTTCCTGCAAACAGTTTGTAATGTAAAAATGAATGTATGCCCAGCCAAAGGCACAAAGTTGTTTTGTCAGTCTTGTATAGGAATGTGTGGACAGGTACTCCACCAGAAATAAGAGTCTGTGGCTAAGCAGAATAAACTTTCCTATTCTAATAGTAACTTAGCACATGAAATTTGTTTAACTGGGCTTTCACAAAAGTTGACCAAACTAAAAATGTTTAATGCTTCAAGTGGTGGTGTGTTTTCATTATTATGAGACTTGGAACCACACAAAGGGAAGGATAGTGTATTCCTTTCCAAACTAACCCCAAAATACAGCACGTTTCACCAACAGAAGTTTACTTGGATGTTTGCCAGTACCTAAACTTGAAATTTATATATATACATTAATGAAAATACTGGAACAGTGTAATTAGCCTTACACAGTTCCAGCTGTCTACATGCCTATAAAGTTGGGATTTTTTTTTTTTTTGCTGTTCTCTTTCACTGTGATAAACAGCAGCAAAAGTAGCTTTACACTTTGATTAGTGAAGAAGATGCTTATATTAATAAACTATTCCCACAACTAGAAAACTATTCTATTAGCAGAAATAGTACAAAATGACTGTTTCTAAATTGCCAGTAGACTTCAGGGTGGTGTTGGACCTGCATTACACAATGTGACATGCTTACTGTTTGTTGTCCCTTGATTTCCCAAGGTTGTTTTTTTTTTCTTTTAATATCTATCTATGTGACAGAAAACCACCAGTGGATGATGACATGGGTGTAAGGGCTTTCTATGTTGAATATAATGAATTAGTAACTGTGTCTTCCAGACTACTGTGATACTACAGTTGATGTTAAGAATTTTATTTTCAGTGCTGCTGAATATAACAACAAAAAGGCACCAAACAGGTAAGGGCAAACACTATAGGAAAGTAAAATGCCATTAAAACACCAAAAGAAAAAAAATCTTAGTGATGTGAAACTGCTAGTGTTAAAATAACATAGAATGAAACTACCATTAAAAAAAAAAGTTGCATTAGTTGAATTGTGCAGTAAGTTGATGTATTTCCCAGTAATTCCAAAGTATTCCAAAGCAAACTATGCCTATAAAACTAGGGGTTAAGTTGTCGCTTCTACCATTTTTACTCGGTATCAGACCTGCATTATGCCTGTGCCATGGGGGTGGTGCAGGGAGAGCGTACCTCATCCTTACAGGGGCCAGCTCTCTAGTTGGAAATTGTAATACGTGAGCGACGAGGCTGAGCTGCGAGGTGGTTTGTTTTTAAATCTGAACATATTGCTAAATTGCAAAATGCCGTTTTGCTACATCAGTAAGATAAGCAGTGGGAAGCGTGTGACCCCCGGGGAGGATATGCCATGGGGAAATTGGGCTTTTTTGTGTGTCTGTGGTTCTTTTTCCTGAAAGCTGGAAATGACCTCCAGAGGGCACTTTTTTGCTTGGGTAATGGCTAAGTTACAGGAATTTCTTGTCTAGCGGAAGACTGATAGCTTCTGGTGACAGAATGCAGGTTTTGTCTGCTTGTTTATATGCCAATTAATGATTTTGCTTTGTTTTATTTAATTTTCTAATTACTGGGGATGGGGAGGGTATTCACAGTCACAGGACTGGCTACTGTAACTTCTTCCCCTTTCATCCTTGCACTGGCAAAAGTAAATCCAATTTTAGTTATGCTGCTATTTTATCCTTTGCCTGATGCAGCTTCTCTCTTAGAAGCCACAACATTTTTGTGCTCGAGTGCTGAAGTTAATGTGGAATAACAGAGTGTGCAAATCACCGATGGATTTCTTGATTTAATTAATGCTTTGTTTAGGGATTGCTCTAGGTAGACAGAACGTGGGCAGAGCACTTCATTCACCACAGATACACTTCTTGTGACAAATCAAGGGGATGACTGATTTCAGCAATTGTCTCATTTGTGCCCCTGTAAGTTGGTATGGATTGTTTTAAGTAACTAAATGCATTAATAACTCCCATGGACAAAAAAGAGACAACCACAACTAACAAATAGCAAAACATGAATTCGGCAAACATAAAACTTTACAACAGTGTTTCTATGTAAACAAATGTCAAGAGTTATAGTGTAAGAGTTCTTCATACTCTCTGGTTTTAACACACAAGTAAAAAGACACTTCCTGACTGTATGGAAAAATGTATTTTGAATTCAAAATTTTGAAATGTTAATTACATTTATCAATGCATTGTTTCGAGTCTCATCAGTTTTGGGTATTAAATGGCTTGTGCTGAAAAGAAACAACCACAATCAAGAGAGAGGTAAAAATTCTGCATTTTCTAAAAAGTAATACATGATAAATATATTATACAATGGCATGTACTTCGGAACATGATAATAAATATTCTTTCTTTAAACACAAGCCTGCAAAACTAAAATTTATAAGAAGCAAATGTTGTTCCTTGTCGAAGTATCACTACCAGTTAGGTGTATTTAGCTATTGTACATTATTTTGTTAAAGTAGATAAACCATAAATAATTTGAATGTTTTGTGTATATTCACCGAGGTTAAACAGATATGCAAAGGAAGTTACAGTATATTTAAATCTCTTTACAATCACTTAACACAGTGTTTAACAGAAATCTTCAGGTAAAAGTGCATTATTTTAATATAATACACATAAAAGAACACTCTGGTTCTCTGCCTTCAGTTTCCCTACAGGCAACTAGCTAAAATTATCTTTTGTTTAAAAAGAGGAGGGTGACAACACATTTGTTTACAACATACAGTCCAAGAAAACCTCTTCGTCCGCCTATTGAGAATCTGCAGATGTGAAGACAGGGGAAGAGAAGAATCTTCTGATAGCTGACAGGCATCTTCCCAACCTATGACATCCATTTAGGATTCCCAGATTCTGGATGTTAATCCAGCAGCATTGCCTGGATTAAGCATCTATAGCACAGGGCACAACTGCTGACCAGTTCAGTCCGCAGCAGGTTCCTTCAAAGGCACTGCAGAAGGGTTCAGTGATGTCAATTCCAGTTATCGAAAAAATGAAAGAACAGATGCAAAAGAGGAGGGAAGAATGTGACTGGGAGCTTTCCATAGTTTACTTTGCTTGCATTCAGATTGTTTTGATTTAGGGTTTTTATAGTAGGCTAGAAATAAGGTATCAAATCTGTCCCTTCGTATCTGACATCCTTTGCAAATGAAAATTCTGTTAATTTAATGATTTAGCCATGTAATTCTTTAAGTGCATGAGGAAAGAAAAATGTAATCTTGAATTGGGTGTGTGAGGTGGGATTATCAACGCTGAAAAAGGTTTCTTCTTCATTTACAATGAACTGTAACTTCTCAGGTGATATTTCAATGCTGTGGTAGCACTCTGCATAGATCTGGTTAGTGTAGGTTGGTGGACAAATTACAGGTACTGTCTTCATATAAACGGGACAGTCTTACGTTGTGTGTTTCATTTGTTATTTTAAGTCAAGCAAGATGGAAGAAATTGAAGAGATACAGGAAGGATAGTAAAAATGTTTAAACATTTCTGGCAAAATTTCCACAGAGAGAAACTAGCACTATAAACTTCTTTTAGCTAAAAAGGAGATCATCAATCCTGATGATTTTTATTATATGTATGTAATGAAAAATAACAAAAGCTCTATTGGATACTTCTGTTTACTTGGGCTCAGAGCAGAAAAGTAACAGGACATTGTTAATTAAGCACAGTTAGCTGATTAAAATGCATACTGTAAAATGAACGAGGAGGGAATGTTTTAGTTTTGTTTTTTAAATGGGCAGAGAAAGTGGGTGAAACTCCAGTCTTCACACCATTCTGATTCACTGCAGCAAATGCCAGAATATGTAACCGGAGACCTTCCTGATCTTACTGTATTCACGCTTCCACGGACCTTTCTGTCAGTCCCTTTTACCTCACTGTGGTTTCACCAACTACAGCTTTGAAAAGAATAATCATGTATTAAATGATTACTCAGAGTTAGAATCGGTGTCTCCTACCTGAATAGACCGTACTGTAGGCAGTGGTGGTTGTTACTCCATAGTGTCACTGAAGGCCAGGCTGCAGGCAGACCTTTCATCCTTGCTCTGGGGACTGTCTGGCAAGACCTGCAGAGGTGGCGATACGAACCCCCGGTACTGCTTGCTTGACTTGGTTAACTTCTTGAGTTCACTGGTAAAGGAAATGCCTTTTCTTTTGTCATCTCGTGCTGCCTGTGAAAAAAGTAGATCAGATGACAGAAGTGGTTTTGCAGGCTGCGAGTTAGCCGTACGATACAGAACTCGTATGAAAACACTGAACGTATTACTAAGCAGGCCTCCCCTTTTGAAATTCAGTGCAGCTGTGCTTTCATAGCCAAGCACATTCTTCTGATTGTTCTGAATAAATTCTTTGGAAGTTATGCATTGTCAAAGATATCTTTAGCAAATCTGGTATAAACTTATATAAAAATCTGTGCTTATGACACGGTTACTTCAGAGCAATAACTGCTGCGTATTGGTGGCGTCTGCTGGAAGGGGGAACACAGCTCCTTCTCCCAGTGGGCACGTACTTTATTCGTGCCATTTTGCAAAGCCCGAGAGAAAGCAACAGAACAACTGTTGCACTGGGCAGGAATAAAGGAGACTTTATTGCAGTAGCTTTAAAGTTCTGCCCATTTGAATAGTCCTGCTTTACTATGGTGGGAAGCATGGCACACATAGCCAGAAGGTTTTGAAAAATGGAAAGCTGGTAGCAAAAGATAAAGGTTGTCACGGGATTTGCAGGCTGTAAGGAAATCGTGCTGCTGGATGTAGCGTGCAGTTTTGCAAAGAAAAAAAGTAAAGGGGGTGCAGAGAAAAGAGGAATCTGCTTTATGCTGTCATCTCTTCTCCCCACCCACCCGCATGCCAGCTGCGTCTTCCGTTGGAGGTAGGTTCCTGTTAAGCTGATCATACATCATCTATAAAACCTGCTGCAAAGTACTTAAATCTTTTACCTGAACCTGTTCTTTGAGTTTAAGGATAAATTTGCCTGCTCCCTTCCACTTGCTTTGGGCCTGAAACACGCACTCTTGATCAGACAGAATCCTCTGAGATGGTTTAGATGTGGAGGACTTTTTGTTTGCTGGCTCTTTTGTCACCTCTTCCAAGAGCACATAATCACTTGGATTTGGATTGCTCAAAATGCTGTAGGAGTATTTGGCTTTGCAAAGAGTCTGTTTAAAAGCAGAAAAAAAAAGATGACAAAAAAAGAAGGCATTCCCTCAGACTGAGGTTACTAAACTGATTGCTCAGCTAGTGCTGAGAACAACCCCCACTTTATCTTGTGTGAAACCAACCTCCACCCTGCACGTTACGGACCTACGAAATGGAAACATGCTGCTTACCTGCTGTATGACATCCTGAGCCGTGCTAAAGCGGGGAGCTTTGATGACAGTGCGTGGTTGCTCTGGGGAGACATCATGTACCTGAACAAAGAAGCTGTCATCCTCAGAGCTGATGGCTGCATCTTCCTTTGCTTCTTGAAAAATGTTTCTCTCATTTAAATTCTATAGAAAAAAGGAGAGCCAAATTAATTTACTTCAGAGAGGTAGCTATTAGCTGGTGGTCACAAAAGGTTTTAATCACATGAAAATTGGAGACTGCCGTTACCCCAGGTCCAGTTCGTTAAATACAGGTCTTCTGTACGAGTTTTGACAAGCCACTGTTGCGAATACTACATACCTGAGTTTCTGAAATTCCTTTCATAGTAGGCAAGGAATGGAGACAATAGGCATAGTACCACATTATGCAAAAATGATCACTTAAATCCTTTATTTCCTTGTGTATGCAAAATTATGTTTTGTTATGTAATGGTGGCATTAAGATGAGAGATGGTGGAAAGTGTCCTCTTCTGTCCTTGTCCCTGCACTAAAGCCAGAAGAATTTAGAGAGCAAGAAGTCTGAGCGAACATTTTCCTGTGGAGCAAGAGGAAGGCTGCTTCTCTCTCCTTTTTCAGGCTTTATGACTACTGCAGATTTTAGACAGAATTCCTCCCTGCACCTTCTCTTGGATAATGCATTTCTCTCCGACCCCTTGTAACATAGCTTGAATCATAAGCGGTAAACATGGGCTGTGTATCACACCCTACAAGTGGACCCACTCCTTGTTTTTCCATGCAAATTTGCAGCTTCATTTCTGTCTCCCAAGATCTGAGGCTGCTATCTGCAGAAAGACTCAGAATTACAGATGCTGCTTTGAGGTACTAGCATCACAGGACATAGTAACATATAATTATTGCAGCATAATTTTTGCATATGCTAAGATATTTTCACCCACGGTTTCTGGTTTTCAAGAATGGGCTTTGGCAGTGACACGTTGGTGGTCGCAGACACTTACAAAGGAATTGTAACTTACAAAGTTGCAGTCAACTGAATTAAGTAGGCTACTATTTCCACAAACAAATTTCCACCTAGTAATTTTTGCTCCGAATATTCGAAAGAGAGGAAAGCAAATTACAAATTTGTTTAATATAATGGTAGTCTGTCAAATGGAGGCTTTATGAAAAGTTGTATCAAAATAATCAGTTGATTCTTTTTTCACTTTAAAGGATGCCAGAGGATCTGTCATTTGTGTATGTAAAACTCTGTGTATATAAACATATGTGTACATATATTACTGTGTTCAGACTAAGGAAGCATTATGACATGCTAAACTGACTAAAGGCAGTGCCTCTGAAAATGAGCTCATTAAGTGTCTGTCTGCTGCTTTTCTGTTTCTCTCTCACAAGCCTGGGTACTAGCATATTTTCAAGCTGTGGATGTCTTGCTCACAGTTTAAACCGAAGTAATCACTCTGTCTTCCTCCTTTAAATTAAAAGAAATCACCAATTTCATTATTTTAGGCTATCACTGATAATTTAATCATCCTTTGAGGTTTTCAGACTTTAATATTCAAAATCCTTTCTAATTTTTCTGAATAGAGAAGTTGCTGGCATTTAAACTGATCAATAATTGTAGTTTGGAAGTCTGTTATCCTGTTATCCTTGATCCTTTAGTATTTATTACCTCTATTTCCTATCATGTCAAAATCTAGATTTGCAATTATCAGTCAAAACAGTAAACTAGTGGCATTGAACTAGGCAATAATGATTAAATGCCAGGTAGCTGGTACTTAAGCTGAGTGCAGTCAAGTCAGTGTCACAGAGGTGTATAAAGTCTAGTTGTGCTCACTCAGGAGTTATCTTTGTTTTTAAATGACGTACACAGCATTGACATTACTCACCAAGTAGTGAAACAAACACTGGACCCCTTTGTTTCCAGGTCCTAACAGCTATTTTTAACTGCCTTTGTAAATAAAAATTTACCTAAAGCAGACTTACTTCCTCTCGCGTTTTAAAGATAATCCTTCCAACATATCCTTCTTCTGGGAACCAACTGTTCAAAAGCTGCACTAGCCCTTCTTCAGGACCAATCACTCTCTGGAAGGGTGGTTTTCTGCATTCACTCTTTTCTTTAGATATAAAGCTTTTCTCTTCCATCAGAAAATAGTCTGCAGCACATGACTCGGTGCCTTTTGTGGTAGCCAAGAGCTAAGACAGACCACAATAAACACACAGCAATTAGAACGCTAAATATAAACACTGCATAATTAGTAGTTATAAATGAGAATGAATAAGGAAGCTTTAAGAATCAATAACTATTCTGACAGCACAGGCAAGATTTCTGATGTGCTATTTATTATTCAGATATTTCACTCCAGGGTAATGTACTGTTCTTTTTAGCGTAGCCAAGCAGTTCAACTATTCCAGACAAGGCAGTACTATTTAAGCTTATTTCTGTCCTGTTTGGCTGGCCAGACAATTTATTCATAATCCCAGGACAGTACAGTCTTTTCCCACTGCTAGAATAACAATCCCTGTTGAGTTAACTGGTTTTTCTACTCATGAACTTAGCCCTCTAACTTTTACTCTGTATTCCTGTGGTGCTCAAGTTCAAAGAATTGCGCAGAAATGTTTTTGCCCTTGTTGCAAAGCCAGCCTGCTGCCTCCGTCGGTCAGAAAGACCGTTTGCCTCATCTGCATATGCCCAAATATTAAAATACTAATAGGGAATACGTTCTAAGATTAGAAACCCATTCTCTGAAGCCGAGATTGGGAAGATTTCGCTGATGATATTCTGTGTTTGCAATGTCATTAATTCCACGGTAGTACATTTCTAAAGCAGCACCTGGCTGTGATGAATGAATGACAACGACAACGACCCTGCATGTGAGAAACACAGGGAGACAAACGTCCGGAATGATGTTAGTGTGGATTCCGGCAATTGGGAAGTCTGCAACGTAGCGGGCGGCTTACCTGATGGAGAAGCTGTGTAGCTGTGGTCCCCCCACTTATATTAAAAACGGTGAAAGGCTCCGGGCCTGGAATTCCATGAACAGTCACTTTGTAAGTCACAGCAGCTTTCCTTTCCCCTGGGCTAAACAACTGTTCAGACAACATTCAACAGGTTACTGAATGTTTGTACGCAGACATGTGATTTTGGGTTGCTTAAAAGAAACTGTACACACAAGTTGTAAGGGCCTTGACGGAGCAAAGCTATATAGCTAATATATGGCTCTTACTCTACAGATCAAGGCATTAAAAAATACCCCAACAAACCAGCCCCCCAAAAGACTCCACCCCACCCTTGAAGCTGAAGAGAAGAAAAAAGGAAGTTTTCCACTGAGACTACATAAACTGCCACTGAAAAAAGGGCAGACCTCCATCGCTCATTATCCATTCTAGCTGAGCTCAGACTATTTGGATTCAGCATATGAAATACCGGATGAAAATCTATAGCTTTGTTTTACCCTCCAAACCATTTAAGTTCCTCCCTTCTGCCCGAGTAATTCACCAAGATATGCATTTGGCATGTATTCACAGGAAGATAACATCTGCCACACAGCTGCTGCACACAGTAGCTCAGGAGGTCTTATTTAATACTTTAGGAATCAGAAAAATAATAACATACATGCTGAAAGTTACTAAAACACAGGTAACCCAGGTAATACAACATTAAGGGTATTTATGAAAAAACAGAATCATAGAATCATTTAGGTTGGAAAAGACCTTTGATATCGTCAAGTCCAACTGCTCACCCAGGACTGCCAAGTCCATCGCTAAACCATGTCCTTAAATATATCATACCCATACAAGGGCACAAACATATATATTTTTATATGTATAGATATATTATACACATGTGTGTATACTTCTTTGTAAAATAAACATATAGATGTCCACACACATGTCTTTTCCTGTGATAGAATTCAGTTTTACTCTCATCATCCCAACGTTGTTGGTAATTTGCATCTTTCTTTTTTTGTCCCAAACGCATTGCTTATGACCCATACATAAAGGAATGCATGAGGCAGCTCTGAACCTTACTGTTCAACCACACTCTTCCTCCAGCACAGCAGTTCTTGTGCTTCACCTAAATACACCAGAAGTCAGACTCTGAAATTACCTTCCCCAGTTTCAGCCAGATGGGATAACCTTACTTCTACTAAAACCCAAAAGAATTAGGCATTGATGTACCTCTGAAAAAATGTGCAGGTTTAGGGGCTAGCATCTTTGAACAGTCTGGTTCTACAAGTCTTCATTCAGATCATAGTAGTCATTAAGACAACAATACATGGCATTCACAAAAGAAGAATGTAATTACCACAGATGCAGGCAGAGTGTTTCCAGAAGGACTTTCTTCCATTCTCCGACTGTTTATGAACAAACTAGAAATTTCTAATGCTTCATTGTGCAGGTTATGGAGCTGGACATGTCTATAGCCTAAAGAGAGAGAACCCTCCTGTAAGTACCTTGCCACATCCTAGGACACAAGCCACATAAACTGAGAACCTAAATTTGCTGTATTTACAGCTACAATTTGCCACACCTATAGGATGTACAGCACGGTACTAACAACTACATTTACACTGTCTGTACAACAGTGTAACCCAAATGCTATGGCCTGCCTTTGTTTTGCTGTAATATTCAATACATTCATACATGAAATAGCTAAATATTAGAATATGCATGAAAGAAGGACAGATTCTTACTGGGAAAATGCATGTCTGTGGGCAAATCTCACACGCCAGGCCTGTTGTGTGACGTTTACAGTGGCACAAAGTGAACATGAAAGTATTTCTACCGATCTGCAGAAGAGCTGCTGGTAACATAGAAACTCCCTCCCCCAGGTGTCACAGAATTAATGATGCTTCCTCATCTTTCTCACCTTTTTTCACCGTTCCTCCACCTTTCCTCTAGCCACAGCTGCAAGAAGCACAATTCCCCTCTGCCCAGTTACAGCAGTTTCTTGGGCAAAGGACAAGGCAGGGAGTGAAAGCACTCCACACTCCCCAAAGGAGCAGCAAGTCCCAAGGTGGACACCACCTCACCACAGCTCAGGATCAGAGCAACTGCATGCAAGATGCCCCGGTCTCTGCAACACCAGAGGATGTGACTTTTTACAAGTCACTGGGGCTGTCTCCAGCTCCCAGGCAATCTATCAGACCAGCATCATACTGCCAGGGCCAAGTATGTTGTCTGATATTTGCTCCGTCTCCTTGAGAAAAATGCAACCAGCTGATTAAAAATATCCCTCCGGCAGAATTCGGTCCAGGAATCTGCTTGGCAATTTTGGCCTAGGTTGTCAACAAACTATACTGTACCTCTTTTTAGAGCTTTTAGGGGAATGATTCTCTGAGCCGTTACAGCCGAGCTGTTATTTTCAACAACTGCAAACCGAAGAAACACCAAATCTTCGAAGTGAACCCGGAAAAGGAACTGTTCATTCCACATAGGGTTAAGAGTGTTGCGATGAATGGGCTTTGTCCGGAAATGACAGCTGTCCAGCGGCATCCCCAGCACATCGATTTCGATACACGGACTGCCCGTGCTATTGCTTGGGCAGACGTTCTGCCCAGACACGATCTGAAGCAGAGGAGTACGCAGAGAAACTGGTTAGTGCAGTGATCATTTACTGTCATGATTCTGAGCTGAATATTGTTTAGCGCACTCCTAAGCACAGTCTGTTAACGTGCTGATTTAATTACAACATTCTGCTACTTTTGTAATTGCCAGAGCAGTAATTTCAGCAGCAGTTACTTCAATCCTGCCTCCCGGCCACACTGTTGCTAGGGTATCTTTCCTCTGAAAGAAATACACTATACATCATGAGTGTAACCATTCAAAGCATCTGAAAGTTAATCCAGAAAGAATGTACCAGTAACGTAGTCAAAAAGGATCAGATTTTCAGATCATTAGTCTGGGATGATGACCCTGACCTCTGGCTTGCTTTGGCATACACAACACAAGAACTAGGTGTGCAGTTACCACAGCTGGGACAATTTTGGTTCTTATAAATCTCACTTTTCTGAAACATTTCCTGGAAAGGACTAGCTGCTTAGAATACATTTTTGGGGGCCATAAATCCATCAAATATGTATCTTTTATAATGGTAAAAAAGTATTTTTTTAAGATTCAGTACAGCTTTTCATAATGGCTTTTTGTGTAGCTTCTCAAGTCTTCACAAATGCGTGAAACATCCAGGCACATGTATAATTTTACACAGTTGTGTAGTCCCAGGAAAAATGCTTTCAGGACTGGAGATCAACAACTACTGTGAAGGAAACGTGAAAGTAACTATGAATACAAAGCAGTCAATAAAATAAAATAAAGGCAATTCTTTGCTCCTTCCCCCTCTCGTTTCTGTTACTTATGCTGACCTCCAGAAGTGCAAGCAACAATTAAAGGTTCCATCTTTTCATACAGAAGCATAATTGTAATGCTGGTTACAGACTGTAGTTAAACATTGTCTACTTCTGTCTGCTTGGCTGTATGAGATTCCCTCTTCACGTACTTACTGTTAAAGAATATATAGCTGGCTCCTTATTATCAAGATCTCTTTCTAATGGACAGAACTGCTGGTACATTGAGCAATTTTTATCCCACAGAACAGGAGGCTTCAAAACATATCCACAGCCGCCGTTGGCCTCAAACATCGCTGCGTTAAGGTGCAGAGGAAGATCTGTGAAAGTAAGGCAGCCAAAATTGACAAAGAACAATGGTACAAGGGGAAGATGTAACAGTGAAGACGAAGATGGGTTTTAAGTTGTTTTTTTGTTTGGTTGGTTGGTTGGGTTTTTTTTTTTAGTCATGTACTATCAATTCATTCTTGGATTCAGAGACAGCTATAATTTATCCAATTTATCCAATGCTTAATCATACAAAACTGTAAGAACAGTTCATTCATTTCTATCCCTTCCCATTATCTTTATCCAGCTGTAGGGCTTGCCTGCACCTGTTGTCTGAGAAGTTTCTAGGTATTTGCCGTGAACTGCAGAATGAAAAAGCATTGACTATGTAGCTTTGTAGATGACCTAATGGCTCCCCCATTGAAAAGGTGAAAGAACACAAGATAGGCTAGAAAATGGCCCCAAAATGTTTTGATCAACATTAAACTAGGACGCGAGGCAGCAACTTAAGTGAAAAAAAAGTTCAATACTGTTTTTACACTTGAAATTATCAGAAAGGGAAAACTGCTGCTTGATGGGGAAAAAAACCCCAAACAACCTTCAGCAATAAAAGAAAAATAAAAATGGAAGGTTTTGCTGTCCAGGCACTTCCGTGCTATCAGGAGATTTGCTGCATTGACATAATAGCTCCTGAACTCTGGGGTCACTACCCTGAAAGACCAGATGGTCATAGTATGAGCCTGCTTCTGCTGGGGTGCACAGACAGGCACATCCCCTCGTGATAGGTAAAAGCAAACATCAAGGCCAAATTCACCGATTAAGGACTTACTTCACACTTAAAACATATTAAAACGTGCACTTGTGTATCCATACCATCTGTTTGGTAGTTAAGAGCCACAAGCTGTACGCCATGGAGCCAGAAGATGAGTGGATGGGGGTTTGAGGAGTCGATGCGCGTGGCAGCGGGGTAGGTCCTCAGGAGCTGACAGGTGGTGTGCTGGATCAGCTTCTGCGAGTACCGCCTGCACAGCCGCTTGGCAGCGTTCTCGTTCAGGGAGGAGATATGATAGCACTTGGGTGTCCTTATGATAGCACTGAGAGAAGCTGGAGAATTGTAAGGAGAGCAAGGCTCTTCCCAGGTCTGCCGCATCACATCAAAAGGACCTTGAAAATAAACAGTTACCCCCAAGTTACAGCTGCAGATCCAGAAACTCCAAAAATTCAATGTTTTCTAGTGAAGTATATGTGCATACTTTGGTCATGGTAGAAAAAGGCGATCCTCAGTGTAAGTGCCACATTCCTTTTTACGCAGTAAGAACAATCCATGAGAAGAAACGTAATGTTTAGGTATTGAAATGATACCATGATTAGATGTGCTAACAACCATTTTCATAAATAAATACTTGATTGAAATTTGCCTGAATAAAATTCCATTCTTCTCATTTAGACATTTTACATGAGGAAGGGAGGCAAGATTGAAACCTGCCTGCTAAGTCCCCAAACTGGCAGTCTACAGAGGCCATAAGAGTTAGGGGACAAAGCCAGAAAAATACTCATATCCTTTAGAATTAGGCACTAGACTTCTTGATTTTTAGGACGCTGGCTTCTAGAAGGGAATCTAACCTGTCTGCTGCAGCCCTGCCCTTGGGCTGAAAGCAATGCAACACTCCTTGACCAGAAAAAGTGTACGAGAAAGGGTACAGCTCTGTTTATGTCATTCACCTGAAAGGCAGGGTATCTGGATCTCATCCTCAGAACCTTTTCTGTACTTCCTTTGTATTTCATTACATCATTGTCCAAGTACACAAACTGAATCACCTGTGGAGTCTATATACTTCCAAGGTGGAACACGGGAGTGTACGCAATTACACATTTGTACTTGACTGAATTTTAGGCAATGAAGTCCTACTTCAGACACTAAAAATCCTTTTCTGGATCCAGCCCAGTGGTTCTGCCTTCTATTTGTACTTTGAAAATATTCATTCATACCTTTTAAAATACAAAGTTTAAGATATATCACTTAAAATGTATGTTAGTTTTGAATCACTTATGAATTAGGGTCATCATATTCCAAACCAAGTAATCCTATTTCAACATTCCACACTCAACACTTCAGTTATATTAGTGTTACTGTAATAGCTGCTGCACTAACAAAAAACCACTCCCAAGTTCAACAGCTTACACACTGTAAAGTATTTGATCTTTAACAACTTGGTCTGGTACATGTGTTGGATTACAGAGTCAGTCCATGTGACTGGTGAAAGAAGATGCGAACTTTACCTTTTCCAGATGCTTTGGCAAGAGCAGCTGACTCCCCAGGGCTCAGCCTGCCAGGATTGTTGCCAAAGATGGACTTCCTGCTTTTTCTTTCTTTTCCTCTGCTAGAGCCAGATGGGTTTAGAGTTGACAAGCCTATTCCCATAAACGTAACGTAAATGAGCCAAAAAACATGACCAAGAGGGCATAACATTTTCCATAATATTTTACATTATTTTTGAAGGCATGAACACTCCTATTACATAGTACACGGGACAAGCAGTGTATTTTTCTCCAAAATTTAATTTTAACACCTTTACATATATACATGTCTTTATACACACATGTGCGCGTATAAAAAGTTATGTTTATATGTAAAGTTATATACAACTTTATATATGAAGTATTTTTATATATGTAATGTATATAAAAACTTGTATGAAGCAATACAATATATAGTTATCTGTGATACAGCTTTCCTCCACTTTTTGGCTTGAAGGAAGGTAGTGGCTCTGTCTCAAATTACCAAATGGTCCTAAATTAATACAAAAAAAACCTGCAGTAACAGTCCCAACGTATTCTTAACAGTCCCAATGTATTAATCCTTAGAATATTTTTTTTTAAATTCCTTTCTAGAGAAGCAATAAAACTGTACAGTAGCGGACATAATGGAATTAATCTAGTATAGGATACCTACATAATTAAATAAATGCAAGAATATGATTTAAAGACAAAAGGTCAAGGAAAAAGCCCAAATGCTGTTGTTTAAACAGTTAAACTTCAATATGTTTTCAGTTATCTTCTTCTGTTTCGAATTGTACTTCAATGGTGGGAAATCTGGTAGGTGTGCAAAATCCATTAAGCCAGTATGTACTAGGAGTGGAGCTGGAAAGCTCTAGTATTGCTATTATTCAAACACGCATCTTAGCAAAACAATCATTAAAATCATGACCTAAATCCCAGTGAAGGAAACAGCCTCAATACCCCCAATGGTCAGTTTCCTTCTGTTGACTTGGAGAGAGCACATGGCAGACCAAAATTAAAGTCAGTCAAAATGCATCACAGTTATTCTGAGACCCACAGCAGCGAGGTGTGGGATGCTCTCCGAGACTCCAGATGTACTTCTGATACAAAATACAACAAAGCAAGTGTACTGCTCTTTGCCTAACTGTGACTCATAAAACAGTCCTCGTGAACTCACATCAGTTCACACCTGCTTAAAGACAGTTTTGGATTTAATACCAGTAGTTCAACTACAAATGTAAATCATACAGAGGATACATTGGACTCTCTTCTACTGAACTCTGTCCACAGCTGTAAAGTTTCAGCTCTCAATCTTTAAGGCACGCCTACATGTACTTAGTAAAATTATGCTGATAGTTTCAGTGGAACTGCTTGGGTTAGTAAAATTCAGGGTATACATAAATGTTTTTAGTGTTGGAGACATACCACCTCGTTGGGCCAAAGCATACACATAAACCACAGAAGGTGGCAGAAACTGAGATCAAGGAATATGAACTGACTAAAGAATGAGGAGTTATGCACTGGGTGCTTCCAGCATGTTTAATCCCAGTTCTCAATGGATCAAATGGACTTGGCAAGCGAGATCCAGGGTTCAAAATCCTGTTGTGGGGACAGTCACTAAGGAAGCAGACTAACTTCGTAAATCACCGGAGTGCGCAATGCAAAACCCGAACTAGGTTAACTGAAGCCTGTGACGGCCACAGGCTGAGCTGCAGCTGAGAGCTTTCTTTAGGTCTTTGCCATGGCCGTGCTTGGCATGTGCCGGGCCTCCTCCAGGGGACCAGCTCCAATTCAAACCTGACTCCCAAACATAGCGTCACCTATTCATAGGTTCACAAAACAAGGACATGGAATTCATCTGGTCCAGCTCTCTGGTCAAAGTAGGACCAGCTTAGATCCCACCATAACACACACAGACCCAATCTATCTATCGTACTACCATAATGACAGAGCACATCTTTTTTCTTTCCCTGTAACCCGTATGCTGCATCCTTTGAGTTACAGAATTTAGTGTCTGACTCTCCTGTTAGATATAGCCACACTGCTTTACAGCTTTTAAATTTTTAATCCAGAGGAGAGCAAACTTCCCTGCCCTTTCTGTTCTAATCATACTAAAATAACAGGTTAAACTGCATTTGTCACCTTCTCACCACATGTTTCAGACCAACAGTCTGTGGGGCTGCAGACCTTGAAAAATAATTTACGGTGCTTTTCTATGTAGTGTGCCCTTTTTTATGTTCCCTTTAATTTCTTGAAAAGTGATACCATAGGGGCAGAGAGTCTGATACAATGGAGATGGTGACTGAGTTTCATGCTGGTTAGCTCAGGTGACTACCGGCTCTCTGCACTCGATTGTGCAGATCCTGTTTTTATGTGCTCAGCTTTCTCGACTCGTGTAAGGATCCTCAGCACCAAGGCAGTGAGCCATATGCCAGTGGATTATAGCAGTACTGTGCTCAGGTATGCTTCACTGCCCTCATCTTGGGTGACCCAACGTAACAGAACTTCACCCTTTCAGATAATGGTATGATGCTATCCAACAGGCTGAAATTGAAGTTAAGCAAGGGCTGTAAGGGTCACAAACCACTGAAACAACAAGAGCCGTGGTGAGTTCCTTGTTATCAGAGATTTTATAAACAAGAAATGTTATTTTCTCCACATGATAAATTCTGTTTTGACCAGGGAGCACTTAGGGAAGTCTGTGTTATTCAGTAGGCTAGGATAAGTGAACATTTTCTTTTTTATAGTCACAAATCAGTGATTAACTGGTTTGTTTCGGGGACAAAGGCAACTGTAAACAGAACAGAAATATACAAAGACAGGAGAAATAAAGTATTTACAGCACTGATCAGCCACTGACATGAATTCTGCCCTCCCTATTTCCAAAACTCTTCCCTGTTCTGATTTCCCCAAACTGCATTTGGTTAAGAACCCAGTCACAGAGCTACACAGTCTTGTTCTCATTATTAATGGACAACATTGGGGTGTAGCAGTGCACCATGTCTGTGCCCTCCAGCTGAGCAGTACCAATCAGCAGCGTGGTGGCCATGGAAGTCTCCATATCTTGCGGAGAAGGCAGTTTGTCTCAAAGGAGACAAAGTTTGATGGAAAACTAATTTCTACAGCTTCCTGTGTTCATCTGTGAAAAGAACTAATTTTCTTAATTTTCTATTCATGCCCCCTTTAAAGCAAGAGGAAGAAATCCAATAAGGAAAGCGGGTATTTCTTTTATATCTGAAATTACACTAAAAACCTGAAATATTTTAAAGTTTTCTTAGACATCAGAACTTCTTTGTGTGTCAAAACGCTTGGAACAACTTCAACTATCTGTTTCATCTTGAATATAATTCTTTAAAAGAAAATCTTTTATTTGGAAGATATCTTATTGCAAGTTTCATTTAAAAGAGTATCAGATTTGAATTTTAATAAGTTTTTATTTTTACAAGTGACACCTACAATTCTTAAAAGTTACAGAAGATTATAAAAGAATGTGTCTCCATTTATCAGCATGTTTGTCTTGCCTATTTGACACTATTTTATGTTTGGTTATCTTCTCTAATCTGATTATAGTTCTATTTGTATAAGACCATGATTTGGCAGAATTGCTAACTTTTCCACAGACAAGCATCCCATTAGAAAGCAGATTTTTTCATTCAAAACATTAAACACATCAATAAACAATAAATTCTCAATTTAAAAGTATTTATGTACACAGTACGAGCCAAAACATACTCAACCTCATGTTTCAGTACTGAACAAGTAACTATCAGTGATCTCCTCTTCAGCTACCCCCTCTCCTTTTCCTCTGCAAACATTATTCTTCCTACCGTACAAAACACGACCCTCCTATTTCCTTAACCCCTTCCATAAGAAGTGCCAGTGTGCAATCAGCTGTCCTCACTCACCCCAGGAAAAGGCTGCTTTACCCCCACAAATGGCTCCCCTCCCATCCCCTAAAGAAAGAACAGAAGATGCAGCTGTAGGCAAAAGTGAAACACTAAACTGAGGTCACGTAAAGAAATGTGACAAGCTCTTCCTGCAAGGTTTTCAGAGTATTTTCCTTTCCTAATTCAGTAGATCCTTACATGGAAACTCAGAGCTCTTAAGGTAAAGCTTTCTGCCTCTGGCATTTGGCAATGCAGCAGTTGTCTGAGCTGTGAAGACTGGCAAATTTCACTTTTGTAAACATTTTAGTATGACAAACAATATGTCTTCACATAATTTATGAATACTACTTCTCAGCCAGCTACTATTATGTAGACTACCAAATCATTAAGAAAAAGGCTCCTCAACTACTTCCATTTAAAAACGTTTGTACTATTTCAAAACATAAACACAATGTCTCCAAGAATTAGAGAGCTTAAAGCAATAAACCAGGGCAGTGTACTTACCAGGGAACTTCACAGCTTGACAGTAAATGACAAGATCCGATAGCTCGGGGGCTATCTGTCTGCTTTCCTTCTTGTTTTGTGGAAGATAGAATTCTTCACCCAGCTCCATGTCGTAAACCTAAGTGACAATTCCAAGAGCATATAATAATAAAATTACTGACTGTTAAAGTACTCTTGCGTATTTTACTCATGTCCTTAAAATCCTTTATCTCATTCTTCCTATATGGTTTCGCTGTCTTCGCCTAACGCATCTCTGTGTGCAGGTTTATGCATCAATACCGTTACTGATACTGCTGTAGCCTGAAAAGGCCTTAATCAGAGTCAGTTCTACAAACATTTAGACAAAACACATCAGTGTTCAGAAGAAAGTACGATTTACTAAACAGCAATACACTGGTTCAGCTGTCAGATGATTTAATAAAAGGTAATGTGTCTATCTGGTATCATAGTGTGGCATTTGATATATAAAGATGCTGAAGATTCAGAAGTAATCTTCAGTTCCATAGATGTTAATGGGAACTGGATATCTAAATAAACTTCTGGATCTAGTTTCAATGGAGTCCTTTACTGAGAGCAACGACAGTTAAAATTTTCAGCCTGTATATAAAACAGCCTCTGAGGACTCTTCTTGAACAGCATGTTGAGCATTTGCTCTGTTCTATTTTCTCTGGCGTGTTTCCATGCTTTCTACTATTTGTCTTCATTAAAGCACATTTGCCATCTGATGTCTTGAATCCTTTTGAAGCTGGTTATATATCAAAGTGTGGCTGAGAAGAAAGGGGGAAAAAGCAGAACTACCTTTCCTTTATTATTGTAAGTAGCACAATCAGCCTTCTTTATTCGTTTGGCAGTCTCTTCATTATATTCAAACTGTAGTTTATCACTTGATAATTTATTCTCAGGTCGATCTTCAAGAATGTTATCTAAAAATTAATGGGATTTTAATAAACATAAAGCCAAACAATTTCAACTGGAAATTGAATTTGAATTAACAGTATTTGTGGACAATGCTGTGAATCTTATCCAAATAACCAGACGCCAAAATAATGCATTTACTGGTCAAAGCATTATCTTTTAGTAGTAACTTTCTAATTTAAAATTTTAATGCTTGGCTTTGGTTAATATGCTGCACTTCTTTTAAAGCCCATCCTTTTGTGCTCAGAAGATGCTTAAAACAAAATCATCTAATGAATTAAGCTTGCTATCTGAAAACAACTGATATTCCCGAACGACAAAGAATTGCTCAAGTCCAAACACAATTAACCACATCAAACACGTACACGTCTTTGTACAGAAAGGTTTGGTTTTCCTCTCCTTACATTCACCATGAACAAATGTTTTTTACATCTATAGAAACTCCTCTTCACAGCTACATATTTATCAGAGAATATTACACCTACTAATTCAGTCTTTCTGGAAAAAAAATGTTGTAACTGTCACAAAAGGAATGGTTTTATTTCATTCCTGATATTCCTGATGCTTTGACCATGTTCTTTTTATGCATAACCAGTGTCACACATGCAGCCTTTTAACAGTTCCTGAGCAGTTAACAATGCCATAGAAAGAATATCTGATTGCATTTTTAACACAAAGAAGAAACCACATATTCACACTGTCACATTTAACAGGCTGGAGATGCAGTGCTGATTTCATGCAGTTAAAATGCTCAACCAAACGGCCTTTACCTTCCTGGCTGTTAGCAGCAGGAGAAGCATTAAGGACATCAGCTACAGGGAAACAGAGTCAGAGAGGGAATAAGAGTAAAGGAAATTAAGATTTACAGCCAGAGAAATGAAAATTAAGTGTCAGTTGTAAAACTATTAGCCTTATGCAAACCTAATGTATCAGTGAGGAAAATAAAACTGAAAATCTTTTAGAAAGTTTACAGAACACTGTTTAGATTAGTTTTGCTAAAATATTAACGTAATTGAAGATCCCAAAGAATAATCACTATAATAAAGCAGTAAATCATGCCACAGATTCCTTCATATATGGGAAGGTGTGAATGTTTCTTGCTAGACTTCAGATTTCTCAAACTTTCTCTTAACTAGAACATTGCTCAAACATCACTTACTGCAGTTTGCTTGCAATAGTTTCCTGGCAAGTCTGTTAACAAAGAATTAAGTTTTTCACAGCAATTTACATCTACGCTGTCTCCACCTTGCTCCACACAAGGAGTATTCTCAGGTAGCCAGTTAGGCCAACTTTCTAGCAAAACTCAACTGAAGGCAGGACTAGCACCAAATCAAATTTTCATACTAGCATAAATAATACTGCTATCCCACAAGCAGCGTCAGGTGTTGAACTGCATTCATTAATTTTGTAACTATTTTTTAAATCACTAAACACAGAAGCAAGAAATGTAAATAAGAGACCAACTGGAAAGAAGTCCTGTGCTGCAGGGTATGTTCGAGCCTTACGTCTTCTCTGAACATGGTACCTAGAACTTAAACAGGTACCCATTAGACTTAAAGGTTCAGTGAGTGAAGTACTTTACTGTTTACCTAGGAGAACACGCCCAGCTGTGTCAGACTGATGGTCCATCCAGCTTGCCATTCTCTTTCTGACAGTGGCAATAGGAGATGGTGTTTAGAGAGCATCCAGCCACCAGCCATGGTCCACTTCCCTAGTACCACCTCAACATTCACAACTGCTGAGTATCAGGAACATTGGACAGTACATTTCTACCTGTAACATTTGCTTATGAACCTGTCTGTGAATTTGATGTTTGCCTCTGCAATTTCCCATGGCAGCAAATTCCAGATGTTTACTACCGGTTGCACCGAAGAAATATTTTATTTTACCTGTTTTAGACTGATCTTCCACTTGCTTTATTGAGCACCTCCTAGGTCTAATGAGTAACAGCTCTGTACTCCCCTTATCCGCCACTTCATAATTTAGTAAACTTGCTTCATATTCACCCCTCAGTCCTTTTCTCTACCAGCCAGAGAATTCCAGCCTTTTCAGACTCATGCAAGGCTACTGTCACACTCCCTTTTTTTAGTTGCCCTTCTCTCCAAACTTTCTTAACTCCACCATATCCTTCTTGAGATCTGGAGGCAATAACTGGACACTGAACTCAAGTTGTGGCACATAAGGTTTTATATAGAAGCAAAAGGATGTTTTGTTTTCAGTAGTGTACCTGATGATCCCCCTCTTTTGGCTGTCGCTGCAAACCAGCCTGAGGATTTCTGAAAAGTTTCAGTAATTCCATGATCTCCCAAACTGATACTGCCATTGTTGAGCTTAGAATCATATAAGCAGTATTTAAGCTACACTGAAGCACACCTGTAACTTTCTTGTCCCCTTGGTCAGTTTTATGACTCATTCATGAAGTTTAACAATAGTGCAGCATTTAACTACCCAAAGAGCTTGGTATTACTTGTACCGTTGCTGTGGTCTTATTGGGTAAATGCACTGTGATCTACTTTTATATGTTCTCTGAAAATTACCAATTAAAAATAACAAGTAACCCATTTAGATGCATCTGGCTTGTTCAATCCATGCATGGTGGTTTTGAGAAATGTCCTTCAACGGAACTTGAAAGGATCAAATGTTTCTGACTCCAGCTGTTTGCTCTACCAGAATCTACCAGCTCCACAGCAAGACAAGCAAAAGAAGATGCATGACTTCATCTCAGCTGCCTCAGTGAAGCTGTCCTTCATCTGTAGTTGAATCAAACGTGTCTGACTGAACCAGAGAGCTAAGGAAGCAGTGGAAGTTGTAACTGCAGTATTTATCACCACCTCTGGCATGCCAATCATCATATCCAATCTTTAAACTGCTCCTAACGGTGGATTTATGCTAAACTGCCAGTTCTTGAAGGCTAGGATAGCTGAAGCGTAGACAGCACATGAACTTACAAGGCAAGCCAGTAAGGCACGCTTTGCCATTTTTTCACTGAGCAGCTAAAGCTTTAATAAAGCCACCTTTATTGAACAAGACAGGGACTCAGTGGCTTCTCCGCCTTTACACATGAAGTAAACAGCCAATACTGAAAGTGTAACTAAAATAGGTCCTTCAGGGGTCTCTGGGACGAGACAGTAACCAAGGAGGACTTTGGAGCATCTGTATCTCAGATCAATTTAATGGCAGTCATGCCGATGCAAGGGATAAGCCTGTTGTAAACCTTAAGCTTTCAGGTGTCTGAACTCCCTACAAAAGACAGTACCGGGGAATGCATATGAAGTACACTACAAACACAATCATTTTTGCATAATAATATAATTTATAAAGACTACAGTTTAGCATACACTGCACAGTTAAAACATCTAATGGTTGGGGTTAAAGTCATACTCAAGTCTTCAGTGAAACTATTTTCACAGTATTATAGGCTACCACACCAAAGTGCCACCAAGGACACTCACAAGGTGAGATGAACATTGCTACATTCTACATCATTCCTCAACTAGAATATTTACATGCCTTACTGCTACACTTCTAACAAAAGCACAGTAATAAATAAATAAATATTGTTACCATCAGAAAGAGATTCATAGTCATAGTCATATTCATCCTCTTCATCTTCTTCCTCTTCATTGGTAGGCGTGGGGTTGCTAGCACCATTGCTAGCCTGTGCTTGCATATGTGCCAGCTGGTGAGCCTACAGCAACAGAACCACTTAGAATATTATTGATAACTATTTTTAAAAAGCAAAAGAGTTTTCACCACTGTTTGCATCTTATTTTATGTATATGAAAGCACTGAACATATACAATGAGAAGTAAGTAAAATTATTAAGATCAAACTAAAATACCATATTAAGGGTATGAATATAACGAAAACTTTTACTGGTAGAAAAAAAACCCAGTAAGACATGAAACCTAATTAATTATAGGAAAATGTCCACTTTGCACATTATTCAGAGCAAGAATCCCTTTTTCCAGTCTGAGGCATGCTATTTTGGAAACTGTTTAAAACTTTTTTAAAAGATGGAGAATGTCCATATACTGGTACCATCAGTGTTATTTACTTATTCTGATATAAAAATTCAATTCTAATTCAACTGTGTTTACATTTTGAGTAAAAGCAATTAGTTTTTAAGGATTCAATCTAACTGCTGACTAACCATAAACATTGTTAAATTGAGACTACCAGAAACGCAGCCCTAATTTTTAGAAAACAAAAAAATTCTCATATAGGTATAAGCAGTAGTTGAATAGCAGAGTCCCCCCAACAAGGGAATAAGAGAGTGTTTGCCTCGTTCAAATATGAAAAAAAAACCAAAGCAGGATTCTACTAAAAATTACTACTTACTGTATATTTACTGACATACTCAATGCACATCACTCTTTCTCAAGAAACGTGAATAGCAAAAGTTATAGCCTCAGACTGAAACTTCATTTACGTTTATCACACAGGGTGTGTGGTGCTAATCATAATATTATGAAGTATTATAAAATTATGCTGTATCTATACTTTACTATATGTCTTGTCTACTCATTTGAAAGTGTTGCAATCCACTGTGAGTCTTCCAAACATCAATATGCACTGGATTATTCTGCTGTACATACTGGAATGGCAAAAACTTCACACATGAAATATTTCTTAAAAAAGTTAGGTTTCACTGCTTGCTATTAAGGAAGGACTTTACCTTTTGTTTCAATATATCCACTGGTGTTTGATGGGCTTTCAGCTTCTTGTTTTTAAGCAGAATTTTTCTTTTCAGTTGACCAGGTGAAGGAAGCATGGGATCATCAGAAAAGTCACTCTCAAATAAAAACTTTGTTACCAGCTTATCTCCAAATACGTTCTGAAATATTAAGAACATGTGATGTATTATGGAAAAATCCCAATGCGTGTGTTTAGAATAATTTATCACAATTTATGGCCTACCTTGAAAATTTCAGCCATCTTGCGTTGCTGAGGCAATGAACAGTGGTTTTCTATTGATATGATAATTGGCATGTCAGAGGTGATAAATGCATTGCGATCAATAGCTTCGACTACCTCCTGTGAGAAAAGAATGTGATTATTTTGCAGCATTTAGTTAACTTACTGTTAGTTGAAAGGGGAGCAAAGGCGGCATCCATTTTCCTCTCTAAAAGAAGAAAGAATCCACAATTTGCTTTCAAAACAAGCTCCTACAGATCAACCTAGAAACTGGTTACCACAGAACTGGTAACAGCTACTTACGTTAGTTACGTTGACAACAAAGACAGAAAATTACAGCACATGTGCTACAAAAACTAATTTGAAAAGCATAATGTTTACAACTGAGGAGTTCATGTCTGATGTAGTCCGTATTCTACTAGGATTTAGCCCATTAGGATTTGTACTTTTCTAGTAAGTGCATTTTTTCCTTCATTAGAGAAATTGTTACTGATTTTCTTCTCATTTTTTTTTGTTTCTATGTGCAACTACCATCATACCTTAAAAGAGATCTTAGTAGTAAGAGTGTGTCCATGATAAATTATAGGCATCCCATCATCGCCATCCCAGCAGTCTAATTCTACACTTCTGCAGCCTTGTAAAAGAACCTAAAATGCAATTGAACAGTATAAGCACATATAAGCCACAGTCTCATTCCATCAAAGCAGAAGACAGACATTGCAGAGCTAAACGAAAGTTCAATGATTCAGGAAAAGCGCTGGAAAGAGCTGTCTCTGTGGAGTAAACACAGCCCACAGAAGCAATAGTTCCCAGCTAACTGAATTCCCTAGGTTGGGAAAGAGTGGGAAAATTAAGGAAACATTTATGTTCTTGTGAGAAGTACCATAAAGCTTTGAAATTCATGGCGTCTTACAGGACACAGAATCTGCAGAAAGTGGTTCTTAATGTATGGCTTAATGTTCTGACAGAGAAGCGTTTCCATATTTCTACCTATATGCAGCTATAAAGCAACATGGCAATTTATTCCAGGTTGCTACCATGACAGCTTACAGGTACGGCATCTCAGTTTATTTGCTTGTTTGTTTTGTTGGTGGTGTTGAATAGATGAAGGTCTGAAAATAATGTCTTACGAATAACTTCCATGAGGATAGTTAGAAAGGATATGTGCCAGGCCATCTTATTGAATGATATTAAGCTAATTTACAGCCATCCATCCACCTTTTATTTATTCATTTATTTTGGAAAGCCCTACTTGCCAGAAAACCACTGAAGAAAGCAAAGAGGAAGGATGAAGGGGAAGATAAGCTAACCCATCTGCTGGCAGCCCAGCTTGTTATTGCTATCAATATTTAGCATGCCTATATTGAAAGGGTTATCTGTATTACAATTAAATATTTTTACTGAAAACAAAGATCTCAACAAACAAACGAATTTCCAGGAAAAACATTCATGAATAAAGAAAAAATTACTTGTCCTACTCAAAACCTGAGTAATTTGATTTCAGACAGTTGTGTCCGTAACGGGCACACCACCGCTTCTGTGAAAGCCAGAACAAGGTGCCCTTTCTCTTCTGGCAACAACTGCTTGAGGGACAAGAAGAAGCTTTTCTGCATCGTGCAAGTTTTGGAGCCAGCTGAGCTCTGTCTCACTTCCCACCCATTACCAATACATCACTCCGTGCAGTGCTACTACAGGAACCTCCTTTGCAACTGCTTTATTCAATGCAATCATGTTATTTGAGCTTTCCTAACACAGCCTCATTCCTCTGTCTTGTAACTCCAAGAGAAGCAGCACATGGGACACCAGATGAGCCCTTCTCAATGGTGAGTCATTAACATTAAGAGTAATGAAAACACTACTCACAGGAAGTTTGATGCTTTCTCTAGAATTTGGTAAATACACAGACACACAACTACAAATATATATATACACACACACACAAATACACACAGAAGCAAAAGCCCCAGGGAGAAATTGTTCTTTTCCTGTTCACCACCAAACAGGCAGTCTAAAAAACTCTAGAATATTCCTAGAAGTAATGTTTTTAGAAGTTATTGTTCCATTTGAAATTTGTCTTTGCAGTGCAATGTACAGTATTTGAGTAGTGTTTTTGACATCTGAATGAACTAAAATATTAGATCAGTCTTTCCTGTGGGAAAGTCTAATTTTAGTAGGTTGGGTCAGACCAACTGGTGTCTACATGCTATGAATCTCAAACTAAACCATTTTTTTTGCCTTAGAAAAGGCATTTGAGCACAACTGTGCTTAAAGACAGCTTTCCCACACATCATGTTTTCCAACATTTTGCAAGCAGGGGTTTAGGACATTTAGATTTTCAAAGCAAAAAGGTCATGTTTCTGTGACTTGCCAGTTAAACAAACAAGTTCATGTTGAAAACTACACAATGATCCAATCCTGCATACCTGGCTGTAGAGCTCTACTGAGGACTCCCCCTTAAGCTGATGGCCTGTAAGGTAAGTATTGTGTGAAGATTCTATGTAGTAATATGACAGTGGAAAGTGCAAGTCCTCAGCATTCTCCTGTGACTCATCGTTTTTGGAGGCAAAATTGTCTTTATCCATCAAAAATCTAGAGGTGAGAAGATGTGAGGAAATGTTATAGTGCACTGAATCTTTTGTGACTGTCATACAAACATCAATCACTGACGTTATCATATATATATTAGGATAATGATTAACACATAAGTAATTACCTTGCAAATCCTTCAAAAGATAGCAGCCCCTGCTGGCACATACTCACACTGGGTTCAAATTTCTACAAAGAGAAAGAGATTTAAGAGATATACAATAACAATTCTTAGAAATACAGCTTTTTTATATTTTCACAGTGTGGTCTGCTTACTGAACTAACTAGTTTGTATGTAAACCCAGGGTTTTTTTGTGGATAAAGTTAGTAGGTCCCTTCAGTATGCTCATGCTTGTTTTACCAATCAATAAGCAAGCAAACTAAACTCATAATAGAATCATTCAGGTTGGGAAGGATGCTGGGAAGTCATCTAATCCAACCTACCATTCAAAGCAGAGTAGCACTTCACCTGAAATTACAAAGCATCTATAATTAGGCATCCTTCTTCTATCTATTGTGCTTAATCACACCACACCACTATCTCAAATTAAAGAGACTTGTGGTATGCTAACTTGATGTTGGTTTAGAATTTCTGTCTTTTGAACTATGCAGTTTTGTATTACATGCTGATTGTTGAAATACACAGGTTTTAATCTTTTGTTAACCGCTAAGTGAGGGCTTAAGTCTGGAGTATATTAATTATTCATGTTTGGAGGAATTCAGAATTTTCTACACACTTTCTAATCACTTCAGCCATTGTACGTAAGGGAATAAAATGTCCATGTTTGCTCTGAATTTTTTTTAATAATAAAATAAAAATATGTGGAAATGGTGTTTTGTTTAAACTCCAAATTAGGGTTAAGCTCTATCATAGGTGGTCACAGACAAGGAGAAAACAACGCACTGTCAGGAATACTTTTCCCAAGCGGTGACATCCATTTCTGGATAAAGCACACATAGCCAATAAAACTGTTTATTTGCATGATTTCTTTTTTCTTTTTATGGACATATTTATGGACATCTGCACAACTTTATAGCCCAGAATAAAGACAGTATGAAGTTTTAAATTCAAGTAAACTGTAGTGACATCAGCGTGAAAGGAGATATCCACACAGATATGCTATTCTGACTACCAGGCAGACAGCGCTAGTGAGGAAAACAGAAGTAACAAGAGTTCAAGTAAAAGGAATTGCAAGATGTTTGTATTACAGACCTGGATAATACTGAGGATTTCATCATAGGTGCAGTGTTCTCCTTGGCAATTCACTAGGAAGTCGTTTAGCTGCTGGATTCCCACTCCAAATATTCCCAGTGATGTGCTTTCAACTCCAGTACCATTGGTTACGATACTGGCAGCAGCAATAGCATCAGATATTTGCCTCTGGTTGTCTGATAGCTGCTGCCTGCTCTTAATGAACAACCCAAGATCTGAAACATTCCTGGTCAACAAATCTTAGAAGAAAAAAAAAAAAAGGGAAATATAAATACAAGTTATATAATTATGTCTATTATATATACTGTGTAGAACATAATGTAATATATAATACACATGAATATCTAACTGAATATTTTAGCACTGACATAGTAAATTAGAACAAAACCATCTTGTTTCTACTCACTAATAGAAGAAAGAGTATTAAGCATGTATGAAAACAGTGGGATTGGACTGTAAGTGTTCAATTACTATAAACAAAATCCTGGAACCTTTAACACGGATTCACAGCCATGTGAACACTGTCACCCAGACCTTCTTGTTTTCTCTCAGCACCACATACAGCCTCAAAGCCTGCCCTTTGCTGTGCAACCCCATATTCTTCCTGTGCAATCACTGTTTATCTTCTTCCAGTCCCATATGCCAATTGTACTGTACCCTCCCTGCAGGCTGCTTGGCAGAAGGACTGTGTTCTTTAAATGTAGACAAAGCTCCAGACTTAGATTATGGTAACTGGGGAATGTAAAGGGGGACAGAGGTTTCCTTCCCCCTTGTCCCACATAAAGCAGATCTACTAAGAAACCAGACAGAAAAGAAACAACCAAATGAGACACAGGGCACAGCCCCCTCATTTCTCCTCCCTACATTTGCTCAGCATTTTAGCCCTTCCAGAGCTCCAGCAACCAGATACAGATTGCTGTCGTGGGCCCAGCTGCTCAGCAACAAGTTTTATGCCTCTGCTATACCGTTACAAATATATCTGGCTAATGTAAAGCAGGAATACTTTTCCTCCCCTTCATTTCTGAACAAAGAACCCATCTTATATCCTGTTAACTAGGTATTACTGGAAGTAAAGCAGCAATCCTCTGCTTACAATTGATAGTTCTTTATGAGACCGACTGAGACTTTTTCATAAGGTAAACAACGGAAGATGCTCAGCAGTCTAACAGCTGTATTTCCCTCTTTAACAAACCTAAATCGGGCTGGAATCCACTACTATTTTCATCAATCTTCAAATTGGTGTAAAGTGGAGCAGGCTCTAAACCGGATCGATTACAAGGCACAGCATAGACGTCAAAAAGGTCTTTGAGATCCTTGCGGCTACGGACACTGCGAAAATATTTGAAAAGTTCAGGTTTTGCTCTTTTATAAACTTTGATGAATGAGATCAGTACAGAATAAAAATATATTTTACCTGAAAGATTTGAAGAGCTCTACAAATTCCACAAAAGTCATGTTACTATCAGACACCATGAAGTTCTGAAACCCCTTCATTCCTCCTTTAACGCGGCCATGCCAGCTGCTGCTGCTCCATGTGCTAAATCAGAAAGAGACTGCTATAGTTTGGTTACGTTAAATTTCTTATTAAAATATTGAAATATTATGCATTACTGCATTAACTTCATTTGTGCTCTCCTTAATGCATTTATTAACAATATTTGGAAGAGGAAAATAAAGCAGTATCTCAGAAGATGCATAAGGACAGTTTGTACCTTCTTGTTTTATAGCAGCTATTCTTTTCCCTCAAGACAACTGGAGACTGCCAGAATTAATGTATATGTATGCTATTTAAAACTCTTCCACGTGCAAAAGGGCCTGATGCAAATGGCACAAATGACAGCATTCTCATTTTCCCTTCAAAGAAAACAATGACACTATTCTTGTAGCACAGGCTCTCTAGGAGGTTCATTGAAGATTTGCTAAGGGAAAAATAAAATGTATGTAAAATTCCTTTAAAGCTCTGTGCTGTCAAAATAAAATAGTAATATTCTGACTGGATATGCAAGAAAAACAAGTATTTTCCTTATGCACCTGGGGTTTCTTATACCTGGGAGCATTAAAAGTGCAGATTTTCAGAAGCATAATGCCTCCCCTTTCCTGGCACTCAACCCTCACTGTTTTGCAGCCCGTGGGTTTCCCAGATGCTTCCCAAGAACAGCTGGGATTACAATCAGACACCTCAAAGACAGGTCAGCCTACAGTCCTCCTCTTCTTTTAGGCTTGGGCAGTAGCCTCTGGAGGGCATTTCCTTCTAGAAATGAGATTCTAATGATTTCCTCCTTTCAGCTTTGTGGGCTGAAGGAAGGAATGCAGACTGGAATTTCTTGAGAGCAAAGGCAGAAAATGATCACAGAAACAACTAGCTGTTTGGTGCTCCTTATTTTAGCTGACTTGAGTAATACCAAGCCCAACCAACTTCTTTACAACTGCAATTGTTAACCTAAGTTGTGCAGCTGAACAAAGTTTTTGAAGCAGAACCATTACATTTCCAAAAGCATCATCCCAAAATCTTCAGGCCACTACACTATTTACCCTAGTAAGTGTAGTTAGGCCCCAAAATGAACTATCCCTTGAGCAGTATGAAAAAGTCCTTGGTGAATGTCATGTACTAATTCACAATGATGGCTTGAGCTCTTGAGCCACTTCCTGGGCCTAAACACCAATGAACACACACACAGGAATGGGATCTGCCAGCACCAGCATCCTGAAGAGTGGGATCTAAGCAGTCAGCACAAATATCAAGAACTGCCTAGTTTAAACCATAACTAACTGCAGAAGTTACTGTATCTGTTTCAAAATATCAAACTAGGTGACTGTGTGTCAGACTTTATTGCTCTGTAATGTTCAAATCTACAGCTCTATTAATCTAAGAATCCTGCCATCAGGTTCAGTACAAACAGTTCCAACAGCTGTGATGAAAAAACAGGGCCAGCTTGTTGTCCAGTGTTCCTAAAGACATTTACAGTCATCTGCTGCAAGCAGGTGACTTTTTAAATAAATATGCTAGATCAGATTCCTGATCGCTCCTGGCCTGGGACGGATGCACGCAATTGAAAACAGAATGTGATTTAAAAGCATTTTAAATACCATCTACTTTAGCTGATAATATCCAATGTGTTTGACATCACTATGGCAAGTACTGACATACCGCATATAACTTTTTGACTAAGATAATTCCTAACATTTTTATCAGACAAGAAAAATAAATCATGATGAGGAAAGCCTCTTGACTACAGAAAACAGATTGGAACTGTAGGGTACCAAATGGGAGACCAGCAGCAGATCATAATGCTCAGTATTTCACCAGATGTGATCACTAAGGAGTAATACAGGTTGTTAAAAAAAACCAAAACAAAACCAAAAACCCTAAGAAAACCCCACTACCACCACAACCAAAACCATAATTAGTAGCAGTCTGGATTATACCTGTATACAGCTAAGGAGAGTGGCAGTTTACTCTCTCATCAAAAAAGCCCCCATCTCTAATTTTCTGTATCTTCCTATCTGTTTCCCAGTGCTGTTACCACCCCTTCCCCTGCTTCCTCCACCTTACAGGCAGCACTACATTTCTAAAGAACTTGGCAATCTGCCTGATGCACATCTGCCTTGAAAGATTGACAGAAGACAGCTGCAGGCTACCTGTGTTTGGAAATTATCTGGACATCTGGACTGTACAAGGATTTATTCTCAATGTGAATTATCTGTAAGTATGTCAGGAATATCAAGGTTGTGAGTTATATATGTAAAAATACTAGTTTTCATTCGATACCTATAGGAATAACTATTATTTAAAACATACAATAAAGATAGCCAGGTCCTCCTCTTAAATTGTTATCAGTACATTAGAATTATTTTGTCACTTTAAGAAATTTTATTTTATTTAGCACTTTGCAATTAGAGGAGATGATCTAATTTACTGGTCAGATAAACTTAACGCAGGTATTATATGGCAAGAGAAAGAGAAAAAGAACTAGAAATCTCTCTTGCTCTTCTTCTAGCTGCTATACTGCAGCTAACAATTACTTGTTACCACCTCAGTTTTCTGTGCTGCAAAGGCTTCTGTGCAACTCGGTGGGACCCTCTGCTTCCTGCTCTCCTAAGTTCTGCGTTCTGTGAGGGATCACGCACTCAACTAACATGCACAACCAGCTCCTGTCCAACAGCGCCTACAACTACAAAGCCTTGTCAATGTTTCAGTCTAAATCCAGATGCTAATCTGAATCAATAAGCGCTGTTGGCTCTAATCTGTGCAGAGCCATACAAATGTGTACAAGCACTTCCAGTGGATCCTGTATTTCCCAGGTTGTTTCATCATCTAGGTCATTCCAACTTTTTGTTACTTTGGAAAATGGACACTTCATCTTAATTTATGATGCTACTGATAAAACTGGTTGTGTTTATCAAGTATATAACTTAATTTTTATGAGATTGCAGAATTAACAACAAATGGAGCAAAAAGAAACAAATGACGTCTGCATTCAGCCTGTGGAGGTTCCCAAACTTACTTTGCTCGTGTATCACTGCTGTTAAGGGCTGCAGCTTCCAAAAAGCATATCACGCTGCTTGCAGTCTTCACTTACCACAGCTGCTTACCACTTACCACAGACCACTGCCTCAGTCTGCTCCTCCATCAGTTATAGCTATAGTGCTAAAGGCACCCATCCTGCCACATTTTCTGAGTGGGGCAGAAAGGCTCAAGTTCACATTGCTCTGCACCGCTCAGCAACTGGCTCAGGTCTGGTTTGGTCCCCCGTGGTGCTTGCCTGTCCCTAAGACATCATTTTTATTTTTCTGAAGTGTTTGAAATAAGCTGTGGCATATGTTATTCCCTGACAGACTGCCATTTATTCAATGTAACACAAAGCAATAGGACATGCCATGACTGTGGGTGGATTGCCTGAAGGCACAGTCTTTGCTGGGAATATGTCCTACAGGACAGTATATTGTAGATGGTTTGAGACTGCATAAATTCTCTTCTAACCATATCCAACCATACTATCTGACTACATAAGTCTCTGGAGCAGATATTCCCAGAACTGAACCTAAATTCCATCTTTGAGGCAACCAGCTGGTTTATTCTGGAAGAGATCCCAGGAGTGAACTGATAAACAGTATAGGGTGGATGATCACAGGACTTTGCAGGAAAAGCAGAGATCCATCGAATTGGTAGCTTAGACTTACTGACCACAGTTGAGGCACATGTTAAGTTTCCACACACATGAAAAGTGACAAGCACAGTTCAGACCTATCAAGGGTCTGAAGGGTAAATACCAAGAATAGAACTTTCTCCGATGCTCCAAGTCTACTTACGGCTCATGAAAACTGGGTCAAGGTATTTGATAAAATGTAATTCTGTTCTCAGCTGTATCCTGAGCAAATTCTAACAAGAAGGGTCATATCAAGTTGGGGAGAGCTTTATCAAGTGACACTGTGGAGTTTCCAGACAACTTTGCCAGGGAAAACCTTGGGGAGGCCCACAGTGCTAAGCTGCACAGGGATCTGTACAGAAACCCAGGACTGAGAGGATTTAAAGGAACATTAGCTGTCCTTCCCCTGGGAATGCAAGTTCTCTTTTGAGCCTTTTAATCTCATTTAGAGAACAATAATTATTTTGGCATAAAAGCAAAAAGCAGATTTGAAAAACAGAGAAGCATTTTCCAGAGGTAGTAAAGCTGTATTCCTTCAGTTTAATGTAAAAGAAAGCTGTTCCGATCCTTAAAAAAAAAATAAAAATCTTACAGAGAGAAATCCAGTCTGGCATGACCATCCCATCTTTGTGAATGACAGTGAAGAATAAAAAGCAAAGAACATAATAAGAGTTTCAAAAAGCAATGTTAAAAGGAGAAGCAGCCAACTACAGATGTCCACAGGTAGCTCGGCTCTACTACTCACACCTAGTGCCAAACCAACTGTTTTAAGTGTAGAAGAAAACTCCTTAAGAAATATACAACACAAGCCATTAGTCAAGACATGTCTCTTCAAAAATAATGTTCTACCAGCAGTAGTAAACTATTTCATTATTTACCATTGCTCCCCTGGAAACCCCAAGGTTCATACTCATAACCATACCTCAGTATTCATTCTCTTGAAAGACAATGGAAGGCCCCTGTTGAGATCTTCTTGTATGTCATAAAGTACCATCCACATTCCTGACATACCATTATTGTTCTATTATTATTACAACTACTACCACCCAGCACCATTACCACTCCTAAGATTAATACAATAGTGCACTATGTCACTGCACAACTGCAGCACAACCTTTTGCACTGCCTAAGTGACACAGAAAGGATGAACGTTCAAGGAGCAGAGGCCTGTAAGAGAAAGATTTCAAACCTGTCCCTTCAGCAGCCCTGGATGGTACTGCAATCAGCACCAGGAATGTCAGCAAAGTTAACACTCCCACAGGCAGAAATGACTTGTGCTGAGAAACCTCAGAACTCCAGTTCACACACCTATAACATTTATGTGATTTGCATTATACAGAAGACATCTATAACTATGTTTTGGAGAAGATCCGGAGAATGAGTTAAAGTCCATATTTGTGTAGTTTTGGAACAGCATTCCAGTCTGCTTCTGTAACAGACAAACTGAAGTATGCTGCTCAGGGACTTGCTACAAAGCCACCCTCTAAACCGTGGTACTTCAGCTAAAATGTCATGTGTGTTCTAGAATGTGTTTTAGATGTCTAACAAACGGCTAATGATGTTTCTGGTATTGCTTTTGTCAAATTTCATCAGTTTGACATGAAAACCACGTTTGATGATAATTAAGTAATAGTAACTTTTTTCTTTTTAAATCAAAGCATTGATTCTGTCCTTACCTAGTCTGACTCTTGCTTGAAGAAATTACAGGAGAGGAGACTGGTCTTGCTGGTGAAGATGATGAAGCTCCTAAATTAGGAGATCCAGATGCTGTCAGAGAGTGTGCTCTTCTTGACGGCAGGTTGTTAGATTGAGAAGCATTAATAATAATATTTTGATCTACGGAGAAAAACAAAGTTTGCAGCACAATTACATCTGGCCCAGTAAAAATGCTTTTGTCCAAGAGACCTATATTGTAATGTGCAGCAGGATGCTAAAGAGATTCTAGGTTCGTCCTAAGACAGTCAAAAAGACACATTCTGAACAACACATATACCCATTTCACCTGAATGGAAAGGAAGTGCTTCTGCAACGAAATGAAAGGACAATCATGAACCGCTACAAAAATTAATTTAGAAGTTTATAGCATTTGGAATTTCAACTGGAAAAGTAGTTTTATATCATAAATGTTTTTTTTAACACCATAAAAAATATCTGTATAAGAAGACTTTAAGCAAAACCCTGAGGGAATTTTAAGTACTGAGGTGATATATCTACCTGGTTCTTCGTGTTCATCAATATCTTGAGGATCCGAACCACTCCTATTACGATATTCCTTACAGCTTTTTGCCTTTCGAGTTGCCATTTCATCATCAGTGGCCTCTCCACTTTCACCCTAGAAATAACGAGCACCAAAATAAACATCCCAAACCCACTACTATTCCCATTCTTTAACAGTGCAATCTGTAACAATCCCATGAGATAGATCATCTATTCCTTACAAAGCAGACTCCTGGAGGGCTAATACCAGGAGAAAAGAGACAACTTAAACAGGATACATAGTAAAGTGCGGGACCATTAGGAGTTATCTCAGTTTGACATCACACAGAAGATGCAACGACTGCACCTCTCTAAAGTGGTGCAGCTGGTTTTACACTACTCCGCTGGTGCATAGGAGCCCTAAAGAGGACAGATCTTGTCATCTGAGGATCTCCCCTACCTGCCCACTAGAACATGCAGATAATGTAAAGCTGCTAGTCTCTGCATTTTCCTCTCTTGGCTATTGCTGAAAGCGGTTGAGTCCAGGAAAGGAGAGGAAACTACCAGACTCAGTCCAGTGTTCCTGTCACCCATATAAGATAAAACTGTGTGCTACTCTGAGGCTAAGTAACTGTGGTGATGTTTCTGGGAACATGAAAACAAAAAGGAGCAAAGAAACTGACACCCACCTCCAAATATCACTTTGTATATTAGTATTTTTTTATTTGCAATATTTTATTTTTATACAGAGGTGGCACCTAAAGGTCTCAGCAAAATTCTGTCCCCTTCTGCTAGCCCCAGCACCCACATGTCCTGAGAATGCTTCAAGCACGAGAAAAGAAACCGGAACTATTGGAAAGCAGTAAGCCCAAAACCCGAACCTGCAACAAACAGCTTTAAAATTACCATCTAACTTTTTCCCTCTGGTTCAGAATACAGTTAGCTACATAGTAACTGTAGGAAGGAAACAAATCAGCCAGATAAGCAACAAAATAAATGAATAACAAAATACTCTACCCTCATGAGTACTTTCTTCTTTTTCTTAGCTGTGCTTATTCCCAGAGTGTTGTTTCTCTGTACACAAGGTTTCTCGGTGCTCTTAGTGAGAGTTCCTGTGCTTGTGTTTCTTGCACTCCATCGACGGCCTCCAAACAGTTCAACAGCCTGAGCCAAGGTTGGGCCTTCAAACCTTCCATCCTCCTACAAAAATTGTCAGCGTTAACAAAACAAAGAAAATAAGAACAGACACATCTTCTTCAGCAATAATATAGATATCTCTAAGGAACCAATGAAAGATAAAACATCAAGAGGAGGCAATTTTAAATTACTGCATGAATACCAGAGGGCTATTTTGGGGATTTTTTTTTTCCCTAACTCTGATCACTCAGTATTTCAGCACCCTTTCCAAGTATTACTTACTTACAAATACTTACTCCAAAATTGCAAACATACGAAGAACTTCATAATAAAAAAAAAGATTTAACTTCAGTGTACTGAAAACATTATGTGGAGAATCAGATCTTATTGATTTAAGCCGTGTTACCAAGTTGGTGATTTGGTGCTCATCTTTAATCTTAGCTTACTTATAACAGAAATTAATTACAATACATTAAGTTGTTGACAACTTTGAACTTTTCTTATACAAAATCACAGCATCTTTTACCTGGTAAAGGCTGACATACTGTTTCCGTAGCCACTGTAGTCTTTGATCAGGGAATCTCCTCATTTTTCTTACAGCTTTAGTCAATTCCAGCAGTCCATCATACAGCATTCTGGCAGTGTATTTTGGAGCAACAAAGTGCAGCAACTTATTATCAGTAGTATGGAGTCCATAAAGTAGTGTTATACCGTTTTCTTCAAGGGACATGTTACAAAGTTTATTTTGAACACACACAGTGTGCATATCAATGCCAGAGTGTCCCATATATACAGCCTTGGCTGAAAATAAGTCCAAAAAACCTTCCACCAGTCCTGTATTACCAAGAAACTGACATTTACCAAGCTCAGCAGTATTACCCAGCAAACTCAGTTTTGCCTTGGCATTTGCAGGGCAAACCGTTGTGGGTTTTGTCCAAGTCAAAGTACTATTGTCAGGCTGAAGCTGAAGAAAGCAACGTGCTGAGAGATGTGTCTCCTGGTCATAATGAATGACGGTTGCCCCTTGTTGCATGAACTGATGGACATCAGCCCTGATAGATAACACATACCAGGGAATGAGTTCTATCCCATGGCAGAAAGCCTTTTGTTGCTCTTCCGTTGAATTTGTGTCCCACTCCTTCAACTGCTCAAATATATCACTTTCAGAATCAGAAAGATCTCCAATTATAAATCTGTATGTAAACAAAGATGAGATACATTTAGTGATATACATGCTGATTTACACTGATTGACGAATATCTATTCTCCTATAGTTTAAATAAAACTAATATCAACATTAATTAAAATATTAACATGAAACTCGTATGCAGCAACCAAAATTTCTGAAGTATTTTGCCATAATTAGAAACAGTAGATACAGAGCAACAATTCTGATCTAATGGAGTACTTAAAGTTTTCTTCCCTGCAGAAGCTTCTAACATGTACGAATGCACTAATCAGTATTTTGATATTGCTTTAATGAACACAGAAAAAAGCGAACTGTTCTGTGCAAAGCAGAGCTAATAAAGCATATTTTCCTAAGGATATCCAGCCAACAAATCCAAATCAGCTTCCTCTGCATATTCTTCAAGGTATCTTGAATACCCTCAGTGCTTCTCCTTCACATCGCCACAGCACCCTCAGGTCCTGCCCATGTCCTACCAGCTGAGGAATAGACAATTCATGTTGAGACTTGTTCCAAGTCACATACACTATCTCCCTAAGCTGAACAGCACAGATAACCATTAGCTCTTCCTCAAACTCTTCCCTACCCAGGGCACTAATTTGAATGTTTCTCTTATTCCATACGTCAATTCTAATGATTCCTTTAAGAATTTATTAATCAGTGAGATCTCTGTCTCTCCACCAAATTTAGCCAAAAGTGACTAACAGGCTGAGGATTTACTGCTTGTGGTGAGGGGGCTGACAAAGGCAAAATAACTGTATCAGCCTTAACTGTAGCTCTATTTCCTTGGGAAATCTTCCTGAGAAGAAAAAGCATTGTAACTGAGCTGCTATAAACTGCCTTACCATAGTCTTACCAGACAAATGTACATTAAAATATATACCTGTATTACACAAGATTAAGATTCTCAAATTAAACAAACAACTAAAGCAGCTTTCTCCCTTATGCCCTCAATAAAATAAGCCTCTGCAAAAACGCTAGAAAATGTATTCTGAGTGCATGGCTGGAGGAGTCTAATACAGTGCAGAGAGAAATGGCAGAGCTTTGTTTATGCCTTATTTCACATTTGATAGCACTGGCACGCTGCAGATTAAAACGTACAAGAAGCAGGTAAGCCAAGGACACACGCATAACCATATGCAGAAACATAACCTTTGACATGAGCTGCCAAACGCGACACAGCCATCAATTACTGAGAAAACACTTACGCTACTTGCTTTGAATCAGAAGCTTTCCTTACATGTGCTGCACTGAGATGCAAGGAAATGAAAAGAAAGGATAAAGGAAACGTTAAAACAGATTGCAGTTTTAGAGGGGAAAATTGCAGGGGATACCAAAAGTAAAGAACTTGAGGGTTTCCTCTAATATTTTACAAGGTATTTACTGTAATTAGGAAAGCTGAAAAGTGAAGGTGAGATCAGGCTAATAAAGCGATGCATCAAAGTTTAGAGTATCTTAATAGGGCATTTGATAAACAATTCCACAAAAACTTTATTTCAAACTTGATTTTTTTTTGTCTTTTACTGCCTACCTTTATTTGAGAACTCTTAAGACAGAGTTCTGTCTCAAGACAGAATAAAGATTCAATCTCGATATTTATCTCGCACATACAGATATTCAGGGTGATTAGACAGGTCACTGAGCACAGAATGATACAGTTTATTTGCTAACACAACTGGGGAAGTAATTATACCCACTACCCAGTGATTTTATTAGATGCCTTTCATTTTCTTCAAATAAAACTAACCTACCAGCTTTGGTGGGTTCATGTTCCACAACATTACTCCAAATCAGCAAAAGGCTGAAAATCTGTCTTGCAATTTTAAAGTAATGAGAAACATTATACAGTGTATTCTTCTGCTTTTATGACCTGCAATCATCAGGTAATAAAAAATATTATATAACTTGGATTTTATAATACTGTATGCAAATATGACTTTCATATTTGCATACAAAGTTTCACAACAAAGAGATCCAAGTTTCTTCTTTAGAACTCTTTAGCTGTTCATAGCATTAAAAATAAACCAAACGTCACAGCCTCCATACAACATGGACAACAGAATACGGCCCTTTGCCTCTGCAGCAATTTGTCCTGTGCCTCACCCAGTTCTCTGAATGCCCAGGAAAGAGATGGTAGGTGAATAAAGAATTTCCAGTCTATGAGGTACTTCAGCTAAATAAACACTTTCGGAAGGATTTTTCCAAAAGGCGTTTAACTGTCAAAATCAGTCCTTACTGCACCAGAACTACAGATACTAATAATTTTATTATAGGCTTATATAACTTTGTAATTTATTTATTTATTTATTTATTATATAATTATTCTTATATAAAACAATTCACATATATTTTATATAACATAATCTTTATTTATTATATAATTATATTATGAGGTATTATATATATTGCTATAATACTTTAATTACCTATCTGCAGTTTTCATTTACATTTTAAACTTCCATTGCAGTGTCACATTAGCTTTTTGTCCCCTGCATTTCATTCCCACTTCAACTACATCGGAACTTACTAGATTATATTTAAATATAACGGATAAATAACTAATTTACCAAGAATTGATTTCATAAACACATAACAAAAAGAACTTCATCTTCTCCATACTGTTCTCTTTTATATGTAAATTCTACTTTGTTCATCCAAGTGAAACGTTGATTTCCATAACTTATTCTCCATATGAACTGTGAGTTGCAAGCTGATTCTAAACCATATTAATTAACAAAAATAATTCCTGGAAGAAAGTATTTGAACTAAAGTAAGTCAGAGATAACATAAATGGACAGAGAAGTGGATCTGTCTTTCTTGGCCTAATCTACTGCTCCGCTTCCCAGAAGCAACTAAAGCCAGATGTGAATAATTCTATTAGAAACCATTCTTTCAGGAAATAATGATTATTTATTTGAAATGAAATTTAGAATTGCATGCTAATGAAATAAATGCATTTAAAACAGGAAGATGGTAGTTCCTTCTTAGGCAGTCGCTCACTAGATTTTATTTGTAAGTAGCTGAAATACGTTGGATACTTTTGAACATACGGATATTTCTGATACACATTATCAATAAAATAATTCAAATGGGGATCTAAGCATGCTATTTTATGCAAGTCTTCATGTAATTTTACAGCGCTTCACCTCTGAACAGTACAGTTCTATTACTAAATTTGGAGTTATCCTAACACGGTTACTTAGATTAAAGCTGGTCCACCTGTCTATATGGGCTGCAACTTCACTGCAAAACAACATTCTAGAACATCAAGTGATGTCTTAAACTTTGCATTTATCGCATTTCTTGCTGGTGAATAGCACAGAATACACCAGGTCTTCGAAGTGAAAATCTGAGATTACTGAACACTGGGCTTTTTTACATGGGGCACAATTAAGTAATCTTCTATACAAAATAGCAGGACTACAGCAATCCACAAATGCACAATGTGTACTGACTTACAAATGTTTTCTGGACATAATTTAAAAAAGCCTCACATGAGCATGTCCTTAAAAGAAGAGGGCTTCTGAAGGATAATAAATAACCTTTATTTCGAAGGGAGTAGAACGCTGCCCAAGCATGCAGAATATAATGTTCTGAGCTCTGATAACAGTATGTCCCGGTGCTATTCCTGTCACCACAGATCAAAACTGTAATCACAACCACGGATTTTCAATGCTCTATGTGTAACACAAAAAGGATTTACTCTTACTATGAGATGAAGTAACTACACCACAAGGGAAAATGTAACTATATAGTTTCCAAGCATTTGAGTACCAGATACTTAGCATAGCTGCAGGGAGAAAAGCTATGGATTAGAAAAGAATAAATACAACAGAAGATGTTAAAGTTGCCCTTATTTTTAAAAGTAAGCCCTGATAAAATAATATTAAAGATTAAAAACATGAAATACATAGGTGATGACATAAAATAAAATGAGACTTACTGGTACCGGTTTCTGTCTTTCAAAGAGTTTTTCCTTGAATTGGTCCCTTCACTAAAATTATCTTCACCCTCTTCAGATTCCAAACTGCGATTGCAGCTCCGAATAGTTTGAAAGATATTGTTTGCTGTTGATTCTTTTTCTGGATTATTTAAACCATCTTGGCCTACTCGTTGCAAGAAATTATCTTGTCCACTGTAATCTGAAACAAACTAGAGATATCTAAAATATTAGTATAGTAATAAATAGAATATTGTGTCATCTACTCACTGGAGATACTTTTACAAGAATTAAGAATATTTAGCATATATTTCCTATTAGCTTCTAATGGGATTTTGTACCGACTTCTAATCCTAAACAGACCAAATCACTGCATAAATCAAGTAACATATGTTACAGTAACTCCTGAAAACTTTTTTAAAGCCTCAGTCTTACTCTTTTAATCTAACAGGGGCATTTGTCTTTAAAACTGAAATGATAAAACTCACAGGAATTGCTTCTTTTCATAGAGGAGAAACTTGATCCACTGAGCTTCTGAATGTCACTTGTAAGGAACTGAAAACCTTCCAATTCTCAATGAGCTAAGTGGAAGGTCACAGCATTTAACAGAAAATACCTACATCTTTAAGGATTTACATACATACATTACCCAAAGTATAAACACGATCCTTTGGTACTAACATTAAAATACTCCGATACTGAGCCAGGTATAAACAACCAAATTTAAATTACTACAGTAACTATGGGAATGAAATCAAGGTCCATGTAACTGAACAGCCTGCTAACAGTCTGGTTTAGAAAACTTTAATTAGATTATGCCTTTGTATAAAATAATAAATACAAAATAAAGCACTGGATGGCTATAAACATAACCTCTTTAGAATATCAATCTTGTTTACCTCTAACGTTTCGTCCTGGGAGTTATATCGTGGACAGAGTCTGATAAGGCTTGATGCTCCATCCAAAACTTCACAAAGCTCTTTTAAAAATACACCACAGAAAGGAACGACTTTGCAGCCTGGAATATTGAGTGCCCGATTGACCACCTTCCTGTATTCAGATGATGACTCATGTTGTGCCATAGCATCTTTCAGACTTCGCATGGTTTCAATATCAGACTGGTCCATAAATTGCCACATTTTTAAAACTTTTCTTGACCTATTGCAAAAAGAGATCACAATATTTATTAGAAAAATTAAAACTAATTCATATCAAGTTCAACACCCACAGCATACACGTAACACAGGAAATTACCATCATTACTCAGAAATGAATGAATGAAATCAAGGTAATTATTTCCATGAAAATTCTGGTTAGTGGACCATTTCCCCTGCTTTGAATTATTAAAGAACAAAACTCAAAAGGAGAAACAAGCAGTCTAATCTACTGGAGTAACATCTGACATTTTAATAAAAGCCCAGCTGCATAAGACAAGTAGGCTTTCTAACATTTTCATTGTGTCATTGCCTTAATAAGGGCTGGGAAGCAGTAAGATTAAGGAAATGGCATAAAGATAAACCAGATGGTTTATTACAAATTCCTTTAGTTGTATTATGAACAATCCATAAAGTTAGCAAAAGGGGTTTTAAAATTAAATTTATTTTAAATAATTTACATTATTTTTTCCCCATTTCACTCACAACATAAATTATTTATTTTTAAGGAAATAAGTAAGTCAAGACCACGTTCCAGCTCTCACGCATCAATGCAGTACTGTAAATGAAAAGAATCTTTGATTTCAAACAGAAATAGCCTCTGGTGCTCCCCAAGGACTGCAAGTACCACTGGGAATTCCCTCACCTGAGCTGTCTGTCTATGTGATAACATGGCCTTCCTACCCTCCCCTGGCCCCAGACATACCAAAAGGACTGTAGAAACACTAACAGTAGAATGTCTTTAACCCCACTTTCTGTCCCTGTCCCTGAAACGCTGCTGATCACCAGGCTTCCTCTCTCCTCTTTTCCTTGTGCTGTGCAGACGCATTAGAGATAAAATAAAGCCCTCAGTTGGCTTTGCATTTTTCAGCACAACTTACACAGCTTGGAGACTGGATGCGTTCTGCTCAGAAAGACTCCTTGTGCCTAGAAGTGTTGCAAATGTGTTTTATATACCAAAAGCGTAAACAAATAGCTCAATGAGAATCCTTACTAAACCACAAAGAGGGACAATACAAACATTTCAAAGCTTTGGTACACAAACACTGTATACAAGGAGGGCCAAAGCTAAAGAGAGAAGGAATCTGATCTTAAGTCTTCCCTGTTCCTTCCAATTTGCTGCCCTCTGAACTGCCCTTGCAAAGGCACCGCTTTCCTGCTCACCCAGCCCCCTGCGAACCTGCAGTTCTGTACAAGAGCGAGCAATGCTGTTTCTAACCCCATACTCTCTCCTCCTGGAGACACTGCAGGTCTGGCTATGTAAGACCATGTCAGCATGAGATTCCAACATCAGTCAGTATACATATATTGGAAAGGTTAAAAAACCCCAGAGGCTTAGCAGTTTCTTTGGTTATGTTGGGGTTTTTTTGTTGTTTTGGGTTGGTTTTGGGTTTAGGTTTTTTTGCAATTTAGGCTGACCCTTTTAGAACGTTACCATGATTATGTTTCACTTGTCTTCTGGAAACACTAACCCCAAGTCACATTAGTTTTAAGTTGATTAGATAAATAGCACATCATCTTTTAAATTTAAAAAACTTTTGTTTAAAAAAATAAATTATGTTTTCTAACGCAACATATTTAGCATGTACCAGGAAAACCAATAGTGTCTCCAGAGCATTTTGAAAAAAAAAAAAATGGGTTTTAGCACAATTTTTATAAAGAGGATTACTAGAAAGTCACAGGGTGAGATGATGTGATTTAGCCACGGATTTCTGTTTACCCATTGTTCTCCAGAGACATCTGCTTAACAGAAGCTGCAGTGTACTCTATCACTGAAAAATCATTTTTTAAAAGTTGTCAGTACCTTAGCCCTGCCAGAAATTCCATTACAGCATTGTAGTTGCCCATATTCCAGCAGCATTTTGCCACATGTACTAAATATGAGAAGACTTCTCGTTTCTCCTCCATAGAACCTGCGGTCAGGATCAGCCAGGTAACCCATGAGCTCACCTTGTAAAATAAAATGGACAGTACAGTCAGCCAAAGCAACATCACTTACAGGATTCATGCACACTTGATGGATAATGCAGGGGTTTTTTTGTTTCCTTCTGTCAGGAGGGTATCTATCAACATTCTACTTACACGTATGGCCAAATCACATATGCACTGCAAATGTACCTTAACATACAGACATACTCATGTTACAACAGTTAAATCATTAACTACTCTAGAAATATTTACATTAAAAAAAAATAATACTGTACCTTAATAAAAGATATTCTGAATATACATTCAGGCCCCAGAAGAAAATGGACAGCTTAAGGTAGCATTGATTTCTAAAGCTGCCAGAGAGATCTGCAGTGTAAATTCTCATTAGCACAGCTTACAAATCTCAGCCTCACACTGAATAACCCTTGTTCTTACAACATGGACAGTGACAGTTGATAAATGCGAATTTTTATTTTCGCTGGCTTACATAAAACTGGTAGTTGTATTTTATGTACAAATTTGCTAGTTTCTATATGCACTGGATATTTAAAATAATCCACATTACCTATTTGCAAGATCACAGGTGAAGTAAACAAAAAACCCCCACCTTCCTGAGTGTGACCATACTACCAACTTCTTTTTGGTGATCAATAAATGTCAGAATCAGAAATTATCCTTAGTATGTAATTCTGTTTGTATTTAAACAAATAAAAATCAAACCTTCATTTTATCAGTGTGCAGACTTTCTCTCCAGTTTATGTTCCCACAACATCCATAAAAAGTAGCTATATTTCACATGGAAACCTAATTTAAACCAACTGTTCCTTTTTACAATATGATTCCCCGGGGGCTTGATTTTTGTCATTGTGTAAACACTTGGGAAGCAATAAACATTATTTGTTTACTGAAACTGAGTTCCATTCTTTGGTCCTGAAGGATTCAAGTGCTTACAGACAATACCAGTGTGAGGACAGGCTTATAAAAATCAGAAAATGTTAGTTCACCCCTTAGGGGGCATAGACTTTTATCTAAAAAAATCAAACATTTGAAATAAAATGTAAATGTATTAGTACTAACAGCAAAAAAAAAAAAAAAAAAAAAAAACAAAAACTACATAGGGCTTCCATTTATGCAACTGTATACAGATGCAGTACTTTGAGCCTCTCAGTCCTGAGGGAGAACAGTCAAACAATATGAAAAATCTAAGTTAATATTTAATCTTTCTGACGCCCAAATCAATCAAGAACAATTATTGAGAAACATGGAGATCAGAAGACAAGCCATAGCTCCAACACATGCAATGTATATGTGTGTACCAAAAAATCCCACATTAAGACTGAATTCCTGAAGAAATTAGGTTACAAAATTATTCTGCCTGTAATGCGGTGAGGACGTACTCGGGAGTGTGTACCATGGGGATGCTCTAATGAAATGTGAAGATCAAGGGACAAAGGACCCATTAGGAACAGTGTTCCACCTGCTCTAGCCATCATTGAAAAATGTGGGTATGGAAGGCAAGAGCTGGAAGAAACCTGCTTCAAGTTTAGTGATAATTGAAAGAAAACAGATCAACTCCTGTTTCAGTAATTACTGTATGTTTTATAACTCACTTGTAACAATAGAAAAGATTAGGAGCTGATAGCGGGTACAGAGTTTTCAACAAAGGTAGAACAAGTACCAGAGTCCAACGTTGTGCACGTAAACATGCTGAAAAAGCTTTCCCAAATACAGCCTTAATGCTGCAGAGGCCACAACATAAAAATAAACAAATAAAAACTATTCATATTGGATACCTATACAAGACATAGCTAACCACTGCACTAGCTCTGAATGAGAATCTGAATTTAGCTAAAATTTTATTTGAAGTGTTCAACTGGTTATTCCTAAAATGTAAAAACTGAATCAACAAAGAAGTGCATACCTGAGAGCATGAAGGTATGGAAAAATACAAAAAAACCACCAGAGTACTGCATGACATGGGGGCCAAACGAGGGCAAAGCCAGAACAAAAGGTAATAAAATAAATGCATTTAAAATATCAGAAATTGTGAAACAGAACAGTTAAACCTGTGATTCAAGGTTGGCATAGATTTGTTTGTGTATGCTGGAATAAAATTATGTATTGTATTTGGATACGATTCCCATTTTCCAGAAATGGCTCCGTTAGGGAATGCAAACACTAAACATGTAATCTCACAAAAAAATTTTAATATTTATCTGGTATGAAATACCAAGTGTGGCAAGGACAGTTTGATTAATATGTGTTCAAACATTTTAAAGAATAATCTAATTTTAAACTGATCTGTTTTAATCTAAGATAGTAAAGATGTAATGTTAGGAGAAAACAGTATCAAAATTGATCAAGAATGTCTAAAAAGGCAAATGAATTCAGACTCCCCACTAAAAAGCAACCGTGAAACTAGGACAGGCACTTGTTGAAATTTTATTTAGTAGAGAGTTTAGGACTGCTGTAAACAGTTATGATGAACCCTTACAAACACTCTGTAAAAGCAAACAAAAAATGATGAAGGTCAGCATGAACAAGTCTTTGCAGCCTCGAGATGGCGTATGTATATGTAAGAGCAAAATAAAGGTGCAAAAGACAATAGTCTGCCATAATCTTACGCTCACTCCTCTTGCATGACACGAACAGGAGTTACAGGATGAATACAAAACATTTTAAAGATCTTTCACTGAATAAGAAGGAAAAATAAAGTGTCTGAATCTCTAAATTTTAAAACAGAATGGGCAAAGGCAGGTAAAATGGATTGGCCAGACTCAGGGGATAGAACTGATCATCTAAAGATACTACCCACTCCTGAAAAATAATGAACATGCCTGCTTTAGAAACTTTGGTATTTTAATTTTTCCTGGAGATCAGGAAAAGTGTGAGGAGCAGGCTGGGATACTTCAGTCAGATGCAGATACTGGAACATTTCACTCATATTATTTTACGCATTGATGAAATTAAGAATGAAACAGAATTATTCCTCTACATATGCTATAGACTGTTTTGAGTTATGGTTCTTTTATGTCATATCTAGCAGTAGCCAGGAGTATAAATTGGCCTTTCTGGTGGTTCTGAATACCATCAGGTCTCCATAAAGTTTTTCTATGAATTATTCAGGGACTCTTGGTTGATTAATCTGAATGCATCATACAGCACCCAGAAAGGGAGATTATGGACTTCTCAAAATGCACAGTAGCCTGGAATCCTAAAACTGATTTCTTTGAAGGTTTCATCAGTCTGAGACTAGAACAGTGATGATTAAAATGCAACAGTACTGTCAGCAAGAGAGAGCAGAGGAAAGGAGCTGTGAACAAAGTTCATCTCCTTTTGTTTAGTGAGGTTTTTTGCTGAATGCTGTGTCTAACATCTGCAACAGCTTTTCTACTCATAACTTTTTTTAGTGAAGACAGCTGCTGGAAAGGGAAGAGAATTCAATCAGATAACAGAGCTGAGGGGGCATTTCCCCAAAATTAAATGTGGTCCTGGGGCCCAACTAGGAAACAAACACAGAATTAACAACCAGAAGCGTCAGTTATCCACTTAAAATGCCATGGAGGATTTTTATTAATAGAAGTTTTGAAGGTGGGAGATCTGGTTGAATCAATAGGCTTTAAAGGAGCAGAAAATCAAAGCTGAACCTCAGCTGACTGAGCTCACTTCCCAGCTCTGAACTCCCTGAAGATTCAACTGCAGATTCAACTGAAGGATCACGAAGAGCAATATTCCAAAGCTCTTTAGTAAATGCATACTGGAACAGCTTGGGTATGGCATTAATTTGAGCTCATTACTCATAAAGGCCCCAGCTAAAATGAATTATGTAGAAACAACACTGAAATGCAGGTAAGTTGAAAGGACTGTGACCTTGAGGAAAAATCACGTATGACAGCTTAGAGGAAACTTCAGTATATTAATTAAAGCATACACTCACATTAAGCAATACCCAGTAAGCATACTCTTGAATTTTGTGTTTAATTGATAAAAATGTGAGCAGTCCAGAGTATATCCTCAAAGGTATGCCTCTGCAGGAGCCACCGACATTCTCAAATGACTGTATAGCTGCCACTGGATCCCCAAAATACCTGATAATGCACATACTACATTTTTGATGCCAGGGATGCATAAGCTTCCTCTGCACAGATGGCATTCAAGACATAACAAACTTCAAAATCTTAATTCAAATGGAAGTTCAGAAATGGGATTTCTCAGATGCTGTCTGTGTACACCTGAGCTAGATGCACCTCACACACACAAAGTGAGAACAACTCTGTATATCTACTTATTTCTCAGTGGCAATGGAATTCACCTGGAAGTTGAATTCAAAACCCAGTTTCTTCCACTTTGGCAAGCATGTAGTGCAGACACTATTTTGGAGTGGCAGTTTCTCTGTCACCAAAACCAGGTGTGATCTCTACCTCCAAAAGGGGTTTTCTAGCAGAGGGAAGAGAGCAAAGCGGAGTTCCATCCTGGCAGGCTCTAACTTCTGGACACTTCAGCCAGTTAGATGCAGAACAGCGCTTCCCCTTCCAGGAGTTCATCCTTGGTTGGCTTGCAGAGCCACCTCCCCATCTGCACCACACCTAACCTGAGGGTGAAGTGCCACCAGGGAGCCAGCTGCCCCATTATCAGGCTGCCAGCAGCACCAGGGCTTTACAGCTCAGGCAATGCCTGAACCAGCTAGCTCTGGGACCACAGGCAGCACACCCCAGCCAAAAGGGTATGCAGCAGGGGCTGTGCCAAGGAGATCAAAATACACTGCAAGTTTTCCTCAGAATGAGAAGTAACGTTTTTTGGGCCAAGCTTTTGTGTTAGATAGCACTTAAACATCACATCACAATCTACATATCAACACGTTAGTAATTTTTTCCTTAGTCTACTTTTTTTTTTTTCCACACTCAACTTACACAGTTCTGTTTACGTAACTCATTTCAAACTCCCTTCAGAACAGAAATCATCACAGCAAACCTATAATTAGATTTCCGTTGCACTGCTGATGAGTCTGAAAAGTATGAGAAAATGTATCCTGGCTTCATTACTGTAACCCACACGATGGCAAGACACAAGGAAAGTCATAAATTAAAACACAATCCACTTAAACAAGTTGACAATAACATCCGTCTTTTCATTCAGATGGATAAAAATTAGTGTCCTTTGGGGTTACTGTATACTAATATTAAGTAAATATGTTAATGTATGTAAATAATTACTAATATTAAGTAAAAAAGCAAAATCAAATCGAACAGATACTTAGTTAAGATGTAAATATTTTCTGGTGCCACAATACAGAGAAGCACTGACAACACTGTGCTGAATTAATTTTAGATACATTGTAAAGTACCCTTATTTAAAATTTTCAGAAGTATAGGAGCTTCCTTCAAATCCGAGTCTGAGCACAAAGGATCTGCATCACATTTGCAGGCAATGCAAACTGTAGCTGAGCAATGATCTCAAGCATAGTAGTACAGTAAGATTTGTAGAGTTTTAGGTTCTTTTGCAATTATCTTTTTATATCACCTCTATTTTAACTGCACTAAAATCTATTCAAACTTTTTTAAAGGGTTTTAGGCTTATCTTACTTTGGTCAAAGTTTTCAAATGAGTTCAAGTTAGGTATTGCTACTGCATTTGGGAAAGGCATAACAGCATTAATCTTCAAACATACTGTGAATATTTTTGAGTCAGTTACTGAGTCTCATTCAGTGTTTCAACTCACCTAACTTGGAATAATGATAGACCTTCATTTAGGACAAACATTCCTTTTTCAGAACATCACATTCCTAGAAGGCTCCAGACTTCTGTTCTGATTTTCAGATTTCCCTTTTCATTTGTATAATGAATAATATACTTTCATATTTATATATATATATTATATTTTTATATATTTATAAAGAAAATGTAAGTTCCTATAAGTCAACTGTCAGAATTAATAGCAGGAATATATTTATTTAACCTTTTATTTATTTAATTATTTAGCATTTTATTAACAAAAATTAAACCCACCCTAAACTTTTAAACACAGAAAATCTATATAAAGCATTAAAAAACATATAAAAAATAAAAACATTAAAAAAATAATGTAAGCCTGGTTTTGATTACCTTATCTCTAAACTACCACTGATTTAGCCATGTATATATGCAGGCAAACATCTGCCAATTTATCAGGGGCAGGATATAGCTTGTTACTGATGCTCAGCTGCTTTTACTAATAAAATATGAAGGACATAAAAGAGACACCCATGATGGAACTTGATCCTCAAGGTCTGGCACATGACCTTAAAGTCCTTACAAGCATGAACTACAGGACTGTTTACCATTTAGTCTATGCGAATCCTGTTCCATGCAGTACACAGGATGGAACAGTGCTTAATGCATGCTGAATTAACAATTTACTTTACTTTTTCTTCTTTTAGTCTTCTAATACTCCAGATTATAATAATTCATACATATATAAAATTATTTACTATATTTAGCTGCTAGAGAATGTATTCCGTGATTAATTTTTTAATGGGAATTAATTTATTATTCATCTTTTACCAGAATATAAATGCAGAGGTGGTATTGAGGAAGAAAACATCTGTTAAGAATCTCCAGCTGTGAAGCCCAGTGTTTTGTCATTTGTACTGTTTTACACTAATTTCCCCAGCTCTTAACTTTATCAGGCTTTTACAGCAATTCCCAAGCTACATACTTCAGTGGGTGATGCTACATGGAAGAACATGTCTTCTATTTTTATATCACATTTTTTAGGAACTTCATAATCCTTGAGAAATGCAGCTTTCAGAGGTGAAATTAGCAAACACAGCTGTCTACCTGAAGTTTAACACTTGCGATTGCTAGTAAGTAAAATAAAACCTTTTGGCTTACCACAAAGTAAGATTACAATACATACCTTCTCTAACACCTAACATAAAAATTATCCATGGATATCTTTCCATAATAAATTGTAGCTGATTTAAATACTGCCTACACTACAGGAAGCAAGCAAGCAATTCTAATACTGATATAATAAAGTATGTGTATGAAAAATCTCTGGATGGAAGACAGGAAGCTGATTTTTCAGGTATCCAAAAGGATACCTGACAATCTGTAACCCATTTAACAAAGCCATTCTGGTTTTAATGACTTTGATAAAAATCAAGAAATTTAAGTAAAATCTGAAGAACATGAAAAATCTATGAAAAAAAACCCAAAATAAAACAACAAACGTTCATTGGATATCATGCAGTATTTATGGCAAGAGGGAAAAACATACATTATCTTGTTTAAAAGCAGAATTCTTTGGGTATCAGTGTACTCTGACTTCTCCCTCTCTAAAAAAAAAAAAATTAAACGCACCTTTCACAACCTGACAAAGTCTTTCTACAAAGTAAAAGTGTTGTTGAGGGATATTATTCTTACAAAACCATAAGGAGCAGATTCATATTTATGAGGCTTTTTAGAACACGAGCAGTGTGCAGCATTAGCACTAACAACTGGCTTCCTTTGTATTGCTAACTGTGCACAAACCCATCAAGTGCATACTGATGAATGTAAGAATCACAGTATGTAACACAGAAGAGGTTTATTTTACATGGGCTTCACTGAAGTTTCATTATTAAAATTTTTGGGGGCTTGGTATAATATGCAACAATTCTACAGATGCATTTTTAAAATCTGAGAATTTCAAATTGCCTAGCTTATGAACAGATGGTTCACTTTATATGCTTGAGTAAAATTATATAACCTCACAAAGAACATTTACCATTTTAAATCTGATTAAACACTATTCCAAACAAGGACTGGAAACAGTTTGATATTTGTACAAACACAATCTTTTTTAAAGGATTATGCAAACCCATTTAGGCATTGCAAAAAAATGCTGAACTAAGAGACAGAGTGCAATATTTATTTACATTCCATTATTTCACTAAAATGATACGTCCCTGTTTTGCTAGTGGGGGTTTAAATTTGTGTTTCGAATGAAAACGAAGAAAGCTTACAAATTTAAACCATTAAAAATAAAAATATCATTAGTGTCCTAAATAGCTACATTTTAAATTAACTTTATTGACTACAAGAATGACTTAGTGAATGATGAAAACACCCCAGCAGCAGTGCTATACCTGAACAGTTCAAATATTTTTACCTTCTTAGCTTATTTTTGGGCAATTCAATCTTAAAAAAAAAAATCACCTTATGTATTGAACCTCTTATTCTGCATTTTCAGTTCCATACTGGGACTACCTTCAGACAGCTGTTTGAATGATATTTCAATTTGATACAACTTTAAATCTAAGACATTACAGTTGCTTTGTATGCATACTGAGCATGGAAAATTAAATGCTTCATTTTGTTTTAAGTTTTTATTGTTTTTCTTTTACTTGAAGCCGTGGCCAGAAAAATCAAGTTACAAGAGACTCTTTTCATGTTTATAGAAAGCAATGCTTGAAGTTACTTCAAATGTTTATATAAACATAAATGTTTACTATGTGTACATTGAACATGTGTTTCTGCAGTTGCTTTGCTGGCAAGAGGCAGAAGTGTGGCTGGGAGTAAAAACCGTAAGTGTGCAAGAGTCTGGGTGGGTAAAGATATAGAAAAAGGAAAAGGTGCTCAGAAAGACTGTGGCATACCATAAAGGTATCATATTGAGCAAGGATCATATCGCACTCGCATTAAAGTAGTACAGGAAACTCATAATAGCATACAGGAGTCAAGAAAAGAACTGAATGGACAAAGGCACAGTAGGCAAAAAGGAGAGATGGAAAAAAGTATGTTGTTACAGTTCTCAGGGTCTAAAACACACTTAGGTACCATTTTCCTAATCTCTTCCCAGCTACCAGGGCTCTACTAACTCTGCAGAATCTCCTTAGTATTTCTCCCACAGTTTCTATACATCTATGAAAACTAAACTTCTGGCAGTCAGTGCTTTCTTAGACCAGAAAAATAGTTTACTACTATCACTACCATTATTATGTGCACAGTCTTAGAGAATCCAAAAGCCAAAAGTTTTGCAAAGCTGGATGTTACTGTAATTCACTCTTGTGAGCTAATTCAGAATCAGCTTCTAATTACACTGAGTAACAGGAAAGAATATCTGTCTTCAGCTTGATACACTGCCTTGCTCTGACAAGACTCTATGATCAATTTGATATTATTAGAAGCAAATGAAATATCAACTGTGTCTCACTCATGAGTACATGTTGTGCCCAAGTCTCCACTATCATATAACTATAGTTTTAATCAAACTTTAAAAGACTATGGGCTTTATTTATAGTTGGTGATACTGAATGCACATAGCCCAAAATCTTAATCATAAATAAAACTGAATAGCAAAATACTTTCTAATTATCCATGTACATGTGGCACAGGCTAAAAGCCTAAAACATTTTAGAAGATGCGAAATATCTACAGGTGGATTTGCTTCTTCCCACTCCTGTAAATCTGAATTTATTACTGAATCAAAGTTACATTCTATAAACTGCCACATGTAACAGACACACAGGTTTTTCTCCAAATACATCTGGCTTAGTACTGTATTTATCCTTATTTATACAGGGATACTATGCATCCTTAAAACATACTGAAAGATTCTTCTCCACCTGAGAAAATTTAGAGATGTTAATTCTTACATTGCAACACTTCCAAGTTTGGATCTATACACTTTCTAAAAATACAGAAAAAGTCCATCATTTTAAAGAAGGCTTTCCTTACTGTCTGCTGGCAATAAAACCAGAATCAGAACAAACTTAGAATACCGTACCAAACTTATTTCATAAAAATCTTATTTAGTCACCTGTGTTGAAAATTCGAACCAAAAGCATTCAGAGTATCTGAAACAATGTTTTCATCAAAACATTTACAAAGTAACAGAATTACTGACACTAACAGCATGGAAACAAAACAACTTGTAAGATCAAGATGTATAACACAAACAAAACTTCAGGTCAAATATGTTAAAGGGACAGAAATGTCATTCTCTTTCTCCAAGATCATTTGAAACCTCAGGCTGTTCCAAGAAGAAAATGAGGGGAAAAAACATTCCATTATTTATCTTCCAAAATGAAGATCCATTCATTTTAGTGCCCAATTTTCCTACAATACATCAAGTAAAAAATGAAATTATTTTCCATGTTTTCACTTTCTCCTTTAAATGCCTTCTGAAATATTACAAAGATTTTTTTGTCACATTTTCTATACAGTACAGAGACAAAAGGTCAAAACACAGAAACTTTATGACAGCTGAGATTACAAAGTGCCATCCTAAATATCAGGATGACCGCTGGGTCAATTAAAGTTTAGGAAGAAACCTGGGTTTTAAAAACATAGCAGTTAAAACTTTTTCCTTTCAGTAATTTAACTTCTCCTTGGATTTTGTATATTTGTTAAATATGATGTAAACCTCAGGATTAAGGAACAACTGAAAAAAGCTGCGTTTTAATTGCAGTATTGTAAAAGAACATTTCTGATAAATAAAGTTCCAATTCCAGCCACATTTAAATATCTAAGATTGTGCATGCACTGCCTAGAACAGCTGTGGATGTAGGTGCATACAATATAATTTCCCTCTCCTTTTTCTCAAATTCAACAAAATTCCTGGTTTGGTTTTCAGTGTTTAATGCCACCCTATTACATTACTCCAACAAGGGGATAGATTGGATATGTTCTTTACATCAGAATTAGCACCTTTCTAACTGCAGGGCACCAGAATGCATTTCTTCTTAAACAAACCTATTTATTTTCATTAATTATGAAATATGTGTATTTCAAATCCAGTGGGAGCATGTATCATTTCTCTCAGTTCTGTTCTCCTCCTTAAATACATGGTAATTATTACATAGTAATCTATATTCTTTCTGCAGTGCAGTAAATAATAACAGCAATTTGGTAATACCTTTCATCAGCATCTCTCATCCTTCTGTGGTTATCCAAGATTTTTAACTTTTCCTTTTTCAAGTCTACTGCATCTACTCGACATGTTGAAAAAAAATCTCTAATTCTTTGATTATTTTTTAATTTATTTTTAGTTTTATGAACTATTTCTTGAACACTAGTGACCAGGCTTTCTATAGCAGCATTATAGAAATCATTTAAACTTCAGTGGCAATCTTCACCATGACTATCATCTTTTTGTAGTACCTCTAGGGAAGCAAAAACTGAAAAAAACATGTCTATATATGTAAACACTACAAATCTTTAGTGACTGGGCTGTCATATGAACTTCCACCTGTCTGAAAACTCCATCAGACAGTAAATCCTGCAAACTGCAACATTAGCAGGTTGTAAGATTCTTATTTTCCTGTGAAAATTTTATTTCCCTGTGAATTTCTGTACAGACTTGAGAGCTGGAATGACGCAAAACTTTTAATACACAAATGAAATACAACCCGAGAACGTATTCCACCCTATTCTGTGGGATTCAAGCAAATAATTCATGACTGACCTTTTTCACAATGTATTTTTGAAACAAGTCATTGGGTGTTCAAGCCCTTTATCACGGCAGCCACCTTGATTAACACACTAGGTAATAAACTGATACTTGGAAACCCATTACAAGAATAAACACAGGGAAATACATAATGCCGAGGTCCCCTCTGGTAAATATCTAGAGTAGTATGCTCTCAAGTATGGGCTAAGCCATAACCACGCTCTCTTAAACAAAGGCAGTTTCCCAGCCTCGGCAGCACAGGATTTGCCAGTTGCGTATTTGTGCTACTGTTTGTGGAGTGTTTGACAGTAGCTTTAATCCCTGCTATCCAACTTTCATGTCTCTACAGTATTTACACTACTACAAGTTTTTTCTCATATTGTTGACAGTCAAAAGAAAAAATGTATACATGAAGATGATCTAGAGTGCTATGATTTCCATCTTGTGTGAATATTAATAAAGGTAATCTATTTCTCCAGTCTTCATTGTTTATTTTTGAAGAAACAAAAGCCACTCAGTTATCGGTTTCAACCAATGCCTGTGACAAAGAAAGGTATCTCCAGCTACAGTACGGTTCCTCGCTGTACCTCTGACTTTAGGGTGAAAGCACTCTCTAAAGCCACGCAATACAGGGCACGGTGGGCAATTAGCACAGCTCCCAGAGGTAAATGAACTGTGCCTCTTCCATTCTATAGAGGACTCAGTCCACCAACACCCTTGAGCAGACACTGACATTATGACAACTATGTTCAGATTGTTGCAGGTTAAAAACAAAATGCGTGGCTCTTCAGACAAGGTGTGAGGAGGCTGTAGAAAACCTGCCACAGAGATAGCAACAAAGGAACTCTCCTAAACATTTAAGTTGGTTACCTTGCCTTAAAGCAGGAATAGAGCTCCTGTTGGGGGTGGGGTGAGGAGGAGTGGAAAAACAAACAAGCAAGGGTCAGAAATTAGATTTATATCACCTATCATGACTTATTTTTTGCATTGCCACTTGGTAACACCAAGATACTGGTTAATGACTAGCTGGCCAAACCTCCATTCAACCTTTGCCAAAGAACCAGCCAGCACACTCACTTCAATGCAAAGTCCTTCTGGCCTGAGGCACAACCACTTTTTTCTCCCTGCTTGTTATTTGTGATGCAGATTTCTCACTATATGCTTTTTAACTTGGTTTCTGAGGGTTTTTTACTCCTTTTTACACTTATCAGCTCCTCTCATCAGGCTCACAACACTGATCTCAGAACAAGAGAAACTGACAAAAGTATATTTCCATTGTCATACTAAGAGACCAAATAATTTTCAGAAATATTGCAAGACTCCCAAGATGTTAAAACCAGGTACAGATACAACGAAACACTGATGTTAGCAAAAGCTCCAGCTACTGTCATCCTGCCCTTCTACAGACAAAAAAATTTAGGAAGTGTTCCTGATGGATCATCAGCACTATGTGATCACTGAATCACTTCCAGTACTTTAAGTCAAAACACCTTACCCAGCTAATACAGCAAAAGAAAATGCACATTACAGGCTTCATCCAGTGTTAGACAGTGCACGCAGTATTACAGGCTGACCACTCACCATAAGTGCTTTCTCCTGTGTGAGTTTTTCCTGTACCTTTTAGCTCCCATTGAGGTCTAAATTCTGTAATTCTTATTAAGCAACACTAACCAATAATAAATAGAACAGTTTAAACAAACAGTTGGAAGATATTCATACTCTATGTATCTCACCAGTAACAGTATTTAAATCATTCACATCTAGAAAATAACAGTTTTGCATCAGCCAACACATTTAAAGTATAAGGGAACCACGTGATGTTTCCCAGTATCTACAGCTTGATCTTGCACTCTGCAGTCAATGGGAGTTTGCAACCTGAGTCATGAATGGGGATTCTGGGAGTTACTGGAATATAAGTAGTAAATACTAGTAAAATTCATCTCAATAAGACCAATTTTACCACCTACCTTTCACTTAAACTCACTTTTTAGATTGTTTTAATAATTTGAAAATATTTTCATCTTCATTATTTTTGTTAATTTATTTTATAATACTCCAGCAATGCCATGCAATCTAAGCTTCCATGAAAATGTCAGTATTTTTCCTATTAAATAAAGAAGTTCCTTCATGTCAGAAAACAGCAGTTATTGGTGTCATTTTAAACACGTGTTATAAAGTGTTCCTTATAAATACGTAGTCAGAAAAATTACTAAAAAGCATATTGCTTTATGAAAAATCCTCTATATACTATAATTGTTCATGTAACAGCATAATGGCATGAAATTATTTTTTTTCCCATTATGTATCAGAAGATTGTCATCCTAAAAGTCATTCTGTCTCCCACATTATAAATACACTTCAGTATTTCTATAGGCAATGCCAAAAAAATCAGCCTGTGCTCACTGACTTTTGCCAACAAAAGCATGACTCTTTGCACAAGAATTTTTTTGCCATTTATAAACAAAGACATTTTGAAAGTTCACGCTTGTGATTGGCTATGGCAACTGATACACTCCATGGCAAGATAAAGCAGATAGTGATTTATAACAAGGAGTAAATACACACAATAATTCCATTTAAACATATAACATTATGTTTAAAAAAAGGTATGCCAGATTACACTTAAAATTATCCATTGCACTAAATATTATATAATCTATGCACCAGATATTCAGGAATTAATTCAAGTTATATGAAAAATTATCCTGTGGTACTACCAAACAAGTAATGCCAAACTACAAAAATTACAAAGTCACAAACCTTTAACATTAAAAGATAATGTTGACTATTTCACCAGAAGGCAACTCTAATGCTAAAATTCTCACTGATGTAGAATAGTCTCAGGCATTTCTGACATGGCTTTCATTTCCACCACCTGCTTGCTCTTCAGTCCTGTGACTGCTTGGTGTCAGAACACAGGACAGTCAATCTTATTTGCACAGCTAACTGCAAACAGTCCTAACAAACTGCTCTGGCCTCGCACATCACCAGGCCATCCTAGAGCTTGACCACTTCACCTTTTTCCCACTGCCCTCACTATAGTGATGACCGTATGAGAAACACCACAGGGAGGAGAACCCTCGGTAGGTCAGCAGCTAAGTTTTCCTAAATACATTAACTACAGCTAATTTAAACAATCTTTAGGCTCTGTCTAAAGACTGAATATTGTAGTTGCAACTTTTATTTATGCTCCCATAATATAATCAGGTGAGAGAAGCCAACATGTTTACACTATTTGAGTTCCTAAATCACTTTGAAACGCGCTAAATACTCAGACACTGATTCTTACTTGCCCAGCAAGCAGGAATTTCACTGGGGGTTAATACACATTCTACCTTATCTACTTAATTTTATGCTGTCTTTTTGTTACCTGCACAATTTTCATCTCTTACTAAAGCATAAGAACACAGTGGATAACATACCAAAAGAGCCTAAGCCAAGACTATCTTCATTTTATTCCACTTCTAAGAATGTACAAACCACTAACATTGCATGTGGTTCACACAAAAAAGGAAGACACAAATTATTCCATTTTTCTGCAGCTAAAACCTGAGGTTTTATTTGGGCAGGGGGTGTGTGTGTGTTTACTTTGGGGTTGGGTTTTTGGGGTGGATTGGATTTTCTTTAGTTTTCTCAATCTTTGATCAATTTTCTATCAAATTCATCAGAAGATCACCTTACTAAAAATAAAGTAAGATCTTAGTAAAGAACACACGATTTGGCTTACGGGAACATGTCATGACAAATGACACTTCTTTGTATAACAACACTGAAGACACACACAGTAATTAAATAAATAAATAGTGCAGATTAAATAACTAAATAGTGTAGTTATACAGAACACAGACACTTCCAGCTTATAATATTTCTGTGCTGACTCCTAAGATCATGCTTAGTCTACAAAAGCCCGAAACAAATAAATAAAACTCCAGCTCCTGAATAAAATACTAAGCTGACTGGAAGTATACCCCATACTGTCAGTACAAATACAAAGAAATACAAGTCTGTAATTTTTTTCCTCCTGTTTACTTTATAAAATGCAAGAAAAACTGAAGTTGCAGTTTTCCAAACTCACTGAACAAATTGGTCACATAACTCCTACTCAGTTCAGTGGAAGTTATTTAGCTAAATCCCCTGGTCATCTTAACTTACGTTTTCAAAATCTGTCATTACAGCTAAATTAAGCTCTGAGCGATACAGGAAATAACTAACACACAAATCAGGTGACAACCCTTATGAAAAGTAATGTAAATGTTTTGTCTTACCTCATTAAACCTTGTCACAAGGTCGTCTACAGCATTACGTTCGCCATTGGGAGAAGAAAGAATAGTGGCAGATATGGAAGCTTTAATGGATGGCAGCTTGCTTTGACATTCAGTATTACCCAAATCCCTGGTTAAAAAGCAGAGGTAGTCAATGGGTAAGACTTTCCGGTAGAGCTCCTGCTCCTGCTCAGTCAGAATGCTGGCAACCTCCTCCGGGAACTGGATGAGGTGCTGCAGTTCGATCAGCTCTCTGCTGATACCAGCCACATTGGAGGGAAGGACGCCGGAGCCAGCCATAGATGTACACGCTTGACGTTCTAAAACAAAACAAAAGAAAAAATTATTAGGTTTCACCTTTAACTTTTGGACCGGGCTGTGCAAAAGCAAGACAACTCGTTCCTTTTCTTCTGTTCAAGCGTTCATTCATTTACTCAGCAGCACACTATATTTAAACAACCCAACACGTTCTTTTAGTCCAGGTCTTTCTGCATATCTCTGTATCTAGTATAAGCTAGATAGCAGGTGACTGGGGCTTCTGAGGTTGTTAAACTACTTGCCAAAACACAGCTGCTTCCTGACTTCTCCAAATGCCTGCTTCCATTACCTGCAGTCTTGTCAAAATTCCAAATATAAGATCATCTGGGCAGCACGTGGCTCTGTTTTGCCTCAATATTAGAGTACATGGTACAAAGGGGTTTGAGGCCTTGACCGCGGGATCAGGACTCTACTGCCACAAGAAGTGATGTATAATGATCACATAAAACCCATGTGAGTCAGCCTATTTCTTCATATTCCTTATGCTACAAGATGCAATTTATTTGAGCTCACTGCATCGTGAAACTAAATGTTTGAAGTTACAAATCATTTTTCATTCTTCTGGGAAAATGCATATATTCGGGAATGTTCTATCCATTATTACAAAACATTCATGGTAGTTTTATAATATCCTAGCAGTGATGCTTCTTTAAAAATAAAACTTTTCCTAAGAAGGAAGAAGCCAAGCTTTGTAAGACCATGTGGAAAGCCTGAAACATCAACACAATGATTCCAAAACAGTATGAGTCTTCTGACTAGATAAGTTTAAAATGGGTTCTCTGAACAATACTTTTTCAAGGATTACTTAAATGTATAAACAGTCATAGTAGTGGATTCTGTACTCTTCTTTCCCAGGAAGAGGAATTTTTTTTTTTTTTTACATTGTTCACAAAATATCTTCAGACATTTTTTTTGCATACATAATGGAGGTACATTCCAGATCTATCTTTTACTTCAACTTTTTAAGTATCAATAAACTCTCATTTCATAGAGGGAGCAAACATTCTTTCTGTTCTCTAAAAAACCCCAAGGTCATAATGACTGATTACAATTCATTCTCTTACAATAAACAAAATATGCTACATTAGGTTTCCCTTGCTACATTCATTTCATGCAAACTCTGGTATCAATCAATGGGAAATTAAAAGGACATAAAATTGCCTTTTCTACTAAAAGTCAACAGATAAGTTACAGCAGTCCTAAAATAAAGCCTTTGGGCTAACAGAACCTGTTGAGAAATTTTTGAACACATAAAAGGCTTCTGAAAGAGCCAAAAAGTAATAGTTTCTAATTGTTACTAGTGAGGAAAAAAGTAATGGACTTAATCTGCAGCAAGCAATATTCTGGTTACATAGTGAGGAATGGTATAACTAAGGCTAGTGAAGTATTGCTGTACAATATCTGCAGTTATCAAGAAATCTCTGCCACTGAAACTCCTGCAAGAAAGATCACAGGAAAAAAAGACAGTTACGAACACATGTTGACATGTTGATCCTGTTTTGGGCTGCAGGTGAAGTGCAATGAGCTTCTGCGTTTCCTCTCAGTCTCGCTTGCTTTGATTCTACATGAGACCCCAGTTGTTTTCTGCTTCAGTCTGTGTGGAACAACTCTGAAAGGCTTCACAAGAAAAAGCTCTTAAAGCTCAATTGCACTGTCCTTGACTTCGCAACAGAACATAAGCTTACAGCAAAGTAAAAACAATGCAAAATATAATGTTCATGTACTATTGCATGGACTGTAAATCGGCACAGTGCTTTGCATGTACAGTATTTGGTAACTACAGTTATAAAAACCTTATATGTATCAATACAGTAGGAAAGGAAGGAGTAACTCTACAAGGAGCATGCCCAGTCCAATAGCGACTGATGGAAGAGAGATCACACACAAGTGAACATGGGCTGTTCCCCAATGCACTGCTTGCTGATGAGATTTAGGGGTGCATTTTCAGTAATTCACCCACATTCATACTTCCAACAGATCTATATTCCACATTGTCTCAGAACTCCAGCTTTGCTCAAAGACCTCAAAAACTGGCAAAGATTGACAGCGAATTTACAACAGGCTAGAGCACTGATCACGATCTTTTGCATACCACACTACCTAAGTAAAATTCAGGCTCCATTGATTACAGCCTCCCACATCTAAGAGCAAGGCTCAAACTACTCCAGTGACCAGAGGTAAGAAAGTGCCTCCACAGTGTATGTCCGGACTGCCAGAAACTACTAGGAATATCTCATTCCAATGTTATTTCACTAGACTGACTGCCCATTGATCAAGTCCAGCAGAAAGCTAATGCAGGGATTTTGAAAGCCTTTAATGAAAGTACTGTTAATGAAACCATCGTCACCCATAATGCAGGCTTCACAAGCCAGCTTCATTCTAACAGAAAAAAGAAGCTTTCAAAAAGAAAATCTTCTTTGCGGAAGCTAAGCCAAGATGATTCAAGTCACAGGCTAAACAAGATCAGCCACTGGTGTTGCTGGATTTCGAAGACGACAGAAAATAAATCAAACTCTCCCCGATTCAAAAAAACTGAATTTCAAACTAGGAACTAAACAAGCACTGCATCTTTAATGTAAGAGCACATGGAACAAGCTGCTGCAGCAAGAGTGCAGCTGATATCAAAGGAGAGGTGCACAGACCAAACAGAATTATGAAAGTCACAGCTCATAGCTAAAGTATGGATATAAATACTGAAGAAATGGAAATATAACTTATTTCTGTTGACTGTTTCTACACCTATAAATATTTCTTTTATCCATAATTCATATCTTTGCAAAGCTTGGTTGTTGACATATTTCACCTCTCCAGATTCTTATTTGTTATCTTTCCTCATTCCAGTTTTTTTCTCTTCTGTGTTTTATCACAGAAAATCCAGGATCCTCATTCTCAGCTTCACCATCCTCCATGATTTACACTCTGCACAAAAATCTACTCCTTTTACTTTCTTTTTATTTGCCTGTACCAAGCTAGTCTTTTTCTTGGACTATATTTTGTCTCTTTTTCATGTCTAAGACTTCTATCATTTTTCACACCAGTAACTGATCTACACCTCTCTGTTTCTGCTATAAAACTCCCTAACCACTCTCATCCTCGAAGTCCTCTAGCTTTGTATTGTCATTTTATGTTCTTCAGGAAATAGATCTTATCTTTCTGTGCTTCAAAGAAAGACCAGGTCCTTAGATTAACTTGCAGAAGGGAACTGCTTTCAGGCCAAAATCACAGTGAACTCTGTTATGGTTAAGGCAGGATACAGTCCTCACTAAAATTGGGTGCTGCTGCAGTGAACCATATTATTCTTTGTGCTCTACCACATCCAGTTAATGCTAAAGTTAGTAGAAGAAAACGAGGACCCTGACTATTCATTTGCAAGTGTCTAAAACTGGAATTGATAGCTTTGCTTATCCTTCTGATAAACAACTGAAGCACATAACCTTTTAAATAGCAAGCACTGCTTTTATTAGTCAAAACAAGATAACCTCTGCCTAGCTTTATAAAAGGACTCATGGGTTGACTTAATCATTGCTGATACACATGGCAACAAAAAGGTCTTATCTCCTCTAACAAAAGCATAATCTGTTTAAGAACGGGAGAAAAATACAGAATGCTTGCTTCAGGATACTATTCAGCCTAGGCTCATCATAAACTCTAAAAAACACTGTCTCAAGAACTATTTTTTTTTCTGTAAGGTTTAGTATATTCTTCTATCAACAGATTAACTTCAAATTAACTCAACCTTTATTACTATAAACTTAGAATTTTGGTACATCTTGTATATGTATAGGCTGTACAAAGCTATATTGAAAAATTTCAAGTACGCAAGTATGTAAAACTATCTGTGCATTTTTGTGTCTGTATACCAAAAAGTTTCAAGACAGTCTTGAAAAACTGTTTTCCTGGCGTTTTCCTCTATTGAACCATATTGTTCATATTTGCTATATAAGCCAGAGGTCAATTCAGTACAATATGAAAAACAAGGAGTTCACTTTAAAGAAAAAAGCAAATAGACTTTTCTAAATAAAACTATGAAAAGGTACTGCTAGAAGGCTAGTGTTAATTATCTGAAATCATTCATAGGCTTTTTCCACATTTGTATGTTCTTAGCTGTGACATGTGATACATCATAACAATAAAAGCAAAATTATCTGTACGTTTACCATATTTGCTGTAGAAGTAAAATTTAAAGGTGCTTACTTATTAAATTTTATTTCATCATGCACACAGATAATTAATACACAATATGATATATATATAAATGTTGGGCTGCTGCCACCCATTTTCTCTAAGCAGAAATTCAATATTGGGTTTCAGCAAAGTAAGTGGAATTCATACAAAGACAGAAAGAAAATAAATACAGCCCTGACTGTAATCGCACCAATGTCAAATATGCTAATCCTGTGCAAAATTAGTTGCCAACCATGCAATTTGTACTTTGATAAAATCACATCATTTTCCATGTGAATTGTGACCAAGTAAGGACAGTGGTACAGAATTACTTTCATCCCAACTCAAACACAACTACTCTTACATTTGATACTTGTAGGAATGTGCTACATGTATGGCAGTACACCCAAGGAAAAGCCACTGTATTTTTTAAACAAACACAATCTCAGAAAAGTAAACCTGCCAAAAAGAAGAAAACTGACTTTCAACAAAGTTTGATAAATTGACAAATGAGATAATCAGATTTGCTTCTTAGTTTTATTTCTAGGTTGCTTTTCTTTCTGCACTTACTTTGCGGGAAAGAAGCATTCTCTCTACATCCAAAAACCAGCAATTTGAAAGCAGTGAAGTGAAAATTACAATCACTAAAAAAGCACTCACTCTCTAGAAGACTACTGGTGGAAGACCCTGTGATTATGACAAACCGTTCTAAAGCAGAAAACAGGTTTGAACAGCTGTAAGAATAAAATTAATTTTTCAGCCTATTATAACATCTTATTACTCAGTTGCTTTTAAGGTAACAGACTTTGCTTCCATGAAGTTATACTACTGTGACCAAGATTACACAAATATCTTAGAGGAGTATTTTTCTCACCTGGTATTAAAAGATAATAAAACAAATGGATTATAATAGAAACCTTTTTAACAAGCCATGCTACAGACATCATAGAGACTGTATGCTTTAAGAGAACATATGGATTATGTTTACTCTAAGAAAATAAAAGTAGATCATGGGAAAAAAACCCAAGAGAGCCACAGGTAAACAACTGTCAATATATGTAATACAGAAGTGTTCTGGTCAAAAAAAGAGGAAAAATACATTAAAAAACTCCCCTAAACAGAAGACACATATGTAATATATCATAGTTTAATTGAACACCAGCTTCAGACACAGACCAGCATAACTAGGACAGCGTATGTCCCTTGGATGTGACATATCTCAGTACCTTAATAACCATACCAACAATCTTTTGTTAATTTCCTGTTCCTCTTCTGTATAATTAAAAACATATCTCTCGTTCTCTTTTAATGAACATGAATCCACTAATACCAATTTTGACTGCAAACAACTCCAGTATCAAAGGGCCTGATACTAAACTCAGTGGGAAGCTTGCCACAGAACAGGATCAAGTTCAAGTTTAATTTTACTGTAAAACCCACTGAAATTAATACATCCCATTTCTTCTTCAAATTTACTTGAGAGTCAAGTAATCAAAGAATTGGAAGATGCACATGCTCCCTCTCCATATCCATAAATCTAGCAATATGAGAGCTGCTTCTCAAAACTGCCTATCAGCAGGCATCATAAATTATTAGCAGAGGAGCTCTGGAGCTACAAGGTACTTGCACTAAATAAAACTGGTGTTCAGTATGACCTGAGTATCAGTAAGGAGAAGATAATACCCCGAGCAAAAGAGGTTTCCCAGATGATATCTTGAAGACAAGATTTAGCCAGGGTGTGTATGGAAAATAATTTATTAGACCAAGTGATATTACAGACACACTCCAGGGGCACAAAATCTTTTTGAGGTTTGGAATAGGAACAGCAAACTTCACAGCTAGTTTGAAAATACCTGTTTTGAGTTTAATTTGATCATGGTAATAGCAAGACATTGGAGAAGGTGATCTTGCAAGTCATTGCAAAGGGCCAGGTGAAAAAGGAAAAAAGGTAGAAATAACCTGTAGAGCAGAATTTTGCTGGAAATAGATCACTGTGAAACTGTAACACACACATTTCTATGGAGGCTGAGATTTTATTGTTGAATAGAGTTATGAAAGCACTGGAGAGGTTAGTGGTTTGTTTTGTTTGTTTTTTTTTTAAAAAAGGCAGCAATCATATTGAGGTGTAATTGAATGAAATTACAATTATATGCCACAAAATCCTGGCTCATGAACTGACCAGCATAAGAATTCAGCAAACAGAAAGATACCGAATACTTGCAACAAAACTACTTGCTCTTAAAGTTACTTCTTACTTTAGGAAATTGCAAAGGGTTCCGTTTTGAAAACCAGACTCCAAACTGTATGCTCTTCCTATCTTTTGCAATTATAGCATCAGTCAAATCAAATCCCAGCAAAAAACAGAAAGTACTGTATAGTTAGAGATTCGACAGGCCTATATAATTTCTGACGTGAAACAAATTTGACTAAACAAATTACACACTTATCAGGACAGCTGAGATGTATAGGCATGGGGAAGATTCTCCCTCTCCCCCAAGCTGTGGACAAACACTCTCACAGGGTAAAATTATGCACAGAGAAACTTTCACTCCGATTTTAAAGCTGAATTAAAGAAGATCAACTTGAAGTACTTACATTACATACCAATCCTTACATTTTTCAGAACTTCCTACCCATAAATACGAACTTGAAAACCTATTTAAACTCTGGTTGGATTCAGAAGAACCTGTTTGTAAACCAGATATATGAGCACTGACATAATATATGGAAGGAATTTAAAGCATCACCATGATTTCACCACACCTGAGACTGCCATGCCTGCCTCTATCATCCCTAGTGCACAGCTACACGCTGCCCTGCATAATTACATCCACACTTCTGCTCAGATTACCAGCAGACCATCCCCGGGCTTTTATTACTCCACCAGTCTGAGTCATTCACGGAAATATTTTGCAGCATACAAAAGAAGAACTTGGCTGCTTGTCCCTGAATTACCATATACTGTCAACACGTTTAACCAACCATTTCCTGCTCTGTGTGCAATTTGGCTGGTACTGGCAACAGCTGATAGAAACCATCACAGACTTGTCCATAATAAATGGATCTGTTGGGTTTGCTTCTGGCTGTATACTCATCGGAAAAATAGTAGTAACAGTAATTTTGACTCTACCAAAACAGTAGCAGACCTCAGAACATAATTTATCCCATTTAATACTGATTTCATGGAACTAGCAAAGAGCTGAGACTGCATCCTCATGCAGACGCAGGATGACGAGCAATGCCTCCAGAGTATCTTGTAAGAGTCACTGTGATACTGTGGGTTAATCCCAGACAGCAAACATTTCTTCTGCACCTGAAATAATAGGCTTTGAAGGTAGCGCCTAACAAATTACCCCTACGCTACCACAGTAGCAAATGGATATCTCAGCTACAAAGAGCACCCAGTGCTATGCAAGATTTGGCTGAACGCAGACACGTTCATAGATATTAAGGGGAGATGAATCAGCAGCGTGTATTGCCGAAAGTCAGAAGAGATCCACCATCTACATGTTTAGTCAGAAAGCAGCCTTATTGCTTCCAGTTTACATGTTTGGCAATAGGCCACCTGAGCCCTGCTAGTTTAGGGGACCTTCACCTATTGCTATAGTTCATGAAACTATATCTTGATTTCAGAACACCTGCCAGAACAAGGTTTAATTATAAATTTGGTAGGTAAGACAGTGAGCGTCCCATCAGCTGGACAAAAATTAGATTTCAAAAGCTATTTGATACCAACATGCCATCTGTCTTGCTGTGGCAAGTTGCAGCCCGTGCTGTGCAAGAGCAGATTCAAGATTTCATTGCTTCAGAGGCAACCATCATCATGAAGGCTGGGTGAAGGAATTCAGGGAAGCAAAGGCTGACTTGTAAGTCTACACCTTGATATCACAGTGTAACAGATATGTGGAAAGGCTGTAAAGAGGTTAATATGACACCGCCACACTTGCTGTTGAACTGTTTTCAGCTTTTTCATTATTTTCTGCTAATCTAATCCCATCTAATGAATCCCTTCCTCTGCCAATCTCCTGGAGATGTTTTCAGAAATATTCCACTTTCACATACATTTCACAAATCTTTCTCCTAATCGCTGTCACAGTACAGTCTATCAGAATGTTGACTCAAGCAACAGACCAGCAGGACTCTTGATGCAGCATCTGCATTCAAGACCTTTTAAAATACTGAATATAAATACAGCTTAGCACATGGAATGCTAAGTTCAAATGCTAAATAAATGTATATATAAATTATGAGATAAAATCCAGCCCATAAGAAAGAAATGTTCAAAAGGGAAGATTTATGAGTTGACTTTGGAAGAAAGGAGTGTTCTAGAAAAAGAATGTACAGTTCTCACTGCAAAATGAACCAGTTACTGCTTGAGTTAAAGCAGACCCCAAGTTTTAACCTCACCCACAAAAACTGATACAAAGCACATCCAAAATCAAAGCAGGAGTTTCTGCACACTGACAGAACAAAATTTCATTAAAACGTATACAACTAAGTTAACTCAGCAATGGAGAAATACCCAGTGGTTAAAAAGAGCACAAGAATCTCAGATCACATTCCAATATTTGAGTGTTTTGATCAAGATGGAACAAAGTTAAACTTACTTTGATTTTTTCCCACTTACATAAAGTACAAATTAAGTAATTTTTCAGTTTCAAGAAAAAAACAACTCTGCTATAGATCAGTGAGAATAGAGAAAAGGTGAACAAAAATGCAATTTGAGGATACATATATACCTATGGAAAACAAGGATGTTAAAAATAACGTATACAAAGTTAGGTACCATTAAAGCAGAGACTCATGATCTTGATTTTTCACTTAACTGCAAAACTGCAACAGCAGACATTTTCAATGTTTCAGAGCCTCAGCATTCAGGCGTTAATTTTTAGCTTGAGGGCACTGGTCTGATGTGGAATCAGCAATCCCTGCAAGTAGTTACTGATCTGCTGTAGTTTGCTTCTTGGCTGCACAACTTGTAACAATTGCCACAAACACAAACTGCATTTTTGGCTTTAAAATCCTCAGAAACATATTTTGTAACAAAGATCACCTTCCTTACTTTGGTCTCACCCTGAAGGTCAGATTACATGGGGCAGGAGACCCTCCAAGGATACTGGGGAAAGAGGAATGTCTGTTCTCACCTTGTCCAGTTATCCAAATACCACAGAGAATATTAATGCCTAAATTCAAAGAACTATTTCAATGAAAATTGTTTCGCTTTGGAAAACAATCATTAAGTAGAGGCCTTTAAGGTAAAACCAGTAAGAATGTTCACTATGGCTTCAGCATCATACCAAATGAAGCAGATACTAAAACTGCCATTGATGTTAGTGATATATGATGAAGACTTGATGCCTATCAGGCAAATTAATTTTAAGTATAATTATGTCAAGGAATAACACGAGAATTAAGTAAAATCTGGTAAGTAAAGTCTTTGTGATTAATGATTCCTGTCTTTTGAATCCAGTGCATGAAAGATGCTACCAGATTTTCCACACAAACCAAAAGGAGGCAAATCCGCTGCATAAGGTCTTTTGGTTATTATTCTTACTGATTATTGGAACAAAATTAATCCAAGTCACATCCAGCAAAAACAACAACACTTGATTAAATGTTCCTGATTTAAGCCCTGAAGCTTAGCAGTGAAAGAATTTTAAAGGAACATAATACACTTAAAAAATGTTTGATTAATTTGGAGGTTTCATCATTCCAGCCTGCTTTCAGTAGTTACCTAAATAGAATCCGATCACAGAATCATTTAGATTCGAAAAGACCTTTAAGATCATTGAGTCCAATGTTAACTTCGTACTGCCAAGTCTACCACTGAACCATGTCCCTAAGTGCCACATCATAACACTAGCTTGTTTTAGATCTGTCCGCTATATAATTATTTCACAGAAAAAGGACAGAGAATTGAGCCACTAACAGCAAATACTGCTGTTGATCATGGACTTGTGTTCAAAATATCTTTGTGTGATCTGCTAAGGAACCTTGTTCACTTTTTTTATATGTATAATAATACAAATTCAAACTTCTTATCTGTGTAACTGTAGCAAAACCCCTTCAACCTACACCTTTGCTGCGTAGCTTTGGTGAGGGTTCTGTTATACTCCACTGCATATCTGAACATTCCCTGATTATGAGAACATTTTTTGAATGGGATAATTACCATATCAGCTACAATTTAATTTGATATTCCACACATTTAGATTTCAAACAAAAATAAAATCAAGGAAAAAAAAGTAATTAAACAAAAATATAAATTTAACATATAAAAAGACATGCCCTAAGACATAACAGAAAGGGTAGCATGATGTACTACGGCATCAGTCAAAAAACTGTATTGGAAGATCACAAAACTATTGCGATAATATTTTTTTATTATTCCCGTCAGCAGTTTACAGCAGGAAGAATCTACCAAGAACAATATGGCCTTTTCAAGTACTGTTATAGTGTACCAGAATTTAGAAAGATACTTAACAAAGGGTTAACAAGAATAGTGATTTCTGTACTGCTATAAAGAAATGTATTACAGTGCAGTAATTCTACCTCCGAGTTCAAAATTCACTATGTAGAGGAAAATATGAAAAGATTAAATGAATGAGCCAAGGACACACATGTTTAAAAAATGCCAAATATGGAGACGAATGATGAACTGGAGATGAATTGATGGGTTTCACAACAGCATGAAGGGCAAAGATATACTCTCAAATCACAACCATTCAGCACTTGCACTTCATTATTAAAGAAACGGCATGTAAGTATTTTAAGACTTACAGTATTTACTGGAACTGGTCAAAAGAAGAGGGGGACGTTTAAGATATGAAAATGAGTACATGATTAACTGACAGTGACACAACCAGTAACCTGGCTGCGGCCACAATATCCAAAGGGAACGCTGTGCAGCAGATGCATGGTTCTTCTCACGTGTCCTACAGCATGCTGTCGTGGTGGTCAGTTACGTCTACCCACACACATGCAGAGCTGTGCTACCCTAGATTGGATTTCTGTATTCCAAACACTATTCTGTGTCCTACTTAGAATGCACAAAAACACAGAGGTAAAATCAGAGCCCATGTCCTTGCTGTAATCCTTACATATATCCCTAGATAGAGGTACAATCTCTTAAATTTGGGTTAAAAGAAATTAAGGCTAGCTATTGCAGTTCCACTAGATGATCATTGTAGGTGCCTTCCAACTAAACTACTTTTAACTACTCTATATATTATTTGTATTTTTTTCTTGAAGTTAAAGTTTTATTCTGTATGTAATTTACATTTTTTTGTTGTAGTTGGAGTGAAATGTGGACTATCTTCAAAGCTAGTACTAATGCAGTCACATTTATGAGCTACCACAAAAGCAATGTTGGACTATATAGGCATAGTGTCATTGAGCCAGGAATGTATGTTTTAAAGGATTATACTTTGAGGCCGTATAAAAGGTACTTTAATTTAAAAATTATTTTAACAACTGATAAATATCTTCAACATTTACTGGTTGTGATGAGGCATAATGAAAACAATAAAAAAGGATATAAAGTGAAGATGAACTAGAAACGGGTTTTACTCTTTTTCTAAGAAATATATCACAGGGTAAGTTTTAGGAGTGCTCTCAGGTCAAAAAGCTTGTTATTTAACAAACACTTTAAAAGAAAAATTAAAAAATATCACAGTAGCATAACATGTTTCTTTCACACACATTTGTCAATACCAAAGAAACAAGCAGTTGCAGGTGTGCACACTAGCTGCAAGCTGTGGGAACCAGTAAGAGTGTCTGCCAGTGCAGGTAGCCAAGGACACCGGGAGCGTATCTCATGTATAAAACTACACTACACAACACACAAACGGGTAAGTGCAGGAAAAGCACAGGCACTTTCCTAATATGTGTTAATTGTTTATTTTGGGGTGGATTAGTGTGTGTTCTTTTTTTCTTCCCCCAGACACCGTATGGAGAGGCTCATTGGTGAATATGTAGTATCTAGTGAAACTCAATTACTGTAAATGTACAAAAAAACGTCAAATTAGTATTTCTCATGTAGTGTTAAACTATAACCCAGGAACCCAGCCTGAGAAAAGAAAAGCCTGGAACTACAGAGAAATAAAACAAAATTTTTGCCATAGCATTGTTTCAGAAGGGAAGTAATTCAGCTCTTCTGTAGACTACTTCCCCCTCTAACCAGGGAAAAGTAAAATCAATCTCTCTGCCTAGAATAGCAGCAATCCTCTTAGTTAACCCTAGTCTCGCATTTTTTTCCTGAAGTGCAGTTTGAATGCTACTTTCCAGTGTAGTACAACACCTATTTGGCAAAGACCAATTACCATAGCTAAATTTACTGAGTAAAGAAAAGGACTGCAAATGATTTTACAAAATTAAATGAAAGAAGCTATGCGTCATTTTAGAATACAATTTCCAAATTTTAAAAGGTGATTTTAAAAGGTACCTTTTAATGCAAACAGATATCTAATTATGCCAATTACCAGAAAACTTTCAAAAGGGTTATAACAGCAGGCATCTTTAACAAGCTCATTTTTCCCATAAGGAAGATGATGGGAAGCTAAAGGAAATTCATACACTACTTTTATCAAGGATTAATATGATTTTACAATTTCCTGTCACAGTAAGTCATGTCTGTGATGTTATGTAAGTATTACATCACGCTAGTATTTCTTTTAAGAAAGTATTGCTACTAGCCAGCTATTCTTAGCAAGGCTTCTGGAATCACAGACTATGCCAGAAGCCTAGTTTAAAGAATGCTGGGAGGTATTTTAAAAAGACAAATAAAATTCAGCAAAATCCAGGTCAATATGATCAAAGTCCTTTCAACGACATACAGAACACATCAAATGCAAGGTCACATAATTGCAGTGGCTATATCAAGGAAGGACCCAGTCATCTTGGGCTACCCTCACCAGTCCAGTGAGAGCCATGACTGCCATGGAGTACAGACACGGCCAGGTGAGCTACTGAGGACAATCCAGAACTTAGTATAAACTGTAAAATTACATAAAAGCAGTAGTTTAGCTGGGATAACATATAACTCACTGAGATAGTTACTTATCAGGTCAAAGGCAAAATCTGCATACATGCTTTAGTACCAGATTTTCATGTTCAACATTTCAAACTACGACAGAAAGAGTATTCATCAAACCAGATACTTTCCTTGACAGTACAGTCAAGAAGTCTAGAAACGGAATCAGAGCAAACAGGAAGAAACTGTATTATTTTTGCGATTATGTAACTGGTCAAAAGGCTTTCTCAATTTGTGCAATTACCACCTATATTCTGTAGAAAATTAAAGCTCTTAGTATACATTTAAAATACTTTCCATGAGAAATAATCAATATCCCAAGCAAGTAACTAAAAACCTGAACATTTTTCCTAGTAAAAAAATTAGTTTCTATAAATTTCTAGTATTTTACTTCATAAAACTATTTGATTTGAATATCCATATGTCATATACGATGCAATGTCTTTCGCTCTAAATCTTTCCTTGTATCTTTCTTGATAAGCTAGTAAAACATCTTTCTCTGCTATATTCTCAGAAAAAAAGTCAGCAAACATGCACTGTTCACATGCATGTTTTTACTATAGTCAAAAGGAAAATTAATCTGTATATATAAGTTAGCAAATTTTAGAGCATCTTTTAGCTTCCACGAAATACGGTGGTGTGACCTAAAATTAAGCTTATTAGAAATTCTTGAATCTTTTGCAATTCCTATAAAAAAACGTAAACCACAACAAGTGAAAAACAAGTGAAAAAATAGCTGTATGAACAAACCAAAACATCTGAAAATGTACCAGAAAGTAAAGAACTTACTGACAGAATAAACACACAACTGTATATGAATTTATAAAATTTCCATTTAAGGAAATCCTCAAATTCCTGTAGATTATGGCAATCAATAAAATATACATAAGATTCTTAGCAGGAACTTAAAGTACTTCACTTAGATAAAGCACTCAGAATGGAGAGCAGAACATGAACCACCAGTTAACTCTTCTGGATACTGCTTCTTTAATTACTTAGCATTCATATCCAGTAAATTTAATTTCCTCGGTTAAAGTATTTCAGAGCTATATATCAGTGCATAAAATTGATGTGCAAATTTGTTAGGAGAATCAGCAAAAACGTATTTGATGCTGAATTATTCTTTGAACAGTAAAATCTTACTTACAGGCCTGGTCTCAAAGAATATGACAGTTTTCCTGACAAACTACAGGAAATGTCTTAATCTCTCAATTTGTTACTTCTTAATTTTAAAAAATAATATTAATAATATTTTCTTAATATGATCTAACAATTAGACACTTTTTTTTGCCATTTTACTACTTTGTAATAGCCTATTTGGCTTACAAATTCCCATTCTGTTTCTACTTGCTCTTTCAATTCAGTTTATTCCAATAGTCATGATTTAACCAGGATAACAGACAAAACAAACAAACTAGTAAGCTGCTCGCTGAAATTCACTGATGCCTTCAAAAGCTGACTAATGCATGCATCTATCTCAGTGGAAATGCTGATATATGTAATAAAACTGTGAAGTCCGAGAAAGAATCTATAGTCCTGAGACAGCAAAAATATTATGCAATGAATATTATGAAAAATATTATGCTTAACAAAAAGCACTCAGCACAAAAACCAAGAACTGCTGAGAAGATTTTGGTTCTTTCCTTCAGATGTATGTGGAGATGCCTTTGTGATTTAGCCTTGGAACTGAAATCTGTTCAGTGACTCAGGAGTTTATGTCATTTGGGGATTAGTGGAATAGAGCAGACTGCAGAGAACAGGGTAGGCACATGTCTGGAAGCTGAAAGAAGTGAAACAATAGACTACACAAACTATTAAATCAACCTTAACTTCATACTAGAGATGTTGACATCTCTATGACTTGCCTCAATATCAATTATTTCTTCCTACCTCAAATACAAATGCTTTAATTTTTTAATACTTTTAATACTTTAATTAAATACTTTTTTGTCCATGCAAGCTTTTTTACAGCCTCACTAGTGAACTGCTACAGTTCTGCTAGGCTAAATCCTGCTATAAGCAATTGTTTTCTATAATTGTTTTTGTTTATTTCATGTCATTTGGGAATTGGTGTAAGCTAAATTAACAAAGATAGTTATACAAGATTGTGCTCAAACAAACAGGGTATAGCTATACGTATCATAACGTTGTAACTATTTACATTGTTGCAAAAATGGAAGTATTTATTCCATTTGGTTTTCACAGGATTAATACACTTACTACATAAAAGCTCTTCTAAACAGTCACAAGACTTTTTAATGAATTGTGTCTTTGTCTTAGCTTTAGCAGATTATACTAGAAAAGGTGTAGGCGGTCTGTTCTAACATGAAAACATTCCAAATTAATGATTTTGCTATCCAAAAACAAACTCAAAATTAGGACCTTCTAAGATTACTTCCTCAGATATTAAGCTACCTCCCTTAATTGGAAGACTACAGACGCAACAGATTCCTTCTCTAAGAGTACACAGTAGAAATTAACAGTTCTCTTTCTTTCCCTTCCTTGTGGTGCCACTGCTACCTGTACTGCGGTTAGGGTTATATATGAATGGAATTAGGGCCAACTCTGTCAACAATACTGTTCACATAGCAAGAAAACAAATCAACTAGGAAAAGAAAAATGTCAGTCCTGTTTTGAGAAGAGCTGGACTAAATGACCAGCACAGTCCTTTCCAACCCAAATGATTCAAGGACTGTTACATGGCCATTTAGCATTTTACCTCACAAACCTTTAAGTATCACTTTAATAGTGAAGCAAAACGTTAGTGTACGTATTTTAGATCTACTGGAAATATTAAGTATTCTAGACACAAGCAATGCAGATCTTGTGTATGGAGTGGAGTTCTGCCTTCTTAAGGCAATAGGTGCGAAAATACAAGAAGGGACAGTAAATCCAAATGTTTTCTATGAGTTTTCAGAGGTGGAGGCAGCAAAAAAGGAGGTGGCAAAACGAGGTCCTCCCACATAAATCACCCCATTACACCAATAATCTTCCCAATGTTTTTGAAGACAAAGACAAACCACAGAGCGTCCAGGCTGGAGTAGTGAGACCCGCAGGAAGAGATTTAGATAAGAAATGTATTAACTTCAGTAAAGTGTGAATTGAGAGGTGACTTGACTGTAGTAGATATGCAAGCACCTCCAACAGGGGTAATACGTCAGTTTTTGAAGTCTTTAATCTAGCAGAAAAGAAGGCAGAACGAGAACAAACAGATGGTCCTTGATGACAGACAAACTCAAACTAGAAATAATTCCCTTTGACTGCGAGCGTCACTGGCCGTTGGAAAAGCTGTGCACGTGGCTGATAGTTCTCAGGCATCCTCTGAAGGCTGTACATTAGCACTGCTGCCTTCCTTTAAACTACTGAGCTTAAAATAGACAACTGGGTTTAAGTAAATGATGTCTTAAAAGGATGTCAGACTAGCTAGAGATCTCCACTGACATTAGGCTCTGCAATTATATGAACTGTGTTACTTTCCTAAACGTCATGTTCTTATTGCCCTCCTGCCTTAAAATTTAACGTGCCATCATCCATGCAATCAGTAAACTTTTTTTTTTCCCTCTCAAGCTTTCCCTTTCCTGTAAGATCCTTCTGAAATTAGTCCCTCTGTATTCAGTCACATGCATATCATTGCTCACCAGTTTTCCTGCTTTTGTTGTGCCAGCTATGCCAGCCAACATCACTTGTGTCCATTTTTTTCAAATGACATTTAAAAGAAATCCTTCAATTTGACGGAACTCCCCCCTCTGTCAAATCCCCCTTCTATCATCGTATCTATGGTGAGGTGTTTGCTGTTCAGATGCAGTTTTTTGTCCCACTCCCAGCAGACATAAAGGACAACTACTTACTTTCTCTTTACAGTAATTATTACTTGTCTGAAGATTATCATATCTCCTGAACTTTTCTCTATGGAAATCTGGACAGTCAGCAATGACAAGACTGAGAGGACTATTGCACAGCTTTTACATACAACTTACTTATTTTTAACTCACAGTAAAACACCCCACATGCTTGCAGTCCTTTAGCTTTCAATTATATGAGAGATATCAAATATGCAGGAACACAGTCTGGAAGACTGCTATAAGTCAAATAAAACGTAAATGTAAAACTATTATTTTCACACTTTTTACATGGCTTATAAAGAATGTAAAGAAATTATGTTTTTTAAAAAATGTAACATTTTATACATAAAAAGAAAAATTTTTAAAAGAACATATTTCTGCAAAAGTCATCATGTTGAACACCAAATCTCTGCAGAAAACTTCCGATGAAATATTTCATATTTGTGTGACTAAAATGTTTATCAATTTACATTGAATTTACCCAAATGTTTTGGCCAATCAGTTGATAGCTTTTGCAAAAACTACATTCTCAAAATAAAAAGTATCAACACTTCATTCTGAACCTGTCTATACTTGTTCTTTTTAAATCCTGTAATTCCACATAGAGAAAACAAGACTATTTCTTCCTCTTGATGTTCAAAAGAAATTTTGGGGGTTAGGCAATTTCTTTTGCACAAAAAGTCTAGTATTTCTTGGTTTTGGGAGGAAATAAAAATCCTAGTTATAGACACAGTTCTAGTTGAATCTCTGCATACAGGCATTTTAAATATATTTTAAGTTTTTCCCTGTTGTCTGTTTTAAAGCAATTCACTCTATATGTGGTCTGTGAAATCCTGAAGATTTGTCTTCTTGAACTCTAAGCTTTTACACAAAATCCTACCACCACCTTCAATACAACCAGTACCTGAAGCCAGCACTTCTTTCTCTTTTGTGTTCCATGCACATATTTGAATGCCTTGTTGACAGCTTTTAGGTGGTTTTACATTCACAGATCCTTTACCTATGAGGCAGACAAGAACTACAAGAACTATGTGATTTAATCTGATCCTTTCTACTCTGTGACAGTTACAGAACAGTGTATGATGAAGATCTGAAACATAGAATTCAACTTTTAAGGTTCATTTTTTCTCTCAAATTGAGGATACTATTAAACTTCAATAATAACAGAACCATTTCATGGTGCTTTAATATGTGATACCACAAATAAATTCATAGAATATTAATCACATTTTCTCATGTCAAGAATTAATTCACATGTCAAGAAAGTGCCTGCAATTGACACAAACCCAGAACTAATCACTATGATGTAAATCTCAGCAAATATGGCAAAAGCATTCTTTTCTGACCACACTAGCCATTTTTCTATCTTTTTAAGTTCAAATAAGTTATTGTAGTGGTTTCTTAGCTTGAATTATTAATTCCATAATCAATTGTGGGTTTTGTTACCACTATTCTTGTTTAATTTATTCACCAATAAAAATGACATTTTAAGGATCTCTAAAAAAGATCTATCAGGTCTTGAACCTACAAGTTCTAGAATTACCTTGTGCAGCTCAGGATGGTTGGGTACATGAAAATAAACTTGGACATTTGGCACATTATGTCCTTCTGAGATTTGCAGAAGTCTCAGTATGGTTCCACTGGCTGCAGTTCCATAGCTGGAGGTAGCAGGAAATGGTAGTATTACCTACAAATACTCTATAAAACAAAGCGTAGTAGAAAAAACCCCCACGTAGTTCAATGGCTTTAGGTATAACTATTTTCAGGATCAGGTCCCAAAGACTAACAACGTTTCCTATCTGAATTGTTCTGAATTCCAATTTGAAACTTCTAGAGAGGCAGAGCAACTTATTTGTAAAAAATATTGTAAGAAGTTTTAGAAAAGGTCACACATATTTATGATACTTCAATAACTACTCCACTTCCATAAGGAAATATCTGTGTTAAGGGACTCTTTGCTCCACTTCCCTGTAGAGCTTTGCAATGTAATTCTGAACAAGCAAATATAGGAGAACAACTTTAGATCAGATCTTCTCCAAACCTAACAGTAAACGTATTTAAAGGCATTCAAAATGATAGTTTTGCCAGATTACGATTGGTTTTCCCACCCAGAGAAAAATGCTCTCAGAAGACATCAATTCTGCCTGTGGCAATATAGTTAAGTCAAAAGGTATGTACTGTGTTTTACTCCAAATATCAGAGGAAAGAGAAATGGGGGGGCAGGAAAGACTCAATGCAACAGTATCAGATCCAGCTCCTTTCAGAACAATCTGAACACTTTATTTAGAAAGCTGAAAATGCATGAAATCTGTTGTATCAAGTCTGTGGTAAATGAAGAATAAAAATATTTAACTGCTGTACAATTGTGCAAATCCCTTAAAATTAAACAGAAAAAGCAATTAAAGGTACTTTTAGCATCAAATCATATTTCTAATTCTTTTATTGGTGTTTTGTAATCAAAATATTTTCAATTTGTGCTTGATAAACCTCTCTGGTAATTTACTTATTTCAGAATTATTAAAATGTGTAGCAATGCATTTTTATACATAACTATTTCCAAAGTGAATACTTAAACTATAGAAAGCTATGTCAATGTGAAGTCCTCCCCTTAAATAAAAGCTAAACAGATTATGCATTAACAAAAGTTCTTGTATCAGTTTATTTTCTAGAAAATGTCTGCATTATTCTACCTCAAATCAAAGCTAAAAAAGTCACAAAACAGCCTATCAAAGGCAGAACCTGAGATTAATTTATAATTGTAACATTTCTAGAATAAGATAATTTGCCCTCCATTTCTTGTAATCCTACTAAGTATCTAGGATTGGCTATCACTGACAGAACAAAGGGATTACAAACACCACTATTTTGCAACTAATACAGATATAATTAATATCAGGGTGGGTTTTTTTTCCCCTGTGCCATCTAAATCACTGAGGTGAAAGTAAAGGTGTTGAGAACCAATACAATCTTTCCCTTGCAATAGGATACCATCTCTTTGAATAGCAAACGTTTGTCATAGCCTTTAGCTAACAGCCAGATTAGGGAAATAGGAAGGTTAGCACATAAAAGATACTCCTTTCACAGACTAAAATGTTGTAAACATTTAATCAAGCTACACATGCCAGTTTAAAAAAATGTAAAGACAGGTGTTTCTTTACGACCAATTAGTAGCAAAACATTGCTGCTATCCACTCATGTCATTCAGAAGGGTGAAAAACTCAACTGCCTTAAGCATCCACAAAACACAAACTGGTTACAAGTTATCACTGTACACTGAAGAACGAAGAACAAAAGCTTGCTAAAGAAAAAAGCAGCAGTGGATTTACTTTCAAAATTGTGTTACTAACTTGTAACATTTGAGTAATTTATAAACTTTAGGGGAAAAAAATTACCTGGTTCTAGCATTTTAAAAAAAACTTCTATTATATCTGACATTCATATTTTGTCCAGCTTTTTTTGTAAGTCGCTTATTTTTGTAGAGTAAGAAACAAAGGAATGCCCCACAATATAATTTGATATCAAAATAGTTGCTATGTGAACCGAATAAATGCAAAGTATATTTATATTACATTCCATTTTGAACAAGTTAAAATAAGAAAATACACATTTAAGACTGAGAGAGGACTTAATATTTCATATTTTTTATATATTAAATCTATACTTTTATCTTCCACATAGCAAGAGTTTTAAGTGTCCTTGAAGCACTCCTATTAAATGCAGGTATTATCAATCCAACATTAGATTAGAACCCCCCGACTCAAACTACTTCTAAGTCCAGAAATAAAACTATCACTTTGTTTTAATTACCTTCATATAGTCAGAACCATGTACTAAGGGCCATAGAAATGCAAATCTTACCAGCAAATGTGTCTTCCATCAAATCTTAGATTCCTCCTAAAATGCCAGAAGAGCAGGTACTTGCAATACCACAAAAAGTCTGCACGCCGCACTTGTCCAAACTAACAGTCAGGCAACAGCTGCTCAGTTTAAAGCTACAAACTGTGGCAAAATGCATAACTGACATGCCTTGTGTAAGCCATGAAGAAGACATGCATTTGGCTGGCTCACTAAAAGGTCAGGTTACCCACCTCCCCCAGATAAAAGCTGAAACACGGAGATTTGAATGGAAGGAAGTTAGAAATTAAGGACGAGCATACATCCTGCTAAGACTAAAAGCATTTGATTTTGACAGCAGAGTTATAAACAAGAGCGCTTAAAATTCTGCTGAATTTTTGTCTTTAAATATATTAAGAAATAAGTTAGCCTACACCCAAGCTTTTTTGCAAGTTATATTTATATCAGTGTTGTTTCAACAGGCCAAAAGTAATAAACAGAGTTAGTTTTGTTTTAGGAAACTTCAGCTGAAGCATTACAAAAACCATGACATGGGTTTCTTTATTAGCAAATGCCCTACCTTTACAGCTATTATACACTCTGCACTGAAGTGTCTAATAAAAGGCAATCGCATTAGCTTTCACAGGACAAAGGGCTACGACTTAGGCAACAATCCAAAAAAGTTTCTTTGAGAAGCAAAGGAGAAGAAAACCTCCCTGAGGCTTCCAGAAATGTGATTAACCATAAAGAAATTACAAATACAGGGATTTCAAAAGACAGCATAGCCTCTCAGACTGCATCTTGTGCTCCTAAACCAAAACTCTGCCCTGATCCCTGCAGCCGTTAATATTAGTCTCTGCCATTTTTAGAACTTTTTTCTTCATTCTAACCTTAGCCTTGTCTACACACAGTTTACATCACCTTTACAAGCAGCAGGACTACATCAGTGAAAAGTTAATTATGAAGTTTGCTAGAGTACACAAGACTGAAAACCAACACACAGCCACAAGAAACCTTTCTCCATTTCCCCAGGAAGTCTGAGAGAGCAATCCATGCAGAATTGGAATGTGAGCAGTACACTCAGAGTCACTTTGTTTATACGGTGAATATATGTCTTGTCTGAAAAACCTCTACTGGAGGAACAATCATGGAACCCGGCCAATGCAACATTACTTTTTCATTGACAATACCAGCATATTCTTTCTTAATTGGAAGAATGTTTTTGCTGTTTCCAACTTCCAGCTGAAAACTGGTATGCTTAGATTTCTGAAGAATTTCTGTTAAATATGGTAACGCAAGGACCCCCATGGCGATACAATATAGAATTTTAACATCAATTTTATCTATAAGTATCAATTCTGTTAATGCTATCTCCCTACAAATATACAAAGCAAACCATCAGATTAAACATTTCTCATCATTACAGGGTCAATACTAAAGATTTTTCCACTATTTCCACAATTTCCATTATATTGGAACATGTGAATATATATTGGAACATATATAAGTGAACATGTGAAAGGCTAAAGAAAAAAATCAGAACGTTCTTGATTCTACAAAGAAAACTGTATAGTGTATCTTAGAATTTAACCCCCAAAATTGTGTCTGGATATAAATAAAACAGCATTATCCTACAAAAGTTGATTTTTTCTTCTAATTTGTTTCCTAGAAACAAAACTTCAAGGGAATCTTTAGAGATGACTCAAGTCATCCTGAGGCTTGAGGTCCTTGGGGTTTTTTTGCTTATGATTGACATGTTAGCATAAACATGCTGATAAAGTTCCATTTTACACTCTGAAAGTTCCCTTCTACACTTTAAAAGTTCCCATGGACACTACTTTTACAAGGCCCATTCAAGCAAATGTTCAGACCTTTAGAATAATAAACAATACTAAGAAGTTCAGGGATTAGCTACCTACACTTAGAATCCCATTTCATTTTTTTCTGAAGACTAATTGCTCTTCATTAAAAAAAGTAAGTTTGATTTTAAAACTAACATTAGTTTGCACAAACTTCTGCTCTCTCAGCCTTTATCCATAGACATTAGTATGTCCTTCATTCCCTTCCTCACAACAAACCTCAAACAGCACAGTCAGACTTCTATGAATTTAAACTCTTTTTTTCTGCTAACGGAATAGACTACCAACAAAAATACTGCTGTAAGCAGAGACTCAACTACAGAAGTTAACGATCATCGGTGTACCAAACTGCCACATAATATATCACTGGAACCAAAATCCATACAAAACCATCCGTAACTCGGTTCTGTTTCTAAACTGCTTAGCTCTATACACTGCTTAGGATATCCGGATCCATACAAACATGTACCCTCCTGTACCATGAGTATGGTACCTGTTCTGTCCAAAGGAGCAATTTTACAGATGAAAACATTTTTCTGTTTTTAACTTAGATGACTTACACTACTTCAATCTACTGCCTGGATCAATTACGTATCTTTTCATCTTGCAGTAATCCACTTACTGAACCCAGAAAGAGCGGTAAAAGGAAAAGATAAATTATGCTGGCAGAGCGTAACTCTTTGTGCATACAATGTATTAAACATGTTGGATTAAAGGGAGGTTTTGATAAAATAATGTTGGCAAGGATCCTCCAAATCCTTTTCCTACTGCCCTTGCTGTGACCAACCTGGCTGCAACCAGTCCTGCCCAGACAGCGCCAGGTCTGGAGACTGACCGCACTGATCTTTCCTTTCTGCCAGCTGACAGAGACAGCCATCGTAGCCAGCTCCAGTCCCGGGTGTCCCTTGGCTACAGCTGTCCTCCCAAATCTTTCTCCCCCTTTCTGTCATCTCAGCCTTGATCTATGCTTCCTGCCATGTCATTCTTAATTCTGCCCCTAACCAGGTGACCTGCACTTGTTCTTGGTTTTCCTGACCTGCATCCTGGAGCCAAGAGCACCATGAAATCCTTGGTTTCCTGACTCACATCCTTGCTTCAGGCCACATTATCTACTTAGAGTCTTGATCAATCTCCTGGATTTGGTTTCCCCTCCTACAGTGCATTGCCTGAGCCACCTTCTTACCTTAAGATTCTCAGCGTGAGACACATTTCATCTTTCCAGGTCTTAATCTCAGCTCATTTGGTTTTATCCCTCACTCTAGATGGTCTTAACCTTTGAGTCCAAACACATTCACACCAGCTAAATCACGCTGGCCTTCCCAAATCTGTGTACATAAAGCTCATTATCACCCATGACTCTCACATATGGCCATCAGACAACAGCCCCAACTTCACAGATCCTGGAATTTCCCCGGTATTATAACAGTAAGCTTTATGCAAAGAGTACAAGAAACAGAAGTGGAAAAAGCCACAGAGTCTTAGGTCCTGTTTGCTGCCCTATTTTTGCTGATGACAAAATCTGATTGCAGAAAGAGGGTAATCTCTGAATACTGAGGGATGAATGAAGTAGGTTTTCTTACAATCAATACAGTCTGCCTCCATGTTCACAATCCATCAGTTTCCTTCTGTTCTCGGTCCAAAACTGCTGCAAGTTCTGAGTGAGCTATCTCTGGAAGATGAACAACAGCTATCAGGGATGTAGCCTGATTTATATCACTTAAGAAAGCAGACTTGAATGGCTTTGAAAGATGCCAAAGTTAAAAGAATACTGATCCCAAATGTTTGCGGTCTGCTCCATCCTCACATACATCCTTTTACTTCCCTTTTTTCTTAGATTACAAAGCTACAGAAGTTATCCGGGGCAGGGGCAGAGCTGGGGAGCAGAGTGACAGGGAGGGAAGGGTACAAGTTTCTTTCCAACAAAGGTTCTGGATACAGGTATCAAACACAAAGCACATTTTCACATACTCTAGTTCCATCTTTAATATTAGAGAAGGCCCAACATTATTTTTTTTTTCACTTTCTGCATAAAAATGTCAACACCACATGAACTGTGACAATGACCCTGTTTCCAAAATATTATTCCAGTGAAAGTTCTGGCCTGTTCACAAAAATGAACAAACTTCTGTAACAATCAGTTTGTAAGAAACAGAACAGGCTTAGAAGCAGGATTTCCCTTCTATGGGAAGAAATCTGGTTTCAATCCAAATCCCACTGAAAGACATTCTCAAAACTTCTTACTAACCAGAAATTCAGAGTTACATACAATACAGAGGTGCTAAGACAGTGCAGCTGAAATGTCTTCAGTGTTCATACGTGAAAATTACGTTCTCTGTAGTAACAAAGATGCTGACAAGGACGTAACTGTCACCGACCAGCTCTGGGAACTCCAGGCATCTGTGGTTCCCGGGAGCCCATTCTCAGACTGCCCTTGTGCTACCGGGACTAGAGTCACAGCTCCTCAGTTGGGAGCCTGACAGCTCTGTGAGCCATCTGAGAGCAGGGCTTGCAGGCTCACTGCTCCAGACCCAAGAGACGAGTCTCCTACAGAGCAGCCCTACATGAATTTTTTAAAACTCTCAGTCCCAGATCCACGTGACTGGGAACTCTGCCTTTGAAGGTCTGGTATGTTTGGAAGCCTTCTCTGAAACTAACAACACTGGCAGCTGATCTGCCCACAAGACCATCCTAGCCCTGGGGACTCGGGAGCATTTAGGGTCCTTAGCTACCAAACAAAACCTTAGAACAGTATTTCCTGGAGTTGGTCTACTTATGACTGCAAGGTTCATTACTCAGGTCACTAAACAACTCCTGAAGGATTGAACACAAAGAACTCACAGTGGGCTTAGTGCTATGGAGATCTAAAACCAGGAGGCTACTTGAGCAATTAGGGATACTGCAAACAGAGAGTCCCTATTTTCAGGACAGATATTACATAAACCCCCTAACTACAGAGAGTATAAAGGGTTTGAGAAGTCTTCCTTTTAAATCATGAAGGGCACTCCCCATCACAGTAACAGGCTCCTCTTTAAACAGATTGTGCAAGAAAGTACTGAACGTTATCTCCAGGAATTTTGAAACATTTTGAAAGAAAAGTAGTGGAATGTTGTCTGTTCCAGAAGAGGTCCTCCAAATATAAATCCAACAGCCCTTGAGATCTTGTCAAGACTGGCTGATAGAGACTGGTTTTAATAAACAAATTCACTTCCACTTCTGAAGCCTTTTAAGAACTGTCTTGGAAATCATTCCAAGTGCAGTAATAGTTACTCTAGAGTTGACAAGCATCTAAATTGTGTCCACAGTTTCATGTCTGTACTGAAGCTTAACTTGTATCAAAGCTGAGGAATGGTCTTACCGAGCGGAAGATACACAACTACTTGACATGAACCTTGCTATCGTGTTACATGTCTTTGGCACAAGACTTGAATATACTGCAACGCAATCTGTACTGCCCCTTAAAGCAATTCAGAAATCACGAAGTGTGGAATTCAATAGTCCACCCACTCTGTATCTCCTGTGCATCAGCCTTCTACTGCTTTCAGACCGAACTTGAGTTATTGGTCTGAGCTGCAACTTTCAAATGGTTTGTGACTTTCTTACCAGAAAAATTTAATTCTCTCTCCTACCGGTGTACTAGTGATCAGCACAGGTGAGCAAACTAAATTTAACATTTTTTTTAAGTGGTAAGAGAAAAGGAAGAGTTTCAAGCACTTTCCCTGAGAGCCTCTGACCTCTATAAAAAGCATTTGTTCCCATTCTGAATAGTAAAGGTCCAAACACCATGTTCCATGTGCTACTGTGAAGGCTTCAGTGACTAGATGAGAGGGTAGGAGAAGGGTGTTGTGTTCTGCTGGCTGTTTTAACTGTTCCTAATTTGGAACAGAAAAAAAAAAACTTATTTATAAAAATGTTTTAAAAGCCAGTAAATTGAAGCCTACAATCTTATGTTTACTTGCAAGATAGCTCATTTAAACTAAATCTTGTTTCATATACATTATCAAAAGACCTTTTTCTTCAAATCATTTGTCACTGGTAGAGTAAGATGCATAAAAAAACCCCTTCCTACTCCCCAACATTTTACAAAATAAAACTAGAATTACCTAGATAATCCATATTTTTCTATCAAATAAAAATATATTTTAAAATATATTTGCATAATACCTTAAACTAAATGACAATGCGTACAGGCATTAAAGACTAAAGTATTCATCACAGCATGTTTTAAACACAATTGTATTATACCCATGTTACAGGTAAACATTTTGATGAAGTCCTATTAACTCACTGAACTGAAATACATAATACAAATACAGGTATCTAAGGCAATTTAGAGATCTCTAACTCAGGACATGATTTATGACAAAATAAAGCATTCCGCAGCAATACTAGGTCAAGGTGACTTCACCCCTTATTGTTCCCCTATTTTACAGGATTTTTTTGGAAATTAAATCAGTTTCAAGGAACAAGAAACCAGGAAGAAGAGAGAGGTGATTAATTGGATGCTGGCGTTGCCACTTACCATCAGTTCAGAGTCTCAGATGTGTAAACTTTTACTCTAATATGCAAGAATATTTGCATTGTCTAACACTAAGCAGTAACATGCAATACAGCAAGTCTTCAAGGGCACCTTTATGTTGTGCATCTTTAAAAGGTAAAGATCTGTTGAAATGGATCCACCAAAAAAAAAAATATTTTACTATAATTACTTCATAATAAATCACCGCTTCTATCAGCTTTTATTTACAATGGTTTTAGGTATAACAACTTTTATAGGACAGAAAGTAAGTTTGAGTTCAAATTTCTAAGTGGTAGAACGGTAACAAGATAGTTTTATTTATGCTTACATATTTTTAATGCTCATGCTTTCATTTATGCTTATATAACACTGTAAATTACTTGTGAAGATATTTTAAGTTATATAATCTTTTGTTTTCATAATGCATTCTCGTTCCACCTATGTCAGTGCCATTGGTGTTCACATTTTCATTTGCTAGTGGTTCCTTTTATTTATTTCAAGTAATCAGTGTAATAGCTGCCTTTGGGCATGTCTACCTCTGTATAGTGAAATATGGTACAATGATACTCAAACTACCACTGTCTCAGCTACTGCCATCACCAGAAAGGGTCATATTTTGAAGGATTATTAACTGGGGCTGCCTATATTGTTTTCAAACCAACCACTACAGGGGATTTTGCTGCATCATGAGCATACTCCAGTTCAGGTCTGAATGAGTCAGCAACAGATGAAGTGTCTTTATATTGCACTTACCCTGCACAAACCACACCTGTATCATTTCTTTCTGAAAGAAACTGGTATCACATCATTGCTCTCCTGCCCTTCCATCAGGATCTTTATGCCTGGACCTTTGATTGTACTATGATGTCTTCCTACAAGAACAGACATGTTCTAATACAAAAATTAAAGAAATTAAATACGAAGACCTCAGAACCTATACTTGATATTTTTATGGAAGCAAGCTAACACTTGAAAATCCATCCTGTCACAGCTTGTGAAACACTGTAACAAGAAACATCTGCTATTCTTGATCAAAATAGTAAAAACTAAATCAGAGAAGAGGTTCTCCATCCATTCTTCAGCAGGCTGAGCAACATGCAGAAACCCACCCTAAAAATACATAATGCCAATTTCCTGCTGCTGATCCTAACTCAGGGCAGCGCACAGCACTGAAATTGCTACATGGGCACTAAAAATCTCTGACTGTCAAAGCAAATCCTTATTTTCATCTCCCTGGTCTCTCTGCAAACTGTGACACACTGAACTTCGATATACTGCTACCTTGTCTGAAAAAGGTTGGGGGGACCCTGATGAAATGCACAACAGTTTGAACTGTTTCTGGGCTACAAACCACAAGTGCTGATGGAAATACCACCTTCGCTATTGTACGGTTTTCGCTGGATCAGAGTTAATCTGCTTCATAGTAGCTCACATGGTGCTGTGATTTGGATTTGTGCTGGAAACAGTGTTGATAACACAGGGATGTTCTAGTTATTGCTGGATAGTGCTTACACAGCATCAGGCCTTTTCTGTTTCTCACGCTGCCCCTTCAAGCAAGTAGGCTGGGGGTGCACGTAAGTTGAGAGGGGACACAGACAGGAGATCTGACCCCAACTGACTGAAGGGATATCCCATACCATATGAAATTGTGCTCAGCAATAGAAGCTGGGGGGAAAAGGAAGAAGGGTGTACATTCAGAGTGATGGTGTTTTGTCTTCCCAAGCGACCACTATGCATGATGAAGCCCTGCTTTCCTGGAAAGGGCTAAGCATCTGCCTGACAATAGGAAGCAGTGAATTAATTCTTTATTTTGCTTTGCTTGCACATGCGGCTTTTGCTTATCTATTCAACTGTCTTCATCTCAATCAATAAATATTCACATGTACCCTTCTGATTCTCTCCTCCATCCCACTGTGGGGGCAGTAAGTGAGCAGCAGAGAGGTGCTTAGCTGTCCACCAGGGTTAAACCACAACAATCATTAAATCACACCAGGATTCATATGTTCCCCTTTCAACTCCTCCAAACAACTACTGAATTAAGTGTTCCAATGACATGCTGTATCCTGTGATAAATCCTCCATTGCATTTGAAAACAGAGTTGTTACAATGTTGATTAAAAGTTCTTAGGTTTAGATGAGATTAGCTTATGGTTGAAATTAAATCCAGAGTAAGAGAGGATGCAGGACAGATGAAAATAACCTTTTTATCAATCTGCATGGACAGGACCATTTTCTTTCTTAAAAGGTACACACCCAGGAATGATAACTGCAGCTCTGAATTCAGAATACTGTTGGGTTCCTTGCTAATACTAATTTCTCAGTTAATAACATCACCCAAATAAAACTCTTAGAGAAGACTGTCTTACCGATACCTCTGTCATTTCTTAGATATATTAAATCACAGTGATATACCTGAACATGAACCTTCCACATCCAGGAAACTTCAATATCTTAAAGCTGCAGCACATCTCTTCCGCTAACAGAGATCACTATGATAAATCATACCTAGACCACTACAGCAAATCAAATCTCTACTTTCTACACAGATTGCCTGTGGAATTGCAAATCAAGTTCAAAATCTTGGCCTTTCCTTTAAGGTCTCACATTCTTGGGCTCAGAATCCAAAACCAGAAGCATAAACCACATAACACAGGCACCACAGAGATCCCCAAACTGGTGCAAAGTGTGCTGGTACACAGAGCAGACATGCAGTCACTAGCTCAGGCTCTATAAAAAGATACAGCCACACCAGTATGTCAGTGAGCCTGAGCCAGTTACTGCTGCTGCTTTCAGTTTGAGAACTCAGTTGGAGCCTGCAGCTCTACAGTGACAGTTGCCAACTGGGCTTTTTGGGCAGTGCAGCAACGCACCCCATGGGAGGCTGACATTTGTACTCAGGGGAAAGAGCATCCTTAGAGTCTTGATCAGGTCTGAAGCATCAAAACCCAGTGCTCTCTTCTCCCACTGTAGGAAGAAGGTCCACCACACTGCACCCCCAAGTACACAACCTGGTTCTTTTAACCTTGCTTTCCAGAGCTGTCGCAGGAACGTAAGTTTATTTTTCTAAAGCACTCATCTCCCCAGAACAAATGAAACCCAAACAAAGCAAAAAGGAAAAACCCTACCAAAACAGGACACTGTACTGTACATACCTGTCTCTCACAGAGGATGAGAGTATGTGAACCTTAGTAATGTTGCTCAATATACTACTGAAATCCACTCAGATGCTACAGTTTGCCATCTGTATCTATTTTCTTATATTGTTTTAGTGCTTCTCTCTGCCATTTGGCTCACCTAGAGAGACAAATTAAAACTAGAAAGGGCCACTCTGGGATAAAAATAAGATAACTTGATTGGAACACAAACTATATAATTGCCTGTAAAAAAATGTCAATATCTGCACTAGTTATGGAACTGCACTGAGAATTCTGTACTGATTTTGTCATATCCCTGTAAAAGCCTGGGCAAGCCATAATATCCACATGCTTCAATTCTACAGTGGTACAACTGTGATACTGCATCCTTTTATTACAGTATATCAGATGATGATAAATCCCCAAATGCTTGAGTACTTAGAAAATATTCTAGGCATTAATTAAAAATTAATTTTAAATGCAGTTACTATTCTGTACAAAACTTTGTTCTAATATCATGAACTAGTACCAAGAATGCCTTTGTCCTGTGTAACTTCCAAAACTGACCAAACCAAATCACATAACAGTATTCTTATTGCATATGAAGACAATCAACATGGAAAGTTAGACTGTAACACCCATCCTCCAATAGGCATTTTCCACATAGACACCACCTACTGAAATGATCTAAGACTAGAAAAACGTTGTATCTGGGAAAAGACCAGCAATAAATCAGTAATGAACTGTACGTATTTACCACACAGTGCTATGCTGACAGCTAGTTGTATAATGACAACAACAATCACCGCGTATATACTCCTTTCTCATGTCCTGAACCAAGTCACCCATGAGTTGGAACACTTAGTAAATGAGAAATACTATACAAAGAAACACCCTAACAACAACAGCTTAGGCATTAACTTTGGATGCAGACAGGAAAGTTTCTAAAAAAACCAAACAAAAAACCAAAAAAACCCCACAAAAAGGTCTCTGCTTTGTAATAAGAATCTTTTCAGTTTTGCATGCATTTTTACTTTATTAAACATAGCTAGTTATTTTGACACATAATGATTGCAAAGGAAAATCTCTGAAACAATGAAAAGCTTTTTTATCTGTTACTTTCGTATATGAGTATATAAACTACAGAATATTACATACTATTATATATTTTGCAATACACCCTATATTTGAAGTGGACAGGGTTAAAAAAATTTAATCATTACCTTTAAGCATTGTTCTTCCAGTTGATCCTCCGAAGATATTTAAAAGACCACTTCTTGCTCCTAAGGATGTAGTTGCTTCTAGTAAAGCACCAGTTATATAGTTAGAGAGTGCAGTCCTCTGTAAAGTGGCACGATATTGACAGTAAGCACCTGTTACACATGGTTTTACACAAAACCCATCACCTCTGCATATACAGTCTGTTTCAAATGTTGGGAGCTTTCTCAGAAGATGAGGAAAATATTCAAAAATATCTTCTGCTCCTTCTTCTCTCACTGCACTGAAGATCTGTGAAGAATGCAAAAGCATGAATTATTAGTTCACTTGCTTAAGACAATAAACTGAACATCAAAAGATTCCAAACTAGCATGACTTCTTGTAAAGTTCAACAGCTTCTGCAAATAGGCACTTTTAGAACACTGCATTTATGCATTAAACCTGAAATACCTCTGAACACAAAACTGATTTGTAAAGATTTTGAGTCAGGTTCCCAAACAGGCTATTTAAATAAGATGGCATTCTGGCTTTCAATGCATGGTTAAAGGCATTTTAATGAAAACCAGTTCTAAGGATCACCATTAGACACACACACACACGAAAAAAAAAGAAAACACACACCAAAAAAACCCCACAAAACCAAAAAAAACAACAAACCTCAAACAGCTAAATCAATATATCTGGTCAACATTTAAAATAAAGAATATACACAGAATTATTTATAAGACTATTAAATCTATTGTAGTTCCACTAAAGTCTTATGAGTATCAGTAGCAGAAAAACAGATCTGCTCAGGGTTTGCAGTTTTTCTTGCTGAGTGGGGAGAGTTTTTGCAAACAGAAATGGTTTTAATCACTGTGAGCAATCTTTCAAAACGTTCTGGTGTCACGTTCATTGCATTACTTCCAGCCTACGCACAGGTCCTCTATCTAATATTGGTTTAGTACTCTTTTTCCAATATTTGTGCTAACACACTAATGAACTTGAGTCTGTGGCTTAGCAACTAAGTAATGTTTGCTTATTTAAAAGAGTCTAATGATCAAAGCAAGAATCTGGAAGAAATCTTTTCCTTTAGTATACAAGGAGAGACTTGATTCTTTGCATTCTTGTACGCTGACTTACTGATTGACATTAATAATTTGTTTCAATGATCTGTTCTTTGTAATTACAAAGTGTAAACTTCCAAACTAAAAATTAATATAGGGAAAGGTCATTATAACTGTTACCAGGACAGGTGCTGAGACCATTTTCATGGGGTTGTAGATGTGCACAAGAAATGAACTGATGGCTTAATGATTAATGGTCTGTTTCTAGTTGCCATCCTTCCCCACATATAAACAGAATACAGCTATCCATCAACATTGCATTCAGTCCTACAATGCAAGCACATGTGCTCAGTCAAACGGTAAGAAACTCTTTGGACAGTCTGTGCATGGCACATCTCAGAGGCATAAGCCCCCTCACCACAGGACACACACACGCCCAACCATGTAACCAAGGTGAGAACCTGCTCCCAGCAAGAACAGGGATCTGCACACACATCCACTTCTGCCCTAAGACCTGCATTTACCCTGCCATGTAAGTGAGGAGGGTTCAAATGCCCTGCTCCTACAAGGTATCTGACCCTCTACAAACAGAATTTGTGAATGATGATGCAATTGCTTCATCCAGGTAAGGAAACTGAGAATGGCAGCAGATTTGATTCAGCTACTAAATTCAAGATTTGGCACATTTTTTACTTATTTATTTTTTGCCATTAACCAGAAAATCAAAAACAATGTGGTATTTATTAAAGAATGTGTTTCTTATCTTAGCTTTATTTTTTGTATTAACAATTTATTGGGAAAAACAGTACAAATCAGCTAGTAATGTAATGTAATTCAATGATTTGAAAAAGAGTACTTATTTATTAACATTAAAAAAAAAATCTTTCACATGCTGACTGACTTTTATAACTTGAGTCCATTAGAAATATGGCTTCTATGATACTTTACACAGTGAAATGCTGTGGTATCTATCTCCCCTATCCCTGCCTCCCAAAGTTCCCAAAATTGAGGCTTCTAGAATACTAAGCCTTTACTTCAGCCTCTTGTTTTCTTTGGTATACAACAGCTTTATGGACTCTTAAGACTCTCAGTGAGCACACTGCTCACGTCCACTATTATTCAGGTCAAAAATGCATGCTTAGATCATGTGTTACCTGGATAGGATACGTGCAGACCTTTTAATCAGCTAAGTGTCTGCAAGGACACACCTTTCCAAAAGGTGTACTGTAAAACAGTGAACGTGCCTTATGCATGACTGTGTCACACACAGCAGACATAATTAGTCTTTCTAGCCTGTTTAAAAAAATATTTAGTTAATGAAAATAATTTAACTTCTCAAAACTGCAGTTACCTTCCAAAATATTTTTTAAATTGGGTTCTGCAACTTATAAAGGCATGTTCTGTTGCCTACACAACTAAAATTTCTTTCAGCTGCCAAACCAAAGAAATCATTTGTTGACAGAAATAGGCGACAGTGTTTTGCTGGAGAGATTATACGTAGAATAATGGTGTTAATCTCTTTTGTATAAAGTAGACTTCAGGGCACTAGCTGTCTCCAAAGGCTGCGCTTCACGTAACATTTTCAAATACTATTTGGTTTTATGTGTTAAAGCTCTGAACCTGTTATTCTGCTGCCCTCAGATGAAGTTACAAAAAATACAGACTTACAATGTGTATACTTATCAGCCACTGAAAAGAAATGAAACCATCAGAACAGGAACACATCCCTTAGGTAACGGATAGGGGAAATCACCTTTCAGTGAGACGCCACCAGACAATTGGTGAAACTTGATTTTGCCTGGGAGACAAAAAGTTGATTGCAAGCCTGGTCTTACAGTTCATCCTGGCAGATCCAGTTATATTGATCTACATCCCTACCAAAGAATGATTACTGTAACTAAAAATGCATCTGAACCAAAAGAAAAAAAAAGAGAAAAAGAAAAAAAAGAGTAAAATGCAACACTAAACTGACAGCTACCTGTCAAAAACCAATGATTCACAAGGGTGTATTGCTTCTCATTCACTTTTGCTTTCTATATCAAATTGAAGATTTCAATGATGTGGTGTTACCTCACATACTAGATACTGAGCAGTAACTCACAAGAAATTGACGACAGTATCTGGATCTAAAAAGTGTTACAATATTAACCATCTTCAAATTTATTTTCAAGTAGTGCAAAGAACTGATGCTTACAAGGAGGAGTTTAGGGTGAACTTTCTTATTTACACCACTGTAATGAGCACACATGTAAATGGTAAAATTTACATGCAGTTATAGTACCTCAGTATTTACTTTAGACAGTAAAAGCATACATACTAATACTTTTGTTTCTTTTTTTCCCCCACGATACTTCTAAAGTAAGAAATGAGCTGAAACAGGTAACCCCATATATGAATACACCAGTACTCCAATGAAGTATACTATGGCTTTGATAGATTTTTACTTTATTTTTTCTAATGAGATTTTAATGGTAAGTAAAAAGAAATTAAAAATTACTTGCAACAGAAAGTTTTCCAGAATATTACAGAAGAAAAACACGTCCTCCAACTCAAAAATTAAAATTAGCATTAAAGATTAAATTCAGGCAAAATTCCATCCTTGTAGTTTTACAATCAAATCCGTATTTGGAAAATAAATTGAAACAAAACAGATTTTTCGGCTCTTAATAACATATGCAATAAATCATCAAAACTTTTACTTTAAAAAAACCCTCAGTTTTGCTTCTAGTAACTTGAAATGGTATATGCAAGTTAACTTATTGATAACCTTCAGGCAATAAAACCTTCTTACAGTGACAACAGACATATTTTGTTAAGATATTCCTTAAAAATAACTGTAAGAACAAGTAACTCATGCTGGCCTTGAAATTATTCCGCATTTTTCTCTTACAATCATCTCTTCTTCTGTTTAATCATCACTACAATTGCGAATTGCATTGTGACATTTTCTCCACACACACTGCTGTAGGTTTGCTACATGAAAGTGGCAGAAACCCACACACCATAGCCATTCTTTGCCCTACAGTTTATGACAGATATTCCCCAAAAATGATTCTGGACTTCATGGGTGCTGCTGTACTGGAAATACTGCATAGAGCAGTTCATAAAAATAACTGTTTTGATTTCTTACTTCAAATGTCATGTATCTCTTCCTGTTTAATCTTTTGTGTCTCTTTTCATATTTTTTCCTGCCTCAGGTATTTAGCTTAGAACCTGGGAGCATATTATCACTTTGTCAAACATCTAGCAGCTGCTTGGCACACAGACCAAAGATTCCCATTATCAGGAATATAGCTTAATTTTTCTAACTTTATTATAAAGACTATGTGTACCCAAAAAGTTCATTGTAAAGAACAGCCACAAAAAATAATGCATATTGCTATTATGCTACAAAAATAGGCCCTAATGGGGCTTTAAAAATTCACCACGTTGGTTCTAACCAGCATCTGTCCAAACTCTGTCTGAAAACCTCCACCAATCATATCCTAAATGATCAAAATGAAACAGTGGGAAGTCAGAGGTGTGTATTCATCCATATGTTTGGTTGGTACTATGCATTTTAGTCTGATTTCCTGGCTGTTTACCTATAGATTTCTCTTACGGAGGGCTGTCGACAGCCCACGTACAGCACTCCTGCAACACAAAGCCTTAATTTGTTGCATATTTTGAAAGCCTGTAAGCCAGAATGGTATACTAACAAACAATAACTCCCAGGACAGTAAGTCTTGAAGATCACTCAAATACCTCCTTTGAAAACACAAAAGTTTTACAGAACACACAAGCCTAAACACAATTAATAACATCACAGGAAATGCTGCTCTTTCCAAACTTGTTCTGTTCCAAAAAAATAATTCAGTAAAATGAGTAAATTCTGATGGTGATTATTCATTTTGGCACTGCTGGAAACCCCTCATTAATATCAAGCAAATGAAGCTAACAGTGATCTCTTGGATGTCATCATCAAGGACTGTTTCAATTGCTTTTACCTGCATTCATTCCACATAAGTGGAATTAAATTATCTATGACATGGAATACAAGAGCATTCTGCTATGAAAAAAGCACTTTGGGCAGAAAGAAAGGAGTATGTGAAGTGAATTTGGGTGGAAGGGAGCAGGGCTGAAAAAGGAAATACACTTAACCAGAATAAGAATTTGCTCAGAACAAACAAATCAGGCATTAATGCAGTTAGTCAATAATTCAGTTTTAGGTCTTCCAAAATGGCACTCCAACATCACACTTCAGAGCATTTATTTAATCAAATCAAAAAAAAGAGGTGATGCCGATAGTCACATCATTTTCTGAAAGATCTTGGATTTTCTCAGATTCATCTTATTCAAGTTATGACCATACCCATGCTGATTAACCCATGACGCTTCAAGATCATTGCTAAACTAAAAATGCAGAATAGATTGAGAAATGCATTTTACTAAAGATGTTGCCTACCTAGAGCCAGCACTTGTCACTGGCCAGTTTCTTCTAAGGACACTGTGGGGTCGGGGCTTTTTTTTAAAAACAAAAATGAAAGAACATTCTCCTACTACTCCTTACTGATACTACCTTTTGAAAAATTGGTATTATTTTAGTAGTGGAAATAAACAAATTTCCTAATGAAATTTCTATTAATAAATTACATTTCCCAACATTCTTACCTGAAAAACTGTTTATCTAATTAATTTCAAAATACCACCCAATATTAGTCTGTCTAACCAAGAGTGAGGCCATAGCCCAAGGAACACTTCTCTTAGCTACAAACCCAAAAGCCATTTGGGACATTATTATTTTTAACATTTATCCTTTGATCTAGTTCACCATGAGAGAACCAGTCACTTAATTAGTCTCTGAAGAATGATAAATTGCTAACCACTTGATTTTCAAAGATGTCAGAACAAATAAGTGTCAGTTGGAATCTGCAGAAATGCTGAAAATCAGACCAATCTATGAAGAAAGGTCTGCCACTCATCTGGCAATTTAAAATCAGGTCATGTGAACTCATACAGATTTCTAAGCCAATACAGAATAATTACTGACTTTGTTTTAATCTACTTCGTATTTTCAAAAATAATTCCTGCTGTGGAAAAATAAAAATTGTAATGATACTATTTTGTACAGTCAATTCTCCACTTTTAATTTACAATTATCTAGTCTGAGTAAACAGTACAGGTACAAAGACACTTGGACAGTGCTCTTAACGCCTGCTCCAGAAAAGCACTGCAGCTTTCCAACCTAAGATAGCTCCAAACAAATTATCGGTTTCTCAGCACTGTTTGCCAGAGAACCCATTTCTGAGAAAGCTTACTTGTTTGTGCATGCTTATTGCTTACAGCACTACAGAATCTAGTTACAGTGCTTCCTCCATCAGCTTCCTCTCTCTGCTCTCACAAAGCTCAGGCATCTCTGGAGAGAAATTCACCGCAAAACTTGTTTAAGGTGGCAGCAAGAAATCAGAGTCTGTATGGATGGATCTTTGCAATGTCAAGGGAAAAATACTCTTTTAATTAAAAGAAAACTTGAGAAGCTACAGCAAAAATGGCTGTATCCTATTTCTATCACTACTGCTAAAATTACCAATCAAAATTTTGAAAAATATTTTAATTAAATTGCAAGAAAAAGATGAAAGACATGCCTGAAAGAAAAAATATTTAATATTGAACAGCAAGTTAACACACACCTCAAACTTCCCCTGCAAGAAGTCACACCTTTGGCAAAATTAAGAATATACACAGGCACTTTTCTTTCAAACAAATTGATAAATCCACCATATTTTTTGACGATTTTACACCATCTGTTTCAAGACAGAAGCTTCATGTTATTATGCATGGTATGGATTCCAAGGGTTCCAGTTACAAAATTACGTTTAAAAAAGTAAAGAAAATAACAGCAAGAGAGACTGGAGGTGACCAAGTATTGGGTTTAAACGTGTATCACTGCAAATATTCTGCACCAAAAAAACTCAAAGATTGACCATCCCTACACAACTTTCATAGAAGACAGACAATGGGGTGCCACAAGTTTAGTACGTATACTTTTCCAGTTTTCAGGAAGATGAAAATCTTTAATTCATGCCCTAAAATATGAATTTGTTGTAACAATTTCCAATTACATATCAGTGATAAGAACTGAAATACATTAAACACTGAATGGATTTTCCATTATATCTAGAACAGCGCACATAGCTGTCTTTCTATCATGTACTTAAAATTCTCGAGATGACATGCCAGAGCCCCACATCTCAAACGGTTGCGCAGGTTGTTCATAGCTAAAGGATGTTACTGTGTTTGACAGATGATGCTGTGAACAGCAGAAAGGTCTGCTCTGTCAGGATTATTTCTTAGCTCTGTTCACTTGTTGATATGTCTTTTTGACATTAACAATAGGTGTTAACAGGTGTAAACAGGTGAAGCTTTCAGAAACTCTTTTGAGAAACTGAGCTAATTTCAGGCTTTTTTTTTTTTTTTAATTTATTCCATTCCTGACTTACTGTTCAAGATGAAGTGAATAATGACAGTCATCCACAAGCTTTAGTATATTGTACTTTCACTCAAATTTCTGTGAGATTCACTACCTATCGCAAGCTTCTCTGATTTCTTGTTTGACACGACACTGCAGAGTTTCTTCCTAGGTGTGCTGTAGCAAATGTGGACACAGCTATCTGGAAGCAACTGCAGCTTTGGAAGTTGAGGTCAAATTCAAAAATTCCCACGAATCCTCTCCCAGCATCTCATGATCTATCTTTTTTGGCTAACAGGCAACATTCTTAAAGTATTAACAACCATCCCAGATTAAAACAAAACAAAACAAAGGGTTACATATCATGATACCCTTCATTCTCAACAGTTTTTGGAGATGTATTTGAATGTCACCCTTCAGCTGGCTCTGTAAGCCAATGACTGCCCTGCAAAGCAGAACTGACAGCAGTTTCAGCCATAGCACTTGCCATCTAGCCTGCCTACGGCTTTACCAACAGGAGTCATCATCTGAAGGAGCTTCTGCTGAAACAAGAGTTATTTGGTGCATGTTTGCATTTGTGTTCAAGAAATAGCAGTAAAAGACTGTTTTGGCAGTGTGACATGGTCACCATCCCCTACAGTATGTCAGGATGACAAATAGCCTCGGAAAATCTATATGTAGGTGATAAACACAACAGCAGTAGCAAACCATCAGCAAGAAAGCTGGAGCTATAAACACACATTTGCAGTGAAATATATGTAATTGTGCAAAGACTGTTCAGAACATTAGGGGTTAACAGCATTCTCTACATCTTAAATTTGCTCACATCTTGCTCTATGTATTTTCACATGGTGCTTAAAGAGAGTATCTTTACTGCTGAGATGCTACTTTTCGTAATGGAAATGTTCCTTAAAATATCCCTAGTCTGCTGAAAGGCTGGATTGTATTTGAAAAAATGCCTAGAAAATAAAGAGAATACAGTGCGCCAAGGTACAATCTGAAACACACCTCGTAACATGCTAGGAATACTGTTGTCTTGGGAGGTGTGGGGAGAAAGCCTTGCTCAAAATACACGCACACAGTAATCAAGATTGCTGCAATTCTGCCCAGTACTTGACAAATGCAGTTATTTACTATAGGGTGGTTCAGGTATTTTCAGGATGGCGTGGTTCACAGGTGGCATTTGTCTTGGCCACTATAAAGAAGAAAACCAGGAACTAGTTTGAGAATACAAGAAATGAAAAGGTTTGTTTACTGCAGCAGCAGACCAGTCAGGAAAGACAAAGATTTCTGAGTAGATAGCTGAGGCAGAAATAACTTAATTGTCACTGCATTGAGGATGCTTTGAAGGCAGTCAACAGAACGAATGGGTACAAGAGGAAAGAAAGGAAGTACAATAAAACGGTGGGTGGGTGCGTTTGCATTGTGTGCATTTTTTTCAATGCATTTGACAAGATTGTGATTTTTAAAGAAGATCTCTGCTTGCATGATTTACTATCGCAGGCAGTGAGTAAAAGGAGCAAACAGCGTATGTTATGCCCTTGCTGCCCAGAAACTGGGGAAGGGGGGCAGGGCAGGACAGGGACAACAACGCTAAGATTCAGGCTAGCATATACTATCATTTCCCCTTACAATAGGAATACATCTACCAAGTCAAAAGGAAGTTGCCCTCCCCGGGACAAGGTGTGTATGACTGGCAGATGAGATGCATGCAGCGGAGTCAGTCCAGTCCACTTACACATCTGAAGGAAAAACACATCACAGAAAAGGAATAATGGTCTTCAGGCATCTCTTTGTCGCAGGAGTCAACGCTTGTTCTAGCATCCTCATGACAAACTCCACTCACAGCTTTTCTAATAATGTCTAGTGTCACATTCACTGTGGGAGGCACAGATGTTTTCCTTTGCTTTTCTGTAAATGAGCCTCAGGTTCTAACAATTTAGATAAAACACTGCAGTGACCTGTCCCCTTTGGCCACCCTTCCAGCAATTGTCTCATCAATATCCTTGTTGCAATATCTGTTCTCAAAGGCTTCTGAAACTTTCCCGCTCTCTTCAGTGATGAGGAAGATGTGGATCTTTACAGTGCCAGGACAGAGCACAAGACAGAGTCCCATGCTACAGAGCAATAATGCTCACTTGTGCAACAGCAATTTTTTCAGTGTATCAGATTTTACACAGTAAGTCGTAATGGGGCAACATGGCACAAAGCAGCAGAGGACACCCAGGAAAACAGATTAATTCACCCTGGTAACGCAGGGAGCAGCATCCATGGCAGCTGGAAGATTGCCAAAAGAGCAAACAAGCACAGATGTGCCCAAATATTAATATTCATTAACCCATGTTCTGTGAACTTTCTACAGCTTCAGTTGCAATTACAGAATGTGCATTACCTCATCAGCCAATATTTCAAATTAATTGCATCCTGTTAAGAATGAGATCATTTCAAGGAGCAGAAATTGAATTTAATGAGGATCAAACTGTCTCGCAGAGGCAATCCTTAAATGTAACTCAACACTCTCCAGAAATTATATCAACCATCCCCATTCAATTCTGGTATATGACCAATGTCTTCAGTAGGGAAAAATTTTCATTTGTGGTGACAACAAAATGATGATACAGTTTTAAAAAAACAAATACATTTGAGAGTTGGATTGACTTATGACCAGAAATAGTAACAGCAGGCCCAAACTTTCAATAAGTCATCATTTTTATTTTTGATAAAACTTGGCTGCTATTACTTACTAATTTCCCATTTCTGTAAGGTAACAGTACTCATTATTGTAACAGCCGTTACCAAAGGAAAGCTAGACTTCACAGATTTGGAAAACAGAAAAAGCAGTGTGATATAAATTTACCACAGCATCTCCATCCCCATTAAGTCCTGCTCTTAAAGAATTGTCAGTCCAGTGGAGAAGGAATAGTAAAACAGTGCTTGTTACTTCTCATGGCAGGAAATACACTTCAGATCCAAAAAACTACTAAGAAGAATCATCTTAAGATATAAAAAGGAGGCTGACAAAAGACATCAATTAAGTGTCATTTGCAAGACTGTTCAAAACTACTTGAGATTTTGTTTTCATTAAGGGGAAAATGAAAGGATGACACCAAACACTACATAGATGCTCTTCACATCACTTTTCAGGAACGTGACACAATGCCCTTGCCAGTGAGAGAGACTTCTGTAATCTTACCCAGAAAAGGCCAAAAATATCACTTTCTGGTCAGCCAGGTCAGCTATTTATATTTCTGTTGGCACAAAATTGTATGCAAAGATTTTTTTTCTTATTAGTTGTCATCTGATTACTAAGTTCTCATTAACTTCTTCAGTTTAAATCCTACATTTTCTAGTACTTAACAGAAATTTAGCTCAGAATACTAAGTTAACTGTTCTGCTCTTGTCAATTCTTCATGCAGTCAGTACTCTTATTTTCTAAATGACTGCTTATTCACTTCCTCCAAACTTTTATCAACAAATTAATTTATGAATCATTCATTCAGTCACTAAGACAGCATATTAAATATACTCTACCTAAACATCTGCATTATTTCAACTTCATTCTAAAAGTAACTACCTGTTCTAAACATAACTACTAGGCTAATACACACCTTTATTTACTGAGAAGACCGGAGTTTTATTAGTCTGATGTGGGTCACATTCTTGAGCACTAACCACATGGATTGGAATTTCTTGAGTTATCAGCTTTTAAAATGGTCTGCTGAGTTTTTAACATAAAATTATATGCTCCACACATACTTTTATTCTATAATCGTATTAAAATTTAATATATATTTTAATAATTACTTTTGATACCTCTTACTGACGAAAAACAGAAATGTTCTATTCATTTAAAATTTCTCAGGTATGATATAAAAAGTGCTTAAAACAAGAAAAAGACTATCAGGTTGACTTTTCAATAGAGGATAGAAGTTTTACTGTAGCTAAGTACATTATCTAAATTAGACAGTAATTAGAATTAAAACTCCATGTCAGAAAGCAGACTGAAATAATTCACAGTCAAACCACTCAGATGTTAGAATATTAAATGCACCATGATTGAATAATTTCAATTCAAAAGAGATACACATTTTCATTCTAAATGTCACCTTTCATTGTATGACTGTGGAACATCAAACTGTAATGGGATGCTACTATTACAATGGATTTCTGAGCTTCCCAAATGCAAGTAAAAACCAGTAAGAAATACTAACAGAAGCCATTGAAAACTCTATTTAATATATCCTTAAAGGCTTACTTTCAAAGGTAAACATGAATTAATTATTTTAATTAGGTCATGTAAGGTTTTAAATGGGCATCATGTTCCACCTTTTTCATTTCCGAAACACTGACGTGTCAGGTGTGTTTCAAGACACATGAATGTCAAACATTCAATGCAAAGGACCCAACAGACCCCTTCCCACATTTTTTTTTTCCTCAATTATTATTCTACATGTGGAGCAATAGTGAGTCTTAGAGGAACAAAAATCCACACACATCAGATACAGCTAGAAATCTGTACGGTTTTGTATCTTATTAACAACTATAATCTTCCCATCTGAGGAAAGGCTTCCACAGAACTCATACATTTAAAAATAACTGCATCCCCACACATTTGAATTGATTATTTAAACAACTTTGAAAGATAACCTTAGTTGCATATTTCTGAATTAAAAATTGACAGTAAGATTTGAGGGGTGACCCACAGTACAGAAAAAAATTTAAGAGCCAGAAAAGACCATCTTAAAAACAAAGAACCAAACAGAAAACCTAAAAATTATGTCTGTTGAAGACTTATCAGTCCTTAAATCATGTTTAGTTTGTGATCCTACAATCTTACCTATTTGCCAAAGTTAGCTATAACTACTTCTACAACACTCTGGCTTTACCTGTTCTTTTAAAACATTTTAACGTGTATACTTACATAACTGATTCAGAAAGCATATAGCCTATTCCATTCCTGTGTCTCTGATATTAGAAGTCAAAAAATAACCAATGGTAAGGGTTAAAGTTCACTGCACTGGCTAGTTCAGTTTTTACATAGTGAGATGTTGCATCCCTGCAACTCCTTAGAATTACTTATGTAGGTCTCAAGCTCAGAGTAAATGTGTCAAAGCTCAAAGACAATGTACATGTAATAAAACTGTCTTCATATTTATACAATCACTATTATTATTTGTGTCAAAGAGACTCATATTGGTATTTTATTGTACCATACATTGCGGATTTATATTGAAAGGCAGATATTTCCAAATCCATCTGAAACAGTCTACAGTTTATATCTACAGCCAGAAACATAAGTATTACATAAAGTGCAACAGAACCTTGCTGTATCTCTAAGTATTTTCATTTAAAACCAGTTATAACTGATATTGTTGTAAAAGATCAGTAGGCATATTACTACAGCTGTAAAATTCATGCATCCTACCCATGGCATATAGCTAACAGAAGAGCAACTTGGAGCATTTTCCTTAGCACAGGAAATCTAGTTCTCATTTTCTAATTTTGTAGACACTGAATCCATGCCTATTTGTTTGCTTGTACTTCAGCTGTTGGGTTCATAGGGTCACATGAATAATTATAAGATTATTTTGGATAGTACTTAGGGGCCAGGAAATTCTCAGAGTTTTCATGACTGAATTGTTTAATAGACTTTTAAGTCAGGCTACAGAGCATGGTTTCATGAAACAAAATAACTTTGTTCTATAAAGAGGCATTTTCCACTTTAAGGGTTTTTTTTTTTTATTACCTAGAAATAGAAAATGCACCATTCAAGTTTTGAACATTGCCCAAAGTAACAGCAGAATATTGATACTCTAAATGTAATTTTTAAATTACACATTTAATCTTTACTGATAAAAAGTGAGTCTTCATTCACCACTGCTCACAATGAACATTTAATAACTATCCTAAAAAAAAAACCAACCAAAAACAAAACACACCGCACAATGATACCCAAAACACAAAAAGTACTATCTTGTAAAATTTTAGAAGAAAATTTTTGGCTGAAACCTAAGTAACACAATAATGCAGCATGGTAGAATGAAGCAATTCTACTGATGTTGGTATCCTGAACCAGTAATGTAGTACCTTCCAAACTATTTGTCTTCCCTAGTCATTAGCTGCTAAGGAAGACTATGCTGTATCTACAGAAAGTATCTAAAGTTTAGGAAAGTTTAAGATAAGGAGACAGAGTGAACAAGTAATATAGAATGGATTGACTTAAAGAAATAATTTCCTCTTTTGTTTCACACAGTACATTCAATTTTCACATACTACTTGTATTTGATGACAACTTTGATAATGGATACCTAATACACACTAATAGCCATACTAATATTAAGACAACTTCATACTAGAATAAAACTGTATTTACCAAAGTAATTGTTACTGGAAGAGTTTTTGAGTTTCATCTGAATCTGCTAAAAAGATGAAATGATGGTAAAACTATGCTTACATTAATATTGCTGAGTTTATTTTGCTGTCTCCAAATGGAGTTGTGGAAGTCAACTCCAAGATCTAAACACAGGACAATAATTTATTAATTGTATTTCCAGTTCAGTTCTACTTGCCCGAAATGCACAAAATCGATAATCTAATGTTCTGCAATTTTCAAAAGTTCCAATTCCTTCATCAGAGTTAGAAGATGGTTTTTAAAATATGCTTGCTTTAAAAGAGAGAGAATAAGAGTGAGAAAGACAGAATGGCCAAACAATGGAGTGGGAATGAGAGAGCATTAGTTCAACATTTAAATCACACTTTTCAATTGTGAACGGAGTAAATACGATTCTGCAGCACAAGAGTATATGTTCTCCTTTCTTTTCCCACTGGAGTGGAATGTCACTTGAGGCTTGATTTTCAGAATTTAAGGCATCTGGCTTAAGACCAGAAGAACAAAAATATTTTAAATTAACTTTCCTTATTCTCTGGGGATTGTTACAGACCCAGGGACTACAGTTTAGTCATCCATGAGATTTATTTTGCTTTAGCATTAGCTTCAACTACTCTTTGTATATACAACAGCTTTCTTACTAAAATTCATAGCCACTCTGTTCAGTACTATCATTTTTTATAAATTGCAATTATATTACACTGAATTATATGCATAAGTGACCTATGTGTATGCTTAACCTCTCAAAATGAAGGATAAAACTTAGATTCCTATTATAAGCTTTTATTTCATACCATCACAACAGTTTTGAAAAAAACTTTTACTCATTTATCTATAGTTACACATGCCCAATTTAGGATTTTTTTAAAACTTTTTCAAAAGCTTCATCTTAGTGAGAAATAGTTCCCTTCATTAGCTTTGGGAGAGCTGAGTAGAGATTTGTTTTGAATTAACTGCACCGTTTTCACATACAAAATAAAATATTCATGCACTTGAGGGAGGAATAATTGTAGTGGATGTTTCAGTTAACTCCTGAGCAAAAATAATTATAATAGGACAGAAAAACCTTGAAAGCAGTGTATTTTTCCATGAAACTCCAGCAGTAGCATAACATTTTACTCAAGCCTCAAATGCTCTAAACTTGACAAGTAAACTGTTAAGATCTTTAGAGAGCATTTTTGTCGCAGTAGCGTTGTTCTGAGAATAAGCAGGAAGCTTTTCTATTCAAAATAGTACTACAATAAGAACTTGAGGTGGCATCAGGGAAAATAAAACATTAAAAAGTACTTTATAAAGTTTATATAGATCTACTTGATCTTTACTATAGTACAGAATAAACAAGCAGTGATAATTTAAAGACACTTGTTTTCTCAGTAGCATATCAAGGACAACCTATTCCCATTGAAGGTAAAGCTTTCATATGCTTTTAATAACACAGGTTTCACCAAACCCCAAATCTACATAAATATATAAACCTATTATAATACTAGCATAGAAAAGGGAAATCCTGTGGTGGAGAAAAGAAGTAATTTCCATCTTTTAAAACTATTTTAAAATTGAGTATATTCCAAAAGTTACTCTACAAACTGTACTAATACAGTCTTCTATAACAAAACCTATGCCTATGATGCCTATGAAGATTTATCTATCAAAGACCATATAAAAACAGAAAATGAAGCAATGATGGAACTTCAGCCGCTTATCAAAATTATAAAATCGCACCAGTTTAGTATTATTAAAGTAGCTAATACAAAAATGACACCAATTAATTTTGAGAGAGGCCATGATTAATAGCGAATAAGGAGTAAAGACAGCAACAAATACTATTCCATAAACTAAGTTAAGATGGTTTTGATAACTCTGCACCCTCAATACGTACCGGACAAAGGTCTGACTGTAGTTTAACATTTTAGTGTAGTCATTCTTTTATCTCCTAACTGGCTACCTCTGTATTTACTTTCTTCATGGGGTGTTACTCCTCCAGACTTACTCGTACATCAGAAAAAGCCCATATTCACATTCATGCTACTTATCAATATGGTCATTTAATAATATGCTGTATCTGTATAACCCACAGCTCACCTTTTTTATCACTGTGTACACACTTTGAAACAGAAATTTTATCTTCCTATACATTTATTCAGCTCCTGGGAAAGTAAGACCCACAGCCTAATGCTGCCAGACATTATCACAGTGTATGTGACTTTTAACACTATTCATAATGTATCAGCCTTCAGTTACCTCTTGTTTTATCACTTCATAGCAGCACAAAGAAAAAAAGTAGATATTCGGGCTCGTTACTGTGACAGAGCTTTGAAGTCTTCGATGTTCCCAGCCTATTTGCCTTTAACACAGTAAAGCTACAACACTGAACTACAAAAGCATCAGAGAGGTAAAACTCCTCCTGCTATGTAAGTGAAAATAACACAAGCTATCACAGAGATACAGAGTTTGTGTTCATTAAGTATAACCAACACAACTTAATAATCATTAGAGCTTACTTACAAAAAAATAACATTATTATGTTATTTTTACAAGTAGGTACTTGGATTCCTCATTAAGCAACCTACACAATAAATTGCTTGGATCAATTCAAAAACACTGTTCACAGTTTAAATCCCAAACACAGTACTTTACTGGAGGACTAGTCCAGTACACTTGAACGTTACACAATTTTCAAGGTTTTTTGACTATTTAAATGTACAACATATGTTTGAGAAAAGGAAAAAATTCTCTCGCTGTCACCACTATTGTGTAGTGAGCTGCCTCTAACTTTAATTTCACATGCGTACGATGAGAAAGACAAAACAATATTTATAAAAACATACATAATAATAAAATGTCATTCTGATTGTATTTCTACGGAACATTTTTCTATTGCTTACACTGGGTGAAGTGACAGGTACAGAGTTTGCTTTCATTTATATTCTTACTGAATAGTCAAAAAAACAGATCTTATATATTCACTTTATGACTTCAACATACTTCACTAAAAAATAGCAAGCTTTTTCTACAAATCCTTGCTGTACATGCAATATTTCTTCATCAATTTACAGTAACAGTGAGATATTCACTGGGAGGTTTAATGCCAACTTCATTAATTGTATCTAAGTATTTTATCAAAACAACAAAGTAAGAAAAGAAAACCCTGTAATTATATTACTTTATTTATAGTTAGAACCCAAAACTAAGAAAACAAGTAGACAGAAGTTCATCCAAGTATTTTAACTTTAAGTACTAAAATTCTGTAAGTGCCCTTACAATCGGTTCAATACAGTAAGCTAGTAAACATTCACATGCAGTACGTCTAATTTAAATAAAAAGGAAACAACACAGACTTCTAGAAATTACTAATTGTTTACATCTGCAGGGTAAGTACTGACTGAAAAAGAAGCATGCTCCAGTAAGAAATACCCTGCTTAATATACAAAGAATATATTTTTCTGCAGCACTACATTCTTCTCTCTGAGGAAGGAAAGCCTTCCTGTTACTCCTGCAGTAAGAAACACTTTTTTATATTTTATATTACATGAACCATACCTTTTGCCTTTGTGTTTCACCATATCCATATCATATCAACTGGAAGGAAAAATGACAAAATGGTATAGGAATTGAAACAGACAGACACAAGCAGAAACTGCAAGTTAGCTTTCAGCAATACAAGATGACAGTCTGTTCTCGTCTACAGAGACTGCCTAAGAGCCTGGAGAGAAAAGTAGTACATTGCCAAATCTTAATCCCGCCGCTGCATTTCACATGGTGCTGCCTCACCTCTGTAGCTCCTACAAGTCTACTTTTTCAACAGTCAGTGAAAATCTGTTCATTGTAAAAACTCCGTAAGCATTTTAGTTTAACCACAGACAGATAGATAATAAAATCTGGAATATTTAATATTTAATTTTGCTGACATACTGGAGTTTGTGTTTACATTACTACAAATGAAATGATGTAATGCTAAATTTATTGGAAGGCACTTCCTTAGACTCCTGGTATGAATTTATAGAAAAAATATTTTATCATGTCAGCAATCAATTAATTTCTAAAATGTATTTATAAATACAGAAAATAATGTCACTGGCATGATGTAAACTCATGGTAAGTAAAATAATTCTTCCCACATTAGATTTCTCACCTCTAAGCTACTAACACAATTAAATTACTGCAGAAAATACAGATCAATAGGAAAAAAAAAACCAAAACTTTGAGCCAAATATAAACCCAAAATTATTTCTAATTACTGTCCTCTTGAAACAGTTCCCAAGCATACTGCTGAGTTTGCTGCACACTGCTGCAGATGCCTTTTTCTACTGACCCACCATATTTCTTCACAAGGGGGCACAACCGAGAAAGAAAAGGCCTGTTTCACAAGTAATTTTTGCAAACTAAAAATTCCAAGGGTGTCTGTGTGCTACTTTAAGAGGGCCGCAAGGAACTGGAAGGGGATGAATGAGATTTTTTCCTAGTGCAGGAACTGAAATAAGCAGCCTTGCAAATCCATTTTCTTTCAAAGTACAGATGAAGGAGCCACCATGGAAGCACTACAGCGCACTGGGTGCCCTACACTCCACAGGAAGACTCCTTAAAGTGGGTCACACTTCAAATAAAATTGAATAAATTCGTACCTGGTAACCTGGGTAACTTTATCTCATAAGTGGGCCTTGTTAGTATCTAGCTTATACTCAAATACTGTTCTTGACCAACTTCATGTGTGTACAAACACTGACTGAAAAGGAATGATAGGTGAGAATAATGAGTCACAGCAGAAGAAGAAAAAAATAAAAAGAAATGTGTGATAAAGATAGCAATGATAAAAGTAGGAAAGCCACTCAGTAGAAGAAACCATGAAGTAAATGTGACAGTTGTGTATCTTCTGTAAACATATTTTAAATAATACAACTTACCGCTTACTGTCTTTAAAATACCTTCTCTTACGAGTTACGGAAAAATTAACACAGAAGAAAAGCTATGAAAAGACATGCTACAGTTTGATGCTAGAGTGTTGGGAAAGTGAACAACATGCAAAACGTTAAACTATCAATAAAACCTGATAGCTTCCTCCAGTGTCTCCTTACAGTAATTGACAGCCAGCAACAAATACAGAAAAAGGGTCCACGGAGAGACCATTGTTCATGACTTCTCCTATCCACAGAAAGTAGATATAATGGTTTCTGAAAAAAACTGTAAAAAATGTTTTAATAATACTTACCAGGAAATTTAACATGTCACCTAGTAAGTAATATAAAATAACAGGACACAGCTGAGTATGATAAAAGGATTTTACAAAAACGCACAAAATCTTGTCATTACACACAAAGATCAGTACATTAAAGCCATTTTAAGTACTGTATTGTAATGCCAGAGCCTACAATTTTCTCACTGTTCCAGAATTGAAGCAAATACTATTTCACATGCATGTTTTTGCTGAATAAGACCTTCTGGAATATATTGTATCTCTTTTTCTACAGAATCTTTACTTTTATTAAAAATAATGAAATATCATACAACAACTACCTACGGAGAATTGTTCTTTAGAAAAAATAATTTGTCTTTAATCACTGATTTTCTGGTATTGCCTTGATACTATAACACCTAGTTTGGTACCCAAAATTCCCTAATACCAATTTGCGGTTTATTTCTTCAAGTGCTGGAAGCCAGAAGAAATGTCTTACCTGTTATTGTCAGGGAAAATATACCCTTGTTTGACAAAGCATGGCCACAGGATATTCTACGATCTGGCTCTGTTCTCCTGTAAAGGATTTGTGTCTAGAAGACAACCCTTTTTCACAGTATCAATACTAACAGAAGCCTTTACATGGAAATCCCAAGCATGGGCAAACACCTCTTCCACATACGCCGATTTCATTACATTATTTGGAAATAGGGATTGATCAATGATGTTTGAGCAAAAGGGCAACAGAACAAGTACACTGGAAAGACAGCCTGTGTGGGTAATCAGTGAGATGAATAGCTGTAGTCTCTTTGCATACTTTACGCCCAGTAATGAGCGTGTTTCTACGTAGAACAACAACACAGTAGCTACACACACTCTTGCTTTCTGTTTTCTAGCTACTGATTAACTCCGCTGAACAGGATCTGTCAAAATCAAAAATCTTTGGTAGAGATGTATCACATAAATATTTAAAGATACCTCTCCCACAGAACACATGCTGGATATACTTCAGCCATGCTGAGGTTTGCCGCACAGATTAGCTCCTCAAAGAAATCCCCTATCATTATACATGTCTTGCACCTGCAAGTTACAAAAACCAGCTATTCCTCCTTAGCCGGCCTGCCAAATATTTTACTGGAAACAGAGAGAAATGTCTACAGATGTTCTACCTGCTTATATTTAAAAAAATCAACATCTTACATGACAAATTTGTTCTTTCATTTCATCGAAACCACTTTCTTTATAATGGGTAGCCCCACTTTCACATGGGAGATACTAATGAAAAGATGCCTGCCCATCTTTACTAGAATCATTCCAGTCCCAGTGGCAGCTTCTATTTAAACTGTAAACTAGGGGAATAACAACCGTTCTGAATTAAGCTAATTAGGGGAAATATAATAAAGTCCAGCTATGCAGTTTTAATTGCTTTTCTTAACTACAAGAGAATTTATTCCAGGATAAATTTGAAGTTTGTTGGTAAACATCCAAAGTCATTTAGTTCATAAAGTAACGAAATTTACAAGTCTATGGACATTTTAAAGACGACAGTAATTATTCATAGGAAAATGGTTTTGAAAAAAGGTAATTGATAGGAAACACAACTAAAGTAATAAATAATGGGTTAAAAACATGCCATGGATTTAGCAAAGCACCTCTAAAATCTTTAGCTTTACCTATATATTATACACTGCTAAGGTTCACATTCTATCATGGTCACTACTTTATAATCGCTGCAAGAGTGCCCTTTGAAAATCTGTACAAAATACCTGAATGAAAGATATAATTTGAACTGAAAATCCCTAACTTCTGGAGTTCGTAATAAAATCTTCACTCTAAGTGCCTATGACCACATCATTATCCCAGCAGCGTGAACCCTGATACCATCTAGCACAGAAACCGCTTTACTCTTTTAAGCTTCTTTAATGTGCAGCATGATCAACTATGCAAAGAAATACTTCAAGACAGCCAATCTGTTCTTGGCAGTCCCGACAAAACAAAAATCTAACAGATTTGTTAAAACACAATTTAAGTGCACTTCTGGCAGATAAACAATTAAATTCTCCTTCCTCTTTGGGGACTTAGATTTGTGCAGAAGAACAAAACACTATCTAAATTCCATTTATAGTTTGGTAATGCTCTCTATCAGTTGAATTTAAGATCATCATGCCCCTATGGTCCTGAACACATTCTTTTCTACACCAACAGGCTTACTGAACCAACTAAATTCACAGAACCCTGAAGTTCCTACACACACACACACAAAAAAGGAAAGACTGGGAGAAGGAGGCTGACAAGTCTATGTCCCTTTAACTTTTCAGGCTTGAGCTGTTTCTGAGATCTCATCAGGAACTCCAAAAAGTTCCAATGATGTAGGACACAAGGTAACTGTTCATACGCCTAAACCAGTCAGGAGTCAGGCACCAGTAAGACATCCTTGCTCTCTTTGTCTTAGCGCAGGGTTAGCAAGAAAACCAAATGCTTTTTTCCTGTCAAATACACTTTTCACGTATTTTTCAGTGCCACAACATATGGAACTAATAGTGTAAGATTTACAAGAGATTCCACTCATCTGTGGAATCCTACAGATGAACAACATTGTTCCCTCCAACCCACATCAACAGCTTTTTTGTTACTTGCTGTTCTTCCAGTCCAAAGAAGAAAAGCTATGTTTTCTCAATAATGTCAAGGAACTTTAGGTAAACAAACCACTGCAAAATGCCTGAGGAATGACAGTTTAGAGTTTATTGTGCCAGCACGAGGCATAAATGGTGTGACCTGCTTTTGCAGAAGATCACATTCTCCCCACCTATAGGATTTTCCTGACAGAAAGGTGAAGGTGCACTATTACTCAGCTTTGCTCTCCTTCCAAAGAGAATCGTCTCTGCAGAAGACTATATGACTTCTTAATTAAGAGCCAGTCAATTCTAAAATAGCTTTAATTTCACAGTGACCTCCTTTGACACTTCAAAGAGCAGAAAAATTGTGCTATGGCACGGAAGAAAAAGCTGTATTTCCTACAGATCATTAAATACGTATCTCATTAGCTTTTTAGTTCTCTGTATGAATGGAACTGGAGAGAGCACATACCTACAACACCCAACATACCCTCTTTGGTCTGCTTGTCAAGTCTGTCCCAAAGCAGAAAAACTCTGGTGTAACAAGTTCTCCCACATACCTTTCACTACGTTTGTCTGTGTAGCTCTGCGCCAAAGGGCTTTAGCTTCACAGACATTTTGGAACTTGTGTCTGTAGCAAGACATGCATTTGCAATATATTAACTACTGCAGTCCTTTCACTGAGAAGGTATGAGCTACGTTTTGAACTACAGTAACTTACACTTTTTGTCACAAATATTCTGTATGATTTGATCCCAACCATCCCTGGAAAGCAGCTTCTTGGTGAAAGGAGAAACACATTCCCATGAAAAATTATTTCCTCCAAGAACATAAATGGGAACTCTCCAGCTCATAAAATTACTGGTAAGAAGGAAGGAAGACAAAAATTCAGGAGACCATTTTAGACTAATTCAGACAAACAAGCTGAAGCCTAGCTTGTACTTTTTCTGCCTGACAAAGACCAACCAGAACGTCCACATTAAAGCCTTGCCAGAAAAATCCATTGCTAAAGATCCTAACATTTCCTGTTTATTTCCTAATTTCTAAAGATTTTTGAAAAATTCTACTAGTACTGGGTAAGTGAACTTTCCTCTTACTTTCCAAAATACGCAGGAGGAGGGAAAACTACACCCCAAAATCAATACATGCTATTACTACAGTTTTACAGGATTTTATTGCACTCAGACAATGCAAAAATACCAGAACATGACTATAAGAAGGTATCTAGGAGGAAGTTTTACAGTCTGACAGTGGAAAACAGCATACAGTGATAGAACATTTTTTATCCATCCAAGGGTACTCTCCAAAAGTGCACATAGGGAACCAGTATCAAAGCCATAATATTCTTAAATATAAATGCTAACTTTCTATCAACCTAATTTGTATTCCTCCAAGTATGTGGTTTTTACTAAGCTGCTATTATTTGTGAACTTCAAAACTGGAGCTACTCAAATGATTTATTTTGGTCAGATCAGAAAACACAGCTACATGCTGCGTATAATAGTTAAGATTTTCATCTGATTCCACCTACTGGTAGGAAAATTGTTTTCTATAGCCATGACAATGGCACAAACAAGCAAAAATGCTTTGCCCAAAATCTTATTCAATTAGTAGAAAGTAAAATGGGCACTCAGGTTTTTCCAACAAGCAATCTGATATCCAAAATTCAAAAATCTGTAGTGAAGACTTTAAGGAGTGATATTGCAATGTTTTTTGAAATTGACAGGCTATATTGAGGCTTGAGTAACTTTTTGTAAACGTTTTGACTTTCAAGCCTAAACATGTTTGAAAGGCACAGCAGTGAAAGCTGAACAAAAAATGAATTAATTTTAAATTTTTCTTTTACATGGTCTTATTTAGTGTTTGCACTGTTCCTTACGTGAAAAAAATGCTTCTTTTCATCATTTTGCCAAGAGCAACTTTTTCATAAGTACGGATTTTTAATAAGTTTTTTATACATATATGTGAACACATAGGACATTTTAAGCAAAAAACCAAAGCAAAACGAATAAATCATTTCTATTCAGATAATTTGCTCAGAGTAAATCTTCTTTTTGTTTATATTCATATAAACATAACTGTCATGACATAAGACTATCCGAGAGAAAATACCCTCTCTGTTCAAGCCATATAAGCACAAAAAGCCAGGGAGGTTGGCTCCATGATGGGCAAACTCACCTCAGGGAAAGATTGTTCTGTCAGGTTTGTAGAAGAAAGTCAGCAAAACACCAAACCCCAACTTTAAAGCATTTTGTGAGGATTCTCAAGCTGGTAAAGCAGGGGGGAATCTCAGAAAAGTAAGACTTGACGTATACATCATGGATCTTAATTATTCTAAATCAACAGTGGGATCTAGACCAGATGACCTACATGACATGATAAAACCTGTGAAAGACCTAACTCTTCTGCTTGGTTCCATAGAGTGGAAAAAGACCTGCCTCCCTAACTGTGCTCTTAAGTTGGAAATGAAAACAGAATTTCTGCCCAGTCTTTCAAAGGAAGTGGAGGAGGGCTTCACCACAGATTGCCTGAAGGGAACCTTGAATACTTTTTAAATACCATAAAAACACTTCCCCTCCCCACCAAACATTAGGAAAACATATCTACACACAGCCCCTTGGCCTGTTTTGGGCCAGAATTCACTTATGTTTCTCCTTTGGCTGACCATCACTCTTATCAGTTTGGGAAAATTTTGTTAATATAATATGGTAGAAGTCATTCAGAATTTCATGGGAAGACAACAGCAGTATGTGGAAAATGCTTAAAAAATTGACAGGAAAGTATCTTTTCAAAGCAACTTTAGACACCAGTATTTGTTGAACCTTTTGAAGTGCTGTGTGTTTTTTGAGGGTAAATAATTATATAAAATGTTTTATAAGTTTGATACATAGTATAAATTTGATGCAGTAAGATGCACAGCACAACCTGGATAATTTACTCCCAATGTAGCATACATATGCTTCTGAGAGAATACAGGACCATGTGAAGAGGTATAAACCTGTAGCCATTTTAGCGGTGCTCCACTGAATATGTGCTTCCTGACTAGTGAAACAGTTAGAAGGGGGCTGAGCTTTTACATGCTGCTCCTTCATGAAATGTTCAACAAGGGAAAGTTCCAAAGCTGCTTAGTTCAGAAAGAAGCTGTTATACTACAGTGCAAAAACATTTCAACTGTAATTTTTGCAAATAATGTGAACACTTGTTCTTCTGGAGTTTTAAACATTATTTATCTTGGAATGTTGAAAAATAAATTAGTTACAAGAAGAATAACAGCCATCAAGTTTGGAGTCACAGATACTAAGTCTGTTGAATCTACTGTAAGTAAATTTACTGTCAGGAATAATCTTTTTAAATACTCCTAAAGCAGCCAGTTACTTCCAGTTATAAAACAAACCATGAATGTTTCCTTGTCCAATTAAATCTCCACCTTGTTTGTGCACCATGACTGAACTAATAAACCTTCAGAGCTGAGAACATGGTGCAGCACAGTGCAGATACCTGAGCTAGCTCTGTGAAATCAGGAGCATGTGGAAGCAATAGCATTACCTGTTTTTTCCACTGTGTTACATTTCAGCTCTCTCCTTGCCATTACACTACCTAATGGAACAATGACATAACATGGTGATGACAATTCCATTTCACACATGCATTGATTAGAATGTATATGAACAATTAATTCCTTTTCAGACTGTAAGCACAAGCTTGCTCTTATCTGGTCCAATCTGTAGTAAACAGCAGCATGAAAGACATTATGAAGTACTTTTTAAATTCTTTTCTAATATGCTAAAAGTTTAGAAAAAGTAAATTTAATATATTGGGTTTGATCAGTCTAAAGAAAAAGTGAGGGAGTTGCAGTATCAGTCTTTAGTAAATAACAGGATGTTAGATTCCTCCATGTCCACTGAAAAAGCAAAGAAAGAAAACAAAAAAACCATAGAAATCCTCTTAGCAGAATCAACACACATTGACTACTTCACTTGTTATCCCACACTATCCTGAAAGCATGCATCCATGCACCATTGTGTGAAAAGGAAAATACTTAATATTGGCCACAATCTTTACTGTATCTGCCTAACCTAGGTTTTTAAAATACCCAAGTTACTTCTACATTCACATCTACTAGCAATCTAACATTTTTAAAGCAAAATGGTACTTGATGAAACTGTGCCCCAAACGGCTGGCAAAAAGCAATTCTGACCTGCAGGAAAGGAACCTGAAAGCTGCTGTACAACATGAGCCCACAGGCTCTGAAAAGCTAATCCAGTCTTCACCTGCCACATCGGTGCAGCTGCAGAGCAATATCCAGTCTTCCTGCAAAGACCACATCAAACAGATCATAGTCTGCAATAAGGCAAAGGCTTGAGAAAGGTGTGTCAGAGAATCTCTTTGACGAACTGGCACACATTTTTAAACCTTTAAAATTAATATTGGAAGTGGGGAAAATGGTTACATTTGCATTTGGATTTTGGGCGTTTTCTTCCAAGCATCCAGTTCACTAATTATACACCAAAGCCAAGTTTGGAATTCCATTTTGTCTTGAATTCAGTTTTCAAAATTTTTCCCCCCTTTTACTCCTGAATAAGGAAATATCCACCAAGGCCAATTAAAAGTGATAATGCAGCACAAAACAGAAATGGATTTAAAATGTTAATAGAAGCTGCTTGTAAATATGTCAAGATTACCAAGACAACTGTAAGAATAATTATATCCACCAGATGGCATATGCCTCACATTTTGCTCCAAATACAGTCAAACTTCAGTGACATGGTGATCAAGACTTTCCCTGTTTCTTTTTCTTCTAATGTACAAATTCCACTAACAGTTTAGAATTTATTCAGTTTCAACAAATGAATATGTGCTGTCATCAGGGTACAAAAAAAATGAATGAATTTCCACACTTACAATACCTATAGCCATCTAAAAACTGTTTTGAAACCTTAGCCTTTTCTCTCCTCGCAAGGAGATGCTAATACAGTTCTACCAGGAAAGTTATACCTGTAAAACTATCCTTGCAGAGATTTGGATCAGCATAAATATAGTATAAGGATTGTTCTACCACTATAGTTTGCCCAGGTTCTCTAATGAAGTTATATTGTCAAAAGGACTGCAGGAAGACAAAGATTTTATCATTATTAGATATTCACAGTTACTTATTACCTGAATATATATGTATGCGTGTGCACATATGTATGTAAAGCAGGTCTAACTGGAAATCAGTGATGACAGTTATGTGGAAATTGCAATCAAACAGAAAGGAACCTTGTCAACACTTTCAGAGAGTGTTTCAGTGGAATTAAGGCTAAAATTTTCAAATTGGACTCCTAAAAATCAAACCTGTAAATCTCTAAGACTTCTAAATGTTGCTGGTCTGATTACGAGAAGTACAAGGTGTTCACTGTCTCTACAACCATGATAGGTTTATCCAGTAGACTAATAATGAATTTTTGGTGTCTAATTTCAATGCCTGTATTTAAAAATTTTGGCTATAACTTTTTCTGAATAGTACCTGAAAGTGTGAATTCTACTTCAAAAAAAGTACAATGAGAATTACTGTATAAACGAAGCACCACTTATTTCTCACATCATCTCTTTCCTGTTTTGGGGGATCGGCTCTGATCAAGACTAGTTCAAACCTCCATGCTTTCTTTGACTGACATCAGTCAGATCATTTGCATCTGTCCACGATATTCAACTAAGACAAAAGGCACCATATTAGACATCCATCACGTCAACAGCTGGTTGGACAGTAGCAACTTGCAAAAATTAACAAACAGGCCAGTCTTTGAACCAGGGATCTACAAAGTCTCATGGTTCTACAGCCATCTGATCCACGCAAGTCCTATGATCAAACTTGACTCAGGCATGAAACACGGAATTTCTTTTACACCTTTCATTCTTCCCTAGGTCTTGTCTTAATAAATGCAGAGGATCAACAGCTGGACCACATGTGTTAATAGGCATACTAATAAGGAGATCCTCTAACTACAGAAAACCAGATGACAGAGAAAATAAAATAACATTCTTCAGTAAGTATATGTTTTGTGCTAGAGAAAAACTGATATCAGGTGCTTGCTTACACACATTAAAAACTAGAAAGTTACAAAACTTAAAACTGCAGAATGTACAGTGGCAACAACACACTCTCATCTTACAAAGAGTGGTTTCAAATTTCCAGTTAATAACACGTCAGTACTTAATCTATTTTTAATTTTATGGACCTTTCTTCTTGGGAAAAAAATCATAATGAAGCAACTAGCTAGAAGAAAAAAGAATATGGTTTTGAATGTTACACAATAACGATTGATCTATTCTAGACAAATACACCTCCCAAATTATTTCTTTTCCCACAATGGTAACCTTGAAAATTCATTAAGAAGTTGTTTCCCAGTCTTAAGGGGTCTTAAACGCTTCAGTGTCTTAACATTTTGGCCTAACAACATAGCAAGGCTTTTTTTCAAAATAAATATCTGGAAAATTTGAACTTGTTTTACTATTCTGCAGGCATGCTGTGTGCCATCTAGCCCCTGCTCACCTAGCAGCTGCAGCTGCTTCAGATCCCTGCTACAGCTGTGGGATTCCCTCCCAAGCAGCAGAAGCTAACACAGGCACAAGGAACACAGACAGAAGCTCTAGGATGTGATTCAGGACAAGCCTAATGAGATACGCTGCTCCATTATGGTAACAGGAGGAATAGCGTTTCCTCTCCCCACCCCTCCCCGCCCCCCCTCAAATCTGGACATAAAATAGCAGATGTGAAGGGTGTGCAAGTCCCCGAGATAATCCTGCCCAGGATTTCAGCAAACCACAGCTTTAGTGGGGCTGGACCCTGGAATTCAACGCCCTCAGGCACTGACAATGCTGAAAGAAACAAGCATGCCTGACAAGAGAACCATAGCGAAAAAGGCAGCAGTTTAAAATCTGAAGTTATCTATACTGCAGGCTGTAGGGCAGATGAGAGACAGTCAATGGAACAGGATAATATGGACATGACTGGGACAAAGGCATTAGTTAGACTACAAGATGATGATACAGTGCTTATGAGGCTTTTCATTTTAAGTTATTTTTAAAAATTGTATTTAATGTCAACTTTTCTTCTGTTCTCCAAAAAACAAAACCAACTTACGGTCTACATTGTCTCAGATATGGGGCAACATAGCATTTATCAACAGAACATGAAACAATCTCATCTCAGTCAAAGACTACAAAATTTGATCCAGACAAATCCTAACTCAGCCATGGGTTTCCAAGCTGTAGTGCACATACCATTAATGATCCACAAATCCCACTTAAGCAACCAAACAACTCTTCTTGCATGTGCACATGCTAAGTAGTGCTGCTACCATGATAACGGCAAGATACGAGCAAGATAAATTTGGGAGCTCTGCCCCTCCTCTAGGAGAGAGGTGGAAGTCCAAATGTCTCCGGAAAGCACGGAGACTCAAGATACCAACAGGAGTGTTGAATTTTCTGATATGCCTCATCTTAAGTCTTCTAAGAAACTCTGTTATTCTAAGCTTCCCAAAATTTATTTCATTCCATTTCATTATTTAATTTCATTTGTTGCCCAGGTAAGAATTTGAAACTGATTTTTGTCAAACCTAAGACTCAATAACTCTGCCTGCAGATCTGAATTTTTTAAACTAACAACAAATTTTAAAAAAGCATGTTATTTTCATCAGATATGTTCCATAGCAGAAATATTCCTGGGAAAAAAAACCCAACCTATAAAACACCATCTAATTAAAAACCCAAGAAGCTAGCAAAATAGCCCAACTACAGAGCCTTGCCACACAAAGCCTTGCCAGAGTGCCTCAGTTCATAACAGTTTAGAAATTGAAGGATGACTAATGATCTCTCTCTAAATGCTATTAATTTCCTGCATATTTCTACTTGAAAGTGCAACCTTTCTACATAACCATCATGATATTACTAGCACTGCTTTACATATGTCTTGGTTCCACAGAAAAACAAACCCTTTAGTTCTGGTTAGGTTTGGAAATAAGATTTTGTTGTTCTTTTTGGCTCTACATTTTTAAAGTCCCCAAACTCAAGGGACTCTTTGTCAACTATCTCTTTTATTTTCCTTCCAAGTTTTTCATAGAACACTGGCTCCTTTTCATTAGCTCTTTCAGTAAACTACCTTTCATATCTCATTAGCAAATTCTGCACAGTACTGTTAAATCAATTTCCACTTCTTTTACTTAATGAAAAAGATTTTTTTTCATTTTTTGTTCTCTTGGATGCACTGAGTCACAACCACATGGGTATATCCTGTGAATCTCCTTTCATCTTGGCTGTGGATTTCCTTGTGTTTCTTTGCAGAGTGGAAAAATTTAAATTAAGCAAGGATCAGAGGAATCTGGTCATTAATGCCTAATATAAATACTAATTAGCAAATACTTCCTTTTTCCTGATGAATACAGTAGCAAAAAAGTTACAATTGTACTATTCTCTATGATAGTTCAATGAAATGGACATTTAACTTTAGCCAAAAACACCAGCTCCTTTGGAAAGCCAGTTTCAGTCTAAAAGTATAATAGTACAACCATGTGCATGCATATCAACCATCCAATGTGAAGGTTAGATGCAATTTACCAACCTTCACAGGAAAAAAAATAATCCTCCAAAAGAACATGGAAAGGAAGACGACCAAAAAAGGCTAAAACCAAAACGTAATAGCTATGAATGGTAATGATGCCACATGTCAACTTGTATGAGCTGAAAGCAGCTGGACAGATGTAGGGCTAACAGAAGCAGCAGTGCCCATTAAGACCCCACAGTTGCATGAAGAAGGAACCTCAGCCTTAACTATTAGACTTGGTTGCAGAGTAGACTGTAAATACTATGCAAAATTATTATCCAGTAGTAGACAACTAAAGGAAAATATATTGGGAAGTCTTTTCTCTATATAAAAGACCAAAGGATAAAGGAGGCTCCATAAAGACCACCTAGGAACAGTAAGCAAGCTGAGGGTAACTTCAAAAATGGCTCTAGGGAACAAGAACAGACAGCTGCTGATGGGCTCGGTAAAAAGAGGCAAACTAGTTAGGACGAGTTATGAAAAAACAGTTTTCAAGGGGAGGGAGACACGACACTCCCCCCAGCTCCCCCTCACGGAATTTAATGAGAATTCCCATGGAGAATTTCAAGGTCAGGAAGCCTAGAAAGAGAAAGCAGATCTTGGGAGTAATCTGCCAAAAGGAACCTGGAGACAAGGAGCCTGGAAAAGCCACAGGGAACGAAGACAGCAAGCCACAGGGGTGAGTCTTTTTCAAATGGCAACAGCTGGACAGTTCCCAGAGGTAAACGTTATTAAGGCTGGCATTTATAGAAGTCTGCAGGGCCCTAAAAATGGTGTGGGATAAGGCCTATAAATGGGTAAAGATAAAAAATAGTTGAGGGATACAGCACAGTGTCCAGGGGAGCAAATGCATGCTCTAAGGTTCTGGAGCTGGGACCTTCACCACAGACAAAGCCCCAGCTCTTCCTCTGCTACTTGGTGGTAAGAAACTCAGTGACTCAAGAGGCAAGGAACATTCAAATCCTCAGTCTAGGGAGGATCACTGGCCATGGGACTCAACCGTCATACTATCAACCATCTCTGACTGTCTGCTTTTCTATCCTGCCAGAAGGTGCTGACTAAATGTAAATATAAATGACCACTTAGGTCACAGCGGGGTCTAAAGCAGAGCAAGGGACGGGTGATGCTGAATGCCACAGAACAGCCTGCTACACCAGGACAAAAAAATGGGGCAACAAGTGATCCTCCCACAGTCCTACATGGTGACGACCTCAGTTCTGAAGACAAGAGGGCAATATTTTCATCACTCTCTACATAAACACCTTCTGGGTTATTTAATAACTCATGTAAAGGACCTGAAGATAGATGTCTGAAGCCAGGACAAAATGCAGCTGCTACCTGTGTCAATGTGGGGTAAGTTCCTTATGAGCAAAAAGAAGCAAAGTGCAAGGCACAAGCCAGGCCTGACAGGTAATATACCAACTCTTCCCCATCTTCCCCTGTAAATCTACCCTACCCTGCTTTAATCTGCAAGAATACATACACAAAATCAGTTCTAAAATTCCAAAATAGTTCATAGAATTACAAAACTGAACATATCCTCTAAACAAATCAGTCCAAAAACTCGGGAGGAGGTTGAACAGGACAAGTATGATGCAATGGTCAGGTCATTATGTAGATCACAGATCAGATAAATCAAAATACTCTCATATGAACACAAAAACTTGGAACTGCTTGAAAAATTCTGTCACCCACACCCAAATTCCCCACATAAAGCTTCACGCTGGTGTTTCCGATACTGGATTAATTTTCCTGTATCAAATAAGCTCCCTGTGTAGCAAAAGCTTTATAATCTGAGGCATCTAGGTACAGCAAACAATACTTCATCTTCTGAATTTCACCATAACTTTACTTGTAATGGTGTCCAACTTATTTTAGTTTTCTTTCATTTTATAAAGGTAATTTTAAATCTGGAATAAACCATTGATGCATTTATCTCCTCGGCTGCTGAACCACTGGGAGGAATAACAGGAAACAGCTGGTCAAAGCTAAAGTATGAGAAATGTGTCCAAAAAAAAAAAAACACAAAACAAACCACACTCAAAACTGATCATCATTTATAAAGGCTGGACTTGCAGTTTTTCAAAATCAATGGCAAAGAAACACTATGCCATGATTCACAAATGCCTACTAAAGGTAAAACCCTGAACAACTTTGTTGCTCAAAAGCAGCATTCAAATTATTATAAAAGCCCATCTCCAATCTATCTGTTGGTTAGTGGGGGGAAAAAAGAAACAAAACTCCTCTATTTCTGGACTGCCAGAGAATACAAATATTAAAACACTGCTGTTTTAAATATGATCCACGTTATATTTCATGCTTGTTGATAGCCTCAACCTGTTGAGTGACTTGGTGTTAATTAGACCAAAGCTTCCTTTATGCTGATGGCAAATCATTAGATGACAATGAAATGTTCACACAGCAAAAGATTCTGCACTCCTGTAGTTCTCCCTGACTGTATTTTAAGTAAGGTAAATTTCAAATGGACAGGTAGGTAAGACAGATTAAAAGTTAATTGCATAAAAGGGAAATATTCTGAATGTTCATGAGACTATTTCTTTCCTTTAAAATATATAAATTTACATGCACAACCCACCTAATGAAATTCCAACATTGTAAACAACAGACAGGAAGTCCAATGTTTGGGTTCTCATGGCAACCACAATATGCTTATATAAAATATCTTACATATGCACAGGGTCAGAACTATAACAGCCTCAAGTCTGTAGTATGATGCTCTACGTCTGCAAATTTACTCAAGATAAATTCCTAATCTCAAACAGAGAAGACTGATCACAGTTTTCTCTCAGGGGCCTTTTTCTTGATCCAAGTCACAATCACATTTAGAACAATTCTCCACAACTCAGCTACATTCCTACATTTTTGCTGAAAGGTAGATTATTCAGAATTATCATCCAGACCTTTATTCAGCCGAGAAGTATTTCAGTGTGATTTGCTACGCACATTAAAAAGAACACTGTTCTTTTTTTTTTTTTGCTCTCATGCATTAACTCTAGAATTCCCAAATATTAACAGTTGGAACTGGTAAGAAAATGTTTTCCTTCTCCCCTCCTCCCTGGAAACTCTATTCTGCAGACTACAGTGCAGCACACAGCTACTAAGCCTGCTGAGATAAAAGAAAACTTAGCCACAGCATACAGAGTGTGTTTGGGAGATGTTTTATCTTCTCCAAAACCTGAGTGAGCTCACTAACAACTAACTGCCTCTAAGTCTAGAACAGATGAGATCATTACTTGTTTGTAAAACAGCAAGGACAGGACAACCGATTCCAGCCCACAAGTAGGGCTTTTGAGCAGCATGGTAAGACGAACAGTAAATAACAGCATGTGCAACTGAAGGGTACTGAAGGAAGTTTTATATGTCAAGTTAATGATCCCACCTGAATTATTTTACAATGCATTATATATACTTACATAGACAATATTTTTACTTTAAAACTATAGTTTTAAAACTGCTTAATATAAGTGTGGCATATGTCTATTAAAACATTTAAACATTTCACGTAAAATTATGGTTCCCATGAAGCCCATAGCTCTATTTTGCACAAACTTTTTTTCTCCTCCCTCCAAACATTATCTCAATAGGAGATGTTAAATAGATTACAGCATGACCAGGATTTCACCCATTCTCTAATACCTGAAGGGAATTCTTAAACACTTTAAGAACTAAGACTGCGGCAACATGAAATTAGAGCAGCTAATAATACATCTTCATTTTGCCCACGCTTTACTAATGAAGGTCTGTATCTGTTGGGATTTCTTGAAAACAATTTTTACAGTGTCAGGAGAGTAAAATAATCATGAATAAGAATCACTTTTAATCATCTTAAAAGAAGTTCACATTATTTTACTGTGGATTCAAAGCCCAAATGGCAGTCAACAGGCATCACCAGTTACTGGAAAAGCTAAGGGGAAAAAAAATAATATATTTTCACAAGAGCTGATTAGATTATTCAGAGTCCTGCAACAAATGCACATGCTGATTTCAAGACAAAAACAAACTTTTTCATTACTGCTGCATCTTTCCATACTGACAGCAAACTTATCTGTAGGTATCTAGCTTTGAGTATTTGCTGCATTAAGGAAATCTTAAGTTTTTACAATAAATGTTATTCCAGAGACAGAAAGAGTCTTCTGAACTTCATAAAAATGGGAAGACAAAAACATTATCCATAAGAAAGAATGATTACAAGCCAATCCAACATATTTTTTTCTCTCATACTCAGCTAGGGCATTGATGAGTGCATCTCAAAAGTAAGTATTCAACCTCTATTATATCTGGTTACAGTTCAAGATATCAAAAAAAATGATACTTGCACACAATTTGCAGGACAATATGAGCACTGCCCGAAATAAGTGTTTTGCAGTTAAGTAACAGCTTCTAACGATGTAATTTTCTAGTGAAATTATTAGAAGAATTAAAAAAAAAAAAGTGGTTACAAACGCCAGGGCTGAATGTTTATGTTTCCAGTGCTGCCCCACTTCCGACATTCCTGATGAAAGCTGTATGCTGTCACACTGCCCTGAGTCACACCGCTTCCAACTGCTGCACTGATGTAATTAGCTTTGGTCGGTGTGGGAGTACCCTCAGAGCTCTCCCCTGTCCCTTGATACTCCAGCTTATATGTACTTGGACAGTACCTAACAGCTGTATTATGTTCAACTGTTATTCCTTCTTTTAAGCTGTCACCAGTCTGTATTTTCAAGCAAAATTATGTGACCAGATCATAACCGCACTATATCAAATCACTTTTCACAAACAGAGAAACCAAATCACCTCACATCTCAAGGAGGATGCCTTAGATACTGTGACAGGTCTAATTTTACAATACATACTTTTCCTGTAAATCCTTCTTTAAGTTTCATTAGATATATGCCTACCAATTATTGTCCAAGCTTATTCTGCTTTAGAAAATTTTCCTTTTAAAAGATCCTGAAAAACTGTAGAAAAGCAAGATAAATTAAAATGTATATGAAATCTCATAAATTCAGATTTTAATTATTCACTCACCAACAGTGGAATCTTTATACAGCACATTTTTTTATTCACTCATAACAGCATAAACAACCCAAACTCTTCAACAGTTCATACAGGTAATGAAGACAACTTAGTTTCAGCTGAGAAAGAATTTAGAAGAGCATCCAACTCTAACACTCTGAAATGAACTTTTTAATGTGCTGCAGGGAGATTTTCTAAAACAGATCTTCATGCTTCTTTACAGTTAATGACCAGTCACTAGAAGGAAAGTCAGAAAATGTGGAAAAACTGAAGGCATAATACATTGCTCTTGCCAAGACTCCCACACTATTGGCTCCAAATACCTAAGTTTGCTCACAGCTAAAACTTATTGTTCATAATTTGGCCCTAAATTGTTAAAGCTATAAGGCAACTACAAAATAATACCAACTATTAAGAGATTTATCTCTAACTCTATCACACCTTATGGTAATAAAACTGAATACTACCACAGACAGAGGGTAAATTTTCTATTTTTAAAGCTAGGTTTTAAAACTGGAGTAACTCAACCCAAAGCAAATACAAGTATAGAGCTTCATTTAACAAAGTTCAATTTATTTTTACAGCACTTACTGAAGGGAAAACATAATTTCATGCCTATTTGGCTTCTCTTTCATTTCCCTGATTTTCTTCCAAATAGTCAATTTTGCTCACAAACTTTTTTGTTCAAAACAGAAGACTGCAACTCTTAAGCAAAAAAAAAAGAAACACAGAGTTCAGGTAGAACAAACAACAGCCCACGTTTACCTACTAGCTACGTTAACACATTAATATAAATCTTTACATCTAAAAACATGATAACATTAGTAACAGGCAAAATACTCATGCACAGTTGGAGCAGAATGTCAACGACTTGGAGATTATTTGCTTTATTTTCCTGTAATTTCTGTCCTGTAAATTCTGTTCTGTACATTGGACCAGAAATTTTATTTCAAAATGGAAACACAAAAACGATCTCAAACCCCGAATCTGTCTGCAATCCACAATATAGAATCAAAACCATCTCTTTTTTTTTTTAATAAAAATAGAAGTATAGCATAAACTTTAGCATAAAGAGCAGTGTTGCATTTTAGGTATGAATGCAAAACTGTGAGGGAAGACAGTAAAAGTCCATTTAAAGAATCCCATCTTTATAAGTAGGGAGCAAGAAGGAAAAACTGTGTGAAAAATCACGTAATTCTAACAAAAAGATGGTATCACAGCAAATCTAGACCTGCAATTTCTATGGGAACAAAAAGAACGAAGAAGTGAAAGCCTATAAAAATTTTATTTTTTAGACTGCTTAGTGGGTTGTGAATCTCACAGAGTTTGGCAGAATAATTTCACTAATGAGACCGTTATTCCCAGGTGATTTCATGTGGCCACTCCAACAAGCTTTGCATCTGTTCTACTAAATCAGATCAGTCATCGGAGTGAAACACAGGGCATCTACAAGGACTCTTAGGCTTCTTATTGTTTTCATTAGAACAGAGCATAAGTCAGATGCTTTCAAGATTTTGTTTCACTTCTTAAGAATCAACATAGGCATCTTCCTTACATAAATTATGTTTTGAATACATTGGGTATCTTCCAAGACACTACTAGATAACAAAGAGGGTTATACTATTCATTCTGACAAAATATTGACAAGGAAATACTGACCTGACACCCGAGAAAAATTAACCTGACACCCAAGAAAAGCAACCAAAAAATGTTCTTCTGAACATACAGCATTGCTAACACTTCCCTTGCTCATAAACATGTTCGCATTTCACATGAAGTGCTCCTGTATTTAGTTAGTGCAACCGGTTGTTGAAACAGTCAAACCAGGCGTTATTTCCACGACGGACAGTGAAATACTCAATCTGTCTATACTTTCAGAAATGCCAGAAGAGCATGCAATGACACTGACTAAAGTTACTGACACACCTCTGGTGGTGAGCAGGGCAGCAAGGGGAGGAAACCAAGCTCTCTATAGGTTCAGAACAAAAATTAGCATTTACAAAATGTTCGTATTTATTAGAAACTAATAATAAATTCTAAAACAAAACAAGATTCAAATACTATCTATTAAACAGGGAACTACTTGTGCCTGCCTCTCTTTCTTTATTATCCAAGATGATTATTTTAGATATTACATTAATAAAACAGGATAGGAAATTTTTTTACCTCCACACCCTTTTGTCTCTTTACCTCCTTAACAGACGCCACCAGCTGACTATAGGCTCAACTTCATGAAAATAAAAAAATCTTAATACAAGATTCCTCATATTAGCCATGCATAATCAAAAATCCTTCATTACATTTATTTGACACATAAATCATAAAAACACCATGAACACTACATGGAAAAAATACCTGATGCTAACAAATGCTGAACTAGTATACTAAATCATTAAATTAACTATGAAACACTCCTACAAGGAAATCTATAATAAAATCATTATTCTACCTGGAAACACGTGTGGGGGCAATTAAGCTTTTTTTAATTGTTGCCTTATTAGGGCATTTCAGTAGCACCTTATGGAGAGCGGAAAACATATTAGTGTGCTAACTTCTATCTGAGCAGTTAAGCAAGCCAGCAGAATTCTTCCTTCTTAAAGCTCAAACTACCAGCATCAGGAATGTAATGACACAGCAATGATGGTACTGGCACCTACAAAATAAGTTTAACTAAAGAATTCAGCTATTATGCATTGCAACGATGTTGTTGCAGCTGTCACCTGGAGATCGTGAGGTCAGTTACCTGGATTGAGAGAATCGCCCCATGGCTGTCTAGTGAGCTGCTCAAATTTATTATCTGAAGTCAGTGGTGGACCTGGCTACATTTGTTATAGTACATTACCACAACCACCACATCAGGAAAAAAACAGAAGTGTACTTCAGCACTATTAAATAACATCTCACAGACACAGATGCTTCAGTGATTCCAGAAACTGACTTTTGTCATTAGTCAGATTGCTAATATGATGCAGCTGAGCTGAAGTAAAGCCAACACCAAAGCTTACACCCTCATTATTTATTTCTATGGCAAATTCTTTGCATTTGCAACATCTTTAATAAGTACTAATGTGAAGGACTTGAACTGTTCCAACATGGACAAGCAAATTTCTCATGAGCAGATAAAACAATCATCTTACATACACACATCTGATAAGGGTAAGTACTGCACTGTATGCAGCTGCAAGAATTACATGCAGAATTAGAAAAAATATTCAACTTTAAAACCTTCTCTCTTCATACAACACATACATTAAATCCAGAGCAGAGGAGCCTAAATGTGCACATAAAATAGCTATAGAAAATAATCATATACTACATTAAAAAAAATATAATTTCATGTATTTTCTGTATAATGCAAAGCCTCAGTCCCACCTTCCTCTGCAGGAAAAAATAAAAAATTATGCGGCAAGACAAAAGTTCAGTGCCTTTCCTTTACTAGCACTAGAATTTTTATGTAAGGGATAGGCACAAATCAGACCCACATTTTCCTACTTAAAACATAAAGGTCTCTATTGTTCCATGTTACACCAGTAATGCTATGAAAACTTAATTTCTCCAACTTTTTTTCCCCCTTGAAGAACAGAACTACTGTTCACTTCGCTGTTCCAAACAGAATGCATGCTCAAAGGGTGAGATAAGGGGAAAGAAAGAACAAATTACCACATTCATTTAGTACTTTCTCCTTCTTCCTTTGATTATTAGCATGAAAGCTTCCTACAAGTGCTCATAATTCATTAAATTATTTTAACCAAATGCATATGTTTAACTCAGTGGATATGACAAATATGTGGACCTGTTGATTTCTACGGCTGTGTAAAAACCATCTATAATACTAATAATATAAGCCATAAGCACATAGCGATATTAATGCAAAAATAGTATTTGACACTAAAATAGCAGAAAAATAATGCTATGAATGCTTGATGTATATTATACGTTAAAAAAAAATCAATAAGAAGAAAAATACTTGTAGTCACCATTTGGAAGAAGAAAGACTTAAATTCAGGCAGTTTTAAGCTTTTTCTGACCATGAGAAAACATTCTGCACATGGTAATTACACAGAAGGTTTTACTGCGCCTGTATCTTTTGTTCACTTGTAGACAGAACTTTTCCTATTTAAATAATTATTCAGGGAGTACTTATTACATTTATTTCTGATTTTCTATACGCACTACACAAAAAAGTCCTTCAAACTAAAGCACTCGCACCCCAAAACGCTATACATTCAGTATTATGCAGCAGTGGTGGAAAGTGGTAAAACAGGCATGCGTGTTAAAACCTAAGGAACTCAAGTCAAACTGGAAATGGCCCATGAAGTAACCTAAATACATCTTTTCCTTTTCAAACATATATAAATGAAAATTATGCTAGACCTCAGCTACAAAACATTCTCCCTTCTCCCCCAAAAAAAGTCTGTAATGAAAATACAAATGTACTGAGCAGGTATCATGTTAGGTAAATGCATGGCTCATGTTCATCCCTTCATGGGAACGTGATCATACAGCACATGTGCTGTAATTCCACTGATTAGGATAGTGAACATCACAATAACAAACAGCACTACAAACCTCTGTAACAGAAACCTGGCATACACATGTTCATAGAACTCTTCAATCAATTATTTAAGTGGAAAAAATACTAGTTTCTAGGACATGAGGGTATTACTGGAGGGCACAATTGTCATTGAGCCCCTGATCCACCAAGTCCACTCTTCTGTTATCACTGACAAAATTTTATATAACTCATTTCATCAATTTTACAGCTGGACTCTATGATCGTAAAGGTCTTTTCCAACCGAAATGATTCTGTGATTCTGTGCAAGTAAGTTTTCCTCTATTTCAGTCCTGTTGACCTCAACTGTTGCAGAGTCTGAACACTAGCTGCTAGAAATTTCTTCCTGTTTTCAACGTAGATTTATTCAGGACAAGTTTATAAACATAGCTTATCTGACCACACTCTACCTTGGTTATTTTCCCTTCCCTAGAGCTTACTCACACATTTAAACAGAGAAAAATCACACCTTTGTTTTTTGCTAAGCTCAGTAAAACTCTTCTCTTACTCTTCTTGAAGAGTTTCTCTTGCTGCGATCATTCTGCTGGCCTTTCTTTCCCAGTAGTAATACTTCAGCTGAACCCTTGACAATCAGGGGTCAAAATCTTCTAGAGATTCCATCAACAACTACTTAATTTCTACCATCACAGAAAATCTTTTACTGCTTAAAATAATTTCTTAAGGATATGTGATGGCTTTCTTAAAATAATTTATGCATTCATGTTTTCATTCTAAACTTAGACTTTTCCTTATTATCTAATTTAAGAGAATACAAATAAGGGCAATATCAGCACATTAATATACATTATTCAACTAATACTTTTTTTAGTATTTGCAGATGTAGAGGAATTACCAATGTAACTTGGGGAAAATACTATGCTTTCTTTCTCAGTGCAACAAAATTTTTCACTGTGATCTAATACTGCCACTTACCATTTTATACAACATATCCCATGGAATTATTATATCATTAATATATCCATTAAATGTTTATATACACATGTGCCATATATATAGTCAACTATGTATATCTATTATATATATGTCTATTTTACATATATATGCATAAATATAAATGCATATTATATAAATTTCCTATTCAAAACATTAATACCTATTAAAAGTGTATATATTTCTGTATCTGTATATAGACATATTACATTCTAATACATAAATAATAGATACAAATTTATACATACATCTATATATAAATATGTGCCTATAGATGTGTATACACATATGTATGCATAAATTTATACAGATATAAAATTATACATTTTAGCCCATGCCATTTTAAACCAAAATGAATTTCAAAGATGACAACACATTCTTCTAAAAAGCTGTGTTCAACAGAAGATTCAATGTTGTTAAATGAAATATATTATTCAGTATTACTAAATGTTTACTAGTCAAAGGCTTGGAGTTTGTTTTGAATGAAAAGGTCATAGGGTTATCAAAACTTTTACCAAAAAAACCAGAATAACAAATCAACCACACTATGAAAAGCTTACCTCATACCATAAAGACTTCTCAAGAAAGGAATTAAATTCCCATCTCATTAAGGACTGAATTATAGTTAGCTGTTCTGTTGTAATCCTAGAGAGCTTCAAGCCACTGTTGTTTCTCCTTTGCTCAACGTAATTCCAGGCAACAGTTCCTATGTGCCCTGAAGGTAAAGTCCTAAAAATTGCTCTAGTTCCAGTATAAACTGATTTTTTAACCTCTTTATCATTTTTACAGAAACGTCTTACTAATAAAGTAGAACGTTCCTTTTTGTTTCTAAAAAAATCCTCTTCCATCTCCTCTTCACAGTTATCATTACAGTCTTCAAAGTGGCTCAGAAATGGCTTTGAGGGCATTCTTCCAGTAAAGTTATTTCCACAGATGTTGTGACCTGAGCATACCACTTTAACCCTTCGTGGTGCTCTCTCCAGACATAAATACTTATCCCTTAAAGCATCTTCAAACAACTGCTGCCCATTTTCATTCTCACAATTATTTGTCAACTCCATTAATCTGCAAGTGCAAGCTGGGGAACCAGTGGTGTTACCATCGCCAACACTTACTGCCTGCAAGCAGTCATCCAAAATGAAGCTGTTGTGTAAACTGCACAAAGCCCTTGAGATATTCCTTTCACTAGCGCAATGAAAGTGAAAAAAGGCCACTTGATCAGTATCATTGCTGTCATTCTTATTTACTGCTGTCTGGGTTCTTAACGAAGGTCCATTCATTTTCAACTGAATTTCAGCAAGCATGGCTCTTTCCAGTGAAACAGGAATTCCAGTTCCCAGGCATGCCTCTCCTCCTGCTAAAGGATCACAAGATTTATACAACTGACTGCATGGGGTATTGCTCTTGTAGTTTCTCTGTACAATGTTACAGTTAATGTTAAGAAATTCCACTGAATCAGGGATGGAACTGTTCTTCTCCCAGAATTTTTTGTTACTGTTGTCATTAGTCAGTTTTTCTTTTGCCAGAGAGAATATTTTGGGCACTGAGCCCTGAAGACTTTCTTCTTCAAGTCTGTGTAAGTATGAGAGCGTGCGTGTGGTTTGCCTTCCCGGACTGGCAGTATGTCTTTTTATAACACTAGTGTCCAAAGCATTTTCAGTATTTTCATCTCCAGCTGACTGAGCAGGTATCACTTTACCCTGTACCACAGGGATGAGAACAGACGCTGTCATCTCCTCAGAGGTCATCTTGACACAATCTCTAGTTGCTAGATGTGTGTTGGGGATGGAGGGGGTGAGGGGGCACACGTCTACCTATCCTCACACCATGATTTCAGTGTAATGAAACACTCAGTGCTAAATAATCAGAGAACACATGGCAAAATATGCACTGACTACTTGTTCTTTTTGAACTGGGTTTTAAAAAAAAGCAAATTTTTTTACTGTTGGGCTCCTAGGCTTTCCCAACCTTGGATTACTGGCATGAAATACAAACATTTTTAAACCAGCTTCTTATGTGACGTAGCCATTTGGCTTGTCTCTTCCCACAATTAATTCTTCTGTCATATGTAGCACATACACTCTTGCCTCAGGTTGTAGAAGATGACCAAACATATTACCCATGTCAAAGATGCATCTCCCCATAGGGCATCGAAAATGTTGGTTTTCTGTAAAGAAAAGAAATATATATATATAGTGAACAGAATTATGGCACAAAATCCACCTCTACAACAGAAACACAAAACAACAGAAATTAATTATACTGAGATCTAGAGAATTCCAAAATACACATTTAAATCTCTCTTAAAGTCTCACTTTAGAATTTGGGGAAATCAAAGTTGTGGTTTATGTATCTAAACAGCTGTCTTCACTTTACTATGGAAACCTACATGACTGCAGAAAACTAATTTTACTGAAGCTGTAACACTGAAATTGAACATAGAGGATATATATAAAGAGAAAAAAAGAAATGTATTTTCTATAATTTTCTTGACTTATAGCCAGGATAAGTTAAAATGTTTTGAAGAACAAAATAATTTTTAAACCTACACTGTCATTTAAAACTATTTTTTGGTTTTTTTCTGTTACAAACTGACCTCTTACCACAACCACAACTGCTCTGGTGTTACGTGAGTTTTGTTTTTGTTAAAATTTACATTGTTGCCATGAAATCATGAAGAACACTGTATTTTTGCCAGAAGTTTACAACTGAAAAAAAGCACGAAGGCAGAGTAGTGTAAAAGACTGAAATATTACCAGTAACCTTTCTGACCCCTTTACTCGTATGCCTTAAAATAAAAAGCGAACCTGCCCTTCACTGTTGCCATTAATTCTCAGTTTCTTTCCTGCAAATCGCATGGTAGAAGTAAATCTTGGAATCAGAAAATAGCTCAGCAAAGGAAATAGAAGAATAAAAGATACATGCTCAGATAAATCACGGAAAATTAAAATTAAACAAATATACACTTAAATTTCAATTTATCATATGTAATGTTTAAAAACGTTACATGTATTATTAAAAATGTGGAAAATACAGAAAGTTATATTAAGGCCTAAGTTTATTAAAACAGTCTAAATTCAATAGAAGCAAGAAAAAAAAAAACTAACTTTGAAACCAGTAGCAAAACATATCACATAACTGAGGCAAATCACTGGCTAGGTACAATAATTTGACTACTGAATTGATCAATTAAATGTTGACTCAGGCACTACGCACATAAGCAGAAAGAACTACCTTCTTCAGTTCATGCAGTTTAGCTAAACATAATAGTTAAATCATCTGTAGTTGATAAAACAACTAGGAATGACGTCAGGGATAACATCAGGAAAGCTTAATAATGAAAGTAATTTGAAGTGTAAAATATATTTTGATACTCAGTAACTGTGATTAACAATTTTATTTTAAACCACTTCAGAGTGTCAGCTTTCATTTTTACTGATTGCTAATCTCCATCCAAAAGCAGTCTGGCACAAATCAAAAGGTAAACCACACTCTTTAGTTAATAGGGTATTTGATATGCTGTTTTTTCACAAAATGAAATGCAAAAGTATAACTAAATGTAGTTTTTCAGAGGATGGGGCAGTGGGGTAGTGGTGTTCATCAGAAAATAAAAACAAATTTAAGAAAAGTTACATTTTGCTAAAAATACATGGCTTTAAAGTTTCCTAGTCACTGAACAGCATCCTTTCTTCAGTAGCTACTATAAATGCACGGAAAAAGAGAATGCAGTTTAATATTTCAATCAAGACTTCAGTTTTATGGTTCAACAACAGAAGACAGATCAGGGAGGGTCCCAAAGGCAAGTGACAGAGACAGAACAAAGAGCCACAAGTTTTGCATTCTCCACACATGACAAAAATGCATGTGCATGCCAGATCAGCTAGAGGACAGTCAGGATGGGAAACCCTGATTCTGTACAAGAGATTTTGCACCAGAAAGGAAAATAAAAGCTACAGTTCATAGAGAAGTTATGTAGAAGGAGATTGCAGTAGTTGGATAGAGTGGTGGGAGCAGGAATTAAACTGGAGTCATGTTACCAACACAGCTCAGAAAGCACGCTATAAAATACTGCACCAATACAACTGTAGAGGATATACAATGAGAAACCAACACCCAAGCAATTCTTTAAGTCTACATTCCCTGATAGTCCCTATATCATTAAACTGTACCCCAAAGTTCACTTTAGGTCGCTTTATTCAATCTTATCTATGTCACTTTTAAAAACAAAAACAAAACCCCAACACACTTAAGCACACACAAACAGAAAAGTACTTCAGCAATTACCTTATTCTACCATTTCCTATCGCTCTTCCCTGTTCTTCCTCTTTAAATCCCCAGCTAACAGCTTACCTAACTTTTTGCCACTACACACTTGAAAACTGTAAGCAAACCATCTAGCAATGTTTCCATCTTATTTCTTCTGGGAACCATTCTGTGTCTTCAAGTCCAAATCTACATATGATCATGCTGATCAAAGAAGAAAGATGTAGGCGGAGTTAAAAGGAGAAGCAGCTGTCTTTTTTCTTGATCTCTTACTCTTCTTTCTTGCTATATCAAGTAACAATAATGCTTTGTAAAAGGTATAAAACACGCGTATGTATTGGTAATAGTCTTCAGGGCTGATTTTTTAAGGATTTTTTTCATCTATCAAAACATCTCAGTCTACTGATTCATCTTTCCTGTTTTCATCAGAAAAATTCCAGGTGATAGAATGAAAATACAAGTCACCAAAATATATTCATAAATGTAGTCTCCATAATATTGCTAAGCCAGGAATAAAAGTTAATGGAATGAACTTATCACTGTAAATAATGTACCTCTTATTACTCTGGTTGCCAAATCAAATTCTTACAAAACATCATCACTCTACAAGGCAAAAGAAGACAACATCAGTATGCAACTTTAACATCACAGAATGAAGCTGTGATCACAAAACTGGCTGTGTTAACTTGAACTTTTTTTATATCGTTCTTTACAGAGAAACCTAAAAAAAAAAAAAAGTCATATCACTGATTTGCTTCTGCAAACAGAAACCTGCTAAAACCAGAGGTCCATTCATATCCCAGACTGTCCACAACGCTCATTCAGAGGCCAGGGCTGATCTTCCACAGTCCTCCTTCCTTCAGCATCATTCTCCCACCTCTTTACTATGCCAAAGTGTCCCAAACTGCCTCTCTCAGCTCTTTTTCTTTTCTCTAGAAACTATTTCAAATCTTACCCAACAGTGGTTTTGTTGGTCACCTCTCTCCTCAACTCCAGAGGCTCCAGGCCTACCCATGAATTGACTCCTCTCCACCAGCACCACTCCATCTATCCATGCCTATGTTTGAAATCCACCTCACCAAGAATCATGTCTGCTTAAGAAGCTCCCTGTCTGTGTCCAGCTGTTCCCATCCTCTCACGACCATTGCAACCTGATAGGGAACCGATCCATCTCAAGAATTTTTTTGCTCAAGTTACTTCACAGCTAGATCATTTTCCAATTCCAGTTCATGTACAGTTGTACTAACGTGTGCTGCAAAAGCACAAGGGAGAAAATGAGCAGCACAGGCAAGGGAGGAAAATGCTGCTGTCATGGTTAAGTTGTTTAAACATTTCTGCAACCTGCAAACATAATCTGATGCTTCAGCTATGTCAATTTAGAAAGTAGCTGCCACCAAAGCTGGCAGACTCTCTCCTTCCTTCACTCTTGACCTCTGGCCCCCATTTCCCCCATCTCATGCATCTAGAGATCATGAGTCCACAGAGTTAAGTTGATTCAGCTGCCTGGTTTGTAAGGAAACTCCTCTTTTCATCCAAATGAATTGACTCACCTTGTGGCCACATGATCACTATATTCCATGAAAAGGAAATTAGCAATGCCTGGTAAGGACCACACTTCTCAGTATTAGCTTCAGTTTAGATCATGTCTGTATTATGTCTAAATGCACCCTGAACATAACAGACTAAGAGAAAAGTTATCTAGAGTATGAGTATGCCAAAGTCTAATGAAAGAGCAAGTAAAAACCATGATGGTAGAGCCTCTGATCTATGGACAACTGCAAAAATAACTGAAGCTGCAGCTCTGCTGAACAGATGACACAGGTTTCATGTATCCCACACTACACTCTTCTCAGTCTCTGCCTTCCACTGTAATCAACAGATTTCAATTCACTGTGCCCAGCAAATGCCTTAAACCATTGGAATTCATTAGACATGTTAAGAAGTGTGTTAACACAGTGTTATAAATGCTGTCAAGTGTAAAACTCACAAGCTCAACCAATAAAATAGGATTTTGTCACTTCCTGTAAAATTGCAGAATTATCCCCCCTGTGGCTTCTCTTCCTTTCTTGCATATGGGTGGCCAAAACCTAGATCCTCATACAACCATATACATGCATTTGCATGTAAAAACAATGCTGAAATTATTGAAAATCATATTCTTCTTGTTGCATATTCAACTCAAAACACAAAAAGCACATGAAAGACAGCTAAGCTTGCACTGTAATTCAACACATGCTGACATTTTCTAAAGCACTAGATTAACTGATAAAATCCATTAATAACTACACTAGTTCATTTTACAAGGCTTAAGTTATGTCAGAAATTTAATGAGCTCCTATCAATAAAGGAAAGTAAGAATATAAGAAAATAGATCTAGTTTTAGTGAATCATCCTGGATGCAGAGGTCATCCAACAAAGACAAATGAATAATTAAAGTAAACCATCTGGCAACCTTTCAGCACACACATTCACAAAATGTATTATATCTGAAAACATGTGATAAAAACCTAATTAGTCTACTTTTTTTTTTAAACTGCTGCATACACTTTACGTGCAAGCTGGTTCTAGTTAGTATTAATAATAACTAATAAAAATATTTAATAATTCCTTATTCCTCTGCCATCTGGAATTAACGTCTGCAACAGCCTAGGTAAAACATCCAACATAATCAAAGACTGTAAAACTGTATTAATTTAACATCAGTTTAACCTATAATTCATTACTCGAGCTAATTGCCTTTTGAAGTCAGCAGGAATTCCGCTTCAGAGAAAAAAAAAAGACAGTATGCCAAGATTTACACTATTATTTAGTCTAAGGAAAGGCATATGAAGGATCAGAACCATCAAACAATGTAATAAGTTAGAAAGCTTTTCAACTCTAGGCTATCAAAGAAAATATTAGATAAATATTTGAGAACGCTGGTTGGACTGTGGCAAGAAGCAGCAACTGTATGAGGTACAAATGGGGGATGGATCTCATAGTAGAAACAGAGATTGTTTAGAGAAGTCGCGTGCTGCCAGAGATGCCAATGCAACTCAGTATGTAGGATGCTGTGGGAGCTCCATGGGGAACTCAGCAAACACCTGGTAGGGGCCAAGATCATGGGTGCAGAGAATGAGGGGGACTGACAAACAAACATGTGACATTACAAAACACATACTGATAGTTTCCATGGCCAAACTGCTATTGGACTGGGACAGAAGGTAATTCAAGAAAGCTGAAGGGCAAATGAAGACAGCCTGACAATTCTCCCTTCTTCCCCAATTTCACTGGGACGTCTATAGCTGTCTCTCCAACTTTCATCCTACATGTTATATACACACAGTGACTATCTATCTTAAAAAAAGATGTTTCAGCACACAAAAAATTAATTCAAATTACTAAGTATTTGCACAGCATCTAAGGCAGAAGCAATCACTAAGAGATTCTTGGGAAACTGTAAACTACAGAAATAATTTGGCATGGTAAATAGATACAAAACTACTGATCGTCTCTCCCACATTACCCCAAAACCTGTATTTAAACAATATAATCACAGTTTAAGCCCTTAAGGAAATAACTGATTCATGAGGAAAATTGTTTGTGTACTACAACTATCCATTTACAATTTTTAAAACAACACTTACTAAGCTTCTTTTTTTTTTAAGTAAATAAGCTACAGTTTGTTCCAGACCAATTCCTAAAACAGAATAAGAAACCCACATTTATTAACTCCTCTTTACTTCATCCTGTATCTTGCACACTACTAGTTTTTCATTGTAGTGTCTTATCCCAGAAACAAGCAGAAGATACAAGAACAGGGCACCAACAGGTCATCAGTTTTCTAAACCTTTCTTCTGCCCAGGGAACCACAGGCAAATAGTAAGGAGGAAATAGCCAGACTCTTAAGAATCACTGAAGATGAATAAAAACACTATTTGAACAGTTGGAAGCAAGTTATAACAACATTTCATTTGGCACAGAGCATCATGCCGAACCTCAGATTTACGATCAGTATCTGTTTCAACAACAAAAAAATCAAAGAACCACAGTATTTATGTATCCTGTCAAGTTAAGTATTCTAGAAATTAGAAAAAAGACTTATCTAAACACGATCAAGTATTAGATGTCTCAAATTATTCAAATGTCTGCCAGACGGTGAACCCTCTCAATTGCCTCATCATTCATCACTGCATTAGACAGAATTTGAAGCTACTGTCAGATACCAGCTCCACTCTTCATTTTTTTACAGAAATTTTTCTGTATGAAGAGATGTACTGAGAGAATCCAAAACTTAATTTATCTTACTGTCAAGGGTCAGCCCTTCATTTCTTTGTAGACCTGATCTGCAATAAGCTGTTTAAATAAACTTTCTGATCAGTGGTTACTTGAATTTCATGCTAAGTGACCTTATCTGAAAGCTGTAATTTCATCATTGACACTCAGATGAATGAGTCCCATCTGAGATGCATGACAACTCTTACCATTAAAGGCAGGACTATCCTTCTCCATCTTTGAACAAGTACTACTGGAGTAATTTCCTTGACTTTTTGAAAAGCTGAGAACAGTCTTAAATGGGTGAAAAATATTTTGGAGCACTGAGTCTCACATTCAACGGAAAATGGAGTGCAGCGGAATTTAAAACAAAAATCTTCAAAGCACAGAATTCAACAAACTTCACACTGGTAAACAGAATCTCTTTGAAAGATAAGATAAATTATAAATGAATACAAAATAACTAACAATTAATAAAATGTATTATAGAAAAGACAAGGACAAATAATACACAGAAGAAAAACGGGAAATATAGTAAGAAATAAACAAAAAAAAACAAGTAAAAGACAAATGGACCAGTGCATCAGGATTCCTTTTAAGACTTAAGAATTCAAAAAAGAATCATACAAACCATGCAAAAAAGAACAAGATTAAAGATGAGTTTTGAAGTTTAAGCCGACCTGCTGGCAAGCTCCAGCCAAAGAGGCATATCCCTCATCCCCTGTCACCTTCAGTGAAGTATTTTCACCATCTCCTGAACAGGAACTCCTGCAGGGAAGGGAATCAATTGATCCAGAGGAAAACTAACCCAGGAAAAAAAGAAAGACTAGTCTTCAGGCAGTATTACCTGATGCCACTCACAACACAATGATCATAGAAGTTGAAAGACAGTGCAAGCATAAAGCATGGTGGAGAGCTGAGGGAAAATCCAAGACCTGAGTAGAAATATATCTGCAGTATCCCACATTGAGACAGCCGTAATGAGTCATCAAAATACATCCTAAAAACTAACCTATAGGAACATGGACATTCAAGTTTAAAAATCTGAGAGGTTAAAGCAACACAAGTTACAACTAACAAATAAGATAAAACACAACAAAACAAAGACTGTAAGGAATGTTCCATTATTCAGATGTAGTACAAAACAGTAAGAATGGTACTACCTGAAATGTTCAACAATTTTTCAGAATTCAGGAATTATTCTCTCCTTCACTGGCATTACTCATATAATTCATTATTTATAGTTTCAACATAAAAAATCATCTTGTTCTAAAGGAGATTTGAAAACACCACTACCAAAACCAAATACGCACCACAGTGATCTTGAAAACCAGGAGCACCAACCCAATTCTCCAGAGTTACATTCTTCAGAGTTATTAACTATAGCAAATTAACTCTATCCCAACCAAAACCAGGACATAAATGAATCAATTTTTCTGCTGTCCCTTATCTGATCATCATCAAATTAGACCTAAATATGTTTAAAGCTAATACAAAGAGTTACACATCTTAACCATGCTCTCCCAATTTTAAATCATAAAAAATTCTCTAGTGCAACTGCTGCACAGACTTGAGAGTACCCGATTAGCTAAGCAAAGGGAATATGCCCTCAAAAGAAAGCGTAATGCAAACTTGCTTACAGAATTGCATTTTCACTACATGAAATTCAGCTGAAAACATAACAAAGATGGCACATCATAAGCCAAATAAAACTTTAAAATGTAAGGAATTCCTCTTAGAAGAAATGAAACAAGATTTTAAACACCTCCAACAAACAAATAAAAACAGGAAATGCCATTCAGTAAAGCAAAATGAACAAAGTAACCTTCTTGATCAGCAGTAAGAATTACTACAATAAAATTAAAGTATCTTGTAAAAACAAAGGAAAAAAAGGCAGAAAGGAATCCTAGATGAGAAAGCTGACTACTTATTTTAGTGGAGTTTTTAACAGTTCAAGCAGTATCAGCTGAGCAGGACCACCTTCCTACAGTGTCATAAACACGTTTTATTTAGTCAACTTACCAGACTTTTTCAGAAAAGCTTCGGTTAACCCCCCTACACCATCCTCAATATCTTCTGTTCACTATATCCATCAGGGTTAAAAATCACTGTATTAAAAATACAAATGTTTCCCACCCATATACTCTACTGAAAATTTTTCACTTTGAAGTCAAATGTGAGATCAAGCGACTGAAGAGCAGCTGAAACCTGTCTCAGACATGCAGACAGAAAAAACAAGATACAAGGGACATGATTTAAATTGGGCAGCAGGTTTATTAACCTTTTCACCTGGCAACAACTTGCACTATGCAGACAGTGATTTGCCCTTCATCAGTTCCACATGGTGGTCTGCCATCAGTTCTCCACAGCTGATCCCTATACCAATTAGAGGGTCCTCATTGCCCTTCTTCTTTGCATGATTACCCACCTAAGGAAAGGGGGCTGTCATTTTCAACATCAAAACACCGCAAACCCCAATACTCCTTTCCATCTTCTGTACAAACTACTTTCTTCTAATTTCATTCTAACCTCAGTTTACCCCCGAACTGAACTGCTATGAAGGAACATATGCACTGGACACAACACAAAAAGACATGGGCAAGTACCAGGCTTGTCTCTTCCAACCCCAAGTGTCTGGCTAGTTAGCTCAGTGTTTAACGTGGGGATTCACTGAGCCTAGTAACACATTACTCGTGCCACAAGGTCAGAACTGCCTCACTCAGGCCCACCAAGGATCCTGTATAGGGATCTGCAGTGAACAGCAATTGCCCACATGTTCTGTGTGTATTTGAGTACCAACAATCAATCAATCATTCAGATCCTCTAAAAAACCTAGAGCTTCAAGCTGGTAAATAATTCAGCCATCATCCTATTTCAAGGCTTTTTCCACCTTTGAAGGTTTTGTGGTTCCCCTGGTCTCAATGTCATCATTCACATCTTCATTTTATCCCTTAACTAGTTCAAGTTCTATACACATATCTTCATTCATGTGGTTTCTCTTTAGTCAATTTATGCCATTTCTCCTCAGCTGATAAAGCATAGCAAGTTCCTTCTCTAAGGCCACCCAGTGTTAAATATGTTGGAAAATAACAGGAGGATTTTCTGCTGATCAGGAATCCGAGTGAAGTCCCAGAAACAGAAGTGAAGAAGCAGAAGTGGAGGGGGTTTGTGCACAATGAATCTCAATTACAAAATAATTTTAAAATAGAACAAATGGTGTTTCTGTTAACATACGAACGAAAATCACTGTTGTCATCAAAATACAAATAATAAATATGGGGGAAATGGTTGTATGTATTTCCTGTCATTTGCCAATCACTTCTGTGGCCTTGAAATGTTAATATAAAATGGAAAGCTTACATGCAAACATTCCTGTTCTGAGGACTGGGTTATCACTTTCAAAATCTGCCACTTTGAAACATTAACAGTTTACAACTCCAAAAAGTCAACAGTAACCTGGGACTATATACTAACATCATTTTTAAACGTGGTATACTCCCTCCATTCTAGTTTCTATCAAACTCTCTCTTCAAAGAATCATTATCACATATAAACTCAGCATGTGAGCAGGAAAAGTTTTATTATTTGAAAGACAGACAAGTTCCTGAGTGCAAAGGGAAAGTAAGTAGGAAATTGACTGCAAGCCTTCACTTGCAAAACAACATCCAAACACAGATTCACAACAGCACACCAGCAACAGAACTGAGTGCTTCGTGCTCTGACCTGATTCTTTTCCTGTTACACCTGTAGAAGATTACTTCAGAGATGCTACCCTGACCAAAGGATACTGTTTGTCTAAGTCAGCTGCTTCAAGCCTTCAGAAGTTAATGCCTTGGTCACCCAGCCACTGGCCCAGCCCTAGAGCAGACAGATCCTTTCAGACTAGTGGACAGGGTTCAGACATCACAGCATGCCAACCACACTCCACGCCCTGCCTGCAGCACCACCTATGTCTCCCAGCAAGGTTTCTCTCCCTGCACTGGGATCCAAGCTTCAGTAGAGATAGAAACCAACACATCAGTTTCTATAGAAGTAGCTTTATTCACCTCGACACTGCAGTAACAAGTACTAATCCAGAGGACATCCAAGCCTTAGCTCAACAGCTTGTAACTGAGTGACCATTCAGCCTCAAGATAAAGAACCATTTCCCAAATATCCTAACACCATTATCTCTCATCCTTCATCTTCCTAAAGTAATACCAGAGAGCTTAGCATCACAAAGAAATCTGTGCCCTTCCAGCGGGAACCTCCAGCCCCGGCAATCCTCTTTCTTACCTAGTTCCAGCTAACAGCAAAGCACCACAAAGGTAGCCTTCCCATCTGAGTTCATCTAGTATTTCTGCCCAGTGTGAAACCATACCTTTAAGGGACTTACAAGTGGCACACTGACATATATTTCAATAAACTGCAACTGCACCTTGCCATTAAAAACTGTCAACCTGCCAAAGTTTTAAGATTACTCTGAACCAAGTCACACAATAAGCAACAAGATCAAACACCTCAGGTTCCTTGTCTTGTTTGTTCTTCCTCACAGCACCCTTCTTGTGTGAGCATCCAAGTCCTCTCTCATTTCCCTCTCTCTCTCTCTCTCTCCGTCCTGTATAGCTGTAATCCTAGCCACACTGGTGAGAACAGAACAAACCTGTAATAAAAGTATTTCTGACTACTAAAATGTATGATGGTATGTTAGAGGCACATATATCACTACAGCTTATCTTCTGTAAATTTAAGTTAACACTTTTATTCACAGTATGCTAAACCACAGCAGTCCTATTGAAAACATCATTTGAGTAGTAACTTATATATTATTGCTCACCTGTCATAACTGCAACAAGAGTGAGGCTGAAACCCCAGTATAAGTTTCAAATAAAAATGAAAAGGTAATCTGTATCTGAACAAGAGCTCAGTCATTTGTCAATCCATGCATTTACATTTTAGTTATAGAAAAGCAAAGAAAAATATTTCAAATGCTGAAAACTAACACTATTAAATTACTGCACCGCTCTTGCACTTTCTCAAAATACATTTTCTTTGTGTACCATTCCTGACCTATGCATACCATTCACTCAGAAATCATAATATTTAGTCCCTTAATATTTTTACTTTCTCTTTTGAACATCTGCTATTTCATCTGCATATTATTATCATGCCTAATAGAGAATGCAAGAGAAAAAAACCCACATCATTCTCTGGGAGAAAGCCTACCCTGACATCTGACTCATTCAAGTCATGAAGTAATCTCTAAGATGTTGGCTCTTGCCAGAATTAAATGTGCAAGCAGCAAGCCACCACACAACTGCAAATTATTTTTTGCAACATTACAAGATATTTACTATACTAACATAGGAGGTCATTACCAACATAATCAACTTCAAATGATCACTTCAAATTAAATGTTTTAGTATTTTAAAACTCTTGTAGGCATCATTGTAATTCACATTATAAATACTAGTTATTCAGTCTTAATAAATAAATAAATAGGAAGGAAATACACCCAGGATCAAAATTATGAGGTTTCTTTTATAATATACTGTCACATCTTCCAAGACAAACAGAACCAGACACAGAGAAATTGTATGTTTATAGCAGCTTCCATGTTCCTTAAGCTTCACCTGCATTTCTTTCTTAACCTATTTGAAGGAGAAACATGCGTGAGGATCAACACAGCATGTCTTCATATATGATTATGACACATTCAGACAATCTTTTATTTGAGGATCTTTAAAATAATTGCAATGAATATCTGTATCCTTGCTGAGCAAATACAGATTTATTTGCTTTTCTTGGTTACCTTTCAAAGCCTCTATGAAAGCAGTCCATTAAGTATTTCTGACTAGTTGTGAGATTCCCGACTAGAAACTGTGGCTTATAATTGTTCACTTGGCCTTCACCATTTCTTTTGGGATAAAAAGATAACCTTCAGCAAGTGTTCAGCTTAATTGCAGTCATCATAACACAGCTCATTTGAGCAGTACAGTTGAGCTCCTTGCTTCAAGGAATTTGGAATTCTAAATATGAAAATCTGCTTCCCTGATAAGACGCGGCTTTATCCCAGATTTTTCGTCTCCTTCAGTCTTCACAACATAGTTAATTGGGATAAGAACGTGTGGCAAAAGCTAGTTCTATACTTATCAAATGCAAACAATCACTTGTTCAAAGTTTTTTACATTTCTTAAAAGTTTTTGTACTTTCAGCTGTATAGATGGAATGCAACTTTAACACTGTGAAGTTCTTGGTAATATCAATGGATAAGTATTTCAGAGGATATTTAATGACCACATAGAGTATTCAGTTGCTAAAGGTACACTGTAAAACAGAACACATGATAACCAAGCATTATATTCCTTAGTTATTTCTAGAAGTAATGAATTCTGAATAATGGCGACAAGGAGAAGCCAGTTCTAACTGAAGCTCTTGTTACATTTGGGGTACTACTATGGACTTCTTTCTATGTGGACCCTCTGCTAATGTGTGAGCTCTCACAGCAATTCTTCACAGACAGAATGATGTAGAGAACTTATCTTCTATGACTGAGTAACATCTACATAAAATTTGTTGAGTCTTTAGCACTTTTGAGACCTGCACTTTTGCAATAAACCCGATTGCTACAGGACAAGTTAAAAGTTGGAAGAAAAGACATACAGACACACAGTGTGACTGTACAAAGTCATTCCCATAAGGAACCAGGCTAAAAATTGCAGCTCATAACTTGGAAAAGGACACTTCCTTCTCTGAAACACCCTTTTTTATTTTCACATAAGCAGCAATACGTGCCAGAGACTCTGCTAGTATCCAAACACCACTGCTTCATTAAAATCTGAAAATGCTACTAGAAAATCTTGTTGGTTTTTTTACCCTTTGTATGTATACATTCCACTATTCATATGCCTCAGTAATAATGTATTGTGTAAATACGAGTGTTATATATATAGGCAACACTTTCTCAGTCAAGTGGATTAGTTTGCAACCATCTGATTGTGCATCCCTGCTGCTAACACATTTCTTAATATCCTTGTATTTAGCGCAAAAAGGTCCTAGAAGGGAGGAGGTATACACATATATGCCTGATGTATACCTTAAGACTGAGCAGAGGAGAAGGGAGAGCACCAGAGAGAAAACAGTCAGTGCACAGTTAAACGAGCCTAAGAACTCAACCACAAAGGGACTCTAAAAGATAACAAACAGGCAAACGCATGGCAAAACACCCAAGGTTATTTCTGCTGTAACACTTAAACAAGATGCAGCTACTCCATTTTCTGTAACGTACTTGGGTATGATAATGACAGACCAATGCTGCAACTAGCACAACAAAGTGCGATGCTAACCCAGGACGAGATTATTGCAGACGTCTGTCAGAGGGAGGGTCAAGGCCCCAAGCACACCACATCCTTAAATGCGATAATCAGCCCCATTTGTATCCCCCATCAACAGGCCCAGGAGCCATTTCAGCTCAGGACTGTCCTAGGCTAGGAATACATCACTGGCAGCTCTGGGCCCAGGCCCTGTTCTCTGCTGCTCCTGAGCTCTCAACCAGACCTGCCAGACTGACGTTGGGACCTGACACATGTGCTGGTCCTGACACAAGCGGGCTGTGGCAGAGCCCCAGCCCCCGGCTCGTCCTCCCCCAGCTCCCAACAAGGGAGGTCACTGGCCTCACCGTTGGGCACGACCACAGCCTCACCACAAATGATAAAAAGAAGTTGAGGAAGCGCTGTGATCAGGTAACACCCGAAGAGCACAACAAACACTGAATTTCCTATGTTGCCTGCAAGGCCAGGAGCAGGGGTGAGGAGGTTACTCTGAAACATGGAATCGAATGCTGTCAGGCCAGTATGGAGGCAGCAAACTAAAAGATAAGGAGCAGCCCAAGGCCTTGTAGTCAGGCTTCTTGTGGGCAAGATGGCAACACTGACTTCATCCCGCTGAGGAGAAAAACCAACAGGCTAGATGCAGGAGGCTCACCTGCAGGACTGATCATTCAAACAAACAATGACCTTAGCAGGCAGCTGAGTGCATTATGAAGTAATAACTGGCACGAGAAAACATCCCTGAGGGGAGGCAAAGCAGCAATGAAAACTAATGGTCTGCGCAATCTACACCAGTTTGGAACAAAACAATGGCTGATGCTCTAGCAGCAGTGCTCTGAGTACAACAAAAACCTATTTACTTTCAAAACAGAGCAAAAAAAAACCCCAAACTGTTTCAAGACAGTCTGTAAGGCAATGTATAACAGTGGCTGGCCACAACTGGTCAAGTTCATTGAAGATACGTAGAGGCAGTGGTTTTAAATGGTAATTCAGTGAGGGTACAGTCACCTGTACCAGCACTCACAAGGTGCAAGAGGCAGTCTGAAGCTTTTTTCCAACTAAAATCTCACATACTATATGGAGTTCTTTGTTATTGCTTTCCTGTAAGTAGCCTTCTGGTCGTTGGGAGGCCAACAAGGAAGGAGCAGATAATGCGTGAGAACTCAGGTGAGAAGAAAAAAAAAAATAGTATCTATACATCTAGAATAAAGTTCATGGATAATAGTAGATGACCTATGAGGAAACAAATATAAAACCAGCATACATAAATGAAAGCAGATCAACCTGTCCTCTGAGATTTCAAATACTTTCATCTATGTTCTTAGGCATGCTACTGCCACACCTCAAAAGTTACCTGTTCCTGCAAATCCTTTTCATTTCTGTCTTTTCCAAATCAATTGGCATCCCTCAAGTTCTAAGGCTTGGGGGGGGGGGAAGCTTTTTTTAAAAAAAAATCAGTAGTCCTCTTATTTTGTTATGAACTTACCTTGCAAACTGTTAATTGTCTCCTCTGCCCTGCTCTTGTTAATTTAGCACAGACCATGTCACTCAGACTCCCTATATATTCAAGACATCTTTTTATTGACTTCCAAAGCTACTAAAAACTATTTATTGAATACTACTTTGCCTTTTTACCTGCCTTTAAAGGTAGCTAAAAATAAAATCAGTAGAATGAAATTCAGTTTAGGAAAGGCAAGCTCTACCTTCAAAACCAAAATCTACTGTAGACCTCTCAAAGTATTTGACAAACTTAGAATGGCTCCTGAGAGTAATCTGAGATTACGTTAAATTAGAAACAGACAGCACAGTCCTCACACTAAGGTCTTCATTAATTCTATATAGTTTTCTGGCTTTATAATCTTCAATACTGGCTGGTTTTATTTAAGCATTCTAATGCTGTTATAAAAGCAGAAACAGCTATGGAAGTAATAACGCTTACAGTACTATAATGTATCAACATATTTTTGAAATACAGTGTATGCATTTCATCACTTCTTATTTTACATGTGACATCTCTGAAAAATAAAAACTATACCCACTACAGAAAATATGCCATAACTGTAAAGAAAAAGCCAACAGTCAGATGTACATTATTTATATAACTGTATAACAGTTATACATGATACAGGGGTGCATAATTATCACCTATAATAACCACAAAAACAAAAACCCTTGGTTTTCATGATTCATTCACCAGGAAAAAAATACATAGCAACCTCTATATAGTACAGTTACAGTAAGAAGAATGTGCAAGAGGTATTACAACTGTAGTACTTTAAAAATCAATATTCTGGATTTTAATGCTTTAAATTCAAATATTTGCTAATAATTAATTCAATATTTTAAAACCATACCAGCACATATTAAAAATAAGCCTAAAAATTATGGATAATTTGCTTTGTAACTTAATATTCTTACTTTATTTTATACAGTCGCACATCAATCAATGGATTGTCAGATAATCTGAATACTGAAAGTTTTAAAGCCCTGTATGGGAGGGGACCAGGTACACGAAGCACCTATACCCAAACACACAATAAACAGTACAATACTAGATGACAACAGTATGTACACTCTTAATTATACACTCATACGTACATCAAACATTTAAAAAATTAAGCAAGAAGGTCTTCAGATTTAGTAGAAAGCATAACAGAGACAAGCCACACGCATAAAAACCATACTACGGTAGCGATGGGATTTCTTTGGTTTATATTTAAGACTAACTAGAGGAGGGAGAGAAAAAAAGAATACAGTCAAATTGATAACCAGAGGAAAAAGGCCAGGCTGATCTATAAATCTTCACTGAAGATTAGAGGCCTTTTCCTGGGGTCTTTAGGCCACATCTAGCAAGCAAGAGACTGCCAAGTCCTACCAAGAATAGGTCAGGGACTCAATACTTTCAAAAATCTGTATGTAAAAAGTTCAGAGCTTTCCTTTTTCTTTGACAGAGGCAGGGCCCCAGCTTTCATGCTTTTCTGGCAAGTAGAGGGAACATGGCCAACTTTCTTTGCATTCACTGGCCAAGAGCTGAGACAGTGTCTGTCTCAATTCAAACTTTAAAACCTTTATTGGGATGCATATGGTTGCTAACAGAATAGAGATTTACTGTAAGCAAGATGAGTAAAGTGGGAAAACTAGGAGACAGAGGCTATCAGGTTTTTTTAAATTATCCATTGATTTCATCAAGTCGAATGCACCTGAAGCATTTAGGACCGTTTTGTAAGTGTAAATTCAAGCAAGAACAGCAAGTGAAGAGTTTGGGTTTGTTTGGGTTTTTTTTGTTTGGGGCTTTCTGCTCTTCTCAATAGCATCCTCAGAGCTCAAGGGAACAGAGAAAAGCTCATAAAAGACTGACAATGTCATTATAAAGCAAAAGAAAAATAATCAGAGCACCATGTCAAGCCAGAGGAAGGCACATGGGTTTAGAGCAGAGTGACTCATGTACAGATTAGATACTTTATTGGCCATCATAGCTACAATGCTGTTATACCAAACTATTTTACCTTGCTTTAAATCTGTGCACACACATTTCTCAAATAGTTTTACAGCTTTCCCACTAACTTGTAAGTCAACTCTTTCCAGCTTTCTATAAAGCAGACAGTTGAAATGAAGTTTAGGAGTGTATAGAAGCTGTTACACAGGATATAATACTGTGCTGTACTGTTACAACTTAGTTAGGTACATTATCTTCTGTCGTCAGAAATTTTAGTCCTAGTAACAGCCTTAGGTATCTAGCCAACAGGACAACTGACTGTTACAGACAAGTGTTTTCATTATCAACTTGCATAACAGAATAAAGACTACATGGAACAAAATGAGGGGATGACACAAACGTGGAGATAAGCTTTTGGCAAAGTAGAATGACATTCACAAATTTTAAGAGAACATGCAAACTTGCCTCTTCTGGAGGGGTGGATGTGAAGACCTCCTGAAAACCCTTTAGTGTCTACACTTCTCAATCATTCCTGTGCCTACCAGGTAACAAATCTCCACACAGATGTTATGACCTGAATCTTGAAGGAGAATTCAGGCAGGCATAGTAGTGTAATACTATACAGACATTTGAAAGATGTTACTGCATATTTTAACACTGACCTGTTTTATAGCCTGCTGTCTAGGGAACTGTTTATTTCTACAAACCACTACCGAACCTGGCTTGCAAATCTAGAATCACAGTTCAATTAGTATGGAGAATTAATTTCTAAACAGACTTCATAGTATTGCTAATTCTTACAGTCAGGTACTCAGAAAAGGCACTTGTTTTTCTAGAAGCCCCTAGTCATACCATTTTATAATTACTCATAATCTCAGCTTTAAAAACAGACCATTTAGTTATAAAAACAAGAGGAAAGTGGGAACAATAAAGCTTTAAGAATTTTAAGACCAAAAGGAAGGTTCCACATTTATTACTTTTAAGCCAAACTAATCATAGAAGGGGAAAAATAATGAGGATTTGGAACTTGATGCACTGAACAGTTGGTGCTGGTAACACAGTTTTCATAATAAAACCAGTTTGTTGGCATGTCCCCAGAATGGATTTGAATGACTTGAAAAACCTGTATAGATTTCAGTTGTAGATACTATCCATTTATTAATACCACCAATTACCCATTCTCTTTTCTGATTCTACTGAAGATACCTAAAATTTTACTGTTCCCTTACCTTGGAAGGGTAGGAAGTACCATTTGCAGCCCAAAATATTGTTGATTTCCAAGAAATTCCCATTCCTTTGTACAAATGAATTTACAAAAAATTAATGACTTCATATTTTCCCTGATCTTCTCAAGTCATTATATCTCCTATTACACATAAATAATAAGTTTTAAGACAGTTCCAGAATTTTCTGCACAAACATAATCACAACAAGCAATACACTCTTCCAAAAAACGTTCATAATTGAGTGACAGAAATTCAATTAAAAATAAAATATTTGCCATAGCTCAGAATTTGTTGGAACAAGAAAAATTTCAGCTGACCACTGGAAAAAAAAAGGGGGGGGGGGGCATTTAAGAGACTCATAAACCCCTCTTACTCATGGCCCTAAACTAATGTTTTAAAAGAATATTCTTTCTTTATATAAAATACAAAATGTTTTCATAACTATATAGAAACAAATTTAATCTGTGCAGCTAGATTGGTAGTTGACAATATCTGCTTAACACACACAAAAGAGAACAGTATTAACATTATACTCTCTCTATATATAGCCACTAAAGCTAGATTTTTAATGACCACAACATTCTGATACCAGGGTATTGTATATATACTTTCATTTTATTTCAGGAAAGCTAGATGAGAATGGAAACAATTGTAGTGCATTTTGGGATTCTGCTGTATTCCCAAACAAGTTTAAACTCTAGATCTTAATCTACAAATGTTTTCTGGTTAACTACTAAGAAGGCTACCAAGAAGGCTAGTTTGGCTTAGGTTAACAACAAAACAAAAAAGTAATCCTTCAACTTCACTCATTTAAAAAAAAAAAAAAAAAAATCAATAAATATTTCTGTTTCATACTGCAAGTTAGTTCAACCATGGAGTAGAATCTTGTAATACAGTCTCTGAAATCTGTTTTAATAGAGCACCAAAAAACAACTTGATAGCAAAACCTGTATTTTTACATATATCATATTTCTGCCAACATGGAACAGGTAACAAAATAAACACAACAGCATCCAATGTTACATGGATTTGGGCTAAGCTAATACAACTTTCAAGAAAGTCAAGAAGAATCTATCCAGAAATACCCTGACAGATATATTACAGATGCAAGGTTTACTGTTCCTTAAAAGAGAGTAATTACATGAAGTCAACAACATGACTTTTCCAAAGTTAGGAAATTTCTCAGCCTTTCAAATATGAGGTAACACTATACATGCAGCTGGTGTTTTTAAACCTCTGTTTAATTAGTTGCATGGTAACACCTTTCTGTTAACTAATCCATAATTTTACCTGTAAACAGAGGCATATTACATAAAATATATAACCAAAATGTAGGAAGGGTATATATGTTTCTATAGTATGGTATACACCAAAGAGCCTTTTTTTAAAAAGATATAGAAGGCAAATAACTGCTTTTAGATATGAGTCAGGAGTACAGACAGCAGTTTTAATGCAGAGGAAAGAAAAAGCTGTGCACTTTCCCCTTCTCAGCAAATTACAATAATATTCCTTTTTCAGAAATGCTGCAGACTTCATATAACACTGGGGGGAAGGCATGACTGAGCTGTTCTGCTAGATACCAGCTCACCAAGAGATTTTGTGGGGAGAAAGGGAACAGTGTTGTTAAGCTGTACATTTATTGGATGAGTAGACTTGGGTGTGTGTAAACACATAGTCAACCTTTTATTTGACCCTTTCCACTGACAGGTAGCTTCTGCAGGTGTCCAGTCTCCAGGAATGCAAGGGTATTCTCACTAAGACAAGTATCTCTGATGCAAACATACCCTGAAAATAGATACTCCTTGCTTCCAAGCACATAAACTTGCACTGCAGGGAACTGAAAGCATGCAACTATTGCATTTTCTTTTGTGGAAAGCAATCTGTAACTCCACATACCACAGTATCACATCACAACTGGCAATATGCTAATACCATACCGCAGTTATGTCGAACCAAAAGTACCAAAGATACAGAAGAAGGAAATGGTATCACCTTCCCTGAGTATCAACCACTCCCTCTTACAACCTGACTCCGGGTAATGGGACACAAGACTCAACACTATGGAGGAGGAGGAGGAGAAACTAAAAGGCATCTAAAGCGAGAGCAGAATGTGAAACTTGATGAGTTACTGGTGGGCAGGGAGCACTGAGCAGTAATTATCACCCTCCAACCATGCCCTTCAACAGCCACATCTTAAAAGAAGAAAAGATCATTTTGAAAACAATCAAAACAAAACCAAACACACAGAACTGAACTAATAAGTATACCTATTACATGTTGGTAGACATATCAAGACTATTCAAAGGAACAGCATATTTAATTTTTAAGCTATAACTTGTTGGACTTTTCATACAGTGACAGATGATCAAATAGCTACTTTCTAAATTCGTCCTACAAAAATAAAATAAAGAAAAAAGCCTTATAATTGGACTTATATATTTAAATTACCCATGCTAATGAAATTGGGAATGCCTCTAAATGGGATTGCCATGGAGGTTTTAGTTAATTGCACATGTAACACCATCGATTTTTATAATAAGTTTCTCCATATTTCACTTCTATGTCTACTGAGTGAACACCACCACTGAAATGGAATTTCTTGTTTACACTTTGCTGAATTAAAGCACAGAATAAGAGCAGATGTATATTCAAATCAGTAACAACAGCAACATTTTGAGTGGTTATTAAGACTAAAAGATTTCCAACATAGGCAGCTGCCTGATTGCTTGATTTTGTTGTTTCTGGTTTTGTTGTCTTTTGTGTAAATTCACTATCAAGAAAAGCAAAAACAAACAAAAAACGTGCAATCACAACAAAGCAAACCTAATTATGAAAAAGTCTCCCCTCTTTGTACATCCACTTTGTTCTTTGGGTGAAACATACAAGCAACAGACTATTCACAAAAGTAACAGCTACACTGAAAAATGTCAAGGGCTCTAAAGGAGCCACATTAAGAAATATTTTTCATCTAAAAAATTCAGATGTACTGCAATAATGCATAAGTACCGCAATACAAAAGACTTCAAGAATTATCTGCCTGGTACACTTTGACACTTGCCACTCAAACTGTTACAGAGAAGCAGCCCACCACGCAGCTAAAGAGCAAACGTGAATTACAGAACCAAACAGGGAGGCAGCCTGTTTGTCACCCTCTCCCGCAGTCAGAAATCCAGGGGGTTGTAGCCTTGGATAGACATTCCTCTGCTTTTACTGCTTCCCATAAGCCTGTTGAACTAAAACAAGTGCACACAGGGTGAGCAGAAAATTGAAGCTTTCACAAGAAATACCTGCCATTAGATTATTTTCCCACAGCTTTTGGTAGAAACAATGCACAAGCTCACAGAACATTTGATACATTTGAAAGTCACCAAAAGTGTGCTGCCTTCTAGTAACTTAGAAAAATACTAACCAAATCTTAGAAATCTCTGCCCACCAATGCAACAATCTGATTCTAAATGCATTTTAACATACTTGCCCAAACTGAACAATAACTGGTTGAAAATACACCTTTGAAAAATGTCAGAGTATGAAAATTACCTAAAATTAGAACAGAAGCAGAATACTCTCTTCAGAAAACAATTCAGCCTCAATATTAAAACACTGGGGTTTCTTCTTCCCTTGCAATTTGATACATAGCTGTAATCCAAAACAATCCTAGCAACCCTAAGGAATTAAAAATGAGGCATCTGCATCAAGAAGGTTCCTCAAGAGAAAATGTACAGGTTGTTCATCAGTGTGAACTGTTGGTAGTGCACAAAGCAGTAGCTACTCTGCCACATGACTCCTTTTTATCTTGCTAAGTTCCAAAGGGAAATCAAGTTGCTGCTGAAAGACATTTGCACTGCTACAGAAAGAAATTAACCTAATCCAAGCAACAGAGTTTTGTACTTGGAGTAAAGGAATGCATTATGAAAACGTTAGAAAGAAGATGCAGTGTAACAAAAACCTCAAATACCAGAGATCACTGCAGCAGCATTCTTGCTGTATGCTGTAGTATGGACAGAGAAAAATACTGTGGGAGGAGAGGTCTCACATCAGAGCATTGTCTGAAACAGCAGACAGCAAGGTCCTGGTACACAAGGCAAGGTCAATGCAACTGGAGAGTCATCTGTTTAAGAAAACACACTATTATTAGATGCAAGTTATGCAGCACTTGTGCATACTGATCAAATAAAACCATTACCCCAAAAATAAATGTTTTCAAATGGCAGGTTCGACTTTGCACACGATGTTTCCAATTTTTGTGTCTTATCTAAAACATTCAAATGATTAACATAAAGAATATGGAAAATACTCAAGTATTTACTTTTTTAATTACTTATGAAATCTTACAATAATTAGAAAATGCAATAACGTATTTTTCTAAATGAGGTGGCTCCACTGGAAAGGTCATAACAAATTATTAAATACTACTTAGTGATAGCAATGTAGAATAAAAAGTATCCCAGAGTTGATAGCCTATTTAAACTATTATGATATGCCATGGACTACTGTGAGTAAAGTATTACTAAATATACTGGCCTACAGAATAACACTTCCTTGTACAAGACTCAAGCCTGCACTGCCTCCATAATCAAAGGTTATGCTGAAGTACACAGGAGTTTCATGTAACAAATGCAGAAGGCAGCTCCCTGGGGTGTGTCACATATTCCACAAGGTGTGTGTCCCTGCTACTTCAAATCATACACTGAAAGAGCTGGTATTACCTGTGGCACCATCACTGACACTTGATTAATTAGAGAAATGTTGTGGGCTCCGAAAGAAGGAAGATTCTGGTAGGGAGTTGAGCTCATTCCTTCTAGGTCTCGGACTTGACCCATTTTAAGTAACTGATGGTACATCTAGCTTTAGTTTGAACATGTTGGATTATTTATGAATGACTAGGCAGTTAAGAAGATAATATTGTGGATGTCCTAGTTTAAAATCAGTGACATGAATTCTTGCACAGATACGTCAGCATGACCGAGTATATGAAACCACCAAGGACCACACTTTGATCCCACAGTGACATATTTACAAATTAACTCCATTGCTTCAAGTAAGATGCAAATTTGTGCCTCAAAAACAGAAGAAAAATATTAGAGAGCTCCCAATACAGGAAATGCAAAGAACAACTGTCACCACTTTATCTCCAGCTCTTAAACATGAGTCTCATTTCAGTAGATGGACATTTCGCTCAAAAAAATATCAAAGTGTGAAATATGACCAATATTCGGCAGAACCATGACCATGGAAACTCCACCCACAAGCAGATATACATATAGGTTTGCCAAGACAAATAAAGCAGTATGCAGAGTAAGCTGGACTGCCCTCATGTAATAGGTATTCAGTCATGTAGTCCCTCAAGTACACATGCAACAACTCTTTTCTAAATAAGATTAAGAAAGCTCAAGAAGGGATAGAATTAACCTAACGAAAAACATGGATTTCATGTTAGCATGCTAACAGCTTTCTATTATCCACAAATTAATCAAACTGCATACTAAAGGTACAGACAGCCGTTAACCTGCTGTCTGCATAATCAAATAATAGCCATCACTCAAATGAAAACATCAATGGCTGCATTGTGAACAGGCATGAGAGTAGGTCTGTCCACACTGGAGCTGCATGATTCATTACGATGGCTCAGTTACTGGTATTTTCTAAAAGTATATAAAACAAAAGAAGATGTGAATTATTGCTAATAACACTGTCATTGCCATTTATAAAGTCTAGGGCTCATAGTCATGAGCCAATATCCATTTTGAGGTAGATGCAGTACTAAGAGAAAACAAAATACAACCCTTGTTCCAAAGTATGGTATTTAGTGTTTTAAAAGAAAATCTGACAGAAGTACCTTTGTAAACGTGCAGGTAAATTAAGCTGATTGCTGAAAACCCCTTAGTTTTAATGTTTAAAGAAACATCCACATGCAAATCATGGCTTTTTAATGAAATACTAGATTAATTAATTTTTGCCTCCTTTATAACTCATCTTCCGTTAACCAATTCTTGTTTCAAATCCAAGAACTATTGCTAAATTACAGCTGCTCTTCTCAAAAAAAAAAAAAAAAAAAAAAAAAAAAAAAAAAAAGGGCTGCTAACTCAAGCTAAATGATTCCATCCATTATAAATCTACCACAATCCTTCATGAATGGTTACAACTGTTATTTTTCAATATATGCCTTGCTTCTATACTGGATTTCAGTGCAGATTCTAGTCACTGGCTCTTTGATACAAGAAATACTCTCTTCTGTGGGCACTTGGAAATAGTGCTCAAATTGTTTCACAACATTCTTTTGGATAACCTAAATATAGTGAATTCTTTTTTCTCATTTTACAAATCTCCAAAACTTCAAGTTATCTTATCATCTCTTTCACTAACTTGTTCTGTGATGTCCAGTAAATACAATTTGCACAAATTTTTTACTCTACAGTACAGCTTTCATGTTTCTTGAACATAAAAGTTTGGGGGTTTTCTTATTAAATTGTTGGAAATCTAGCTTGACCACCACACTTCTATTAAAATACATTAAATCAATGTAAATTGAGAGGACAGGAACTGTGCTGCCTGGCCTGCAATAATAATAACAAATTTCTTACCATGTATGAAAACAGGAATGAACTCATTACGGTATCCTAGATTAATATCTCAATATGGCAGAACATGAATGACTTCTATTTAGATTATGAAGAAAAAAATTATTTCAGTAACGCTGTGCAAGTTGCTGCACAGACTGGACACTTTTTTTTATGACTTGGGCACTTCTCTCTGAAGCACAAATGCTTCGCATTTCCTTCAGCAAAACACTGCGTCTGTTTCTGATTTCACCTGGTCTGTTTCATTGCTCCCAGGTTTGTTTAGGCATTTTTCATTGTGGTTTTGTCATGATCACATACATTGGTTGTCTGTCATTGACTTTTCACAGGATGAGATACCACAGATCAAAGATGATTATCTGTAGTTGGAAACGCATGACTTCTTAAACTACACAAGTCACTGCTTTGCAGTATTTGCTAAATGTCTTTTTCATAATTGGCAGGTTCTCTGATCCCCTTTTAAATACACATACATACATAAAATGTACAAGATGGAAATACTTAGCAAACTTCTGTCACATAAATACAAGCCCAAACTGTACTCCCCACAAGAGTGCCTTACTATGATACACAAAACATTTTACTGTTCCTTGAAGCTCATCTGATCGTTTTTATGCACTTCCCTACCACTCTACCCAGTTCTTACACTTACTTTATCAGAAGCCTAGTTCACAGATACCTGTATAGCCTCTTCCCTGTATCCCCTGTGCTGGTGGCATCCCAAGGGGGTGCTGCAGAACTGGTAAGCAAGCATCACACCCAACCACTTTGGTTCTGATCCTACAAACACTTCAGAGAAACTATTTCTGGAAGTGTTTGCAGACTTAACAGTCTTTGTAACTCAACCACACTTTACCGAGCAGGCCAAAGAGAAGTCTGGAGCTGGAAGGAATGCATTCACCCATCACGCCTGGGCACCAGGGCCTGCGGCACACACCGAGAGCGCTCACAAGAGGGGCTTGCCGAGTCCCACCAAGGGGAGAGACACAACTGCTTACAACCAGAGGCTCCCTCCCACGCCAAGTCCCCCACAAGCTACATCACTCTTGTCAGATTACAAGCAGCTACGCTTCAATATCAAAAAACAACTGTTTGTGCAATCACAACAGGTTTAAAAAAAAAAAAGAGAGAACAAGGAAAGTAAGGGATGAATTTATAACAATTTGTAGCCTGTGGATTAAAGGCAATCCGCCCCAGTTTGCTTCTGCATTTGGGATGTTCTTGAACCCTCCCCGAGGGAAGAGAGAGCGGGAGAGCCCTGCAGCCGAAGGTCGGGGGGGAGGGCGCGGGCAGCGGGGCCCACCGGGTCCTGCCGGCGGCGGCGCGGGGCTGCGGAACATGGCCGAAAGCGGAGCCCCGGCCCGCCCGCCGCGGGCAGCCCCCCGCGCTCCCCCTCGGCGCCAGGGATGCCGGGCCGAGCCCCGGCCGGGTGCGCCAGCCCCGCTCGGGAGCCGGGCAAGGAGCCCGTGAAAGCGGCGGGGGTGAGCAGGGGACGCACCTTTCAGCGTCCCCACGGCATCTTCCTCCTCTCGCTCCTCCTCAGGCCGGCCAGTGACTCCAGCAGCGGCGGGGCCCCGGCGGCGCAGCGGTCTGCGGGACGGGGCTGCCCCCGCCTCGCCAGCGCTCCACGGCCGCCGCTGCCCGGGGCGGCGGAGCGAGCCAAGCGCTTACCCCGGCGGGCCGGGGGCGGGGGCTGCGGGCGCGCACCGCCCCGCCGGGCCGGGGGCGGGCGGCAGGGACGGTGGGAAGGCGGGATGGAGGGAGGTGCCGCGGGGCAGCGCCGCCGGCTGACTCAGCCGCGGAGCGAGGGCGCGGGACCGCCGGCCAGGGTTCCCCCGGGACCGCCCCTCCTCGGCGGCGGGGAGGGGGCTCCTCCCGCCGGGCGGCTGGCCCCGGGGGGGCGGGTGGCTGCGGTCACCCCCGCACACGGGCTGCCGGCAGCACCGCGGCCGGGCGGGCGCGGGTGGCTTTGCAGCCCCTCCGCAGGCGGGGCCGCGCGGCGCCTCAGGGGGTGCCTGCCCCGCGGGCCGCTCCGCTGGCGCCGGGCAGCGCTCGTGCTGCTGCGGCAGGCCCTGCGAGCCCGGCGGGTAACGCTGCCGGAGCGGCGCCTCAGCTGCGGGTTCCGCTGCCGCCCCCGCTCCTGCGCCCGTGGCTGCTCGCGAGGGACCGGGCGCCGCGCGCGGCGGGGATCACGCTGGGCGGCTCCCAGCTGCCGCTGCCCGCGAGGGCCCTTCCCCCCGCCTCCCGCAAACGCGCGGCGCCGCCGGAGCGCCCCAGCCCCGCGCCTCCACACCGCTCGCTGAGTAACGGCGCCGTCCCCCGCGGTGGGAGCCGTGCCAGCGCCATCGCCGAGCGGGGGCCGGGGCGGGGGCGGGCCGGGCCGCGGCTGCCTCACTGCATCGGAATGTCGGCGCGCGCCCCGCGGCCCCCAGCACCGCACCGGCGGCGGCCGCGCCAGCGAGGGAGCGAGTCGGGAGCGGGTCCCCCGCTGCGCTGCGGCCGCTCCCGCGGGGTCGGCGGGGGAGATGCTGCCTCGCCCCTTTGGCGCTGCGGCCGGCGCGGGGTTTCGGTGAACTCGGCTGCGCATCTGTGCGTGCAGTCCGTAACGTGCGGGGTGCAACGCGGAGAAAAGCAGTGCCATAAACTTTCACTCTAAAGGGAGCGCTTTCGGTTTTTTAAAAAGGCGAAAGTTGGCCACCGAGAGCACGGTTTTATTTAGGACACTTTCATGTGAAGGGCACCGATTCTCATAACTAAGGTATGCGGAGATGGTGTCCCAGCACAGGGTCGTAAAACTTGCAGTTAATTTACTTTATTCCCTTCCAATGTAAGGAACTCGTCGTCCTGTTTTCTAAGGGAAGAACACGTCTGAATGCCTGAGAGTCAGGTTTATTCCTGTGTATTCTCCGTCACCTCAGCAAACACCCTGCACGTCGTGGCAGTGATGCTCGTGCGAGGGTGACACCGCCACAGCGGTACCGAAGCCCTGTAGATAGATAGTCACGGTGAACAAAGCCTATCAGCAGTGCAACAAGTACATCAAAAAAGTCGACAGTTAAGCACTGAAAGTCTACAGAAGTTACGTCTTTTCAAAAAGGTTGTATTTTGGTGGGTTTTTTTTGAACAATTTAGGTCAAATATAGCATATTATATATTTATTTACTCACTACTTCCTGGCTTTACATTTATTATTTACTCTGACCCTTTTGGTGGTTTCTGATTATCAGGATAGTGAGAGAAAATATATCCACTAATGGAAAGCAGCTTGACCTTTTTAGCCACATAATGTCAAAATCATTTATTGCTTAGGAGACATGAGACATGGCCAGTCCAAACTAATTCAGTTAATTAACAGATAATATTGATCATTCTATACTGAAATACAGTACATATTGGATAAAATTGGGCCCTACAGAAAATGTAATATTCCCATTGCCTCCAGCATGGCACATATTTCATTCACTGCACATAGCACCCCAAAAAAATGCCGCAATACATATTTTGCAAAAAAAAATAAAATTTCAGCAGTCAATCTTTTCTTTTCCAGTTCATGTTCTGTCTGATCTGTGTAGTTTTCAGTACTTCCATATATTCATATACTGACTATCGGCCCAAAATACATGTAATTCATAATACTTTAGCTTACTTTACATTGTGTTAGTGTCAGAGACATATTAACTACTTCATAACAAATAATGCAATAGGTTTTCAGCATTGCAATGGTGACAATGAATTATTCTTTAAACACACGAGCAACAGGAACCTTTCCGTGGAAGCTTTTTCCAGTTTCTCTCTGCTTTTCCAGTTGTTTTAAAGAGTGCAGGAAAGTTATTATCGCATTATTCCAGTGGAAAATATATCTATAAATTTTCCTTCACAGCATGTTTGCACTTAATTCTTTTCAGCTCACAAAACTCAAACAATAAAACTATCCTGTATTGAAAAGAAAGTGATACATTTTACAGAATGGAAAATTTGGAGAAATCACCATATCCTTGACTCAACAAAAGACTAAGGCATCTGTCTAACTTCAGGCACATGTCAACGAGCCAACTTAGCATACCAGGGATCAATAACATACTCGAGCAATTCGTTGCATTAAGGATCTCTTTCTGAGATCCAGTTCCTCACATGTAAATTGAAGACTTTCATGTTTCACTAGGACACTGGAAGATTATTTAATAATGGTAAGATTTTCAAACACTCTGATAATGGAAAATACCAAAAAATATCTAACAATGTGAAAGTTGCAAGTCAGATACAATAGTGACAGGTGCTCTCTACAAAACAATTAGATGCTCATTTCCACCGGGATGACTTTCACTTCTCTGAATACTGTAGGAAAGAAGAAATGACCAAGATTACAAAGTCACAGGACTGCTGACATAGCTGCTCTCTTCCTAAAATGTGTTTACACAATTGCTAGTTCAGAAATTGCATCCCTGAAGAGCACTACAGACTGAGAAAAAATTAAGTAGGAATGAATAATGTGCCTAGAAATATCTAGCAAAGTAAGTGGCTACTTAATATTTTTAATGTGATTTCCTTCTTTAAAACCAAGTCAGAAGTTATACATAGATCATGGGAAAGGTGAAACTGCATCCCAATTACATATTTACAGTTGAGACAAACCATCTTCTTTCCATTCCAACAGAAGTACGTGGTCCTCTGAGATGCTGCAAGCAGATTTACTTGGCAAGAACTTCATTTCCTTGGTGACATGTTGGAAAGCTGCCCATTAGAATAGTTACCCGGGTAATCTGTTTTGCCTCTGTAATGGTGAGATTCATCTGGTTTAGACCTCTCCTCCGGATTGTACACAAAACAGAACTCCCCTCAACAAAAGTCACCGACCTTCTTTCAAAACTAATTTGTTCCCAAGTTGGGAGAAATCTGCAGGCACTTGTTAGCATTAAGGAATCCACTTCCTCTGCGGGGGATTCCCGTGCCAGAGTTTTGCCTAAGTGAATTTTGAGCTGCTTGACAACCTCAGTGCTATATAGATGTAGAAACTCTTTTTTGTTGCACTGGACTTGACTCATGGGTCACGGTTTCTTTTTAACATTCTCGGCCAAGCAGAAAGTGCTTTGAGAATGCTTCAGTTTTCTTTTCCTTCTCATCGTACATCAGTGTCCACAGTGTTTTTATGAGAACTAGCATATAATCATCAAATCGTACCCTACTCCATCAGGCTTGACAATATAGAAAGACAACACATCCAGCTGAAATTTACTATATTGCTAGATTAATTAGCAACACAAAGTGATATAAGCAATACCAAGTGATATAAGCTCAAGGTAGAGAAAGGAAGTTTTACTAATCAATGATTCTACACGTATTTATGGGTAGAGAAAAATACAGGACTTTCAGAAAATGTTCGTGTGTCTTTCAGCTCATGCCAGCTAACAGTCTTCTACCAACCATGTATTTTGGACTTTGGGTTACAAAATTTATTTAGAGATGAACTTCAAAGTGATGCATAAATATTAAATTCCACAAATTCCTGCAAGATGGTAACTATTATTCACATTATACAGACAGGGAAACTAAAGCAATGTGAGTTTACTTGGGCAATTTTCCCAAAGTCAGGAAGAAAAAGTAGCTACAGTGGTAGGATTAGTACTCAAGAATACCTGGCTTCTTTTCTGCACTCAGTCTGAACTATATGTCCCATACTGTACAACTATACTGCCTAAACCCTGCAGTATAATGTATAAAGGAGTATTTTGTCTTTAATCATGGTATTCTATAGCAATATTTTCAAACAATTTATTTAACAAATTACATAAAACACTTAAAATATGCTTTTAATTTAAAAAAGTAGCCAAAAGGTTTTTCCTTGGGCTTTGCTCCAAAATTCACCCTTCAGCTAGGACTAAGGAAAAGCACGCACGCTTGCGCAAATGCAAACAGAAATTCTCAAAGAAAATTAGAAACACATGAAAATAAGGACTGAGGGTGTTTTCTTAACTGCACTCTGGTTTCAGTATAGCAAAAATTTTATTGATTTACTAATGGATAGCAATTTTTCTTGTGAAGGAACACGTAGGCCTTATCTGCAATTAATTTCTCCCTTCCGTTACACCAATTATCATTCTACACAAGTACAGCCCATGGAGGCAGGGAGCGACTGCTCTGTCAGGGCAGCTCAGCTCTCTCTATAAAGCACAATTCTGCTTCAATCATAAGGTGATTTTGCCCTATGAAAATACTTTTTACAGAAAGCCAGTTTCAGTTAAAACAACTATTATTTTAGTAAAAGCCCAATTTTGAGACTATTTTATTGTGATTGCTAGATAAATAATCAAAACCAGTACATTTTCTACATGAATCAAAATAATAAACACATGGAAGATGAGCTACTTGAATTTCAGAAATTGGTTTTAAATTACTAACTCTGGACTGGAGGTTTCTTATCAAGCCTGCTATTCCATGAATGTTCCAGGGCCTTTGCAATTATATTATAATTTTAATGTTACTTTACGTGATGTGAAGTCTGTTTTGCCCATCTGACTAATGTAAACACCAGCAGTCACACAGGCAATTCTGAAAGTCTAATGAACATGCTGAAAGAGTTTCTGACATTTCAATTCAAAGAAAAAAAAAACCCTAGATAAAATAATTGACTGTTAAAAAACCCTAAAAAGCTGAAACACTTAATAGAGTTTTGTAATAGACATCAGCTGCTCGACTTTCAAATCATTAGTTAAAGTCATCTTCCAATTAGACTTTGGAAGAGACACAAAAGGTTTTGGAATAAACTTGAAAGTAGATTATGTTCAAGTATCTCTAAGATAGAACATTTCTAATAAGGGTAATTAATTTTAAAGATGGAACAATTCCATTATTACTTTTTTGGCTATAGAAGTTTTAGTCTGACAAATTTCATATTTCAATGGAGTAACGCCTGATATTGAACAAATTCAAGGAAGCATTTATGCCTGAACTGTACTCCTATCATATAACTTAGCTATAATTTTAATACTAATTTCTGCTACATTTTTTTAATGACCATTTTTTAAAAGTTAAATATTATATTAGAATGCAGGTCTTCAAAACATTAGAGGGATAACTTGTTTACTTCAACTTACAGTTCACGGACAATGTATTGATACTAGTAATTAGATAAAGTTAATAAATTTAATAAAATGGAATAGTACACCATAATTTTCTGTTCTCCCTACAAAAACAGAAGATGGAAAATATATGTCTATTAATGGATTAATCTCTGAGAATTTCGGGGTCAAGAACAGTACATAAATATTAGCAATATTAAAGTGTCAAGTAATAAATGCTGATATTCCAGATCAAATTATACAACCGTAATGAGAATGTATTGAGAAGTCTGCTTTATTACTTTGCTAATATAGTCTTAGATTTAAAGTTTCTTGAATACACAGTAAAGGCTTTAATATATTTATGATAAAATGTGTTGTTTTCTTGAATGAAATTACATGGTCCAGCCATGATGGAGCATTGTCCTGGGCATCGAAGTAATAAAGACTGATTTATCTAAGCTCATTACGTGTATCTATCTTTGTATAATGCCATTAACTGTTCAGGTTCACCTGACTAATCCTGTTGAACAGTATTTTATTTTAAGTCTTGTTTCTCCTGATTGACATTTTCAAGGAAGCTTTACCAAAAGGCAGTTATTTTATTGCCTCATAATTGTGCCTTTAGTTTATTATTATTGTACTCATGGATTCACTTAATCCGCAAACCAACAAATGAGCTGACTTGCCTGTGCTCAGTCATCACTTTAAATGTGCAGCCAGGACAATGAGTTATTCATGTAATATATTATAAAACCTGTACTGTCCTTAATGCCCACTTCTAAACAACAATTCTGCAGGGTCGATTTGACATTTAGTTCCTTTATTGGCAACCTGCCATAGTATACGTTTGACCAAGTTCAACAACCAACACAAGAATTTGTTTAACTGTTCTGGTTGGTTACCTAAAGCCATAATATATTTAAACATTTCTTTATTTTTCTTCTAATAGCTGAAAAATTTGGGTGCAAACACAGTGGGCAATAATATTAGAAAGCATGTAGTTACAAAGTATGTTAGTATTTTTGCTCTTAATGTTAAGATAGTTCATTTCATGTTGGATGATACAAAGTACCCTCTACTTAAAAAGTTTAACTCAAAATCTTGTGGTGTTTTCCAGTGAAGTCTGGCAAAAATTGTTCCTTTGCACCGATATATAATACACATGTACATTAAGAGATTTAATTATTAAAAACATGGAGGATATGGGGAGGGAATCACATAAATTTCCCAAGAATTTTGTTGCCTTCTTCCAATAGGCTGCTCTTCTTTTAGGACTTAATTCTGCTATCTGATATTAGTATAATTTCTCTTTTACAATACAGAAATCATGTATTCTTACTGTAGCCAAATAAAACTATTTTATGTGTTATCTATTTATGGCACAAAGTTTAATGTTCACAACCATTTTATTTTCTGCTGCTTCTGTAAATATTCTTAGAGGATATGCCTGTAGATGAAAGATTATCAGCTCAAGACTAAGATTAATCTTTTATTAAAATATTAACGCTTGAAACAAGCAAATCCTACTTCCTAATGCTATACAGTCTTAGCATCAAAATAAGAGATTTCTACAAATGTAGAATATACAACCTTCTTGAAATTATTAATATCAAAATAAAAGTACATTTTGCAAAAACTGACATCTGCTTCAAAGTAAAACCCTGGGTATTACCTGATTCTTCCAAGACTATTTGAGAAAGGACATTATTAACCTTGTAAAAAAACCCAAGCATATCTAAGTTACTTCTAGCTTTCCAAGAAAAACTCAGGTTGTTGGAGTTACTCACTTATAAAGGCTGCAGAACAGACCAAAGTTTTATATAATGCTGGCATACAAAATTCAACTGAAAGTTTGCCTCATCCTAAAATTTAGGTAGTGCTTTTTACAGTCTAATGCTGGGACGTTAATTTTTATGTGATAAAATCTGAAGATAAATGAGTTACATAATCTTTTATATTATTCTTATGAATTAGGGTAGATTTTAAATAAAAATAATTGGCAACTTTTGCTGTTCAGTCTAGTAAAAACGTATTTCAGAACTCGCATACACTGAATGTCTTCACCACGTGTTTGTTTCAAATTTATTATATTCTCCTACCTTATGCAAAGACTTGCAAGAAGACATCTTACAAATCTGCTAGTAATACCACTAATTGGCTGAAGGATTCCTAAAAATGCATTTGCTTTTGGGCAATGGATGTGTTCAGGAATAAGGGAACTCAGAAATCAGCACACAAAACTTTCATAACTTTCTGGGGGAACTAATGTCCTAGAAGAAGAGGTAATACACCCACAGAGATTTGTTTGTTAACAAAACAGTGTTTAGACAGGGAAAAGGAAGTAGTAGCTGATCAAATTTAAAGGAGTTGAAAGGGAGAGTGCCATTCATAGGGCTAGATCAATCCTCAGTCTTTGCTGGGCAATTTGTGAACTAGATCTTACGAGGGGTTAACTGCACCCCTATGTTACATAACACAGTGGCAATTTCACCTTATCACTCTTGCATTTTGGGATCCCTCATTTCTATTGCAGATGGATGGCTTCCAAATAGAAAACATAATTCAGACAATGTTCAGGAAATCAAGGTCGTTTTGGTTGTACAACCCAGTGTTTAAAAGAGCTTGGCCTCTTGTGTGTCTTTTTCAAATTTAGTTCTTCAGTGATGCTCTTTCTCATTTAAAGCTATTGAACTGGAGTAGATTCAAACATATATTTAAACTGTTAGTTTATTGAATCTGACAAAAATAAAACTGAATCAATTTTATAAAGAAAACATATAATTGGACTATTCAGATATTCCAGTGTGTAACCAATTTTATTTTCTTTTTTCTTTTTGCCAGCTTTGATTAGCATTTGCTAGCGCACATGAACTCTGGTCATGTAACAAAAGGTCTTGCTCTGCCCACTATTTTGACATTTGATACTATTACAACAAAAAAAAAGGGTTCAAGAACAGGCATCTGACAGTTAATATGTTCAACGATCCATCTTTTCCATCAATGATAGAAGACTACGTTCTTTAATCTTACATTTACAAACAATTAACTTTTTAGATTAAATTCCTGTGTAGTTCTGTTAATATATTGGCTTTTGCTCTCACTGTGCTTGTGCACATGCTGTTTGTCATAGCAACATATAGTTATACTACCAGCAGCATTTTATACATAAACGCAACATAATTTGATACTTAGGGACATAAAAGATGCATGTGGTTTTGCCCCATCATCTTTCTTTCTAGAAGTGCTAACAATAGAACACAAAATAATGATCATATTGCTCTAAAGAGTAGGTTTATGAAAAGGAAGTCCATTATCTGCCCAAATGATTCTGACAGGTCATGAATACTGTTTCATACTGAATAGTAAATCACTGCAATTCTAATATAGTGTTACACTAACAAATCAATTGAAAAGGAAAATAATATGAGAAAAATCTTTTTGCGCTGTAATAGCACCCATGTTTTAGCCTGGTACGCATTTCAATGCTTTGCTGAAATCTATAAAAGGTAAGTAAATAATAATCTACTGCTTTCTACAAAGTCAGGCTGGCTGATTAGCTGTTAAAAATATGGGAGTATGGGAATACTTGTGGTTAATCTTAAAAGTTATTCAGAAATGAGTATATATGACCAGGACTTTCCATGAAAGAAGCCAGACAATCAGACTGCAAAAAGGGTAATCACTATTTTGCTCTTTGGTCATGAAATTAAAAAAAAGGACATGAACTTTGCATATGTCTGTTATAGCCTTCTCCCACCAAAAGGAACATTATTAAAATTACTGTAAATTCTACAAATCTGTATTTTACAATCAATGTGTAAAGTTCTAATACTAAATAGTTGAAGCAAAAAAAATTTGCCTTGTTCCATTATCACATCAGTGCACATAGTTTCACAGCTAGTCCTGAACAACTCGATTTTGTGTAACCTTAAATGCAACAGAACCTTAGTAAAGTGTTCTTTCCATAATGAAAACAAAATAAACTTCAGCTTCTGTTTTCTATGCCAGTTGAGATTCTTTGTAGTAATTCCTTCCACATCTGCTCTGCAGCTTTCAGGTTCATAAAAGCAGTATCTCCCAATTTCCTTTCATCAAAATATCCATATGCTGTGTTTTATAGACATGTTGGTACACTTTAACACTGAAGCACTGATTACAACTTGGAATGATATGCTAAGGCTAAGAAAATAAATACATGTGGTTATGAGGCATCTGATACTGAAAATCCCAAACAACCTAGCCAAAAATTCCTCAAAGTGGGATAACATACGAACATAAGTACACCTGAAATAATCACAGAAGTTGTAAAAACAGAATTGAGAAGTAAAGAAAAAAAAAGCAAATAATAAAACCAAACACAAGCACTGCCAGATTCTAAACTAATGACCTAAGATCACGAACAGAAAAGTGGCCATTCAGATGATGATAGTAAAACTGTCACTAAAGAACCAAATTGTTTGGAAAAGTGGCTGATATGGGAAGAGCTTGATAAACCATTTATCCAAAACATGATTTTCTAGGATTTCTGAAGGTAGTACAGGGTTGGTATCTCCTCCTCATTTCAAGTTTCTAAGTTGCTCGTGTGTTGTAAATGTCAGTGGCTTTCCAGTGAACAGTGCATCGATGGGAGCATTCGATGGGACAGAGAACATAAGATGGATGATCTCCACATCACATAGATCTTTACTATATGCAGGATCAGGAGAGTTTTGCGCTGTCCTGACCAATCTGTAATGCTGTATTCCCTTTTTTTGTGTGCTGTCACTGCGCACCCAATGCTTCTGTCCCCTTGAGGGTACGAGCATAGCAGCTGCCCTCACTTCCACATCTGAGAGATGACAGTCTGAGGACAACTGAGGAACTGAAGGTAGTCGCTGTTCTTTACAGCAAATTGTATGTAAGAATGGCATAATCTATATAAAAATTAGGGGGCGTAAGAATGTCCATTAACCTCAAGAGAACGAGAATTAGGCTGTGATTATAAAAATTGCAGCATAATCCTTCATGCCTCTGTCTAGAAGTTCCTAATGCACTAAAAACATTGCAGCGGGAGAAATGAAACGTTAATAATGCTTTTTCATCAATTACCTACCTGGAACATATTTCTGAGTGTGCATATGAAAGAGGAAACCTGTCTTCTCACAAAAATTGATCAGTAAGGACCGCAAATAAATGTTTTCAATCCTGAAATGAAACTCTAAATATCCAATAAAAGGAGACAAAAGGCAAATTAGAAAAACATGCTGCAAAATATCTGTGGACATCAAAAAAACTGGAAAGACCAAAGAGTCCTCTAGAGCTGACTTTTTTTTTTGCTTGAGAACAACAGTATACAAGTTTGTTGATCAAAATTCTTGACATCTAGAGAGCTATAGGCTAACATAAGAGTAGCATCTATTACCTCAAAAACAAGGTTTCCAGGTGTTAATAAAGGCATACTAAAGAAACAAAATTGTAGGTTTAACACTACTTTTCCTATTTTCTTCCATGCTAATCCTGGGATACAAGTTACAGTCTGAAGCAAGCAACACACTGTCAAGGATATTCTTATATAATCAGTAGAGAACAAACTGTTCCTTCTCTTTCTTAAAACTGTACCCAATCACACAGACAGGGCTCATCATGACAGTTTTGCTAGAGTGCTTGCCAGTGAGAGAACATGGATTTCCCTATACACACACTCTTCCAAGTGAATATGGGATACCAGAGGCTGTTCTCTAAAGTTGTGTCAAGATGATTTGTGATAGACATTTACATTAAGTTACATTTGCAAGTTCTGCTGATCCAGAAAATATGGTTAATCTGTAATTGTTATGGTTTGCATAGCTTAAAAAATATTATATGTATTTATTTCACACCTTCCTTCCTTCCCTGAACATACAATATAGCCTAACTGTACTGATAACATCTTACATTGAAATTAGCCACCTTTATTACAGATTAAGGACTATTGAACTGCAAGGGAAATACAGCTATATGGCTCCAGCAAGTATAGCAGAGTAGTGAGATGAATCACATGAGCAAACCAGGCTTCTGGGGTAGAAAAAGCTACCTTGTTCTCTGTAGTCCTCCCATAGGACATTTCAGATTGTGGTATTTCTTTATCACTCTCCATTTTTACTATTAATGTAAATGTTTTGCCATAGGACAAGAGTAAAGAACATTGGCTGTGTTTTCATAGAGACTTCCTATGTATGTTACTACTAACTGTAGAACACAAGGCCTTATTCATATTGTATAAAGATGACGTCTAATGAAGAAATTGAACACACATCTATTACAAGGCATTGGTTGGCATGAAATATTTCTGGTAAAGTAAAAAAAAACCCAGCACAATCAGGATTACTTTTTAAAAGCATACAGCTTTTTCCTTCGCTTCCTGATCAAAACTCAATAGTGACTGAAGAGTTTTTATGGTAATATAAAGGAATATTTGTTTTAAGAAATAAATTACAAACGGGATATTAGAAAGTAAATATTAAGATCTGATTTACAGTGCACTTCATATGAAATAAAATGGATTTGCCACATAGCTTTTCCAAGTTATATTAGAAAGCTTTTTTTCTCCTTTAATGTTGCTTGGCTTCCCAAAAACTGTCCAGTACTTCCTATTAAATGGAACACCACATACCAGTGCCAGCTAACACCAGCAAAAAATCCTCCAGCCAACCTTCCAATGGAAACAAATTGACAAGTATTTTTTCTAGCTCACTATAGTAGTTAAATGTATCATCTCCTCCCTTTCTAATACTTCCCTCCTCTAAATTAAGTTGAATTTGGAACAACCGTTCCCAACTCTACCAGGCTTCAGGTGTGGTGTGTCTATGCTCAAAAGCCTGCATAACTTCCCCATTTAACCAGCTGGTCCAACTGAAGAGGCTCTTCCAGCACACCTGGGAAACCTTGCCATTGGAAATATTTGGCAGTAAGGCCCTGGGGGTGAGGTGCTAGAAGAGGAATAGAGCCTCCCCGCCTCAGCACCTGCACCAAGAACCTGTTCAAGAACTATAAAGGGATCTCACTCTAGCCCCAAAATAAAAATCAGAGTGGAACAGAAAATATTGTTGTAAATCTGCCAAACAACAGAAAAGCAGGAGGCAGTAGTTTTAATGTGCTGATCAAGAGCTCAGACAGCATATGTTTTCTATTTCTATGCAAAATCAGAACTAGTAGACTAAATTCATCCTAACTCATCACAAATTACCCCAGATATAATAGAGAATGTACTTGTCATTCCTCCCCCTCTTTTTATTTTTTAAAGAATGCTTAGAACATATGCTAGATATACAGACTGTACCATATCCAGTAACATTTCCATCGTTTATCAACAGTCCTGACTAACTGGGGAGGTCCCGCAAGACTGGAGGTTGGCCAATGTGATGCCTGTCTCCAAGAAGGGCTGGAAGGAGGATCTGGGGAGCTACAGGCCTGTCAGCCTGACCTCGGTGCTGGGGCAGGTTATGGAGCAGATTGTCCTGAGTGCCATCACATGGCACATGCAGGAAAATGGGGGATCAGGCCCAGCCAGCATGGGGTTATGGAAGGCAGGTCCTGCTTGACCGACCTGATCTCCTTCTATGAGAAGATGACCAACCTAGTGGATGAGGGAAAGGCTGTGGATGTTGTCTGCCTGGACCTTAGTAAAGCCTTTGACACCATCTCCCACAGCATTCTCCTGGAGAAACTGGTTGCCCATGGGTTGGACGGGTGTACTCCATGCTGGGTTAAAAGCTGGCTGGACAGCCAAGCCCAAAGGGTGGTAGCAAATGGAGTTACACTCAGCTGGTGGCTGGTCACAAGTGGTGTTCCCCAGGGCTCAGTACTGGGGCCAGGCCTGTTAAATATCTTTTATCAACGATCTGGACAAGGGAATTGAGTGCAATCTCAGTGAGTTTGCAGATGACACCAAGTTGGGCAGGAGTATTGACCTGCGGGAGGGCAGAGAAGCTCTGCAGAGGGATCTGGACAGGCTGAACTGATGGGCTGAGGCCAGTTGTATGAGGTTCAACAAGAACTGGGTCCTGCCCGTGGGTCACAGCAGCCCCACACAGCCCCACAGGCTGGGGCAGAGCGGCTGGGAAGCTGCCTGGCGGGGAAGGCCCTGGGGGTGCTGGCTGACGGCCGGCTGGGCATGGGCCAGCACTGTGCCCAGGGGGCCAAGGAGGCCAAGAGCATCCTGGCTGGTGTCCGAAACAGCGTGGCCAGCAGGTCAAGGGCAGTGATGGTGCCCCATCCTTGGCACGGGGGAGGCCTCACCTCTAATCCTGTGTTCAGTTTGGGCCCCTCGCTACAAGACAGACATTGAGGGGCTGGGGCAGGGGCTGGGGCACGAGTCGCACGAGCAGCGGCCGAGGGGGCTGGGGCTGTTCAGCCTGGGGAGGGGGCGGCTCGGGGGGGCTTATCGCTCCCTGCAGCTGCCTGGCAGGGGCTGTAGGCAGGGGGGGTCGGGCCCTGCCCCCAGGGAACAAGCGACAGGACAAGAGGGAACGGCCTCAAGCTGCACCAGGGGAGGTTTGGATTGGACAGGAGGCAAAATTTCTTCACTGGAAGGGTGGTGAAGAACAGGCTGCCCAGGGAGGTGGTGGAATCACCATCCCTGGAGGTGTTCAAAAGAGGCATAGATACGATGCTTAGAGGCATGGTTAAGTGATGGACTTGGCAGTCCTAGGTCAACAGTTGGACTTGATGTTAAAGGTCTTTTCCAACCTAAATGATTCTATGGCCATTACCAACAAGATGTCTAATTTCATTACAACATCCCTTTCTCAATTCACTGACGTTCACATGCAGGCGGCAGGCCCACTGTCCCCTTGCTCCCCAGAATTCTGAGACAGAGCATTGCTGAAGTCCTCCTGTACCCTCGAGAATGTTTTGCCCTGAGAGAGGGTGCAAGATGCAGTTTAAAACATCAGAGAAAACAGTTTAAGAGATTATTCAGGGGTCTGCTGAGCAGCATCCTGTGTAGTCATTTAAGTACTTCAATAGCACCTAGACTCCTACTCACATTTGGGTATTTACATTGTGTACATCACACTGTATTGAAACTTCCATTGTCTAAAACTGTGGATTTGCATTTTTAACAGTTTAGTGTAATTTTACACATTAAGAAATAAATTCAGAAAGACAGCCCCACCTACTGACAGAACAGTCAAAATACAGAGTGAAATAAAAGGAACTTGATACTGGCTGATGAGGAAACAGGTTTTCTTTCCACCTCTTTCACACAGACCCCAGAATCACTTTATACCAGCAGGGCAAGAACTCAAACCTCTCATTTTCTCTTTGCTCAGTGAATCAGTTCTAATGACAAAGTAGTTTCTCATTATCCTTTCCAGAATTTACTGCTACTTGACAGGACAACGTGGGAATTTCATTCAATCCTGTCAGAAAATAAAGTTCAACACAAAGCTAATTGAAGAATCAGAAAAATCAGCTGAAACCTATTTGAACAGTTCATCTGCATATTGTATCTCATGTACTGCTCAGCATACAAAGACTGCTTTATCAAGTCAATAAGGGGATAATTCGCACTGCTTGTATTTTGCCACTTTAGTGAAGTTTATTTTCCAAGTAATAACGAGAACACTTTTTCCTTTGAAACCCTTTGATCACTTTGCTGCTTGCTTTTTTTGTTGTTTTTGGAGTGGGTAGACATAATTCTAGAATTTTGTTTCAAGAGTCTTAGGATTCAGTAATAGCCCTCATCTCTTCATGTGCTATGTCACTATCCATTTGTAAATAAGCAAGACTTTAATGTTGTCTATCCAAACAGCTTTATTCCTTTCCCTTAAAGCATATGTTTCCATATATTTATAGTTGTTCCCAAGAACCTACAGAACTGCCGAGAGAAATCTGCAAAGTTTCTCCACAAAGCTCTTTCACAATTAGTCTCCTGTCCATGCCAGGCACAGTAAGCTCTCTTGAAAGTACTTTTCTTTTACTTTTGAGCCCGAGAAACAGATGTTGTCAAGTCATCCTACAGTGAGTTAATTTTCGAGCACGCAAGGTGAAGAAGAGGGTGCTGGACAGACAGGCTAACACTGCTAGTAATTCCTCGCTATGTAACTCAGCATTATAGAGGGAAAAATAGATGAGGGAAGACAAGTCAAGTCACACCCAGAAATAAAGATCCATTATATGCACAAAGCTCTCAAGTAGGCCAACACCCTTGTCCAGTTCTAGTGTCTTCTGCTCTTACAGAGCCAGACAATAGTGCAGGAGGAAGCACTGTCATAAGGCTAATTGAAAAAGTACTACAATCTTTTTGTAAAACTGAGCAATGGTGGTGGTTTTCCAATGAAGTAATTTTTTTTTCTTTTTCCTTTTTGGTCAACAGTTAATTACTGAAACATTAGATAATGGCAAGCATTTAGGGATTAATTTAGGATCACCTTGTGACAGAAGGGGCAAGACCTGAAATGAAATCATAATGTACAGAAATGAAACAAAAAACAAACAAAACACTCACAAAAGCAAACTGCCACTTGGACACGAAAATTTAACTTCACTGACCTGTCAGTGCCACAGTTTCCAGTTAAGAAATTGCTGTATGGAAGCTGATGGAGCCTCTTTTCATCTCTAGCTTGTCGCAGGGCATAAAAAGTGATGCTGTATGCTAACAGTAGCAGAACGAGGCATATGATCATATTTAACAGGGACTGTATGATTAACGGTTCTCTCATAAAGCTTTGACAATCTCACTACATTTAAGTATGTTCTACTACTCAATGCAAAACCAGACATTAATTCTTCAGGTTCATTTTATTAGCAATGATGAATATAAATCTCTTACGAAAATATTCTTAACATTTCAATATATAAGAATAGTCTATAAAAATATACTACTACATAACAAAGCCAGTAACTTCTACAAAACATATAATTCAATATATATTTAGCAATAAACAAGACATCGTAAAAATCATTTAATTCATGCTGAGGGTATTTTTACCCCCTTTTTGTCAAACAGTAACTCACATAACATAGGAAATTACTCATTCTGATATACAGAAGTGTTATCACCATAGAAGTCTATGTATGTTCCACCCTGAAGTTACCTGCACCTGCAGGAACATAAAGCCATGACTTTTCTTTGGATGGACAGGCAGTTATGACCACAAAAACATTCTGCTGGTCACTGCAACGTCCTGCTGAAGAAAGTGTTCCACATCTGCTGCCAGCATTACCAACCCTGACCCCATGCAGGGACAGAGATCATGCTCCTACTACCCCTGCGGGGCTGGTGCCACAGATGAGCATACCATGGTTACCATGGTTAGAGAACTGGAGAACTGACTTCCTGGTTAATTAACACTCATTGGCAAGGAAATAACTTAAGAGGCTACCTCTCTAGAACTAAACCTTCTTCCAACAGACAGCTCTTGAACAAAAGCTCAAGGGAGAGAAAGTACTACAGGGCCGGGGGAAGCGTTTGTACTGAATGATGACCAAGGGTAGTACTATCTATCTTGTTTTCATTTACAGGAAGAGCCATCTTAGAACAGTTTTTGGAACTGGGAAAAAGCCTAGTTTCAGAAGAAAAAGGACAGATTGAACTAGTCATTTCATTGACGCTATTATGCTGAGGTCACTTCATGCCTGGTGTTGGACAAATGCAGGAACTCCGTTTTAATTACATAGACTGCCCTTGCCTACACAATTGAGTTTGTCAAATTCTTAGTGTAGGTGTATGCAGACAGCTTTTAGAGCACACTTTGACAACCAACGTAACCTGAAAGAAATTGGCTGCTGCACAGTGACAGTACATAACTTTTTCAGCCAGCTTTCTATAGAAGAGTCAGGTATACAAGGCTTTAAGGCTGTGAAGTCCCACTGAAGACAACAGATGATTACAGTGGTTTGCATAGTAAAGAACATAAGAAACATTCTGTGATGCATCAGTAACAACTACATCTTTTTACCCTGTGCTGAGGTGCAAAACAATCAATAATAATTATTACTCTTTCTATTCAGGATCCACTGAAATCACTACACTGCATTAACGTGTTGAAATTCAAAAGAAACAACTTTATGGCATAGCAATTGCAATGTAACAATATTCCATCATACCACAAAGGATGGACTTTCTATTAGAAAAATAAATTTATCAAACTTAAAAATACTGCAAAGATCACAACAGGACATTACAGGTGATGAACATTAATAATACATTTCTGACTAAAAGCTCAGAAAAATAACATTTGACCCTGAGAAACTTGCTGTATTAAAATGCTAAAAATTTTTTTTTAAAATTAAAACTCTATTAGAAAAAAGTAAAACTAAGAATCTGAAAGGATCAACATTCAGCCAGCTTCATTTCAGATTCTCAAACTGTTAAGTTCTGAAGAAAAAAAAAGCTTAACCATCTTAATGTGATTGTAAGAAATATTTTTCATTAAAAAAACCCACCAGCATTTTAGGGTATTCTCTTCAAGGCTTCCAACTAAAATTTAGGGGTTTAACCTCCATTTGAGAGGAAGAAAAATTTAAAAATTGAAGTGGTTGAAAAACAACCTTAAAGCTTAAGTGTCTTCCATCCCCAATATCATCTAGAAAAGCTAGTTATAGAAGCTAGCTTGTCATACTTTATGACTAGAGAAGCCCTAGTCAAGTTCTTCATTCTCACACTAGTTAAACAGTTCTCTAAAAGATGGCTCAAAATCAAAATAATGTTCCAAAAAACACAATGGCCTCTAACACAGGATCTTATTTAGATTATAATTATTTTTAACAACTTAAGTATTTAGGAAGGTTTAAGAACAGCAAAAGGAAATAAGTAGATGGAGCCATAAGGAAACCCTATAGATTTGGATAAAGAAAAAAAAAATCATTTGGCACCACAGGTATGGAAATATATCAAAAGTGTTTCTGCAAGAACTTGACAGAAAAATTACCAATCACTGTATTGGGTTGTTGATTTCACCTCAGGTTATCTTCTACACTTCCTTATGTATTAAGGGCAAGAAAACAGTCCTTTCTTCAGTAGGCTGTTCTTCTCCACTAAGCGTGAACAAGATTAATTGAAATAATACAACCTAAAGATTTTTTATATAAGCTTCCACATTATTTTTATTCTGTACTGACAAATCAACATTTGTACGTTGTACGAGAGGAGATCTAGGAGGGACCTTATTGCTCTGTACAGCTACATGAAAGGAGGTTTTAGGCAGGTGGGGGTCAGTTTCTTCTCCCAGAAAACTAAAAAAGGACAAAAGGATACAGCCTCAAGTTACACCAAAGGAGGTTTAGGCTGGGTATTAGGAAAAATTTCTTCACTGAAAGGGTGGTGAAGCATTGGAACAGGCTGCCCGAGGAGGCGGTGGAATCACCATCCCTGGAGGTATTTAAAAGACTGGCAGATACAGTGCTTAGGTTTAGTGATAGACTTGGCAGCCCTAAGTTAACGGTTGGACTTGATGATCTCAAAGGTCTTTTCCAACCTAAATGATTCTATTATATGATCTAATTCCCCTTCCTAATGTTTTCACACTCTAATCAAGCTCAGGCTACTCTGGTTTTGCCCTCTCTGACAACCTTACTAAACAGTTACGTAGCCAGATCAGCTCCCAGGGCTAGCTCACCACAAAACCACGTAAGCACAAGCACTGAGCCAACGGGAGGGAGCAGGACTAGCTGACAACCCAGATTTACATCAATCTGAACTGCTTTGGAACCACACCTTTAGAAGTGTCAACTCAAACACATCCATATTAAACGTGAAGTTAAGCAGTAAAAAATGCAGTCTATTTTCCTTCCCACCCCCGAAACCTGTTGCAGATGGCTCCTCACATCCAGTGCATCCTGAAGTAGATACACATTCCAGTCCTTCAGGACACAAGTACCTAGATCTGCCCTGCCAGGATGCAATGCTTATTGTCAAAAGAAAAGATATGTGACTAGACATCTGTAAATCAAAATAAGAAAATATCAGCCAACTTTAGTGATTTTGTTAAAAAAAAAAAAAAAAAAATCAAACAAAACCAAAACCTACCATGTATCAAGTCTACAGAACACAGCATTCTCTTTTAGAAAAAAGCTAAGGTGAGCAAATAACTGACAACCACCTTATGATACAAAGGACCAAATAAAGATCCAAGTCAAAATTTTCTTTAAGCACTACTGAGACAAGACCCAAAAGTACGTAAGACTCCATTTGGGAAAATCCCCCTTCCTGAAACTAAATATATATTCCTCCTCAAACATGAAGGACACTAAGAGCATTTTTCTTAATATTTGTTGCTATCAAGATAAAGCCTATAAAAATGAGAAGATGTGTAAGAAGTGACTAACTGCAGATTTAAAAGGGCCATGTGGAGAAATGGGGCTGAAGATGCCCACTAGCACTGCCAGATGTAGTGTGGCTCACTCCACATCTTAGAGATGTATATCCATAGCTCCACCACCCCATCAAGCTCTCCTCAAGTCTGTTCTGCAGAATCTCTGCTATGACCTGGGCCAACCTTCATTTCCTGTGAAACTGCAATTACCCTGCACTCTTTTAAATTCTTAGGAAACAGAAAAATGCTTTATTGTAAATCCTCCGAACTTTATGAAGGCCAAGACGACTTACACTTGGTCTCATAAAGAACTTTTGTACAAAAGAACCTAAACAAAAAGGGTCATAAGCAGCATTTAAAATAATCTATATTAAATACCTAAAACCTATAATCTTTTGCATAGAATAAAGAAAAGTGCAGCTACAGCATAACATTCCATACCACAAGAAATGGCTAATTTACGAGTGGCATACAATTAACTGTTGTGTCTCATCACCGAGACTGCAGCAACTGAAGATGTTTATTGGGAAATCACATTGAAAGAAAGGGATTAGGTTGTTTCATTATGTCTGTAGAAGAAGTGCAAACATTTTAAACTATTTTTTAAAGAAAGCAAAGCTGATAGATAATTTGCACAAGTTAATTTTCTCTTGATATTGGAAAGATGAAATAGCCTTTTTTCTTTTAGAATCCAAATTAAAAATAAAACCCCATTTGGCATCTGTTTTGTGCAAAAAAAAAAAATAATTAGAAGGCTTGTAAATGTACAAGCTTTATCTGTTCTATAAAAGTTGGATGTTCATAGGATTATAACTCTTCATTCCCTTCTATCTTTTATACTGCCACCCCTCTGGTAATCAAGCAGAGAACAGTATTAAGTAAGCCTGGGAGACTGATTTCCACTGCTCAAAAGAATGGAGAAAGGGTCTAAGTGGAGAATCGGGAATTCTAGGAAAATGAAAGCCAAAACACTACTGTCCACTTTTGATAGGAAGCAAGAAACTTTTAAGTATCTTTCTATTTCTCGTATCTGCATGCCTACATATGAGAAAGAAAAGCACATACCTAATCAGTTGTTAAAACATCCTCGATTTTGTTTTCTTAAAAAAACCCAACAACTTACTTTATTGGCTGTAACTTGGTACTACAATTTGCTAAATGAGATATTTTAAATAAATAAAAATAAATATTGTATATATATGTCAAGGTTGCTTGTTTCTGTAATGAATTAGGTGTCTGTATTGTTAGATTTCATTTTGTTTAGCTTTTTTCAAGCTTTGTCGCCACTTACGAATGGCAGTTCCAGAACTACTGGCTACTACACAAAGGGCACCACCCACAGTCCACCAAGTTGGCAGATGATTGAGAAAAAGAATTTGTAAAATAAAAGCAAACACCACATCCATTGTTTTCATTATGGCTACAGGTCCAGCTTTCTCTATCTGTAATGCTTTTGTGAGAAATATTTGACCCCCTAACCCCAACAAGCCTATTAATATTAGAAGAACCCTATCTTTACCACAATATGGTAAACGCCATTCATTCAAAACAAACAACGCTATAATACAGCCAATTAAACCAATAACTGCATAATACCAAATTGACAAAAAATAATGCACAGATTTTCCCACCTTCCTTAGTATAACAAAAGTTGAAGCTGCAGATACTGTGCTTGTAATTGCTGCTATAGTTCCTTTAAGATGGTCTGTGTAACTTCCTTCAATTCCCGTTACGTTTGACCCAAACAGAAACGGTGGTCTGGCAATAAGAACCACTCCAGTGATTGCAAAGAGGGTAAACAGAAGATCCCAAATACTGTATTTCTCTTTGAGAAAGATCCATGCCAGCAACGATGTAAAAACAGGACTGCTAAAAGTTATAACAGTGGCATCAGCTAGCGGCATGACTTGGAAAGCGTAGTAGAGAAGAATCATTGCGCTAGAGCCAAGGAATCCTCGGAAGAAAAGAAAAATTCTTTTACCTTTTGGTCCCAGAAACCCTGTTCTGAAAAACAGAAATGACACATTAATGTCACTGGCTTGCTTATTTCATGACCAACATCCAATTACATTTAAATATACACACCCTTCTAGATTGTACACACCTTTCTGGATGACTGACTTACAAAATACCAAAATATTTTAAACTGTTTCACCACAGACCAGTTTATTCCCACCACCACCCCCAATTATATTCAGATTCCAGAACCTGATCTTCTAGCTATTAACTCTTTGCTTGCAAAATAACCCAAAACTGTCTACAAATTACCTCCAATTTTTTGAGAACACTACCTAATGGAAGATCGATACATTTCACATAATTCCTGTAGAAAACCCTACAATTCAAGGAGTCAAAGATTTTCAGTTTTCTGAATTGTATTAAGATACTATCAACTAATAAAAAAGGCACTTATGCAAATGAAGTCCAAATTAAAATTATCTTGCAATCGGATTTAACTGAGTGATAATTCTAGATCTACTTTTCAGAAAAAACTTTCAATTTAAATGTTTGCTTCACTTACTTGTAGTATATTAAACCAGGAAGAACAAATGCCATTTGGAAAACACATCGAAATGCACTCACTTCCACTGAATGTACATCATCTATTTTTTTAAGAAATAAAGAGGCCACTGAGAAAAGGAAGGCAGACAGTACGGTATAAAACAGCCCAAGTCCTGGACAAGCAGCTTTCTTCTTTGCTCCTGCAACAAATAAACTCCAGTTAATAATGATCTATTAGAAGATTTCTTAGGTCAGGCAGCTCTACATACTCCAGTGCTCCATACAGTTGTAGCTATTCTTGTGGTAGAGGACAGGGGAAGCAAAAGAAACATGCAAATACTACGTGTATTTACCAGACTTCCCCTGAAAATGCATTTCACTGACCACTAAAGGTCTCCTTTTTTTTCTTAAAACACAAGACAAGAGATGAACTCTTAACACTTTGGATACAAAACTTCCCACGGTTCTATATGACTTAGCAGGCTTTACTCCTCAGAGGCATCAGGCTAGTTTGGATGATTCACTATAGGGCTAATAGTATGATTCTGACCACCACCCAAGGACCAAGAAATACAACTGACTGCAAAATGGTCCATGGTCAGATTCTGAAACACTGAAAATTACTACCTTGGGAATTACCTGATTATTAAGTAAATTAAGGTTCATAAGCAAAAATTTAATTTCCTAGCTCACAATGTAAAAATTGTGTAGAGAACCTCATTTTTGTTATACTTCATGCTTATCTTGCAGTTAAATCACCCTAAATTTGACCTAGACCCTCTGAAGTTTTACATAACTTTTTATCTTTCTGTAAGAACGCAAATATTTTCTCCAAATAAACATCAAATACACATTTTTAAGCAGAAGAAATTTAAGTGACTACTTTTAAAATATCATAGGCCTGCTTAACGTACTGATATCTACCACAGTTCCATGAAGACCTCAGTTTCACCTTACTGTATGCTTATTTATCAAACTTTCTCTTCCTGAAGTAGTTGTAGTTTCCCAAGTCTAATACTTTCTATTCAAGCTTCCCCATTCCCTCAGGCTCTTTTCAGGGACATACTCTTCCTCGTTCCACCCATCTCCACCCTCGACAATTTTAAAAAAAAAAAAAAAAAAAGGCAGGCAAGCAAGCAGAGAGGGTGAACTGCTGCTGACCTCAACACGGTCTCCAAAGAAACCAGCCTTTTCCCTTACTGCTGTGCTGCATAAGAGGAACAGTGTTTCCACTGAACCTAGAGGTGAACACCACGGCAAAGAGAACCCATCTAAATATTTGACTGGGATGTTACCTCACTCTCTCTTTTCTCTCTGTCTGTCTAAAGCATTGGGAGTTACCTTTTCTGCTGGAACACCCTCTGAAGGTAAGAGTGAGAACTCCACGCACCTAAGGCAGTGTTCGCGGTGTTCTCACATTAGCGTGGAAGCCCGTAAGCCTTAGGATCTCCTAAAATATCATCAGCAGGGCACTGCTGTGAGTTGCTTAGCAACTAAATATGGTTTTGCGGGGGGTTTGTTTTGTTTGAGGTGCGTGGGCTTTTTTAAATTAACAAAACTTGTCACAAACCAATTTGATTGTCCTTGAGATCACCACCAAAGGCTGAGAAACTGCATCTTACTGCCTGGGAGCTGAGACTGTGGGGTGACACAGCGTGTACAGCATTGGTTCTGGCTTTAACAGTTCTAGAGACCCAGGCTTTACACCTGCAAGCAGAATTTTAAGTAGGCAGAAGGGCTGTTCTTCAAGGAATCCAGCTGAAAATTAATGTCAGTTTCTACTAGAAACATTTCTGTTTAGCAACAGCCACTTACATAAAAGTTACTATAAAAACTACACTGACTGACACTGCAACGGGACATTCAACAACTACGAAAATGAGTTGATTTTAAAAATGTCCATTAATTATATAAGATGCTAATCCACAGTCACACAACAGAACCACAAAATCAACAACACCTCTAATACAAAAGCAAGAGGCATCAAGACTGGCCTGTAACTGAAACGGGAAATCCAAGCGCAGGCTGGCGTACAGACGAACACAGCACAAACAGATTAACTTTTACTTCAGGCATGATAGCTTGTCTGATTACTACAGAACAAAGCCAATCTAAATAATGGAAGTGTTGAAATGGAAAACCAATCAAACTAAACCAAAGTAAGCTGAAAGGATCTCATACACAGAACTAAGCTTTGGATTTGAAGGAGCAGAAAAAACAAAAGGAAATCATTTTTGTAAGCTACCCAACGTACCATGCCTATCAAAAACAGTATCTTGCAATACTAGAATTTAAGCCATCAGCCTCTCACATTGCTAAAGCACGTATCCAGTGTGGTAAGAAATGTTTTAGTTCCTTTTAAAAGTGAAATGGTCCAAGTTCTTCCACCAAAAACAAAAGAGTTGCAGTTCTGAAGTACTTATTTTGAAATATATTGTAAGAACTTAGGTTAAGATAACATTCCCACCCCACAAAATATTAAGCCTCCAAACACTAGCCCTACACTATCAAAATACTCAAGCATTCATGTTTTTTTCTTAAAAAAAAATAAAAAGTGTAGCAGTCTGAAAATAAAAACAGTTTTGAGTAGTACCCAAGTCCTCTTTTCTGAGTGGCTACAGATTAGAGACTTGGTTTTCCAATTTTATTCCCTGGCCATCTCCACACGTAAGCCTTTCAAACAATCATCCACTCCTGTTTTAGGTCCTACTCAAATGCCTCCAGCCACACATCGTTTTCTGTGTAAATTCTTTTTGTTTGCATATTAATGCCACGCTTTCTTTCAAAGAGTTTTTATACTTGCAAAACACATACACTGCAGAAAATCACGTTTCTCACGTGCACACATCTTGAGTAGCAGAGGCAGACAAGCATGGGCTATGGGGAAGGTGGTCAGTGAGAAGATGACTCTCGCAGGCCTTCAGGAAAGCCAGCGAGGGGTGATGGGTTGCTCACCCCGCAAGCGGCTGAGCAGCGCTCTCACTAACCTCGGGCAGTGCCAGGAGCACAACAGCCTGCGCGCCAGCTAAGCGTGGTCACGCAGACTGGATCTAGGCATGATTCATAAAGTTCAGCCACTGACTCACGAATTTTGCTTGGATAGACTACCGAAAGAAAAAAAGAAGGGGGGTGGGGGGTGGGGTGTTTGGTGAATAAATGCAAGTTTCTCAGGATTTCAGATATTTTTTTCCCCGAGTTTTGCCTCAGAAGTGATACTAACATGAATTTTGCAGGTGAACTACACTCTCTCTTCTGGCCTCTCCACAGCCCACTAGCTGAGAAAGATTGCCATCTTACCCGTTTTCTGCTGGAAAGTCAATTATGGTCTGTATTTAATGAGAAACACGTTTTCAGTGATGCTGAAAAATGACACGTGCTAAATACCCCAGATAACAACTTCAAAAATTATTTGTAGGTGGCGTTTATGTTTTAAAAAGCAGCCACATTTAACTTATAAGAACACGTCACGCATTTTGCAGTAAGTTTGTGGCTTTAACGATCCAGCACGTCCCAGAAACGAAGCACGGACTGAGACAGAACGAAGCGTGCTCACAGCGGCGCGGGTGAGGATGGCCAGGGTAGGCGGCTGCCGGCACTCACGCCCCTCTCCCCGCTCGCCCTGCCAGCAGGCACCCCTCTCCACCCGCACCTGGCGAGCCTCACGCTAGCGCTGCGGCGGCGGGAGCTACCGCTTTCCCGAGGGATGAGCGCTACCGCCGGGATGGGAGCGAGCGGTGCGCGGCCCCCAGCGCCCTGCCCGCCCGCCGCGGGGTCGGCCCCGGCCCAGCCGGCGCCACCGGGGAGTCGTGCCCGCCGTGCGCTTCGTTTCTCGGGGGCTGGCCCATCCCGGAGAAGGAGGAGGAGGAGGAGGAGGGCGCGGCCTGACGCGCTCGCAGCGGTCGCCCTGCGCCCCTCCGGGCGCCAGGTGTGAACGCTACAGCCGGGGCCGGCGCGGAAGCGGCGGGGATGCCGCCCGCGGGCAGCCGGCGGCGGGGCGGGCTCAGGTGCCGGGCCGCCCTCTGCGGCCGCCCCGGCTCGCTCGGCGCCCCACCGCCTGCGGCGAGCCCCGGTGCCCTCGGGGCCTCTTCCTTCTCCTCCGCCCCGCCGGCAATGTCACCCCGAGAGCGGGCAGCCCGGCCGAGCGGGCCACCCCCCCCCGCCCCGCCTGCCAGACTCCCCGTCCTCACCAGGTGCCCCACAGCAGCGCGGCCGGGGCAAACCCGAGCAGCAGCCACGACCGCGGTGCTCTTCGGCGCCCGCCGCCTCCATGCCGGGCGCCGGGCACAGGCAAGGCTGCTCCGCACCCGCACCGTCCTGCCGGCCCAGCGGCACCTCCGGCTCCTTCCCGCCCGCTGCCGGCACAGCGGCGGCCTCGCCGCCCTGACACGGCACCATGAGGACACGGGGCCGCCCGCGATGCTGCCGGCCGCTGGCGACCCGCCGGGCACCTGGCCTCCTGCGCATGCGGTGCCGCCGCCCCGCGCCGCCCGGCTCCCCGCCTGCCCCCGCCCCGCGGGTGTGCGGCGCTCCGGGGCGCGGGGGCGGCCATGCCAGGTCGCGCCGCAGCCACCCCCGCGGTCACGGCCCCACCTGGAAGCTGCCGGGTGGCCGGTCCGCCTCAGATGGCTGCCCGAGCGCCCGGCGGGGACCGAACCCCCTCCCGGGGCAGGAGGCAGCGCCCCGCCGGCTCCTCCCCGGCGTCCCCTCGGCCCGCGGTGGCCCCCGGAGAGAGCCGCGGCGGGCGGCGGAGGGCGCTGGGCGGGCGAGGGGCCTGGGCCTCGGCGGGGCTTGGCGGGACGAGCGAGGCCGCGGCGCCTCGGGAGGGGGAGCCCGCACCCCGCCGGAGCGGAGCGGGGCCGCAGGGCCGGGCCGCGCTGCTGCTGAGCCGCCTCCCGAGGCGGGGCGCCGGCAGGGGGGAACCGGCGGGGAAACGGCGGCGCAAAGTTACCGTAGGGGCGTTGTTGCGTCATCGAGCCCCTGGAAGAAAAAATGAGTAGCCCCTTTTCCTTAGCCGTCACCGAGTGCAGAGAAAGAGCAGCAGAATAAATGAAAAATGCCACAATTCTTCCCTTTTAAGCAAGCTAAGCTATTATCAATAATTAAAATAGGAATTTCTATTCAAAGAAGAGATGTATGCTCACACTCGTCTTTTAGCGGCATGAATTAATAAGTGTTTATTTTTAACAAGGGGAAATGTAATCTATACCTTCAGCAAAATGTTTACTAAATGATAAATACAAGCTATTTAACACAAACTACTCCAAGCTTTCCCTCAAGCTACTTCACAAAAGCTATTTCAAGCTTTCCTTGTCTCTGACATAGCACATTTTATAGCCCATGCTAAAGCACCAGAGGCCGTAAGTATTTTATTATCTCAGAGCTAGCATTTCATTAATATGACCAGTATTACTTCACAAATTATTCTTAACTAAAAATTAGATGTGTTATGTCGACTACTAAAAAATAGAAAATTAATAAATTTGAAGGTTTGTGTTGAAATCAGGATTATTTCTAAAGATTTATATTATCTGAACCCCTCTTGCCATAAACCAAGAAAATAAGTATCTGCTGCACTAGATACAAACGTCTTTCATCAAAGCTCCTATCAGCATAGTCCTCTGCAAAGGCTATGGTGAAAGCTTGTAAAGTCTTGCCTCTGTGGAGATGCAAGGGCAGCTGGAACATCCCACAAAAGGGAGAGAATCAGGCCAGCAAATTTCCCAGACACCCTTAACAAAGTTACTTTTGCCTGATGCACTTCCCTGTCCCTTGGAGTTGGGTTTAATTTGGAGCAGGAGATGCAAGTAAACCCGGCAGCCCTCTGCTCTCCCACTTACACTTCTCTGTACTCCAAGGCAGCTTTTACAGGTCACTGCTCCGTGAACCAGCCACACAAAGGCAGAGCTGTCCTTCCCCAGAGCAGTCCTGGTGAAGGACAGCCATGGAGCCTGCCTCTCGCCAGCCATCCTGGGGTGGTGGTCCCGCAGGTCTCTAAGAAGAAGGCCTGGCCCGTCCGGTGGGCAGCGAGCATGGAGCAGGCTTGCAGCGCACATGCACCCCCACACAGCCTGCCTTGCCGTCACTGCGCAAGTTACCTCTGCCGTCCGCAACAGCAGCAGCAGCTGGCTGACTTGAGTCTCCAGTGAAGAAAAAACAGAGGCCAAACAGTTAATCCATAGTACAGACACAGAACAACATCTAGTGAGTTTTTATGATTTCTGGCTATTTGTTTATATACTTGTTAAAAATTTACAGACTAGGTATTTATTTTATAATACTGCCACTACGGAACCCAAAGTAAACTTCTGGAGTGCCACAGTGCCAAATCCTGCGCTGTTGAGGGTTCCAAAGAGACTCTGCAACAACCCCCTCTGTGCCCCCCCATGTCTGGCTTCGAAAGGGAACATCTAAGGGCAGTGTTTTTTTATGCCAAGATACATAAAGTGTTCTGTTTGCTCCTGGTCCAACTGCCAGGATTATCTCGGCTTGAGAGTTTCCAAGTTCTGCCGGTGAGGTACAACCCTCCTCTCCAAGGAGAGCACTTCCAAAATGACAGAGCCGTTGCAGCTGCCCAAACTAACCAGCAGGCAAATGTAATTTGCAGTCACGCTGCCCTAGATTGGAAAATTAAGTAGCTGCATAAATGTGACAGGTCAATGTTTTATGCAGCCCTTTCAAGTACAGATTAAGCCTTGTCTGTGTAATAATTGTTCTCAGAACTAGCTGTTCCTTTCTCCAGCACATTGCCAGCTTGCAACCAACAGTAGAGCAATAAGGACCTCCTATAGTGTCTTCCCTGAGTGCAAAGTCTGTAAGAAAAAAACTTTAGTGAACCTGGGCAATTTGACCATTGAAAATTAAATTGCAGCACCAGCTGCACTGGCCTTTATCTGGTTTCCATAACATAAGAGCAGAAAGGGAACCACCTTCTCCTGTGTAGTCACCACCCTCCACACAGATATTTTTCTTGGGTTACTCTCTTCAAAGGAGGAATATTCCCATCCTCATCCAGAATTTATGCAGTTTTTTGACATTATAAATGCTAGGAAATAGCCAGTGTTCCATCGCATGTTGAGATACAGACCTTAGTACTCAGTACTGCAATGAGTTGCTGGTCTGGCTCCATGTGCCTGGTGAGGGATCTTTTGGTGTTTGCTTTCCATCCCCCTCCCTGCAAGTGCTGTCTCTGACTCCTCAGAGTGGCTTTTCAGAAACTCTAGCGGGCACAAATGACAAAGCAATTACATGAGTTTTGTGGAGAACCGTGGGGGTTTTCTATGAGACTGTAAGAACTTTATCCGCTATCACATAATTTCTTTTATCCACTGCTGAGATATCCTAATAAGCTTTTTGAAACACTGCTGCCTCTTGGAGGTTTAGTGAGAACTAAATAATATACGCCAAGGGAGCCCTGGAACTGAACTAGCCCTTCCTCGCCTCACCTAAGGACAGCACTAAGGGCTCTGCAGAGCGCCGGCAGAAAGGCAGCAGGCTGGATTCCTGGGCACTGCACGTGGAGCACCCTGGTGACATCTATCCCAGTTTGGTCTTAACATAGCTGTGCCAGCACAGTTATGTACTACTTAAGCTATAAAAATAGTAGAAGATTTAAATCAAAACAGCAGTCTGTATTGATGGCTTTTATTCTGCAAAAATGCTAATTCTGTAAAACCACTCTTAAGATCTTGATTTGGGATTTAAGTTGTCAAGCAGTAAATTCATTAAAACTAATACAGGCTAGTGCAAAGGAAGCAGCACAATAAATAACAAACTTGCATTTGTTCCTTCTGAAAAGGTTTAACAAAAAAATCATAAGAATTACTTTATCAGCTCCTGAAATGGATCCAACTCTTAAGTGCATTGTAATAACCATTTACCTCTGCACCTGAATGCCATAAAACAAATGATTATTGCAGCACCAAGGAGTTTCATTGTCCCGGTCATTCATTCAAACTTCTGGTCAACCCAGAGTTGTTTGGGAATCATAGAATAGCTGAGGTTGATGGGCACATCTGGTGCCTTTAAAGGTTGTCCAGTCCAAACCCCCCTGCTCAAAGCAGGGTCATCTAGAGTTCAGGACTGTGTCCCTTGGGGTTCTGAATATCTCCAAGGATGGAAACTACACCACCTTCCTGGGAACCTGCTCCAATGTCCAGTCGTCCCCACAGTAAAAAAAAAGAAAAAAAAAGAAAAAAAAAAGAAAAAGATTAAAAGTAATGAGCTCCTCCTGTAGACTCGCAGCCCAGTGAGGATGTAGTCCATATGAGCTGCTGCAGCTCCATCAGTGCATATCTTAGTGGGGTTTATGTCCATTTGATGTGCTCGAAGAGACGTATTTTTCAGCTTCCCTGTTAAGATGGATGGTGAATGATACCCAGTTTTGCTATCACCACAAATTGCTTCCACATGTAGATATAAAATTGTTGGACAAACATTTAATCTCATGTCAAGGAGTCTGTTCAGAGTATCACAGTCTTCTTCCTCCTGAGATAGTGGTTGTACTGAATAGTACTAACAGAACAGGAGATAGGCTAAGACATTGTCATAATCCTGCAATTATGGTCAATATAAAGGAGAGATCCTGGGGCTGTTTATAATGGCGTTTTTCAGATTGCACTATTAGCAGTTGCTGTTCAGGAGACTGAAAGTATTGACACAAGTACATTCAGGTAGAAGTAAGGAGTACATGTAACAAAAAACTTCTGTGGTTTTCAGAATGAAAGACTGTTTCTTTTTACTTCTGAAAAATTGAAAAATAAGCAGGACAACATTCAAATTCTGCTTCTATACTTGTTAGTGTGCTTTCAATCCAGTATTAAAGGTGGGCTGCTTAGCTGGCTTTGGTCACATAAAGATCATGCATCATTGCTTCTATCCTCAGATGGCTTAACTACACTGCTTGCTAAGCAGTCAAGTCTCTGGAGCTAGTATTCATGGGAGGATAAATTAAAAATAATTTTCCATGTACACTGAACACTGTAAGCTTAGTATTTTCTTTCTTGTATTTCACATAAACTTCTGAAGAGTTTATGCAAATCTAGATGTTGATCCTTAAATTAAAAATACTATGTAGTTTTTTGGTTCTCTTTAGGCACATGGAAAAGGCTGTCATTCTAATACATCTTGAACAAAATAATCTTTCATTTTAATCTCATAATAAAAAAGCTATCTGATTCTTTCTCTTCTTTTTTTTTTTTTTTTTTTATCATTTTGTGTCCACTGAAGAACGTAAACACCTAAGAGAACCAATACAGTGAACTTTAGTAGCTCACTGGTAGACCAGAACACGAATGGTCGTACTGGTTTTGTTGATCAGAAATGTATTTGCCACAGGGCAAACCACTGTAAGTTCTGTAAAGCGCAGTGGCAGGCAGCATTCGGCATCTGCCCTGGTACTCACTTGCTGTCTTCCTGCAGTGAAGTTTTACAGATTGTTGTTATCATGTAACAAATATACCATACTAAAAAGGCATAATGTACTGAGTTAATCTCAATGAACAGAGTTTTTAATGGTAAATGAATATTTACATGCCCTGTGTGCTTCTAACCCAGGTGCATACACATATATGTGTATTTACTTCATTTATACTGTGACACTGTGAAGGTAATGAACATAATTCCTACATGTTTTAAACTAGCAGTGCTTGAAAAAACATGCATCATCAAGGCTATTACTTCTACTTCTTTAGGAGAAACTCTATGTTGAATATAAACTTGGCAAAGAAACCAATGCGAAAGCCTGAATTTGGAAAAATCTCCTTTCTGGCAAAAGAAGTGTGGGTGATGTTTCATCCAGGCATATTGTTTCATTTGGTTGGTCGAAGGTACCTGAGTCCTCACTATATGTAATTTTTTCCAGGGTCGTGCATATAATATGTTTTTTAGTACTAGAGGAGCATGGATTCACTGTAACATAGTAACTCATAATTCCTTTTTCAGTTGTTTATTGGGGCCATTTAAGCAGTGAAGAGCTTGGAACCTTGGCATGTTCCCTTTCTTAGTGTACTTTCTGATCTGATGTGTCAGTGCTATTGCTAGGAATGCAGAACATTATGACATGAGCTATAAAACTAACTAAAGCTCTGTTCCCTTTGAATAACTCTTTACTCATAAAGAGTAAGATCATCTAGTGCATACTGAAATGCATAGTGAACAAAAAGAAAATAAGAGAAAATGACCAAGGAATCCAGGGAAAAAAAACCCAAACATTGATGGCATTTGATGTATAGAAGAGAAGAAATGAGAGTGCTGGCATTTATGTATGCATTGCCCTAGGTGAGTGCTTCTCCTGGTAAGCATCTCCTCATGGTAGTTGCTTAAACTTTTATATTTCCAAAATAAAATGCTTTATTTTGGAAATTTCTAATTTTAATGTTTTGACATTTTCATCCCCCAACATCTTTTTAATTTAAAATTATTTCCCAAATACATCCCAATTTCTGGATCTTTCAAAAAATGATGTTTGGCAATTTTCATAACTTTACTTGGTTTTTTCCACCTCTTCCTTGGAGGAGTTCTTGGAAATTGCCTAGCAACTTGCCCTGTTAATTTAGTGCAAATTTCCACTTACGTATCGCAGACATTACTATATAAGCTTGTTCAATGCAGCTACCAAAGCCAAAGGGCTTGGAAGAGGGAAGGGCAGATGTTCTTTGAACTATAGATAGAGAACACAGGATTAGGCAGCAGATATCAGTTGCTATTCTGCAACATGCGTGAGTGAAAATAATGTAATCATTAAATACATGCTCTTTCTGCTCTTTCTAAACTTCTTAGAGAATTAGTAGTAGACAAGGGGAAGTGTTAGCTTCCTTCTTCATAGCAGTCAGCACTGTGGAGAGAAGAGAATGTGAAATAAAAATTATGTAACTTTGAAGTTCATCATGATTTTCTAGACATTTCTTTTCTGGCAGGCAGTACAGTGCAAAAATCAGATAGCAGAAGTACAGCTTGAGTGCCACTGAGTGTTCAAGCTCCCAGGGAGGAGTGGAGGAAAGTGGAAATTGCTCACAGTTGCCACTCATCATTTTTGCTTATTTTGTTTTGTTCTGTTCTATAACAGCATTTGTGGCTGTTAGAAGATTATTTGTATGATTGTATTTTTTCAGTATCACATTAACTGATTTTTTTACAGCAATACAAATGACTGAATGTACAGTTTATCATCATGGAAGGCAAAGGAACTCTTTCAATTAATTGCATTTCTTTGGCACTTACACAGTACATTTCCTATTCTATAAGGTATCTGCCTGGGGCTGCTCTGCAGGGCAGAAAGGGGGAAACTTCCTTCCTTACAACTCCTATGAATAATTAAGCGTTTGTTCACATGTCTTACTTGAAGGAGATTATTCTTCCTTGGCTTCTACTTTTCCTCAGAACAAAAATTACGTACAATGTACATAACCTTATCACAGGTGATGGATCAGTATTAGTTTATTGGGACTGTATCATACATATATTTATATTTTTATATATGAATAATGTATTATTTTTACTAAAAATATTTATGTTCTATATTTATATAAACACATAATATATATAAAACACTAACACGACTCAGCCTGTGCATCTCTCGTCTTGTTTTGACATGCTAGTGCAATGTCTGCTCCTCTCAGTTTGCCTGTACTGGTATGTTCAAAGGGGACTGATCTGACATGCAACCCTGACTGTTGTTCTTATGGGACGAAAACCTTGCAACATGCGTTTTAAAACCTTTTCAATTTCTCAGAGTCACAGATATAGGTGGGGTCTTCTTTGTTTTCATTATTTTTTAAGTGAAGTCAGTGCTCCTTCGTTACTTCCAGGCACTGCAGTGCAGAACAGCGTTCCTCATTATAGGAAAAAACCCTGCTGCTGCCATGCATATAGAATGTACCGATTCTAGGCATTTTGCTGTCCACAAGAATACTTAGTTCCTTCAGGCAGGAAGCATGGCTTTTGTTCCTTCCTTGCTGGAGACTGAGAGGGTATCCTGGGAAATCGCCATGCTGTACTTCTCACACTCATTTATTTTTTTTTTTTCTTTTTATAGGCATCACTTCTGGCCAAGCAGGCAGGACGTTGGAGCACATGAACCCTGGTCTAACTCTGAACAGTTATTTTTATGTCCCTGTAACCTCAGCTAGCTCAGATCCCGCTAACTGTGCCAGTGTGGCAGCCCCTCAGGAATGGGCTGACCAAGCTTGTGCAGCGTGTGCTGATCTCTGCAATCTGTTCCTGGCTCTCCAGCACGTGGACGCAAAGTGAGCTTGGGTTTGATGACACACACAAGCTGACTACTCCCTCTGAAATACCAGCAAAAAAATGCCAGAGCTGGCATCCTCAGGACCCTGCTGAGTTGTCCTTGTCCCTGGGAGGAGTGCCTCTGGTCTGTGGCGGTACTTAAAGAAATCATCACTTTTGAGGCACACGTGGAGCTTGTTCTCTACTTCCAAGGGCAGCTTCTGGGCTGCCTGCTATTGGTGCAGGCACAAGGAGAGCTATGAGCTAGTCTCAGACAGGGAAACCAAACTTTGCAAGTTACGGGCTTAAGAGAACTTGAGTTATACGCAGTAATATCACTGTAGCATAGTTTATTTGTAATAGTCTTGCCAGGTACGCGTCACAGTTCATGTAATTGAATTAACTGATTATTTTGCAATTTTACCTAGTTACATCTATGTACATTTAGACAACATCTATTACACTAAGACAAGTCAGAACCACCCCAGCACTAGGACTTTTTGAGAAGCAGATGGAATTAGCTTCCTTTCTTCTTGTTGTTAGATCTTTTGATAGTGTCACTGCTCTCAAAGTAACTTTGCAGAAATTCTGAAATGAGTTGTAATTCTGGAACAAACATTCATCTCCCATTTGGTTCAAGCTAATACAATATGATTATCGTAATGCTGTTGCAGTTTGATGTACTTCAGAACCTTGTGCAGAAAGGCAAGAGCTTTCCTAGTGGCTGCTGTACCAGGTATTTTTTCCTTGGTCTCAGCCATGAAGTCACTTTAGTTTGAAGGAGTTACTGTTGTCTTAAATAATGCTGTGGAAAAGTTTAAGAGAGAGCTTAAGACTTGACTAATGCCAGTGCATGTGGATTATTGGCGTTTGCAGTTTATAATCCAGGTAGCTAATGCCTTCAAACATAAACATTAAATTTTCAGCAATGTTTTATGTATCAGAAAATTTAGGCATTCATGTGTGCAATTAAACTTTCCAAAACCAAACAGATTTCCTGACTACAAACTATTGTTTCTGTTCCAGCTTTGTCCTTTTTCTTCCATTGTTTTGTACTCTGGAGCAACATATTTACTGGTGTTTTTCCTGAATGGGCAGTATCATCATGTTATTGTATGTGGAGGACAAAAATGAGCAGGATAGGGTTTTCAAATTTCACAGTTATTTGGGAATTGTGAAATTTGGGGTTGTTCATTTCTTTGTTTAGAGTTTTTTCCAAAATGAGTGATCTGTCCTTGTGTTAGAGGAATTACTCCCTCATGGGACAATACTATTACCTGGTTAATCGTAAGGTACTTTGCACCTAATATTTTTACAGCTCAATTATTTGACTCTTTAATAATAAGGTTATAAAAAGGCTGAGTTCTGTACTTCCCAAAGGAGTCTATGTCTGTTAGGACTTACATAGCTGAAGCCAGCCAAAGTTGTGCAATGACATTTTCAAGTGCGTGCAAATAGTTTGCCAAAATTTTCTAATTGTTGACATCCTCAAAATACATGTTGCCAGTATATTCCAGATTTTTTCAGTGTTCATGTTCTCAGTATTGTAAATGCTTCTGAACAGCTAATTTGTATGTACGTCTTATATATTTTATTTTGTGAATCTCAGCAACAAAGTTGAGCTAATCTCTGTGTAATGTGTCTCAAGGACTGAAAATAGGAAATGCCACACTGGAGCACATTCGTTATCCAGCTGCTTGTCCTAAATGGCTACAGCCAGATGCTTCTCACAGAAGTGCAAAGAACCTACTCTTCTCTAATAATTAGAAATTATTTTAAGTACTAAAAAAAGATAAATGCAATTTTTATGTAATTTGTCCATGTGTGACCATTTCTGAATGCCATGTTCTTGTTCTCAAGAACTGCCTCTTGCAAGGAATGGCACAGTTTAATTTGGAGGGGGGGGGGGTGTTTAAGTATTTTGGTTTTATGGCTTGGTGTTTGCTAAAGTCAAGTGCCATTTTGTTCCACAGTTTCAGTGAGTTTTTCCTCATTCCTCTGAGTCCCTAAGCATTCTGCAGAGTGTTTTTTGAGACGGTTACATTAGTACTGCATGCAGTATCTCAGTTAAGGCAACAGCACTGATTTGCCATAACATGTAGTGTTGTATTCTCCCTCCTGTTCTGCACATGTTGTAACATAATTTGCTTTTTCCTGTAGCTGTATATTGAGATCAGTGTCTTGCTGAGTTGTTCACAACAATGTCAAGTTGCCTTTCTTTCCTGCTAATTTTAAACCTTACACGCATTTCTTTCCTATGCATAATATTTTGCATTTGTGGACCCTGAACTTCACTAGTCAGCCTGTCCCACTTGTTTAGCTACCTACTTTCTCCTGAAATTTTATACCCCCATTTTCAATTACCATTTCAGATATTCGACAAGTTATAAATGTGGATCTTAGTGGTCTGAAACTCTGCTGATTATCCCATGAACTTTTTGTAAAAATAGACACAATATTTGTTACTTCCAGTTCTTTTGCACATAAATGGTTTTTAATGAAGACTGTGTATTCTTAGCAGATCAGCTTGTTTATTCTGAAGCTCTTTCAGCATTCTTGGATATTCACCATCTGGGCAGGTTGACAACTTGCTAACATACTGCTGTCGCTATCCAGGCCTTCAGACAGGAAGTGAGAATGGGTCAGAAAGTCCTTTTTCAATTGAAATAATTCAGTAGGAAGCATAAAGTAAGGCTGAGTTGAAAACAACTTTTGAGAATTCAGAAATTGTTTTGATGAATGGGAGATTGGGAACAGTAACATAATTATTATCATCATCCACTTCAGTTTATTTGGAGAATAAATAAACAATTATATGAATATAAATATGCATATTTGGGGGCAAATTGCTTTCTACTGTCACAAATTTGAAGGCAGAAGTATTACACTAGCATAACTAATTGGAGAAATTCAAAGCACAAATACAACACCACTTCTGTAATAGCACACTGGAGGTCTTTGTCACTATAGTTCATTTCAGGAAAATTCCTGAATAGGAATAGGGTTAGGTTGGCCTCTGGGCACGTTAAGTGAGCTATAAACAGAGAGATGCCTGTAACACCAGCCATTAGAATTCAGAGTCATCAGTAATGAAGGAAAGTTGCCATTAGCAGTAAGTCAGACAGCGTACGGCAGCTCGGTCTTGAGGCGTCATACTCGGCACCCAAGACCTTGACAGTTATCGGCGAGTCCCGGATCACAGAAACATATTTATCTGTTCCCATTAATAGGATTCTAAATCGCAGCCTTACCACCGCGCTCAGGCCTCAGGTGAGCAAGTATGAGAGAGGGCCTGCAGGCGCACGGAAGGTGGCTGCAAGTGTTAGCAGTACCTATTAACAAACGGGGGAGAAAACCTGCTAGGCAGCGGGGCGGCATTAACAGCCGAGCGGATGGAGCGTTGTGGTTCGCGTGTTCCACCTGCCGAAGCCGGCCCGACTCCTGCCCTGCCGGGCCACGGCCCCTCGGCGAGTGGTGGCCCGTGCACCGCTCCACGCATGTGGCCACTCTCGGGGCCGGCGTAACAGAGAGGAGGGAAAATAGCCACGCATTGGGATGGTGGATGTCACCCGTTCAGTCGTAAGCCTCTTGCTACATCTTGCAAGAACTGGGCGATCATCTGGGTGTTCGGGGGTCCCTGCTGCAGAGGAACACGTTGTGTGGTTCGTGGTAAGGAAAATATTTTGTTGAAAGGAAAGACCCCTGGACTCTGGAGACTTGCTGTGGGCTTACCTTCTGCCCCTAGCTGTAACGCTTCGGGCATGCTGACTTCTCTGCTTTCTCTCGGTGCTATTGCCAGCAGTGTTCATCAACAGTCTGAGGACTGTTTGTTACTTCTATGGTTTAAATATTCTTTATTTTCCATTGAATACTAACACAATATATTGTAATGCTCATATACATAAATACAGCTGTTAGACATTTAGCTTCCCACTGGAACATATCAAAGCATATCACACATATTATTAACTATGCTAATAGTTGTTTCCCATCCTCAAGTGTACTTTGAATGGCTGTTATCACCCCTTCAAATAAAGTTTAAAAAATAAAAGAGAATTAAGAGACGTTACAGTTAAAATGCAACTCCACATCAAAAATACAATTTGTTCCTATTTCTGTTTGGTTTGTTACCTTACAGAATGAGATTTTTCCTTACTGATTTTTTTTCTTAGTAGGAAGAGTGCATTTTGGAATATTTTTTCAATGGAAAATAAGTAGAAACAAAAAGCCTGCAAGTCCTAGACATTACAACAGACAAAGGAAAAAAAAAGCTACACATGGTATATCAGGTATTCTGGATATATTTTATATATCCCTTCCAGAGCAGAGAAGCCTATGTTCTTCTATGTTTGTGCTCCATGAAAAATATAATGCAGTTGTAGGAATACAATGCAATTCCATGAACAGTTTTTTTTCTGTCTTAGGCATTAACATGACCAAGCAGCACCAAGAATGAGCAGTATCCATTAATAACCTCCAATACTGTCTTGTATAATACTTTTAGTGCTTTACATACTCTGTCAATCATAAACAAAACAATTAGGGAGTTTAGAAAATCCATTACAACCACAGAAGACTACCAGTCAGCAGCCAGTAACAGACTGCTGAAAGAAATGGATTTTTTTGAAACATTTGAAAGAAGTATCAATGTATATGTGATAAAAGGTTCTATTTTATTTTTTGCCTGGGACTTTCACTGACACTGGAAGGAATACTGAGCAGAGAACCAGGACGGAATATGGCTTTATGCTCAGAGGAACTGTTAGAATGCCCAGTATTTGAAATTAGGAAGCAACAGCACAGGGAGCCACCTAATGAGCCTTTACACTCTTCTACATTAAGGATTATGAATTCTGTTCTAAAAATACCCCTATTCCTTATGTGGTGCAATGAAATGCTATAGTTGCACAGTAGGAAACAGGATGTAGTCCCTGTGAATATCCACCTGACATAAATTGGCTAGAGAAAGGGATTTTCAAAAGAGAACACATTTACATTCAGCATTTTATTTATAGTGATTAGCTGACCTTCCAAAAATGACATAGGCATTAAGAATCTCCTAAATCATAAGGGCTTGACTACAGGTAAAATTTCCTGAAGGAACAATCAAATTGGTAAAACAGTTGCGTACTTCAGCAGATTAACCCGGCAGATTAATCCCTTACCACCCTCCACCGTACCGTGGCTGGTTTTACAGGTATTGTGAATGTAAATTGCTAGTGACTCATCCCCTTGCAGGCTTTTAAACTCAGGAGTAGCAGTGAATTCCCTGAAGTCCGTCATATTATTTCAGAATAAGTTAACTCTGGAAAACAATCGTAGCACTACTATAGCATAGTGCATGCAGTTGGCCAGCTCTGAAATACAATTCCATGAACCATAACCTTCTCAAGGTACAATGGGGAAGTAATATATTGGAGTATAGTGTTCGTAAATAAATGCTGGTAGCAGATTTGCAAGGTTATCCAACTCCACTTAAATTCAGACAGATGTCCATAATATATCCATAATGAGAAGGATACATAGCCATTATCTGATATTTGATAGAGAGCGCACGTAGGCAAGTACAATGGGAGAAATCAGATCAAAATCAGTGCATATAATTCAATAGGACCCTAAGTAAAAGACTGAAACAAAAGAAAAGGTGAATTTAAAAACACTTCATGATTTGCTGGTAGATTGGAGATTGGTTCATGACTTTGCATTTCATTCCTTTGCCATGCAAAATGGATTGAAGAAGAGATGGACAAACTGAACTGGCAATCACAGATGTGCAGCCAACACTGAGAAATAATAAAAGACATTATTTGGGTTCATCTGGGGTTTGAAATCATGCTCATATAAAAGCTAAAAACTTATAAAGGAAACCTGTCAAGCACATGCTGATTTATCAAGATGATTTTTGGAAATGTATTTATTAAGAAAAAAATTTGGAGGTTTCAACTGTGAAACACAGTTCAAAATCTTTCTAGTGACACTGTAAATACTTATGGAATAGGCAGCTACTAAGCCAAATACTGACCAAAGCACAGGCAGCTATGGTTAAAAAGGCATCAGAAAAATTAACTTACTACAGTAGTATTGTTCACATGGAAATTTTTTCTTTTCAAGTAACATTTAATATAAAACCCCCTCTAGTCTTTATTACAGAAGCATACTGTTTAGGACTGGCTTTTAAAAATATACATTATATGTCTTTTTTCTTCATGACTGTTTTTCTGCTGCTGGTGCTCTCAGCAGCACCGTAATGCTCTGCCTTTTGGGGGGTCTGTGGGTACGGGGAGCAGCCAACTTGCAGAATCAGCTTGTGTGATTAGCTGGCATGCATAGTATGGTTTTACTTGCCCATCAGCATCTGTGAATGTTAGAAATGTGTTTAAACATACACAGTATTCAAGTGTATATATTAAAGATGGCCCTGGAGCACAAGGCTTGATAACTTCAAGTGAAGCCCAAAGGTGTCTAAAATCAGCTTGAGGTCTCTTCCTGAGCTGCACCAAATGATCTTCAGCAGCAGTATAGGTTTCTCACAAGTGATGCACTAGGTAACTTATGTAAACAAAAGACTATTTTAACTTTGAGTTTGTAATAGATTTTCATGCCAAATTCAAACTTGATGTCATTTAATAGCTACAGGTAGCTTTCCTGGAGCTGCATATGCTATACCAACTGAATTTGTCCTGCCACATTCAAAGTTCCCTGAATTACAGAAGTATCTGTTACTAAACTTTATTGCAGGAGAGTGGAAAAAAATTACTTCACATTCACTAGATTCATTCAGAATAATGAATAAATTCATTGAAGATTAAATAATCGCAATTACAGTGGAAGGACTTGACAGGAACACACAGAATTCATGCAAGTGACGTGTGACATTTCAGATACAGAAATGGTGCTAGCTGAAAAATAAGCTGTGCTTCAAGATTTCAGCACAGTAACAGCCCCAGTGTTACAACAGATTTGTTTTGTGCTGCCTCAGGATGAGATGGAGAAAGACAGACTTTTACATCACCTTTTATTCTGTTGATTTCTTTGTAAAGTTTTAGAAAGTCAGGTTCTTACAGGGATACACAGTACAAAGCCCCATCCTACAGCTGGATCTCTATAATGGAACCCTCCATTTTGCAATTGGTTCTATATAACTGAATGCTTTTTTCTGGGTGGAGTCCTGTTTAAATCAATGAAGCTTCACATAAACGCAAGGATATGTCCAGGTGATCATTTATAGGATTAGGGTTCAATGCTGTATTTTTATCAAGAACTTATTATTATTATATATAAAATCCACCTGACTTTTGATATTGTGCAACAACACTACATTGGGCGATATACCTTCTTGGGTTTATTTTATATGTGTATAATATATACACAAATAAAAAGTATCACCTGCAAATAATATTTGGAATGTGAAAGACACAAAATGTAAACATTTTATTTGGCAGTTGTTTCAAACAGGTGAATAAATAAATGGAAAAGTACATCTTAATATTTCTTACAGCAACAGATGCAGTTGCACACATATTTACATATTGTGGATGCAAAGAACAGTTAATTTAATTTCTTTTTGTTAAAAAATGCAACTTCCAACACCACTAGACTTGACAATTAAAGATGAAGATACTAGTAATACTTTGTTCTAGCAATCTCAACTTTTAAAGGCATTCATTTGGAAGTAAGATAAGAGAGTCATCATGCATTTAGTTCATTTTGTCCACTTATGGTAGAAAGTCTGATGTAATCTCAGAATTATGAGTGTCATGCGCTTAAGTCAACTATGACATGTTTGTAAATCAATGTAGTTCCCTTAAAACTTGAAGCAAAGAGAAAATCTCGTTTATCGATGGAGACATGTATGAAAGATCTTGGTGCCTGTACGTTTAATTCTTGAAACTTCACAAATTTTGCCTTTTCAGCATCCCAATAATAGACTTGAGTGAAAGAATAATCACTTCCAAGAATGGCATATTGATAATTACTTATCTGAAGCGGCTGGAATACCATTGACCCTCGGGATGGCATCCTTTGTAAATCCAGGAATGCTGAACCACCCCATTTCATTACTTTAGAGTCCCCAATAAATCTTGTTAAGCAAATGTATACATCCTCTTTCACTTTGAAATGTTTCACAGCATATGCATCTTCCATATCTTGGATATCAAAACGCTTAACAAATTCATTTGTTCCTTTGTTCCATTGATATATTACAGGTCTTTGGGAACTACTTGACAGAATTAAATGTGGTTTGCCAGATATTTCAAGATACTCCACATCAGTATCTCTGTACCAGGCGTGCAGAGACTGATGGGAATAAAATCCATTCCCATTCCATTTGTAAACCGTGGTGAAACCGGCCTTTGAACTGTCTGCAACAACAAAATACCAGTCTTCAGCAATCCTGAAAGTTTCGATGTCATTGGGTTTTCGGATTTTAAGGATTTCAATATCTTGAATTTTTATAAATTTACTAGCAAAAATATCTCTTTTATATATGTGGGAGCCTCCAAACAGCTGTGCGACAATGACATACAGCTGACTCTCAATAACTATAGGTTTACACACAACAGTTGAAGTACCTATAAAAAGAAAAAGACAGGGTTAGCACCATTTGTTGGACCAGCTGTTGTAATGTTACTTGTCGAGCAGTGTTAGTACCTGTAATGTTGTCGTAATTCCTGAACATCACTTCTACATGGTCCCATTCAAGAAAGATGCATTTTCCAGTAAAAGGCTGAGCAATAACCACGTGTTCATCATTCATGTATGAGAAAGTATCTACTGACAGAGATTGGTATGGCAGGGACTGATAAACTTCAAATTCTGCAAAAGTGCACACAACATATAACTACAGACATACTTTCCATATTGTACTTAAAAACATCTGCTTAACAGATACCAGTTTATTACAAATTACAGTATTTCATCACTAGTCCAATTTTCCTTTTGATAAAGGAGCACTGCAACTTGTTTTTCAGTCGTTCTCAATAAAGAGATGCTGGTTTATGGTCCAGTTCTTCAAATCCTTATATAGTATATTGAAGTCTGAGTAGAAACTGCAATGTAAGACTCCACTTGCAAGTGATTCATGTCAGACTTCCACCTGCACAGGATTCATATTGATTTTAGAGAAAGTTCCATCCACTGTGCAGACTACCTGCAAAAATGGACCCTGGAATAAAAAAATACAGAGCTTTGACTTTAATTTAACAAGAATAAATAATTTGAAGCACATTACCTGTAATAATGCAATCAAATTCTTTTGGAGAGAGGCTGTTGATTTTGCGCTTCTTATATTCTGGTGGGCTTTCACAGTAAATGTCTTCAACAGTTGCATTGGTGCTGCCCAGCCATTCCACTAACCACTTCAGTTTGCAGTCACAATTAAATGCGTTGCCTCTAAGATCTCTACAACAAATAAATCATGCATTGAAAGTAAATAGTCAGCTGATGTATTCCTCCTTGCAGGACAACAATAGGCTGGGCTCTTGTTAAATATGTGCCCTCTGCTTATTCTCAGTTGATGCCTTCCTGGCTTAATTTGTCCTGACCCATAGTTAAATCTACATACCAGAACCCACACAGATTTAATTATATTAAGGTAACCAAGGAGAAGTTAACTTGATGATCAGTAGGAAGTGTTTGTTGATTTCCCCACGTTTACAGGTACACAAAAGCCTTGGCCCCATATTTCAGGAGGTGGTTTCTTTTGGATCACCCTTTCTGAACAAAAGCATTCTAGGTAACAAAACTGCAACTACTGTGACCTGATGGTCAGCCAGTCACTATTTGCTACGTCCTTTAGAAATATTCATTTAGGGCTTTAGGAGACACAGGCAAAGGAGTTCTGTTCAAGTCTTTTACAGCTGTCTTCAGTCAGGTGTCAGATCGTATGTACAGGAACAGGCAAGCGCCAGGACCACTGTGTAACCACCTGGCCATGATCGGTCATGCCAAGTAATGCTACTAGATACACCGACCATCTCCACATCTTACTACTGCAGCTTTACACTATGAATTCAGCCTACCTCATTAATACAGGGAGCAGGCAAAGGATGTTCTGCACTTATTATCCCAGATCAGATGAACCAGAATTTGATGTGTTATAAACAGGACATATTTCAGTGAAACAACTATAGAGGTTATCTGTTTATCTATATTTTGTATTTTTACTGGTATTTAAGTTATATATTTGAACAAGTTCAGGTTTTGGGTTGGTTGCAATTAGATTTAGTATGGGATATGGTGCTTACTAAGACAAATGCTCTTGTGATAAAAGGTAACCTTCCCAGAAATTACTTGCATATATGCCATGCTCTCTCATGCATCCCTAAGGATACTTTCTTCTTATGCACCAAGTCTCAATGAACATGCAGGTCTCTTACATAACCACTAACAATATTACTTATCTTCATAACTGGTGGAATATTCAAAACTAAAGCAAATTGCCAACTACAGCAGACAAAACCCAAGCCTACCCATACTGGGCAGGCTCTGACCAGAAATAAGATCCCATTACTGGCTATCAGTTTGAATGGTTACAGAGAATAGTGTCTGAAATAATCTCTTTATATTTTTAGTATAATTATTAGATAAATTAAGTGCTTTCTTACACATTTGTTAAAGAATCCAAGCCTTTGAATATGTCTTTTGGAAGCGACTGGAGATTATTATTTGCGAGACTCCTGTAAAAGAAGACACTTCAGTATCAGTGTTAGTTCATGAAATTACACGTTTTTGCAAGATGTAACTGTGTGGAATTTTTTTCTTAAGGCAAAGAACCCTGGTATTCTCCAGCACTTAGTTCTAAAAGATTGCTTTTATGAATATCTCATTTACTTTGTGACGTTTTCTTCCACTAAAATGCCATGCCTTCTTTTGCCTTCTCACTCTTCAGCAGCCTTGCAGCATTTAGAATACTTAGCAGGGTAAAAAGTGCAATCACCTCTCATGTTTTGCCAATACCATTATTTAAAAACAATTAGTCATGACTGGATTTACTGATATTTCCCTCATGAGATAGCAATACCTGGTGTTCATATTACTTCGGTTTCCCCACTTCTGGAAAGAAAACCTTAACACTAGTTTTCATTCCATTGGACTTAGGTTTAGCTCATAGTTTTGGGAAATATGCAGTGACAGCGAAGAAATTGCTGACTGGCATGAATTTCTTTCCTGGAATAGGGGGTGTGTGTGTGTGTATGTGTAAGCATGTGTGTCTGAGACCAGCAAAAACCTGCTGTTAATTCCCAATGTTTAATGTTGGGAAAACTCGATTAAATTCAGTGAGTATTCTAGTAGTAAAAGTGATAAGGAAACATGAGCAGGCTTTGAACAAGCAATATATTACATTTCAGTCAGACACCTCTGTGTGAGTCCACCAAAGGTCTGGGTTCTCCAAGATGTCACTGAGGTCATGAAAGGAAAAGAATGATGTTGTAGGGTATAGATTATGCCTCTTTTGATTAACCAGATTATTTATTGCTTATGAGAACAAATGAAAATGGAAAGAAATCAGTCTAGTTTAAGATCCCAGTTAGAATCTGTAGCTAGTAAAACTTAAAACCTCTTTCAGTTTCACTTGTAAACGTGAAAATTATTTAGTAACTACAATTTCTCTAGCCAAGCAAAGCCACTTAGGCATATACTTAAATTCAAGAACAGGCTGAGATGTACTAGGTCTGCTGGCTCATTTAAAATTAAGTGTTTGCCTTATCAGGAATTGTAAATATGGGACGATGCCATTAGTCCATTCTGACTTCACCACTTCCAAAGTACCTCCGATTGTAACACTGTTTGGTGTATTGTGCTTCACTTACGCTTCATTTTACACCCAAGGGCAATTCTTTAAAAGTCAAGTAACTTATATGGAGAAAACTAAGCAGACTTGCAAGCTGAGGCAGGTTTGATGCCCTACATATTCTTTATATATTATTATACAGCAAACTGAAAGGGATGATGTACTTGGAAGTAGCAGAGGTTCAGCACTGCCATGGGAATATGACTAACAGAAACATTTACACAAGGTTTATGCATTTGCATGGTTTAGTGCTGGACTTGGCAGTCCTGGGTTAACAGTTGGACTTGATGATCTCAAAGGTCTTTTCCAACCGAAATGATTCTATGATTTTATGAAAATTATATGTTGTACATAGAAATTACTGTACAATTCTAACTGTAAGGTTTTGGCATTAAATGAGAAAATTCGTTTTAAAAATGATATTTTTCTTTAATTTTTCTGTTCTTAAATCTACTCTGAGCAGAAAATAAATTGTGTTGCGTAACAATAAATACTTAATGGCTCTGTTTTACAATAAGGACACAGTATAATCATCAAAGTTAATTGCAATATAAAAATACAAATGTTTGGATAGCTTACTGCATTGCAAAAGGAAGAGAGTAGAATAAATAGAATAAAGTTCATCTTCCCCTCCAACTTCATGGAACTCAATTTTATGCTTATTTACTATGATTCTTTTTAATATATTTTATGTACACAAGTACTCTCCTGTTTCTTAAATGAGAGATGCCTCGGGGTGCCAAATGATTACTCTTAACATGTATATGCAATTTTCCCAAAGGGTGGGGATCGGTTCTGCAAACAGATTAAACTAGTCACATTCTGTGGTTAATGGACCTGCCTTTGCAGTTATTTTCTGCAGATTTCTCATTGTCTTCATGAATAGCACTCCATGCAAATAGCAGCATGATGCACAAATCCATGTCCCAAAAATGTGCATGCAACCACATGCAAACCACAGTGGCTCCTCAAACATGGTTCTTTTACATACGTTTTCTCTTATGAAACTGCTGAAGCATCCCCCGAAACCAACACAACAGGCAAGACAAGATGTTACTCTTGGACTGTATGCTCTGCGGAGACAAACTGTGCCTTTCTCGGTGTTAGAAAAGCCATTTGCTCACTGGGAGCAACAGCTACTAAATAAGTAAATGAATGTGATAAATAATGTACTAGACCCATTTGTGAATATACAACTATTCATGTGCATAAATATTTTGAAGATAAGTCCAAGTTACCAGTCTTACCCAATTATCTGCCTTTTTTAACAATGCTATGATTATGCCTGTACCTCTAATATGGATTTTTCTGGGATGAGCACAGTGTGTTTATATATCTTTTTCCCTCTTCTCTCTTTCCTCTTCCCCAGGCTTACAGCCATTCTATAAGTAACGTTAACTACACAAGAAGTCACAGTAGGCTTGGTTTCAGCCAGCTGTGAGTCCTGTCTGTTCTGACCAAAAAGGGAAGAGCAAAGTGCTTTATGGTACATTTACTACATGGTGAATTGCAGTTCAACTATTATATTTATGCATTAACTATTTAAACTGGAACCTTTGCTTTCTCTCCTGTGTCAAAATATATGAAAGAAAAAGTTAAATGACCCTGTTCCAAAGCCCTCTTGGAGATTATTGTGTTAAGGCCAAAAGGTCAGAATCCACTCCCCTGCCTATGACACCACCTCCGCCAAGATATATGCTTCAGAATGCAAACGCTCAGAGCTGGGTATAAACCTATGTCAGGCACACCCCATCCTTTTCATACAATATTTTTTAATTTTTATGTTTTCTTACCATACATATTGTATTTTCAATACATTTCTCACTTGCTAAAATATAATTCTTACTAAAAGATAAACTTGATGTAAGATAAGAGACAAAAGCCTGTCTAAAAATTGTCTGGATGGCTCCAAGCATGAGGATGCTACTCTTGCATTTGCAGTGAAATGTTACAGGTATTTGCTGCCAGTGTGCGTTCCACCTGCTGAGCACAGCACAAGAAGGGCCTGGGATGGTGTGAGCACTGGAAGCGTCGCTCCCAGCAGCCGCATTAGCATCCAGGGTGCATTTGACTAATTCCCCCTTTTGGCTAATGCAGCAAGGGGTCTGCAGCATGTCAGAGGGCAAGGGTTGGCCATGTTTCCAGGATAGCTGAAGGGCTGAGCAGCCACATGAGGAATGTTAAGCAGACCCCGGTGTCAGTGTTTGACAGATCCTGATCGTGAGATGCTCTTGCTCATGTTCAAGAGAGGACAGGGTGCAGTGCAGGGCTTTGAAGCCAGTCCTGCTGGAGTCTAAAGGCTGCTATGCCTTACAGTTAAGTGGAAGAAGTGGATCAGTAAGTCACAATAAAGGCGCTTTGCTGCAAGCCTTCTATTTAAAATTGTTCGGGGTGGGAATTTGCAAATTTGATTTGGTCAAATTTTGCTGGATACAGTTAGCAGCTGAAGTGGGTGTGGGTACAGACAGTGATGGCCTGTCCCAGGAATGGCTGTAACGTTCTCCTGGATCCACGCCAGACTGGGGTGCCTGGGAAAAGGTGTGCATCCACCTCTCAGACCCTCGCCACCATGGCACCTCAATGGTGACCACAGACCTTCCTCCTCTCCAAGTCCCAAACTAGGACTCGCCTCAGCAGTGCCAAGCTTCCCGACTCATCCTCCTTTCTCCCTGCTCCTACATGCTTCCAGCTTAGCTGGAAATCCCTGGTGCTCTGAGGAGAGAAAGTCAGGGGGCTACTGTCAAACATGTACTACTTGGAAGTTGTTTGGGTCCTGGTCTTCTACACATAAGACAGTTTGGAAGTCTTTGGTGGAAACAAAGATTAACATTCTAATTAAATTACTGTTAATTCTGCTTAAACAAACGTGAACAGCTATATGTCAAAATGCGCAATTCAACAACACGGTGGTTCAGTTATGATATTAAATATACCGAGTAATATATTCAACCACTTTACTTACAGGTGAATTAAAGATTTCAGTCCTCTGAAAGTATTTCTTGAAATTGACTTAATGCTGTTGTTCTCTATGAACCTGTAATGGGTCGCAAAGTCATTCTGGTCAAAGCAATGCCTGGAACTCGGAAGCCCACCCATTCTATTCAATAATGCCAGGAAATATACTTTTGTCCACTCACAAATATTCTAGATGAGGAAGGCCCATGAAAGCATCATCACTAATAACATCGAAAGTGTTGGATGTAAACAACCTGCAAAAAGAGATGCAAAACAAAAAACCATTAGGCTATTAGCATCTTTAGAAAATGATTCAGCAAACCATGGTAGGCCAAATTTCCACTGCCTGGTTTCATGGTTTTGTCTGCGTAAGGCCTACAGGATTGTAAGGCTGATATATCGCACCATAGTCTGGTGCAAAGGGAAGGACCCAAGAACCCTTCTTTGCCTACTGGGGCCATCTGATAAAATTCCATTGACTTCTGTGGGATGTAAACGTGGGTTTATCATGCCAGTAAAACAATGGGATTGTACAAGTGCCACTGGAGACATACTTGGATGACAATGAAATGTTCAAGTACTACAGAGGTCTAAATTGTCTTGAAGAACATTAATTGTTGATGACAACATAGGGAAAGCATCCAGCTGGTTAGCCAGAGATCAGGTTGAATTTGCACTACTGACCGACAGGAAAATCCCTTAATTTAGGAGTTAAACTTGTGAGCATATTTGACCTGAGGGTACTGAGAAGTTGCTGAGAAAAAAATGTAAAATCTCTTAATTTAGTCAGTGTTCAGACCAGAACTATGTATAAGACCACATTATACCTGCTGGAGATAGCTCTTAGTGAGTGAATGTATTTTTCATCCATCTAGCAGTAAAAATACCAACAACACATTTAATTTTACATAATTTTGTAAGCTTTAAAAGTGGACTAGCATTGATTTTTCCAGCTTTATTTATGGTTATCAGACATGTTTCCATTTGTCCATTTTAATTCAGCTCTGGACTGCCACACCCTTCATATGGTGAGGCATTGTCAAGTACGATGAACTTTACGCCAGTGAAATACTAGATGCTCATCTAAATTTATTCAGTTGGACCTGATGGATAAATAGATTTAGACTATGACATCCTTAGGCGTTCAGGAATGTGAGATTTCCAAGTATGAATTAATACACTTAATGAATTAATCTCTTATTTTGAAGTTTGCATTAAGAATAAATCACAGTTCACTTATTTTCTCACTTGGCTATTGCAGACTGCTTTTTCGCTATAAATATGTTTCTTTGTATGTATGAAAAATATAAGCAGGAAATTCTCCTTTTTTGTTACAAACAATGAATGCTTCCCTTTCTTAGAGAAAATAAGTATTTTTGTAAAATCTCTGAACCAGCAGGCCAATTTAGTGTATCTGCTGCCTGCAACTGATTTTACTTTTCTGATGTGATTTCATTGGATAATTTTTCCTTTTGTGCACTCTATCCTCCTTATAATTTAAAGAACAGGGTGGTATCTCTTTAAATAGTACAGCTGTTTTAGAGATAGCCACAGGCTTATAGCATAGGTCTTGCACTTGGTGAGCTCACTCGCCTCCCATCTCGTACCTCCCCCCAGTGGCTGTATCACACATATTTGATGCACAAAGTGGCTTTTCACCCACTCTCTGACCTCAAACACCAAATCTGCTTGATCTGTGACCCACCAGCTAGTTGCTTCTGGGGACAGAGGCTGAAGATCCTGCACTGTAGCTAGGAACTATATTGCTTAGCAGGAACTGTACGCTGCTAGCAGGTATGGATCCTGGTGCCATGATTACCTATAGGCTTTCATGTCATCAGTTTGTAAGGGCACCCTCAGCATACTGCTGATACATGGAGTTACACGTGATAGAGATGAGAGCAGGGAGATTTTCTCTGCATTTAGGGAACACTCCTGCTGGCACTTCACCATATGTATTTTTGTTGTCACATGAAGAGCAGAGAGCATACCATCCATACTACTCAAGAAAAAAAAAGCTTTCCTGGCCTAGGACTTATGAGTAGTGTTTAGCACAGACTACGATTTTTCCAGAGACCACTGCCGCTACTACAGTAAAAACAGTAGTAAATACTAAAGCAGCAGGTATAGTCCATGCTCAGAAATGTCTGACTGGCATACTGGAGATAGTGAGTTACCTTTGTACTTTAAACATGTAATGCTGGAGACTATCACATGGAAATACATATAGGCTGCTAACTCTTGCTGTTGGCTAAATTAAACCTACCAATACAGCTATGATCGTACAAAGCTAAAACTTACTTTAATTTTTAATTAACCTGAGTTCTCCATGTTCTTATTTCCCTTACTATCTTCTGCCAAAGATGGAAATTTTTCTTTCCCACATGCAAACTGGAATATTGGCCTCACGGATACAATCCTGCTCCTATGGTCTGTGCTCAAGGAGTCATTTGCCTTAGATCAGCAGCCTGACTTCCCGAAGATGGCAAGCAGCTCAGCTACCGTGTCAGAAATATATCTGGAAAACAGATCACTCATAGGCCATAATGGAACAACACCTGATTTCCTGGGGTCAGAGCTTTTCTTGCAGCATTTATTAACAGCAGCTTAGAACGTGCGTTTCAGTGTACACCAGACCACGCCAATTATTACCATTACCAAAACGCCCCAAGCCGTTGCCAGACCTTGCTGTGCCAGGCGCTATAATAACTCAAAATAAGGTGACTGTGCCTGTCCCGCTCCACCCTACCCAATTCTGCCTCCCTGGGAGTGGGATCGCTAAGTGTAGGTGGCACATCGTAGCCAAGAGAGATGATGTCTTACTCACTCTCTTCAGATACAAGCTCCACCAATGCTGCTATTTCTTTTTTCTTTCCTTTGAAAGGCCCATTGCAGGAATTACGTGAAATGTGTCCATTTTATGATCTGTGACCACCTGGGAAAAGCTTCTCGGGAATAAAGCACCATGGAAAAGCATTTAGGTTTCCATAGTAACTGCATTTACCTATTTACTCTGTATCCAAAATTGTACAGTACGTCTGCACCTCCTTATCAGCTCCACTTGAGGTAGCAGAGTACAGCTGGGGTCAGGGCTCCCGCTATGGGCGCCCCAGCAGTTCATCTAACAGCCCTAGGGCTCCAATGCACCCACATTGCAGCCCTGGCCACACCGCGGGTGCACGGGAAGTCAGCCTGGGACAGACGTCCAGTTTCAATTCTGATCTCACATCGGGGAGTCTGTCGTGCCGGATCTCTGAGACAAACCCGGGTGTGTGTCAGGCTGGCAGCACATCCACTATAAACAGTTCAGGTTACACCCCCTCTGCCTCCGTATAGCTCACAATTATATAATCGCATACCCACATTTCTAGGAAAGCCTGTGAAAATCCTTACCAAAATGCATCTAAGATTTAAACATCCCAAAATACTCTCTTTCTGTGTATACCTCATCGATGTATTTGATTTTGAAATAACTGCTTGATTTTTTTTAATCGGAAGAAAACCTTCCTTACTTTTCTGGGTTTTTTTCCAAAAAAAATAACAAAATAACAAATAGGGTCAAATCCAGGCGCGATGAAGGCAAAACTCCCACTGAAGGGACTAAACTTCCACAGAAGTCAATGGCAATTTTACGTGGAAAAGGACTTCAGGACCTGTCCCACTGCAATGAAGGGCCTGATCTGAGGGGTTCTGAGTTCTCCATCAATGGGAGTTGCAAATGGGCAGCTATATACTGGGACCAGGACTGCAGAAAAGAAACATCAATAGTTATTGCAATGCTGAAGTCCCTCCTGTAATGTTAATTAAAGTATAATTAAGATAGCATACGTTCTGTCACCAAAAGCTTCAGCTAGTAATCATTCAAAGTAGTACTGACAACAAATAGCCTTGCAAAATACTGAGTAGATACACTTCGAAAAAAATTAAACATGCACTATCTTTCAAATTGCTAAAAAGTCTTGTATTTTGTCATCCAGTGAACCTTCTCTTGCTGTTTCTTACAAAATTAATACTGAGATCCTTTCTTAAATAATTATGGATACATATACATTTCATAACAAAAATTGTATCATATAAATATTTCTCACAGAAGCTGCAGAGATGGTGTGAGCAAAAAACTCCCTTCTGGGATTTTAGTAAAAGCAGATCTCACAAAGGATCTGGAAAGAAGAAAAAAACAACCTTATATTAATGTAGTCTCTTATATCCATGGTTATAATACTGATCTGGTCATCACAGAGAAATTTATTTCTATAAGTAAAAAAAAAAACAAACCACCAACCCCCAAAAATTAATGTTACAGGTTTCATGTAGTATAGAAGGAGGTATAAAATGGGATGTGTGCACATACACAGACAGACAGACAGACAGACAGATGAAAGAGATGTAAAAATCAGGATTCAAGGATGCAGCACAATTTTAACACATTAGCTGATGATTCTGAATGCTGGAGGTACTCCCTGCAGCAAGCATCCTTCCGTATGCACTGAAAACACCACACATCCTAGTTCATTTTAAATCATAAATTAAATAACCAAATGCTTACAGCCCTTACAGTGAGATAACATCAGGCGGAACGCTGCGAGGAATAGATCTGGCATTTTCACATAAAGCATTATCTTTGGTACAAGTACACCAGGCAGGACATTTTGGCTTCACTGGTTTCTTCCCTTCAGTCAGCAAAAGCACAGATAAAAGGCATAAGAAATAAGCAATTCTTCTAAAGGGTCTGCTGGCATTTCCCATTCTTTTGATCCGCTCTCGTTCCAGCCAGTTGAAAGAATATCCCAAAACATGAACAGGGGTTCTTTATTCAGCCATTGGATGTCTTTCTATAAGTCCAGGTCAATATTTGTCTCTGCTTTCCCAACCCTTTTCTTTCTCTTTCACTCTGTTTTTGTAGACAGAAACCTGCAGCTGATCTGTATGTTTCCACTCACTCATGCAACGTACTGCTCAGAGAAGAGACCTGCGAGGTGCTGTAAGATGGGGAAAATCCAACCGGCTGAAGGGAAAAAAAAAAAGAAGGGAAAAAAAAAAAAAAAAAAAGACTTGCATCACCACAAAAACACCAAGCACAACACAGCATTAGATTGCAAAGTGATGTAACTGAGAAATACACTGCTTTCTGTTTTCACAGGGAGGCCCTTTCCCTGTTGCCAAAAATAGTACAGCATTATGTTTTGCTGGTGGGTGGGTAAGTGGGTGTGGGGTGGAGTGTATGTGTGTGGGGAGAGAAATCAGTCATCTCTTACTGGATCCCTACAACCTCGTGAACCTTTGAGAATTATGCTTCACATACTGCAAGCAGCAGAACTAACGGCAGTATCCACAGGAAAATGAAATCGAGTGAAACCATCAAAAGCATTGCTGCAAAAGCTGTTAGATTAATTTTTATCCTTAGCCCTTATTGCACATATTTGTACCACTGAAAAACAAGCTGCCACACATGGAAAATATTACAACGTATGAGAGAATGCCTACAACTGTCATTCCTAAACAAAATATTTTCTCATGCAAAATAGACCCCAACTGCTGCTTTTCTTTTTTTTTTTTTTTTTTTTTTAATAAATAAACCCAAACATTCTTACTTGTTACATGTTTTCTGAGCTGGTTAAATAAAGTGGATCAAGCACTGTTCAAAATGGACAACATTAATTAAAAATTCAAGTTAAAAAATGTATTTGCTTGGAGACTGGTTTGATAATTTTAGATGGCAAAAAAGAAAACTGTTTAAATTTAAACAGCAGCTATGTTAAACCTGTAGTTAAGAATGGACCTTCTGTGAAAAGTGACAGGTTAGGGAGAGATTTTGATGGCAATAATGGATCTTTACAATGCTGCCTGGAGGCTGCAATTGAAATTAGTGCTAGGTGCAGTATGAATACTCTGTAAGGTACAGTCCTCAGCCTGACAACTTTACAGTAAACTACATTAAATATTTTATAGGGAACTTAGGCAGCACCTAAGTGTTATTCTATAAAGAAGGGTAAGACAAAAGTAATGGATGCCAAATAGCTGGAAAGCCATATGGGATGATTTTTTTTTTCCAATATGGGATTGCTGTTAGAAGAGTTTAATAGGTCTTGACACTTCCCTGTCAGACTGGCAGCACTGTTTATGTTACACAGATCACAAAACCTCATGATACAGAAGTTTAATACCGTCATCGGCTCCTTCATGTAGGTGCTGTCTTCTCACCAGGCAGCACTTGATCTCCTGATGAGGAAAGTCTCTTCTTGCCTTCTGGTTACTCCTCCGATTCCGCATGGCAACCTGGCTCTGGCCCATTGCTCCTGCTCTACAGGTCACGAAACCTCAAGACCAACACTGTGCTGTGTCTGTCTTCCTCAGGACCACCACCAGCAAGGCCCTAGGGCATACCCAGGTATGAGTGCCCAAAGGAATTTCATACGCTGTGGGTGAAAGGTGGCAGAGGGGAACGACAGCCTGCAAAACTGCAAGAGACTCAGTGTATGGAACCTAGGCAGGACCCCAGCGCTACTGAATCCTTCCCTGGGTGGTGGCTGAGGGCTGCCTCCCTCAAAAGAGAGGAGACCCACTGAGCTCGCAGCAGGTGGTGGGACTGCATCCTCTGAGGGACTGGGGCTGGCCAGAAATGTCCAGAAAGCTTTCAGAGGCAGAGGGCCCCTCCAAAGGCCCTGCTGGGAGAGGGAGCAGGCTCCGGTGCCTGTGCGATGGCATGCTCCCCGTCCGGCACCCGTCCGTGCCTGCGGGAGAAAGGGGAACCCATGCTTTCTCAGCTCCCTCCCTCTCTGTGCTGTGTTTTTGTACAGCTCTTTATTAATTTAAGTGTGGGCCTGTGTTTTTGCTCTTAAGAAAATCTTCCCTGTCAGCAGTCTCTCCTGAAGCAGGATTGACTTCAACTAGGAGTGACACAGAGCTGCATTATTTCTGAGCCCTTCCACCTTTCGTAAGAAAAAGGTACAGAATTACAGTAACTAAAACACTGAAATGATTATAAAGCAAATATCGATGCCTTCCCCTGGATATAAAGGTTACTTCTTGCTCTGGAAATTGTCTAAATGTATGACTGAGAAGGGAGCTGGATTTGTGAGACTTGCATAAGTAGGGTACACCATCTTCTCCCCTCCAAGATGTCCAAAGGCACAGACTTTGGTGAGGTGAGAACGGAAAATTCTCTAACTTTTATTCTGAAAGAGAAGAGGCCTGTTGTTGTTTGTTTGTTTATTCCTGGCAAAGCTACCCATTGCCATGGCAATCTGTTGCCACTGATGGTGAACCCCCTTGTTTAATTTCCTTCGGCTCATTCACTGAACTCCACCATCAATTACTTAGGCATTTCTTTTTAGTTAATACTGCAGCCACATTGTGAACCCCCTGAAAACTTCGCAGTGTAGTGGTTTTTTGGTAACAAAAGCACATTCTGCAGCAGAGCAGTAACCGGACTCCAGTTTTGTCCCTGCAGAGAACCGCCTCGAAGTTAGTCGTCTATTCCAAACTACATGCCAAAACAACCTCGTTTTCTCCAAAATTGCAAATATTATGGATATTTGTAACAGCTCTGTAAAAAGAGAGGCACAGATCACGTTTTCTAGGGGCCTTTTGTGCCAAGCTCAGCATCTCGTTTCTTGCCATGTAGCAGTTTAAAAACAAATCGGTCCGTGGATGTGCAGTGGCATAGCTGGTGGCCAGGGCTGCAGCGTTTGGGGCGCCCATCCCCGCGGCACGGCCGCCTGTCCCCGGCCGTGGGCGCAGGGCTGGCCTGCACGCCCGCACCCGGCGCTGCCGCCTTCCCGCCTCGCTGTGCCGGTGCGCCAGGTACTGCTTAGGCACACGGCGATTCAAAAATGCATTTATTTTTCTTTCAGCAAGGTTCCGGCAGGGGGGACGAGGGAGTTGCGGCTCGCCTTACTCGGTCTGCTTCCCATCCTTGGACTACGTTTTCGCCGAAGAACCTCCACCTCGCCGTGCCGCGGAGGTGCTCGCTGGCCCACATGTTCCGCTATGGGCACGGACGCACCGTGCTGGCTGCCGCTCCGGGCTCGGTTTCGGTACCGAGCGGGCCGGCAGGTCCCAAAGCGGACCTGAGCGGGGCCCCCCTCACCGCCGGGGCCGGGGCCGCCCCACCGCGGCCCGGTATCCCGGCAACCCGCCGCGCCGCAGCCCCGCCGCTCCCGGCCCCGGCGGCCCCTTGCCTGCTCGCTCGCCGCGCCGCTCCCTTTTAGCCCCGCCGGCCCGAGGAGGAGCCCGCCGGGGTCAGACGGGAGGAGAAGCCCCCCAGGGCCAGACGGCGGGGAGGGGGAGTGCGGCCCGGCTTCCCTGCGCCTTCCCCGCGCTCTGCCGGTGCCCGCTCACGGTTTGTGCCCCTGTGACAACGGAGGCTCCGTCACCCGCCGCTGCCCTCAGCTTGCTGCTTCCTGCTCTTCGTTAACGTGCTGTGGTGTTCCACCCCGCATTTTGACCAGAGCTAAGCAAGCCTTACCACCTCCCACACAGTCACCGTTTAGGCTAAGACTCAAATGGCTTATTTCTTCCAAGGCTGCCAAATTGTTTGGTGACAGCAATTTTTGGCAGCAGTCGACCATCTCACAACTGGCCTGGTGCAGCTGCATGAGGGAGGGTCCCGAGTTACAGGTCCTTATGCTAGCTGGCACCAGGGGTATTCACCTGCCGTTACTTGTGTTCTTCGGTCAGACTTGGCACAACTTCTGTGGCTTGATTTCTAGACCAAACACAGGCATTTATTATTATCCATGTTTACTAAAAATACACTTTTAGCAAGTATTCTCACCTATCTGGTTAAAATGTGGCTACTTCTATGAGTAAACCTGTTTGCTAAAGTATTTGAAGACAGCAAACACTAATGCTCAAAACATAGAGCCAAAAATTAGTTTGAAAAATATTTAATACTTTTTTGAGATATTAACTCTGCTCCCCTGACTATATTTGCATTAGTGCAGTATGTTTTCATTACCAACAGATGAATCTTAAATCTTAATAAGCTTCCTGTGGTCTCGTGCGTGCTACCTTTCCCTTTGCAGATACATATACTGTTACAGCTATCCTTCATTTCATCCCGCTTGTAGAAAATTGTGTTGCCTTTTCTATACCTAGGTGAGCTGCCTGCACATACATGGCCTAATCCAAAATCCACTGATGGTGATAGCGAGATTTTAATGAACTTTACTGTGCTTGGTGTTAGGCCCATAATATTACACCACACAGATGCGTAACAGTCTGAATCACACCCCAATATTCAAGAGTCTCCTAAAGAACAAAACATTGTCATTGCTATGTTACCACTGGAGCAGAAGGACTTTGAGATCAAAGACTCCTACAAAACACCTCATGAGCCTGAGTTTTCACTTTCCTAGTGCCACCCTTTTAACAAATTCTGCAGCAAATGGCAAATATAAAGCAGCTGAGACCAAGGCTGTACTTCCAATAAACAAAACTAAGTCTTGTGAATTCTAAACAGTTCTGAAAAGACTACGCTTTCTAGTAGATCGGGCACCAAAAGCCATTGCCAGGAAGAGGCCTTCTGCAGGTTAGGCATAATAAAACTTGAGATGCTTTTACAACAGTTCATAGCGCAGGCTAGCTTGGGTATGATCACAGAGCTATACAGAACTTTTTAGTTGGAAAGTTCTTCTGACTTTGCCCTATCCTGTCTATACAGGTCTGTATTACGTGTATCCTTCTTTATTACACCACGAGAATTTCATTAAAAGCAGAGCAACTAGGCCAGTCCCTTTGTCAAAAAGCTAAGGAAATGGCTACTTAATTGCTGCCAACTTTAGAGGGAAGAAAAACTTGGAGGGTGGTCTCCTTTCCCTTGCATAAAGTAGCTAGTTCACAGTTGGCCGAGAAGTCAGAAGTGATAATCTCTGAAATGAGTCAGGTCTAAGCTCTCATGGCGATGCAGAACACCTACTCCACTGAGCATATCCTGGTGAGTGTGCAGGTGGCTCTAGGCCTGCTCACTGGCTTAGGTACACCAGAATTTGAGCAACAAGAAAAAGTATGTCAGGAGAGAGATACCATTATCTGAACTGTGATTCTTTAAGAAAAACAAATGCACAATGTATTTCATCCAAAGAGAAGCTAGGCAAAATTAATCTATGGTTTTTTTATTTTGTTACAGCCTAGGACTTCTGACATCTTTATGATTCTTGATGCTTTATTTTTCATTGCACGTTTTAAAATAGTAAAGGATATTAGAAATTACCTCAGAAGACACTTTAAAGCTATAGGATTTCTACCCCTTGTGATTTTTGAAAGCTGCTCTCAGGCTGGGGAGGGTCTAGGGAGGACATCTCATCCAAGCTCCTGGGTAAGCAAGAGGGACAAAGGCTAAGAAGCTAGATATGAAGTATCCAGAATGTACTATGTTTTGATATCACATGACTTTTGAACCAGTATCACAAAATTTTAAGGACTTAATGCATCATCTTTGAATAGCTGATATTGACAGTACTGCTAACATTAAGTGTGTTTACATGTTCTGCAGGATGCCCATTCACGCTGGTCAGGCTATCTTCCAAGGCAGGCAAGTAAGTGCCACAGCTCCGTAGCTTTACCTTATGTAAGTAAAGAAAAATATCAGAAAAACTATCAAACAGAAAAATCCATTAACTGTCCTCAGGTCAGACATGGACATAACCTGAACTACCGGACTGCCCCTTTACTATGAGAAAGACCCCACAAGTTCTATTGATCTTGTTATGTATTGACTCCCAGTTTCCTCTGGGGTTGTCTGTTCCTGCTCCTCCAAATGAGATTGGATGCCTGTATGAATCCCTGAGCTGGGATTTCTTGCTCTTCCCTAGTTCCTGCATTCCGCTATGCTTTGCAACACACAATCCTGTAGCATGAATGAACTGCTCTCCTGAATACTAGCTGCTTTTCTCCAGACCTAAACAAATAGTTCCTGCTTTGTTTCTGTTGTCTGTGTTTTGCCTTGAAAATGCTGACAATGGATATTTGGAGTTGGGGGGGAAATGAAAAGAGCAAGGATATGAGCTCCAGAGCAAAGGAGAGCCCAATTCAAAGATGTATGAAGCAGTGGTTCGCAGCAGGAGTTGAACCTGTAGAGGGATGTATTAAGAAAGGAAACAATGAAAAAGAACACCAGGTTTTTACTTGCTGTAGAAATCTGCACTTTCTAAATCTTTCAAGAAAACTTCCAAGAAAATTTCTCTGTAATTTATACTCTGGGAAGATCAATACCTCATGTGTGCAAGGTTGGAAACGGGGACACTTTTCAACCAGACAACATGTCTATCCACTTCAGCAGAACTGACAATCAGATGCGTCACCTAGCAAGCATCCTGCCATAAGGAAGGATGGCAACCTCTCAGGAATGAAAAGTTGTGTTCAAATACACAAGTCACATTTTTGCCTTTTTTTTCCCTACACAGCCCAATCAGACATTAAAAGCATGACGCTACTAAGGGAATCTATGCTTAATATATAATTTGAAACGGTCTCGTGACATCCAAAGGAACTGATGTGTTGATATTGAGAACACAGTTCTGTGCAATGCTTTCCTTAATGGGATGGATTCTCTCTTCCCCACTCTTCCATGGGCTTTTGGTTCTGCCCTCTTTCACAGCTCGCTACCAGTGCTTCTGGTTCTGATGTTATTCTCTAAAATGGGATTAAACAAATGATCTAGTAAAAGAACAAAACAAAACAAAAAAACCTAAACAAGCCCAAATCCTTCCAAAGCAAAACAAGAATTGCTAGAGCCAGAACAAGCAGCTGAGGACACAAGCAGGGAGCGTTGGTTTCTCTGTTAGAGAAAATGTATAGGGAGCCACACAAGTCTGAGGGGCAGTTTCATATTGGAAATGCTCACAAACATTTAAATGAACCATAGGACAGAACTGGTGGCAAAATATCTCAGTCTGGACCAAACGGGACAAAATATGAACCTCATAAGATGCCTTAGTATTTAGCTAGCGTTGTTTAAAGGTTATCATCTAACTGGAGCACAGACCCTCAACAGGTGTATACAAACCGACACTTGATAATTATTATCTCCACTCTGCCAGCCCCTTGCACTATTTATTAATTTAGTAGTTGTTCACAGGAGGTATCCTCCATGCCTACAGTAAAAATAAGAGGGATAGAAAATCCAGTCCAGTAAGAACCCTTTATCCGAAACAAAATGTCCCAGATTTTCTAGCATGAGCAAGTGCTTTCTACAGACCCAAAACAACATACCACTGTCACTGTAGCTAAATGCCATTTAATTGGCAGCTAGAAAAGTCTATAATACATTTCTTCATGGAAAAATGTTTGAGCTCTTCTAGTTTGCCAAGATGCTAATTAAAAACAGACGGCATGTTATAAAATCCTTTCCTTGACCTGTACTATCTTACATTGCCCTTCTGTACTTTTTCATGGCATTGGCTCTCTGCAGAATTACTCTAATCTTTATGAACTTGTATTTAATTTTCCTTGTTATTTTGCAGACAGAAAAAAAGTAACTAAATGTTATTTATTTAAATGTACATAGGAAATGTGTTTTGTTACATGGCAGAGATAACAGGCTTTTGAAGAGAGAATCTTTACTCATTAAAAACAGAAGGTTTCTACATCCTGAATAATTCATAATGAAAGAAATCTTAGTGCCACTGAAGTCACTGAAATAGTTCAAGCAAAAGCCTCACTGGAGTGCCACTGACATAATGAATTGCATGAGGACGTGCCTCATGAAACACATATTGGTGTTTCATCAGTGCTAAACAAAATGCTTTACAAAGTGAGGATTTGGATCAGCACGGAAACATTTTAAGAGGTCATCAGTGATAGCACCACAAGTGCATTTTACTGATGTTTTTATTATTCTTAATAATTCAAGAAATCTGGAAAAATACCTTGTTTCAGTAAGAGTTAATCCCTTCTACCTCCAGCAAATACTATATCTGCCTGACACCCCCCCGACCTTGTGGTAGGCACGCTGGCACTGCACAAGCCCAGCGTAGATTCTCCATCAAATGAGATACCACACCAAGCTGAACTCCCTGGTCTCTTTTCCTTACAAACCACATCCCCCTGCAGAGGAGACTCTGGAGGGCTGAAGAAGTCCATCACATCTGTTTGCTTATATGCCAACATGCTATTTACTCAGTACAGCTTTAAGAAAGGATTTGCTCTCTTGGCTGCTGGCTCTCTCCCTCTGCAGTGGGAGAGCAAAACCGGCAAAACATTGTTATCTAAGAACTGGCTGTAGTTTTAAATGTAATTTTCATAGCAACCAAGAGATACATGTTTTAGTTATAACTGCTCAGAAGCTAAAGGATTTTCCCTACCTTAAGAATGGTAACATTCACATTTCGAGCTTACAATGTTGTTTCCGTGTCACTTTTCTAAGACAACAACCCAAATTCCATAGAGCTGACTTTCTTCTAGACACCAATCCCTTTTAGGCATCTCTAAGTTTCCACTGTTGCTGCCCTTGTGATTTAGGCAGAGTCATTAAAACTGGAGGGTCTAATTCCCAGCCTTGATATAATACATCAGTAAGAAGTAATAAGCTCCTTCATGAAGCAATATAGCTCCCCAGCTAAATAAATGGCACACGCTACTGATTAAACAAAGGCGTATGTAGCTTTTTTCCTAAGCATTTTTTGAAGCAAATAGACAAATATGTAAAAGAAAAAGAGAAAGACAAAACAAGAGGAGAGGGAACTGAGAGCAGTAGAGACATCTCAGAAACTGAGATCTTAGACCCCCCGGCATTGGAAAGGAGGACCTGAGAAACATCCCCGAAGAGCAACTTGGCACAAGTATTGGCTGAAAAGAGCTTGGAGCTGCAAATAGCCTCCTGCTCTTCAATTTGCTCTTCATTCAGGGAAATGAGCGCTATGTATTCTTTGCAAATAAAGACCATATCAAAGACACCTGATCCCATTAACAATTTATTTTCCTAAACAGAACAATCTGAAATAATGACTTTTCAGATAACTGCTCAGGTGAGAAGCAGTAACAATGCTCTCTGCTTCTGACACCTCTGTCTCCTTGAGGGGAGGCAGATCTCCTTTCATATACACATTATATATGTATTAAGATATCTCTCTCTCAAGGGCTATATTTAGCTTTTATTCACAGGCGAGCACCACAACCACTTATTCATTCTTTTCATGCTTTACCTGCTGTTTGCAAGGCTGCCCTGATGCTAAAAATAGCTTCGCATGTTAGAGGAGGGTTGCTATAGATTCAGAATGGGTGATGTTAGGAAGACAGCTAAATCCCTCTTTGCTGAGGACATGGAGGATCCACATGCGGCTGACAGGCAGCTGTATTATTATCTGTGACCTGGGCTGCAGTGCCCTTTCATAATGACTCACAGGCTCCAAGGTTCAGGTGTTTGTGTTGTTCTAAGACTGCACTGAACTGCAAATCAATACAAATCGTGGATGTCACCATAAGATTAAGGCTTTGGATTTCATACTGTAGTCTTAGATCACAGTGCAACAGTATCTTCATATATTAATAGCGCATTAGCTTCTTTTTAACTGGGAAAAAAATTTAATATTCTGTTGTATGGGCATATTTTTCTGCAGGCATTGACGTCTCCAAGTAAGAAAATATCAAAATGCTTTGCTAGTTGTTCTTACTATAGAGTTGAAAGGATGACAATTCATCATGTATTTGATTACTTTCAAGACAGCAATGAAACCACATAAAAAAATTGTACTACATACTGTTGTTTTGAACTTCTGGCAGTGTGTCCTCTGACAATGCTGACAAAGCTAATGTTAATTTTGGAAGTTACCTTCCTGTCTACAACTTAATGGATAGTGCAAGTGGAAACTGCTTATACGTAACTTTCCAACTCATTTACTGCATAAAATAGTGAAGTGTGCTACAGGTAAGCGTCATTTGATTGTTAAGGTCATGATACCTATGTTTTCAAAATTTGTCTGACAAAAATTTTGGAATCATAAGAAAGATTTTATTTTGTCAAGCTTGAATATGTGGAATTTTTGAGGACTGTCATTAGAATACAGTTATCTCTATAGTCTGCAATTAAAAGTGTCTTATAATATTACCCATCTTTTAGAAATCACTTTCCTGCATTAGGAGAATATCACTAGTTGCATCCTTTCAGGGAGATGAAGATAAGATAAATGAAGATAAGCAAGTGTCTAATAAGACTTACTTTTCTTTCATAATGTAGTAAAATCCTTCCAAATGGTAACAACCTGATCTTGAATTTGAAAGCATTATACATAAATTAAAGGGCAAGCTGCAAGAAAAAATGGATGGCAAAATACTGGTCATTAAAGCAACACCGATGTGGAAACATGGGAATTTTATTCCACAGTATAAATTAGCTCCCAAACATGTAGTAAAACCGGTTCATTTCTGTATACAGAATACCTTAGATCTACTCAGCTACATTAACTTTCTAAAAAAATAGGTGATTTTAGACAATTACAATGAAAAGTTACAAGCTCAACAGAAAATTTTATGAGAAAAATTATGCTTCAGGAGTCCCATATTACAAACTGAATTTAATGTTTCATCTCCAAATACCAATTTTCCTAGTTCTTAAAACTTGTGGATGGATTATGCCCATATCTAAGATAAATGAGGTAGTCAGAAGAGTGTTTTCCTTTTGTTAACAGACTCAGATTATAGAAACCTGCCAAATACTGACTTTATTAAGGCTGAGTTTCAAACAGAAGTTGATTGTGCAGGGAGAGAGTGGCATGGAGTGACTAAAAAGATTATTAAAATATTTTAAAGCAAATAACCTCAAATAATACACTCCATCTTATAAGAACTGTATATCTGAGGACAGTGTAATGCAAGCTTGAGAGAAGATTCCATCATATGCTAAAGGAAATACTTTTTCACTCAAACCTCACTGCACATCCTGACCCTTATCTTTCATGTAGTTATGTTTTATTTCCATTCAAGAAAGGCAGTCATCTAGATATATAACTGTTAATACTTTAACATATCACTTGCAAATTGAATGTGGTTTCAGCAAGTAGCAGGATCTCCCCCAAGGTACAAGCTGGAATATTTCTTTTTACTTGATATAGATAGATTCCTCAGCAGTTTTTTGAGTCTGCCTTCTTTACTTCTAGAGTTGTGGATATCGCACAGCTCAGTATTGCTGGCTACAAGTAACATAACTTAATATTTGAAACTAAGCTAGACTAATTGTTCCCATTTAGGATCGTTATCCTTCCCATTCCACCTACGTGCCATGGCATGAATAGGATCCCGACAATACTTTCAATAGAAAAGTAGATTGTATTTCAGTACTTTATGTCTGAATGGTATTGGTGATTAAATAACACAAAATTGTATTTAATTTGAAATATAAACCCTATTATTTCCAAAATCTGACAATCAGGAGTATACTTCTACTAATGAAAGGTCAGTTCTAGCAGAATGGCTAATGGTATTATTAATTAAATGAGGTCTCACAGTGGTATTCTATAAGCATGTTCACAAAAAAAAAAGTGAAACAGGAATTTTTACTGATTTATCCTAATTCACTGCTCAGAACAGCCTCTTTATATCCCTCTATCCTTCAGTTTCCACTAAACGATCAGCTGTTGATCACCGCAACCCAGATACTATCAGCCTCTGCAGGCAGTTACTGTACTACTTTACTGTGTCAAGTAATCTCACTGAAATCGTAAGATGAAATGCAGGTTGATTCTGTGATCATTACACCTTATTATGCTGTTATACCTTATTTTTTAAAGCCTATCTGTGAGATTCCAAACAATTGATTACACACGGTATATTGCAAATAACCCCTGCTACTAAGTATTTTCTTTGCTTGTGAGACAACCACTGGAAAACACTGTGGTGAACACGCCTGGCCAGCTGCGTAGTATAGTTTGCAGGACTGACCTTGATCGCTGGATTAAGATCTCAACTTTTGGTTAAGTTAAGATGCAACACATCTTTTTCTAGAATGCTAGCTATACAAACTTAACTGCTTCTATGACTCAGAGGATAGAAACTCATCATTTACCTTTTTACACAGAAGACTTTAGATTCCATATATTCAACTAAAAATTATTTGTATCTCCCCTCAATCCTCATCAGAAGTGAATATACATACATACACGGTAGATGTTATGCACAAAAATGTGTATAAGGAAACAAAGGAATGCATATCTTTTCCACCACTGTTTAAAAGTTCAATGGACTGTAATTTTCCTCACATATTATTTTTATTTTCATAAAATCAGTGGGAAACAATGTAATTTACAGAAAACAAGTCGGTACTTATTTGTCAGTTGGTGGGAGTTTTTATTTCCACTTTATTGTATTTCCCCACTGTTGCTTATTATTTTCTTTCATTTTTTTATTTACATAATAACTCTGATATCAAACTGGAAAAAAATGTATTTCCCCTTTTCTTGGACTTATGTATTTGAATGCCATCAGTCACTTTCCACCATAGCAGATCTAGACACAAAAGTAGGATTAAGCATTCTTTGCTGTCTTAGGAAAATGTTCATACTTTGGGGAATTTAAGCATACTGCACCTCTAAAATCTCTTCAAATGAAAACTGGAACATGGAGGAGTTGGTTTCTGTATTCCACTTATTTCAATGTAGGCTGATAAAACTAAGAAGTAATATTTTGTGCATATTGATAATTACTTTTTAATTAAATTCCTGATCAGCTAACGTCGCTACACTTGTCTATGCATGCCTACGTGCATGTGTAGGCTTTGTTCTCAGCAGAGCTGCTAGACTGTAAACTCTCAAAATTCCCTGCCACACAAGTGTGGCATTGACAGTGAGAATTAAAGGACACTAGACAGGAGTCTACATAATATATCTCTAAGGGGATTTATTAGGTAAAATTCTTTATTTTTTGAAAAAAACCCCAAACTTCGGAGATAATATGGGAGGTTGCTTCCATTATTTTATATTTTTTATTTATATATTTATATTTTTTGATGAAAGTCTGCTTTATTATTTCCGTAACTGGATCAGTTAGGCTTTATAGGGTCATACTGGCATTATTTACAATACACCTCTTAAAAAGGGCTTTCAGCCTAGTTTATTTTAATGATATTTAAGTTAATGATTTTTAAGTTCACAGAAATTGTAGGATCAAGGTTGCTGCTACAAATGTTCCCTTAATTGCAACGGAACGAATGAATGAAACAATCAGGTTTTCAAGGTACTAAGATAAGATTATTACATAACTCTGAACTTTCTAGTCATAGTCATAACTTTCTAGTCATAGTCAAGAAAAAACCAGATGTTAGAAATTCAAACATTTATAGTTCTTCATGTGTATGTCGATTTATTAGTGTGTTAAGAGTGTAAGTGATGCTACCATCAAATAAAGTGTTAAGTATGACTTAAACTACTTCTGTCCATGATAATGAAGATTAAGGCTACTCCTCTGCCAACAGTAACAAAAAAAAATTTGTGAATTGTACTTTAAAGCTGAGAGGCCCCATCTGTGTCACAAAAGGTAGAGCTAATGGAATAAATCAGGTCAGGTTGTATTTTCTAACACTGTGGCCTAAACTGGGATTCTGTTTACCGAACTGATCAGCTAAGAATAAGGGTGCAGTTTCCTCATATTTTGCTTCTTCGGAGATTTTCTCAACAACTGAAACTTTCATTTTTTTCAAATTTTTTGATTTTTTAAAAAAATATTTTTAATGAAAGCTTTTGATTATTTTTCTTTATCCTACCAGCAGAGCAACCTTGATCTGGAATTTGAGATGTGCACTGTCCTCTTCTTGAGTTTTGCATTAGTGTTTAGAAAATTCCCAAACTTTGGGCTCAAAGTAAGTGCTCTGCAGACAGCCAACAAAACCACCACCTTCAGATAAAGTCTGACAGTGCATTAGGCAGGAAGTAGTTGTGGAGGTTTGCAGCGGTTTGTTCACCCTAGAAGTACAGGAGCCTGGAATAAGAAAGGTCTATAGGTCAAATTCTACTTCATACAGCCTTCCAAAATTCCAGCATCTGTTAGCTCTGCCTTTAGTTTCACAGAATCGGGGCCAGATTTTCAAAAGAACAAATTTTCCAAATTGTTTATTATATTGGAAGCCTTAATGTTCTAGAAATTCTGTTCCCACATGATGTAGCTGATATTGATCTCCGATCATGTTAAACAGGAACAATTAAAAGGAAAATTTCCACTGGTAATTGGAATTTAGGAAATTCTATACTCTTATAATAGGATTAGATATCATGTTATTATCTCTATTTTATCTTGTTGACAATTACAGTGCAATACAATGTGGTTACTTATACACAGGTCTGGGATTTTGGACAAGGGAAGAAACTGATGAACAATCAGATGCTATTTTTTCGAAGGTACATTTCTAACAATGATTACACAATGAAATGGTAATTGCAACTTCAAAATAGCATAAAGCAGCACAGCTGCTCTCGAAATAATGGAAATAGCACAGGCTCCTCTATGATATTTTTTGTAACTTCCTCTATACTGGAAAAAAATTTAAATACAGAAGTGCTTTTATTGATTAAATTATCAGCCAAACAAATAAAACTACATTTGCCTTTTAGCATAGCAACATTGACATCTAGTGGCTAATTAAACTCCACGTTTGATATCCTTTGTATGACAAAAGCCATGGAACATACCATTTACTAAATCTGACAAAATAAATATGCAATGCAACAGCCTGCTCTCCTTACATAACCTCTAGATGATTACAGAATGACAGCAAGTCTCTAATGACTAGTTTAGAGCGACAACCCCAGCGGTGGGAACTGGTGAGCGTGAGCCATGGTCCCTCACCACAGCGCCACTGGTTTTCCCTGACTGTCAGGAAGTCAGGCTTGGGAGTCAGCTGTCTGACTCAAGTATGTATCTTGCTCAGGGCTTGTTGGGAGGCATAAAGCATCCCTAAAGTTATACACAGGTATATCTAAAAGAAGAAGAACTACACTTACTGAATGTAATGTTACTGGCATACGCGAATGTCCATTTTTAGTTCTACTTGCTTTCCTACAAATTACTAGGGGGGGTCAGACAGAGGAAGATGAAAATCAGGAACACAACAGATGCCATGAGACTGTTCATACTATGAAGACATGAAAATAAATGCTTTGGGAACTTACTTCATAGACATGCAGAAGACAGGAAGGTGTCAATATCAAATTACAAAGTCTAATTTCCTCATTTTTCAACAAGACAACTGACTTAATGGAGAACGAGAAAAGATTAGACAGGATAAATCTCAATTTTACTAGCATTCTTGATGATCCCACATCACTTTCTCATCATCAAACTCAAATGTAGTCATATGTCCTCTGCAAGCAGCTCTTGTAATGAATATGGTTGTCAGTGACTGCCTTGCCCTCGCTCTCCATACCAGTGGTAGCTGCCTCTTCTGTCCTGCTGGCAAAGCTGCCTGATTTGCTTCATTAAAAATTGGACCAATTTCTTAATTGGCTAACTGAGCTAATTTTGACCAAACAAACAAAAGGCTGTTGAGTTTAAGCAACTTTATCAGATCTTAGAAGGCAATAATCTCCTGCAGGAAGGTCGAGATATTTCGTCCTAGCTAAACAGTGATAAGGACTAAACAGCTATGCTTAGTGTTTCTTAGAAATACAGAGGGAAATCAGAGTCTGAAGAAGAGCAATAAAACATCTACAAGTTTTCAAAAATATCTATGGAAAGGTTGAAGCACTTTAATTTCTTCAGCTTCAAAAAGGGGAGACTGTGGGCATGTATGTCCTTGAGAATGCAAAGATTCATTATTCAACTGATGCTCAGTTCCTGCTTTTTGTACCAACTAGTGTAGGGCATTAAGAAATTATCTCAAGTAGCAACAAAGGAGATTTATCTTAGATATTAGGAAAAACCCCTATATACCTAAGAGGTTAATAGATTAAGCTCTTTATGCTGTGAAATATACTATACTGGAAGCTTTTAGGAACCGCTCAATAAGTATGTCAGGTATAGTTCTTTGAATTCTGCATCTCAATGACTTAATACCTTCTTTCGGTACATACGCACTAATAGAAGTAAGCTTTCTGGGTACACTAGGTCTCATACTCGGCCCATGTCTAGATTTAGAGCAGGAGTAAAGAAAGAACTACAGTGATGCTGTCTCCTTCATGGGCCATGAAATTCAGGGCTATAATTTAAAAGTATAGTTTCACATTACTGTTAAGCTGATCTAATAGAGAGGTGCTGCTGAAAGGACCACCCTTGTTTCTCACTTCCCCCTTCCCTCCTGTCCCATCCCTCCGTCCCTCACCTTTTTTTGCACCACCACTATTCCTCATCAGACATCAAAGCAGGATAGTCAGAGGAGTCTGAGTGGCAGAAAATGAAATACTGCAGTTCAGCAGAAGTGCTCAGATGAGCACTAGTGCCAGTTCAAAAAGAGGAATGCTCTCTTCAGCGGCAACTAACCCATGGATTGATTTACTTGTAATGGAAAACTGTGTTCCTAAGGTTTGGATGTATAATAATTGAAATCCAACTTACAACTGTAGCACCTCCTGCTCTGCGAAGAGTTATGCCCTTCTCTTCTTTTTCCCCATATCTTTCAGTCCAGTGGGACTTGTATAAGAGAACTGTCCTTTTTGGTGTCAAAGCATAGTGATGCTAGATTTAAACTATGGAGATGCTCCCATAGGATCAAACTATAATGCATATACCAAGGGTTAAGGACAGGTCCAGTTTCAACTTACAGTTTTCTTAGGAGGCCGTTTCTGATCCACTTCCCCAGCTGTGCCTTACTATAGCCCACATATAAAAGCAGTCAGGTGATGTTTGAAAGCAACACAGTCAGATATCAGAAGAGTAACAAAGCAAGATGAAATTATCTAGCTTCTATTCTCAGAAAAGCTGTTTATAAAGTAACTTCAGCATCTACAACAGTTTCCATAGTTGGCCTCACTGCAGAATTTTCCTCTGTCCCAGAAACTTTATTTTTTCTATATGCAGGCTTCTGTGGCCACAGCACAATGCCAAGAGATTCAAGAACTGTAAATCTTTCCTCTACCTTTCCCACTTTTCTTCAAAGTGCATAATCAATGATATGTTGGCCCAGTTTCTAGAATCATGTCAGGATTCATTCACACTAAAGCAGTCTGTCATTTCCGTAAGAGGAACAAAAAGATGCCTGCTATTACAGCTTCGTAGGTATACATTATTTATTTTGAGATATTTAAATTATTAATTAGGACAATTCCATTTTTGCAACGGAGTCTCTGCCCTTTAGATTAAACGGGCCACATTCAGTAAGACTTCAGCAGAATGCTGCATACACTCTAATACGCATACTGCCACCCAGTTCCTTTCTACAGGGCACTTGAGCATCACCTTTACATCCCCTCAGAGTGATAATATCATAACCAGTGACACAAATCAGGAGAAAAAAATCATTTTGCTTTTAAAATTGAGATTTGGTAGGCAAGGTAAGGAGTTACACTGTCACCATGGGGTGTCATTGACTCACTGCATAATAGCAACTAGCTATTACTTATATTTTACAACTTAGATATTACAGTAGCAGTATTTCAGTTTTAAAAATTTCCCTGAATTGAATCTATCTGTGGTTTAAGACTCCAGGAATCAATAACACGGCTGGGAAACTCTGACACAGCCCAGAAGAAAGTATCCGTGATGGATTAAAGCATTTCAGACCTCGGCAGTCAAAATGCTGGTTCAGTTATCGTGTGCCCTCATGTCTGATGGGAAACGGTATCAGCCCTCTGACAGCTGCTTGCTGTATCTGATGACTTAATGCCGAAGGCTGGTATTTCCCAGCTAGCTTACGAGAAAAGAGTTTTGGTTCTTAAAGCTCCTTTCCCTCATGCAACCCACAGGCTCCCCAACTCTATCACTCTGTTGCCGTCTGTCCTCACAGAGAAACTGGGTCACAGCCTGCCCGCCCTTCTTCTAACTGCGAGAGGCGATTGAAAAGAAGAGAAACGGCTAAAACATGTGGAGATCAATGCTACATATTACCTTGCCGAGGCTGCCGGGGCGCTAATAGGGCTGTGACGGAGCTCCGTGCCGCGCTGGGGCAGCGCACACACCTACTGCACGGAGCCCGGCCCCGCGCCCCCCGGCAGCTCCGGCCAGCGGGGAGCGCCCGCCCAGGGCCCGTCCTGCCTGAGGGGCTGCTCCCGCCCCGAACCCCCGACGGAGCCGCTGCCGGCTCCGAGCCGCCGCGGTGCCCCGGCCCGTCCCGCCTCAGTTCCGCCGGCGGGACTCCCCTGCCCGACAGCGCCGGGCTGGGCCGGGGGCCGAGCGGGACGGGGAGGAAAGGGGAGCGCTGAGGCCTCTCTGGGAGCCACTGCGGCCGCGTCCTACCTTCCCAGAGGCGGAGACCGCCGCAGCCGGGGCCGCGCATCGGGTTCCCGGCCAGGGAGACTCCCCTCGCCCCTAACCATGATGAGCGGCTTTCCCCTCCCCTCCGTCGCCCCGCCGCGCTCTGCCGGCTCCCCGCGCCCCTCCGCCCCGCGCCGCGCCGCCCGCCGGCGGCCGCAGGAGGCAGCGCCAGGCGCGGCCCCGCTCCGCCTCTGCTCCCGGTTTCCGGGAGGGGCCCGCGGAGCAGCGCCGCGGCCGGCGAGCAGGGCCGGACGGCGGCTCTGGCCCGTGTCCCCAGCCGGCTGCACCCTCCCGCGCCGCCGCCATGGTGCCCAGCCAGCTGCGCCTCTCCGCGGCCGTGAGTGGGGCTGGGGAGGGAGGGAAGGAAGGACGGACGGAGGGGGCCCGGTGGCGGTGGGCGGCGGATAGGCCTCGGCGGTAGGCCGCGGCCTCCACCGCGGCGGAGCGGCCAGGCCGGGCCTGTGCGGGGAAAGGGCCGAGCTGCCGGCAGCGCGCGGCGGGCAGTCGGCGGCCGCGGCCCGTGCCCCTGGCTGCTCCGGTGGCGGCGGGCCGGCTCTGGTGGGCCGGGGCCGCGCCGGTTTTCGGGGCGCGGCGGCGTTGTCGGGAGGCCTGTCGGACCCAGGCGGGCCGGTGTGCCGTGCGATTTTTCTCCGTGGAGCTCTACAAAGCTCCAGTCCTCACTGTCGTGGTCTGCTGCTCCCTACCTTCCGCTCCTGCTTCTTCCATAGCTGTAGAGCTTTAATAAAGGGACAGTATCTTGCGGGTGTCTTTTCTCTTTGTTAAGGGTGTTTGCTGTAGGGTATATGCAAATACTCCTTGTAAGTGGTTTGACAAGAAGAGTGGATTTGAAGCTAATTGTACTTACTGTCAGGTTTTTACCCCCAAGTGGGGGTTGCAAAGCCTCAAAGGCATCAAGGTGGGAAGAGCATTTTGCAGCGAAGCATGCTGCCCCTCCGCATGGCCCGTTATCCAGGCAGGACAGCTCCTCAAGCCCAGTTCTGGATTCCACGCTCCCTTCAGGCCCTCCCAGAGCAGCTGGTACCAAAACAAGCATTCCGGGCTGGTTAGGGCCGCATCCGGGCTGTGAGCAGACATGAGCACAGGCCCGTGCGCTGGGCAGATAAAAGGAAGGGTGGGAGTGACACTTGTGAGGGGAATAGCAAGAGTAGCGCTGAGATCAGGAGCCACCAGTAGGGATTTTTTGTGTAGGGTTGTTTTGCCTTCTTTTTTTTAAAAAAAACCTGAACTGTCTTTTTCTGTTCAGCTGCGTGCTGTGATCAGGAGGCAACATGAACTACAATGTAGCCATTTCACTGGGTTAAAGAGAGGGTTAAAGGGGGCGGATGCAAATGCCTCCTGTAAATGCAGTGCTGGGGAGTCCACAGTGTCCTATATTGACATCAACAGTTGACATCTCTATCTGCCAACAGTTGTGTATAGTATTCGTACATTTACTGGGTTTAAGTTGATTTTTTAGGAGCCCTAAATTAGTGGGCTTGGTTCTATCTCCAGTTGCTTTGCTGTCAATTAATCCAGGATGTTGGGACTACTTAAATGTCAGTGATTTAAATGTATCCCAAAGCATATTGGTACTTGTTTTAGTTTTGTGGTTTCAGTTTCTTCTGTTGTTTGGGGGGAAAAAAAAGTTCAAAGTTGGCGCAACTAACAAAGCATACTGCTGTACCATTGAAGTTATGTAGCTTTCAGGTCCATGTTTTGATAAAACGTTTGGTATTTACCTTAATAATTTACTAAAAGCATCCTGAATTCCTGATAAATTCCATCAAAGCAAAGATTAGGGTTTATCAAATAGTGAAAGTAGTTACTTTAAATGTTCTTTCCAATGTTGTGTATCCATGCCTACATATGCCTCTCTAAAAATCTACTAGCTTGGGCACAAAGTTTTGGTATTTGCTCCTTTTTTACTACAGTTAAATACATTTTCCTTACTTGGGATTGTTTTTTGGCTTTTTCTGTGGAGAAGAGAGAAATTAGTCTTGAAATGTCCTTCCAAAAAAAAAAAAAAAAAGATTAATTTATGGATGGGATTCTTTGATTGAGTTAATTTTTACGTTTTACCTAAAAGGTTATCTTGGTATCATCCTAAGGCATCAGGTTAGTAATTGTTCAGTCCTGGTCTCCCAGAGTGGTGTTTAGCACTGCTGGAGCTGCTGATGTCAAACCCAGCTGCGGTACAGTACCTGTCCGTCCTGCTGTTGGCTATGAAGGAGTGACCTAGAAGTGTCAGGACATCAGTTATGGATTGTACTCTTCTCTCTGAATTTATCTTTGAGTGATTGTAGCAATTCAGAGGAATGGCTGAAGCTGTGAAGAGCTTTCCTGTCAGAAGAGCAGCCTCTCAGGACCCAGTCCTTAGCCATGCCTGCCCTTGTATTCAGTCACAGCTTTACAAAAGGCAGTCATAAACTTTTGAGAGCCCTATGGTATGACTCTGTTGGAGCAGCTTATCTTGCATCTTTTGTTTTTGAGTGATTCCCAGAATCAGTTGGGAGCTGATTACTGAGTATATCTACTTTCCTGGGCCCCATCATCCAAGGGCAGCCACTTTGAGAAAATCTCCTTTTATTTGAGGTTTTATCTTCTTGCCTGTTCTTGCGCATCGTCTGTCTCATGTTGACTTTCATGCATATTGTGTTGGCTTGGACTTTCTTCCCTTTTGAATGTGAAGAAAGCTCTCAGTGTTTGTCTGGGAAGCATTACTTCTGCCATTTAAAACATTCCTGGATTACCATGGTATTCTTAAAATTTAGAGGCCAAGTATAAATGTATTTGCTGCATGCTCATAATGTATTCAGCCTTTTTTAAAGACCACATAAGCTTCACTAATGAAAGTAGTGAAAGACTTGCTAGTAGAACTGCCTCAGCTAGGAGACCTGCATCTGGACTGTGGATTATCATGGGCCTGTGCTGGGAGGACTTTGCATCATTGCTGCTCTTTTGGCAGTGTACGAGGCCCACTTACACCACACACTGCAGACATACGCTGCACTTCTTTTTGGTAGCTGATAATTTTTGTGTCTCCTGGGAAATAGAAAACATTAAGGTAAATCAGACAGTTCTGATTTGCTTTTGTTCTAATACATATATATATATATATGTGAGAGCTATGCCTTCTTCAGAAGAGTTCAAGGGTAGAAGGAACACTGCAGTGTTGAAGCAAGGAAAAAAGGTACAGTTTATTATTATTACTAAAAGTAATTTTAAAAAACCCCTTAAAAGTCAATCCTTTACCATCAGTGTGAGAAGATAGTGTTTTACATACTCTGCATGATACAGACCAGTTGTTGATGTCCAAAGGGGATACAGTTGACTCTCCAGCATGGCAGTTCTGGCAGCCATTTACATCAAGAGGAGGCACCTCACCAAAATCATCCTGAAGACGTGTCTTTTTTGCAGTTTGTTTTCCTCGTGTTTTTGTCTGAGGAGAAATATGATTGTAGCTAATGTAAGAATCAGCAACGCCGATACTTAGGAAGTTTGTGTCAAAACCTTTCCTCATGCAAACATACAATAGCCATCCCTCTTGGTTTTAGCTCTGTTGTGTACATGTTCCAGTTGTGTAAATGCTTTTTTGGTGTTGGCGCTGGTTTACACGGTTCCCAGCTCTGGCTGCTTTCTTCCTGTGCTACCCCTCCAGCTGCCTGGTGTAGCTGGCTGGGGGGCTCTGAATGAGCTGTCAGGAAGTGTATCTGGGTTAAAATAATCTTCCTTGGATAGGATCCTGTGTAACTTGTGTGCGTTGTTTGATCTGGTTCATGTGTAGCTTCACAACTGTGACTGAGCAATTGGAAGGAGGGTACCAGAGTAGGAGTGAGGGAGAAGAGGTGGGATCTATTTGAGCCGTTACTTCTGCTGAAAGAATTGGACACGTAACTGTGCCTTGAAAAGTGGAGGTGGTAGATCTGGACATCAGTCAGTGCTTAATTGTCTGATGGCATTAAGAAATGGGCTATTTTGGTTTTCTTATATGCATTAATTTGATGTTGTAGTCCCGAAGTATGTGGGAAAAAGATTTCATTTCACAGTAGGAATGCTGTGCTGATTAGACAGTACATTTTTGCAGGCATATCTTATTTTGTGTTTTAGTCCTAGCCTCAACCAGCTTTCCAGCTACCAGTGTAAGACCTAATGATCTAAAATGCTGTACCACAGCCTAAGAAACTTATGTTCTCATTGTTGTTTGTTTATGGTGTGGGCACATCTGTTGCTGTCCTTCAGCCCTCTGAAAGAGTAGCTCCTGGGGAAAATACTCACCTTTTTCTTATATAAGGGAGATTGTTTGAAAGTAAAGACCAAAAATGTTTATCATACTTTTGGATATCTACATCTATGTGAAGATTAAATATGGGGGCATCTGCATATAAATTATTTATAAAGTGATCTTTTGACAAACTGTCAATGTCTTTGCCCTGTGTTATTTGGAATATACTCTGCATTGTCTATTGAATTTGGTTTGATTTGGTTTGGACGTGAGAATTTGCAGTTGCTTGCTCTCCATCTTTTTCTTTTTTATAGAAAGATTCTCTTCGTCTTTTTCTTTTTTATATATATTTCTAAATTATGTAAATAAATATAATTTACTTACACATGATGGACAGTACTGATTTCTAGTTATGCCATGTCCATATTACATTAGCAGATATATTGACTGTGTTGTCTACTATTTTCAGGCACGTGGCCATGGAGACTATGATTCTGACTTTAGTGATGAGGAGAATGGAGAGAAGTCTGTGCAAAAGACTAAAAGGTAATGTAGTACAGAATCCACACTTTTCATTATGTGTTTTTTGCAAATGGCCTATTACTGTGTATAGAAGATCATGCTATGGTATGTAAAATCTGGTATTGATTTTTCAAAAAACATGTAAATCTCTCAGATTTCTGCATCTCCTCATGTCAGGCTTGCCAAAGCATGTCATCTCCCACGGGCAGCTGATTAAAATCCGTTCTGCCATGTCCATCTGGTGTCTATATGCCCCTCAGTTCTCGCAGCAGAGTGTTTCATTTTTCCAAGCGTTAGTATCAGCTGCTGGGGTTTGGCTGTGGTGTTCACTTCACAGTGATCTTTCAGGACATGTGGAACTGCTAAGAGAGCAAGGCAGAAAAGGCCAAGTGGCAGCAGGCTTTGTAGATATAAAACACCTGCTTGCAGGAAGTGAAGAACTGATGCTACTTGCTTATTTTTTAATTTGTGAAGAGACCTGGGGATTGGTGAATTGTGTTGTACTCAGTCCTTGAAATGTAACTACATGTCTCTTACCTCAGATCACCTTTGCCAATTCTGTCAGTGGCTCGTACGATTAGTGACTTTGAATTTTGTAGTCTGATCTCTTTATATTATGAAGATTTTAATTTATTTATGTATTTATTTTGCTTTGTCCTGCTTTGGCACTATAGTCCTGTGATGCTTTCTGCACAGTACTGAACATTTTGCCTACATTATGCATGTATTTTTCTTACCTTTTCCTGTTTCTCCCTTGCTCCGTTATTGGACTTTATTTAAGAAGGCTTTCTGGAAACTTTCCTAGGACTCTTGCATATTTTCCTTTGTAGTAAAATTGAAAGAATGGGTTTTGTAGTGTCTAACTGCTTTCTGGGGGGAAAAAAAAAATGTGTTTTAATCATTGGAATAGCAGCAGGTACTGTGCTGTTCCATTTATAAAATAAATATATCTGTTCTCCGTTAAAACAGTGACTGGTTTTGTTCAGTTTTAGTTTTTTTAGTTTCTTTAAAAGGCCATTACACATTATACTATTCCACTTTTTAGGTGGAATATTAACTAACCATCAGGAGCCTTTCAAAAATATCATCATTACACTTGTTGTGGCACACTACTGCTGATTCCCAGTAGGGCTCTTACGTGGGTTCACTGTATATGTATAAATCCTTTGCTTGCTCTACGATGATATTTGTTTTCACTTTCAGGAAAATGGTAGTCTTAAGTTTTCTCCATATTGCTGTTTTATAGAGTCTCCTTGTGGGAATTTTATGCCTACAGATCCTTTTGAGCTAATGATACCCTTAGTTTCTAGAGTCCTATATTCCATACCTTGAAATATAAATTCCCTGGTTTGCTTACTACAGGTTTCTGACTTCCATTCTTTCTGCCAGCACATAATCATGGAAAAATCTTTTTTTTACTTCTATTGAGGAATGAAACTAACTAAATATACCTTTTACTAGCTAAAATGCATCGCTTTTTATTTAACTTTCAATTACTTTGTTGAATTTTGAAAGTATTTTTAGCTGGCCACTGACAAGTACGGTTCATAACACAAGTACTTAAGTTTTAAATTAGTGATTCTTGTGATTATACTATGAGAAGCAGAGCTGTTTAATGAGGTGTTGAGACATTGGCATGAAAGGATGGGATAGGGTTACTAGCAGTCAGTCTTATTCAGTGAACGTACTGTCCTTCCTGTTCCTGCTTGGCTGTGTAGCTGAGATTTATAGAGGGCTTTAAATGTGGACTGAAATGGAGGAATCTTTAGGGTTTTTCATTGTGGTTCTATACTGATAATATTGGTAAAAATGAGTAGTACAAATTGCTGTTTTAAGCAGTTTTCTTTAAATGCTAACTGTAAGCAAAAGCCTTTCAGATTTAGGACTGCAAATGAAGTAAAATCTAAGCTGATGTTGGTTCTGAAATTTGATTTTATTCACATAGAAACTGGCAATATAACAGTGTTTGTTACTCAAGTTAGTGGCAGAGTTTGGCTTATGGAAATTTTATTGCTTATGCAAAGTTCTTGACTAACTTTTCTTCCTTTTTGCCCCCCTACATTTAGTGTAAAAGAAGATGGCCTTCTGATAAAGCCGTTCCAAAAAGCTAAACAAGGCAGTGTGGTTCACAGACAATTTGCAGCTGAAGAATGGGATAGGTATCTTTTATCTATTGCTTTTGTGAGGCATTTTCCCCCTTAATGTGAAGATATCTCTCACTCAAACGCATTTATTATTAACAGGGAAGAAGCAAGAAAAAGAAGATTTCATTTGATAGCGATGGATGCCGTATCCTTCTATTGCATTTTTCTTCAGCTTTGAAGGTGGGGCACAGGTTATTCATTATGGTGAAATACTGGGATTTCTCAGTTACCGCAGCAGTTGACAATGCAGCACCAGATACTGAGTCATTCTTCAAATTAGCTTCTTTTTGTTGCTAAGATGTCTCTAAGAATGCCTCTCAGTAGAGGCATTTCCAGATTCTTCCTATATGCTTATTTGTCCTGTTTGGGACAAAATTATTATGCAGTGAATTTTATTTAGACTGGCACAAAGACACTTTGCTCTTTCAGTTATATAAATACAGAACATAATTTTATATAAGACTGCTATTATGGGTGGACAAATAAATTTCTACTGGAAATTTAAGAATGCATTAGTTAATTTAAAAGTCTATTCAAAACAGCCTTAACTCCAGGAATATCTTCTACAGATGCTCTAATGTAAGCCTGTTTAATATCATGTGCAGTTTTTGTTTATGATTTTTTGAAATCTCTTAATCATATTTCATGCATAATTTGTAGTTGCTTTTATAACTACTACTTTATTTAGAATACAGTCTTTCTCCTTTTATTTAGTTTTGACTTGGGGCAGTCATTACATGTTTTGACTGAATGTATCTGAAATACCATCAGTTCCTTGTTTGTTTAAATAGCTGTTCTTCAGCAGTAACAGTTAATAAATAGGAAAGTAAAGACTAATTTAATCTGGAAGCTCCAGTAAACAGAAAGTAACTTCTCGTAACCTGCTTAGAATTTGGTCAGACACTCCATAAGCCATCGTATGCTTGTAAAGGGGACATACCTTAATCGGTCCCACTGACACTCGTTAGCCACAGAAAAGCCCCTATATTCTGGAATGACTGCAAAATTCGTTGTGTAGAGACTTTAATGACTTTCTGATAATTTGAGTGTTTTCTATTTGAAACCTTTACTGCTTTGCAATTTTTATGCCCAGTAACTCGAATGGCAGCACAAGATAGTATGTTGTGTTAAACATATTTAATTGTGCTAGTTGAACCTTCTGTGTTTGCTTCTCTGTTTCTTCTGTTGTGGTGGAAAAAGGAAAAAAAAAAGACACATACTGAAGTTAAATTAACTTTTGGGGGGCCTTTGGAAAATAAAATATTTTCTCAATAAAATTATAATGAATGTTAGAATAGTAGGTTGATACAAATTATTCGTATTGATGCAGTCATTGCCAGGATATGTACCAGGAGATAATATATTTCCTAATTTGCTGCTCCAGGAACACCATACAGGTTAATTGGAAATATTTTTAAGTAGCCATATATGATGTTTTTACTTGTGGAGACACATTTTCTGAATAGGTAATTAGGTATTTTTTCTCAAATTATGGTACAAAATGTGTTTTAAATCATGTCTCTGAGGCCAAAGTGTTCTAAAAAAGGCATTACATATTTTCCTGTGATTTTCATCTCCAAACTGAAGCAGATAACTTTTATTTCTATGTTGATGGTAAAATGTAATAAATTGTTTAGTAGCCAGACTGTAATACAAAAAACCAAACCTGTTTCAAACCATAACGGCAGTACTAAGAAGCTGTTGTCTAAATTACAGCTGAAAAATGGACCCAGTTTCTATGTATATACATACAGAGCATATTTGATAAAGGAAGACAAGTTTATAAAGGCCTGGCAGCGGAATGAGGTTTTAAAGATGAAATTGCCTTGAAAGAGAAAGTAGGTTTTATGTGAGGCTATTGAGTAAAAATTGCTAATTGATTCCTTTCTTTCTGGAAATTACTGAACTGTTTTTGAGAAAAAAACCTTCTTTCTGTTAAGTATATAAAACCTTTTAATTTTGTTGTTTGTTTGTTTTAAGCTATGGTAAAATAAAAGTTCTGAAACAGTCCTTAATCGCTTTATTCAGTATGAAAGACATAAAAAGTTTGTGAATGACTACATTTTATACTATGGTGGCAAAATAGAGGATTTCCGACGTTCTGGGTAAGAACCATTAACAGTCTTTCCCCTCATGCCCACAAAGCTCCCCTGTTATATAAAGTCATTAAATATATTTTATAGCTTTGAGGGGAGAGGAGGATGTGGCTATGTACCAAATTACTAATTCTTTTGGTCACAAATAGTGACTACAGTCATTGTAAATATCCAGAACACAGAATTGCCTTGTTTAATTTTGTTTTCAGATTTTAATGTAACAATTTAGCATGAGCTGAATTATTTTTGTTTTGTTATGTAAAAGGAAAGATGACAGGTGAGCATTAATTGAGGGTACATTGAGAAATATCTGGCAGTACCTTCAAAATAACAATCTGGAATACTTTTGAAATGTGCAGAATTGCTATCCATTGTCCAGAATAATGATAGCCTTCTTTAGAGCTATCTATAACTGCCCTCTAACATTACTGTCTTCAATAAGAAGTATAAAAGGTATTTTCAGACAGGATCAAGTTATCCACAGTTTCAGTGGCCATTTTCCACTGTCAACTTTTCATTTGGGAAAAGGTATTCCAGGGAATAAATTTTTTGGTAGTTTTATTCCATAGCAATATATTCCTCTATGCAGTGAGGTGGAGATCACAACTGTGAAATACTTAATGTTTACCAAATTAATATTTGACTGACTTTTCATTTTAATGTTACATTGTACTAAAAACAATGTGTCCTTTTTTAGAGCAAATGACAAGACGGATCTTGATGTTATTAGAGAAAACCATAGATTCCTGTGGGACGAAGATGATGAAGCAGACATGAATTGGTACCTGGAACTATTCTAGACCACGTTATTTTTAGATCACTTGTACTAAGTTTGTGGTGTCCCCTACTAATTAAGAATTACTGTGCATAATTAGTGATCATTCTTTGATCCTTAATGCATTTAAAAATGAAAGACCTTTAGGAAGTCTTTCATGTTGTAATATTGCTCAGTAGCAAAATGAATTGATGACAGAAGGAACCAAGAGATATTTGTGCATTCTCTGAGATCCAAATGACTGGTCTCTAAACTCTGAAGGAGGCCTAGTTTGAAAAAATATAGTTTAATTTGTGCTGTAGATATGTTTTAGATGTGTTTTTCCAGTTTTGTGGAAATTACCCCTTAGCTCAATAAGCGTATTTGTTACATTTCTAGCTCTGCAAATAGCATTCCTCAGATGAAACATGTCTTTATCTTGTTAATGCTATTACAATGTAACATGAATTGTATCATGTTCTATATTTAATAAAAAATAATACCTTTTGCTATAGGGAGAAGAGGCTTGCAAAGAAGTATTACGATAAATTGTACAAAGAATACTGTATAGCAGATCTCAGCAGATACAAAGAGAATAAGGTATGTTTCATTGTTGTAAATCATCTTGGTTTTAAAGTATTTCCTTTTTTAAAAATTGCCTTGTGATTGTGGATATGTTGTGAAACCAGAATGTTAGTACCCCTTCCCTAGAAAAAGAGTTGTGAGAACTTGTCAAGTTATTTAATAAGCAACAGCAGTTTGAATCCAAGCATTGTCACTGCCCCAAAAAAGTGCTTCTGTGGGAACAGGAGCATTTCTGTCACAGTGGTGTTCTATGAAGAGGTACATTGTGTGTAAAAAAGGCAGAAAATACAGAGAGGTTAAGGAGAGAAGGCTAGAGAGGTTTGCCTGGAGAGAAGCACTAGATGAAGCTTAAAAAAAACCCTGGGAATGTTAGTGTTTTTTTAAAAAAAAAGGTCTACAAAGAGAAAGTTTTGTACTTGAATACTGGCAGAAACAATTTTGAAAAGTGTTCTAAAGCAGTGTCTTTCGTTGGTTGTTCTTTTCTGTTTATGGAAACAGGATTTGCATATTCCTTATAAATAAATAGAATTTCTTAAGAGAAACAGCCTGATTCCAGCACCACTTTTTCTTTTTAACTGGAACAGCCTGTCATTTCTAAGTTTTTGACTGACTAACCTCTTAGTCAAAAAGAATACACAAAGTTTCTATTGTGATTTTGCAGAGAGTGTTGCTGAACTCAGATGCGTCTTAGCATTGTTAGCACATAGTAACAACCCAGCCCTGCAAATACTGTCTATATAAAGTTTTTTGAGACTGTTTGTAGTGGTGAAAATTACATTCAGTAGTAAATATTTGCAGGGACTGAGCTTAAACTGATACTGGGGAGAAAAGTTGACAGCCTTCTCAAGAAATTTGGAAAAATGAAAAAATTGAATGAAAATTAACAAGAAGTAAAATGCTGAAAATGTCTTCTGTCCTTTTTTTTGAGTAAATTTGATTTTGTTTTCCTGTAGCTGTTTCATATCCTTCAACCTCCACCCCACACCCCCCAACTGATTTTTTCCCTTGAGCATGCTTACAGATTTTGTTTCTTTTGCTGCTCTGCCAAGTTTCCATATGTTTGCTATCTTTTGTGGGAAACTGTTCTGCCCCAGTTTCCTTCTTTTTTGTGTGTGTTGTGTGAACAGTGTTTCCTTGTCAGACTTCAAATGTGGCTGTCCTAACTTTGAGGTCACTCTGAATTCCTATTGATGCTCATAAGTCATTCTATATGTTTGGGATCACCACTCAGCATAACTGCTCTATCATGTGATTTGTTCTCTTAAGTTATTCTTTCTGTTTTCAAATATGTTCTGATCATGTGAGAGTCCTTTCTTAGAAATTCTTAGAAAAACAGAAGAAATGAGATTTTTCTCAATTACTGATTTATCCATGCCCATCTTTGGTACAGAAGGATGTCGAAGCAGGGTTTTTTCTTGGAAGTCAGAAACGGGCTGCTGATCCCATTCACACCAATGGAATACAGTCTGTGCTTTCAGATTTTTCCTGCCTTGATTCTTTTTCTGCATTTCCAGAAATTGGAAGTGGGATATCTTTAGCCCCTTGTGCCTTCTGTTTTGCAGTGCTGGTGCTATGAGAGGTGCAGCATGGACTACAAGCTTCTCAGCTGGCCAGTTTTTTTTATGATAGTTGTTGACACTTTATATGGTGATGCTTCGTCTCAATGTAAGACAAAACTTTTACAGTGAGAATATGCATTCACTGGGACAACCTCCCCATAACATGGTAGAGTCCCCATCACTGGAGGTTTTCAAGATGTGATTGCACAGGGTGCTAGATAATCTAATCTAGACTCCCTTTCCCACAAAAGGTTGGACCAGATGATCTTTTTAGGTCCTTTCCAGCCTGGACTGTTCTATTATTCTATGATTCTGTATCCTGCTAGGTGGATATCCTGTCAAAGTAAAGTTGGAGATCAGTTTTCTGTGATGTTTATATATATATATCTCATAGATTGAGACGTGTAGGTACGTAGTCAGGTGTCTTTTCACAACTGTAATTACTTTGCTACTTGCCAAAATCTTCTAGCCAGCTGATTCTTCTAAAGACCTCTGCATAGAGATTGTTGCTCAGATCTCATTTAGAACTTTTCTTCTGAGAAAAAGCAGTTTTCCTAAGTACTGGATAATGATAAGGGCCAGTTTCATGGGAGTTGCTCCCTTGAGGTCTGAAAAATAAGCAGAACACCTTGTCAAAGACTGAAGCTTGAAAGAAAACAGTAAGAAGCCCTGAGGCCACAGCTGCGCTTCAGTTGCTGTTTCAGACTGTTTTACTCACATACGTGCATGCGTATACACATACATATGCGGAGATGGTTGGGACTCTCCATGTCCCATAGCAGACACCCCTGTGCACTCATCCTCAGATACACAGGTGCTGTCACACCCAGAGCTGGCCAGTGGAGACCCACTCACCCTCCTTGCTCCCAGGCCACTTCACCTAGCTGATGGCTAGTCTGGCTTGGTCATCAGTGGTTCTCACACACCTGTACTCATCTCAGTTGCTGACACTACAGCTAAATTGTACCCTGTAACCCACGGTTCCACTTTCCTTTGTGTAGTTAGGACAAAAAATCTTTTCCCTCTTTCTTAATGAGAAATGCCAAGGTGACCCTCTTGGTGTGAGGTTACTTACAGACACTGGAAGAGTGTGCTCTGACAGCTCTTGCTTGTGATGGGTCTGTTACTCCTTACATTTTCCCTAGATCGGAATTTTTTAGGTCAAGGTTGTCTTTGAACCTTCAGTGCATCTTGTCTGCAAGTTTTGAGGCTGATAAACGGCCGTCTGTATTGTCAGGTAGTTTACTTCTATTGTCAGTTTGCAGTGCAATAAGGGAGAGTGCTCTGCATGTAAGTTTTGATATGCGGTGGACTATAAATGTTATCTTTGTTGTCTTATTTTCCTAGAAAGGTTCTTATCTGCTGGCTCTGTGCTTTGCTTTGTAGCTTAACAGATTGAAAATGTCTCCTATTTGCTAAGAAATGAAATCTGTCATGACACCTGGTCGTTAAACAGAATAAATTTTATTATTTTGTTTTTATTTCCAGATCATTTTCAGATTTCTAGGCCAACTTGTCTTCCACTTGGTAATATTAATAAATTTGCCTTTGTCATTGTTTTTCAGCATGGAGGCTTTTCTGTGAAAATAAAAATATTTAAAATACCTATGGTATTTTTCCACAGCGTTGTCTAAATTCATACATTTATGCTTTTCTGAAAGAGGTGACTGTGGACATGTTAGTTGTTGCTGCAGTCACTGCAAGCTACACAAGCAGTCCATATTTTATTTGGGAATTTTATTGTTTATGGATATTAAATGGTCTTTCAGATTTTTAAAACTATCATTTCTTATTAACTTAGCCATTTGATACTCTTGTAAGCATTTGTTTTGGAGTTGTTCTACTTGTTCGTGGTCTGGCTTGTAGAAATAGCTCATTTAGGATCTTGTTTGAACTCATTTAACAAAGAAGATGAGTCTCAATAAATGCTGTCTGCTGACAGTGCTTTTGCATTCTTTAATATTGCAGGCTGACTATTCAAGAACCTACCCTAATTTTTAGTTTTCCTATATAGTTTAATTTGTTCTTGATATTTTAGCTTAGTTAGAGGAATTGAGTTGTATTTACTTTTTATTTTATTGTTTCTTCTTAACCTTGGTCACTCTGTCATTTTCCATTTGTTGGTGGAAGAATCATTGGCAAAAATGGACATGGATAAGGACAACTCTTGACCTAGGTGTACCACAGGTGGTTCTGGCTCCCTCCTTTCTTCTATTTTCCTTATTTTTCTTGATACCATTACAGAAATACTCTCTAAGGATATAATCTGATTTATATCATACTTGTCAAGTTCAGACTGTGAGGCAAAATATGTATAAAAGTCTACTTCAGTAGCAAAAGTGAGCATGGGTAACTTGGTAATAGGTGAAGTAGCAGATGGACTGTGAAAAAGCAAACATGCAGATAAGGTCAAATTGGTTTTTACTCTTTATTGCCAGGAGCACACACATGAAAATTGATGCCAAAATACTGTTGATGTTTAATCATAAACTTGCATCACAAGCTTTTCAGAATTAGAATACCCTGTAGAACAGCAGATATCCTTTAAAAGAGCAAAAACAATTACCATCACTCTTTGGATCAACCATCATGAGTTCAACATTTACAGATGTATTTTACATTCTGTTTTCAGTGAACTGTTCAGCACAGTTCTTGGTTTTTACAATTGATTAATATTTGTTTGAGTAGTATAATGTACTTCAGACCACACCGCAGATTTGTAGAGTAGACCAAACCTGATCCAGCTTTAGCAAACTGTCATCATGTACAGTATGAGAGCAGAACCTGATCTCCTGGGATGTTTTTACCAGTGAAACCAGTAGGTGTGAAAACCTTGTTTGTGTTATAATAGTAATTCAGAAATTACTGGACTAATTTAAAGAGGCAAATATTTTTTTTGTGTACAGATTTTTAGTTTTCATAGACATCTTCTATGTAATATACTGACCTGGGGAAAATTAGTGCTGACAAAATATTTGGCTACATTTTCTTAAAAGCCAAAACTTTTGTTTCCCTGTTTTGTCTGATGTTCTTTGAACCACATACCACTTCATGCATGAGAACTCCATGCTGTTGCCCTTCAGATAAAGGATTATTATGGTTTATTTTAAAAATCAACATTAAAGAAAACACAGAGCACTGTACTTCTGTACAGTGTTTCAAATTAGGTTAAAAAACATTAAAAATCAATCCACTACATTAGAGAATTTATGCCACTGTATCTACGAAATGCACATTTGTGTGGGTTCAACAAGAGAAGCTTCATATTCCAAAAGAAGCTTTGGAATTCAAATGCTACAGATGGGCTTTGCAACCATTTTGGTACCTCTTTTATTTTGTAACCTTTCTTCCGCTTCTTCCATCCCCATCTTTTAACATGAAGTTCGGAGTCTTCCGTGCTTTTCTTATAGAGTGTCAATTTTATCTTGTTGTCATCCTGTGTTCATGAATTTGAAATGAAAAAACAAGATGGCCATTTTTTCAGAAGTTGTGTTCCTTGGAGTTCTATCCCCTTTGTGCTTGTTAATGGAAATAAAATTGTTTTCCCAGGCTATTCTCACTCCCTTCCATCTTCAGTCTTTTCACTAGGCTACTTGCCATTTTGAGAGGATGAAGCAGATTCTACTGGAAAGCAAAAATAGTAGATGGGTTGGCTGATCTAAAGTTTCTGGGCAACATAAAGAAAAGCACAACGTAGTTGTTGGGGTTTTGTTGTTTGGGGTTTTGGGGTTTTTTGTCTTTAGGATGTAAGAGGTGATCCATCGATACATGCTAATATGACTTTTTAGTATTCTAGCGGTTTTCCCGGTTTTTAGTCTGGACAAAATTGCAATGAAGTGTCTATTAAATTGAGTCTATCCTAATTTCCTATTTGTTCTTCTGCCTGCTATGAAGCCTTTTAGGAAGCTGTTGTTCAGTACTGAACAGCATCTACTGGAATTGGAATTGCATGTATAAATTGGAATCGTTTTGGTAAGCAGAGGCAGAGAGATATTTTTAATTAACAGAGAAAGAAGTTAAATTTTACTAACCAGAATTGAATGGATGAACTACATGCAGGGCATCAGTCAACTGAAATTAGTCTTTACATTACTGAATATGTTGTCTATTCACAGTTTAATTTTGGTTCTTATCTGAACAGTTTGGATTTAGATGGCGACATGAGAAAGAAGTGATTTCAGGAAAAGGTAATGCTGTCTTTCATTCTGTATTATGTCTCTTGTTGATGCTTTTCTTGCTGCTTTTTGCGATAATTTTGTTAAATGGTATCTGACAATACCAGTAGGTTGATAATAATGGACAATAAACAGTAACTTTATCAGATAATAATGGACTATAAATTGACCTGACTTCTAACTGTGCTGTTTCATGCCACATAGCTCTAGACTGCACACTGATCTGCGTATATTAAAATTAAGAGAATATGTGGTTTCTTTTCAAAAGGTCAGGTTTGTAATGAACACCAGCATAATGCATTTGATAATGTAGAATTTCATGGTTATGTTTTTTAGTTGCTTTACTCCAGTAGTATTTGATACCTTTAACTGAAGTCTCTCAATGCTTTTTCTAAGGAGATAATTTTCTTAACAGGTTCTCCAGTGCTGTTTTGCAAAAGTTAAAGTTCCATGTGTGATGTTTGGTTTAGGCTAAATTGATTTTGAAAGCTTCAGTGGGAATGGTTGTCATGTCTCCCAAATCCTATTTCTAAACAAGTAGCTGATTCTGGCTGCATCTGTGTGTGAGTTCTTACTGATGTGTTATTTGGACTTTGCACAGTGGTCCCCATTCTATGGCCTAGGTGTATGGACTTTTTCAAGTAGCTGAACAGGCAAGAAAATTATGTGACTGTACTGCTGATCCAGTGGGTAGATCTTCATACACATGTACCATTTCCAGAAGTCATGCATGCGCACCCAAAAAAATGGCATGGAGTGATACTGTTGATCAGAACAGTTCTGTAAACAGCTCTGTTTATTATAATATATTACAGGAAGTTAGAAATACACTTGGTTTTTTTTTTAATTATCTTTCACAGGAGGAAGTGTGAACAGTAATGCTTGGGGGGGTTTAAGCTATAAAAGATTAAAGCTCCTGAAGGCAGTTGTAGTCATATGTTGCATTCAACACTGTAGATTATATTAACAGATAGCTGTATTTGATATAGTTATATGCTTTATTTAATGCTTTTAAAAGATAATTAAAAGTAAATGAGAAATGAGTTATTTATGAAGAGTTAGTCTTCACATGGAAAAAAGAATTTAAAGCTCCATTGTACATTTTTAATATCTGGTATTCTGTATTTAAAAATGTGGGAGAAAATGCACAATTACAAGTTTCAAGCTTTTTAATTAAATCCTAATGGAAAGGGTACAATTGTAGAAGCATAGAATCGTTTAGGCTGGAAAACGCCTTTGAGATTATCACGTCCAACTGTTCACCCAGGACTGCCAAGTCCATCACTTAACCATGTCCCTAACCATCGTGTTTTTTTAAACACCTCCAAGGGTGGTGATTCCACCACCTCCCTGGGCAGCCTGTTCTTCACCACCCTTCCAGTGAAGAAATTTTGCCTCCTGTCCAATCCAAACCTCCCCTGGTGCAGCTTGAGGCCGTTCCCTCTTGTCCTGTCGCTTGTTCCCTGGGGGCAGGGCCCGACCCCCCCTGCCTACAGCCCCTGCCAGGCAGCTGCAGGGAGCGATAAGCCCCCCCGAGCCGCCCCCTCCCCAGGCTGAACAGCCCCAGCCCCCTCCGCCGCTGCTCGTGCGACTCGTGCCCCGGCCCCCGCCCCAGCCCCCTGCCCGGCTCTGGGCGCCGCAGCCCCTCGGCGGCCCTCGGGAAGAAGCAGCATCTGCCACCGCTAAGGGGCGCAAGAACCCAACCGTATCTCGTGGATTAGGCGCTTTTTCCAAGCCCGGTTTCAAAGCATCATTTTTTAAAAAGGTGTGAATCTTTAGTGCCTTTCTTTTCCATTTTTTCAGTAAAAATCAGTAATATAATATCTTTAATTAAATTTAACGAAGCATTACTACCTCCCTGTCCGATAATTCGCGTTAAAAAAGGGAGAGCACATGCTTATTTTAGCTATGACAGTGACAGTGGCGGTGGGAGCCGCTGCTGGCGGAGTGTGCTGTGGCGAGGGATGTGTGAGGGAGGGAGCGCAGGAATGGGGAGCTCACACTTGGCTGCTTTGTTCTTGACGTCTGTCTTTGTAAGGTCGAGAGGAAGGCACAGGATGAGTGAAAGGACGGGTATCACTTGTATTACAAATCGTAAATGCCAGATTATTTCATTTTCTTCTTTTCCTTCTCACTCCAGTCCTTTGATGTGGGTGTACTGAAAGTAGGCCATATTGGAGATTGCTGTTGTATCTCCTTAATTTTAAAATGTAACCTTAATGGTGGTTAATGGTATCGATACATTCCCAGTTACAATATATGGTTCTACATAATAGGCATTTTCTTAATTAAAATCTTAGGTTAGAAACTGTATTTTATAAATCAGTGAATAGTAGGTACATGATTTAGTTGGTCTGAAAATAAATCCTTAAAATAAAAAGCTTTTAAGCTATTTAAAAGATATATTTGACATGCCTTACCAAGTATTTTTACTCTACTTTCAAAGCATGAATAGTAAGGTATGGCATAAATTCTAAAATAGAAGGAGTTTTAGACAAAAGGAGATAGTTAAAGTTTTCTGTAGTTCATTGGGTAGATGTGAAATACAACTTCTTCAGCAATATGCAGAAGGAGCAAAGTTGAACATGTGGATATATTTGCTGTTTTCTACTTACTTGTATTTGTAGATTAAGTACTGAAATACTCAAACCAGGCATATTATTTGGCAAAATAGGGTTTAATACCTGAAAATTTATTTACTGTCAGGTTTTTTTTCACTATTTCATTGAACTGTTTTATTTTTAGCTTAGTAGTGTCTTTCTTAGCCTATTTTATATATGTATAAATACACATATGATATGCTCTACTTTATTTAAACAAATGTTCTTTCCAACCTGTTTCCATTTATTTTTTCTCAGTTATTCCCTCCATGGAAAATAGGCTGTGTGTCAATACCTGGATAGTGCACTATGTATCCATGTACTGATCTGGTACATCTGAGTTCTGATCAAAATACAATAAGATCAGTCTTTTGGCTCTCTAGATTTCTGTAATATATTTAATTTTCAGTACTTCATTTAGCTTGTAGGACTTACATTTGCCACCTATTCAGCTCTTCTGCAAGAAGCAGAAGGTGCTAATAGTTTTTGAAAGCACACATTAAACAGCTAGATTATGCGAGTTATAATTCTGAACATGAAGGCAATAACCCTGCAGCTCGTAGCAAGGTCACAAAACTTCAGATGGAAATGGAATTTTTGGCATACATTTTTCTTGCTGATTAAATTAGGTAACTGTCCATTCAGCATGCTGGTTTCTGTATCTTCGTTTCTTGGACATTTAACTGTGGGAAAAGTCAGTTTTCAAGTACTGAATAATCTGGCCCATAATTCCCTTTGACTTGACAAAAATATTTTTTTTAATGCTTTTATGACATTCAGATGCACTGGAGTGGTAAATACTACTGAAAAAGCCTTCAAAAAGGGTGGAATTCTGTGTTTAATCAAGTTTGAATATGTGTTGTAGGGATTGCAGTGTGAAAGGAGGGTAAGAGAAGCCTGGTTTTTTATACACATGTATGGCATGGAGCAGGGATCTACAAAAAAAAACCAACCCTACCATGATTTTAAAGATTTAGGTCACCATGAATGCAAATAAATGTTCAAGGGCATGGAATGTTGGTGGTTTACATAGTCAGTTTCTGGTTTACCTAAGAATTCATTGCTTGTCTTACAATCTGAAGATGCTGTTCCAACTACATTCTTGTGAACATATCCAGTTCCACATGCAAAACGTAGAATATCCAAAATGGATTTTACCTACTGAGAGGAGCAGCTAATCATAAATAAAACTCATGGATCTCTCTTTTCTCTCTGCCTGCTTTGATTTGGGATTTTTTTCAGAAGACATAAAGTAAACAGAGTCTGGTTAAGTTCCAAAGTTTTATATTATATAAATTTTTCCTTATAGATTTTTACTTCGTAATAGATGCAAAATATTCCTGATGACATGGGGTACTGACAGCCATATCTTACATAGGGTTAAACATATTTAATGTATATTAATTTGAAACCTTTTTTTTTTAATGGGAGCCCTGGTGGTTTTTTGTTAAAGTGTTAACATTGCAAGTGGTTTTACATTGCAGAATTGAGTATCTGAGGATACTGCCAATCCATTAGTTAGCAGCTTAAGCAGAATGTTCTGAGGTTAATCGTTCACCAACAGTCCTGCTTGTGAGCCTATTAATACGTATCCTTACAGTCAGCTCTGCATACAGATCACTCTTTTGCAGAGGGAATATATGTATCTTAATGCAATATGGGGAACCCAGTGGTGTAACCAGCACTGATTATGTGCAAATAGTTTTAAATTTAGTGTTGTATTTAACTTAATAACCCCAAGGAAGTTTTAAAGCTGATGCATATTTCTCATAGAATTGGTTTTACTTTTCTTTAAAGTGTTTATGGAACGATTAGAATACAAATTGCATGTCTAGTATATCAGATAAACTAGTAAGGTTGTAAGAAGATAAGCATCTTAATTTTGTATGTACATGATACTTTGAATAGTTTGATGTCTTGAAAGATGCATGTCTGAGTCACACCACCTGATCCATCATCCTCTGCTAAGGAAGTATAGGATGTATCCTAGTGACATTCACTTTTTCAGAGTTCAGTATTAGGCTTATTATTTCCTAACATATGCCTTTGATATATACATTGAAAAACACGGTTCAAGTTATGTTCTTTCTTTGCAAATAAGCAGCATTAGACAAGTATGATTGATTCAAGTAATGGAGGTGCTACTTTTAGGTTTTGCTTTTTTCTTGAGAAAGAAACAGAAAACAAGAAGCAAAATCTGAGCAAGACTGGAAATAAAGACACCAGATACATGCATGTTAATCACTGAGCCATGGTTTGCTGTTTCTGACTTCTTTAAAGGTCAGTTTTCCTGTGGAAATAAGCACTGTGATGAGAAAGAAGGCCTGAAGAGCTGGGAGGTGAATTTTGGTTACGTTGAACATGGTGAAAAGAGGAATGCACTTGTGAAATTGAGTAAGTCCTCCCTTGAAGGATATGTACGCCTAGAAGAAGACCAATATCTTGTGCTTTAAAAGCTATAGAGTGAGGCCCAATGATAATATTAGTTTATGCAAACTGGGAAATACTGAATAGGAGATAATTTAGCAAAATGGTCTTGATTTAGAGAATGGCTGTTATATATGACAAAGTTGTTACAGGTTGAGCACTTCATGCTGTATAATTGATGGTGTCGTAAATTACAATAACTTTATAAGCTGTTTTGTATACAGGCATGTCCAGTGTTAACGAACAACACTGCATTGCAAAGAGGGTTTCATCATTGTCATTGCTTAATCAGTTACGTGGCTTAGGAGTCCTTAGGGCTTTGGACCAGACAACTTCTTGCGCACCTAATTTTATTTTTAATGCGTACATTTTCTTCCAAAAATTAATTCTAACTTTCATTAAATCGCTTTCTTTTCCATTCTTGCCTCTTGAGTGGGATTTTCTTATTCAATATTATGTACACTTTAATATGTTTATCAGATATTTAAATTTACCAGAGATTACACAGTTACTTTGTATAAAACAAGCTAATCATGTTTTTTTTCTTTTGTGCACAAGACACTCTGTGTACAGCAGTTGGTCTCTGGCAAAGCTCTAAGAGTCTTACAAGTCTTCAGTATAATTGTAGAACAATTTGATTTGTGCTGTGACTTGATCTGTAGAACAAAAAGATCCATAAAACAGGATATCTGTATGTGCTAAACACTGATACTCTTTTATAAAGAGTTGCCAGTGCTAAACCTGTGATCTTTCTCCAGGTTTAGTAAAATCTGGGTTTGTACTGAAGCCTTTTTTTTTCTTCACCTGGGCTGCATTTACCTTGTAACTTTTGTTTTGAAGGAAAAGCTACTGAAATTGGAAGGTAGTGTGCTATCTAGTTTTATATACATATTAATGTGTTTTGTTAATTATGCTTATCAAATACATGACGGTAATCTTCTCATTCTGTCTTTTTCAGGACTATGTCCAGAATGTTCCCACAAACTAAACTTTCATCACCGGTAATGAAATATTTCAAAAGTATGGGGGCTGAATTATTGATAGATTACAGTTATGACAAACAGCAAATATGGGGAAGATTCAGCTAGATTATATGGAACTTCATTTACACTGAAATAGATACTGTTCTGGAGTTCTTAGAAAGCCACTGGCTTGACACCATTGAGAGTTAGATACTGTTGCGGTAATGAAGGTACAAAACCCCTCAGACTGGAAAAATCTCATTCCTACCCCCACAGAAGTCTCCTTTGCTTAATTTCAGCTCAGTGTTTATTTTTCCTTTCTGAAAGTTTATGCAAAACACTCTCTTTTTTATTGGCCCTCTTGCTGTGTTTAAGGGCCAGGATGCTTTTCTTAATAATACTGGGTTTATGTGTAAGTCCAGTGATTGTGCTTTGAAATGTTGAATTTCAGTTTTTGTTCTTCTTTGAGAATCACTGATTAATAGGAGAGAAGAATTGTGAATTTTTAGCCTGTAAAATATGTGGATTAAGATTAGATTTATTTTTTATTAGTACCTATATGTAATCTCACTGAATTCCACGACTATCGGTACTCAGTTTTTATGATTTTCTGAATCTGGATGTGGCATTAACTTAGTTGCATAGCTCAGTAATTGAGCCATACGATTATCTGAAAAGCACATGAAAGGGAAACCTTTGAGGTAGGAAGTGATGAGTCCTTTTCTAAAGTAGCACAAATCAAAGGTGCACCTAGATGGATATATCCAAGATAGTTAATTAATCCATTTCAAAAGTTAATTCATATTGAATTTAATTAAAGCACTGTATGGGCACATATTAAGAAGGAGAATTGACTAACTGAGATTAGTTTGATTTGTCTGGCTTCTTTTTGGAACTAAAATTGTAAAACCATTTGAATTCAGAATAAGCACAGTCAAATATTTTCTCTGTCAACTGCAGAGTAGTAAGTACTTACTTTCATTTTAATTATTTTTTTTCAGTTTAGTGATTGCTTTCAGAAAAAATTACAACAGTTTGACTGAATTAAACACTTAAGATTTACTGTTGCTTGAGGGGTACATATAATAGAGAAGGTGTGCATTCATTTTTTTAAAGGAGGAAAGAAGTTAAAGCATGCAAGAAAAGAGGCACAGCTGCACCAAACTCTAAAGAGCCAAAAGCTAAGAAGACAAAATTATCTTGTTCAGCAAAAAAGAAGTCCAAAAAAAAGGTCCATAAAGGTAAATATAGATTTTAAACCTTCAAATTCTAAAGTACTCAAATAGGTTAGTTGAATCTTAGTTTTGCTAGAGCTACATATATATATATGGATATAGATAATTATGTATAAATATAGGTATGTAACTTTCTTCACTGCAAGGTGCACAAAAAAGTAAATCTGGAGGGGAAAAAAAGTTCTATTTCTGGTCTTTTACAGAGAGAGAGAGTCTTTTGAACAATATGTGTTGCAAGGAAAACTTGTCCAAGAATTGGATATTGCATACCAGAAAGAGTTGCGAAGTATTTAATTCCTTGAGGCTTTGGATTTGAAGGCCTTTTTGAAATATGAGATAACCTTTTTACACCACAGATCTCAGAATAACATCAGCTCCAACTGATGACCTTTCAACTCATGCAAAAAAAATCTTTTTACTTAAGTGTTTGCTTGCTTTTTTTGAATGTATGGTGTGGGCGTGCATGTGCACAGGTTCACGTGTAATATATTGTGGTAGAAATATCCTTGTAAGCCATTTAAGATAACAGATACAACCGAAATAAGTGTACTGTTTTTTAAATGGTGTTTTTTTCCAGATCACGTTTCTTCAGAAGATTCAGATAATTCTGATAAAGGTAAAGTATTGTAATATCTTCTGCATTTTATGGTTTTGTAATAATTTGTGTTATATCATAGTCATTTACCATTGGTCTTGGTTTTATTCGCTGGCAGTTTTAATATTTTGTAAGATAAGAATGGTGTGTGAAAACAGGCAGAAGCACAAAGGGTCAAAATAATTACTTATAAATTCTTGGAGAAAAACTATTAGGAATTTGAAGAAGGGAATCTTTTAAGTTTAAGTAAGGGATAAAAATGTGGTCAGATAACCAAATGGAAATAATCTGAAAAATGAGAGGTCAGGTTGTTCCAGAAAAGAATCGAGGGTGCAAAAATAGGTAGATCGTTAGTAATTACATGGGTCCAGGTATGCAAATATGTGCTGTGTAATGTGTGCTGTGTAAAGAAAGTACTTTTCTGATATAACAACTACTACATTCCCTTTCAGGGAATGTTGCTAGTATGTACTCAAAAAATGAATAGATTTTAAAATAAATCCTAGGCTTCAACGAAAGCCTTTTCCATCTACCACCTGTAGTACCACAGAGACCTACGCATTGTGGGTGGATGCCCTCAGTCTTTCAGTGACTCTTTAGGCACTGGTTGCCTGTCTCAGTTATTCCAGTTCCTAGTTTCTTTTTTGATTAAACAAGCCCCATCTCCTGGTCATGCCTATTCTTGCTGCAGACTGTCTAAAAGGGATTGAGTGTTTCTACTGATTGCTCTGCTGTGCTAGATTTTTTTAGGAATTTCCTCAGCACCTAGATTTTCCCAGTTAGATACAGGAAGACCTGAAGCGGTTTTCTTAAAATTCAAACTATGCCCAGAGTCTCTGTTTTGTCAGGAAAACTCTGTTGGAAGATTGGGGGTTTTTAGGTCAGGGTGTATTTCCGATAACAAAATTTTTTTGTTTGTTTTCACTCCTGTATACTTTCATGGAACAGTTGTGTAGTAATCCATGTTTTCTGACAATGTCACTCAAAGTCAAAATTGAGAAAAGTTGTCATTCAAGTAGAAGTAAAGTAATTAATTAATTTGGTATCATGAGTTGAAACTGTATTGTAATTCTGGTTTGTGATTATACACCCTTAATTTTAGGAAGAAAGTGCCACGCTGCTGTTGTATCAAGATCATGATTTGATGATCATGTTTTGACATGATTGTTGTTATGTTTGGCCAGAATATTAGTTCATGATATCATAGAGTCTTTTTGATGCTGTATTGACCAACATTGGAAAATGTTTTCAGTTTCACTTTATGCAAAATAAAGTGTTCTTTTTATTCTCATGGTTAGAATTAAACTTTGCTCCTAGCAATACACCATGTAATTTAAAACCATTACAAATTCTTTTAAAATTTATTTCACAAGCACTTTAAATTTTTCAACAGATTCAGATAACAGTGATGCACAAGATGGTCCTTCAGATGCTGACTTTTGGAAAGGTCCTCTACAAGAAGCAGATGAAAAATCACGGTTAGTTTGATCTAGTGAACTTGTAGCTAGTGAAACATAAAGTATCCATTCAGAATTGCAATGGCAGAGATTTTTCCTGAGTGTTTTAATGAATATTCTGTCAAATTTGAAAATTATGTCAAATCTCCTTCCACGTAGTGAACCTAAGAATGTATTTTTAAAGAGGAGACATACACAACGCTGGAAGAGAACCTTGTCAAGCCACTACCATACCACTGCTGTCTTAGCCCCTATTATACCATTAATTATCTTAGAAATAAATCCTAACAGTCAACTCACTACTGTTGCACAGATGTGGAAATGTGAAGGTTATTGGAATGTAGTGTGTAAGTCAAAATGATCTGTAGCCAGTACAGAAGTCTGCTACGTCTGTTTCATGCAAAGATTATCTCCTAGGTACAGATCCAAAGCAGAACTTTCTTTGACTTTTTTCTTTTTCTTTTCTTTTTTTTTCAGGGAAGAGGAATTTGATGAATATTTTCAAGACTTGTTTCTTTGAAACTTGAAATTGACGTAGATGGATTTTCTTCATGAATTATGAAGATGAAAGTTTGGAAATCTGGTCATAATTAGGGACTGGAGACCTCTTTCTGCCAGCAAGCATACCTTTTGTACAGTGACTCACATGGACCATTTGGGTAGATTATCTTTGTAGAAGGCTTCAGTTTTAAAATTTTTCTTTTTCTTGTGGTAGGCTGTGTACTCATGAGATAAGAGAAATATTTTTTTCAGTTCAATGCAAAAGATACGTGGCACGCAAACTTACAAGTAGGAAGGATGTAAACAAACAAGAATGTAGTTTATTGACATTACATCACAGAAGTTGGCTGCTTTTTTTTTTTAATCCCAAACTTCAGTTATTGCCAGATTTTTGTAAAGAGATGTTTTGGAAGATTCTGTTATTAGTTTAAAGCCATACACTTTAATGTATTCATATTTATAATTTACTAAACAAGAGGTAATAGCCTTAAACTTATTGGTCATATAGACTTTAATATTCAGGTATTAGTCTTTGTAAGTATTTTCAAATGTTATTGGAGAAGTTCAGCTTTTATCAAATATGTATTTTGCTTGAATTAAGTAAACCATATCTGGAATGTCTCCCCTACTCCTTAAAAAGTTTAGTTCATTGTGACTTTAAATTTTAGTTATATGATGTGATTGATAATTCCACTTATAAAAATCTGGTTGGTTGGTAAAATTTTTGATTTAAAAAATAAAGTGTGTGGCTTTCTACTGGAGATGTACATGTGACTTTTATGTTGTCTGTGGTTTCTGACCTCCTTAACATTGATTGAACATTAATCCTTCTTTAAAGTGTAATCCTAAATATACAAGTAAATAATGTATTTTGCTTGAGAAACTTACTGGATTCATCTTCCTCTTCAAGTTCCAACACAACTTGAAACATTCTTTAGTTCATGTTTCCAGAGAAACAGTCGGCACAAGAATAGTTAATAGTGGTTCTTTTCTTTGTTGTATGAAAATTACTTTGGATATAAAGGACAGCCTTTTTGTGAGTTAAATGTTCATGTTAATCTGAGAAAAGTTGATGCTGTATATTTTTATAAGTACTTTTCACTGTAGATACATTTATAGAAAGTATTTATAATAAGTATTTGATGTGGGAAATGTAACAGCAGAGATGGTTGTATTTATGAACATTTTACATGCATTGTATGAATAAGTTGAGAACTCTATTTACAAGTATTACTTAACATAATTTACATTTTAAACAGTTGTACTTGCATAATAGATGACAGTACAAGGACATATTTAGGGTGTCCTTGAGTAAGAAATAAACATAGCCTTGCATGAAGGCTTCTTTAGGTAAGAAGGTGGATTTAAAGGTTAATTCTCTGTCATCTTGCAGGCTTGGTTGAGAGTCAAATCTAATCTGCAGCAATCTGCTTACATGTATGCAACTTGCCCAAAGGGGCTTTTGTCAAACGTGTTTCTATATTTATTGTTCAAGAGTTGTATATTAAGTATTTGTTCTGGATAACTAGGTCCTCTTTGGGTCTTTAAATACAGTTATAAAAAGGTACACTATACATATTAAATACATCATTTAATACAGTTTGAATAAAATTACATGATCATACAACCTTGAAATAGATTTCTTTAGTATCTGCATTTAATACAGAAAATAATACATGATACCTAGTTTTATGTCAACTAAGTTTGCATAAAATATTTGGTCCATTTATAAATAAGGATGTAATATAAGTGAGATTCTTTTTGTGTATTCCTTTAATTTTGGGTGATAGTTGTACACAGTATCTATGTTCATAGAGCATTCTTAGAAAGGTTTGTGATATGGCAGATTGTTCTGTCATTCTCCCTTCTCTGTGGATGCTAAGGGCCGTTTAGAGAAAAAAAAAAAAGATTGGGTCTGCTTTCTTGAAGGGGTGAAAAAAGGTGGCAGGATTGAGTCTCCATGTCAGACTTGTTTGTTGCAGGAATTGCATTTGATGTCCATTTCCTTTTAGATTTGGAACTGGTTCCAGTTAATGCTCAGATCTGTGCGTAATATAACTACCCATTTTTGTTCCTTCATCTGCAGAAGGAGCTGGCTTCGTGAGACCTGAGTAGAAGATACGGAGTGGACTCTGCCATTCATCAAGAACTGAAGGCTTTGGTAGGGAGACTGTTGTTTACGAAGAGCTAATTTGTGTGCTGTCTGTCCTCTTGTTTGTAGAAAGGGAGATAATGTGAATTCTGATTTGCTTTACTTCTGCTGTCCTCTCCCTCCCAAGATTAAATTGGTGCCAGTTCATTGGTTTTCAGACACTTTCATTTACTGCATTTTAAAAAAAATGTGCATTGGGAGTATGTGAGCCTTTTAAATGCCTTTGAATATAGATCCTGCTCTAGAGATAGAGTAAACTCTTGTACCCAAAGTATGATGTTTATGGTCTGCCTTTTTCATTTTTCATTAAAAGGTGGTCAGTTTGGGAACTGTGGGCAGAGCTATTTGCATATGGGCAAAAGAGTGGTTTCTCTGAGCAATGGCTACAATTCATATTTATCCTTGGTAGTTTTGAAAAAGTACTGTGTACCCTTGGCCTTCTTTCTATAGGTATGAGCCAGGGAATTGTGTTGAGCATTCCTAAAGTGAAGGAGATGTTTACTCTAGAACTTTATATAGTATTGAGAATGAAGGAAAAGGACACAATCCCAGATTAATGAAATACACATAATATAAAAATCTAAATATACAAGTTACGAAAGTAGCAATTTTTTTGAATTGTACATGTTAGATTTCATTCAGTAATTTCACATACAAACTGTCAAAATTATTTATATTTTTCCTGAACAGTGTGCAGAAGTTACATATTTTAATAAAAATACTTGTATATAAATGGAGTGACATGAAAAAATAACTATAGCGCATTTAACTCATTTTGCACCATTATTTTTTCTTTTAATTTTCCAGTTTTTAATTGTAACTGTTTACTCCATTAAAAATTATTTCCAACAAATGGCAAGAGTTTAAGAGGATTGTTAAGAGATCAATCTATACTATTCTATGCAAAGCAGAAATCCGCTGGGGCTCATTGAAGTTCTTTCTAGATGTCTTTTCTGTAGCAGAATCATTCTGAGACAAAGAATTACAAAAGTATACATGTTTTGGATTTTCCATCCTCTCCACTTCCTCCACCACCACCACCTCCAGCTGCATTTTCAGCTAAAAAACAGAGAAGGGAACTAAAGTGAGTATTTTCTGTTAATTTTAGTGGCTCTAATTTCTTGTTTAAATGGTGTTGCGTCTGTCATATGCATGTTATGTGTGTTTGACCTTCTGAAAATTGGATGTGTTTTCATTACACATGGGCTGTTTTCATTACACATGTCTGGGAAAATGGAATAGGAAACAATAACACATGTTATATATACATATGCGTATATACTGTAGCAGTTGATACCAGCATTTCTCAAAGGACCAAACACACACTGAACCACTCTTACTGGAAAGTTTCAGTAGTTAAATATATTTATAACTCTGTCCCACACATACGAAACTGAGGTATGCAAGGCATGCAAAAGAAATAAACTCTTGGATCTTACATATATAATCTGTGAATCTATTTTTGAAGCAGATGATACAAAAACTTTAATTTGACCTAAGTGTATAAACGTTTATCCAACCCTACATGAATCCCTTTGTAATGACCAATTAAGAGAGACGCCTTTTATGTTTGTAATCTTATAGCTACTGATTCTGTTACTGTCTCTCTCAAATGATTCCACAGATGCTCATTGGTCATAGTTAAGATTCTTTCATTGTAATAAATTGCGTTTCCAGGTTCATTTAAGGTAAGATACTAATATTAGAATTAAAACTTACATTTGAAAGCTGTGGATCACCATGTTACTAGGTCATTTTCGACCCTTTCCACCTGCATTGAAACATGTCACATAATCAGTGTCCTACCCTCTGTAATTTGGGATATAATCAACACTATGTACTAACTATGTATTTTATTTTCTTAGTTGAATACTGTATTCTGTTTTAGTTTCTGTTCTGAACTTTCCACTGTAGTGGTTCAGCAAATATGGTTTTTTTAATTTAATTTTATTTTCTGTCTACTGAATGGCTAAGAGTAGTCAGATCACTGAGATCTAGAGAAACCCCTGTTGTTCATCATGTGTCAAATTATTGTTTGTATGAACTGACTTAACAAACCCATACGTTTACATGGCCTTGATTTGACAGTATCAGATTTGTTCTTCACAGATGTTCATGGCCTCATTCCAGTGCATGTTTTAAAAGATGCAAAGTATTTCCCTTACATTTTGTGATACCAATTATGATATGCAAAGGTTGGATCCTTAGCTCCTGCAAATCAGTCTGTCCGTGCTTGCCTGTTTAAGGTTCCTTGTGGGAAAATACTCCTTTCCTTAAGTCAGTGACTAAGTGATTCCAAAATATCAATGATGTCAATTGGTCCTAACTTCAAGTAGGAGCAGAAATGCCTGACTTTTCCTAAATGTATAATTTAATTTTTATTTAAGAACCTTATGCTTAAGGGCATAGGATCTGACTTTAGTAACTAAACTGTCCCACAAGAAAGCAAAATATATAAGGAGGTCTGTGTGTAGGTCCCCAGTTGTTTTGTTTTGTTTTGCTGGTATTTCTGAGAAGTTCAGATGCTTACATTCCAGTGTAAGGAAAGAGTACCTTGTTCATGCTCACAACCAGCTAGTTCTCAGAAATAAATCGGTCTTAAATAAATAAGATTATATGATTAATTGTAAAAACACTGTCTTTAAAAGTAAATTTGGGAGACAATGGGGTGAGCGTAATTTCTTTGAAAGTGTGTGTAAATGGTATCACAGTGTGAGCAGGCCAAAATATTTCTTGTAATTTTATTACAATAATAATACTTGACTCATTTTATTAAATAAGTCTTTCAAAAATCTGCTTTGATTAAGTCATGTAATTTAACGGTACTTTTTTAACCATTTACAACTTTTCTTTTTTTGGCTTAGTATCATTTACTTTAGGAGCCAATAACTATCTAGTGCCACTTCACACTGACAGTAACTTGATGGGTGGCCTTGAGTAGCCTCTCTTGTGTGAAATGTGAAGAATACTCACCTATTTCGCATAGACACAGATTAACAAATAAATTATTCAGTACTGTTCTATCTTTTAAAGGTGTGAAACACACGATTAAACTAACTTTTTTCTTCAAACTATGTGATAATAAATCGTTCTGTAGCAATCAGCCACATGTTTCTGTTTTAATCTCTGAACTTTTTCAGTCATCTCAGCTGACTGGCAGAGCTGTTGACCTGCTGTTCCACATGCAATATGGAATAAAAGTAACTGACTTATTTCACTGTTACACTTGAGTGATAGGTTCTCAGATTGTATAAAAGCAGATTCTTTTCCAGGTTATCATATGCAGAACTTAGATTTTTAGAATTTTAGGACTTGGGCTGTCTTAGGAAGATTAGTGTCAAATTTGTAACACAAGAGAGTATATTTCAACCAAGAAACTAATGGTAGGGATCTAGAGTCAAAAGCTTTATCTTTAACTTGGAAGAGAACTGAGGATTTGCACTGCTTCTTTGTGTTCCAAATGTACATTATCCATTCCCATCTCTTTTCCTTATGCTTTTCATTTTAAACTTAAACAAAGCACCTGAATACATTTGGAGCTGATGCTACACATAATTTGGATACATGCCTAGTATTTGAGGTGATCGCAGCATTCACAGATAAAGAAATGTTTAATTACACTCAGTTTCAAGTCTTAAGGCAAAAGAAATTTTACATTCCCTTCACTTTTGTGATGGTCACATATTCTAAAATTCTGCAGTTTAGATAATGAAGTCAGTATACTGGATTTGTGTAATCTCTAAAGGGTTGCTCCTCTTCCAATTAAAGATAAAGCTAATTCAAAAATCAAATACTCATTAGTATACTCACTCATTAGTATGAAGTTTAATAGAGTGCACACAAGTACACTGCATGTGTGAATTTGAGAAAGAATATCTTGACTGCCTTACAAATACATATAAATGAAAACCTTAGAAGTTACTTAACCTTTTTTGGCAGCTGCTTCTTCTTCCTTTTTCTTTTGTTCCTCAATAATTTTCATCTTCTCTTCATATTCATCAGCTCGTGTTTTCCATTCCACCCTGTTGTTTTGAAGACCATCAAACATAGGTGTAATTTCCTTGTGAAACCTTGAGAATTCCTATACAAACAATTAAATTAGTAAATTAGAAATTTGTAAACAACGGTTTGTAAAGTCCAAATTTGTGGAAATACTGTTGCTTTGCAGAGAAAACATTAACTTTCATTTTTCTATTAAATGAATTCAGTATGCATGCTAGATGAATTATTTTTATTTGATTTCACATTGTTTTCAAGTACTTGTTCCATCTCTGGTATTGGTTTTCTGTAGAAAACAAAAAATTTTCAAAGAAATAGTGTAAGTACCTGCTGGTGCACATTTTGAAAGCATGTTCTTGGCCATGCAGTGGTGGGATATTATTGGTAATACCGTATTGGGATGATAACGCCCTTTCGTGCACATAGTCAGTTAGAAAAAGTCTGGATTGTATACTGCACATTTCAGTATCTTCCCAATTCCCACATTTGATAGTCTGGTTCATATAATACAATTATAACTATGATACATGGTATTTATCATATGATTATCAGTATCAGGATATAATAAAGTCTAGTATCCTATAGTATGTTCCAAGCAGATGAGGATGTATCTGAAGATGTTACTTTTCTGCATGACGTTTTGGGATATGTTAAAAGCTAGACAGGGATTAATAATGTTGGGATTTCAGTGCCTTACAGAAGATACAGAATATCTATATTTCCATAATATTTGAAGTTTCCTATTCCCCTTGCTGTGCTATTAACTACTTTCTGTAGCCATCCACATGTTATATACTTAAATTAAATGGGGCTGTGAAGAATCAGACTGGGCTTTCTAACTCAGTCTTTCAAAGTAGTTACAAAACCTCAGTGCCCTCAAGTTTCACTGAGATCATCGCTTTTTATGAATTTGCTTCACATCTCTTGAATTTGTTTTGCGGGCACAATTCTATGTAACAAAAGATTGAGAAACTGTGGCGATTGTTCACCCTGTAATCAGGAGTCCTGCTGCTGTCTAGAATTTTTAAACTGCAACAGTTTGTCACTAATTGTGCCATCAGAACTGCTGCAGCAGGAAAACAATAAAAATTATTCTTACCTTGTACACAAATGTACACACAAAATCTATGAAACCAACTTGGAGCTTAGGTAGTTCATCTCCTTTGTTTCTGTCCATCATAGGCTAGAATAGAATAGCAATAATTTAAATTATGTAGATATCATGCTTTTTGGTATAATGATCTGGCAAGTATCGTGAACCATTATCTATTCAATGTTTTAATAACAGTTAATGCTGCTTAACACAGTTAAATTATTTAGTACTTACAATTGGTTGTTGCTGTAGCACAGTTCGTTCCAGGTCACCTTGCTCCCAGAATTCATTTGCAACCATGAGGGCAACCTGAGCGATCACAATTCAGTGGAAGTGTCAGCAGAAAGCAGTAAATTTAAATAAATAAAGAACAAGGCTTTCAAGAAAATGTTAAAATGTTGACTAACCAAGAACTGGCATATTACTGTTAAATACTTCACTATTACTACTAACTTCCCTTCCACAAAGACAGGACTTATTTCTTGTTAGCTGTGTTATCTCTGACTAGTTTAAAAACTTCTCCAGAAATAGAGAGTTTCAGTCAAACACAATAGAATTCCACTCTATAATCCCTGCAGAGGTAGTCAAGCACTTCTTTCAAAAATTAGACGCTCTCTGGCGTACTTAAGACTTTTTCCAGCAAAATAGCTCTACCAATATTCTGGTGCATGCTCAGTAAATGATAGATTATAGTCAACAGGAACAAGACAATATTAGTAACATAACAATCTTCTAGTGACTGTAATGTGTATTACTTAGAAGGCTCCACAAGCATCTTGTTGTATTTTGATTATGCATTGTTAAAACCTATTCCTGTAAAGCTAAGCAATGAGCTTCAGTGTGATGATCAATAAGTACTGGAGCACTTGAAGTGCTTACATAGAAAGCAGTATCACACTATTACAAAATTTGTTTTTAGCATGTTTAAGCTACTTTGCAATGGCACCAAGATCTACAGAATAGAATGGACATAATTCAAATTATAGTGTTGTTAAACCTGTACCTTAAAAACAGCTGAAAAATAGCAAAAGTTGGATAGCACAATAATATCCGAGTGATATTTAGGGGTAGCTAGGGCAACTGGCAGAATCAGGAATGCCAGTTTTAGCTGAAGGACAAGTAGAGAAGTGTGGAACAGCTATAGAGTGGTTGGGGAGAGGCATCATGGAACCCTTACAGTGACAGAAAAACAGAGGTGGTTTTCTAGAAACACAGGTGCAGATACTTAAGTATCTATCAACTGATAACTAAGTATTATTTTTTTTTAAAATGATCATGCACCAAATAGGCAGTAAAACAGATAGTAATATTATCTATGCAAAAAGTACCTACCTTACTTTGCACTTCCCAAGGCTTGGTTATTGCAGACAGGTCACATCCAGTCATCATCATAGCCCTTTGAAAACACAGAACAGGAGTATAGTTAGGATGATGATAGAGAAAAAAAATATCTAATTTTTTTAAGTAATTTAGATACCTAAGATACAAACAGATGTAGATTTTGCACATTTTGAGAAGATTGTAGACACCTATTTCTAATTTAAAATCATGGTTATGCTCATAATTGGATAATAGCACCAAGTCTTAATTTACTCATTTAGGTGCCCAAATTCTTTCAAAATCTGGTCCTAGATAACTTACTGAATAAAGAGTAAAATATTAACCACTTACATGATGACTTCTTTTTTGGTTGGGTCAATAGATATATATTTAATTGCCTCCTCTTCTGTTTCCATTTTTTCAATTGCGTCCACAATCTTTTGAAACATAGTTCTTTTCCTGTTGAAGCATACCAATAAACCGTGTATTAGTGAACAAAGTGAGATAGAAAACTTTATTTCTGGTATTTACGCTTTTCCAAAGTAGCATCCTAGACATGGTAGTATCAAAGTGACACCTTCCTGTTGAACTCAAACTTTTCAGGTACCCTAGCATATTTAGATTTTGCTAAATACCACTGACATGTAAAGTGTTATGCCAGAATTCCTGACAAAGAAACAAATAACCTGTTTCCTAACAATTTGTGTTAAACTGTCTGGGGTGTCATTCTTATTTCTTTAATATTACATGTTTGTTACTTCGTGTAACATAAGAAATCGACAAAAGCAAAGCAAATACTAATAAATGTTCTTCCAATCCCTCCCCTCAAAAATCCAAAAAAGCACTAAGACCTGACTGAGGAGAAATTTCAAAAATATAAATGTGTCTTACAATTTGCAATTGCTTAATAAATCTTCTGATTTGCATTTAGGATGAATGAAATAATGGAATTACTGTTTACTAAGATTTAATAACTGCTGTTGAACAATTTACTGAATTGTGTCCTATCTTCTCACCTTAAATTGTCTCAGACATAAGACATCCGGACTGAAACAAAGGCTCCATATATCTTTAAGGAAAAAACCCATTATAAAAGCACATTAAATCAGTAACTTAAGAACAGGATGGATGATTTGATATTTGGAGTCTTTGGCATATTTAGCCCTGGGGTCAGTTGATGTCTGCAGTTTTGTTTTTAAACCAGGATTTTAATTTCCATGTCATAAGCATACTCTTGCTGAGTGTGAGTAATTGTACCATGGTATGCTAAATCACACATGCACACAACCTTACAATTAGCCTAGAGAATCCACACTTCTGGAATGTAGTGTTGGCTCATAGATTTATTTGTTCTCTAATTTGAAAGCTTATAATGAATCTAAGAATGTCTTGGGTTTTTACATGAATTAGATTTAATAACAATTTTAAATACAGCTTTGTGCTCTGCATATAAACAGCTACAAACTACAGTTAAAATTCTATAGAATGTAGACATTTTTTTCAGTAGGAAGTTATACAGAATGTAATACTTACTTGAAATACAAAGCCAGGTCAGTTGCTATTATTGCAACTTCGAATAAGTGTAGAACAGTTTCAAACTGGCGCTTGTTTAGGTTCTGGAAGATGTTTAAACTCTGCAAGATGGAAAGTTTGCGAATTCAGTTGCTTTTCTAAGGCTGTCTTTGGTTTGTTCTATACAGGTTGTCTTATAGAACAGTGTAACGAAATTGGCTGACTAAAGTCCCTAAATTAAAATACAGTGCAAACAGAAAATTATTCAATTGGTGAAGATGGCCCTTACTCACGTCTAATGGACGGCTCAGTAACTGTGAATGGGCGGTGGGTCTCGGGTGCTGCCCAGGGACCGCACAAATAACGACACCCACAGCCACTCACTCAGCTGCGAGCCCTGCTATTGCCATATCTAAATTAAAACCAAAGAAAACCACCTGTATTCCACGTAAATAGCAAAGAAATGGCAGTTCTTCATAATTCTGTTGCAGTTCACATTCCATAAACCTAGTTTTCCTCCACTTTTTAAAGCTTCGCAGTAGAGACCTTTTCTTCCTGTTAACCCCAGTCAGTACGATTGCCTGCAGTGCTATTGGGAGGCTACCACAGTGAGTGTAATGTCCTTTTCCTCAGACAAAGGGAATGAGAGTGTCACAGGCAGCATTTTCCTAAGCTTTCTGGTTTTCCTACCTTCCTTCCCAATACCTGTGGGAGCGCGGGGCACAGCCATGCCGCTGCTGAGAGCCCGCGGAGGGCCTGGCCGCTGCTCCAGCCAGGGGCAGCACTTAGTGTCCAGCATTGAACAGTTGAAAAAGTACATCGCCATCAGTAAGGGAAAGGGGGTTTTGTTGGGGGGGGGATTTTCAATCATAAATCTTCTGGGTTTTTTTCGTGATCATCGTGCTACTGGTTAGTGTAAAGATTTATTCTGTGGCCTCACGGAGTCAGGAAATAGCACCACCATAGGGATCAAAAATGGAAAAATTAGGGTGGAAGTGGGGGCCTGCCACGCTGCTGTGAACAGGTGGGACGGTGGGGGCATGTCTTTGAGCCTTGCCTGGTAAATCTCCATATTTCCCTGGAAAATACGTAGTAAAGAGCTGTAAATAGTCTTTTCCCTCATAGCCAGGACAGAGCCAGGTGCCACAGAGGGAAGGGCAGCCGATCCCCACCGGAGGAGCAGGGCTCTGTGGGGCAGAGGGCCCGGGCGGGCTGCGTTGCTGCCGTCTGGTGTAGCCTGAGGGGACAGTGGTGGGGAGCCTCACCTCTATGGCTGCTGGGAAAGGGCAGCTGCCTAATGCAGGGAAAATCAGTAATGGGAGCTGCAGCAGAGCCTCTTGATACTGACTTCTCTGCCTTAGCAAGGTAAGGTGTGCGTATGGGATCCGGCCTGGGGGTGAGCGGGCCCTCCATAAGCAGCTCCATCCCTTTGTTCCTTAGCTGCCAGCGCCAGCAGCTGAACTCGGGCCTCGTGAACCAGGGCAGCAGTTTAATTACAATATTTTCTATGTATGTATTGTATTTGCTGCTTTGGTTTCAGCATCATCTGTTTCGTGCAATTTAAAGAAAAACCTAAGGAATGTGAGTGAGGCCTAGAGGAAAAGCTTTTTTATCTTGAGTCTATTTCTGGCATAATTCCCGATATTTCTCTAAAAGAGGGCAATGCATAAGAATTTAGCTTAAGACTTCCTAATTTTTGCATAATTTCTGAATCTGGACCTAGAGGAATGAATGAGACAGTGCAATTTGGAACATCATAGCTTAATTGGATCTTAACTGTTGAGTAATGTGAGCAGAAGGTTCAGGCAGACGTACCTCATCTTGCAGTAGGGTTTTGCTGTACTCTAGATGATGCCTTTCTAAAATGGAAGAGCCATGAAGTTTTGCCAGCGGAGCAGCTGACCTGTTGAAAAAGAAGAAATTATTTATAGTATTTTGGAGGCAATATTTTTGGTTCCGGATTCAGATTTTTAGGAATAAAATGCTTCAGATCTGCATGTTCACTAGTTTAATCTATATATCTTAACTTGGTATGATGCAGAGCAAATGAAAATACTTGCTTGCCTTCACTCTTGTGACTGAGTAATGATGGAAATTGGAGAGCACTGGGTGTTCAGTGCCCACTAAAGTCAATGGCATGGTTAGATCCCTCAAAACTAAAAAACTGTTTTTTAAAATAGGCCTCCGTTTTCTCTTGCATGTTCAGTTTTGCTGGTGATTTAATCTACCCACTTTCAGTGTACCTTAAAAGTAGCTGTTATCCATCTTTTAGTATTTATTCTGTGGCATGGCTTTTGAACTTGACTGTCTGTAATGCCTGTGGGCCATGTCCCTTGTGATTCTAACTTACTATAAGTAAGTTAAGTCTAAAGTAGCAGGATATTAGAGTTTAATTCCTCTAATGCCCTTGGGCTCCTTCCTTCCCTCAAAATCATTGTTTTTTGGACTGTGCAAGTCCTGACAGCTCAGGTGTGTTCAGGCTTATCACAGAGCATAAAGCATCCCTCTGACACTGGGCTAAGCATCAACCAGAGGAAATTCTGTGTCAGACTTTGGTAGTGGAACAAGTGGACAAGTGTCCTATCTACCTAGGCTCCAGGTGGTTCTGCATGTTTGGAAGTGTATTTTCCTCCTTTCTTCCCTTGGCTAATAACTCCATTCCTTAGATAACCCAAGGCAGATTGCCACATGCTACTTGTATTTTCTGACTTGTGATTAGGACTGTCGTGGTAAAGCCTGATAACCTTTATAAATAGCTTTACTGCATATGACCTCACATAGAGGGCTTTCAGCTAGGGAAGACCACAGTAGGAGGATTTACCCCCCACCCCCCCCTTAAACTTATTTGGATGAGAGGCAGTCCACTGAATAAGAATCAGCGTCTCTCATGCTCTCCTACGTCATGTGGAGAATCCCTGAGAATAATCAGAAAATCCCCTCGCATCACTGCTCTAGCATGCAAACTCAAACACCTCTCCCGGGATGAGTGTATCCAGGGTCAGAGGAGGAGGATGAATCATACTGGAGATACAGTTGGTGGGAAACTGTACTCAGAAAATTATGGTTATAATCTTCTGGTACATGTGACATTCTGAGAAACCTGTGTTCTCCTGCTAGCACATAGAAACAAGCCCTAACAGTTCATTTTAAAAGACTAAATGTTAGATATTTCACTCTTCAGGAGAAGAGTGGATCTCAACATGGTATGTAATGTTGTAATAAAAAGGTATTTTAAAAAAATCAAAATTGTTTTATAACAAGCATCTACTAATTAATATCTTTTCATAACAAGCGAAAAACACAAATCCTTTATAATGTTTTCTCAGAACAAAAAGGAATATGAATTGCAAGGCTTAGCCTCATGATGTGTAACTTACTGGCATGTGGAGCCAGTGGCAGAACTCAAGCACTTTAGCTCAGAATCCTGTATAACATGAGATTACACCTCAGGAAAGGACCTACGTCACTCAGTAAACTGAGTCGGGGAGGGGACACAACTGAGCTACTCAGATCAGATGGTAGAAAACAGAAAAAGGATGCATTTTAAATCCTGTGTCCCTCTAAACTAGCCCTTGTCTGTGCCACATCCTGAATCCCTCTCCAGAAAAGTGCTTATGCCCTGTCTTGGAAAAAAGTAATCCAGTCAGGGATTTTAATTTACTTTTCCTCATTTCTTTGTGGCCTAATGTGCATGAGGCTCTGTTGCTAGAGCTTAGTCTGTCTTAAAAATGAACTGCAGCTCCAGGAGATCCTTGTAAGGTTCTGCTTTTGCATTTTGCCTTTGTGTTTCAGCTGCCATGACAAATGCTCTGAGGCAGAAATCTTCTGTAGCATACATGTTTATTCATGTCAGGTGAATATGGAATACATACTTTATGTTTTTGCAAGTTTTGACATTTTTTTTTCTTTTGCCACTAAAAATACTACATTTCCATATATTTGAGCATTTATACTTACTTCATTTGATACAAGTTGTTGGTCCCTCTGTGATCAATGTCATGGCAGAAAGCAGCAGCAACCATAGCGAAGGCTTCTAGATCAGTATAGTATTTCTTTATTTTGCCTGTCTGTAAAAGAAAACACAGTTCTGAGTGTGTACCTTCCAGTTGGAATTGAAAGGAAAACTAAATAATGAATGTAAGGTTAATACTAGCAACCTTACCATCAGCAGAGTAAACATTGTTTGTCCCACATTGAATCCGTGTCGCCAGTTATGGTAAGTGATATCTCGATAACCCTTCCTGACTGTGTACATCCATCTTGTAAGGACCTATTATGAACAAAAGTGATTAAGATTGTGCTGTTAATTGAAACAAGATGACGGAATTCCTATAAAATTACTGGAATATACTATGAAATTACTGTACTAATGTGCAAGTCCTATGAAAATAATTGCTTTTCATTGAATTAAATATGGAAACAGCAAATTTTTCTTATGTAAATGCATGTTGATTTAATTCCTTTCATAGTTCACACAATTGCAGGATTATTTTTAAGCCTTTATGACAAATATGCAAATTTTTAATTAAGAATGGAAGATCGTTATCTGTACCACTAATAGTACTGCCTACTTCTGTATTAAAGTGCCTATAGTCAGCTATTTTTCTTCTAGCTTAAAACAAATATAAACAAAACAAAATAAATCAGACCTCAGCTGGGACTTTGAACTTTTCAACAACATTTATCTCGAAGAACAGTCGTATTCCACAAGTTATCAGGCCATGCTCTGTAACGGGAAAGTCACTGAAGCGGAATTCATACAGTTCTAAATCTTTTGGATCAGGTAATTCTTCTTTCTGTTAGGAAAAGTCAAAAACATAAGGGGTTTTCTAGCAAGAGCAAAGTTGGGAAAACTTCCTTATTTTATTCTCTGACTTCAGTAGAAACATTGCCAAAGGACAGTATGCCTACTATATCTTCAAAGGCCTCAGGTTTCAGTACAAACTAATGAGTATTAAGTTATGAAACACAGTCATGATACTGCTGGTGTTCTTCTCAAAGAGGATAAGTAAACTCTTGGCCAGACAGTGTTTCTTCCTATTCTGAATACAGTCTATTGTGACCATCTCAACATTTTCTTAGTTCAGAAATCTCAGACCTTGGAATTTCTCCTTCCTGGTATAAAATCCTCTGATTCTCCTTTTAGACTGGTCCCAAGACTGAGTTCATCTTTTTCACAACCAAAATTAGTCTTGTTAAGTGTTCCTCTCTTTTGGATCTTATGAATAGTGATTAATATAGTGACCAAAACCAACCTGTCTAGAACAAAACATTTTTTTCCTTTTATGGTAGAATAAAGTATGACAACAGTCAATAACAGAAGGCTTGCTTGCATGCCTACCTACCCAGAGCCTTGTCTTGTCCTGGAGAAACTAGGCAAGTAAAGATTCCTGTACATTTTTCCCCTTTGGAGTGTTGGTGGTTTATTTCTGCTCCACAGCCAACTCTCAAAATTAGTCTGTCTTACCTTGTGTCCTGTGACAATCTGTCTTTGTCTATGATAGCCTATATACACTTAATATAAGGATGATTTGGCACATGGAAAGTGGACTGGATAATCCTACAAGATCAGATGTAAAAATTCACAAATCTTATTTGTGTTCTTATTTGTCTGCTGTAGATTTGCAACTGCTTGGCTCTTGAATGATCTCAGTATATCCATAGAGTAAAAATTGTGACAATGCTTACATGTGCAGAGCATGTGTTCATGGTTATTATAGCTTGCTTTAAATTCCTTAGAGTCATTTACTTTCTAGGGCTGTAGTTGGTGGTGATTCTGTCCTAGTAATTGTCTTTCTGTAGTTTACAACAGTCTATTCTGAACAGTCCTGATGAAGATGAGGGATCATTCCAGAAGTAGTGGACTGTATAAGTGCATAGTCTTTTCCCCATGTACTAAATTTCATTAGAAGACCATTCAGGAATTTTCCTCTCTCTAACAGGCAGATACAGAGCTTAGGCCAGCTCTTCCTTCTACTGAAGAACCTCCATAAAACATGTACTAAATTCTAAAATACAGAGGATACAAAAGTTAAGAAGCTTTGTATTACATTTAAATTGCCTATTTTGTGTACATTATATAGATGTACATTGAATAGCCTAACTGGTAATAGCAGTTGGAATTCACTAGCAGTACTAGTGAACTGTTGTGTAACACTATTCATCTGTGTATCCCAAAGTCTAGGGACAGCAGTATTATATTTTAAAGAATGCACCCCAATCCAAACAAGAATTAATTCAGGGAAGTCTGATACCACACAAAAAATAGATTATATGAGCACAATGATTCCCATCCTCCATACTAGCCTATAAATTTTTCTCCATTTTACAGATAAGGAAAAGGAATGGCTAAATGTATGCGTGTTTTTCAACAAATAAGGTTGAATATCCATGCAAAGGTATTTCTTTATCCCTGGGATTTTCCTTTATATCTACTCTAATCTGAGGTCAAGGACAAGGAAACTTGGAGCAGTGGTGTTTTAAAACCTGTTACTTTGTGAATCATCAGATGTAGAAACACCTGCTTTATCCCATTAGCTATCTGGGATTCCAGGTCTTATAATAGGATAAAGCATTTGCATGTAGCCTTGGCAGTGCAGAAGATATGAGACCTTTGAATTTGTGACTCCACAATGTTGATAGAAATAATTTTAATTGCTTTTTGGAGATTTAAAAATTCATACCAGTATTCTATTTTTACATTTGGAGCCTGTACCATAATAATAATAACTTATTGCTCTACCAGCAGAGAGATTTTGTAATATTTATCTACTGATTTTTGCAATTCTTCATGCAGGTAAATTAAATTTACTTTTAAAGGTATGTGAAGCTGCACACAGTCTGTTGATTTTTTTGTTTTATTTTGTTTCACCACTTGTAAGCTGTGTGAGCACCTGTTTTGTGGGAGCCAGTAAAACCTTAACACCATTGCATTCCGGCATGCACATGTATGTAACTAAAAATAGCTGACTGAAATCTTTTCTCTGTGGCTATGTCTACATTAGCAAATGTGGTGTAATAGGAGGAAGTATGTGAAGTGGTTGGTGCTGGAGGTCAATAGATTTGTTTGTATTTGACCTTTTTTCTTCAGCCTAGCTCCGTTTTGATCCATTGACAGTGAGAGTTCATTCAGTGTTTTCCTGGAGCACATCTTTGAGTTTTGTTTCAGATAAAGTAAGCCAGTGCATGTGCTCCAGAACTGCTCCACAAGAAAAAATGAAGTGCACTTAGCAGGCAGAAGCAGGAGTTTTCCTCCATAAAGGCATTCCCTTTCTAGACTGAAATACCAAGGCAGCCAGAGGACTGCACAGTCTGGAAAAGAAATGACTCTGTTTTGTTTTAATAAGAGCAGAGTTTTAACCAGTTAGGTCAAATGCAGGTTTGTCACTGTGAAGTCACTGATCGCTGTCTTTGAACTTCTTTGCCTAAGGAAATGCAGGAAAGTCAGTCTGAAAGTCGCTTAGTCCCACTGGACACTCCTACGTGTGTTCTCTTACTCAGAATGAAAGTGACCTTACATCTATGTCCCTTCTTTTATTTTCAAAATTAAATAAACTCAGATATAGGTATAGCACAGTGCCCATGGATATTTAAACAAGTTAAACACTTTAAATGTTAATTCATATAAACTTTTCTGTATAACTCTGACTATCCAAGTCTGTTGACACAAATTTTGAACAGAATGTTTCCCTGTCAGTAACAGTGCGGTCTGCACATAGAACCAAAGAGGTTGAAGACGGTTAAATGAACTCCATCTAGCTTGTGGAACTGATAGCTAAAATCACTTGTATTAATCAGGATTTGGCTACACAGTACTTCTTCTGTAATGAGGACACATTACTAACTGATACAAACATGCCACCAGAATTTTCAGTTTAACAACTTACCAAAATCCTGATAAGATCCTTTTGATCACATTCTTCTATACTATTTACATTTAATTTCTCCTTGTATTTCTAGAAATGAAAATGAGTAAGAAATTCAGTTTTTGTGTAGCTAATTTCCTACTTTAATTTTGTAACTGTGAACAGAAACTTACCAGTATAGATTCAACTTCAGAAGGGGTGGCCTTTGTCTGGTACATAAGCATTTCCTGAGCAATGTCTTTCCTGTTTTCAAGCTTATTCATTTTGTCATAAGTGTCAGTATTTAAAACAGACCACCCCAGGAACTGTGTGAGAGTCTGGAACAAAGCCAAGCAAAGCAGAAATGACACCATCACAAAAAAATTACACTGACAATTTGAACTTACTTTTCTTAAACTCCAGTTTCTGGTAGTGCCCTTTGAAAAGCAAAGTGTAACTGTACTTGCTAGAGGCCTTTACTTTCCATCAACAGATTCCCTTAGCACGTCACAGCTTTTAATGATGTTTTCTCAATTTAGTAATTCAGGGGCCATATTCCCATTTTGTATACAGGACCTTGAGGCTTATAAAGCTTAAGTTAGCTGGGTGGATTTGGATACACTGTGTAGTGTCTTGTCTTGCCCAAGTGCCTGTGATCAAGAACGCTCTAGGAACTCCCATGATCACAGGCACAATACCCATTGGCAAGCAGCACACCATACCTGCTTACCCACTGCTAATTAGGAGATGGTGACCAGCACTAGAAAGTCAAATGATTAAAACTAAAATGATATCTGACTTTTGTTCATTATTAGAATGTAAATGATCGCTCATAAATTTTCAGATTTTAAAGGGAAATAAAATTTCTGATTCTTAACTTTATAGTGAAAATGGAAATTTGTTTAGATGTTAATATAGCCTATTTGAAAATTTTTAGACATTTTAAAATTAATTTTTACAATAATATTTTTATTAAGACCGTATGGCTCCTTCAAGCCTCTAATTGTATTAAGCTTACTTCAATAATCTGTTCATCATACTCATCAAAAGGTTTTCCATCTTTCCTATTGTAAAATGTTGCAACTCCCACAATTTCTTCTTTTTTGTTGACAATAGGCAATGACAGGACATTTTTGATAACCCATCCAGTCTCATCCACTGGTCCTTTCTGTAGGGAAGCCAAAGAACAGGAAATGTATATTTCTTTGAAAGTAGTAATACAGCAGTTGTTATAGGCAATGTTACACTAAGACCTGTGCATCACAGAAAAAGGGGAAATTATTTATGTAATCAACTGTATAACTAATCGGTGGAAAGCATTAGCATATTTTCTGCAATGTCTATAATTATTAACATTACTGGAATTACCTGAAATGAGAAATATTCATCTGCTGGTGCATTCATCATGTTACAAATCTGCAACACAAAAGGAGAGATGGTTCAAATGGATCATAATGCACACCAAGATGGCCTGATATTTTAAAAAGGCATGTTTATTTTCTAAGCTAATGACAGTGAGCACCCTAGCTAGTTACAGAAATTAAACCTGTTCCTATTAAATTAGATGTTATTCTAATTATTCTAACAGACAATTTTTTAATGCTTGTAGCAAAGTCCCTCATGCATGATGTCTCACAGTGCATAGGCATAATGGTTAAGCAAATCACTTCCAGTTTAAAATGGCATGGGTGTTTGTAGAAAAATAACTGAGTACAAATGGCTCTATCCTTACTACTTTTGAAAGTGCCACATAACTGTCATATGTCACAATTTTGAATTACGTGTATTGTCTACACAAGAAGAGATAGGAAAAAGAAAATTTTGAAACTCTGTTTATGATTATTTTCTTACTTTGACATTTTGGTGTGAGACTTGGCACACCTGGAAAAGTGACATCAGATGCAGACATTATTCCTCCGATGTCACCACAATCACGAAAATTTTCCTATTTTGGCCATTTGTGCTGAGAGCTTGTCTCCATACATACTACTGATGCACATAATTTAACTGGGAACCAATGACACTGGAAGAGCATGGCATTTTTGTATAGGTTTTTGGCCATGGGGAGGTCTGGGGTTTTTTTTTGTTAAGTCAGAAGAATGCATGTATGAACTGCATGAAGTAAAACTTAGTTTTTGCTTCTGCTATGAACTTACAAAGCCATTTTCAGCTACATATGTTGGCAATCCACTGATAAGACACCAGTGATCTGCTGGAGGAGACCTTTAGAGACAGAAGAAAATTAAATTATTTCTGCGATACAGACACGTTACTGTTCTATCCCAGCAATATATCTAATTACCACACATTTGCAGGCTGCCAGGGAATACTCACGGAATGACTTTGATTTCTTCTTTTCCATGTAAAATATAGTCAATAATCTTATAAAAGTTGACTTCCTAAATAAAAAGAGAAAAACATGTAGGTGACTGGTACAACCTCAGTGTCAAAATTAAAATAAATTAAAAGAAAAATTAATGTCCTCACTCGTCCATCTGGTGTCTTGGGGCCTTTGTAAGGCTCTGCCTCCCCCAGCCGGATTGGCCACTCATCATAGAATTCCTGAGAAGATGATATGCAGGGTTTAGCAAAAGGAAAAAAAGAAAAGACATTTCTGCATTCATAGATAACATGACATCTGTGGATAGCAATTTTATTTTTCCTTCTCCATAGCTATACTATGATCACATTTCAGACAATATTAAGAAAATACTGTTAAATACATTCCAGGCAAGGAACATTTGCCAATAAATTGCAGGCTAATCTGAAGATTATCTTGGGTGGTTGTACAGCTTAATTGTTCTTTTTGAAGGCAGGTATATATAAAGCAAGAATTAGACCTTCACTTTTCTCCTGTACCCTTTCTGACATGGAATTATTAATATGAAAATTTTATGTTTATTTTTGTATTTATGTTTATTGTTGTATTCTTTGCCATGCTTGTATTTCACATGTAATTTTTACATCATGGTTAGATTTTAGATAAATTATCCCAAAGGGTTAGCCAGCGTAGTGACTTTGCGTCTTGGAGAGACATGCACTAGAAATACACAGAACAAATAAATTAGAAGGATGGGTTTTATAACTTAATGTTAGGAGTAGCACGTTTCTAGCAAGTAGGCAAAATGATCGTTACCTTCTCTTTTGTCATGTCCAGCAGACCAACAGAGTATCTTTCACAATTCAAATATATGCGAATAGTGTACAGTGCTTTGTGAAATTGCCGTTCTATATCTGTTAGCTCTTCAAATACTTTGTTGGCAGACCACAAAAGCATCTATTTACAAGAAAAGAGAAAGAGGGTAAATGTTCATAACAGTAAGAAAACATGAACATATGAATCCTAGGCATTCCAGAATAAAATTATAAAGTGCATTACTGTTACCAAATAACAAAATTAAAGAGATGATATCCTTACTTCAAAAAGCTTGCAAGAATATAGAATAGTGGGAATAATAATGTTTTCACACAAAAGCAAAGTATTATCATTAACAAATTATTCTATACCTGACTTCTTCTGGATTCAATATTGTAGAGATATGTTGTATGATGGTTTCGTAGGACCAAAGATATAAAATTTAAGTATTTTTTAAAGACCTAAAAATGACAAAGAGCAAAAATAAGGCAAAAGTATCGAATCAAGAGGTAGATTCACTGAAACTACTTGTTAAACTAACAACTATACTGTTTTATGACATTTGAGGTTATTACCTCTTCATCCTCTTTTGAGAACTCAGGGGCATTTAATTTGTTGAGTGCCATCACAACAGCAAGCACCTCTTTACCCTGCAAAATTGGGACTGCCAGCATACTGATTGTTGTAAAACCAGTTTTTTTGTCCAGAAAGTCAGAAAAATGGTTGTTCTGAAAGAGAAGGAAAAAAAAAAACCCAAACCAAAATAAAACACACAATTCGTTGCCGCACCAAGAGAAAATGATCATTTCATTTGATTATTTATGTTTGCAGTGGTATGAGCACAGTTTCACAGTGCAGTAGGTTTATACTCACAAAAAACCATTGTCATTATTCAACTCAGTCTTGCAGAGTTATATGTACAGGCTGTACTTGGGCATTGGTTATGAATGTAGCTTCTGAAATCAATTTCTGTGTGGTTTTTCATTAGAATGATGAGAAATTTGAGGAATTAAAAGTATGGGAAAATCTAGAATAAAGGAAAGAGTAATATGACTTTATGGCTGCCTGAGGGTCTAATACATATGCCTTGCAGGTAAGAGAACTACTTCATAGCTATGTTAATTTTTATTATTATTTAATTATTTCTGTAGATAAAATTCATTATAATGTCCCATCACACAATGTTTAAACTACCATCTGTCCTGAATGTATATGGATAAAAATACTTCTGGCAGAGAGGCATCCCCAGCAGGTATGCATCTGGCTGAACCATTTCTTACTCCTTGATGTCTGAGGGATTCCCATTTCTGCTGCTCCTGGCACAACGTGCTCCTCTGGTGAATGGGAGGGTGTAGGACCAAGGGGGATCAGCACACAGAGCTGCTTTTGTTGGGGGTGTGATCCTGTAAGATTTAGACCACGTGACTAATGAATGAGCCACAACTACCCACCCCACCAATTTCATCCTTGAAACTGAATGCTGAGGAGGGTTTAGTAAAAGCTATTCTTTTTATTCTTTTATATCAAAAATACTGGGAAGATAGTTAATGTTTCGTGGAAAACTTTTATTTCCTTGTATCAAAGAAATTCTTGGTGTTTTCTTTGAAATGCTTTAGTCTTCTCTTTAATGTAAAAAAGGGATTTGAAATTTATCAGGGAAATCTGTCAAGGATTGATGTGTTTTGTGGTGTTCTTACAACAATACATCTAAATAAGCTGAGTTAAGAGTTGGAGGATTGAAATCTGTCGATAATGTGCATGCTGAGAAGTGATATGGTTCTACTAGGCAGCTAGAACAGCCAGACTCTGTCTTCACTGAGTTTTTTCCGTCCCTGCACATCTGCCACTGCTAACAAGTCAGTGCTTCTTCAGAGAGATGACTGCTCGAGTCCTGGTCTACAGTCAATGGCAGATTCTGCCTGAATTTCCTTTAACAGGTCTTCTAATTTATCGAGGTGGTGAGTGGTTGGTGCTAAATGAGAATATCAAGAGCTGGTGAGCAGGCTGGTAACCAGGGAAGGACAGACTACATTATAACACTGTGGATAGGAATGGCAGCCAGCCAGGGGGAGGCCAGTGGAGTCCACTTTTAAGGACATCCACTTGGAACCAAGATTCCCAAACCTTACCAATCCCCTGCTGTTAGCAAGTATTAGTGAACCCACTTACAAAGTGACTGACTTGCTACCGCATGTCTACCCACAAAGCTGGCACATATTACTGCTATTAATTACTACATTAGCTTAGGCAGCCAAGATCTGTATGGTGCATCTCAAGGTGTCTTCCTTGCTGATGAGCTGGAGAATGTTGCAGGATACCACATAATGGAATCTCTACTTTCATAAATTCACAAAACTACTTACACAAACATTTTCTATGTTGTAAAAGCAAGCATGAAAAGGCTAGGAAATGCCAGAACTAAAATTGTTTGTCTAGTATTTGAATCTTTCCTCTTAACTTCTTTTTTTCCCTCTTCCTTCTAGCAATTGTTTCTGGTATATTTTGAATTTATAGCATATACAACCCTGAGAAAGCAGGCTGGATTTTATTATGTGTTCAAAATAAAGGAGTTTTTTTCCTTCCATTCTTCATAGTCTTCAGACAGCCCATCTTTTACATTTGCATTTTAGATTTCCTTCTAGGACTGCATTTCTATGAAAGGAATTAAATATGTGGAAATGTCTTTTCTGTATTTACTGACTGGCACTCTTGCAGAGAATTGATTCTCTTAAGGAAAGCTTGTATCATCTACATAAAGAAACTGAGAAGAATAAAAGTAACCAATATATTTTCTGTGTAGTTCAATTGTCAAGCTGTATTCGGGTACCTGGAAAGTGTAGCCAGTTTCAAATATATTATCCAGGTGAAGAAGGGATATTTTCTCTATTTCTGTCAAACTTTCCCTGTTTTTTCTGTTCTTCTGAGAGAGGTATAGGGGTATCTCACTTAACAGATATCCAGGGAAAATGCCAGTCCGTCTGTCTCTTCTATGTGAGAATTAAATACTGTCCTTCAGTCTGCTAACCAAATATGTTATTACATGGAAATACTTGATTTTTTATGAGATGTATAACCTACTGACATGACCATTCTGGTTTTGTGCATGGTTTCGGGCTTCAGTAATAATTTCTGATTCTCTGACTGTTTCAGACATTCAAAATAAAGTAAATCAGATAAATAATATGACCCTGTTTTGTACTCTCTCCACCTCACCAAGAGCATCTAGCATAATGGTGAGGCCCAGGTTCTTGGTTTTAGAGCACTGTATGCTGCTATGAGGCATAAATAAAAATTTCAGACACTTCTGGGTTTCTGAATACTTAAAAGGGACCTATATACACCAAATGAGCTGAATCAGCAGGACATAGTTGCTGAGTCTTAATTTGTTTTCTAACTCCAGACTGACGGTACAAGCAGTGGTGTTGAGAAGTGTTAAAAAGAAGTACTTTGGTCATACAATTTTTGCAGAGGATAGGAAAATTTTAATGCAAGTCTGTGTTAATAAACAAAAAGTTCAGTAACCACAAGCCATCCTGAGTTGTGTCTAGATAGTGCAATGCAGAAAGATATAAATACCTTGTAACACATTGGCAGTATTCCCACAGCATATACAAAGACTCTATCACACATAATTTGCATATAAAAGCAAAAATCTGTGCTTAGTTTTAGGCTTTTCATTATTGAATATTTTGCACATAATTGCTAGGCATTTTGAAGCCTTTATTTCCAATCAAGGTTTTAAAATATTTTCTCTTGAGAATATAAGCTCCTACTGTTCTCAAAGAAAATCACTTTTCATGGTGTCTGGAAAATCATGTTCATAGACAAATAAGCCAGAAATACACTCTGCAGTACCAGAGCCAGAGCACCTTGATGCTCCCATGAATATATGAATGTGGACATTTAGTCTATTTAAGCCTGATCTTACGAATCAAACCATCTTTTAGAGCAATGTTGTGAACTTTCATCTGTCAGTTAAATCATAAAATAGGCTTTTTAAAAAAATGAGGGAAAGGTGATCTGTTGATAACTCCCTAAGTGTAGCACATTTGCAAGCATTTTCTACTAGTTCTATTTAAAGCTAAGATAACCTAGCCATTTACTGGACGATGATCAGTTCTGTAGATATATCCTAAGATGTGCAACATGTCCTGTATTTGCAGTAAGCTAGCACCAGCATGTAAGAGTGGAAAATCAGGATGCCTCTGTGTTCATCTTTCTGTTATGAATGATAGAAGGTAACTGGAGAGGGGTTTGCCAGGCTACTATGGATCTAGCCTATACACTTGAAACTAGTAGCTAATCCGTGTTTCTTGCTTCTCTAAACCATGACACCAGTTTCATCTCACTGTAGCTTACCAACACTACTACACAGTGATAAAAACCTCTTACCAATGTAATATCAATATAATCTTCTATGTTTAGATCATTTGCCTTCAACTTTTCAATTCCTGTTAAGTTTTATAAACATAATTTCCATCTCATAGCTACCAATGGAATTTACTAAATCAGAAGTCACTGTTGTGAAATCAGTGTGATTTCATCTCTGTGAAAGGGAAAAATAAGGCCACTGCTTCCAAAAATATTTTATTTCCTCATACGGCAATTACAAATAAACTTTCTTACTGAGACTGTACCATATCCAATTCTGAATTGTAGCTACACAATTCTAAGTTTATGTCTGTAATAAGGTAAAATAAATACAAAAGAAAAATTCACGCCCCTATGAGCCACAAGCATTTTGAGAAAAAAGTTAATTTTAAGACTAGATGAGCAGATAATACTTTATGATTATGTAGTTTGTTTTTTATAAAAAAAATCAATGTTACTTTATTGTTTCTGAAAAGTTCTTATTGATGGACTGCTCAGAAGGAACTATCTTGTATCTCTCTTATTTCATGGCTCTCCCTGCAGATCTCAGTTCCTTTCTTGGGAATGATATGGTCTTCTGTGTTTCTTTTTACTAGTTTTTAAAGACATTATTTCTTTCATGATGAATTCTCCTCAATGACTGGTTTTAGATATCCCAGAATTCTTTAAGCAAACTGAAAAAGTGCTCTGCAAAAATTTCTAACCTTTCACAGGCTTTATTCTATGCTAAGCATAAAAACCAATGAAGACCATCATTCTAATGTCGATTGAACTGTCCTACTGTATTTAATAAAGGAAGTACATTTCCCAAATCGTAATGTTATCTTAGGATTTACTATACTGTGCTGCAGAGCACCAAACTAATCCTTGAGCATTTCTGGTGGGATTAATGGCAAAATGCAGCCTGAAGTGAGTTTGACACTATTGGAAACTCCAGGTCAAAGTCTGTAGTGTAAATTATTTGTTGAGCATAAATTTGATCAGTAAATGCAAAAACTATTGTAGTAATGGATAGTGTAATCGTTAATTTCATTTCCATTGCACATGCAAAAGTAAGTTATACAAATGCAGGAAAGAGGGGAAACAGAGAAGTGTGAAAAGCAACTCAAAAGTATAAGGGAACAAGGATCCCTCTTCCCTGTTTGGCTAGTCAGAGTGAAGAGCCCCTGCACTTGTTGGTTTGAGGTAATAGGAATAGCAGCTCAAAGTTGTTAGTACCAAGCGTTCTCACATCACTGGTATACTTGCTTATTCCCTGTTGCTTTTAATTTGGCACACCGTCATCATCATCTTCATTACACGTGTGGCTGGAATTGTTAGAGAATGAGACTTTCCCTTAAACCTTTGCTTCGTTGACTGGGGGCCTTGCTAGCAAGCAGCATGATGTGGTTTTGTTCATGTCCCACAGATGACATTTACACCTTGTTTTTCATATCACCATCACCATTACTCCCATTCAAAAAACTGTTCCTGTTCATCCCTTCATGTGTCAATTCCAAGTGACCTGTCAGTGTCTGCTGTGCAGCCTGCCTCTCCATTTTGAGTTTGGCAAAGTGCCTCAAATATCACAGTTAAGGAGAACTGATAGGACTTAATCCTGCAGCTAAGGTGGTAGTGCCAAGAACCTCTTTCCTCTTACAAAGCACAGAGGAAGAATGGCCTTCTGGGACCCCTTGCAGTTATGACTACTTTGCTCATGTTGGGCTGGAGGTTCTAAGTTGAATAAATGAGCTCAAAATATGAGCACTGCTGGAACAGGAACCACAGGAACCTCTGACACCAGGAGCTGGTGTCACACTTTCGTCATTATCACACATTTTTTGCATCATCTTTACATGTTTCTGTTTTTCTTTCTGGTAGCTCTGCAGTATTTTCTCCTCTTCCTGATATTTTGTACTCCCACTGATAGTCTTCCATTGGCTCGGGTTTCTCAAACAAAATTTTTACCACTGAGTAAGTGGTATTGGTGTGCTATATTGCTTCATCTCTTATTTCTGCTTATCCTAATTTCAACTCACAAATGGTTTTGTTTCATAACTATATAGTTGAGTATGAATGGAAAATAAAAAGCACATGCCAGCAGCTACAAAAATGTTGTAAGTCCAATTCAAAACCATTCAGCTAAACAAGATGGCCATTCTTTAGGCCACACTCAAAAAATCATGTATTGTCAGGGATGTAAAACAACTGCATTTTGGCATGTAACTTACTAGCATTGCAGAACAAATCGACTTTGGTATCTTCAAGATCACTAGAGTTCTGAAACTGAATCAAGTAGAAATTAATACATGTTTAACAGCATTTGGGGGTTGAACTTTTCAGTCATGTCACTGAAATGTCTGCTTTTTATTTGCCATATGTAGTGTCTATTTTGCAACTTTTAGAAACTGAATCTGTATGATATTGTTTTAAGTATGTTTTTCACATAAAACAAGGAAATTAGGCTAAAAGGGAGGTTTTCATTTTAACTTTTAATTTTCAATTTTCTTCAATTTTGGGAGCTTTTCTCTTTTAACACAAATTAATTCAAGGAAAGAATTAAAGGTTAGGGGTTTTCTTCTGGAAGGCATGATTCATAGAAATTTGCTCCTGTGTTAAAATATTTTCTTGCAACTTGACCAAATCTTTGTCTTTGTAACAGATTGGAACACATTTCCATTTTTGCAGTTAATGTTTACTGTATTGAGTGTGAGTTTATGACAATCTGGTTTTTATTATCAAGGTGATAAGATAAAATGGAAGAGTAGACATTAACAATTGCAGTGCAAGTTCTTCCCAGGTAAAAGGCTACCTCTCAGTTTTTCCCCCCATTTTTAGTTTATCTTGGCATTGTTTCTTCCAGTTCTTATTACTTTCCAGACAGCCAGGAGGGCAGTACTTCTGTAGCGTTGTGTATCTTTGCTCTCATTTCTTCTTATGTTAACAACACTGAGTTTGTTTCTCAAGAACTTCCCTCTAAAATTATTTTAACAATCTTCCTCTGGCCTTTGAAGCTCTTTTTAACATACTTTGCCTTGTCAATGTGTTGGATATTTGGGTTTCTTCTCCAAGATCACATTATGAGGGGACTAGCAGAGCATGAGTTAAGAACTGAGACATCTTGTTAGCGAGTGACTGCCCTGCTACCATCTGCACCACAAAGTGACTCCATTCTTTCCATTTTTAGGGCAACTAGTGTCACTGACCATCTTGCTCTCTCTTGTACTTTCCCACTGCTTCGTATTTTTCACGTGCCTGATTCCAGCAATATCTTCTTGCCCTAGAAGGGAGACTTGTCCCAGGACTGCAACCAGAGCAACTGTTTACACAGAGCAGCTGGACAACTATTTGGTGTCCCGGTCTTTTCACTGCCACGTGGGAGTTTGAACCACTGAGCTGCAAAACCATACTTCCCTTCACTCTTTTTTTCTCCCCTCTTCAAATCATCTTTATTTTGCAATTTGATGTAGAATCAAGAAAAGGGATGGAGTGTCTCTTCCTCATTCCAGGCTCAGACAGCCTGGAGTCTGGAGACTGGTACCTTCACTCAAAATCTGAAACTTCTGTCACTTCAGACAGGCCTGGAATTCAAGTCTCTCCCACCCTTGCATTCAAGAGAAGTAGAGCACCCAAAAAAAAAAAAAAAAAAAGACTCATACAAACTGAACTTGGATCAGTTTACAAAGGGATGATGCAAGTACTTGCAAATTGAAGATGTATTTAAATTGTTTTGTATCACAGGTTTCTAGTGGATAAATTGGGTTCACAATGTTCACTGCTCTGGCTGCTTAATCTGAGTTGGAAGCACCAGAATCTCTCCATGCTTTGTTGTTTCTTCACTGAGGGTTGTGGAATCCAGTGCAGAACCTCTAAAAATGAGGGCTGTTATTTCAGCATTAGAACATTTCTATGCCTTTCTGGATCTAATCCAAAAGCCTTCACTTCTTTTGAACATTTTTTTCACCATTTATGTAATTTTATACTCTACTATAACCAGGAATGATATTTCTTGAGTTTCCAATCCTCAGATAAATCTTTGTCTTTGATATCTCTGATAAAAGGAATAATGCAATAATCTAAAAACATGACAGATTAAAGCAAATATATATAGTCTTTATTATTGGTTCTTACAGGCTGAGAATGTAAGGTTTTGATTCCCTAGAAGACATGCTCCTTGTTTAACTAGTTCTTAGTTCTTACTTTTATTTAGAAATAATGCCTTAGCAAAAGATGTAAGGTAACAGTACTCCTCTTTAGCATGTTTTCCATGTTATCACTTAATATTTAAAGAATACTAATGGACATATAAAATTTTATGCAGTCTATTATTTTACCTTGGATTATTTGAGTCACATACTCTGCCAGACCCTGGGAAAAATGTGAGGCAAATTATTCAAGTAGTGGTCCTGCCTGGCCTCCTGTTTCTCACTACTATTAAATCCTGGATTAAACACTGTTAGCTCTCACAGTCAACAGGTCCATAATCCTGTGGGGGGAGACTGTTCTGGCTACTAAGTTAATTATGGAAGGTCTGTATCTTTTCCTCTGCTTTCTTTTCTGAAGCATTAGTCAGGATGAGGAGCTTCCTCATGTTTATTGGTACCTTTCCAGGTTGAAGAAGGAGATCATCCCTAAAGAACTGGCTACCAGGCACTAAAAGTGGAGTCTTAGTTTTTTTCAATAATTTATTGCTGTTGTGGTCTTTCATTACATTCACTCTTGTTATAAAGGGGTGGTGACTGAAGCATGAAAATGTCTTACTGTGGGTTTGTCAATGTTGTCATTTACTTAAGACTTAAAAACCACTATGCTGTTTGGATATGGATTGTGTCAACAATAGAAAGTGGTTAGACATGACATTTTTAAAGTACTATTGCCATCTAGAATTATTCATTGTGCATTTTGTGTTCTGACAAGACCGTAGGGGCAAAATTCCTCTCTGGCTCAACTCTGCTTGTCATTTTTCACTCGGGATTTGGGTAGCAGACAGTCTAGTTTTGACTGAAATGCATACAAAATAATCTGAAAAATAATTATCCTTTCAAAAACATGATAAAGGCTTCAGTGGATGCCTATTTCTTCTGCTATGGACTACTTATATTTCTTAAATGTTACTGGCATTTCTGGATTCTTTATGGAGGTAAAGATTCTGGTGACATTAGTGGGAGCTTTGCCTGTGTGAAGAGTATGGATTTAGACACTTGGGTTTTTTTGTACAAATAGAATGGAAATGGTGATAATTTTGAGACCTTCAGGGCTGTTTTTAAGTAACAAAACTTGGTCCCAGAGAAGTATCTGGGAATTTTGCAGTTAACTTATAAAATGTCAATGTCTTGATGACATGTAGTTACCAAATGTGGACTAATGGCACCATGGTTTAACTGCATTTTTAAGCATGGACCTAATGGCATAGACCTCAGTAATCCTAAGAGAGTAAATGGATGCCTAAGTGAAGATTACCTTAGAATGATTGAATGATAGCTTGACAGATATTTAGCTGAGATTAATTAATTTATGAGTGCAAAATATATACCTAGCGGGTTTAAATGGACAGAAACATTCTCTTATTTAAGCATATTCAAATTATATTTGTCACAAATTTTTGAACAAATCCTATTGCAAACACAGAAACATTTGGGCAGCCCTGTTCCAAGCATCTCTCGTGTAATGGTATTAAGGAGCAGTGCGGTGTCTGATAGAAGGCACATCTTTCTTGATCCTCCTGATCTTTTCTCATGTAATCAGCCTTATGAATTTAGAAGGATTATCCTCCAATCTCTGCATGTGGTGGTAAGAGGCAGTCAGTCAGATGCTTCTTGTCAGAACAGCAGCCATTGAAAAAAGCATCTTAGTGGTCAGTGAAAAATCAACTGATTTGTTTTCTCAAATCAGTCATTCTTCTGTTTGCTCCCCTGATTCCTACTTACATCTGAGGTAGTTTACTATATACTGGAATGTTCTTTTCACACGCATAGACATTTTCGTTTGTTTCAGAGCTTTAAAAGTAGTCCTTCATTTCTTTATGTCTGCCAACTTTTAACATGATAAAATACATTACTTTTTGTTTACCTCCTGGAAAGCATAGATAATTGCAGTGTATAAAGAGTTTTATTATTTAAATTGAGCTCAGGACACTGAGGTAGCTTCCATCTCTAAAATGGCCCAGAATTTTAAATTGACTGTATAGGAAATACTGAGAAGCCACACTGTCATCTTGTATAATTATCTTAGCTTTTCCACATGAGACTAAAAATAGATGAAGATGTCACCATTTGATAATGTAAAGGTAGCTCTTTTTAAAGAAATCTACAACAATCAAAGCACATTTATGTTTCTGCATGTATTTTGGAGCAGTTTCTAAAGCAGCTCTCATTCATGCATGTTTGGTTTCTGTTAGGTCCCTCATCATTTTAATTAACATTTCTAGTAACCCTTATCAGCACCATAACTAAAGAAGGTGATTCTGTGCAAATTCAACAGGAACTTTGAAAATGTCAGAGCAGCTCTGACTTACTAATCTAGTTCTATAGATGGTTCTGAACAAAAGCCCTGGACCTGGACATAATCAGAATTTGGAGCCATTTTAAATACAAATACAGACTTGAAACTGAACGTGTATGTTGGCATCACCTTCATCTGGCTTCATTCACCTACCTATAAGAAATTAACCTCATTACAAAAGCTGCAAATTAGTTGTATTCAGAGGTGCATGTTTGGCAGTATGGAATGATAAGGGAGAACGCTTGCAAGCCCATACTGGAAAACAGAATAGGAACCTGCCTCGTTCAACAGAAATGCAGTACTTACTGATCTCTATTAATCTAATATTCCTCTCCCTTATTATAGTAAATTACATTACAACTGTTGTGCAAGGATACTGGAAATATCTCACTAGGCTACATAATATGGTTCTACTGGATTTTAAGGAAGCTCTGCTGCTGCTTTTCTCATGCTTTTGGTCTCTGGGGTGTTTTTGAAGAATGAATTTGTACCGTAAGCCCTGTGCAGGAAGCTGGGTAAACAAATGCACAGACACCCATTCCCCCAGAGAAGTCACTTACCTTTTTCACATCAGGTATATTAAAAAACTTCTTGGTGTGAGCAACCCATCCTGCTATCCCGATGTCCAGAGGAAAAACAGTCTCATTGTCTGGGTCCACCAAATTGTCCTCAAACTTGGAAGTTGGAGTCACATCAAGAAGCCTGGTGGCTACCTCTGGAATACCATTTCGGGAACGATAAACAAACATACTACACCGATCAGCTGCCAGCAGCTGTGCCAGCCTCTGCAGGGTCTTGTGCACTGTCTTTTCCATAGTGCCTCCTTCATCCTGGACTTCTGTTAGGAGCTCAAAAAGTATGTTACACTCCTCCAGGCGGGACATATCTTTGAAGCTGACTCCTTCCTTCACATCTCCAGGGCTCACCTTAAAGATACTTCCCAGAACTTCTGCCCTCATTTTTCGGTCAAAATACTCCTTGGCAAACTGGGGATTGTTCTCCAAGTATTTTTCGACGGCATCTTTATTTACCTCACCCATTTCTGCTGGATTGTTCTTAAGATTTCTTTTAGAACTGCATCACCACCAAAGCAGGAGTGGTAGCAAGAAGTCCTAACCTGATACTAGTGAGAAAATGGTAATTTGTACATATTGTATAGCTCACTGGCATAGTACATTCACCTTCCCCTGTGGCTTCCAAGCCTTCTGAAACTCTTGAGATATGACAGAAGGCACTGGATTAGCATCTTCTTAGTGTGAGATCTTGGTAACTGCTAATTAAAGAGATGTCAGGACACTAAATCCCTGAGCGTTCTTAGCTCATAAATCCTAAGGGAATAATTTTAGCATTTTAAAATAATCAATTAATTCTTAGACCTTATAAAATGTGTAGATATGTATACCTGTATGTTCTTCCCTTCATTCACAGTATATATATTGTTTGGTACACACAAAAATTTCCATTGAAACTTAGTATGACGAATTCCACTTAGATGCTTAGCCCACATTATACACGTGCACAGATGTACACGTGTGTTTGTGAGAGGTACTTAAAAGGGGAGGAAAACAGAATACTAAAGAGAAGATTTCAAAACTGCAAAATTTACTTTTTCGTGAAACAGTCAGGAGATGATCAAAATTGGATTACTAAAAGTAAATAATTATGAAGTTATATATGCATAAAATGGGTGAAATCCTAGACTTTATAAAAGTCTGAACTTGCCTAAGTAATTTACCCAGGTGAAGATGGAGCAAAAGAATTAGAATTTGACTCAACACAGCCAGATATGACTTATATGTAATATTTTTTAAAAATGGATAGCCTAAAGGAAAGAATAAAATCAGAAAATAGTTTGAATTCAAACTGAGTTCAGGAGACAGTAAGATTTTTACTCTGTAAGCATAAATAACCAGGCAGGGTCCTGCAAGTTTCTTCTATTACCTTCTTCAGAAAAAGTGGAAGATCTTTGCTCTCTTAAATAGCAGGAAAATGGTAATAAGTGTCAAATAGTGGGCAAAGAGGGAATCTCGACTCTGGTTGTAGCTTTATAACATGTTTGAAGTTTCCTGCCATCAGAAGTTCAGCAATACTCACATGAATGGAAAAGGAGCTATGTGTTAAATTTTAGGAGCAAACACCCCATGGCTACGTGAGTGAGAAGGCTGAGTATAAATTGAGTGCCAGCCAATGATCTGTGTTCATTGAAACAGATCTGAATTTCAGCATAGTAAGAGGGACGCAATTTAATTACTCTTATTGCTATTTGTGGCATCCACATTGATCAAAAGCGGAAATAGATTCTTGGATTAAGAAAAGAAGAGCCTACACCCCTTGACAATTTTTAATTTGGTAAGAGTAATTGTCAAAGTACAACTTTGTCTACCAGAGGCCACAGTGTGTCAACATCCATTTTTATCAGCAGATCTAAAAGAATCAACATGAGCAACTGACACTGATCCTCTTGTGCACAAAGAACAGGTCAGTGATTGGTGTGTAATGGCAGCTAACTCAGTACATTATTTTTCCCTTTGACTGTGATACAAAATGCTGTGTAAGACAGTAATTTTTGCCAGACTGCAGTTGCCATAAAGATTTGAAAATGCATATGAAAATCAGCACAGTATATGGACACACTCTAGCCTGGTTCTTTTTTGCTGGCTGGGCTACTTACCCCTAGCAGCTTAGGCGACAGGATAGGACCCTCATTGGTGGGTGTGTGAGGTTGCAGCATCTTCTTTACTGGTGTGAACTGGTGATACTAACTTTGTGGCAAGACTTTGCAACTTCAGCACAGCAAGAAGTTCTCACCATTGTACGCATGTACGACCACAAGAAACGCACAGAAGAAATGCACATATATCTTAGTCTTTGAATAGTTTCATGATTTGATCAATACAAATAAAAGCAATAGAGACTTGAAAAGAATCTATGTATTTACACGTAGAGTTAAATTATTTCTCTTCATCTGTCATCTTCCTAATTTCTAGCTCAATACTTTTCAGGATGCTCTTTTAAAAAAGAGGCTGTTGAAGAGCTCCAATGAAATTGTGTAAAGGAATAGTAACATATTTTTTTTTTGCATTATTTGTTCTGTCATATTTTCTTACTGACTTTGGAACAGTCTACGTAGTAGTTTCTTTGAAGTAGGAAGGGTCTATAGAGGATCTGTCTTATGCCCAGCTAAAACATTCTAGAGGATTATCTTCTATATAACATTTACACATTCATCTTTATTGCATGTAAGAAACCAGCTTTACAAACATTAGTTGTTTTTTTATATTGTGATTACATTAATTCTATGAAATAGAGCAGCCTGTCACTGTCTGGAGGGTAAGTGGAGATAGCCAACCTGACTGAGTTACACGGTTTTCTTTGGGGGCGGCGGGATGGTGGGTTACATTTTTGTAAGCTAACAGTTTTATTATCATGTGTCCCTGTTTTTTTTCAATATGCAAGATCACCTAAAATGCTTATCATGGTTCCACCAAATCTCCCTCATGCCCAGCTGTTTTTACAAATGATAAATTACACTATTAGTACTTTGACATAACAAATTAAGACCGTATTTTAATTAGGCACTACTGTAAGGTATAAACCTTTCATTGTAACAAAATATTCCAGATGTAGCTGGATTGTCCAGTAATCATTCCTAAATCATCAAACAATTATTTTTTGTTTTCTTAATTTAGATTCACTCTTACAATTGCACTGTTGCTCTGTAAAGTGTTTGTGAAATGGCATGGAAAGAAGTATCAGAAACCAATAGAAGTTTTTTTATGAAGTTTATGTTTAGAAGACAGTTCGGTTGGCTTTTTTTAAAAAAAATGCTTTATTAATCATATTATGTATCATCATGAACTCTGTGTACATATTGACTAACATGAATAATTAAGGCAATCCCAGAAGCTGAAGTGATGTGATAGAAATTAAAATGTTGTTTCATACATAAATGCACCTTACATTTACAGAAGTCTGCATTTTAGAGTTAGGAAAATACAGTGTATTTGTATTGATGCTTTTTTGTTTTTCATAGCATTTTAATAAATTTTGTAAATTAGACCATTTAAACATTTTTGAGCACTGGCATTGTAATGAATTTTAAAGTTCCTGTGCTTGAATAGTGCGTTTATTTTCTATTCTATCTCCTTTACTTTCCTTGTTTTCCACACTATTGAACATTCTATTTTTAGTAATGTTAGTTCACATTTGTAGTTGAGTTTATTATAAGAAACTATACAAAAAAAATATTTCATATTTCTGGTAGTTTTAAACATGATTTTGCTATCATCTTTCCCAGCATTTTTTAATAGGATCACCTATTAAAAAAATATATTTTAATATAAGATCTGTTATACACACCAAGGTTTAACACTGGAAGCTAATTGCATACAGTCATTTTCACTGCATTTTTAAAGGCAAAAATAATATGCATTTGGCTTTGATTCTCTTCCATGCTGAGGCTGTTTGATTTGAGAGCAGATAAGCAGGATGCTAAATTTTTCAAATTCTTTTGATTTCATAGAATATCAGAAATGTCTGTGCTTTGTGATTTTAATACATATGATGTCATTTGCCTTTGACGTTCATAGTTACCTCAGAAATCAAACTATTTATGGAGTGGTTCTCAGTAGCAGACCATTCCTGAGCCCTTGTGATACCTGGAAACCCCTAAGAAGGATAACTGGCAGAAGTAGTTATTTAAATAGATTCAAGCAGCACATAAACGTCAAAGGTATTTATAAGGTTTCCCAGTTCAGCTCAGTGTTTGTATCCGAGCATCTCTGTCCATCTTGATAGGAGTTAATATGATTCATTCAGTTAAGATTTTCTGAAGAAACACAGATCAAATATGTTTGTTTCAATTGCATGGCTTTTGATGTGGATAATTTTGTGGCCACTGGCTGGACATCAGAGATTAATATTCAAAATATTATTGATTTTTTTCTAAATTATTAGTTTGAGAATTTATTTTTGAGGTATTTACAACAGGTACCATGTGCTCCTAACATAGCCAATTTTTGGTACTGAAATGTTTTGATGTCACTGTTCTGGTGTTTGGGGGGCCTTTGTGAACAACCTCAACATTTGTTCCTTTTAAAATAATCTTCTGCCCCTTTTCTCACAAAAATAATCTTAAAAATATGAACACCGAAGATAGTAAGTTAGCTGCTTTTTCCATATGGCTGCAAATTTTCATGCTCCCTTACAACTACCAATGATGAGCTCTGGGGGCTCACGAAATAAGTAGTCAACAGAGATTTTAGATTCTAGGGAAGATTTCCTGAAGTAAATGGCCAGTCTAGCATGAAGAAGTTAACCTGGGTGGCCAAATGCACTGTAGCTTTGACTCTGAGCATGGGTTTCTTGGTAGCTTGGCATGAATGGACTGAGCAAGGGACAGCAGCCATCAATCTCATCCACTCTCACATTTACTTCCCTATGATCTTGGGCTACCTGACCATTTTTTATTACTGAGAACATTACTCAGTGCTGCTGAGAAGGGTCTGACTGTCTTCTTCATACCCTCTTGCTAGATATGCGTACACTTGGTAAGATCCTGCAAGCCTTCTTTTCAGGCTGAACAGTCCCAGCTCTTTCAGCCTCTCCTTTTGTCAAATTCTCTTATTGATCAATGATCTTCATGGCTCTTTATTGGACTCGCTCCAGTATGTCCATACCTTTATCATTCATGGTTTAAAGCTGTCCTCACCAGGCTGGCCAGCCTGTTGGCAAAATATATCTTTGTTTCAAGTGTTTTATGTTTTAGTAATACATCTAGAAAAACATTTCAATTCAGAATCACAATCCTCAGAAAGGTTTGCTAAAGAGAATTAAAAAAAAATAAACTAGGTTTGTTTAAATACTGTTTATAAAGAGTTCAATGCAAATTTACTCCTTAAGCAGAATGTCACGTCCTTAAATTACAAAAACAGGTAGCACATAGGCTGGCATGGTGCAAAGGCCAATCCTTTCAATTCTCTTCTGTCCTTGACCTCTGTACTCAGACTGCCACCAAGGGGAACAGTTGTGATGGTGACAGTGTACATAGTTGTCCCTTACAAAGTACACGGAGCTCCTTGGCTCAGCTCATGCCATTTGTTGTCACTTGTAAATATGAGTCTGGTTCAACAGGGCCGTGGCTACTCTTGGATCCACTTCTCTGTGCACACAGCAGTCATTCATTCCCCTGCAAATTCTGCTTCTACAAGTTTAATGGATACCTGTGTTTGTGAATGGCATTCTATAAATAAATAACCATAAGAAGGCAGCAAAAAGTCCTTCAGTCTATGTGCAGTCTGGCTGGAAATGGGTGCTTCATTTCCTATTACCAGTTCTTTGAAACAGCTTTCTCTCGAGAGCTAGACTTATTCTTGTGACCGCAAATCCAATTCTAGTTCTTTTAATATTTAAAGCTTCAGTGTAGCAGTGTTAAAAATGTTTTAAATTGTAATTTGACTCTCGTTTCTTCCTTTTTTTAAAAAAATCATAAATGAAACTAAAATAACTGCTACAATGAAAGATTTTTTCTGCCATTTCCTTTGAAAATCTGACCTTTTCTGTGTATTTTCTGTTGCTATTCCTAATGGAAAATATTGCAGAATTTTACAGGCTATTAATGTAAAAAATATTTCAATCACAGAATCACTGCCAGAGTTAGCCCCTTTTTGGCCTCTTGGCAAAATTCAGTGGCAGAAGACTTTTTTTCCCCTTCAATTAAACACGGTTCAAAAAAATACATACTATTAAAAAACTTCCTATAGTATTCAAAATATGCAGCCAGTTTCAGACATTATAATGGGAAATTTCATATATGAAATTTATCAAGCTTGGTTTACATGTTTATGTGTTATCAAGATTTTAATAATTTTTTTAATTTAATTGTTTGAGCTTTCCCAGAACCCAGCAATCGTTTGATGCCATTGACTTCATCTATGCACGTTGCTCTCAGAATCAATTGAAATCCTGGCCCAAATTGTGTTCCCTTCTGTTTGCGTGAGAAGTGCAAATCTGCAAGGGGTATATCCAGGTTCCAAAGATCTGGATGAGGATCACTTGCTGGCATCATTTCTCAACCGAACCCATAGCCCAAGTCAATCCAAATGATGATTAACTGAGGCAAAGTTTACACTGTTTATGAGTTTACATAGTTGTGCTGGCATAGCTACATCTGTTAGGACTGAGAAAAAATTCACCCTTGAATTGCCATAACAATGCTATTCAGCCAGCAACCATCCATCCCTCCGCCAATACACTCCCGATCTAGCTGTAACTGACAAGAGAGGAGACTTTTTGCCTAAAAAGTTTGTCTCATTGAACCACAGAAGTGCTGTAGCTGTAACTGTGAAAGGACTTTGTTACTGTAAACTGTGTCTCAAGCAGGCAGAGTTGGAAGTATAGCTAAACCAGAAGAAGCATACAGCCAAACTTTTACTACATAACATTCAAATTGTACTGACTTGCCCAGATCCTCTTCTGCTGCTGAAACCTGACTGGGAAAGACTGGTGTGACTTCGCTGTAGTAGATCCCACAACGCCACAATGATAACAGTTCAAAAGAAGAGTTTTCTGAGGCATTGCCTAGTTTTGTAGAGATCCCAAACTTGAGGAGCTGAATGAATTAAAGTTATAATTTCTAAGTCTCTGCCAGGCACCTCCACGAGTATGAGCTGCCAACCATTGCAGAGATCAGTGGAGGCACACAATTAAAGAAAAGCTTTGAAAACCTGTGCCATAGAATTTTCATGGATAATTATGTTATTAACAAAATTTTATAGTAATAGTTTTGATCCCGAAACAACTTCTCTGGGAATATAAAGCAATATACAGATTTTTGAGGAGGACAAACTTAGGAGAAATAATAATGTTTCATGAATTGGTAGAGAATAAAAAAATAATTGTTTTCCTTGGTATTAAAGAAAGTAATAGATTTAAAGCTTATAAATTAAGCTATAGTCCTTCTTCTTACCATCAGTCATGTGAGGCACCAAACAAAGAAAATCCATGTTGATATTGATCTTGTAAGCTTATGATGAATTTATATATTAAGACTAGTGAGTGTTTTGTAAAAGTTTTGTAAAAATGCAGAGATATATAACAGGCATCACCATTGCCAGAGGCTGGAGCAAGGTTTTAAAAGCCACCAGAGGGATATAGATTACTGTTTCTCTTCAGTCTCTGTGGAAATTAGCAAACTTGAAAATCTCAGTTTAAAAATGGAAACGTGGGCTTATTGAAAAACTACTTGTTGAAAGCTTCAGGAAGGTTAATATGCATCAACCTTTCTAGTTACCTGTATTAAGTATGTTCTTTACTCCAAATAAAAGCTTAATATTAAACACAATGGAATTTTTATCATCTGATGTTACCCAGAAACTCAAAGGCTTCAGAGCAGACTTGGAACAGCCCTGAGCATCTGTTTGAGAAAGTGAATGAAAATATACTCTCCAAGCAAAAAGGCTTGGATAAAAGCAGAAAAGACAAAGCAGAAAAGGAAGATAAATTAAACAGGCTGTGCCACTGTTTGCATTACATATGAAAAAGATTGTAAAGGGCAGCAGAAGTAAAAGTTTAATATTTTTATTAATATACAAAGGGAATAGATGGCTGAAGTAAATTTCTGGGAAAGGCCATGCTGAAAAGATTGTTGTAATTCTGTACATTAGCTACTATTGAAGTATTTTTTTATACTACATCAGTATCTCCATATTTAAATTATATTTTTGCTTAATTCTTAAAGTAATGAACACAGACATTTCAATTAACAGGCTTCTGCCTTTATTCTTTCAAAACTGGGAGGTAAAAAAGTGGGTGAATTAGTTCTCTTGGTAATAATCGTTCCTCTCCTGCTCTGGTTACATGTCTAGAAAATAATTAACAGGTTTTCTCTAATGCTTCCTAAAGATGTTGAAACTATAGAACAAATATTGACTGAGAGGCAGCAAAACTTGCCTGGACAGGAGAAAATAATGGTTTATATAACTGAAAACAATTTGCCAAAATCAGTATAGAAATTCTGGAAGCTGTGATTTAAAATTGATGTCAAAAGGGTCAGATGTGCTATGTACATGCACTCGGGTATTTGCAGGCCACACATATGTCCTGCCACCTTTGCAGTACCACACAAAGTGCTCTTTCATTTTCCTGAAGATTTGCAGGGCCTCAGTTCCTGTCCCTGGGAGCTGATCATGAGATGGTTTATCACTCAAGCCAGCCTTTGGGAAGCGAGAGGGAACAAGTCATGAGGACCTGAAGAAGTTCTGGCACAACCAGGTTTTCAGAAACTTGCAAGTCTGATGTTTGCCACCGTTTATCAGGGGAAGAGAGGAAAGGAATTTGGGGAGGAGATGGAGGAAACAAGTCTGCACCTTGTAACTGGGTTGAGCACATTGGGTAAGAAGGACTTTGGACTGGAGTGTGTAAAATCACAGAAAATGTGGAGGCAACTTGCTCTCCACCGTGCAAAGATGGGGTACATCTCTTTTCCTTTGCTCTCCCCACATATGCATACCCCTTCCCCAGGGTGTGAGTTCTGCCTTTGGGTTAGGAAAACCAAAGAGAGGCATTTGCTCTTAGTGCCTGCTTGCGTGCAGGTCAGGGTCAAAGACCACCTGAGCCCATGGGTATTACACAAGAGGCTGTTATGAAGGGGCCCCAGCCTGCAGCATGCATCAACCCACCTCCCTACTCCCCCTCCAATGCTAGCTTTGTACCTTGGCAGGGGGGGGTTGCGAAAGCCCCAGGACTACATAAAGCATTCCCTGTCTGCCACTGCCATCAACACTTGCCATCAAGAGGCTACAGGAACCGCCACTGTCTGTAAGGGACCCTGCTGTGGTGGGCTGGGGACAACTGGTGCATTGCCTGCACATGCGTCAGGGAAAGCTGCACGATGCCCTGGGGACCTGTCAGGGCAGCCTTCCTCACTTCCTCACTTGTGTGACAGAGTCTTTTTCTGATGCTATTCTCTGTTTGTTTGCTGTTGCTGCAGGGACAGGATGGCCCACAAGGAGAGAGCTCTGCCCTGGCTGCTGCTACTGGCACTGGCCTTGCTGGGCAGCAGCACGGCGGAGCGGGACTGCCGAGTAAGCAGCTTCAAAGTCAAGGAGAACTTCGACAAGACCAGGGTAAATCTTTCTCTCCTGGATCTGTGTTTGTCTTGCTTGGCTCATCTTCGCAGACTATAAAATTTGGCATTCAGTAGCACCAGTGTGTTCGCATTTTCACTCAGTCACAGACTGCAATGCTGGGAAACAGCAAAAGTGTGTGATGTTGTCCGCATCTCCACAGATGCTGGATCCTGATGGATCTGGTAAAGGAATACTGCAGAAACTGAGGTTTAGCAGACCAGTCTCAAACTGTATGGTCTAAACAAAAGGAGTATAGTGACTTGGTTGTGTCTATGAAAAACTAATACACTGGTGTTTTCAGACCAATGCAAGGAAAAACATTTATACATAGATCTGTCAAGATCTGCCAGTTGTTACCCTCTTTCCACCAAATTTTGTATTCTAAATACTGGAGAACTGCAGATACAAATAAGATAGCAAAAAATATCAATTCTTTCATGAACCCGGGCTCCACTAGGACATATTGCCAGGTTTATGCTGTCGGAACACCTAGATTCGTTTCTCAGGTGCAGCTTTGAGGTATGGTATCAAAGATCTGCGTGTCCTCCCCTCTGTTGTCTCCCCTAGTTTGTGATGTCTATTTGTAATGTTTTCCATACTTCTAGGTCTAACTGCAGCCTTTCTTATTTCCTTGCAGTACAGTGGCACCTGGTATGCCATGGCAAAAAAAGATCCTGAGGGGCTGTTTCTGCAGGACAACGTGGTAGCCCAGTTCACTGTAGATGAGAATGGACAAATGAGTGCCACTGCAAAGGGCAGAGTCAGACTCTTTAAGTAAGTTCTTGCAATCTTCCTCTTGTTCCATTTCACTAAGTTTTTGCTTCACTTACTGGTTTTCTAATCTTACGTGCCATGCTTGTACTAGTGACACAGTCACACTGAATCTGTGCTGCGGGGTTTGAATGTGGTGTTTTCATTCTCTCTGGCAACAGTAACTGGGATGTCTGTGCTGACATGATTGGCTCTTTCACTGACACAGAGGATCCTGCCAAGTTCAAGATGAAGTACTGGGGTGTCGCCTCTTTTCTGCAGAAAGGAAGTGAGTATCAAGCTAAAGAAGATGCAGAACTACTTGGAAGACCAGCTATGTTGTATGTCCATGCTGGGGAAGGAAAAAGTAGTGTTGGGTTTCTTAAACACACTTAAACCACATAATAACTATCATACAGCAAAGCCTTAATGCGAACAAAGTAATAACTATTTTTATATAGCTTTCTTTTATATTGGTTTTCTTTAAACAAGTGAAGACTAGGCATTTGTGTATCTTTGTATTTCTTTTGTCTGTTACCCAACAATATAATTGAAGATCACTGTTTGGAAAGAAAGTAAAGGCAGATGAAGTACTTGAAGTCTTGTTTTGGTTCAGAACTCAATTACCGGATGCTTCTGTTCCCTCTGAGAAGCCTAGTGTCAGACTTGGCTGAGCAGGGAAGAGGATTTTGCAACTGTTATTTTGCTTGATCTGGTGTCAGCAAATGTAGAGATTTTTCTGTTTTAAGAAACAAATATGATCCAGTATATATATATATATTAATCTTTTCCTGTCATCTGTCCCACCCTATGCAAAATTAGCTTATTGAGCCAAGTAGAGATTCAGACACTTGTAGCTCAAGACTCTTCCATTGATTGTTTCCAAGAGAAGCAGGTGGAATCTGAAAGTGATTTGAGCTACATTTTCTCCAAAGACATATTTACAAAGAATACTTTGGATGCCACTTGCCCTTGAATTGTTGCCAAGTCTCCTCACAACATGCTGCTGAATGTTCACGGATATTTCAGATTGCTGGCTGACACTAGACTGTACTTTTCTAAAAACTGTGGACCCTGCCCACAGGAGAGACAGGGAAGAGAACATACAGTGTTCACTTCACCAGCACAGTCATAGTGCAAGGGAGGGAGAGGAAGGTGCAGAGATGACACTTTTTACTGCAAACAGCTGCATTTGCTTCTGATACCACAGGGTGTCTGTGTAACCAGGTATTTATCAGATTACCTAGCTAAATAGTTAAGAATTCTCTGAAATTGTAACTATGTTTTGAAAGGAGGGTTATGATCGAGCTTGTAGGAAATATATTTCCAACACACATAGAAACTGCATGATAATCCTTTTCCTTAGGAATACAGTTTAAGTAACATCCCCGGTAGGGAAATAGTTATGGTTTGAGTAACCTGGAGCGTGATCAAGAGTACATTTAATTCCCCTATTTGTTTTTTTAACTATTTTCTGTGTGACTGTTCCCCTTTTTTGGTTAAAATAAGAATACTTTCTTTGTACTTCATGTTACCTACTGTAATACAGAGGTTTTTTGTGCTTATTGCCACATTTTATAATGGTGTTCAGGCATGGATTTACAAGGCATTTATTAGCACTTCTTCATGCTGCTCTTGTTCTGTGCCCATGTTAGAGGAGAAGCAGTTGTGCCAACCATTTCCTCTTCTCTCCATCACTGTTGCTGATAAATATGCTCATTTTTTTAAAAAACAAAAACAAAACAAAACAAAAACAAAAAAAACCCCCAAAGCTCCCCAAAAATGGAATCAAATACTGGACACAGCAATAAACTAAGCCAGTCTGTTATCATTTATACCAATCTTCATTCTACTATTTTCTTTATAGAGTTATGGCAGCAATCTATTTTGATTTACTAGATTTTCCTTGTGTTTCTAACACCTTTGCTGCTTTGCTATGGTTTCTTCCAGATGATGATCACTGGGTGGTGGACACAGATTATGATACATATGCTCTTCACTACTCCTGCCGCCAGCTAAATGAAGATGGCACTTGTGCTGACAGCTATTCCTTTGTGTTCTCCCGGGACCCCAAGGGATTGCCTCCAGAGGCACAAAAAATTATCAGACAAAGGCAGATAGACCTCTGCTTGGACAGAAAATACAGAGTTATCATTCATAACGGTAAGAACATTTTTTTCTGAAAGATTTTATTTCAAGTTTTAATGACTAAAGCACTGGGAGTCTCTTGCTCATTAAATAGCAAATGCATGAAGTTTTTTACTTAGTGGCTGTAACATTGTCTTGAAAATTGGAGCTTGTAGGAAATTATTTCCAACTTTTACTTACCTTATCTGAAGGAGAGGTAAGGTATATAGCTTTTTATGCAGCATATCACATCAGCTGAAACAATAATTAGAGGAAGCTGTAAAACAATTAAATCAATGTATACGAGTAAACATAGTAAGGATAAACTTCATAGTAGCTGTAAAAAGAAATTGTGTCTCTAATCAGAACTCTGCCTTTCTCAACAAAATATCTGTTGAAGGGAATAGAATGCACTCTTTGAAAAAAATTTCATAAAAGGCTGTTAAGGAAAATCAGAAGCCTTGGAAAGGATACCTTATAGCAGACCTTTTCTCACAGGTCCTCATGCCAACCATTTTACAAAGGGTTGTGGAAGAGGGACATATCCCTCGTGCTGGATGTATAACCCTATCTTGAGTCATATAGTCAGGCTGAGCTTGCAACACAGGGAAGGATACAGATTAGCTCACTTGTGCTCAAGTATATTAGAAAAGGCCAAATGATGATTTATGCTACTTTCATCAATGACCTAAAAGAAAATGTAATATACTTACTGATAAAGATTACACCCACAGTGGGAAGAGTAAAGAACAAAAAAGACAGATCAGAATATTTAGGACAAATAAAATAGTAGTGTGCCCGTCCCTACACCCCCACCCCACCCCCACCCATTCTGGAAGACGCAGTATCTACAGAAGACTTGACTGGTGCATCAGCTGAGTGTGAACTCCCAATGTAATGCTGTGGCCAAAATAGTTAATGTGATTCTTGGATGCATAAACCAAGGATGCAAAAAGATGAGTTTACAGGCTCATATGAGACTGTTTGTGCTTAGCACAGATCTGCTTGCTATGTCACATTTGATGGTAATCATAATTGGAAAGGGTACTGAGGATTAATTAGGAGTTTCAAAGAAGAGCAGAGAAACCTATTGAAAGTTGGTAAAAAGTGTCCTCTAGAGTTCTTCAAAGATCTTGATCTTTTCTCATCAGAAACAAGTTAAAGGCTGACCTGAGCAAAGTCTGTGCTTGCCCACACAAGCAATGGGAGTTGGATAATAAAGGACTTGCAAACATAGGAATAATAAATTAAAATGGATGGAACTTTAAACTGGAAACATTAAGAGAAGAAATAAATAGCCATTTGTTTAACTCCAAAGGTCATTAACCTTTGGAACAGTTTACCGAGAGCTGTTGTATGTTCTTCATCACTGAAATCTGTAAATCAAGATTAAAGGCTTTTCTAAATGACATGTTAGAAGAAACTGGGATTGACTGAAGGAACTTTCATGTATTGTAAAGAAAGTCAGAACAGAGAAGCACAATCAGCTCTTGTGGCTCTATTACCTGTTCATCTAATCTATAAACAGAGAGCAATATATTGCTGTACTGTAAAGTAGGTATGCTGATAACAGGGTGACTGAAAGATCTGCTAAGGTGGGTGGTGTTTAGAATACTGATCAGTGACCTGGAAAAAGTGCCTGGCAACAATGAAAATAAAAATTTGGTCTTGAATGAGAATTTGCAGGCAACATAAAAGACAGCTGAGATTTAAGGCAGTCAGGACCAAGAGATGTCATAAATGCAAATTAAATTGGCTTTTGTGAATGATGTGTATGATTGCATAAAGGGTAGGATAGAAAAGAAACAATGTCATTATATAAATTGACGACACTTTCTTGTTTTGAATGCTGAATTCACTGCTCTTCAAAAGAAGTACAGCAAGAAAAAAATTTCTGAAGATGAGAAAACAAAATAATGAGATGATTTGGGATGTTTTGATATTAAATCTAAGATAAAGTGTAGACATACAGCTGTTGTGCTGTGGCTTTGAGGAGTGTGTATTATTGTGGTTCCTTGCATTTCTGTCAAACCCAGAGAAAGTACTATCCTGCTGTAAAATCAGGATATTGGGCTAGTCCAAGTATTGGTCTAACTCAGCATGGTGGAATCTGTGTTTCAATTATTTCTACACTATGAGGCTTGCAAGGCAATAAATGTATTGTCAATCTTTGCAAGAAAGTATACACCAAAAAATTAAATATTTTCATTTATTCATAATTTGTGATACTTTTTTTAATATCTCAGAACTTTTATATAATAGAAGGCTTTTCACAGAATATAGAACCAATAGTGTATTTTAAAAATAAAAGCTCAGAATATCTTTTGGAAGTTCAGCCTTAAATATTGACTTCCTAACCTTAATTTAAAAGTTGATCATGCTGCCTTTAGCTTGTTACAGAAATATCAAATCTACCAAGTTGCACTGCGTGCTGTATTCTTTGTCTGCTATCATGATTTATATTCAGATGTTAGGTGTTGAGTGCAGTGTCTGGCAAGATTGTGTGAGTTCTATACTGTTTGTAAATGAAAAATAGTAGCCCAGGTCCTTAATGTTGTCTGCTTTTTATTGAGGATTATGCCAGAATTTATATTTATGAGCCCAGCACCAAAGTATAAATGGAACTTAAAGCCAGCAATTTGCATTTCCCCCTTACTGTGAGCAGGATCTGTAATTACCATAGCGTTAGTTGATTCTAAATTCTTCAGTATCACTAAGCCAAAGTTCCTGCAAAGCAAGTACATTGGGGAATGAAAAAATGATTGTGAACTAAATTGAAAAAAACATTCATTGAAAGCTTTATATCAGGAACTCTTACAAAATTAACTTAATTCTTTATGTGTGGATTGGAAGCCTTGCTACTTTAGTTTTAATTCTGCTATTAAGAGCTACAGAATTAGTACCAAAAAAAGTCAACTTCAGTTGTCTGTACTGACCTGCATTCCACTGTTATTGTAAAATTCTGAGTAACATTAATAGATGCTGTGAGAATAGGCTTGTGTCTGTTTCTAATTGTACATAATCTGCTTATGTTTTGAAGCTAACATTTTTCCCCAAAAAGATTTTTCATTAGGTTTTTAACTCTGTGCTCAAATTAAGTTAAAAAAAAAAAACCAACAAACCAACCCTAATAGATGTACAAAGCTTACCCTGGTGGAAAAAAAAATGTTAAAACTCTGTTCTTTGTATACTGGCTTTTTAAAGCAAAAGAGAAGCCTAGGAAATTACAAGTTTCTTGGTGGTAACTCACATCACATTTCTGATGGTACCTCCTTTCTAAATATGTATCAAGCTATGATACACTTAGTCTTTCAGAGTAATAGCTGAAGTTGCTTTCAGTTATGCAGTGTGAGTGTGGATATCACAGTGGGACTACTTGTAAATACAATACAATGTCATGCTAGTAGAGTTGAAAGCTGAATCTGCTGTTAGCATTTAATAGAAGCAGAAATTGTGAATTAAAGAGTGGTATAGCCCCTCAGCTGACTTACTATTGCCATTGGAACTTTTGGAGGTCAGGAGATTCTTATTTTGTTGAAAAATGTTCTTAAATTAATATTTTTGGAAGGCAAATAATTTGAAGCTTGTTAAAGTAAATACATAACTCTTCTATCTCTGATCTATCCAGTACCTTGTTTGCCAAAGTATTAAAATGCTCAGGACAGGTGTAACAGATTGGAGGAATTTCTGTTTTGTTCTGTGTTGAACATTCTTTGGAATTACAAAGGTATTGGCATTATCATTACAAGTGAAACAGACTGCTGGACTCAAGAGCATTTTAAAGAAATTAGATATCTATTAATTTTAAATTTGGTGAAAGTTTGTATATTTTAATGTCGTTTAGTGTAGTTGAAAAACAAAATTTTGTTCTTTGTGTGTTTCAGGATTTTGCTCTTAAGGAGATCCAAACTATGGAAAGAAACCATGTAACAGCACCATGGATGTAAAGTTAACACACTAATCTGGTGTTCTCTTGAAAACCTTTTAAACAGCTTCATTTAGATTTTGAGTATATTTATCTGAGCTGTGTAGCTCACCTTGTTAACAAACCAATGAAACATTTTAATAAATTTGGGGATTACAGGGGATGCAAATTGTTTGTATGCAAATCTGTACATATGTAGACATTGGTTTTATTAGTAGACTGTTATCTTAATGCACTGTTTTGAATTGGTGACAGATGGTGATAACTAAGAATTCAATCTTCCTTTTTTTAGCAGTTTCATTTCTGACTAAAACAGTTTTAATTAAAAAAAAAACACAAAATACATGTATTTTAATTTCTTTTCAAATACAATGTCATCTTTTTTCTAGGAAATACTGGAAAGTATTCCCCATAGCATTTTAGAAAGGAGGAATTTCAGTGACCCTATATATCATGCATTAACTTTATTATATGACTACTGAAGACATAAAAATAAGCATCTTTTTACAAGAACTATTTTACACATGACAAATAAACATTTATTTATTCATTCACTATTTATAAATTAACAGGCATTATGTCCATATTTTTGAGATGGAGCCAAATTGGTCATTCACTTGGTGATAATACATGTTTATCATCTTGTTTCCTACACGAAATTGATTAGTCTGCTTACAAACCTATGTTCAGCCAGTCAGTTATCTAAGTGTATAATCAAGTGCCTTTTTTAAATGGAATTAAAATAAAGAGCAGATACTTTCTAAGGATGTACCTTTTCACTAGAAAGTTGATCTCTCTTACTTAGTAGAAAATAAGTACAAATGGATGAGGTGCCCTTTTGATATAGATTCACTGTAACTTCGTTAAAGTTAATGACATTTATTCCAGCTGAAAATGTATCCTCACAGATATTAATGCATCTGGTAGGTACTTATTTCAACTATTTTACATTCACCAAGTTCACTGCCACATTCCTATTTCTTTAAGTGTAAGTGGAGAATTCAACCCATTGGATTAAATTGTCCGAGTCTTACTGAGGCAAAGCAGTGAAGTCAAGAGAATTTTACCTGCAGGAATTAAAAACACAGATTTAGCTTTTTTTTTTCCTTCGCTGGCATGTAATACTATAACACAATGACCTATTCAACCTGGGATAGTGTAGACATTAACATCCAAAGTGTGGTACAGATCTGACTTTAAATAATTATCGGGTAATGAAATACAAATTTGGTTGTTCATGGTTACTTCTTCTTGCAGTGGTTTCTGTACCAGCCCCATGCCTTACAGGGTTCCCTGTACAACAGAGAAAAATTTCCTGACATTTACGTCTGAAATGGGTAACATTATACAAAATTGGATTGACAGCAGAGTTGGCAAAAGTGAATAACACTATCCAGAAGAAAACTGATGGCAAAATATTTAGATCTTGTTTGTAATTCTGGACTAAAATTAAAAGAATAATTATTATAATTGGACTCCACATGATGAAGAAAGAGACCATCAACACAAAGAGGGCTCGGAACAGTTTGTAGTCTTGCTGGGAAACACGCATCTGATGATTTTCTGAGTAGGCTAAACCAGCATTTAAACTTCTTCTTGATGCTTTTGTAATCTGCAGTTAAAGAGAAGAAAGTAACTTTCATTGAAAACCTAGAGGAATTATTAACACATTTTTACACGTGCAAAAGTAGATCTTGGCACATTACGTTTCTGTTTTGAAAAGTGACTACAAAGAAGGCATTGCAGAATTCCACTTTTACTTTTTGTCAGTGGTTCCATTTCAAACATTCACACTTCACTAGAAATTTTTTCCTCTCAGCAGTGAACTCACCTCAACACTAGTCAAGCTAGTTGTTCTCCTCACGGCTCTTGGCCAGCCATAAATACTTTTCAGCATAAAACAGAGCCTTAATTACTCATGAAATCCCATTAACTTCAAATTGTGGCCTCATTTGTTCTATATAAATAAACCCATTGATTTTTTTCACAAATGCAAACTGGAACATAGTTAACATGAACTAAGAATGCAAGAATCACCAGGATTGTGGTAAATCAGACGAAACTGCCACCTTAAGGAAATGCTCAACTGAAATGGCGTGGCAGTGATATGTTTTAGATCCCTTTCTGGTCTGCCTAGTATAAGGAATCTAGATACCTATCACGGGCATCTGGACCACACTCTGAGAAACAGGATCTTAGAAGTCATGTATATACAAGTAAGTAACTTCCAGAACATGAACGTCATTACCGGTTCTAGCCTCTTATATAAGTCTTGCCTGAGAAGGGAAATAGTGCAAAACCAAATAACTTAATTACAAATGATGGCTTCTAATCTGTCATTTTTGCCAGGGTTCTGGGAAGCGTTACATAAAAATAATACTCAGTTTCAGATTAAATTGTAAAGTATACATTCGTAGAGTATAATTGTTAATAAATTTGAGGTCCTGTATCTGTAGTGAATCATCATCATCATAGATGCTGTGTTACTTGAATACACAAATGCTCTGAACTGCTGCCAACCACACTGAGCATCGTACTCTGTGTGCACTGGCATCAGGGAGCATTCTCACGAAGCGAGAGCAACTCTGCTCTTGGGAATTGCTCGGGGATTAAGACATTCTCCAGCTGAGTTCTGGTTGCTTCCTGGAGAGCTGTGTAAAACAGAAGATTCAATTACAACAGATGGGATCCTGCTATGGGCCTCATTCCTTTTTCCATTCAGGAGAAATGGTAACATATCTTAGCATCTGTGTTACCACGTTGGAAAAGAAACGTGAGCATGGCAGCACAGGGCTGTCTTGTAATCTGGTATTCCAAACACTTTTTTTGACTTATAGCTCCCTATGTACTATTTGTTTTCTGAATTTACTTCTTTTAATCTGCAAGGACAAGACCACCACCATTCCTGTCCTGGTCCCTGACCAAGGACCGTGGCATTCCTTGCCCTGCATTTTTTTGCAGTTCTTTCAAAGGGCTGACTCTCCACTGAGTTACTGTATCTTTGCCTACAGCAAATATGAGGCTGCAAAAGGCAAGTGCATTACTTCACTAGAAGATGCATTTACCTCAAGGTCAAAATAAGCTTACAGAGTGTACAGAAAGTAACAACTGATGATTTTGACTGAGTTTAAGCCTGATCAATAGGCAAGTACACACAATGCCCATATTCTAGGTCCTAGGTTCCTCAAAGCATCTATGTGCAGCTCCAGCGCATGCACCCACAGCCCCTTGGTGCTCAGCATTTCATCAGTCAATTCCCTGCTCCATGACCTGCATATTTTGAGGTTCCCTTCCAAAATCTCTAATTTTCCTTATATACAGTATGAGAAGCTTAATTACCTAATACAGGAATCAAGAACCTTGTGGAGGCAGTTGCTAAAACCCAGGTAGGCATGGCAGTGCCTAGTTTGAAGATTGGTAGCTCTTTCTCTGGTTTTGGAAGAGGAAGGGGTATGAAATAAGGAATTTAGATGACTAGTATCATGCTTGCTAGAATATAGATTGAAAGTCTGTGGTCTCTGGCATCTTGGCCTATATTTCAGCAGTTAAAAAACATCCACTCAGTAAGAAAGTGTAAGCAGAGAGCTTAATTTACAGGTTTTGTCTGCAAAGTTTGCAATTGTGGAGGAATAAGTCTAATCTGAGGAGATCTGTGTACTAAAATTACATACAGAAAATCAGTAAATGTAAAATGGGGTGGATTTTTTCAAATCCTGCCTCTCTTTGCTTTCTTACAAATCCCCTGTGACTCCAGAGATTAGGCTCAAGGAAAGCAAAATCTAGATTTTAGTTACTTCAGATACTTGACTCCTACCATTTAGAAGACTGACAGTCTTTAAATATGGATGGCACATAAATGGAGAAGTGTATTAAACACTGTACATAAATGAAGGCAAACTTGGTGTTGGGCTCCTAGTAATGTGCTGCTCAAGCACGTTCTTAGTTGAAATGTATCAGCTGCTATGCACAGGTTGAAGGGCCTCATTTTGTGTCACATACTTACCACTCACTGAGCAAATTATGTCTATTGCCTTTAGGTATATTTGTATTCAGTGACAATACGTTGATGCCTACTGTGTTACTGTTTACTTCCCTTTGTTCTACAACAAAATTTAAGGGAAAAACATACCTGTAAGATTTTGGAATAACTGACGACAATGACTAATCCTGGTATTAGAAAGAAAACAACAACAAAGGTGACACCCCAAACTATTTCTCCTGCAATGCTGGGCCAAGCCAAGGTGCAAATCTGAATCTCCTGTTTGCAAAGAAAAAGAAGAAAATTCACATTGTGCTGCTATCTTTACTACGAAGTTGTGCTTATCTGTATGCCTACGGAGAACATGGCTGCAGATGAAACAAGTGTGTGTGGAAACTTGGCTACCTGAACAGAGCAGCAATGAATGTACGACTCCAGCGTTTGAAAAGCCTTTTACAAACAGAAAAGCCAACTACAAACAGATGTTGTCCCTAAATATTGCCATACGTTTCATATCAAATGCTACAGGCAGCTTGAAAATTGAAACTTTCAGACCTTAAACTTAACCGTGTACGTGAGTGGCACGTCGGACGTAGTTCTGCGCGCCTTTCAAAACACCAGGCAGAAAAACGTGTGTGTGACCACCCGGTACCGGGGCTGCCGGCCGTGCCGCGCTGCGCCCCCAGGACACGGCCCGTCGGCAGGCGGAGGCGCTGCGGGGGCTCCCCGGGCCGCCCCGCGGGGCGCGCAGGGCCCCGGCCCTACCCGCCAAAGGGCCCGCGGGACGGGAGGGCGGCGGCAGCGGGCGCGGGTGCCCCGGGTGCCCTGCCGGGAGGGCTCCGGCCGCCCCGCCGGGCACGGCCCCCGCTCCCGCCCCGGGCTGCCCCGCAGCTGCCTCCCCTCGCTGAGGGCGGCGGTCGGGCCTCCCGCGCCCTGCCCCCGCTCCGGCCGCCCCCCGCCGCCTGCCCGGCGCTCGCCCTCACCTCGCCGCCGGCGGCGGGCAGCCGCACCACGGTGAAGAAGCAGCAGAGCGGGAGGGTGGCGAGGGCGGCGAAGCCCCAGATGAGGAGGAGGGCGGCGGCCAGCGCCTTGCGGCGGCGGCAGGCGGCGTGGCGCAGCTGGGCGATGCTGGCGACGCGCTCCAGGCTGACGGCCGACAGGGACAGGATGACGACGGTGCCGCTGAGGCTCACCACGTAGAAGAGCATGTGGCAGACGACGTCGCCCAAGACCCAGGACTCGGTCCAGCGCACGACAGCGATGAAGGGGATGGCGGTGATAAAGAGCAGGTCGGCGCAGAAGAGGTTGAGGATGAGGCAGTTGGCAGCACGCAGCCGGCGCTGCCGCCGCGCCAGCAGGCAGATGCCCCAGATGTTTCCCACCAAGGCCAGCAGGAAGATGGAGGCCAGGGCGGACGACTCGCCGATGCGGAGGGCCGTCGCATTGTGGCCCCTGAAGTCAGAGAAGAAGGGGAAGAGAGTCCTGTTCTCCCCTGGTGTGCTCCTGGGTCCCGGCATGAGGGTGGCCGGCGGGCATGAGAGACCCACCGCAGGCGGCGGTGCCAGCCCTAGGGGAAGGGCTGCTATCCCAGCCACCACGGCGGCACACGGGGTGCCCTCCCGGCACAGAGCCGGGGGCTGGCTGCCATCCCCCTCCCTCTTTCTCCTGCCTGTGCCGCCGAGGGCTCGGCTGTGTCACCGAGGCAGTTTATGGCCCTCGCACTGGAGTGGAACAAGGAAGTGGGAGGGTAAACACGGTGCGCTGCGCTCGCACGGAGGCAAGGCCGCTCTGTGTGAGGACGCGGCGAGGGGCTGGGGGCGACTGGGGCTGCCCGACGCCTCCCCGGCCGGGCATGGGTTGGCGCTCTGGCACCTCTGCGCTGAGGGGCCTGGGCCGCGCCAGCTCCTCCAGGCCAGCCCTGGTCTGCTCTACAGGCCCCCGACCTGTCAGTGACTGGGGAGGCCGCTCAGGCCGCTCCCCTCTGCTGGGGGCACGTGCATGGCTTGGAACAGAGGGATGGCTGTCTGGCCGCTCAGAGCACTCCTCAGGAGCCTGGGATAGCCAGCACTGCTCTAAGGGAAAGAAGGAGGAATGTACCCATCTCCTCGTGTGTTGACAGCAGCATTTGGAGACAGCGGCCCGGTGCGCGGTTTGTGCTAACCGTGGTCTGGTGTGGAGGGGAAGCATCACTGCCATGATTTGGGGGATCCATTTACTAAGTTGATCCAGTCTTACACACCTGTGTTACAAGTTCTTGCTGAAGAAGCCTGGTAAATTAAGGCCTACCTAGCAAATACCATCTTTTCCCTGGACTTCAATTCCGGGAAGCAGTTGCTCAGTTTGTAAGTGAAAGCAGGCCTTTCGCTTCCGCTCTTCACGCCAGGTGATTTAGAAATGGACAGGGAGTGAGTGAAGGGCGTGAATCATCACAGATGAGCAGATATCGCCTCGTAAAAGAAGGTAAAATGTTTTCATAAAGTATGTAAACAGCTTTATAACTTCAGACAGCTCAGGATGTGTCTGCTTGACTCGGTGCCAGTGTAGGTGTTTCAGGGTGCAGTTACAGGCTTGGCTGTGTGGAGCTGCACCTTTTGGTGAGGTGAGAGTTATTCCAAACCGGTGTGCCAGCGGGACCAGGTGACTGGGCAGTGCTCCTGTGGCACCTGGGTGCGACCCTGCCACCCAACAGCTTATGCAATGGCATTAGCGGGGATTCCAGATTAGCGGGGATTCCAGAAACTCGGACCTTCTAAGGGGCGATCTCCTAATAAGGAATGACAAGAGTGAGATCTTCCCTGGACCGCTTCCCATGTCTTTGCCAGTGCGGAATTTACATTGATTTTAGTTAGCATGTTTTCTCTTGAGCTGTAAGTGGTTTTATTTTTGCTGTCTCATCAAACGGAGTTTGCAGGGCAGCTTAAACAGGTGGATGACATGCTCCTACTAATTCCTGCCGATTTCTTTGACTGGATGAAATGTGGGCAGATTTGCTGTTAATTGGGTGGCTGCTATGGACTGTGAATTCAAATGAAGACAATAAGAAAGATTATTTTTTTGGCAGCCAGAAACACAAGTGACTGGCAAGTGTCTCAAAACACATATTTTATTCTACATCATTTGGTGGGAGAAAAAACTCTGTGCCTGTATTGCAAAACTTTCAGCAGATTTAATAGAACTACCGAGGATGATTAGTCCTGTTTATGATGAAAGCTTGACACAACTAGCCATGATTTATGTTGGCTCTGCTATGCACTAATTCTATAAAACGATTAGCAAATCTTGAAACATAGCAAATACCTTGCAGTTGGCACAGCCTTCCAAGTCTTCAACTTTATACGAGCTGAAAAACTAGACCCAAAGTTCTGGGTAGCTGGCAGTAGTGGTGATGTTGTCAGCTCTCTCAGTAGAGGCTGGGATTTGGGAAGGAGCCTTTATTAGAAGTCTGGATGTACCCGTGTGAAAACTGCGAAGTTGTTAACAGGATGGGAATGGGCGGGGGGGGGGTGGGGGGGGGGGGGTGGGGGGGGTGGCGGCAGCTGGAAATGGTAGCACAGATAAATGCAAAATGTCTTATGGATGAAGTCTTTAGCCCCTTCGGTGTTAGTGGAAAGTGAAATTAGAAACTGGACCTGTCAGTTCAGGGTAAAGTAAGTAAACACATTTGAAACAGAATAGAGGAAGGAAAATAGGGAGAGAAACACCCAAAGCAGCATTTTTGAAAATATGAAGTTGGTTTCAGTCAGGTAGGAAAGGAATGCCATGGAGGAACAGAAGATTTGAAAATGAGACAGTGTGTGGAAGTATCTGGATAGACTCTTGGTCTTCTTTAAAAAGGATCACCTTTAGCTTTGTGTGTCCTTAGGTGTGAATGAGAACCTTACTTGCTTGGCATAAGCCTGTTTGCTCAGGAGAACCAAAGCAAAATGCTGCTTTTAGTATGCCATTAGTGAGTGAACTTCGCACTGCCCTGTGTACAAAATCCTGTGCCTGGGAACAGCAGAAGTGTGAAAAAACACGCACGTTTCTGTGGTGTTTTATCAAATGAATGGGAGCTCCTCGCAGGAACAAAAACAGTCTAATTACTTATGGATCTAATGGATCCACTATCTAAGAAAAAATAGTTTTCCCTCCCATGAAGTACAAAAGCTGTATTTACTGTTGGGTAGCTGCAATCATAGCAACCATCACAACGTGAAATCTGAGGAAGGGAGGAATCTTAACCTTGACAGAGCTACTCTGGCATTACTATAATAGGTGGATGCTGTGTGCAGTATATGTTCCACATGTGCTTATGACAAGGAAGTGATTAACAGAATGCTTGGAAACCTGCTACAATTGCTTAACCTATATCATTTTTTTCAACCTGTGTGCTCTTTCATGCTCAGAAGTGGTGAAACATGGAGTCAACTCAGATTTTATTGTTCTAGGTTAAATGAAAATTGCGGGGACCTCTGTGGAGCTGGTTAGCTAGCCTAGTAGGGAAAAATCTTGTTTCCTTTTTTGTGGGCTTTTTTCATCCTGAATGAAAGTCCGAGACTGCATTCTCTGTGGCAGATAAGGGCTGTGTTATAAGTCAAACTCTGTTTTTCATATTGTTCCCCTGACAGCCAAGAACTGTCATGACAGGTGGGCATAGTTCAGCTTACGTATAGACATATTCCCAGAGAGAGGGACCTCTTGGGCTAGGTGATTCTGGGAGATGGGGATTCTTGTTCCATTTGGACATGACCTAGTAAAGGCTTTTGCCTTATTTATGCATCCTCTTGCATGTGCATGGGTGTTTAAGTTTTTTGGGTCTATTTTCATGCACCTGTATCACAATGAGTAAATAGTACTGACTTCTGTAACAGATGTATTTAATGTTTGCTAAGTGATTTAAATTCATTGGATTAGAAATGTTGACTCTCTGTCTTCACAGAAGAGGTTCCAAGCTTGTATGTGACTCTAGCTGCATCTGTATATAAGGGCTTTAGTGTAAGTTGCAACCAAGGTTAGCTTTTTATTTTAATTTTTGCTCTTATCATACTGCAGCTGTTCTGCTTCTGGGCACTATTAATTCTGTGCTTATAAGAAGTTATGCCATTGTAAGGTTTGCTTCAACTACAGATCTGTTTTGACTATTTTGTTTTTTAGGAAGTTTTCTAACTGCTTACCCGCTATATACTTTAATATCAGTGAGCTGAAGCATTTACGTGAATATCCAAGGGACAATTTTAAACTTGTAGTGCAAATATAAATGCATGTTTGTCTTCACATAGTAGCAAGCTCCCCCACTCCAGTGTCCACTGAAAATACCACATGCTTCTATGGATCTGTGTGATTGTGCCAAAAACTAATTCATTTCTTCTGGGGAGTGAGCAAGTCACTGTTCCTTCTGGAGAGTCTCATTTTCCTGTGGTCAGTATCCATCAGGGTGGCATGCTTCCTGGGATTTGTGCCAGTGGCACTGCAGTTTCAAGCTGTAGCAGCAGCATTGTTGACCAATGCCTCAGTCAGAAGCAGAGCTGCTGATAATTTTTTCAGTAGGTGTGCTTTCTAGTAAGAGCTGGATCAGTTTTTTTATAGTCAAGACCACCAGAAGTTCTGCCAACAGCAGCACTGAACAATTTCCTCATGACTTGCAGCAAGGGTGGAGGTTCTGTCTGAACCAAGTGCAAATGTGCGTACATAATCCATACAGCAGAGAATTCCCCTGGAAGGTCATGATGTCTGCACACTAACCAAGCTTCACCAGGGTCACTCGGCTCCAGATAGACTATTCTAATTAAATAAGGTTGTTTCTTAACAGTTTTAGATACTGTATTAAACTTAACATCTAGCCCATGGATTTAGGGAGTTTATCAGTGAATATAGGGTATCAGAACTGTTCATTTGGACATTGCAGGATCTAGTAGAACACTCACCAAGGACCTGAGACCCAGAGCAAAACTTACTTGGAGAATTATAGTCTAAGTGCCACTGGACTTTTACTGACTTTCAGGTGTCTATAAAGTTACTTACATACCTGCTGATGAGTTTTGATGCAGAGCCGTCAAAGCAACTACTACAAACAAAACTGGTCACCAACCTCTCTTGCTCATGAGATGTACTCGGACATTCCCTGAACACATTGGCCCTCCAGAGATCACAGGTGTCATAGTTTTCACTCATATTCAAGAACTCAGTGGCTAGAGAATGCTTTTACTCAGGTTTAAAGAGAATCTGCTTGCTTGCTTTCCATGTCTCATCTTAGGAGAGTAACCTGTTGGGAGCAACAGGGGTTCTTCAGGTCAGAATTGGGATAAAAGCTTTACTTTTAAAAGTCGGGCATTTCTGAAATAAGGTCAACAGAGTGCTTGTCTGCTGCAAAGAAAATCTGTCTGTATTAGAAGGCAAGGCTTGTTCTCAGCTAGTATTAACCTAGGGCTGGAGAAAGAAAAATCTCTATTGCAACACCAATGAGAGAAAGTACAGATAAAGCTTTAAGTTCTGCTGTAAACCCTTCTGAGTTCCCAAGTGTAATGCTAAATCATGTTATTTCTCACACTGTTCATGTATTTCATTATCAGTGGCTGTTTGAAATGATTGATGAGATGTGACTTAGAGCTGCTCATAAACCGTGTCTGGAAGCATGGATGCCTCAAACACGGATGCCTCAATCAGGCTGTGTAGTTTTCTGTCTAATTGAATGAGATAATGGTGACCATATCACACTTGTTGCATTGATAAAACTTGCACTTCTGCTGATGCAGTGTGCTCGTCCACCAGTTTTGAGTTGATCAGGGAAATTAAACCTGGTTGCACTTCTGTCAAGAAGCCAGCTGGAAATCACTATGATTAAGGTCCCAGGCTTGTTTCATACAGAATATTCTGAGGCACCTTATCTTGCTCTGTCTTTTTGAAACTGTTAATTCAGTATGAAGTACTTGAACTTTTGGTTGGTCAGAGAGACAGCAAAATGAGTGTGTTCCTGACTACTGCTGGAGAGCTCTATTGCAGGTCTGAAGGGGGACTGGGTGTAAGGGGAGGTCTTACTTCATGGATATGTGTCCTGTTTGGAGTCTGCTTTTTTTGCAAGAAGAGACTCATTTGTCATAGGCAGCCAGTGCTAGAAGAGAATTTACATCTGTGCATCCTTAACAGCACCTCCTTTCTTTGCACCTAGCCTTTCTTGAGGAGTCATGTTCCTCACTGGCTGGCTTGGGAAACACCCAGTCAATACTCTGGCTTCCTGAATCCTGTTCCTGGAGCACCCTATGGAGAGGAGCCCAAACTCCCCAAATGCCAAAGAACCAGACACCAGGCCATGTTCATGAAAATAATGTGGGAACAAGGCATTTCCCAACGCTAGGGGATTAAGTGACATCAAGTTGTTCTTGTGTCATTTAACTTGTTTTCCAGCAGGGTTACAATGCATCAGTGCAAGTGTCAAAATCAAATGGCTTTGTCTGCTCGGAGTAGAGGTTTATACAGACATAGGAATGCCGGTAATTCTCCAGTTGAGAAACAAGGTGAAGCTAAACTGTTATATTGACTTGTGGTGTGGTAGCTACTGACTTTGCATGGAGTGGAATAACATGAAGAGTCAGTGCAGAACAGCCATTGTGTTACCTGCTTGCTTGCTTGCTTATTTATTTATTTATTTTACAAATCTTACAGCGCATTGTTTGCAGGTCTATACGTGTCATTAAAAATAGGGCTTCAAGGGACTGTTAGAAACCATCTGGCTGATGTCCCTGACCCAAGGCAGACTCACCTGTCAGGAATGGTTTAGACAGTTACATGAGTGTCCCTGTAAATCTCCAGTGGTGATTTTGCTGCCTCCGTAAGTGATGTGTTTCACTGCTCATCACTGATGTAAGCCTCTGTAAAATGTGTTTCACTGCTCCTCTATTACAACCACCAGAAAGTTTTTCCTTATGTGAAAATGTCTTCTGTTGCAATTGTTACTCTTCTCACTGAGCAAAGGAAGACTTTATTTCATTCCTCTGTATGAAATTTTGTCATTTTTCTTCATGGTGTTTTCTAGGCTGCGGGACCCTGATTCTTTAATGAATTTGATCAGAAATTTGAAAGACTTACACTACATTCATGTTAGCCTAAATTGTTCTTGAAGTACAATACTCAAAGTTGGATACAGTATTTGAGCTGAAAGTCTCATCTGTATTGGCTAGAAATGAAAGCTTAGGCGTAAAAGGTAGGAGTCTATTTATCATGTACAACTGTTGCAAAATCATGCAGGTGGGATATTGAGTCATGGTCAAGTTTCTGTTTACTGTAATCCCAAGAAACTTTCTGATACATTGTCATACTATTTATTTCAGGGTTTGGTAGTTGATTATTCCTACATGTAATACTTCATCCTATTTATTTCAGATCATTGGTGTTGATAAATTGAAAACTCCTGCTGTCCTCCAAAGAGCTCTCAGTTCCTCCCTTGGAGTGTTTCCAATTTTATGTGTACTCTACTAGCATCTGCACCAGCTATGAAAATATAAATAGTTTTGGAATCAGATAGACTGCCATGGAATTGTCTAATACATTATTCATTGTTCATTATTTTGTGTTTTAAAATGGGCTTAAGGGGAGGCTAGAAGAAAAATCCACTGAGAGATGTGAACACGTGGGAACCACATCTGGCTCTTAAAGTTTAAGATTATTAGAAGGTCCCACATGCATCCCCTATCTTCAGGCTATACCCTGGGCATCCACTTCAGGCTGCTTGTCAGAGACACTGTGCATTCTGGCCACGTGAGTCAGAACAAAGATCCATTTTTTGCTGCACTGATGTTCTTAGGGCTATAAATTACTGATACTTCATTATGCAATGCAGCTTTTTGGCCAGTTGTGCCACCCATTGTATACAGTAAACAAATGTATTTCTCTGCATTGTTATGAAACTGGCATTTGAAGCAAAAGGTCCACATTAGCACATCTTTTGCCTTTTCTCAATTCATAGCACTTGCTCAGTTAGGAAAACTGGGGACACAGGATTCCACTGCTGGTTCTATGCCAGTGGGTTTTTTCCAGGAGTTAAAGCTAGGTTAATTTGGTCTAAAATTCCTTGGCTTTTCTTCTTCCTTGTTAGGCACCACACTTTAATTTCCTTCCTCACCTTTTAAAACCTCACCAACACGGCAGAATTCTCCAGCGCAGTCACTCTCTGTGCAGGTGACTTCAGAGTGGTCCTGCGCTGCCCTTCCCTGGGAGATAGGCAGCTGCCTTGCTCTGGATGGCTGCTTTGAAAATAACCCAGACAGACCCCCATACTGACAATAGGGCCATGTTTCTTAACACCCAGAGACTTTCAGCAGGACCATCCCTTACTGCAGGGAGTACCACTTGGCTACCTAATTCTGTTGTTTTCCAAATTAGAGAAAGGAAAAGATTTAGCGGTGTTCCAAGTAGTATTCTGACTTGCATAGTGCCACTGTACATTGTGTAGCTTGTGTATGCTAGAGATAATTACTTACCGATTTCAAGGTAAAACTATAGCCACACCTGTGACTGTAATCTTAACAATTTGATCAGATTATAAGATATGGAAACTAATAGACAGGTTGATTACCAGATGAAAATGGAAATGCCTAGAGCCCCTCTACTGCTACGTTTTCATTGCTTGTAACTCCCACTTAACTCTGCTTTGTTATGGAGGAATCGCAAGAGCAATATTCCCCCTAGTTTTCTCAAGGACACTGCACCATTTACATTGGTGTTCTTTACCAGGTGAACAGTGACATCCTGTTGTCTCTAAATATTTGTGCTGTTCAGCGCGATTCTTTTACAGCATTACTGGCACTACACCTCCCTGCCACTTTTTATCTGCACAGTTAAACTTAAGTGGTTTGTTGTATAGTTTGCCTAAATGCCTGTACTACAGTTATTGGCACATGACAAATAACTGTGTGAAAGATGGTTACCAAAACCAAGAGTAAATGAGAGAAAAGCTGCACAAGCAAGTAAATGATTAGCAGTTGATCTGTTTGATATCAGAAAAATAAGAGCCATCTTTCCATTGTTATTATTCCACGAGCAGCTCTCCTTGTATAAAAAAAAAAAAAAAATCAGTTCTTTTGCAGAGTTTAGCCATCTTTCCAACCACACCACACTGCATCAAACCCACAATTCACTTGATGTTTGCAAAGAACACTGTATATGAAAGCCAGGATTTATAAATATGCTAGTATTGGTGAACTCTTGTATTAATCCAGAAGTTTCCCTAAACCAGCATTTTCAGATGAAGTAGACTTCACAGAATTTCTGCTAGGTTGAAATTCAATTACTTGACATAGCTCTGAAAAAGACTACTGAAAATTTAAACAAAGTGCTTGAAAGAACAGCATTTTTTAAATTACTTCCTACCTTACAAAGAACTGAACTTACAGCTAAATTTAGATCAGCACATAAGGCACACACCTCTCTTTCCTACATAGAACAAGAGGAGCAGCAGCAGACCTTTTTCTTGTTAGTTTACTTTTAGGCTAAAAAATAATTTTCATTCTTAGCTTCTGAAAAAAAGCAGTGATACAATCTGCATGCTTTATAGAGTTGGAGTTTTATACTTTCAGTCATATGTAGGTGGTGACAATAGTATTTGTGGGTTTGCCTTCAAAATAGGCCTTTTGATGCACTAGAACATCATTTTGGTATTTTTCAACATATACCACACTGATGTTGTGTATAAATTTGTCAGCAAAGTTTTTTTATGCTTAAGTCTGGTATTTAGCAGGTAGGGCTAAATACATCATTAAAGTTCAGAAAAAAATGCTGGAATGAACAAAACTTTTTCAAGGGTTATCACATTATCAATGTTGAGTCTCCCCCTACAGTACCAGCTTCTAATGAGAAAGTGTTTTATGCTAATTTAATAAAGCCTCATAAATACTGAAGAGTGCTGACCTGCAGCAGGCCAACTTATTTCATCTATAATACATAAAAGATAAGAACTTCCTTTTGCAGAAACTGTGTCATGTATGCAGCTGGGAATACAGTACTAGCTAATTAATGTGTTGTTAAAAGACAACTAAAACTTCCCAAAGTAGTTTCATTAGAGATTAAAATTATTAGGGTGCAATAAAAAGCAGAGTCATTATCCTGAATTTAAAAGATATTTAGAAAGACAGACATGAAATTAAGACAATTTCCTTTATGGCAAAACCTTAAGTTTCTGAAGCATAATTTCAGTTTTACTCATTAGTTCATTTAATCTTTGGTCAGAAATCCTGTTGTTACAATCGAGCAAACAGTCAAACACAAAGATTAGCCTGAGACATGGTCAATGAAATTGAAAAGTGAATAGGTAGTAGCTAATACAATAGATTTGGCAAAGATATTTCAGATATAAAGATAATAACTTTTAACATTTTATGTCTCTCAAAAGCTGGATTTAATTGATAATGTCACTTGGTATTATAATAGTTATTGAAAACATCTTCATATATAAGATTTAACAATCAGAGATTAGGGTGAACATTATAGGCTATAAGTGCATGCAGTTTTGCAGCAAAGCATGATGGAAAAAGCTGCTGTTACCTAGCAGTCAGAACCAGTATAACAGAGAAAGATAGACCTTGGGGATTGCACTGTCCCCAGCAAACCATAAACATGGAAAAGCAGGAAATTTATCTTAACTAGTATATCTTCATAAAAGTTTGCTTACTTTAACTTTTGTGGAAGGAACTTCTTGGACTTAACTACAGATGCAAGGTGCAAGATGCCAGCAACAGATCCAGGTTTACAGTAGATGCTAGAGGAAAACACCATGTGATTGCAAATCCATAAGGGAATTTTTTGGCCGGTTTCTGATTTGTTGCAAGAGTTTATTGGTAACTTGTTTTCTGTATTAATACCAAAATAGTGATACTTCAAATCCACTAAAGCAATTAATTAGAAACTGTACTTTTAAACTGGGACATTTGCCAAATGTAACAGATTGAATAACTGACATTTCCAAACTAACTCCTAAAATACAGAAGTGCAAACAAGTTTACTTCAGCATAATTCTATATGCAAACTTCAAAAATTGTCTCTGACAGTCTGAAATATAAAAACTTTTTTCAGTGCCAAGGAAGTTTGTATTTGCTAGAAAGTTTATTTTCCCAATTTATTTTTTTTTTTTTTTTGAGAAGAGCTTAAACCTTGGTCAAGCATTTTTTATGAACCCCAAGTCACCCCTGACTGCTGTTCAGGAAAATAAGCTACTTAAGATGGATATTTTCAACATGAATCTTAGGCAGCAAAGATCTAACATAACCCTTCTGAGTCTTAATGTATCACTAGCTTGATACATTACACATGTATATGATACATGTGTATACACGCTACACATATATATACCATGTATATATAAATATGTAGTGCACGTAGGAGGGCCAAAAACCTTTTGCTGCTATTGCTGTCAGTTAAGGTACAAGCACAGTCATCAGGATTCACCAACCAAGAACTGCATATGCCAAACATTAAAATAAACTATGACACAATGGGTGTGCTTTTACTGTTCTCATTTTTAATAGTGCAAAAAAAAGTCAGTAGTTTACTATTTGAAGATATTCCCAATTCTAAAAATACTTCCATTTGCAACCAAAAATGCAATAACTGTTTTTTGCAAAAATGTCAGCTAAAATAGCTGATGCCAAATAAATTACTATGTCTTTGTGGAACTGAATTCTAAAACTAGTAGTCCTTTATACAACCTTAAGTAAAAAGGTTTGGGGTTTTTTCACATCTTTTGCCTTTGTAGAAAAGCATACTGGCAGCGTGTATAAAGCAGATATTAAGTCCATTTGGAGCTCAAGCTGTGCAAAAGTCAAGATGTACTAGTAACTCTCTGTGCTGGCTTGTTGGGTACTGGACTCCGCATCTGGGACACTCGAGAAAACTTTCATCAAGGAGGCTTGAATGTTTCTGGGAAGGACTTCTGTCATACATGATCAGCTGCTCTTCAAATGCAGCTTGCAAATCTTGTGGTTCCATGTGTCCAGATTCCTGGAGTTTCTGGAAAAGGAGAAGCTTCAGTAAAAGGTTGAGGCATGCATGTGCTGATCAAATGCTGCAGGAAAAAATACTAAGGTTTCACGGCATACAAGCCACGTGTGTGTTACAGCACTAAGGGTAGCATTTTAAAGATGGCTAAAATGCAGTTATGCTACTTGCATTAAGAACAGAGAGCCTGTTGTACAGTTCTAACACCACATTTAAATTATGTTGCAGGTAGCTTCTCTGCAGACTATTTAAGACAGGTTTCCCACAATGTCTGACTGGGAATCCTTCCCCAACCAGCTTTGTGGCCACTCGCACACTACCTTTCTCTGCTGTAATTTTCTCTTCTCCTCCTGATCTCATGCATGAAGTCTCTGCCTGTGAAGGCCATCCCTAACTGTAAAAGGCACCTCATTGCCTGAGGGCTACTTGCCCAGCTTCTTCACACAGAGAAACTCAAAGCTGTAACTTCCCTGCTCTGCCCAAACTTCTGCTCTACTCAAAGCAGACAGATGGTTTTCCAAGGGCCTCCCCTGGTAGCAGCAGCAACTGAGGCCTAGCAAGTGAGGGTCTCCCAGGGGCAAAATGAGTTAAGAACATCAGTATTGCAGGGTTCATTCCACTCCCTTCCACTTTTGAGAAAATGCTTCCAGGTTGCATACAACTAAGAGGGAGAGCAGTCTGGTATGAGTCATAGAAGAATTCTTCTCATCTGCAACTTGTTAGGAGCTTTTTCATTTATCTTCTCTGTAAAAATCACTGTGGCCCCAGACCTGATCTAATGAAGGATGCCAGTGTCTGATTTCCATTTTGAACCTCATTTGAGTCCAGAGCTGCAGTTTTAACGATCCTATTCAGCTATCACCTAATCTTACAAGATACAAGTTCCAGAAGTACCAACAATCAAAATGCATTTCTGTTCAAGACCAGGGCAATCCTGGATGCAAAGCAAAACAGATCAATGGCTTACCTAATGCTTAATCTTTCCCTACAAGTTTCTCCAGTAAGCCTAGGGCTCCAGTCTGGGTGGCTTGCTTTGGGTTTATGTAATAACAGCAAACAGACCACAGTCCTCACAATACAACAAATGTCCTTTTTCACTATAGTAGGGAGCTTGTCTTTTTGGAAATGAAAAACCCAGGTTTAATGACCCACCCATCCTGTATCAGGTAATGGCGGGGAGGAATTAGACTTCTCTATTTATGGATCACATCCTGTTCACTAGCAAGAAGTCTGAGTAAAAGCATACTGAAGCTTTGTCGTTGTGCAACAGAAAACTGGGTAGCACATTGTCATACAAAGTACAGTTATGTTCCCTGCTCAGGAACATCACTGTTCCAGATCTCCTTCTGCAGTACTAGCTCTCTGTACAGACTATGGAGAAAAAACAATGCCTAGCTAGTTGACGTAGGGTTCTGTACCTTGGGACCACATACCTAAAGGATATAAGGACCTACAGTGAATACGTGATGACAAACAGAAGACTCCCTCTGCTTTAAATAAGAACCCAAAGTGAAAAGATGTACATTTATGCAAAATCCCTGACTAAATTCACCTGCAGGTTATTCAGTACATACCAGAGGTTCCAGACGAGTTATTTGCTCCCTGGCCTTGCGCAGTTCTTGAAGGACTTTGTTTAACTGATGCTGCAAGTTCTGGCGATCAAGCTTTTCATTCTCAAAGTCTGTGGTGCATATCTGCACCTGACAACCCCCCAAAGTGAAAGTTAAAGAATTCAAGTCAGAATTATTAAGAACGGGGGGGGGGGGGGGGGGGGGGGGGAGGAATGTTTCCCCTTTATATATTTAAAGTTACATTTACTCTGCAATCATATCCTAAAATTCATACATGCCCAATTATAATCTTCTCCCTTAGAGGTGAAGTTTTAAGTTATTTTGATTAGAGGGTATTTCAAGCTGTCTTGCAACTGTAAACTGAAGATTTTAGAGAAAAATGTAATGTAAGTTCTCATTAAGAATGTCAGTTTCTACTCCAGGATCTTCTAGCAAGGTAATTTGGACAGTAACTATGGGTAACATTGTACATCCAAGCTTACCAAATAAATTGACTTTTTTTTCCCCAATATCATTGATAAGATCTGTAAGAATGTACTTGGAAAAATGAAGAAGATTGAAAAGATGGTAACGGAATTATTTGTATAATTTTACCAAGAGTATATTACAAAACTTCAATGAGCTGATTGGTTTTAGGATGTTTCCCATACCTAATCTGAGACTGTACAGTTGAACAAGGATTGTAGAGAAAAAAACATCAGGTCCAGTCACACCCTCTGATCTGTAAAAGGTTACAGATCTTCCTTCACAGACATGTAAAAATTTTTAGAAGCATCAGGAGATTATTCATAGCTGAATACTCATGACTAATATTACCTTAATATTCTACTAATTCTTAAATTTGAAGTTAGTCTAGAAAAACCTTTGTGCATAATACAGATTAAATACCAGCTTCTTTGCATATAATTGCGTACCTGTTGCTCCAACAAAGCTATTCGAGTGTGTTCCTCTTGCTGCTTGAGCAATGATTTGCGAAGGAGTTGCACCTACAAGGCAGAAAAATATTTGTAACAAACAACTTCCTCATCCAACAGTTAATAAGCTTAACAAATCATGCATCTAAAAAGGGATGGATGTGTCTTTTATATTCCAATGATAACAGAAAATGTATGCCTGTTATGCAACAGCCAACCCCAATTCAATTATCTCTGCTTCCCTGGGGAAAAACCCCGGGGAAGCATTAATATTGCACTGAGCTGGGGGAAGGCAGGATGATATTATAGTTAGGCAAAAAAACCCACACCGAAACACAAAAAACACCCCAACCACAAAACCCAAACAAAATTTCCCTAGGTGATTGTCAGGATGCAGACAAAAATACACACACAAAGCCTATGTTTGCACCAACATACAGTGACACTAAAAAAAAAACAATGCAACTTTTTTAAAGAGAAAAAAATTAAGATTCAGAACTTACTATAGTGTAAATGATTAAGTAAATAAATACATAAAAATATCGTCCATTATCAGCATGTATCAACTTGTTATAGCAAATGCTGTTGTTCAGCTGGGGGCGGAACAACATCAACAGCGTTTAGTCATCGTTAACCAGTGAGAACCAGCCTGTGTTTAGAGAGCTAAAACTGTTATTCTGGTTTTAGCCTACTTTGGTACCTAGTAAATTTTATTCTCATAGTTAAAATTTCAGTTCTGCATTGCTTTGTTATTGACCTCAGACTTCTCCAAGTAGCAAGTTTACCTTACTTGGATGCCCTGAGGACAGTCCTTCAAGGAGGACTTCAGCAGCAGATGTGGTCATGATTTTGCATCCAGAAGAAAAAACATTTTGTTGTTGTTGTTAGTGTCACCATGCTGATAGGAATATTCTAAGACACCACTTTAACTCTCCACGTAGGGGAAGTGGCAAAGTCCTCATGGGTATTCCAGACAAAAGGAAGCAAGCAGTGAATATTTTTAAATACAAATATACAGTGCACACATGTCTTCCCCACCTCTGATCAGCCAGAGTGGTTAAAGTCATTGGGCTCAAAAAAAGAAGGAAGAATTAAGAACTTCATTTACAGACAGAATTATTTCACTGAAGTCATCAGGGTAACCTCTGGGAGATGGGCAAGCCCTGCAAGCAGTGAGAATCTGATGCAAGTTTGACAGAATAGATCTGGCAACAGCACAAACCATGCATATTGAACAGCCTGCCTGTAAGGCCCTTCTGAGACTTTATAGGGAATTACAGAACTCAGTTGTTTCTAACATAGCCATCTTCAAGACAGTGACAACTTGGGGTCCATCCCTTCCCTTAACTTACCCAGCTGTTATTTTCTAGTACTCTGTTGTGCCTTATGGCCTCATATAGAGCACCAAATGCAGGAACTCCTCTGAATGGAAAAATAAACCAAAAAAAATCCCAGCTGCATGTCCACAGTGGTTGGCTGGGGGCACTATCCAGGGACACAGCTGCTTATCCAGCAAGTACGAAACTCAAGCCCACCTGTGTATTGTGGCACATGATAATATAGCCTGTATGGACTTGGATTTTTACCTTTCCTGTTCTCATTTACTATTAACCTTGAGGGTGAACTAGATTAAAATCAGTTTAAGTATTCTCTCACTTCTCCCTCGTGTCCCACACAACCAGGTAAATAAGTGAGCAAGTTTATTCCTTGTTTAAACAAGAACATTTCATAGAAGTTTGTATTTTTATTCAAACCAATATATTAAAGAAAGACTTCAGTTTTAATCACAAGGACATGAATCTAGATATACATAAAGAACAGTTACAAGAGCAAGTGAGGAATGGTCTGTTCTGATCAAGTATAATTTTTCACCTCTCAATTCTTTGTTAATGAACTTAAACCTTCAAATGCATCCACTTACCTGACACAAAAAGTCTTCAGACTTTCTCTTTTCTTCTCTGAGCTGTTCTTTAATAGCTTCATTTTCTTGTTTTAGTTTCTGCAGTTTCTCACCTTTCATTTTATTTTCATTTTCTAGAGTCTTCATTTCAGCAACCTGTTGCGACTGCAAAGTGGCATTTAAACTTATCTCTTGTTGTGTTTCTTCATACTTCTTTTTGAGTTGGTTAAGTTCAGATCTCAGCTGGGTTACAGTGCGTCTTTCAGTCTCAAGATCACTCTTAGCAGTTAGTAACAACTGGTCATAATATTTTTGCTTTTCCTCTTGTAGATGACCTTAATGAATCAGAAATAATTGATAGTGTGTGTGTGGGAAATCACTTCAAAATCATAGCACCAACTCTTTCACAGCATTTTGAGGCGTATTGATAGAAATCAACTTTCTAGGCTATTACAGAGCTCAGACTGGCACCAAACTAATTAAAAGGGCTTTCAGTACTTCTAACACAGTAAAGTCTCCTTCCCAATGCAGTTACTGAAATACTGCAACTTGGCTTGTATATAGTATTCCATGCTACAGCTACTTCCTTCACTGTTACAGCATTACTACATCCTTTGCCCTGACCCACAGGCGCGATCACCCACACAGAGAGTTTATATGGCTTCATGCATTATACTGATGCATGGGAACCAAAGACACTAGATTCTCACTTCCAGCTTTAGACTCATTAGCCAACGTTCTGGCTTTACTCCCTTCCCCAGAGGTACCCTGGGGATCCAATGGGCTCTACTCAGCACAGCTGACCAAAGCCAAACCATCCGTTGTCTTTTGCAAACTTATAATTTTCTTCTGAATGGCAAATACAATGAACAAGGATAGGTTTTTTTGGTGAAAAAAATGCCTGCTTCTTGGCTAGTGACTGTTACTTAAACCGCAGATTGAAAAAAAATTCTGCTTGTTGACCCAAGAAAATTTTAATAAGTAGGGGTGGGGGTGGGGGAAGAGGCAGTCTATAGAAATTCAGGAGTAATATAAAATATGCCTGGAAGCAGAACAAGGAATGCAGAATTTCACAAGTTTTGCTGATTTTTTGCTTTACTTCGATTTTCCTGTTGAAGGCTTCCCCGCATTCTTCAGTGTAATTTGCTAGGGATAGTTTCTTGCTTGACTGTTGTCTCTCCTCTTGACTATGAGCCAGGCCTTACTTTGTTAGCAATGCTCCTGTATAGGGTGGTGAGATCCTCTGAGATAGACCAGGCTTTTCCTTGGAAAAACTTGTCATACCTACTTGCAACTTGTATAGCAGGTTCTTAAACTTGGATTTCTGCTACTGCCTAGCTGCTTGAAGAGAGGAGCTTTTTTTATGCCCTTACTCCTAGTCTCCTGGCTGCTCTGATGACAAAGCTTGGAGTGCAGTTAACTCAGAGTTACTTTTCCTGGTGAGCTACTTCAGTCTGCCTCCCTCTAAAATAGTGTTCACAGATTTCTAAACAGCACCAAAACAAGATCATGATGATATTTTACTGTTTTCCATAACAATTCAAGCAGTAGTACAGAAACCAAGCCACTGCACATGGATTACTAGTGGCAAGTATCTGTGGGCATACTCTTACTTGAGATTATGCTAGTCCTATTTGGTCACTTTACCTTGCAGGTCAGTTGCAGCATATGAAATTAATAATTTGATAACAAGAAAAACAAGGCAACTCCTAGTTCTTCTGTTCAACATGATTTTAATTTTATTCCATGTGCCGGTCAAGCACAACCCAAGTCAGTCTGGGTTGTTCATTTACTGAGGACCTGCATAGCACAGAAGTGAGCTGGAGGTGGCCAGATCCATATTGCAAAGCACTGTTTTGGATAGGTGCCAGAACCTATAACAGGTTTTCATGCCCTGTAACAACTGTTCAGGGTGAGTTAAGAACGTGGCAGTCTTGAGTCATTTTTATAATATTTATTTTGTAAAAAAGTAGGTTTAAAAAACCTGACCCACACCTAGCTAATAAATCCTTAATGCTTCCATTATGTAGGTTGTAAGTGTACTTTGAAGGATGGGAGACATACATGTATTTGCCTCAACACTTTCGACAAACAGAGATTACTAACAGAGTGTCGAGGCTGTTAAAAAAATATCTTTGAAGTAGATAAGAGCATGAAATACTGTTTATCAAGTGACATAGCTAGGCAACAGGAAGCAAAGAAATTTTACTTAACCAAGTTTCACCATTAAGAAACCAAAACTTCAAGAAGAAACTCTTGATTCTGCTTAATTGTGCTATAGTTTGTTTTCAGAAAACTTATACCATAGATAATTATGGTTTGGGTCACTTGTGGGGAAGAAATAAAGTAGTTACCTTCTGAACTGAATTCTTTAGATTCTTGTTTGCTAACTATTTCTGACTTCTGTTCAAGTTCAAAGATTCTTCCAAGCAGTCCCCTGACATACACTTCACGCTGCTGGTCATACAGTAGCCACTGCTGGTTTTTCTCAAGAGCCTTCATGAAAAAGAACATAAGAGCAAGAAAAAAGCTTCTGGTAATTTATCAGACTTTAAAGATAGTCTTATTTCTTACTTATGTTAGAAGTTAAGTATTATACAGTTTAAAGATAAGGCAGTTAATTCTGCTGCAAATTGTAGTAATCTTCTCTATAATAAATAAACCCCATCTCCATTTGGAAAGGTAAGTCAGGCTGTTGAGCATAAGTTAAAATTGCAGCAATATCAAATAACAATTGGCTTACTTCCTGAAATGGGAAAATGACTATAAAAAGGCTTTCATGAATCATGCCCAAATTATGAAAGATTAACCTTTCAACCTAAAATACAAAATAAAATATAAAGATAACAGACCTTGAAAATGGAATAAACTAAAACTGTATCATTGCAACTTAAAGTTTGTAAGAACAAGGACACAGATTTTGTATCTCATTGGATCATAGAATTATTCAGGTTGGAAGGAACCTCAGGAGGTTTCTAATCCAAACACATGCTATCCCAGGCAGTGTCAGCTCTGAGGTCAGTTCCTTAGGGCTCCTGTTTTGTCAGCAGCCAGTTTGTTCTAATGTTCCAAAGTTTTTCAAAGATGATGGAAACGCTGTCCTCTTATTTGTCTTGTCACAAATTAATTTTAGATATTGTATTTTAGAAGGAAACATACACTCTGAGGTCCCATACTACCCAAAACCATATATGGCGATGATTTACATTCTCAGGCACCTTGATACACATTATTTGTACTTGCAGCGTTGTACAGGAAACTTACATCTTTCAGTTGTTTTTCAACTTCATAAAGATTAGTTGGTGATCCACTGCTGTTCTTTACAGCTTCCTGCAGATAAAGAACAACCTGTTAATGTTCTTTAAAATAAATAGCTGAAACAGTAAAACTAGTCTTATAAAACTATTACTGTCACATAAATGTCATAATATTTTAAAAATTGAAACCAGATGCATATACCACATGCCTTTTGTGTTTAAAGATTTTAATTTTTTTTTAAGTATCCAAGTTACACAGAAAAGAGATTCCTAGATGTAAAGTCAAGTGTCCTGCAAGATACAAGATGAAGACTTGTATTTAATTTATTCCATAGCTCTGCAACTCATAGTTACATTAAAACATTTAGTAAGAAGACTATATAATGTGTTTTCTACTGAACTGCTATCTTGAAATGCCTGCAGGGTACAAGAGAGCTTCTAAAAACCAATGTTATTATTTAAATACACAGAAAAGTTAAGTGTTAGCTCTTTTTTTGTATCCTCATACCAGTTTGACAATAAGCTAGACCTATAGGAGTTGCTGGGGAAAGCTAGGAACCTTGACTACTTCACTGGGATAACGGGATAAGATTATAAATATCTGGGAAACCACTCAACCCTGTCTGGAACCTTAAGGACACACTGACTGATCTTATGAGACCTGATTCACAGTGGAGTGCTTGAAGTACACGTCAGAGTTCTTTAGACCCATCTAAAACTAGAGAGCAGTCAAACTGTTACACTTCTTTCATGATCTGGCATGTTTATTCATTGCATGACAGAAAGCTTTTTTGAAATAGTGTAGATATAAGTTAGAGGGAACTTTAAGGAAATAAAACTGTAGATTACTACCCAAATGCAAGCTAAATTTTTCCAAAGATTTCCTGTGATTTTTAGAACAAGGTAAGTAACTGAAAAAATACAGACGAACTTTGAATGCAATTACTAAACTTTAGCACTTCCTAATTAAAATAGGAATCCGAGCAATTGTGGTGTCTCTAAATCCTATTTTATGAACATTAGAATTCTGACTCAATGAAAACTCTCTTAAAATTGTGTCATATAACTGTTGTTTCCATTTCAGAGTATACCTGCTGCTTATATGCCACCTAGCAGTTTCAAGCAACATTGCTTATTTGTTTTCAAGTTTCCCAAAACATCCAGTCAAAACATCAATCACATTTTGTTGTCCTCTGTTGATAAATCAGTAAGAAAAAACGTAAAAGAAAATTCTGGTTTTAAACTAAAAGATATTTTGGCAGTTCACTGACAAAAATACATGGAAATCTGACATATATTTTAAATTCTCTAACAAAGTGCAATGTTTCTTTGAAATTGAAAATAAACACATTACATTTAAAGTGGTATTTCCCAAGGTAACTCATTATTAGAAGTGATACATGTGTATTATCATTGAAAAATTATTAGACTAAGATATTTTGCTATTTATTTGGCTAAAGCTGAATTTCCAGAAATTACTCAATTTCCATGTAGAGCATGGGGAACCAGCACCATCTTCAGGTCAAAAGCTGGGAAAGACAGGCACCAACCTCCCCATGCCCCTTTACCAAGATACTACTGTATTTTTCATGGAGCATTAGAACAGGCAGGTGGAAAAACAACTGTAGGAAATTAAATACACTTGTAAAAGCTGTCAAGTACCTGGCACCATACCTATTAACCACTTTAAGTGAGAGAAGCAACTCATTATTCCTGTCCTATCTTCTGGCACATTTAAGTACCATGTGTGAGGCCATGTAAAGTACAGGCAACTAGTTTTAACAACCAAGGAGCAAATAAGGATTTCTAAGAGCAGGGACAAGAAAGGTATTCTCATTACTGAAGCTGAATTAGGCAAGGAGCTTAGTTTATCGTTATTAATGCCCCATGTCTCTATTACAGGTGCCTTCTCAGTCCATTTAATCACTGAGCATACAAATCTAGAAGGGCACAATAGCTGCTTAAGCAGTCGTGGATCATTACCTGTAGCACCACTAGTCATACCACCTGTGTGTGAGCTTGCAAAAGGGACCTTGCTGTACAGCATTAGAGAATTCCCTCCCCAGCTGCACTGCCTGAAGCTGTGCTCCCTGACTGTTCTTCATTTAGCATTCAATCTAGACACCATCTCGCTTCATACATGAATATTTCAGCTGCAATGCAACTTGAAAGATTAAAAATTTGTTCTATTTTACAACAGATGCTGGTGCTTAATAGGCACAGATTCCAAGTGTAACTTGTAAGCAGGTTAGACTTGGAATTTGCAATTAGTGTTTCTTCAGTACTTACCTGGAATGCCTGAGAAGTACCAACTCTGTTTTCAAGCTCAGAACATTTTGCAGTAACAGTGGATAAATGACGTTTTAACTGGTTCGTTTCTTCATCTAGACAACGAAGTAACCTTTCTTTCCTTTCTGCTTCCTTTGTTTTTTCCAAAAGCTGACTATGTAATAAGAAGACATCACTATTCTTGGTTTTGGACCTAAGCTTTTCTTTCAGGTTTTGGATTTCTTTGTCTTTCTCTTCAAGAAGATATTTCTGGTTTTCTTTTTCTATTTCAAGGGAAAGTATTTTCTAAATGAAACAGAATAAAAAAGTGGTAAAAATGAGTAAGCATCAGCCTATGCAACAAATGCATTAGCAAGTTTACTACAGTTTGAGAAGATACTTTGAAAGATTCTCTCTCAGCTTTTAATTAGCTGAGAATATTACCTTTTACTCAAAACAGACAATACTATAGTGATCATCTGAAATATTTCAAGTAATAGTAAACCCAGTCTGAAGTAGATGAAACAAGGAAAGAATGCAAAGAACCAGATTTCACAGAGTTGTTAGGTACTCAGTTTTGTATATGAATACAGATCAGTACAGTATTATGAACCTTAAAACACAAGCAGTACAAGAACTCTAAAACACTTCTAATGAAGAGGCTGGCAATACATTTCATAGTGTTGATTAGCATATTTAGTAGCTTTTGAGCAGCAGCAGAGCTTTCTTGCAAACTAGATGACAATAAGGTGTTACAAGAGTTACATAATAAAGCACTTGGGAGAAGGATCCCGTTTTCCAAATTATCTGGCCTTTAGTTTCAAAATGTGCTTTAGTAGATAGTTTCAAAAGACACTGTCTTTTCAGCAGGCATCCAGCAGAAGAAATTATTACATAGCATTAGTACTGCATTTGAGATACCTTGGAGCTCTACGTAAACTTGTTATGATAGCATTTCATTTTCCATGAGAAAGATTGATATTGAGATCCTACATGTTGACATCACACCATAAGATGATGACAGAGAAACTGAAAGAAATTGCATTTTAGAGACCCTCATTTAGGGAGTGGTTGAAGAGTGTGTGGTGCTTACTAGAGTTAAAATATTGACACCAAATAACATCTAGCCTATCTAAACATACTTTTTATTTTCCACCTGTAAACTAGGAACCCAATATTAACTAACCAAATCTGAGCAAGCAGCAAACTCCACCAGGCACAGAAAATACACCAAGGAATTTATACACAACAGTATGCTAGCTGTCTAGCCATAGCCAGTGCTTGGGTTAGCACTTCTCAACTGACATGTAGTGCAGACACATGAAAAGCCTTATTGTCAAAAGCAGCAGCCTAGAAATATTAGTATGCCTAGTCTCCGCTAGCTGTATCCTTTGGAAGAGTCCATTTAAAGTTTCCCAGTCCTTCTATGAAGTGTACCAGTATGCAACTTGGTCACACACTAAGTCTTGAACTTCTTTCTCTGCAACCAAGGTTTACCTTGCATGAACATTGCAGCATCTTCGTTTCTTCTCTTTGGTTGTAATTCAAGAAGTGTGGTGATCTGATTGGTTTTATTTATGTATAGCAGAGTAAGAGTTTGAGAACATAGTTCAAGCAAATATTCAACACTTTTTGGCAACTGTTCACAAACAATGTTCTTTGCAGAAAGTGCTCAACATAGCTCTGTGGGACCAACTGTTCGGAACAGCTGGATGGGTGAATACAGGTCTTAACGAACTAATGGGCACCTCTGGCCTCAAGTCCTTGTATTTAATAGCCTTGTCAGACAATTCTAATTTTGTTAGTTCAGTAATCGTTGAACAACACTTGAGTACAAAAACGACAAGCTAAAACAGTAGCGACATCAATGTAAACTAAGTTTTAAAGAGGAAAGCTCAGCATCTTGCTTAGAAAGCCAGGACACGGCAGCCTGACGCTGACGGAGCAGTCAGGCCCCACGGTTGTTAACAGCCACCTCACCTCCAGCTGCCCGGGCCCGTCCGCACCCGTCACCGTGCTCGTCCCTTTCGCCACCTCCTCCACGGTTTTCCTCGGGGCAGCGTTCTCCTCCTTACACTTCTTGACAGCACCCTCAGGTCTGGAGCTACCCGACTTTAAGCCCCACTTGCCAATAACCCTATCTTTAGCGGTCTTGGAGTTCATCTTTAAGCGCCTATAAAAAAAAAAAAAAAAAAAAAAAGTAGCGTTACGGAACGGCGACCCGTTCCACCAGGCAGGACGCGGCTTCTCACACGGCTTTAGTCAGGCGCGGGCAGCGCAGGGCTCGGCGGCTGCCGCTGGCGGTGCTCGGGCCGGGCCGCAAGGAGCAGACGGACCTACGAGCCCCGGGGGTGCCGGCAGAGAGGGGCCCCCACCCGCCGGCGGCAGCAACCGGCCCCAGCCTAGCCCCGCTTCCGGGGGTTTGAATCCCGCGGCTCCGGCATCGTCACTTCCGCCCGGGCAGCCTCTCAGCCGAAGCGGGAGCTACGACGCGGCCGCGGGCTCAGAAAGGCGGGGGAGGGGGGGGTAAAGAACCGGGGGGGCTGGGCGGGCAGGCATGGGCGGGGCTGGAGGGGCGCGAGGTAACGGCACAGGTGGCCGTTAACGGCCGCAAGACGTTGGCGCGTTCTCCGCGAGGCACCTGAGAGGAGGCTCCTCATTGGATGCCGTGGACGGCCGCGTGACCTGGCTGGCCAATGCCATGGGGCCTTTCTTTCCCCTAGCTCGTTCTGCTGCAGCGCACGTGCTGGGCGGCCGGTCGGCGAGGGCGCTGCTCGCGGGGCTGGGGCCGTGCTCGCTTCCCTGTGCCAGAGCATAATCGATTTTATGTCTGAGGGGATTTCCGTTTCGTCGTCAAAGGGTGGTTGTAAGAGGCGGCGAGGTGGCAGGTAAGCCCTCTCTCGGGTTTATTTCTATCAGATGGGTCTCCCCATCCAGCATGAGGCTTGAGTTCCCTCGCTGTTCAGGCAGAAAGCAAAGTGGCTACCAGGTGCCTGGGACAGCAAGCCTGGCCTGTGCCTCTGGCCACGCACCACCTGGGGATCTTGTCTGGGACCTGAGATAGGTGGGGGCAGACAAAATGCCTCCACCAAGTCTATTGTGTCTCTCAATACTGTGTCTTAATGCGTATTCATCCTCGTTCCTTCCTGAAAGTGTTGGCGTTAGATTACTTTTTCTTCCCTAGAAATCCTCTTCCTCAGCTACCCAAAATCTAATAATTTTACGAAGCAGCAAGGACCATCTTGGCTTCAGAAGTAATAAGCTAGGGTAGCTCTTATGTGACCGTATAAAAACTAGGCTGAAATTTGTCTTCATATGACTCATTTTGTTCCATCTTGCTGCTTTCCTTTTCATCTCTGCTTAAAACCATATTTTGCGGTGGTAGTGCGCACCACTTGGGATTTTTTTGTTTCTGGTCCACAGCTGAGGTAAAACTGATGTAAAGCTGAACATGGGGTAGCTTACAGCGAAGAGTTTTACTCTAGTAATGTAATGTAAAGAAACTGCAAGTTTTACCTAGTTCCATTTTAGTGGAGCCTACTGCATGTATTTTTGCTGAGAGAAAGTATTTATTTCCAAACAATACAGAGAGTCATCTCACATTTTTGCAGGTTGTAAGAGACACACAAACAGATACTGGCTTTTCGCTAAGTGCTGTAGTCGGCTGTCTTCCTCAGCTCAAAAGTTTACCACGAGGAAGACATTTGGCTTCATCCTTGCACGACCACCAAGGGGACCCTAACGACTGAAAGATGCGAGTGCAGTGGGGGTGGAGTTATTAAAATAATTTCAGGGAATAGTTTAAATAATTACGAGGAAATAATTAGTATGTATGTGTCTGACACAACCTTGATGGTATGAGTAGCTCTTATTTGAACTCGTTTAGCACGCGCCTCTGACTAGTCTCATGTGCCCAGCACTGCGGTTTTTGCTCTTTGACTTTGCCTCACAATAAAGATTTCTGAACTTGCTTTTCATGAGTCAGGTATTTATAACAGAGGTGTTTCCTTAATTCTTTTTTCATTTTTACTTATGCATCTATATTTTAATAATTCCTCAAGGGATTTACTAAATTCAATATGTTAAATGCAAAATTTATTTCGCATTAAACGTAGTTGTTCTAGAGTGCAACTGAAGGGGGAGCACTTAAACTAGTTTTGATAGACCGTAGGTATTTTGTGATTGTAGACTGACACGGAGGCAAGTTAAAAACATTTATGAACAAAGAAGCTTTAAAAATTAAGAGGAAGAAAATATAAGCTGTTGTGAAATTTAGTACTTTGGTATACTAAGAGGCAGATGTATCTTGAGTACTGGAGTTGGGAGTAATGTTCATGTTGCTTATGCTTATTTTTGCCTTGTTACTGACGAGAGGCTGACCACGTAGTATAAGAGTAAAAGCAACAACAAAAAAATGTGCATTCGTTTTTACACTGTGCCCTTTCTGTTACCGGATTTTACTAGCGAGAGCTCTTTTCTGCATCGACGCAGAACTTGGTGTCAATTTACAGGTCCTTTTTTTTTTTTTTTATAGCTTGCAGTAGCTAGTCCGTCATAGATCCACCCATAGACCTTCTTTACTGTTACCCAGCTATTCCCTGCCTCTTCTTCCTGCTAGCATTTCAGTCCAGAAGTTTAGGAGTTTGAAGCTTAAGACTTCCTTACATTTCCTTGGTAACAATCGACATTTAGTCAAGACTGGGAATAATGCTTCGGGTGATTGTGGAATCTGCGACCAATATCCCTAAAACCAAGTTTGGGAAACCAGATCCTATTGTTTCTGTTATTTTTAAAGGTAAGCAAAACTGTCATACTCAGGAAGGAGGTTTTCTGAAGGCAGTGCCCTATGTAAGTATTTGGAAATCTATGAAAACATGTTTTCCTGGAGTTACATCTGATGTAACTTTAGGGAAGACTTTTTAATTAGACAGGAGTTAACTCAGTGAAGTTTTAACTGGGTGAATGAAGTGCTTTGGTGTTTTATGGCCACCAGTGCTTCTGTTTCAGGATCCACGTTTTATAAGCTTTTGCAAAGGCTTAGCCCTTTGCTTTAAAAACCCTAATCTAACTGCATGATTTCACTTTTCATTCTGCTATTGAAGATTACGTTGTTGTTTTCCCTCTGAAACAATCATTCCTCTGCCTTGATTACTTTGCACAGCCACTGCTCACTGTACCAGTTTTTATTGTGACTGGTTTATTGTTGTTATTACCAGTGTGTTGAAAAACAGTAGTACCACTACTAAAGGTGTTTGGGTTTGTTTTGGTGGTATTTTTTACAAACTGAATTGCACTTTATAGTTTTGCCTGTTTAGATTATTTGGGTTAAAATAAAAGATTTAGGAAGGAAACCACATTTTACACTTTAATTGCTTGTTAGATACATATGGGAGAAGGAGAAAACTGTGTGATAAAATGAACATTTATATGTAAAGCTAATTATATTTTTCAGTATATTTTACCCGTTGACATAATTTCCTCACTGGCCTAGACTAAAGGAACTTGATTTCAAGTATTAGCATAACTTTAAGGTGCATAAACCTCCAAGCAATTTTGGATTGTGTAATAGCATTAAACCAGGTTGTGACAAATGGTCATCTTAATTCCTGGTGATCTGGTTTTCTAATTGCACTGAAATGGAAATGGTATTTCCTAAAGTATGAAAAATCATTGCAGGGGTTTGTCACCTTTAGAAACCAAATCTGAAATCATGACATATTGCTGGAGGCTGGAAAAGGACAAGGCAGTACAGGTCCAGCATCTTAACTTCCAAAATAAAAACGTTTTTGTATACTTTATTTCAGCATCAGAAAGTTGTGGTATCATTCCATTTTCTTTCTTTTCCTTCTCTTTTTCAAGTTTACGTTTTTTACCCTCCTGTGTGTTAGAGCAAGTGGCTGAGCCTGTCTCAGTAGCTTTTGGAAATCCCAAATTCTTAAAAAAATATTTTATTTGCCCTGCAAAAAGTGATGTTACTGGTGTACTGTAATTTCTCTGGTTTGTTCAATTTGTTTCTCCTGCTGCTTTAAGTGTTCATGCTCTGTTTTCAGTTTCTTGCCTTTCTCTTTGCTTTCCTGTCACAGTTTTGCCTTTCTGTGTTACCTCTGCTCCAGCAGTTTCATACTCCAGAGTTGGTTTATTATGCCTTTGCTTCTTTATGCCTCAAGTGTCTGTTTATTCCTCCATGTAAACTTCTGTTCCTACTCTGTGTCCTAATTCGTTTTTTTTTTTAGTAAATACAAGTTACAGATTTAATTTTTTCCTTCTTCATTGCTGGATTTGTTTCTCAGGCCTTCAATTATCCAAACACAGGAACTGGGTAACAAGCATTGAAGGAATAAGTTTATGTTTATCCTTTATGTTCTATAACTGGGATTTTTTATGTCCACAAACATGCCTAACCATTGTCTTAAATACAGCTTCCTAATTGTGACAGTTTTTTATTAATTATTGAATTTCTCATTATAGCTGCCACTTCTTTTTATGTAGTTTTACTACCTATCAATAGTCTGATATTTTGCTTTCTGTCCAGAGTGATTCAGGGGGGTCAGAAAATACCAGGCTTTTGCCAGCTATTGAACTGCTCTGATTTAATTTGAAAGTGGAGTACCTGGTTGCCAGGTGCAAGGTCATAGGGATCATATTTGAAATATGTTGAAGTTCTGGCTGTTTATGCTTATAGATGGTTTTTTTTTATATACAGCCTGTTCCCCCTTACCCTCTTAGTGTGTACACATGGGAAACCAGTCTTATTTTTTGGAAGGTGTATGTCAAAGGGCAGCAGTCTTTCATAGTAGTACATACCCACTGAGTCTCCTGGGGGACATAAAAAACACAACTTGGAGTTTATTTTCCAGACTGGGAAAAGACTCAGACATTTGCAGGACTTTGGCCATAGCCCTGCAGTATGTTCCCATGTTCTTGCTTGACTGAAGTATTCTTGCAGAAGTCTTGGAGAACAGCACTCATTTGACAGAAAATTGCAGTGGAAATTGACATTTCATTGAACAGTGTTTTGTTCATTACATAGCCTTTTCTGATGTCAGGTTCAGTATTTTAAGACTTCAATGAAAACACATATTATCTCTCAGAACTTTACAGCTATGCTGTGAAGAAAAAGGCCATGATCCTACAACTAATAGTAAGTGACTTTGCGAACACTTTATATGTTAACACACATATGTTAGTATAGTTTCATCTATGTATATGATGGACTTGTATCAGATTTGTCTATGCTAGTTATATACTATACAGTTGGTATGATTAATACAGTGACATATTAGGTACATATTAAGAGGAAATAAGCAGCTCTTTCTGTTGTGATATCTTATTTACAGTATAGGGGTTTTGTGCAGGCATTTGACATTTTTTTTAATTACACATTTATTTCATTCTAGGGGGATGGAGCTTTTATTTACTTTAGAACAACTCACTGTTCAAAGAGAACTACACCCTGAAAGTAAACGAGTGTGCTCTCTGGAACTGGGTGCTGTTACTGCAGAATTCTGAGTTCATTGTCACTCTACATGAGACAACTTATTAGTTAAATTAAATTAACAGGAAAAACTGTTGACATTTGCTGAAGTGGCACTAAGTGGTAATGGTTAAACCAGTACAATTCTTTTGGTTTGTCAGATACGCCAAACTGAAGAAAAACGTGTCAGGTTCTTGACTTCGGGTGTAAAAATTGACACAATTGCTTATATGTACAGTCAATTCTAGGACATTTAGTGCTTTGGTCATTCATTTTGCCTGCCTCATTCAGCTTTATGCCTGAAAAAGTGATGTGAAATGACATTCTGTTTGATTGGGCCCACTTGAATGCAATTTCTTTTTCCATTTGTGCTTAATTTAAGAGCTTTTCAGCAGGCTTGCTGTAGTTCATAGCTATGTTTATATTTTCAGTGTGTGAAAGCAAAGAGTATTAGAGTGTAATTTTTCACTAAAGTTACACTTTCTGTTTTGCAGAGAATTAAATTACCCTAACTTTAATTTCCTGACTTTTGGAGGTCTGTCCATTTGATCCTGTAGTTGCTGCCACCGTGCAATCTTACGTCTTCATTCACAAAAGTTTTACGGGAAACCTAGTGAACTGAAATGCGATTCTCTTTTGAATCTTAAGACTGTTCTAAAACATAATGCTTGTTTCAGCTGTTCCCCAATAATTCCTACTGAAATTGATAAAAAAGGTAGTTATAATAGAAGAAAAAATTTAAGATGTAAGCATTGGTTGTTTTGTGGTACTGCAGTTAACTTTCTAGTGATGAAACAGTTGTTTAAACAGTTCGTCTTGAATGAATTTTTTTGAACAGTGTCATCTCAGTGATTATCACTAAGTTCTGATTACATTAATTTCCAATTGAGAACATTAAACAATATGTGGTAGTATAATGCCTTTATCAAGATAAAGCAAATAATGATTTCTTCTACAGTACCAAGGTTATTGTAGTTAGTTTTTAAAGAAACAAGTATATGAAGTGTCCTACCTGTATCCATTATAATTTCTTGCTCTTACTGCTTGGTAGGGCCAAACTAAAAATGATGACTGGCCCTATCTTACGGTTTACCCTGATGTGGTTTACTGTCTTGGCTACTGTAGCTGGATTCATTACCAGTAGGGGAAGGCAGCCTAAGGACCTGGAACTTACCTGAGCTCCTGGAATAACTGGACAGTCCATCTAACTCTCCTTGGCAAATATGTTTTTTTTGGTGGGGAGAAGAAAGCTCTTTTTCAACAATTTAAAAACCAACCAAACAAGACCCCAGTATGTTAAAAGAATGATAAAAAATTTAATAAAAAGAAAGTGAAGTGAAGAAAATACATGCAAAATACATGCTTAAGGAATGTGAGTGCTACACTCAAACTGACTAAAATTACAACTAAAATCCAGTATGCCCAGTGTTTTCCGTCCAGCTTTCACAGAAATACATCACGCGAAAAGGTTTTTTTTCTTAGCATAATCTAGAATATTCATATTGTTAGTGGAATTGTAAATCTTACTCTTGTTTTTATGAAAATGGGTAGTCCAGAGCAGAAAATTTTACTCCTTGTCAAGAATTGCCTTGACTGTTGTTCAAGTCAGGGCTTTCCTTACCTTACAGAGTTACATTTGAGGTTAGGCAGGGATCATAGGACTTCTGTCCATTAGGTCTGTCAGGATCAGGTCTGTGATTCATTATCTCCTTTACAAACAGCTGCAACTGTTCCTTTTTTCACCAGCACTGAGAGCATCTTTTCCCAGACTCCCAGCTGCTATTTGCAGGGGGACTTGGAGTATCAGTGCCAGATCCCAGATATTCTGGGATATTCAGTTTTGAAAATGCTTTGTCTCCTATTAGATAACATGAAGTTGAATTTCTCTTGCTAGCATGTTAATTAGTTCTTTGTTCTGCAAAATGTGAGTCCACAGCATGGTATGTTATGAAAGTTCTTTCCTTTGTGGTGTGATGTGAGTCAATATCCTGTATAAATGGTAGGCAATTCCTGTTACATAAATGTGAGTCAGTTCTCGCAATTTGCAGTATGGGCTGACTTTTTGTCTTTCAGTACATCCCACTTTATTCCAATGCAATGAGCCACTGCAGCCTACTGCTTGAATAGTGGGTATATGAACTTCCCCATTTGGCATATCTTTACTCTAGCTTCCCAGGCCTTTGCAACATTTTCCTCGCAAACTAGCTATAACTTGTGAATAATAAAACCACTATTACCTTTACTGTAGTCCTTAAATACAAGGAGTGTGCCTGAAGCAGACTTGTGGCTGACCGTTTTATGGATCAGCAGTTAGTTTATTGACTGCACTTAAATATACTCATTTTAATCACTAATATATGCAACTTATGTTTAGAGAGCTGAGTGTTCTTTTGCACTTCTGAATGTTGTGGCAAGACTTGTTCTCCATTGAGCTGTATATGTGTAGCACAAGTAAAAAGTAAAAATAAAGCCATGGCATGTTACTTGCATTGAACCTGTTGTAAGAACAGAATTTTGTTTTCATTTTTAATAGGTGAGGGAGGCCTGCAAAGGACCTTTGCAGCACTTGAGTTGTATTATTCCTCTGGGGAGAAGGAATCTGAATAGAAATGCCACACTGTATATAATTTATACCACCCCCCCAACTCCCATGACTTTTAAGTTGACCAGTGCAAATTTTGCCAAGAAGTATGAAAAGTTTGTGATTTTTAGGCTACAGTAAATGTCAGTGAAGTGATCTGCATAACCTCTGGAAAACGTTTTTTCAGGATGGACTGTATTTCCTCTTACATGCAGGTATATTTCTGCTAATATTTGCTTATTTAAAGCAGAAAGTGTTGACACTGTAAGCATATCTTTTTAAGGTATTTTTATTTTCCAAGCGATTTTATTTCAGAGCTAAACACAAGTATTTTGTAGCTCCAATGTTTTCTTTACTGCTGAAGTTCATCACTTTGAGGTCACTGTTTGGTTTGATGTCTCCAAGCCTTTTAGTCTGTTTTCTTTCATCATTACTGAGGTTGCAGTCAAGGGTCATAAAAGGTTGAGAAATCTAAACATTTTGCTTTTTGGGAATATATCTAGCTATGCTTAAACAAAACAGAAGAAAAAGCCTCATCTAGTAAAATTACCCAGAGGACTTTTTGCTTGTAAAATGTGTAGCTGCTGGAAGAGGGGAAATGAGTTGAAATGTTTGGTTTAAAGCTCAAACTTTTCTTTTGAAAAGTGAAAGGAAAAATTGTGATATTTGTGTCATGCTTTAGTAAAAACAGATCATCACACTTTGTATTTACAGATGAAAAGAAGAAAACGAAGAAAATTGACAGTGAACTTAATCCTGTTTGGAATGAGGTAATTTTTTTTATTCAATTCTTGGTCTTTTTTAAGACAAAATGCTTGTAAAGTTAAGTCCGTTTCTGCAGCTGTGAATATCAGTTAGGAATAGAACTAGTGATAGGTGTTAGTAAACTTGGATGAATGGATTCATCCTGTGCTGTGTATTACAATTCATTAAGTAATGTTTTTATGTGAAAGTAGATGGATATCTGGTGAGTTTGTGCCCTAGTTTTGTTCCCACTTACTTTGGAGATAATGATATTCAGCCATTGCTTTGTCACATGTATTGGAACATACCTGGATCCTTTATTATATACTAGGAAAAAACCCTGCAGAATTAGAATGAATCATGTATTGAAGTTCCTTATGGTTTATTTATAGGACTGGTCCTATTTTGCACTTTCAGTAATGTTTTTCTTGGGGAAAGTGTTTTCTTAGTACTGTTTTCTCACAACCAGAAATGAAAGGTAAAGGTTATTCTTATATTTTGTGCTTGGGAGTACAAAGAAAGGGAACCTACAAATATTTGTCTAAATTCAACAGCAACTGACTTCAACCAGTATTGCAGGTGAATAGTATCAGATCTTATGAATGATAAGAAAATACTTATGTTAGTGTGAGGAAGTGGAACTGCAAAAGAGGTTATGGCCCACTATTAAACAATTTAGTTCTTTTTCTGTTGTTATTATTAGTAGTAACTACCGAATCAAGAATGTGCTATGAGCATTTTTAATTTTACTTTTGCAAATTTAAGCTTGTCTGGGCTGTGTCTCACTAAATGCAAAATCTATTTCTGAATGATTTTGTTGTATTTGCTACTCAGCTGTTAATTAATTTACACTTAACTTGTAATTATAATTTGGTTTTGCTACTTTTTTTTTTTGTTCAGATCCTTGAATTTGACTTGAAAGGAATTGCTCTGGATAATTCATCTTCCCTGACAATTATTGTGAAGGATTTTGAAACAATTGGACAAAACAAGTAAGTTCTTTTTGATATTTTTTTTTCCTGCAGTATTAAATACAACGTCTAATAGAGAAGTCCAGGGAAAAAATGGAACTGATAATTGCTGGACAGAAATGATGGATGCAATTAGTTGTTTCTGATGTAATACCTACTTGTAGTCTGTAAGCCAGTGCACTTTCCATCCCTCGCCAGTTGGATTGTTACTCTGAAGCAGTGTCAACTTTCTTTTTACACTTAATTTTAGACATGCTGAAACAAAATTAAAGCAACATTTTACGCATTTAAGGCAGAATTTGGGTAAAATTTAGATCCCTTCACCTATGACTGTCATTTGAAAATACTGCCATATTTCAGTTGGTGCTTACTTGTAATAAAGGTCCTTGTGTAACTAGATTTATGCCACTACAGACACCTGGTGCAGGTTGTCATCTTGCAGAATGGTGTGGGGCAGTTCCCTAGACTGTATATAATAAGTGTCCAGACAGTAGTTCTGAAGAACTCTTAATTGGTGTTCTCAGAGCACAGCTACCAGAAACCACCAAAAATTACAAAATGCAGTTAAAGCTCTTAACTATCTTTTTAAATCTCCTGAAGAGGCTCTGTTATACATCATTTACTTAAGTCTTGCCTAGGAAGAGGGGAAGCCTAAGTTCAGTTTCCTATCTTGTCTGGAGGGATTGAAGACTGAAACTCATCTCCTGGGAGAATGGCTTAGTCATCGGGATAAATATGTTGGATAAAATGCAAAAACTGTTCTGGGAATGGAATCTGTGTTTCTGGTTTTTTTGAGTGTCTTAGCTAGTGAGGGTCTATGAAATGTCATGTTCCTACTCTTCTTGGCGCAGTGAATCCTGAGTTCTCTGGATGGTTGTTAAAAATCTTGAAAACAGAAGTTAATTTCCACAAGCTTGCAGAGCTCTTATTTTGATGTCAGATGCCAGAGTAAATTCACTCATACTGAGTAGGGAAATGAATCAGTCTGCAATTGTTGGTCAAATCTTGTAAGCCTCAGGCTCGTTGCATATGTGGAAGAGTGGCAACACTGATGCTACCTCCTCTTCTGGTTACATTTTTAAAACATTGTTTAAAAATGGATTGAGGATTTTTTTCTGTGGTTGGTGGTTTGTTTTGGTTTGTTGGTTTTTTAAAATAACATACGTAGTTTGATGTTAAGAGACCCTTCTGTGAAAAGTAAATTGAATAACCTCAGCAGAGGAATAAAATGGATATCTAGCTTCCCATTCCTTACAGGACTCCAGGCTTATAAAAAACGGGGGGTGAGGCCACTGAGAATTGCCTTTTCTGATAGTCATTTCTTGGAAATGAAAGGCAAAGACCCCTATTATCAGTAAAGGATTTGGAGCTTTGGTCTTCAGCAGACAGAAATACCTATTTTCACGATGTCCCAAACTTTTAGGAATTCAAGGCTCCTTCCCCCTGCACTGTTTTGGTTGGTGCCAATAGTGCATGTTGATAGACTTGAATCCTATTCTAGAACTAGTGCAGTATGAACAGTACCTGTATACCTAAAATTGGGTTCTGCATTTTTCAGGCATCTAAAAATCAAATATCTTGGGAACTAAATCTGCAGATCTTTTTACATATGATCTTTTTTTTTTTTCATTTGTGAGAAGCTAAAGGAAAGTGTCATTTATGCAGTAGTTTGTTGAGTCCTCAGTGTTCAGACAAAAACTTCTTGAGTAGTAAGATGCTTAGTTTTAGTTCTGACAAAATCAGGTTTTATTACTCATTTTAGAGAACTGAAGATAAACAAATAGTAACTGTAGCTGTGTGTGCCTTGAAGGATATTACACAACACACAAATAGATTTCCTTCAACTAAAAAATGAAAAATATATGTAGTTTTTCTATGCATGAACTAATTACAGCAGAAAAGATGCACAGAGTGCATGATTTTCTGAAAAATATTTTTCTTTTTTAGTTTAATCTTGCTGTTGAAGACACTGAGAAATGAGGTACCTTGAACTGAGGCTTCAGTCTTTATATGAAAGGAGACGACATTATAAAAAGTTGTAGAGTGCTGAAACACTTGTCAAGTGTCCATGTTGGCATTTAAACTTTTTTTTTAGGTTTATACTCTTACAGAACAGGAACATGTAATAACTAAATATATAAGTAATTAAGGTGTCTTGTTCAACTAACTTTAAGTTTTTATTTTTCAAACTTCTTTTAATGAGTAGATTTGCTCCTGTGAATTGAGTTGCTAGGACTTTTGGCCATTGACAAAAATTGTTGCTGTGAAAAATGAAAATGGTATATATGGGAACACTAGAATTCAATTAAATCACATTCTATTAAAAAGCATAATATATAAACTTCAGTAAAGCTGGAGGGTGCATTTTGTCATTTTGACCTGGACTTTGAGATTCCTGCTGTATTTGTGATGAAACAAATACATAATGCAGACTCTTAACAAGTTTGAGGTGGATCTGAACATAAGATGATAGAGATTAAAAAAGAAAACCACCCATATCTGGAGTTTTGTAGGATTTAAGCTTTAACTTAATATCAGAATTGGAGCTATACAAGATATGTTAAAGCAATGTATGCGTATCGTTTCAATAAAGATGACATAAATTACTGGTTGAAATTGTTAGCAACCTCTTGTGTTCTGCATGCTGTTTGTTTTATGACTCGTCACACAAAAATGAACCTGGTCCCTAAAATCAATTGCAGGAAAAGTATGAGGCCTTGCATGGTGGCAAGCTAATCAGAACGCTTTTCTTTTAGATAATCTACAGCAGGGATAAGGGGTGTTATTTTGTGTTGAAACATGCTTGTACTAAAAGCTCTGGCAAAGTCAGGAGTTCTTTCTTAACATAACAGATAAAGCTTCATCAATGTGTTTAATCTTTAGCTATCCCACAGTGGTTAAGATCTGCTGGCTCTCTACTTAAATAATGTGATTTTTGTCTAAAAAGGTAAATATATTCATTGGGGCAACCATCACTCATAGAGGATATTTTTTTTAAAAAATCTGTGCAGAAAAAACCCCAGCTTATAAAAAATGAGGTGCCAGTTCCCTACTACTTTGTGTAAAGTCCTAGATTTTAAACAAGGATCCATTTCTCTGTTTGCTGTGCTCTTGCTCTTCTTTTTCTGTTGATGCCAGGTAGTGTTGGCTGTTGCTATTTTGAAAGGGAGTATGATACCACATGATCTTCTTTCCTTTTTCATTTATGGCAGATTTGCATATTTTATTACACTGAGATAGGCATACATTCATATTTATTGATAGTAGTCCACTGTCATTGTTAGCTTTTCTTTACTACTTTCTGCCTCCCCCCAGCATTTGAATTCAGGATTTTGCAATAATCCAACAGCTCTGTCACAAAATCACTGTGAGTCAAGCCAGTGCCCTCAGATCTCTCATTCTTGAGATTCCTGTAGGTCAGTAAAGCAGGACTACATTGCATGCCTCTGACTTCAGGGAAATCCCAGAACTTGATACAGAAAAGCTTATCAGTAATGAGAATTTTGTAGTGGATTTTATAACGTATCAGAAAATAAAGGAAGGTACTTGGCTGAAGCCCCTAAAATCTTTCTATGTGGGTTCGAAGTTAAGCAAGAGCTCGGGTTTGGTTTATTTCAAAGCATATTTGTAAATACCTGGACATGTATTTGTAGCGCTTAACCCAGCTTGTGCAAATGCTTGTTCATTTTGCTTGGGTTTATGCACTGGAAGTGGTCCACCACTTACTCTGTGTACAATTTAAAAAGAAACCAGTAAAATATTTTGAAAAAGTGACTTCCTCGTATGGAGCTGTGCAAAAATGTGTCTAATCCATACCAAAGACAGAGCAACACTTTCAAAAATAATGCTTTTTGAAAATAAATCCTCAATAACCACCACATGTTTGCAGTGTGTGATGTGTTTGGAAGGGCAGTTGGCAGGGAAACAGGATAAGGGGGTGAGGAGTGGGAAACACATGGGTAGGCTTCCTGACTGTAACAAGATAATAAGAAATGTCATCTTGGATTTCCTTTAAAGGCACAAAGCACTGTAACAGCAGAAGAGATTTGGTACTAATGAACATTCACGTTTAGACAAAGGAGCGTATGAAAGAAGGAATGTGGAATAAGTGTCCCACATATTCTTGCATGCATGTATAAGCTGTATTTCCGTAGAGTTACTGATTCTGTTTACTGAGTTTGAGAGAGATTTAGGACTACCTTATCGTAGTTTTGCTATCCTTTCACAGTATCCTCTTTTAATACTTAAGGAAAAGTATATAGCCTGGATACATGCCTGGAGTGCTGCAGCATTCAGAAAAGACGCTTGGTTGAAGTGTGTGCAAATGACACTCCCTTGCTTTGCGTGCTAATTCAGGATTGGAAAGATGGAGTATGATGCCTGTCTAAGTTCCTTACTACTGAAAGCTATTATAATGACAGTTTAAAAAAAAAAAAAGGAGGGGAGGGGAGTGAGAGCTGGACAATATTGTATTAATTTTTACATGCAATTTTGATGTGGTTAATCGATTGAAGTCTTTCAGAGGTAAAGGCCCGTTATTTCAGAAACCTGGTGTTTGCCATGTGCTTTTGACATTATTCATGAGTAGACCCATTAATTTGGAAGGTATATCTGGTGTTTAAGCTAAGTGGGATTTGAGTCTAAATCTATAATTTTTCCTTTAGAGGGTCATGTTTTTATATATTTTACTTTAGAGTCTAGATTGAATTGGGATTTAGTTTTTGAGTGTAAAGGGTACATCTAGGGCTCAGTGTTGCCTGAGAAAGAGCAATGAGAAGAAACTACACCATGTCTTTGGCTTTGTTTTCTCCCTTCTGGAAGAAAATAAGCAGTGAGGATTGCTATTGTTATTTTCTAGGTAGAGAACTTTTGTTCAAACATTCTGCCACCATTCTTTGCTGCAGTGTAGGCTAGAAGCAGAACAATGTGTTTCTCAACCCAGCTCGCTCTCTCTGGCTGCTCACTCACAAAGCTCCTAGCTAATACACAGATACTCCATGCAGTGTTACTCCTGGCTAGTTCTGGACACCTCGTCCATTGCTGTGCCTAAGAACTGACTATGGAACCCATACTCCCCTCTAGAATAACAAGCAGAGGATGGCAATATAACCCATGATTTTGCTACAGCTCTTAAAAACTTCCATAGCTGGGCATCCAGCCGATTCTTATACTGATGCAGGAGGAGCACAGTGGATGTTACTCTTTTTACTCTGTGCCAAAACATGTAACTCATTACTTTAGCATGTTTCTGTAATTCATGTCTGAAAAAGACAGTCATTGGAAAAGACTAATAAAGCAGACCACACTGACGTGTGCAGACAGACCACCGTAGGAATAAGCTAGAGAGGACTCATATGATCCATGCTTAGCTAGATTTTCCAGCATAACGATGTTTGAAAAGAGAACACATCTGTTTTCTATTATGTTTAATACTGTTAGAAAGATTTCAGACTCTCAACACAACTCTCTATGCAGTTTAAAAACAAACAAAAAACCCCTGTAACTTTAGTTGTCCCTGTGAAGTTAAGAAAAAAAATGTGAACAGGAAGTTACAGTTGTGTCTAAATGAAGTCATTTTCATTCTGTTTGAAAGAGTTTTGGGAGTATGTGTTTCCCGATGTCCTTTGCATGGTTAGTAACCTAGCGACACAGGGGAAAAACAGATTGGGCACACCCATTTCTCAAGCAGAAAAATGCAGCCACAAATGTACAGTGCAGCAAATTATTTAATCGTGTTTAAGTATTTTCCATAGTTAGAGAATTACTGGATTGTTTGAGTCCTCCTACAGCTGTAGCCTTTTGTGTGGATTCTTTTCCGAGTCAGTGTGGCTGTGCGTAGTTGCTGACTTTCCTTGCATACACTGTATACAAGATCCAGCCTGGTTAAGATTCAGGTTTCAGTTTTTCTGCCTTGTACAAAATAGGTTCCATGCTTTGGTTCTTTTTGAAGTTTGTTCATGCAAAGAGGAGTATCAAATAACTAAAGAAGATAAAAATAGTTGGTTCACTCAATAAAATTTTTAAAATACAGCATGAATAACAGAAGGCGGGTGTCGGCTCTTGTAACATAGAATCTATACTGGAACATATACCCTGAGAAAGAAAGGTTGGGTGTAGCAATTATAATTGCAGTGTGAGATCAAGTTTGCTAATGAGAATAACCAATATAAACCTCTGTCAAAATAAACCCTTAAAAGTAAGTCAAAATAATTTAAATGCTTGACTCTCGGGAGATTACAATCACTGGGCTTCTAGTATAAGTATCATGTAAGCAACTGGAGGATGTCATATGCTAAAGAATTTAGTGTAACTTGCTACCTTCATACAGAGGAACGGAGGAGGAATAGTTGGTATTGTGAATTAGTATTTCCTGATCCAGGCATGGGTGTGAAGTTTCACTTCTCGGTATTTGGGCAGTGAACAGGAAGTGCTAATGACAGCACTAACGGATTAATTTAATAGTTGGTCATCAGTAGTTGGTTGATTGATTTCACCCTGATAAACTAAGTATTTCCCTTTGACTGGGGGGGGGGAGAGAAGGGAAGTATCACAGACCTAATACTAGTAAGGTATATTTGTAGTGGTTTAAAATATGCTTCTAAATGGGGACTTTGCATTTATCTTTGGTGTCTTATTCAGTGATAGACCAGAATGTTTAAACTGCTTGTGGCAGGACAGGTTTTTTGCTTTACTTCTGCAAAGCTGGCAAAGTTTGAGACCTGGCTGACTGGGCGCTCTACATAACAGGTCTTAGGGATGGCCAAAAGTGTACTTAAAGTAGAGTTAAGATACAATTCTCGTCTGCTGTCTACTGACAAAGCAGCTAATGAACATCAGAGGATGTATTGAGCTATTCTGAAAGCAGAAACTATCCCACTTGATGGCATCAAGAGACCAGTGTGATCTGGAATTAAATGGGCAAATGTCTGTCTAGGCAAGAGGAAGAAAGCTGAAATAGCCCCAGCAAAGAGCAGTGTCCTTTGAGGATGAGTAGGTGACAGAAAGTCTTTTCAGCTGTGCTGGAAGGAAAGGACTTCTTATCACATTGAAAGTCATGACTTCAGAGGGAGATGGCATGCAATCCTGCAGGAAGGTAAAAAGTCTTCAGAGTTCAGAGGAACACAGCAACTTCACAGTAGTTGTGCAGAGAACTGGGGGTCTAGTTACACATCAGAAGTGAGTACAGTAGCAGACCTTGCAGCAAAGCATTAAACAGCAATGAACCATTAATGGATGTGGTGTCACAACAGCTGCTGCTGTCTTCCCTGGCTTGGTTTTACCTGACTTAGCCCAAAGATTAGGCTTTCTCTAGACCTGTACAAGTGACAAAGATGACTTTGGGGCATTCCTTGTTCCTTTAAAAATATTACTTCAGGTGTTGAGTAGCTGTATGACCAAAACTGGCCTGAACATGGTCCTGGGCAACCTGTTATAGCTGACTTTGAGCAAAGGGGTTGGACTAGATGATCTCAAGTGGTCTCTTCCAACCTCATCAGTTTGTGGTTCTGCTAAGGGAGAAATCAGACATCCCAAATCCACTGAACAGGACCACTTTGGGGAAAGCAAAAGACTAACTGCCTAAAGTTTGGAATTTGGCTAAAGCTCAGAAGTAGGTTAAGGTAGCGTATAGGCTGAACATTAGATTTCTCACTCTTGCTAGAGTGGAAAATGACTGAAGACTATTGTTGCTCAACCTGTTAAAGGAGAGGGAAACAAAGGACTTCAGAGCCAACTAGTAGCAATCAAGTAGTATATGTAACTGACTCCCCCTTCAGTCTTCCAAAGGTGATCAGAAATTTTAAAATTACTGTGTATTCAAATGTGTGTACCGTTATCGTTTGCACAGGACAGATAAGGATGTAGAAATGGAAATTTATGCTGGAAAATTTCAAAAGCACTACTGTTGAACAGCTGCTCTTGAGTTAGTATCACCAGATAGGAGGGTGTGGTTGCTGAAAGTCATCCAGATGATTTGAGGCTGCATGACTTCTGAAGTTCTTTTTGGAGTTAATATAAGTCACTTCGGCTCATATCCAAATCAAAATACCAAGTCTAGAAATTTTTCTATTAATGTATGTAGGAAAAGATCATCTTTGCCTTTCTCTTGAATCAGATTTTGTCTTACTGGTTTTGGGTAGTCTTGTTGGGGTTTTCCGTTTTGTGATACCTCAAACTGTGTATGTTTCTCTCTGTTATTCTCAAATGGGAAGGCATATGGTTGAAGGATTTGGGGAAAATAACAATATTTGGAATTCATTTTCTTGATTAATTTTGCACTGAAGGAAAAAGTGATGAGAAGTCAGTTTCTTTCAGTAATGTGTAAAAGAAATTCAAGCATTTGTTCCTTCCAAATGCAGGAACAGTTTTGCATTTGCTTATATTATGCTTGCTTTCAAAGCTATTAATGTGTTAGAAGGCTATGTAATAAAGGGGGAAATGCATTAAGCTACCCAGTATTTTTCTCTCTTTAACTGCTTTGGGATTTGCAGCCATTATGGAATGAGCCTTTTCTGCTTTTCTTTGACTGTTGAATAATATCAGTGTCTGCATGACACCTGCTCTTTACATAGAAAGGTTTGGTCAAATATAGAGGGAAATGTTCTCTTCGTTGTGAAATGTCAGTTAGTTGACTTCTATATAACAGCGGGTTTTGGAGTGTTCAAGCCACAGGGGAAAAAATAAAGCCTTTTTCTGTTTGAGAGAGATCATCTGCTGTTGTTTCCTGAGCTAGGTAGACATTGTTGTTTAATGTCTATATTTTCTACATCAGGTCATAAGCAATATCAAATAATACTACAGTTGGAGGGATAAATGAGACCACTGCATGTATATGTGACATTCCAAATCTACATTTGTTTTGTGGGTTGAATGCAATTTTGATTGCGTAACAGGAGAAATTGCTTCTTAAGCTCCCAAAAGTAGAGAAGTTCATGGAGTCAGCATGTCAGCTAACATCCAGCTCTGTGCAACAGTTTGTAAAAAGTGAAAATGTACCTGGGATTAATCTAATGCTCATTGAAATAACTAGGTATATTTCCATAGATTTTTAAAGGACACTGGATCAAGACTACAGTTCTGAACCCAGGAGTCTGTTCAGTAAAGGGAGGAGAGGCAGGTGTTAGAGGTGGCATCAGAGTTTCAGCTGTGGTCATCTTAAAGGTTAGAACAGCTTCATGTATTTCCTCTGCAGCATGGCCTGATCTTAAACTGCTTTTCACATCTAGCCCATCCCCAGTGTGTAATGAATATAGGAGGCGTAGCTGGAATATTAGTGTGCTTTGGCAATTTGGAGGGCAGTAGTGAAAAGTTTGAGTAGTGAGTCAAAACTTCTCAAAAACAAAACTGAGATTGGAGGCATGAGATGAACTGGAAAACCAGATTTGACTGAGGAGGTGACAGCACCAAAGTAATTCTCACAGGTCATTCACACAGAAAGTGCACAGCTAAACAGAAGTTGCAGTGTGTAATACCTGAAATGTATATTTGCAGGAAATTAATGCTTTATACTTACCTATCATAGTGTACTTCACAAAAAGTAAATTATGTTCTCTTGACGTAGCACCTGAGAGCAGCTATAATAGTGCTCTTGCTTCATGTCAAAAAATGCCCTTGCATCCTTACCTTCTCCATGAAAAAGCACTGTAATCTATTCAAAGGGATCTCAGTTAAGGTGTCAGCGTACAAATCTTTTTCCACTTTGGCAGCAAAGCTAGTATTTTGTTTGTGAAACATGTTCTTTGTAATATTTACAGGGTGAAATTATCTTGGGGTTTTTACATTGGCAAAAATCTCAGTTATTCCAGTAATCTACTTCAGTATAGGAGTAGGCTGTTATTACATGTATGGGAACAAAACACAGTACCAGGTATCATGAGACCAATGCCACAGTGTTAGAAACTCAGCCTAAAAGTTTCTCAGGTTAAAAATGCATGCAATTTTCACTTTTTTTTCACAAGGGTTGGCAGATGCAGTCCCAAAGTAGGCAGAAGTAGCTCAGGAAAGTCTACCACATTATGTCAGATCCCCTGGGCAGCTTCCTTTGGTAGGCCTCTCCAGCACCATATCGAAACACTCTTGAGAATTTAGAGGCAAGGAGATGAATCTATTCCAAAGCGTAGAATAAGGTCAAGAAAAGTAGTTTTGTGAAGCCTCTAGTAAACATGTTGATTGCATTTGTTCTGTTTCATTGTTTTCATTAGAGATGTGTATTTGTCTTTTTGTGTCTCTTTCTGTGTAGTACAAGAGCTGTCATATCTAGCTTTTACACATTACCTCTCATTTGAAGAGTTTGCAAAGCTATATAGGGAAAGAATTACATCCTTTACCAATGAGAATTCAGCGGCTGAAACAAGTGACATGTTGAGTTACACAGAAGATTATTTTCAGAAATACATGTAAAATTTATTTAAATTTAAGGGTTTAACATCTTTTAGGTTAAAGCTGTGTCTTCCATAAAGAATACCAGCACATTTAAGTGCAGTGAAACTGAAAATACAAATTAACAGTACACAATCTTTAGATAACATTTGCAGTGACCTTTTTTTGTGTCTTGGGTTTTCGAGTCATGGCTGGAGTTATTTGGTTGACTGATAGACACTACCGAGAAACAAAAGGGAACTTCAGTTTGATGTATACTTGCATTCTAATAATGATTTTTACTTCATTTCAGATTAATTGGCAATGCATCCGTAGCACTTAAGGATCTTGTAGGTAACCAAAGCAGATCTTTTCCCTTCAAACTCATACCGCTGCTAAATGAAAGGGGACAAGAAACTGGAGTGAGTGGCTTTTATTTCCTTATTTTACTGTATTCATGATCAAAATGCTCCAGCAACAGGGATAATAGTGCAACAAAAATATTTTCAAGTTATTTTTACTTTGTAAATGTTGTAGCAAAAGCTCCAGACAGAGGAAATGTTACAACAAGGTACAGTTATGTCTATGCCATCTGAGTTTGTTTAATATCCTTTAAATTAGATACATTGTCTTCTGTGTGTGTGTTATATATTTCTATATATGTGCTATAAATATTATTGGCCAAAGAGTATGTATGGAGGTTAGCCTGATGTTGAAAAAGAACATTTTCCTAAGTACCAGATGGAGGTCCCATGTGCACTGTTTTGCTGTTTTCTTTCTAATATCCACCTGTGTCATAGCACTAATTCTAGAAAGCACATAATAATTCAGAAGTTCACTGCCAGCTCCATTCAGAAAGTTACACAACAACTTGCTTAACTTTGTTTAGCATGTGTTTAGATTTAACAGAGTTGTTAACTTGTTATTAACTTAGTTGTTAACAAAGTAGTTTCTAGAACTGGGACCTTGCTGTATTTGTGCATCTAGCTGTTCAGGCACTTGATGTTGCATTCTAGTACACTTAACAAGGGGGCTTAAGGTCTCATCAGCTGTAGTTTAGTATCATGGTTAGCAGGTCATAGGGTTGGGCTTTTTGTGCTGATTCCTCATCTTAATGTTGCAGCTAGGAATAGTGGTTTGTTAAATAATCCAAAACCACAGTCAAGCACAAAAAAAGGCAATTCTGTAATTAGAGTGGAAAACGATATCATGTTTTTCTTCCAGAATGGAGGTATGAACAAGCAATTAGAAGAGCCAGACAGGAAATTTTACTTACGGTTCAGACTTACGTTGTTGATCAGATAGTGTTATTTCTCACCGCCTTTGTTCTTCTGTTTGCAAATTTAGGATGTCACCTAGTTTACTGTTAATGTAGAACTAAATTAATTAACATTTGTAGAACATCTTACATACTTGTATTGTGAGAGATTTTTCTAAATATAAACACAGCAATTCCATTTGTTAGATACTATTTTAGAGCCTATTCCATTAGCTGCAAATTGTATAATCTTTATTGTTTGTATGTATATATAGCTTAATAAGTTTATTAATTTACTAATAGCTGAAATTTTATTATAAGCTGAGCTGTGACCATGAATAGTTAACTGTTCATGTACAGTGTTAGCAGAATTTACTGTTTGAAATCAATTGTTGTGAATACTGTATGCTGTGTTAAAAAATGTGTATTTCTCTACAGGCAACAATTGATTTGGTAGTAGGATATGAGCCACCAGCTGGTCCTGCAAATCCAAATGATCCTGGAGGGACCAATACACAAGAAGGTATTTCAGTCTTTTCTTACAACATTATTGTGAAAAGATCATGGAGATATTTAACATAAGGCAAGAAAGTGATTCAGCAGCACTGTTCATCAGAAAAAAAAAGTAACCAGAACCAGCATGTCATGATTGCCAGACAGTGAATTTAAAGAAATTAAGGATAATTCAGAACTACAGCTAGGAAGAAAATCGACGTTTTCTGACATTAAAATGTTTTTTAACATTATCTTCTCCAGTGGAATGAAGTAACAAAAGAATGATGTTGCTTTAAAGCTTTTCAAAACAGTTTATGTTTAGGAAAGAAAGGTTTTTGAATGCTTAAAGAAAGAGCAGTTATCTGCTGTAATGCTAGGGCTAACCAAAAAAGCAGGGAAGTCACTTTTTTTGAAAAATATATTCTGTCACTTTTAATGTCAAGGAGATTTGTGAAAATATTTTCTCAAATCATTAAACTTTTTCCTGTCGAATAAGTAAGTTTTGAAAGACACTTGTATCTTATATTAGACTTGCCCAAGAAATATTGTGATTAATAGGGAATGTCCCTTGTTATCTCTATATCATATTAACTAGGCCTTTGCTGAGAGTGTTTTTGAGATTCTCTGGTTTTCCAGACTCTTAAAAGAACTGTGAAGTAGCAACAGGTTTTTGCAGTTGGCAGGTGAATACCCTAACATCCAGACTCTATAACAGATGTTATGTGTTTGTGAAGAAATAAATCAGTTTGACCATTATCTGCTGATAGATAATAACATAAGAAGGAAAAAATTCAGATTAGGAGTCTTCTGGCATGAAATTTTAATTCCATTGACTTTTCAGAGAGGTGTTCTTGGGGAGTTGAAGGATAGGTAATATAAACACACAATCTGTTAAATTACTACATTTCAAAATAATTTTATAGAAATGTGGACTTGAAGGCTAAAACCACAAATGGACGTATTTGAGATTATTTTGATATCTTTTTTAAAATGTCCTTAAACTATTAGGTAATACAGGTAAAATAAAACATGGCAGATTTTTAGCTAGTATCCAGCAACTGCATGAAAATTATTTCAGTGCAAATTATCAAACACACCATAGTTAATTATTGTAAATATCCATTTCCCATGAAATGAAATCACCTCCCCAGCTGAGATTGCTACAGCTGACTTTCAGAAATTAAGTGCAAAGTCAGGGGGTGTGATCAGTCAGTTTAATGGATCCATCCAGGCAGATGGATTTTGAGAGCGTTTTGTAGGTGGGGTTTTCTGGTTATAAAAGACATGGTATGTCAGTCTCTTGTGTTTTTATATGTCTCTTACAAGGATCACTGAGGACTTCATTATGCAAAGTGATCATCACTCTGTGTTGGCAAATGAATTCATAAAGATAAAAAACATTCTGTTAATGCTAACCATCAGAGACACAGTTTGTTCTTCCTGTAGATTTCACCATAGTCACTGTCCTTCAGTTAAGAAGAGAAGCTGGAAGCACAAGAGAGTGACACACTTTTGTGGTCTAGCTATTTACGGATCCTGTTTTGCAATACTGGAATTTGAGTGTATGATCCAGTATTGTAGTGTCATGTGGTTGTAGAGCAGTATTCCACAGAGGTATTGTGATTTCAGAACTGTTGGAAAGACTTACTAAGAAACTTTAACTTAACTTATTCCACAGCTAAATGCTGTGGAAGAGAATTCAGAGTTTTATTTTGGATGGTAGACCCTGAATGCCTTTATCTTTTCAGGATTCTAAAGTAAAACCCAAGATCATGCTATAGCCTAGTCTTACTGCTGGGAAACAGCTTCAACTGGAATAAAATTAATCGCTTCTGATGTATTGTGAATGAGTCTCTTGACAACTACAGCTGAACTGTACTTTGCTAAAACTTCCATCGGTTGTTCTAAAAAGTGTATTAGATACTCTGCATGCTGAAGAGGGACAGATCTACAGTTAGTTTGGTTAAGATACAAATTTGTTCTTAAGCAGGCTAAAATTACTAGCTTTCAAAAGGAGTCGGAAGCATGTGATTAGCAAAAAAATTGTTGAAACGAGATAATAATGAAATTCTAGTAGAACTCTTGGATATCAGACTGCTATTGCTGTTAACTTTAACATCAAGCTGTACTGTTTGTTTATAATTGCACCTTTTTTTTTTTTTTTAACTCTGTGAGATGGAGAAGATGATGGAGGTTATGAGGATGGCTTGGATGGTCCAGTTGGTGGTATCACACCAGCAGTTCCAAGTGACACAAAGGAAGCCCAGCTAGCTAAACGCATTGCCAAAGGAAAGAAAACACGGAGAATCCTTTCTAACAAACCACAAGATTTCCAGGTAATAGATTTATTAAATGTTGCATATTCCCTTTTTCTGCCTGGGGGGGACATTGTTTCTTTCACATAGCCTGAGCATGATTTAATGTCAGATTGTGCAAATCTAATGCACTGTAGAGACAATTAGTGTCTTCGTTTGAAAGTCTGTATTTCAACTGTTCTTCCAATTTGCCTTTTAGAGATGTTCCATTTTGTACAGTTATCACTGTATATCTAGATGAACGTTATTTATTTTATAGTTGTATAGATTTCAAAGTACAATAGCAGCTTTAAAAATATGTAGTAAAAGCAAGTAAAAAAAAATTCTACTGAAATAATTATCCCCAACTTGTCTTGTAAAATTCAAGTGTAAAATTATACTCACTCTCATAATTAACTCTGAAAAGTCTCTCCGGTCTATATCTGCCAGGTAGTTGAGCTGTTGGCTAACTTTTTTGATGGTATGGTAAGAAATTGTTGCCACCAGGATGATGTATAATATAGGGAATGAATTAATACAAATAATTGAATTTATTTTTTTTCCTCAGATTCGTGTTAGAGTAATTGAAGGTCGTCAGTTGCCTGGAAATAACATAAAACCAGTAGTCAAAGTTCATGTTTGTGGTCAGACACACCGAACAAGAATCAAAAGAGGAAACAACCCATATTTTGATGAAGTGAGTGGCTAAGAACACAGTAGCTGAAATGTTGATATTATCAAACGTAGAAAAATAGTTACTACAGCTTTCACTATGATCAGTGAATAAGAATTTGCTAAAATTTAAGGGTGTTTATGGCTAACTGCATTTTGCAGTTCCCAGTCTCTTCCTTTATGTATTCACGTCACTGAACACATCTCCATCACTGGCAGTCTTAGCAGATAAAGCTGTCTAGAAGGAAGTCAAACTTCAGCTGAGACATGTGGAATATGTTCTTTTCATGTGACATAATAATTACTTTCAATAGTTGTATGCAGGTTATAAAATCACAGCGAAATTAATTAGGAATTGTTGTAAACCTTTATGGAGTGTGCAGATGAGCTTTCAGTGCAGTGTTTTGTGTCAGTGACTGCCACACAGAATCTGGAGAGTCATTGCCTTGCTACCCGTGATTTGTAAAAGCACAACTAGATTTCTTTATCCAGACAGGGATGGGTACATCAAACACTTAAATACTGGAGAGAATTTAAAGCTGTGTAAGGGACACAAGAATGATCCCATGTCTGGAAGACTGAAGTTACAAAGTTTAAGCTTTAATAGAGTGCTGAGGGATAAGTCTCATTATCTGGACATGTGTGGAAATTTCAAAAGATTCTGGAACAGAGTGGCAAGCATATTTAACACATGCAGGCAAAACCAAGGAAGTTACAAAACTTTGAGACTTGAACTAAGCTGTAGGTAGCGGTCAAGATTTATGAAGCAGCGGTGAAATACAGGGAAGGGAGAAAGCCAGTTGCACCTTGTATTGAATCAATTCCTAGGCAGTCTCAATATCCACACTAGGCTAAAAGTGGATAGGAGGGACCATGTGTATGTACCCTTCCCTTTTGTGGGATAAAGTACTGACTGGATTATAGGTGGGCTCAAAAACCAAACTTAATAAGGCATATACTATTAATAGTACAAATAAACTAATAAACCATATATTTTTCTTCATGCTGTCAAACAATCAGATTTATTCCTGTGGCCTTGACTTTCAAAGATGCAAATCATTACAATCGCTATGACCACTAGCCCTAAACAAGACCTTTTTGACAACAACAGAGGTGGCTAGACCAGGATTGAATGTCCTGGAAAATTAACAACCTTTGTAATTCCCCAAGTTGTTCCCCTGAGGAGAATGTGAAGTGCAGAGTGAAGAGCGAGGGCAGTGCTTAAGGTCTGGAGCATGGCTGTGCCTACTGTATTCGTTCAAATGGAAGTTGTGACTGTCTATTTTGTACTAAGTTTATTTACTAAATTTAGGGGGTTTGTTTTGCACTGAATTATCATAGAATGTGTGCAGCAAGGAGGCAGGGTAAAAGTACTGTAGCAGGCATGCCTCACAGGCCTCTTAAAACAATGTTTTTGCATTCTGTTCAGATAATTATGTGTTTGTCATTTTGAGAAAGGTTTTTTTTTTGTTTTTACCCTAACAGATATTTTTCTACAATGTCCACATGACTCCTTTGCAGTTGCTTGATGAAACAATTAGCATTCGGGTAAGAAGAATTGCTGCATGTCCAAAAGGCTGCTGGGTGCATATAGCCTTGTTTGTCCATTTCACTGTGATGTTCAGGAACATTCCTGTTTCAAGCTTCTCTGTCTTCTTAGGTATATGATTCTTACTCTCTACGGGCAGACTGTCTAATGGGAGAATTTAAGGTGGGTATGAAACAATTTCCATATCTTGACTAAATTAAATAAAATGAGAGAATTTTTTTAAACACTTGTTTCAAATGTTTAAATTTAAACTACTTTAGCGTGGGGCCAGAGAATGACCTGATGATGTCTTGCTTCTCATGCTAGAGACCATTTGCTCAAAGCACTACTAAACAGTTTTCTTATCTCAGTAGAAGATTATTGTTAAAGAAAATAGTATGTTTTATATACCAGGTTCTCTAACTCGCATCTAAGAGAAAAACAGTATTTACCAAAAGGTAATTTTTTTCCTTAAAAGCTGAGGTGAATATTTGGTATGAGGTAGGGTTTGAAGAGACAATTTTAGTAGGTAGCTAATAGGTAGAGTAGTGATATGTTTGGCAGCATAAAGATACACATTCTCAAGTGATGTGGAAAGGTGTTCCTTTGGTCAGAAGTTTGTTAAATAAAGAGATGGTTGGAAGAGTCTCTTAGTTAAAGTAATTTCTGTGGTTTTCATGATATTAATGAGATTGTCTGTATTTGTAATGGTCAGTATTGGGAGGTAGGCATCTGCCTGCTGAAGGTGCTGCTAAAGCAATACAGAGAAAGAATTCACATGACAATTGTAATGGCTACTGGGATCCTCTGTTACAACGCTTACAATATCAGTGTTGGCTGTATTTTCTGTGTGCTTACTTTGTACTGCACAAATTCAGTAGATCTCTGGACCAGCTTTTCACAAAAATATGCAAGTATGGAAGAGTGCTCTAAATGAAGCAGTTTCAGCCACAAAGGTGGTTTCTTTTGCTTCTGGCTGCTTATTATCTGTGTAAATTCTAGTGATTCAGACAGTGGTATATTGCTTTGTGGAGGATTGATCATTCACTAAGCAGGTGACAGCATGTTGTTCAGCTGCTTTCTGTTCCTACAGGCACACATTCCAGAGGAAAACCCCAAGGGTAATTCTCTCTAGAAAGTCACCCTCTCAGACTTTACCTGCCACGAATACTAACCCACATTGCTATGTGCAAACATACTTACCCTCCTGAACATGTTTGAAATCTGATACAATGAATACAGTTGTGTTATATGTGCAATCTTGTCCAGATTTGACAGTGAAGGGAAAAAATGTTCCATCATCTTCATAAAAGGAAATTATTCATTAAAAAAATAAGCTTCATTTCTGGAACTGGAGGATGAGATGTTGAGCAGGAAGTAGAAACAAAAGAGTTCTGAAAAGCCTGTCTGAACATTAAATAGTGGGGGAAACAGGGAATTCAAGAGGCAGTAAGCTAACCCCATCTTCTGTCTCTGGTAAATGAAAAAGCTGGGGATCTGAGGAAACAAGAAAGTAACTACAGCTGTTAGTTCTGCTACATCTTTTCTTGCATTTTCCTCTTGGTTGCTGTATGCGTTCAAAACTCCTCACTTTTCAATGTAAGGCATTTTTTATTTCTCCTCCCAAGAATATCCTATGTAAACTTCCTTTTGTTTGTGACAAGAGGGCAATGTAGTAGTACTCATGAAAAACTTGAGGGGAGTTGCCCTAGCATTTTTCTGTTTTGGTATTTTTTTCTGAAATAATACTTTTGGTCTTTATTTCAGATTGACATTGGCTATGTTTATGATGAGCCTGGTAAGTAACAGTTACTTCAGAGCTTCTGTCCTGACTTGAAACTTGCAAGTTCAAACATTTCATTAAATTTTTAAAGTAAAAAGTTATTTGAGATTGCTGCTTTAAGTATTAACTTAAAAAAAAAAAAACCACCAATATATAACTCCTTTCAGTGGTTCTAAGATGAAGTACAAGCACCTAAAATTTGGATGTTAATTTTGGTATCAAAGACCTAACATAAAAAATAATGCAGAAAATGCCTGTTAATTATGGCCTTGAATTAGTATGCCACAACATTTTAACACCACTACATTTCTTGTTTTGAATGGCGCTATTGAGACCTGTCTAGGACAGAATTTAAAATAATTAGGTTTAGGATAAAGCGTACTTTTGGAACTGTTGACTTGTATTTTATTATTTCTACCATTTGGTAATGGATATTGTTGGGTGTGGGTGGTGGTGTTTTTTTAGGCCATGCAGTCATGAGAAAATGGCTTTTGCTGAGTGATCCTGAAGATACGAATTCAGGAGCTAAAGGGTATATGAAAGTCAGCATGTTTGTCCTGGGAACTGGAGATGAACCACCAGTAAGTTTCATTTAAATGTTTTTCTTCCCTTCTCCACCCCACAGAGATTTGTGCATGTGCCCCCAGCGTTTTTTTGAACACTGTATAATTCTCTGTGTGCAGTATTTAAAAGTAAGACAAGGTTTACAAATTGTTTCAAGGACATCCAGTATTAAGTGGCTAACTCAAAGCTTGTATTTTTATCCTGTCCAATAAAGCAATCCCTGGACAAGCTCTGGTTTTGTTGATCTACCATTTGTAGATGTTTCTTCACAGCCTGGAAGAAGTAGAGATGTGTTAGCCTGGTGTTGCATTCCAGTTAATATATAATTCTCCTTAGCATAGGTAATGAGGCTGAGCAACGTATTGATACCAGTTCCAGGACTAAGTCAGGAATGTCTCCGCTGCTACATAATGTAGACAAGCCCACAGAGAAACCTAAGTACCAGAAAGCTTCAAATATTTGCCAGGTGAAAATCAGACCCATCAGTAATGACAAGTTAGGCACAAGTAATTTGATGCATATGAAAGCAGTAGGTAGTTTTAACAATCCAGTCGTTAACTGTCTGCTGTTCTATTAAGGCAGAAACAGGCCCTTTTCTCTGTGATGTTTTCCTTACTTGACCATTGTCTGTAGTTTAAGTTCTGCTGTTCTTCCTGCCTGAGATTTTTGCATACTGCTGCTCCTTAGTTAAATGTAACATGGTCCCCAGAACCACAGATCTCCTTGTTCCATGTTAACTCTGCCATTCTGCTATCCTCATGATTCTTGAAATCACAAGCATATGTCTAGTTATTTGTGGTGAAATCTTTTATGTCGTCCTTTATTTTGAAAGGAGGAAGCAGTAAGTTCTGGTAAATTATATCAGAGTTGTACGCATTTCCTAATTGCAGTGAGATGTCTTACTTCAATATTCATCTTGCGATGAGTATGAAAATTGCATGAAGTATGGCGTTGTACGAGTGCCAAAATCATCATCAGATGATGGTGATTTTAGAAGTGTGATTATAATCAGATCCTGCAATTAAGTGCTTCAGAGATAAAAATTAAGTAAAATAATTTAGGTAGAATTAATTTTTGTGGTTTGATAACTTGATAAAATCTCATTCTTTTTAATGAAACTGACAAGTCTTCTGCCTGAAGAGTGTTGTGGGCACCGGTTTAACTTACCACCTTAATTCTGTACATTGCTTTGCCTTTCTTATATACCAGATACTATGTACCACTGTATCTCCCAACAGGTTGAAAAAAGGGAAAGAGATAACGAAAGTGATGATGTGGAGAGCAATCTGTTATTACCTGCTGGAATTGCACTTCGATGGGTCACTTTCCTTCTCAAAATCTACAGAGCTGAGGACATTCCACAAAGTATGTTGCTTGTTACTGCTTGCTCATTGGTGTCTTTGATTACCATCAGAAATATTTGTGTTAGCTGCTCAGAAACGTTCCTAGAAGGTAAAACATCTTGAGTGTTTTACATTGTTACCTGAGCCAATAATTCTGTAATGGCTCTCGTAGCCCATTTCAAGTCTTTTGGTAATGCTCAGTAAGTCTACTTAATTCATGTAATGGATAATTTAATGTTACCCACTAGATTAGTAATGTTTATTTGTTGCTGAGTGGGCCACATGGCTTCTGGTAGTGGGAAAGAGTCATCTTCATTAGCCGTTCTGCAATTGCAGAAGTTACATGCAAGTAACAACATTCAGGTACAGCTGATCTGCAGATAAACTGGATGTTCTGAGCAGGTCTAGCTCAACTATGCAGTGCATGTGTTAGCTTCCTGTTGGATCCCAATCCCTGCCCGATTTTGAGAGGTTATTGGGCAGCTGGTTCCCTGCAGCCCTCTTTTCCAGGGCCATTTAGATCCTGGTAGATAAGTAGTACAGCCTGATGGCCTGCTGCACCTTCCTCTTCCCATCAATCCTTCATAGGTGCTTATAGCTGCAGCTGTTTTGCAGTGGGGGAAAGGCCACCAGACTGCTATCAGTCAGCTGCTGCTGTGGTGGCCAAGGCAATCTGTATTGCCACCAGCCTGCTCCTGAGTGGCCACGGGAAATTAGTAACTAGAACCAGAAAGCTGCTTGCAGTTTGTGGGCTTTAAGCTGAGCACCATAAGCTTAAATAAACAGCCTTGGAGGGCAGGGGAGCTTGTAAGCAGTTTGACCTTAATTTGTTTAGTGAGATACTACTTTTGTCAACTCTATATTGGTAAGTCAAAGACTATTTCTCTCAGTATATGCCATATGTGTTTTCTGATAGAATATAGCTGGCTTTTTACCCCTTCTTAGTGCAATTTCTCACCTGTATCTGTGACAACAAATGACAGTGTCTACAGGTATATGCATAACTTTTTTCAAATACAACTATGTCTCTAAATTCAGAAGCAAATCAGCACTCCTTGTGATATTTCAAAAATTTGTATTCTTGAAATTGCTCCTGAGCCTAAATTCTCCATTTTTACCAGCAACTGTTCAGAATTTTGCTTATCAGATTAGACTTCTCTGTACCTAGATCTGTAAGCTGGTTGATTTTGGTGGATTGCTGTGGGCACTTTATTATTTTGGCTGAATAAATACAATAAAATGAAATAATAATGAAAAGCATAAACCTGAATTTCTTCTTTGACCCCTCTCCAGTGGACGATGCTTTTGCACAGACTGTCAAGGAAATATTTGGAGGAGAAGCAGACAAGAAAAACCTGGTAGATCCATTTGTAGAAGTTTCTTTTGCTGGCAAAAAGGTAATTTAGTAACTATTTAAATCTTTGCATTCCAGTTGTAGTCCTGAGAACAGATTTCATATACCAATATAAATTTTTAAGTTTACAGAAATTATGGAATCAAAAAAGGATTAGCCCTAAAGTTCACTGCATAAAATAAGGATACACTACAAGGTACAGTAGAATGGGTGTAAAGCTGATGACTAATAAAAGGAATGTATGACTAATGCTAGGAACTGATGCATGCCAGATTGCTTGCCTACAGGTTCTTCCTGAGTGCTTTTTGTAACTGATGGTACAGATCTTTCTGTACAGGTTAACAGCATTTGTACATTTTATTACTAATGTGTTCCTTAGAATACCAAATTTGAGCTGAAGCACAGTTGCACAACCTATATTCAGTGCTAGCCAATTTTTATTTTTTTTTTTGTAAGAAGAAAAATATCAGTCCTTTATGATGTTACATAGTCAGGTTGTCACACCCAGTACTGTAGAGGATTTTCAGTAGACGTGACTAGCAAACTATAGAATATATTCTTCATCTACTCTGAAATCTGCATAAAGCAAGCTGGAATCAAGTCATTTCTTCATATCAATTCCCTGCTGTGATAAGATATCAGTACAAGTGTGAAAGCACATTAAATTGTAGCTAGTGGAAATAACAAGTAGGGTAACTGCAGTCGCAGGTTTAAACACTGTTTCAAAATTTTTTTTTCTCTCCAGTAGTCATTAATGCTGCATATGCAGATCAGTTTAGCAGTATTTACCAACTGAAAAGTAATGGCTCATTGCAGCATAAATTACTCAGGATTCATCATTAACTACTACCCTTCATCTTACCAAACAGTATGATTCATCCTAAATCATAGCTAGTATATGGGGTTTTTTGTCTGTTTTATCTCTGATGTACTGTATAGTTGATTTCATTTTTTGCAGGTTTGCACAAATATAATTGAGAAAAATGCTAATCCAGAGTGGAATCAAATTATTTATCTTCAAATCAAGGTCAGATTTCTTTTGTCTTGTTTCTGTAGAAAACAGCCATCCTTTTGGAACACAGAGCATTAACATAACAGAGGTGAAATAAGTAATGGATTATTTAATTGCTTTGCCTTTTTTTTCAGTTTCCCTCGATGTGTGAGAAAATAAAACTTGCAGTTGTTGACTGGTGAGTTATGAATTTTAATCAGAGTTCTAGAAAAGGTAAATTTATATTAAGTGAAGAAAAGTCTGGTTCTATAGATGTCAGGTATTTTTACAGTCCATGAGAGTATTTAAGCAAGTGTTTAAGTATCTATTTTTATGGTCTCTTTACAAGAGACTTGATCAGTGAAACATGGGAGTATTGTTAATTTTGTGGGGTCGGCACTATCATTATTTAGGTGATAGTGTAAAAGTCAGGTGACTTCTTCATGACACAGCCCACTCTTGTAACTAGACATTTCCATCTGTGTCAGTAATATTAAAGCATTCCAGGTGATAGAAAACATGTGTATCTAGTCCTGGAGTGCATTTAGTCACTGATAGCTTGCTTCTGTGTAGGATGACCAGCAATATATTTAAATAAAATCTTTCTTTTTTTTCTTTTTGTAGGGATCGTCTTACAAAAAATGATGTAGTAGGAACAACATATTTAAGTCTCTCAAAAATTGCTTCTTCTGGAGGAGAAGTTGAAGGTAATTGATTGAGCAGTATGTAACTTACTGTCTTCTCTTGTGCTATGAGTAATAGCAAAGATCAGTGTTCTGAGAAAGTGTATTTTCCTATAGTTCCTCAATTCTGTAGCAAGAAGATTATCTGTTTCTGGAGCTTTCCAAACAATGCTCCTAGAAAGCATATTGTGGGACTTTTCGAAGTAACGTATTTAAATTCTAGTGTTTAAATGACATCATGGAAATGGCAGCATCTAAGTCAAAATACAGTGTCCTGTTATATATACAAAGTTAATGAATTACTTAAATTTGTGAGTACTTTCCCAAATTCGGAAAACTATGTGATAGCACAAGCTATCATAAGTAAGACATGCAAACTTACCCAGAGTCACTGTCTCAGAATCTTGGGCAGTAACAGACAAGACTTCTTTTGTCACCTTGTAAGTGTGTCTGTTCTTACTCTGGGAAGAGAACCTAAAGCTGGGGAATGTGCCTGATCAGTTATCCTACAGAGCTACCTAGAACCACCTGCTCATCTCCTGTACACTACTAGGCTGCTTTCAGACGCTGGGAAACGTGGATCAGCCTCTGCTCTGATCAGTAGCTTACTGGAAATGAGCACTGCATCTCATTGCACAAGTACTCCAAATTACTACTTAGTAACCCTTGTTTTAGCATCTTCAGTGAATTAAGGTTTGAATTGCAGTGCTATGATCACAGATGATGCTTCAATCAGTATAGGTGACTGGATATGTAATTTCATAAAAACTAAAACAAAACAACTATTAACGGCAAGAAAACAGATTTAGTTATGCAGGATATGAAGTTCCTAACATGTTGTCCCCAGTGGAAAATACCTTTATAATAAACCTCTTCTTTACGGTATTATATAAAACATTTTTTGTGTCAAGATTTTGGGAAAAGTTTTTAAAAAATCTGTTACCTTGATGTTCTAATATAATACTATGATTGTTGATTATTTCTTTGTGATCTTTATCTATAATCTCCTCCTTTTTTATATCAAGATCTTTCATACAGTTCAGCCAGCTCCATGACAAGGTTTCTGTGTTAATTTGCCAGAAAAAAAGTTTTCTTTTTAATGAACGTAGTATGGCATATTAGTTCTCCATACAGAATTGTAAAGTTCATGGCTGAATAGGTTTAACATTTATTCACTTGGCTATCTATGCTAGGTTGAAGGACACTGGCTCAAAGCCATTCCCACTGTTGCCCCAATAAGAGTCTAAATTACTATTTTTTTCTGTCATGTTTATGAAATCTATGTTATATGTACTCGACTGAGACAGGCCAGTTTGTCCTTGGTTGCTATGTCAGGAGTTTAAAAACAAAATTAGTGGCTTAAATCCTGTAGTGACTTGAGGCAATTATTTATCTTATTGGGCGGAACAGTATTTTCAGTCACATAACTTCAAAGTTACAACCCAGTCCTCTTAGAAGTACAGGTGTTGAAGTAAGACCTTGTGCAAACATTCTTTTTCATACCCCACACACAACCAGGCGAGTTGCCAGGAGGCAAAAGAAAGGGTTACAGAAAAAGGCAATGGAAAATCAAAGACAGAAGGGCTGGGCTGTTGGGGAAAATTCAGCTCTGGAGATCACTTGTACTACCCACTTAAGTGTGTAACTTGAGCTGCTGCTGAGTCACAGCTCATTTATACTTCAAACCCAGGCACCTAGTAACTGAGAAAATCTTATTTGGATAGTCTCTCTACAAAGGTACTGACATGGGAATAGCCATTTCCATGTAAAATCACAGATTATCTTCCCTTGAGGTCAATGCCTTGCCTGAAGCCTCTTCTGGCTTCTGAAGGATTGGGGAAACTGAACTAGTCTATGGGCTTCATTTACTGAAGATATTCTAATGGGCCCAAACATGTAGTGGTTTTCTTGAATGCTCTTAGGATTTTAATATTGTTTTAATTTTTTTATTATTATTTGGGGGGGAGGGGGGAGAGGAGGAGAATTATACAAAGTTGAAACAGAAGCATCAAAACAACATACTTTGTCAGCTACATGGTTTGGGTTTTCTCCTTTGGCATTTGTACAAGAGTACCATCATATTTTAATCAGGAAGGAAAATTCTAGCCCACATGAACTTGATTTTTTCTCAGGCCTTAAACTTTATTTTAAAAGCAGATTGCTTTGTGATGTATTTGTTTTTAAAATGCTATTGTCACTTGTCATGTAACTTCTTCTCTTTTCATAATATAGAATTTTCATCTTCGGGAACAGGGGCTTCGTCATATGAAGGTTTATATCTTTGTCTCTTGCTGATTTTTCTTTCCATTGCCCAAACTGAGAAGTATTGCCTAAGAAAGCTCATCACTATAAAAAATATTTTTAAAGATTTACTTGTCTAAAAGAATTCATCATTATTATTAAAGAGTATCAAAACATAACTAACTTTAAAAATCAGTTTTGGCACTGGAACTGGTTCGAAAATATTTCTGTTCGGCTGGTGCTTCAGGCTGTTTTAGAGTTGAGCAGGCAGTTGCTTCAGTTCTAGTCTAAACTTAGTCTAACAATGGCTTGCAATTTTTAACTTAGCTATGAGTTTGCAACTATATTTGTATATATATTGCAACTATATATTTGCAGCTGCGGAGCCCTGCAGAAGTAAATAACTGCCTGAAATAATGAATGACACTTATGCTTAGCTAGCTGTATAAATAAAATCTGAAAAATGAAATCTGATTCTGTTAAAAGCTGAAGAGATGGCTTTTTACAGAACTGTCTAGCCTGACATCCAGTTTTGAAATACTTTGTGGTAAATATTTATAGCGAGAAGTAAATACAACTGGAGTGATGTTGAGAAGTAACAAACATTCATTCATACAAATACTTCATTTACAGTCTTTCTTTCTTTCTTAACAAAGTAATAAGTTAAAGGCTGAAATAACTTTTTAATGGCTTTCTGCAATATGTGACTATCAGCCTTTTAAATGTAAGCAGCTTAATTTTAAATGTAAAGAAATACAAAATATAGTCTCTTTATTCTGGGTTAAGGAGATTTTTTTGTGTAGTTTTGTATTTCAATTTATATTCTGTTTAATTTTTTTAGCATCAGTAAGTAGTGAATGTATTCATTCAACACAGATCAGTACCTTAAATCTAGTCCTAATGAGATCTGATATGAGCAGTTCAGTGCTGGAATTTTTAAAAAATTGGGTGGTATTCCAACAAGAATCTTGAGTTCTTTTTCATTCAAATTCTGATCTGTTTCTGATACAGATGTAAGGATGCGAAAGTATCCAAATGCAAAATAGAGAACTGCAAATCTTTATTTTGTATTTTGCAGATTTTATATGATTTTGTGCTGACAGAAAATTACATCAGGACATCATATTCATTTTTATTATTCATGTCACTCAGTAATCATAGTGCCAAAGTGATACAAGGTGTATTAATTTTCACTTTGTTATCTCAGCCATACTTTCTGGTGATAAATGCATCCTTCTTTGTGCTGCAGACCACTCTAACTGGCATACGTTGCAAGGTTTAGAAGCCCAGTTCAGTTTTTTATACCAGGATCATTTGTTCACAGACAAAAGCTAGGATTCAAGATGGAAAGGAATACAGAATCTCTCCTGTTCGCTCAAAACTATGGAGTATTCTTCTGCATGTGCTGCTTACCTTGTTCTAATTCTCTTTGCACTACTCATCAAATTTATTAATCAATAGCCTTGGTATCTATTTGATTGTTACTGAAGGAAGAATCAACTCCCTTAAGGATAGAATTTAATTTTTTTAGAGTGTTTTATAATCTCATTAATCTAATAAAATTGCAAGGCACGAATGCAAACCCAAAAGGTAACAGTAGTAATACAACTAAGGCTTCCCTGTATTTATTTTCCTGCTAAAAAACAGAACACTGTTCAAAAATACAAAATTACGACAGTAAGGACTAGCAATAGAAATACTTTTCAAGTTCTTAGATATCTTAAGTATCTGAAAATAAACAATAGCTTTAGTATGCAGTTTCCTAGCTTAGCTATTAAAACTGACAAAAATGTCTAAATCCTTACTAAATTTTTTTATAGCCAGATTAAGACATTGGGAAAATTTTAATTTATTAGTCATGGAATAACAATAGTATACAAATCAGGGTTTATTGTCATTGGTATTAACTGAGTTTGCAGCCTTATGGTCTTTTATGAATTTTAGCTTACTGAAAAGGGAGTTTGGGAGAAACAGTGCACTGCAGCAGTTACAGTTAGAGTTACAGTAGTTTGTGTTTACCTTGAAGTATAGACACAGAAAAATTACACTAAACATTGGAACAGTAGGTTTAACTGTTCTGCTGTAAGCAGTAAGGGTTTTTTCCGCTATGGTGTGCATCTTTTTTGTAGCTGTTTAGCTAGAACAAGCCTGTGCATTTAAGTGATTGCAAATGTTGCTTTTACTCTGTTTATTTCTAGAAAATATGTTTTCTGTTAAGATAAGAGCGTATTACTTCTTCACATAAATGAAAACCTGGTATTTGGAGTGAGGCAGAAGTTCTGTTTATTTTGTGAGTTTTTTACTGCAATGTAGTATCTAGTAAGTATTGTACAATGAAGGAAGAGGTTAGGAGCAAGTACAGTCACTGATATAATATATAATTACTTAACATTCATATAGTATATCCAGAGAATAAAGTGTTCTTACTTTACTAATAACTAATACCTAACTAATATCTAACATTTGTTCTACTGGCTTAATAGTAATTTTATTTGCTTTTCTGGCTCTGAATGATAATTAAGAAAGAGATAATGGTAATGTTTTCTGTTAGTAAACACTGGAGAAACTGAAGTTGGCTTTTTACCAACATTTGGGCCTTGTTACCTAAACTTTTATGGAAGTCCAAGAGAATATACTGGATTCCCAGACCCATATGATGAATTGAACTTTGGAAAGGTCAGTTTCTTTGTTCATTGTTTTTAATCAATGAATGAATTCATTTTAATGGTGGGGGGTTTGTTTCACATTACACTCTCTTTGGTGTTTTTTTTTTTAAATAATATTTTATATTTATGATTAATAAGGAAGTGTGATAGTATTTTCCATTCTTAACTGTTTTTGTTTTAAATGTCTTTTTGAAGGAGCAGCAGTGTTTTCAGTGATTTTCACTATCTGCATGTATTTTTATTTCTTATTTCCTTGTTTTTCTAAACATGTATTTTTCACTTCTATAATTAAGACAACTGCTTTATTTCATTTGTTCAAATATGTACATCCATGCCTTGCAGAAGTTTTGAGAACACTTCAGTGAAGCCAGGTTCATGTACAGCTAAAGATAGAGTGTACTGCTTTAGGAGAAATACATAAAATTGGATTCATTGTGTAATTATGTTACAGGGAGAAGGAGTTGCTTATAGAGGGAGAATTCTGGTTGAACTATCTACAATACTTGAAAGCAAACCTGTTAATAAAAAGTTAGAGATGATTCCTAACGATGACTTACTGGTTGTTGAGGTAAATCCTTGTTTTATTGTCCGTGTTGGTAATGGAGATGTGCCTTGGCTGGTTATTTTTGGAGAATGATCTAACTTAATAGAATTGAAACAACTGAATTGAATCTCAGAGTTAAGAGAGGTCATTATTGATGGTGTGGCTACAAAAATGTCATACCCTCATAGCATGAAATGTTAATTTGAAACATTTTTAGAATCTCAAATACAGTAATTCATTATACACACATCATAGCTTTTTGGTTGCTTCTCAGAAAGTAGTAAAAATACTAAAATTATTATTTCCATTATAAAATTGCTATTGTTTTTTATAATTGAGGATCCTGTTTAACAAATACTGAAATACAACTAAAAAGGTTCTTCTTGTAGAAGTACCAGCGCAGACGAAAGTTCTGCTTGGCTGCTGTGTTTCATTCTGCTACCATGCTGCAAGACACTGGTGAGCCTATCCAGTTTGAAGTTAGCATTGGTAATTACGGCAACAAGTTTGATACCACCTGTAAACCTTTGGCATCAACAACTCAGTACAGTCGTGCTGTTTTTGATGGTAAGGATACTGCTGGTGTGGGGATAAAATGACGTGCAATTCTCTTTCCAAGGTGCTATTTTATAGCTTTGGAATAACAGCCTAACTGCACTAAAAACTTACGAAAACATGACAGAAAAGAACATGTGGCTCTTCATAGCTTTGCAATGAAGTGCAGTACATGCTGCAAAAGCCCTCTGAGGTTATTAAAGAAGTTTTCGCAGAATTCAGTGAAATCTTCTGACTGTGTACTAGATGTGTACAAGAAAATTGGAAAGAAAAAAATTGCATTATTTTACAGGTATCTAAAAACTAGGGGTTAAATAGGGAAAATATTCTTTGAACATTATGATTCAAAATAAATAAAAACTTGATTTTAAACCAGCTGTCTAGCAGCCTAGAAGAAAAGAACCTAGCTGGATCACAGGAAAATGTATTTTGGCTATAATTTTTTTTATTATTATTATTTAACTGCAAACAGTAGGAGGGGTTTTATTTATGTATTAAATGACATAATCAGGTTTACTCTGGAAAATAATTATTTGAATATTTATTTCAGATATACACTTAATGTGCTATCTACATTGCTAAGTTATGGGAAAGAATAATGAATGTGTTAACAGATGATTTATTAAAAAAAAAAATCGGATTTTGAAACAATTTGAAGTAAAAGTTCACCATCCAACAGACACTACAGTGGCTGGAAAGTACAAATCCTGTGATAAGTTTGCCCTAGCTTGTATGTTCTAAATGAAATAAATACAGCGATTTGTGCAGTGTGCAGTACGTATTCCTGCCATGAATTCTAACTCTAACATATAAATGTTTCACCAGGTAATTACTATTACTACTTGCCATGGGCGAACACAAAGCCAGTTGTAACACTGACATCCTTTTGGGAGGACATAAGTCATAGATTAGACCCTGTGAATGTAATCCTAAACATGACAGAAAGACTGGTAAGACACTTAAGATCTTTCTTATGCTGATATGCTTTTTATTTTTACTTTTTTCATTTACAGGTGTAATCAAAAGTGACATTTTGAGCAAATGATGGAACAGTTTTCTGAGACTTTCCCCTCTTTTTTTTCCTATTCAAATTAAACATAGCTTGGTGTTAACAAATGGCACTGCTAATAATAGGTCTGTGTTCTGGCAAGGCCCAACACACTTCTGCTTTAATGTGCAGAGAATTTCCACAGGAAGGAGGAGTCCTCGGTGTTGGTTAGGGGCACGTTAAGTCTGCAGGACGGTTACTTGCTTTGGAAACTAGATGCAATATCATGTGTTATTAAATATAGTACGAAAGAATGTAGGAATAGTCCTGTTAAATATGAAGCAAGTTTGAACATCTGAGTCTTTGTTGGTTTGGGCTTTATACATACAAATAAATCAGATTAAAGTATTGAAACTCATATTGACCTTAAACTGCAATGGAAGTTTATAAGTACAAATCCTTTTCTTTTAAATTATGCAGCAATCCAACTTGGCCGCCTTAAAATCAGGAATGCAGGCTAAAATTGCAGAAAACCAATTAGCTGAGATGTGGTTGAAGCTGATTGATGAACTTACAGATGATGTGAGGTAAAGTACCTTTTTTATCTCTTATGTTATCATTCTAGGCCTGCTCAGAATCTTTGCTATTGCCTGTACTAAGTCAGAAAACAAATTCTAAGGACTCTGAAACTGATTACCCCTATGAACTGACCTGAGAACTGGAATTCCAGAAGTCTCTGAAAGTAGTAAACCAGCATGGATATTGCCAATGATGTCATCCATCTAGTTTTGTAATTCTCCTCTATCTTAGTCACTGACAGTAATAAACCAGCATCTCTTAAAAAAAATCTAAGGCAGAACTGTTTCGAAAATGTGAAATTGTGGATCTCTGCTGCCTTTCTAATATCTTGCCTTCTTTTGAATTCCTCATATACCTTTTGTTTACCCATGTTTCAATGTTATTTTTGAAACTGAAGAGGGAGGAAATTCTGTGATTTACTGGTAAGCCCAGAATACAAAATCTCTAAGCTATCCAGAGCTTAAGGGCTGTAAAGGTATTTTTAAATAAGCCTTTAGTTAACACATCTGTATGTATGGGAGTGTTCAGAGAAGGCAATAGGAATCAGCACTTAGGGTTTTGAAGGAGAATATATTCTAAATAGAATGGAAGGAATTTTATGAGAAAGACATTAATAGAAGGAGACACTGGTGTGGGGAGAGGTGCTTGAAAAACATTAAAGAAGTGGTTGATGAAACAGCACAGGAAAAGGAAAATGAGAGAACAGTTATCCATTAGAAGAAATAACAGAAAAGGTGAAATGAAAGAAAAAAAAATCATCAAGCTGTAGAGCCAATAGAAAGGTCAACAGAGGAAAAAGCAAACAGCAGGGATCAATATATACCAGCAAAGAATTATGTGATAGATAGTTTACATTAAAATACAAACTAGTAACTTCACAGAATACCTGCTGTGATGTGGAAGAAAGGAAAGAAAGAACTGACATGCTTAGGAAAGGAAAATGTGAAGGGGAAATGATTGGCACGTGGAGCCATCGAGTAAGTGTGGGATCTTCAGGTTTTATATCAATTATGTCAGCCCGTCCTCCTGACACTCAATCTGCACTGCTACTAATTTGGTCCTTTATTGTATAAAATGTCTTGTCATCCAACCGTTGTGGAGCAATAGCATCTAGATATATCAGCCAAACAAGTTTCCTGTTGTTCATAGCATACAATGTTTTTTACGGTTTTTTTCAGCAAGGTCATGAAACCTATGTCAAAAACGTAATTGCCTTTATTGAATTCATAGAACATTTTTCCTTGCAATGCTAATGTTTAAATTAGTTAGGAGTTTGAGAGAGTTTACACTGCACTATTTAAAACTAAAATGAGGCGACTTTCTGGAAGTTTTGATTTGGTACGTTTGATTCATGTGTAAGTACTTGCACCCAGGGCAGGCAGCACTTGCATTCAGATTAGTAGAATGAACTACAGTAGAAGGCACAATAGTCAGCATCAAGGTTTTGCAGAATCAAAGCCCTTAGAAGCACACGGCTTGTCATTAAAAATAGGTCAGAGAAGAGTCAATCTTTTCAAACTAGGCAGTGTCTTTGGAAATTATTTTTTTTCCCCAAGTGTCATATTAAAGACCTCTTCGTGAACTCTTGTAAAGGGATATAGTCATTGGTCTGTGAAAAGCTCCCTTTTCTTCAAACCTCCGCCAAGTCAAAAAAGTTCATTTTTCCTGCACTACTGTAATCTACAGGATTTCTTGGTTCCATTGAATAGTTACCCTGCCCTCTGGTGACTCAAAAGTTCTGTGTCATGGATTTCTTTTAGAGTTCTTCAGTGTTTTCTTGCCAGAGGGTTAGATTACCCTAGCCATAGACACAAGCTGTATTTGTCTATTGAGTTCCTGAGAATGTATAGAGTTTTCAGTGAAGGGAAGGAACCTAATCTTCCTCTGAAGGCACTGTTTTCATCTTTGAGATGTACATTCTGAGACAATTTATAGGAAAATGGATTTTCTTTGGTTTGCTTAGCAGCAATTACATTAAAGCATACACCTCGAACAATTCTACATTGGTGCTTGTTATGTAAGTACAGCATTTCCCTTGCTTACTGTAAACACTTTGTTAGGTGGAAATCTCTGCCGACATAGATGCTATAGCACTATTCTAGTGGTTTTCAGTCACAGGACATAGTAGCACTCAATGTGTTCCCACTGTATGCATGTCTGCATTAAGTGTGTGGCTACATAAAATCCACTTAGATTATTAACCATAATAAATGTTCTCTTTTCAGTAAACCATTTCCCCTCATAGAAGGCAAATCTAATATTACAGTCCTTGACACTCAGATAGAAAAACTGCGCCTCAAGTCTCTCAAACAGATTGGAGAAGCAGCAGCGAGGATGAGAAATGAAGCTACTGATGTGAAAGCCACTCTGACAGAAATTGAGGATTGGTTGGATAAATTACTGCAGCTGAGTGAAGAGGTTAGTACTACACAATGCCAGAGATTCAGTTAGTATAGAAATAACTGTCTAACACAAACTGGTGTGACATTCACTGCTGATCAAGCAATATCCACTCTCCTTAGAATAGAATTGTAGAAGCTGTGAAAGTAAACATGTTCCCCTCTGTAATTAGGATGTGTGCTTCTTCACTGAGAACGTGTGTTGGGGGATAACCGCGCTGTGATTTGTAGAATAGACTGCATTCTGTTTAAAGTGACAGTATTTTGTCCTTTCCTTCCTTCCAGAATTGCAGATCACATTGGGGGTTCAGGGAGTGCAGGATATATGTTGTACTTCAGCAGCTTATTAGCCATAGCAATCAACTTCTAAGAGTTAAATTTGTTTGTTTCTGTGTTTTTAAAATTTTCAGCAATATCTTAAGTTTTCATTTTGGTTATCTCATAATTGGTTTCCAAAACACTGTAGAAATGTTTTATTTTTTCTTTGTCACTTCTGCTTTGAAAAGTTATTAATTTGAAAAAAAGAGAGCAGCTAATCTGGCAGACTTGTAGCTAACACATAAAGGTGTGTGCAAAGCTGCAGAAAGATAGTAAGCTGTTTCCATCCTCTGCTAAAAGTCTTATGACGATCTACCCTTAATGCGGAAGGGTAGCAAGCACTTAAGTATGTAGCAGGCCAATCCAAATCATTAGTATTCGGGATCGGTCACTGTAGTCACCATAAAGGAATCAAGATACAGAGTATCTCTAAAAGATTTTGCAAAAGATATAGGAACTGCTTCTTTTTAAATAAAACTTACTTGCTTTCCAACAATACGATGGTATTTTTAATGATTGTTTCAGAACTATGTATTGCATTACTTGCAAAGTAACACAGTTTCTTCTATTTATCATAAATTCATGTTAATTATTGATTCTAAGTAATAAATCTAAATTTGTTTCTGCTGTCTAAGCGTTAATTAGTTTAACATTCTGTTAATTACTGTTCTTAACTTTTTTTTCCCCACAAATGATCCACAGCCACAAAACAGTATGCCTGATGTAATCATATGGATGATCCGAGGGGAGAAAAGACTGGCTTATGCTCGTGTTCCTGCACACCAAGTGCTGTATTCCACAACGAGCCCCGAATCATCTGGTAAATATTGTGGAAAGACCCAAACGATCTTCTTAAAGGTACTTCCCCCCACCCTTAAAAAAGAATTAACTCCCTAAACTGTGATGCCTTCTGACATGAACATGAAACATGCAAATGAACTATGAACAATGAGGTGTCGAAACTTGGGACAGATTAAAAGTCAACTGAATAGAGCTTCTTCAAAATCATAGATCATAGAATGGTTTGGGTTGAAGGGACCTTAAAGATCATCTAGTTCCAACCCCCTGCCATGGGCAGAGACACCTCCCACTAGACCAGGGTGCTCAAAGCCCCATCCAGCCTGGCCTTGAGCACTGCCAGGGATGGGGCACCCGCAGCTGCTCTGGGCAACCTGTGCAGCGCCTCACCAGCTTCACAGTAAAGAGTTTCTTCCTAATATCTAACCTAAATCTATCCTCTTTCAGCTTAAAACCATTCCCCTTGTCCTATCACAACATGTCCTGTCACAGAAACTGTGAAATTCATCGTAAGCCAGTTCGAACTAGCATCAGCCCCTAACTCTGAGGCTTTTCTGAAGAGCTTAAAATTGTGACAGGACTTTTAAAGGGTTACCGGGGTTGGTGTTTTGGGGTTGGACATGAACGGAGACTTTCAGAGGGAATAATTAGTGTGAGTCGGAGAAGTTCCAAAAACCTATTCAAAGTTCTCTGCAAATAATATAAAGCATGCCTACACCCAGAAGTTCCCCAGTATGCCTCTCTGCATTGAGTCTTACTCTTTAATAGGAATGCCTTTCTCCATTTAAGTTTATATTGTCTGTAATTGGAATAAACCTAAGCAGAAAAAAGGCAATCTGACTGTAGAACAATAACATAACAATGACAGAGTTTGTCAGTGTACCAGTAGTTATGTTGATCAATACTTCAATGCAGACAGGCCTGTTTAGAATCATAAAATCATTTAGGTTGGAAAAGACCTTTAAGATCATCAAGTGCAAGTGTTAACCTAGTACTGCCAAGTCCACCACTAAACCATGTCCCTAAACGCCACATCTACACGTCTTTTAAACACCTCCCGGGATGGTGATTCAACCACCTCCTCGGGCAGCCTGTTCCCATGCTTGACCACCCTTTTGGTGAAGAATTTTTCCTAATATCCAACCTAACCTCCCCCCAGCACAGCTAGAGGCCATTTCCTCTTGTCCTAGCTTGCTACTTGAGAGAAGAGACCATGCAAGACCCTTGTCATGCGTGTTACGATGCATTACTTCTACATGTAGTGAACCATTCTGACTAACCTCTGCATTTCCATTATCCTGATAAGTTTTTAAGTTATTTTCCTAATTAAAAATGCATTGCTGCATGAAACTTGGGAGAGAATATACAGAAACAGGGATGATACTATTGTTACTGTGTTTGGGTTTTACACTCTTCAGGCAGTGTAAAAACTACTTTGACATTATATTTACACTCCTCAGGCAGTTTCTGAACTATTTATTACTGCCTTTTGAGGAAGTGCAGTACAGGAAGAGATAAATAAATCATGTATTATTACTCATACCTCCATGTTATTGTGTATATTTTACCGAAAGCTACAATAACCTACATAACAAAGAACAACTTGTTTTGTTTGTGTGCCAGTACCCACAGGACAAGACGAAAGATGTCAAAATGCCTGCAGAGTTGCGAATTAACATTTGGCTTGGGCTCAGTGCAGTTGAAAAGAAGTTTAATAGCTTTGCAGAAGGAACGTTCAGTGTTTTTGCAGAAATGGTATGTCCATCATTGCTTTCTTGCTTTAAACTTGGATGTGTTAGGAATTCAGTTAAGTTGGAGCGCTTTTTTTTTTTTTTTTTTTTTTTTTTTTTTTTTTTTGGCATGCCAGGCAGAAAGGGAGAGTAGTAGTTATTATACTGAAACAAGTAGACCCCATTCAAGGTAATGAACAATCAAGTCCATTGTGCCTGCCAGGTGAACTTCAGCAGACTAGATTCTGAACTGGTTAATCAGGTAAAAATCTGGTTAACTCCAGTGATTTCAAAAACATTTATTTTAGATTTTTATCATTGTAATTAAGATTGGGATCTAGACCATTATGTTTTGGCATGTGAATAACCTTTTTATTTTAATTGCTTCTTCACTTCTACAAATGATAGTTGGACACAAGTGCTTTTGCTTAATAATGGTTCTTTTGTAGCAGTAGAAAATCGCTGTTACAGGAAAAACTGGTCAAAACCAGTAGATTTTGCAAACAAAAGGCTATAACAAATTTGGAATAAAAATGCTTGAAATAGTCCCACAGCATATAATAGAGATTTTTAATGATAATGGTAAGCAACAGATGTCTTTTATATGCCGTGTCACCTAATGGTGCATATAATCCAAGATCTGTATAATAGCTAATGAAACAAGACATTTTTAGAGACACTTGTGTCACCGTTGCACCTATGCTTAAATATTTAGTACTGCTGTAGTAACTCACTTAAAATAGTCAATGGATGTTCAAAGCCATTGTTTAAGTATAGCATTTAAGAGGCTATTGAATACCTCAGCTTTTGCTCTTCATGCAGTAGTCCAACGATTGTACAGGAATAGGAACAGAAAACTCAAGGCCATCATAAACTATAATAATCCCATTAGCATTAGGGGAAGTACACTACGTAAACTGGGCTGACATCAGAATCATGCCTCTGGTAGCTTCCGTGATAAGACTACAATTCAGTTTTACATGTTAAGAAAGAAAAGAATATAAGTAGGAGGAGATTTGAGATGGAAAAGAATGAGAGGATCATGTGTTTAGGGAACAGAAGAAACTTGTTTGAATAATGTAATGGTATTTTACTTAACAAAGCTTTAATTTGGAGGAAGTGTGACTGTAGTTGTAGAGTGGCATTAAACTGAGAAGATCATGTAGTTTATAAAGCAGTGGAATCACTGCTTACCAGGCAGCATAGAAGAAAATTAAAGAAAGAAATTATGATATCGCAGAGTAATGTGGGAAGAGATAATGTCAGAGAAGGGGGAAAAAGGAAACACATAGTAGAATGTTTCAATTGTAACAGTTACATAACACCACTAGCAGCCCTAAAAAAAAAACCACCAAACTTTTTATTATTCCTTAAGTACTAATTTTTTTTCTTTCTCCCCAAACAGTATGAAAATCAGGCTCTTCTGTTTGGAAAGTGGGGTACCTCAGGACTTGTTGGTCGCCACAAGTTTTCTGATGTCACAGGAAAGATCAAACTGAAAAGAGAGTACTTTCTACCCCCAAAGGGCTGGGAGTGGGAAGGAGAATGGATGGTGGATCCTGAAAGAAGGTCAGATTTTTTCAATTTTATGCAAAGAGGAATAAAGGAGTTTAATCTCAGAGTGCAGAGTAAAAGCTTCTGTCTGTTTTCTTGGCCCAGAAAGAGATTTTAAGCTGAACTTCCTAAGACAGCAAAAGCCAACCAATAGTCAAAGTTAGTTAATAACACTGAAATTAACATTACCTTTTTAAAAAGTAAAATAGCACATACAACAGAAAGAACATGTGCATTTCCTAGGAACCAGCTGACAGGTTAGAAGTCCCCATGTGATGATGGGTATATCATGCTGTCACGGTGCCGCATCTTGAAAAAAGGGATAATAGTAGTTTTCCTTTCCTAGAAAGCTACTACTGTAGGATCACTTGTGTCTGTGTGAGGTTCTGAGATCCTGCTGTGATGGTTTCAGACAAGACCCTTAGATAGCTACATCTTCCATAGACAGAAACTTTACCCTGACATGTCTGCAGTTCATGTTGTATCAACACCATTTCAGCATTCGCATGGTTGTTCACGCAGTGGATGGGGTTTTTGTGTTTATATCACTAAATGTTGAGAAGTTCCATTGCCCTTGTTAAACAACTTCACAGGTTATTTCTCAAACTAACTCTAGGGAGGGGTTGTTTTCAGGTTGTGGTTCCTCCCCTGGCAGACCAATTTCATGAGGCGTCAGTCCTCCCCCAACTCTAGCATGTTCAGTCCTGCTCTGTCGGAGGTTTTCAACTCCTGAGTTGTGCCAGTTCAGCTGCTTGTGTTGCCACACTTTAAACCAGACTAGGTAAATTATTTTTTCATAAACAAAGCCAGTATGAGAAAGAAATTGCTTTCTTTTTTTCTTAAAATAAAGAGTTCAGCCCATTTTCAATTTTTGTGTTCTGTTGACAAGACTGTTGCTATAGAAAAACTTCAGGAAAAATATATGCTATTATGTGATCACTTTTAAAATTGTATCAGTTTGTAGGTATGAATGGAAGGATTTATTTTCGTATTCAATGAATAGCTTTTATTTCAGTCAATAATCTGACACAAAGAAAAGCAATAACAGACACGGAGGTATTTTCTCAGATAATGGAAAAAACCCCTAGTGTTAAAATGGGTAAGCATGCTGTCTTGCACCTGCTGCTGTTGTGTGGCTTTATTTGACCAGCAGATGGCATTTTAGAACACGCTTTAGTGCTTCCCAAATCACAGCTAATCACGAGTGGAAATCAAGGCTCTTTTGTCTGACTTAATGTTCTCGTATTTCTTTTACTTGCAAGTTAGAAGAGTATTAGCCAACTGATCGCTTGCCTTGTTAACAGCATGAAGGGGAACAAAATCGAGTACATTGCCAAATTTTAGTGCATAGCTAGATATATCAAAATTAGTGATGCATATAACTGTCATGTGCAGTCTGGGTTTTCCTGCACTTATATGAAGTTTTTCTTTTTCCAAGAGTTGTTGACAGCACGTCCTGAACAACACAGCAGTTAAAACACTTGGGCTAGTCACTCATTTTTATGAGTAATGTTCCCCCTATTGCTCACTGCTACTGGAGTTGCTTCAGTTTTTGGAAGACATTCTAAGGAAATAAGTAGCGATGAGGGCTGCACTGTACTCTGTTAATAAATAGGGACAATCCAGAATTCCAGCACACGTCCACATTCTGTATGTTGTTTTTATATATTCTCTGTAGCTAACTAAAATACATTTGGGTTAGTGTTGTATTTGCTTTGGACTTGCAGTTTGTTGACTGAAGCTGATGCTGGTCATACAGAGTTCACTGATGAAGTATATGAAAATCAGAGTCGCTATCCTGGAGCAGAATGGAAAGCAGCTGAAGAGGGTTACACAGATGTGGTGAGACATATTTTTCACTGAATAAGTAAAGGTTTAAAAGAGGGAGTTCTAAGGTTTGCTACATAGTTTATTTCATCTATTAATGCACAGAATTGTTATATTTTCCCTACATAAAAGAATGGAGAAAAAGCTCCACCCCCATGTGAGTTCACATGTCCTCTTGGATGGATGTGGGAAGATGATGCTTGGAAATCTGATTTAAATCGAGCAGTGGATGAGCAAGGTAAGATTTACTGATCTGCTGATTATTAGGACAATCTGTCATAGTCTTTACTGAGGGAGGACACAGGGCAAGACTGCAGTGATACCGTGAGCCACCATAGTGGTCGCCCCATGGAAAAATGTAAAAAACATTTGGGTAACAGTTGCTTAAGGAATCAGATACAATGACATTGAGAAAGTGTTCACTGTCGGCGTCTGTTTCTGTTTGCATTTTAATCACGGTTCCATGAAACTCACTGTTCTCTTTGAGGCTTTCTTGGATTAAAATGGACCGCTATTTTTAACAGTGTATGTAATAAATGCATTTATAAGTGCCTACTAGAGAAAGTCACGTAATCTAAGCAGCTGTACAATGGTCCTAACTGCAGCAGAGCTTTGGGCTCAAAACTATCATCTGCTGACAGATTAAAAGAAGGCTAATGCAACAACAGTCTACTAATGTGAGAGGTTCCAGTTGGAAAAACTGTATGTATAAACAGTGTGCATGGAAATAGAACCCATCCTTGTTTGAAATAACCTTCCAAAACGTCTTTCCTAAATGCAGTTCAATGGTTACAATTGAGCCTGTAAGATGAGTATTGGTAGCAGTAACTGGGTTTTTTTAGAGAAGTCAGAAGCTTGAGACATGAAGCCTCTGTAATTGTACCAAGGTTTGGATCCATCTGGTAATTTAACTGGGAGCCTTTAGCCAGGGGACAAGTGACCAAGCAATGCCAAGAGATGAATCAGGAGGTCTGTGGAGCAAAGGAAGTCAGGAACCTCTTAGCGTTGGTCACAGACCACACAAGTGTGTGAAAGATTCCTTTATCGTTGAGAGGAGAACAATTGCACTGAGTTTGTGTGGGAAGGGAGCTGTGCAAGCCTGATCAGGATAAAATCGTAACTGTATACAGAGAGCAGATGTGCTACTAACCTGATCAGGTTAGAAAATCCTAAGCGCATAGAGCCAACATTTATCCTGCAGTTGCTTTGACTTTTATATGCTTGTTACACTAAATTGAAACTCTTACCAGCTTTGAAAGTTTTCATATAAATAACCTTATAAGACCATAACTTGGATTCTACAGCAATAGGAAGAAACAGTCTTACGTAGCACATTATTTACAGGACATTGATTTGATGGCTTGAAAACAAAATGAATAATAAAAGCAAAAGGGAAGGTTGTAGAAGGTTCTGTAAAGCTCAGAATTTTGCAAAAGTATCACAAATTTTAATTTGATCTAAACCAGCTGAAATTAAATAGCTATTAATAATTATTAAATAGCTATCAAAATATCTGTCTAAAAGTGGAACCTCTGGTAGGACTCTGCAGTAACCTCTTCATAAGAGATCAATCTAAACAGAAGTCTGAGGCCTAGATACCTGACAAGTGAATTGTAATATGTAGAGCCAAAATACAGTAACAGGTTTCCCAGTTCTGATCAAAGTTCAGATAGCTGGTGTTTCCTTAAAAGCCAGGCTGCTGGAGTTGCAAGAGCACACAGGACATTCCAGTCATTTAAAATCAAGTTTTCCCTGTGATGAAGTATGAAAATGTGATACCAATACACCTAACACTTGAAAAAACAAGAATGCAAAGAAAAGAACTTAAAATGTATTGTCTCTGTTTTAATGTTGAGATTTTTTTGTCATATATGTTATAACAGAGCATCATCATAAAATGTCATCAGTTCCCCCCTAACTACTGAGCGTTTAGGGTTTGCAATTTCAAGTGGTCTTGTGTGACTAAAGCTTCATCCTCTGTAGGTACAATAACTATTTCCCTTGCATTTCTTCTTTGTTATCTTGCTTGTGTTTCTGGAAATATACCAACTAATCAATTCTGTTTCAGGGTGGGAATATGGAATCACTATTCCTCCAGACACTAAACCAAAGTCATGGGTTGCTGCAGAGAAAATGTACCATACCCATCGACGACGAAGACTGGTGCGGAAACGTAAGAGGGATCCAGCTCAAGCAGTAACAGCAGGAAGGGTAAGCAGAAGAGAGATGCAGTCAGAGACTTGTACATTGTAACAGTTCAGGGTTTCTGTTTTTAAAAATAATCGCATGAGATTACTAGTTTCCTGACTAAAGAAAAAAAACTAACATGAAACAGAGAGATCTAGAGCAATCTTGTATGTTTTAATTATATTTATTTTCTTTGTCTTTTTGTAAATTGATGTTTCCAGTGTTGGTTTACAAAGGATTATGCCTTTCAAAGCAAGTGTCAGTTTTTATTAATTACATTTATACAACACTGTGGATAACAAGGATTTATGTCTTCCAGGGAATGTCGTCATATGAAGATCAGGAAGGATGGGAATATGCTTCTTTGATTGGCTGGAAATTCCACTGGAAGCAACGCAGTTCTGATACTTTCCGTCGAAGAAGATGGAGACGAAAAATGGCTCCCTCAGAAACACATGGTGCAGCAGCTATCTTTAAACTTGAAGGTGCTTTGGTAAGGGACAGAGTATCAAAAAAGTCTTTAAAAGTTCATTCTGTTAACGTAGAGTAAATAAACAATTAAGTATATCAGCTGTTTTAGTCCTTGCATTGTTAGATTAATATATAACTGAGGAACTAATACAATTTATATTGTTTAAATTGTTTAAAGTCTGAAAGGGACTATTGAAGTTGGAGTCGAGACTCTTGCATAACATGCTTATTTATTTTTCAAATTATTTTTGTTATTACATTATGTAAGATTTAGAGCAAAGAGCCAAATTACTAATGAGCCTTCTCGTCCAGTGAAAAGATAGCACAAGCTTTTCATGAACATAATTTAATGTTTTAACACCAGCACAATGATGTTAATACAGAAACAACAGGCATGGAAATAGCTGCACCTGTAATGTTTGCATGTATAAACAACCAAGCACAAGAAAGGATAGCAAAGTGTTGGAGAAGCCAGAATGTTGTATGTCACAAATAGATAATCAGAATGGAATTATTCCTCAGGTTTTCAGTTGTAACACAGCTTCATAGATAAGCTCTATTTACCAAAATACAACTTGGAGCAAGTAAGGTGAGAAGGCTTCTTTGTTCTTCTAAAATGATGACTCTGAATGTGATTGTATGGCATTAAGAAAAGTTTGCGCTTTCTTCTTGTTTTGTTTCTCTTGGCGTAGGATTCATTGATAGCGTTTTCTTTCTCCAAATAATTTGGTTCCAGAGTTTAAAAATTGCTGTTTCAGTTCCTCTTCTGAGTGTACTTCCTGGGCCATTGCTGGGATAAAGCCTTAAGAGCAGGTCGTTGCAACAGCACAGTGCAGAAGAGCTGCAGCTTCTCCATCAGTAAGAGCCGAGAGGTATCTCCAGAAATAAGACATTCTGTAAAGTAAGATGGAATGACTGCATCTCATTTCTGCACAGCTGCAATGGCAACAAGAAATGACCTGTGGACATAGTAAAGAGTCTTTTAAAGTACATTTATGCAGGAAAGTAAATTTCTCTTTGTCCTGGAGGAGAGACTGAAACCTGTATATTCCCACACACAGTCCACTTTTACAAGGTTCCTTTTATGTTTCTAAATACACAGTAACTTTTTTTTCTTTATATAACTTCAGGGAGCAGACACCAGTGTTGATGATGAAGGGAAGAGTTCAGACAAAACCAGGGAGGCAGCTACAAAGGTGTTTGGTGCCAATACACCACTTGTTTCCTGCTACTTTGACAGTAGGTTCTTTAACCATTCCTCTCTCGAAAATTATGTCAGTTTCTGCCTGGTATCAACCAGAATTGTAATTCCTTGTTGTTTACATCTAGGGTTATGTACCTTCTGTTATAATTACTGTCTGATCCTTGACTGGGCCCTGTTTAGACTACTAAAAGAAAAATCACCGCTAATCATTTCGATATTTCAGTCTGCTGTCATGCATTTTTAAAAGCCTCTATGGGACAGGAGTTCTAAAGCCAACTCTGTTGCAGCACCTGAATTTTAGGCTCTCTTAAGCGATACATTTTTAGCATTAGCGTCCCTCTATGACAACGCAGAGAGCTAAGCCAGCAGAGATTTATGTACAGTTCATTTTTTGCTGTTTTAGCTCACTTAACCATCTCAATGCAGGGTCAGACAAATGACTGACCCAGAGGAAGCACAAAGACCGTGTACTTGAGTTGGCAAACTGAGCAAAACTGTTTGCCAACCTGGATTGGCTTTAAATGCCTTGGAATCACTGTCATGGGATTCACAAAAGCAGGGACACTGACATGGGAGCCACCAGCGTTAGTTAATAGGAACAGAGGCCAATCGCATCCACTCCCAAGAGTCAAAATCCTTTTTGAGGATCTATGACTGGAACATTTGTCTTTATTTGGACTGTACAGAATTTTATCTCCTTGCTGGGAAATGGGTGTCTGAATCTTAAATCTTGTCTTTCAGAAGTTGAGGAAGATTATTGTGGTTTCTTTTAAATAATGACCACAACAGGAGGAAAATGGCACCTTTTCCTGCCAGAGTTCAGAGGTTTCAGCACATTGAGGCTATGAGTGGCTCAGATTTCTCCGAGGGCTGAAAGGGCCTTTTTTAAAGAAAAGCTTTAGTAACTTAGCCACATCCTATCCTGGGTTTGGGCCGCTCTTACATCTTCCTTTTAAGCTATTCCACTTGCCTGCAATGATTTATTTTGTAAAATCTTTTAGCCAAAGAGACGGAGTTGCAATTGGTATAATTTTCTAGAGCTAATAGCTAAAAATGTGAAACTCCCAAGTCCCTCCAGTGCGGTGGTGAATACTTAAATTAAGCACAGGAATGCCCAGCTCTTGATTCTCTTCAGAGGAGATGGATTAGACTATTTCAAACAGGACTTTTTGAATAGAAGGATTTTTAGATGATCATACAGTGAAAAAAGCCCAAATAGCATTCATTAGTGGGTGTTTTTCATTTCTGCTAGAAGTTGTGTCGGAACAAATGTTCTCAGGTGCTAGCTCAGTGGTATTAGTAAACTTTACACTAAAAAAGTAAAGCAGAAAAGTTACTACAGTGCTTGTGCTAGAGTTAAAATGGGTAAGGCATTTTTATAGACTCAATATCTTCATTACAGAATGTATAATGCAGTTAATCTCTTTTCATTTATTTGATACAGGAGTATATACCTATCACCTTCGGTGTTATGTCTACCAGGCAAGAAATCTCATGGCTTTAGACAAAGACAGTTTTTCAGGTATGGAAAAATCCTGGTAATGGTGCAGAAAACCCACTTCTGCAATAAACTAGTAACTTCATTTAGCTATAAAATACGTTGAATCCTTAAGGTTTGTGTGTAGGCCTCAGCTATTGAAACTACACCATAAAAGAAGTCTTGGCTTCATTCTGTGTGATCCAGATTTGGTTAGTACTGCCGCAGAGGCTGGCAAAAAAGAAGCACTCTTGAATGTGCAGCATCTGCTGCTGCCAACGGATTCTCAGTGAGGGAATGGGAATTCAAATGAAGTCTGAATTTCCCATGACCAATCCCTTCCCTGTGCCTTAGCTTCTCCTTCTAACCAAAGCCTACATACAGTTCCTAAGCTGTCCTGCAGGAAGCTTGCACACAAGCAAGGATGAAGCAAGCAGGATGGCTGTTATGTCACCAACTGCCTCTCAGTGTTTAATATTTTATATTAATTCATTACTGAGATGAACCTGTAGAAAACTACACTGTGCCTTACTAATAAACATGGCTTTTGTTTGTTTATACAGGTGTACCTGTTGCCCTTTTCTGTCCAGCTCTTAGGTATTCCAACAGTGTTGTATCTATTTGGTGTCTTCGTGGTCAGGCTCAGTCAATACTGAAATTCTCAAGTATTTAATTTTTGCTAATGAGAATTAAAATTCCACTGGGAAGTCAGAGAACAATTTGAAATCAGATTCTGTAAGAATATGACTTTTACTTCCTTTAAATAAGTTCAGCCAAAGATAAAGATTAAATGAGCAGCTTAGAATTTTCTCTCCCCATCAGCCTCCGTTTGCGTACTTCTTTCTCTCCCTATTTTAATTAATAATTGAGTAAGTGTAATGCATATTAATTTGTTACAGAAGACTTAGAGCTATAGCTATTTTAATGCTGTCTTCTGAAATGAGGGGAGTTTTGTACAGCTGCCTGTGTATTTGGTCTTACTTCAATATGCAGCACTTAAAAGCAATACAAAGAAATAATAACAATAAATGCCTCTAATGTGCATATGTAGAACTCAAGATGGGTACTTCAGATGCAGTCACACATAAACTAGAGCATCTACATTTTACTTTCCTCTAAAACTAGTTTGAAGAGTTAGCCAGATTTTGTAAAACTCTGATCAGGTACCTTCAGGTACCTAGCCAGGAGCTGTTTGAACTGACCTAAAGATAACCTTTAAAATAGCCTCTAGTCTTTAGTGATTGCAATTTGTATAGGAAATGTTAATGACCATCATCAGATACCTTCTACAGAGCTCTGGAAGATTTAGAGACCTGCCAAACGCTGTGCCTAGACCACTGTCAGCATTCAGCTTCACAAGAAGAGGTTGCTATAAATAATGTTTGAAAGCAAAGCTTGATCTGAGCAATATAGCCTGGGAGAATTTGTTTGGTGACTAGTCAGAACTAGAGTTATTTCTTTGTATTATTTATGAGGCTGTACAGTTGTATATCAATGGAAACAACAAAACAAAGCTTCTACAGACAATATTCAAGACGAGATTAGTACAGCCAGTGTTTCTTTTTAGTTTTCAGGTTCTCTTTCTGATTTGCAAGATGTTTTATCATTTTCATTTATTACTCTGTTAATCAAGACTTGTGTAAAGGAAGCTGTTTAGTAATGAAATGGAAATTGCTCTATTACATGTAAATTATGTGTACGTGTGAGCTTTTATTTTATACAGAATGGCTTATAGAACTGGTAATGACAGAAGAAAAATAACTATATTGATAAAAATTGTGCTTGTGTGCCTTATGGCTTCATGGCGTTTTGTTTGCCTGTAACTATGCTTTTTATGATATTTCAGATCCGTATGCTCACGTTTCTTTCCTCCATCAAAGCAAAACAACTGAGATCATTCATTCAACTCTAAATCCTACATGGGACCAAACTCTTATATTTAATGAAATTGAGATCTATGGGGACCCACAGACAGTAGCCCAAAATCCACCTAATGTTGTTATTGAACTTTTTGACAGTGATCAAGTGGTACGTGAATGCTTTTTACCCTGATTACTTTTTCATTTATTTATATTAACTGAGAGTAACATTAATGGCTGTGATTACCTTTTTGGTTGCAGGGTAAAGATGAATTCCTTGGAAGAAGTATTTGCTCTCCCATGGTCAGGTTAATCCCAGAGGATGACATCACACCAAAATTGCTCTGGTATCCTGTAACAAATAATGGCAAAGCTAGTGGAGACATTCTTTTTGCTGCAGAACTTATTTTGAGGGACAAGGTATATATTTCTTACACGGGGGGGGGTTGCGTGTATATATATATATAAAATACAATATGACACATATATCCTTTCACAGTAAGTCATAGTACGAAGACTTGTCTTAATATTTGCAAGGTATTTCATTTAAGGAAGATGAAAGGAATCACTGCTCATGTCTGTGTCTGAACAGGGTGGCGCCAACCTTCCAATTCTTCCATCACAAAGAGCACCTAAGCTTTACATGGTACCTCAAGGAATCAGACCAGTAGTTCAACTCACTGCTGTTGAGGTATGGTTTATTCTTAAACTAACTGAATAAAAGTACAGTAATCTTATCTTCTAGATAGTAAGTTTATTTGCTTCAGATAAAAAAAAAAAGTCGTGATAAATACGATTTTTTAGATCTTTTTTTCTCTTAAGAGATTTTGAGTTTCATTTTTTCCATTTACTTTCCTAGAACAGCATTGCAGTTTAGTGTTTAATATTTTTCCAGTCACATCTTATTGAGAAAATTACATTTCTTCTTTCCTACTTTTTGAGTGTCATACTATCATTGATATCTCTCCCACTTTTGCTTATTTTGGATTTTATTTTACAGATTCTGGCTTGGGGTTTGCGGAACATGAAAAACTACCAACTGGCACCTGTTATGTCTCCAAGTCTCATTGTGGAATGTGGGGGTGAAATGGTGGAATCTGTGGTGATCAAAAACCTCAAAAAGACACCTAATTTTCCATCTTCAGTTCTCTTCATGAAAGTTGTAAGTTGCAAAAAAATATCTACCAGCTGTCTATAGCAAAATCAATTATCCCATACTTTTAAAGGTCAAGGATTTGTTATGCAAGAATGAAAAAAAAAAACCCTTGCATGTCCTTTTCTGACTTAACATCAGGAATTTACTGAGCCTGAAAATTCTAATAAAGATCACGTAAACACTCTGTATAGTCATTGATTAATTACTGCACGAGATTGTGCGTATGCGTGTATGTATATATATTTATTTATATGAAGAGGCATCAGTTGACATGTAGGAAAGGCTGCTTTCCTACTGCTAGGATAGGAGCTGTGCAAGAGTCAAGAAAATTCAACATTTGAGGCAATTAAAATTCTTCTTCTATTGAATCATAAGACTAGAAATTTTCATTCCCCATAGAGCTGTAGAACACAGTAGTTCAATATTAAATAAATGAAGTAACAGCTCTAATTTAGGGGGGAAGTCTTTATTCTTCATTTTCTTTCTGTTTGCATTATAAACAAACTCTGACCTTTCATTTTCAGCTTTTGCCAAAAGAGGAGTTATACAGTCCATCTCTTGTTATTAAAGTAATAGACCACAGACCTTTTGGACGGAAGCCGATCGTGGGACAGTGTACTATTGATCTACTGGAAAGCTTTCGCTGTGACCCCTACGCTACTAAAGAAGACATTGCACCACAACTGAAAGGTAGACACCTGGAAAATGACAAATTCTGCTTTCTTATGAGATGATAGAATAATCTAGCTTCAGTGTTTACTCTGCATACTATACTGATGAATAACCATCTCTTGTTGTGTGCTTATTTGGAGATAATGTGATATGAAAAAAAAAAACCCATCTAACTCTTAGTACAATATTCTGTGGAGCACAGGAGGACAGAATACAAAGGCAAGTCCACTCTCTGACTTAGTGTGCTGGTTCCCTGAATTTCCTCTTTACTGTCAACTTGGAATTTAACTACCTGCAGTTACCCCTGCACTAAGTACCAAAGTAATGATCCAGTATTCCAGCAAGAATGCTATGAATACAATGCTGACATTTTTCTATATATTTTTTCACAAGTTTTACTCTTTTTTTTTAAATTCTGTATATTTGAGAAATGTTTGTGTACCCTGCACAAAAATACATTGTGTATTTTTAGCAAAAATGGCAACTACTTGCTTTCTTCAGAGGATTAGACATAGAGCCAGTGAATTATTTTACAACTTCTGTAACTGTTTGGATTTCAAAATGGAATAAGGTATTTAATAATATTTTTTTTTCCTACACCATATTTCCTTAATAAAATCTTTGCCTTACAGTTAGTCTGCTCTCTGCTGCACCTCGCCAGCATACGATAATTGAAATGGAAGACAGACAGCCACTGCTAGCAGCTCAGGTAATCTTTGAAATTTGATGCTTGACTTTCTTCTTCAGATCTGTGATTTCTGAGAAACTCTCTAAACAGCAAAACTGTCAGAAACATATGCAACCTGCTGGAAAGCCAGATGGAACAAAGTTAATTTGTGACAGAAAGCAAAGGAAATACATTAATCACTTTAACCTCAATTTTCATATAGGAAACATTAAACTATAGCTCTCTGTGCATGGTAAAGTTCACCCAGCAGCTTAAGAATTAATTCACTTGTTCAACAGCCACTGAAAGCATGTGATAGAACATTACTCCGTTGTCCACTGGTGATGGTTAGAGCAGTCTGATCTTGCACAGATTAAATAAAGGAGTATAGAATCAAAGCCATGATGACACAGGCCTTCAGCCATTCATGTTATCAGTTGTGGCTTTGCCTCTCCTACCATGAAGTCATTCAAAACTGGTACCAGTGAAACAATTTTTTCTGCGCTAACACTTCCTTTCTTTCCTTTTCTGTTGCGCCTTGTGAATTTCTCTACTGCTCTGATTCTTTCAGGACTACCACAATACAATTTTACTTTCCAGGTAAAAAATAATTCTGCTTGCAGGATTTCGCTTTTGACAAATTCCAGACTGTACATTTTTAAGGAAGAATTTTCAATTATTTTAGGAATGTAAAATGTTCCCCTTACTTAGAAGGTGTTCTCATAAATTTCTGATGACCTGTTATTTTAAAGGATGCACAGAAGTTATTCCCTTTAATATAATGATTTTGCAGGCTCTTAATCCACAACTTTGACTTTTAAAAAATGCAAAATTCTTTATTTTGTTACAAAGGTCCCAAAGTAAATACTACTGAATTTAAACTTTTGAACTCTTACTGCTATTTGAGTATGTTATTGATTGCGTTGTTCTCTTCCCTCATTTCTTCTTCTGTATCCTTAATGTCATGATACTCAGACTCACAAATATCTTCTAGACCACGTTCTTGTATTTACTTTTATCATGTAAATTGTCCTTCATACTTAATTTTTAAGTCTCTAACTTTTATCTGAATTAGGCCTTCTATTCTAACATAAATGCTTTATAGCTGGTAGAGAGGATTTTTATTCCCTTGAAAAAAATTAAGAAAGGAGATTAAATAAATAAATAAAACTTAGCACCGTGAACTCAATGGCAAAACTGATGGAATTTGTGTAGTTGATTTCAACTAAAAGGGGAAAAATTTTAAATGCTATATAAGGTGAAACACAATTTCTTTTAGTTAGACATCATCAGAGCCAAATATACTGTGATACTAGATACAGTGATAGCATCCATATAAGAGAGGAAAGAATATTCAAAACAATTCAAATTTAAATAAGTACAACTCTGGAAAGTGTAAGTGATATACAGGTATTACCCTGAGAAAAATGCCAAAATTTCATCAACTATATTCCAATTTCCAGTGTTTAAGCAGTATGTCAACAGCACTCGGCAAAATGGCTTCTCCAACAACAGTGCATGTATGTATGTACCGAGCTAATGCATGGAGATGAGCAGAGCAGGGTCGGATGGGGGAAGAATGCGATGTGGTCATGAGGCTGTTCTTCTCTTGCCAATTATTCCATAGAGAGATTTTGGAGGAGATGATGCTTGTAAATCTAGTATGATTAGTTACATATGTTAAGGTATCCTTCTGAAAGCCTTAATGTGTGTATACAATATGTATGCACTACTAAAAACTTTTTTTGTGCCAACTGTTTTGGAATCTGTGTACCAGAATTAACAGGAATTATTCAGTCACACTATTAATATTTAAACTTTGTTTAAAAGTCTACTTTCTGGAGAATAAAATAAAACTACAGTAAATAACGTTTAGGTGTTTTCAAGTCTAAGTTTTCTAGGGATCCACTGTACCTCTTAATTTTTTTTCCTGTAATTTCAGGATGTTCAAAAAGCTAACAGTTCAGTGTTAGTGTCTTGAAAAATTCGTGTACAAAAATCTCCAGTGAAGTCACTGGGTACATTTAAAAAACAGGAACCATTACGTGATCTTTACCATGTGAATATTTCACTCCAAAATCTCAAATTTATCGTAAGATATTTTATTCTGTCTTCTGGCATTCTGTTAGCATATCCTACTTACCAGTTTTAGTAACAATAATACCCAAATATTGAAGATTTACTATTTGCTTTGGGAATTTTTAAAGGTCTTAAGGTTTTGATTTTTTTTTTCTTAACCTCTTCTTCCCAAAGTTACCAAGTGCATTATTTGAGGAGACATTTGAAGGTATATCAACAGGAAAAAAAAAAAAAGTCCACCCACAAACCCTAATTTAAACTCTTGCAACATTATGCTTTGATGAAAGATTCAGAGTTCTACACAGTGTATTTTGTGAAAAGGCTTTAAATTGGGAGTTTAAATTATTACTGCATAATTATGCAAGCTACCCTTCATGTTGTCAGCATTACAAAGCAGTGTTTAAACAGAGTCAAATTTAAATACGGCAAAGTATTCAAAATTCCCCATGAATTCCACCTGTAAGTTTTGCAAATCACTAATGGTACAGTTTCTAAGAATAAATCACTCCAATTGCCTTTAGAAAAATCTGACAGTACCATGTAGATCTGAAACAATTACGCTGTATCTCTGATTTGAAGTTAGACAAGGCTACTGAAATACAGGAGACCTGAACATCCCAGCAAGATAATTACTTGTGCAATATAAACGGGAGTAAATGAGTATGATATACCAGAGTGATGTCCTGACCTATTGATGCACTGGGCTTATGTTCATAAAATGTTTTGCATATTTCTTCTGCTTTGCACAAAAATGTACGGATTATACCTTTAAATTAAAACACAAGGTATGGTATATAAGCACTAGCACAAATCACACTTGGTAATCATGGCTTCCAAATGGGATGGTTGCTCTTAATGGACTATCAGGTCATAATTATGGTATCTGTGATTTAACAGGTGAAGCATTTTGAATTGTGCGGATTGTTATTACACTTACACAGATAAATCTATAGATGCATATACTGGTTGTTACTGTACTTTATAATTGTTTGCATTTTTTTTCAGACTCCTGAAAATGTACAGCCTGTAAACAATTGAAAAACAATAGTAGAAGGAAAAGGGAAAAGGCTGTTGAGCATTAGCAAATTGTTTTATAAAGAAATAAATATTTACAAAGGGCAAAAAATCACTTGAATTTTATGTATGTGAAACTTGTTTGGAAAAGAATCTCTGTAAGAGCACTTACTAAATGGAATCTGTTCCAAACACTTTTCATCTGAAATGCATCAGATCCAGTGCTCTCTGCAAGCGCAGATGAAAGCAGGGAATGATGTTACTGTGGAAATCAGTAAATTGAATCCAGAGTGTAACCTGCAATGATACAGTAAGAAAACCAAGTTTCTCAGTTCTGTGAACTTCTGTGAAGAACAAAGCAGGGTAATAATGTCTTACAGTCCTGAAAACTTACCTTTTAAAATTGTTATAGGTATGCTCCAGTTTAATATCTAGGACATTTTGACAGCAAGGAAAAAAACCACAACACACAAAAAAACCCACACGTGATGTCTTAATAGTCTTCATAAGTATTTATAAATTATTGATGTTAGTAACTTACTTTACATAGATGCTGTATACAAACCCCTAAAATTTAAAGCCTATTTAACTGTATAAAATTCTACAAACCATACCCTTACCATCATTTTTATTTTGCTCTTTTTTTATGAATTGATCCTCATGAGCAGCTTACGGAAAAGGTAACGTATATTACTTTTACAAATCTACGCATTGCTTTCTTGTAAATGATATCTCCAGTTGAAAATCAGTATATCAATACAGCCTCCTACACGAGCGTTCTAAATGTGTGGATGAGAACAGTAACCTCTAAAAATATTTGACATAAAACCTACAAACAACTTGTAAAATGGTAAATTCAGTAAAAATATGCAAGACTGAAATAATAAGCCCTAGCTATTAAAAAAAATACAGAACAAATGGGCATTGAATGATCTGTATAACACTTAAGATTCTCTTTAAGTACAAAAAATCTCAAAAACTTTTTTAAATTTAAAAAGTGGATACTATTCATTCCATTCATTCACAGGGAATGAATACTCTTCATTACCAATTGAAGTATGTTTTCAGGGGCAATTATATTACTCAATCCCTATAGATAAATACAGAAAATAATAATTTTGTTGAACAAAGTGATTATCAGACTTGCATAAATCAAAATACAGAAAGACCCTACAGAAGTACTGTCTTGGTGGAATGTATAGATTGCTAGCGTCTAGGGTTTCATGAGGCTCACGGAAGTATTATTTTTAAGAGGGCAAGACTCACTGCTTCTTTTCAACTGCACGTGGTAAACGTGAAGGTAGATCGCCAACTGCAAGATTCTGTCATGACACAGACAATCTCCACTGGTTTTAATGGAATGATGTATGGTTAAAGCAGTTACAGGTCTGTCCCTGTGCTACTGTATAGCAACAGTTTTGAAATAAATGGGAAAGCTGAAAGCAAGCTAGCACATTTATCTCTCAGGAAAAAGTTTTCAACACGTTCAGTGTAGTTTTTACCATCATGCAGTTCCTGTAGTGAATACCAGGTATGATGGTGGTTTTTCTTAACAGCTGACACAATGGTGGCACCAGCTCAGTGCACATTCCCTTCCTCTGACTTAAATAATCTAGAACTTAGGGGGCCAGCTGTGCTGCACCGCCAGGAGATGGAGGAGAGAAATACATGCACCTCGGACATCAGTCCTTTGGGATAGGTAGCTGGATACCAGTAATTAATTGCTTCCTTGGAGACGGCTGTTGTTGACTATCGACACAGCTGGATTATAGACTAGCTACCTAAACCTGGGTAAGAGAAATGCCATCTTTTTAACCCTAACATTTACCTTCTAATTATCCTTCAGATGAACCTTTAACATTACTTAACTGATAATAAGAGTATACTGTCTTGTAGTATTCTTAATAGTTAATTTTTCTGCTCTACAGCATGATACAAAAGAGGCTTCATCTCCTAATAAAGACTTTTTTATTTGCTTTCCTTTAAGGAGGAAGAAATTGTTGATTGGTGGAGCAAATTTTATGCTTCAGTAGGAGAACATGAAAAATGCGGACTGTATATTAAAAAAGGATATGACACTTTAAAGGTATTGCTCTGGATAAATTAACGTATCTCAATGTTTACAGGCCCAAAACCGGGTCAGAGATGTGCCCTTTGTTTTTTTAAATGCTCTTCAAAATTTAACTGTACACAATTTCCTGTAAAGGTCCATTATTAATTCATGTGGTGAAATGAAGGTTTCAAGAAGATATCTTTGCTTCTTTTCTACTTAACTAGGCTTACTAAGATGTATTAAGATTAACATTAGATGTATTAAGAGTTTAATCTAACCTTCAGTCAAATGGACTTTTACTCCACTAATTTGGCAGGCAGATCCTAAAAACATACACGTTGAGAAAGTATGAACACAGAGGATCAGTACTTTTCCTGTCTGTTGGTTAAAAATTTGAAGCCAGACCACTTCAATTTCTCATCTAATACACCTAACAAAGAAGCTAAAAATAAGCTTGTGCAATGCTATTTGCCCTGTTTTTAACAAGGCCTAAGTGAAGCTTGATAGCATGTTCTCCAAACATTGCATTTTCTTTCACTTCAATGTAAAAATAAAAATAGTTCCAAATGCTTTGGTTCCTTAAGATATTTTATCAAACATACAATACGCTTTGCAATGCCACAGTGGTGGGGCTGATATATATGATCATTTCTGAACTGCACTTTTTTCATTTTCCTTTTTCTTTTCTTCTTAAAAGGTATACGACTGTGAATTGGAAAAAGTACCTGAATTTAATAGCTTAACCGATTTCTGTGACACATTTAAACTATACAGAGGCAAATCTGAGGACAGTGATGATCCATCAGTGGTCGGTGAATTCAAGGTAAATTTCAAATAATGTGCAATTACCAAATGCTAGATGCAGTCTTTTGTGTGTAAGTGGTTATCATTTAAGTAAGTCTGCGTGCAAGTGTTTCAGTGCATTAATAGGACCACAGATGCTTGTAACTACGGAGGTACAGGCCCTCCTTTTTCAAGGAGGGTACAGCTACACATTGCTTACACTAAATGTGATATGTGTTAATTTAATTTAAAAGAAATACTGTTCCTGCTAATGTGATCTTCCCTGGTACCTGTGGGAAAGAACCTTCCCAGATAACCTCCTGAACAGGCCTAAAGTTTCATTTGCAGGTGTTTTGAGGAAGTACATTTTTAGAATTAATTTGGAAAAGGTATTTTGTACTATTTCTGTGAATCTGCCTATGACTTCTAAAGATTAAAGTGATGTTAACATTGTACGTAAACCAAACCAAACCAAGAAAACAAAAAAGAAACCCCCACACCCAAACTTTATAAAATATGCTTTTGGAGAGGGATGTATTGTAACATATTCTCAACTGGAGCAAACCATGTAACTATGTTGAAAGCAGAAGAGCTGTATTGATTTAAATCAGCTAAGGATACAACCTCGCCTTTGTAGGAAGCCTTATCCAAAACCCGCTAAAGACTTCTAAGTAACTGTCAATCAGGCTATAATTTTGCTACGTGCATTTGTTGGATAAATAGAGAAGAAACCTACAAGAGTGACTTTTCTACATTTATCTTGACTGTCTTTGTATTATTTTTTTAGGGATCCTTTAAAATCTATGCACTACCTGATGATCCCACTATTCCGGCTCCTCCTCGCCAGTTCCGTGAGCTACCAGACAGTGGGCCTCAGGAGTGTATTGTGCGAATTTATATTGTTCGAGCTCTGCAGCTTCAACCCCAGGATAATAATGGGCTGGTGAGATTTTTTGGGTTTGGAATGTCTGTGAGCAAACTCTGCTCTAATGTGTTTTAAATAAAGTTAATCTTGATAACTGTAACTTAACAATATTTTTTTCCTCATTTTAAATAGTGTGATCCGTATATAAAAATATCCCTAAGTAAAAAAGTAATTGAAGACAGAGATAATTATGTGCCTAATACTCTCAACCCAATTTTTGGCAGGTAACAAACTTTTCAATTGTTTGTATTTTATTATGTTTACCTATTGTTTTTAAAGATGAGCCAGTATTTGCAATATCCAATACTCTAATCATAGTTATATACTGACAGCTAATTGTGAGTAAAGTTGCATAAGGCATTTCTCTTTGAAATCATTGGACAGCACAGGTTTGACTAGTTTAATTTTCTGTATTGCATGGGTAAACTGCACAAAGTCAAACAATGTATGTATCTTAAAACTGCCCTGTTTTATGCATACAAGAATAACAACATATATTTATAGAGTATGGAAAAAGTTTTACCTCTGAAAAGTACTTAGATGTCACGATGAGTAATCAGTTTAACGTGTATTCCCAGTACACTGGTCTTTCCTTCAAAGGCTAATGATATCTTTGAAAGATATGAAGAGAAGTTAGGAATGAAGAGGTTACATTATAACTACTAATGAAATTCTGGGTCTGCTTTAGTGTCTAGAGTTAGAGGAGGATTTTGATAAATTAGGAAATTAGGAAAGGAGGACTAGAAAGATTACAAAAAATTGGGAAAGCATACTTTGCAATGATGTAATACAGGATTTCAACTGTTCAGATTACACAAAGGAACAGCAAAGAAAGAGACTTGATTATAGGTACAAAGTACCTTAAAAATTTGAAGGTTTTCCAGAATAATTCTGGAACTTTAAAAGTTATGATTAGAAGTAAACCAAACCAAAATAAAAAGAAAAATGCAAAGAAAAATTAACCATGGAATAGTTTGCCTTAAGGGTAATGCGTTCAGCAGCAGTAGAAACTATGAGGCTGCATATCTTGAAAGTAAATTCAGAGAATTAATTGGAGAAAACTCTGCAGTCTGTTTTGTATAGGACAGCTAGACAACAAAATAATCGCATCTAGTCACAGAAGCTAAACATTTGAACCATATTTTTTAAGGCTCCAGCTATGTATTGCAGTAAAAAAAAAAATCTAATCATATAGAAAGTATGGATTGAACAGCAATCCTTTTTACAGAGTGGCTGACAGAGCCACACTACTTTCTTTCTCAGTCCCAATTCAAGCTGCTGCACAGAAAACGTCTCGGTAACATACTGTGCAGAAAGAAAGGATGCAGTATCCATAGGAGTACAAACAATTCTGAAGTGCAAATAGAAATTGCAGCATGAGTGGTAACTGCTTCTACATCTGTCAGCATTGGAAGCATCCCTTTATATGTAACGGCTATTGCTCAAAAATAAAGCTAAAAAGTTGAATTTTTAAGGTTGAGGGGTTTTTTAAGTTTAAAAATAAGAAGTATTGCTTGAAAAAGCAATAGCGTTAACTGGACATTTTTATGTTTAGAATGTATGAACTCAGCTGCTTCTTGCCTCAAGAAAAGGATCTGAAAATTTCAGTCTATGACTATGATGTATTGACTCGTGATGAAAAAGTGGGTGAAACCATAATTGATCTTGAGAACAGATTCCTTTCTCGTTATGGATCTCACTGTGGCATCCCACAACAGTATTGGATGTAAGTCATTTCAGTCTATTGATTTTTTTTTTTGTGTGTAAGATCTAGTACCTGGTCTTTGCAAAAAAACTGGGCTTCCTTCATCTTAAAGATACAGTTAAAAAACAGTGCTGTGGCTTCTCATGGGTGTTTGTTGTGCTCGCTCTATCATCTGAATTCCAAGTTAAGCTGCAAAGTCTTCAGAAGAGCCTTAACTGGAAACCATGATGTCAGACATTCTAATAGTCTCTCTGTACGGTAATGTGTGTTGTTTCTGTCCAGAGAACACACACTTCAACAGAATTTTCTGACTTATTCATGGAAATATGAAAGCATCTGTTAGCATACATTATTCTGGTGTGTAAAGAAAAAAGCACTCTGTCTTGGAAGGTAATTGAGCTGGTACAAAATTGTGTCACTGTATCAAATTCTAGTGGCCTCAATCTAGGCAGTTAGAGTGCTGCTCTTTCTGAAGGAGTTTAATATTTACATGACAAATAAAATTTACATGACATGTAAATGCCCTGAGTAATGAATAACTGTAGGATGTGTTTCTGTTGGTTTCTTAAAAGATCAGGTGTGAATACCTGGCGTGATCAACAAAAACCAACCCAGTTATTGAAAAACGTAGCCAAGTTTAAAGGCTATGCTCCTCCTGTCCTCTCTGAGAATGGCAGAAAGATTAACTACGGGGGACAAGACTATACTTTGGAGGAAGCGGGTGAGCTTGTTCAGTTATTTTATATTTGTCTTCAATTCATATTGATACAAACATAAAACTGTTCAGTTATTTATGGAAAATTAGAAAAAAATCTGATTTTTTTTTATTTTGAGCACAGTTTTCTGCTCAATTTTAAGTATCTGTTTTGTTTTTTTAAAGTTCAAATGCAAATTCTGGTTCATAAGCCCCTGTTCTTTTTCCATTTATTTTATTTCAGAAGCCAACAAAATTTTGCATCAGCATCTTGGCCCAGGTGAAGAGCGGCTAGCCCTTCATATCCTCAGAACCCAGGGTTTGGTACCTGAACATGTAGAGACCAGGACCTTATATAGCACCTTCCAGCCCAACATCTCCCAGGTACTATGAACTCTTTTACTTCTGGTTTCTTGAACGCAGAAACAAGCATTCCTGCATTTATATCATGTCGTCAATAGAGCGGTATCACTCAGGGGGAGGAGGGCTGCAGATGAATATTCCTTGGCTGAGAAACTAAAGCAGGTTAGTCTAAAAACATGACAAACTGCAGTTACGTTTTACCATTAAGACCTTCAAATGACACCTTGAACATTGACAGAGTGGAAACTGGGGAAAATTTACTTATTACTTTGTTACTGAAATAAACTGGAATGTCTGTTTAATACCTCAACAACAACAAAGGAGACCACCTGGCTCAAGAGCTTCCTCACTACATTTAACAAGTGAGACCAAACTTGTCGTTTCTGTGCAAGGCCCAGAGGTGCTAGTTTAAATACAAAGTCTTATACTGGACCTCTCTGTTAGAGAGGAACAAAGGCTAACATATGTTTGTTTTCTAGCATTTCCTAACTCACCAGTGGCTGGTTTTTTTAGGAAAGTTTCTGCAGCAAACAGAAAACTTACCTGCAAAAATAAAGGGGCTTGCATTTGAAATAAAGTATAAAATCTGCAGTGGTTGCCTTACTTCAGAGCCTAGACTGACCATCTACACGGTGTAGGCCACCTGCGAACTGTCAGCCACATGGATGACACTGTACTTGATACCACCTCTGAGAGAACAGAAACTTGGGCCTACAGAATGAGAATTATTTAGGCACCTACCTTGCGCTGAACTCAGTAGGAATTAACATCCCTACCATCTTCTGAACTCTTGACATTATTCATTTGAAGCAGCTTGTGTAACACGAGGGGTTAGGCTTGCTGCTGTCTGAATTCTGTAGAAGTTCTGACATCGGTAACATGATTGAGCTCTGCTCTGTGCCTAAAATATTACTAAGCATGTCAATAAGCAGTTCCATGGAATTAACATGACAAACTTGTATGCAAAAAACAATCCCTCGTCCATCTTCTCCACTGCTACAGGGAAAGCTCCAGATGTGGGTCGATGTTTTCCCCAAAAGCTTAGGACCACCAGGCCCTCCCTTCAACATCACTCCCCGAAAAGCCAAGAAGTGAGTATCTGTATGTACTACACAGCATCTGGCAGCCCTGACAAAGGCAATGAATTCTCTTTCCCCAAACATCTTCTCTCATAGGTATATCTTGCGGGTGATTGTCTGGAACACCAAAGATGTTCTTCTGGATGAAAAGAGCATCACAGGGGAAGAAATGAGTGACATTTACGTGAAGGGGTAAGAGCTGTCATGTAACACTTACAACTGAACGGCTTTCAGAATGTCCTGGGAATGCCTAGACCATGGGTTCCAAAGATGATTTGGTTCAGCCAAGTCAGTGCACACTACAGCCTCTGAAATAGCGCTAATGTCAGAGAAGTACACAAGTATTATGAGATAAAGCATGACCAGTTAATGTGCAGCAAAAGATCCCAGAAGTTCACCTCTTGAGATAAGAAGCAACTGAAAAGATAGCTTTAGTGCTGCATAACCTGGATTCGTACTTGTTATGTTTCCTGGTCTTACTATGTCAAAATAATCAATAAAAAACAGAGAAATATACTACCAGGCTATTGATCTAATTTCTCCTAAAAAAGAAATTAAAAAACCCCACCAACAACTCACCACTGATATAATAATACACTTAGCAGATTAAATTCAGTTCAGATGTTCTTAGTTGCAGTTCCAAATTGGAACCAAACTGAGAAAGGATGTGGAAGTTTCCAGCCCTCTGTGAGTGACACTTACAGCTTGCTTGCAACCACTTGATGACGTGGTTGTAGTACAAACAAGCACCAGTGTCGTCCTACTGCAAACACCAGACACTTCTCTCTGTATTTCCAGATGGATGCCTGGTAATGAAGAAAATAAGCAGAAAACCGATGTTCACTACCGATCGTTGGATGGTGAAGGGAACTTCAACTGGAGATTTGTGTTCCCTTTTGACTATCTCCCAGCAGAGCAACTCTGTGTCGTTTCCAAAAAGGTAAGTATTTCTAAAGATTTCAATACTTGGAACCAATTGTAATTAGTCTGATAATTTTGTACCTACGTATTAAAAGGGACAGTTTGGCTCAGTTCTGTGTACTTCTCTCACGCTGCTATTGTAAACAGATTCAGTTTTTCCTTTGCACTGGGAATAAAACACTGGCAACAGTGGTCTCCTCTTAGCAGGGACAAGATTAGATCCTTAATACTTCCACCAACCCCAGAATTCACAAGTACTAACAGACCACAGCATTGAATTTTCATAAGTAACTTTAAAAGCTGCTTGGGTTTTGTTTTTTAAAATTTTAGGAACATTTTTGGAGTCTTGACAAGACAGAATTCAGAATCCCACCCAAACTGATCATTCAAATATGGGATAATGACAAGTTCTCCTTGGATGACTACCTGGGTAAGACTTCTCAGAAACAAATTATTGTTGTCTCAAAGTAAGAGATAACACTGAACAATTTTAAATTATTGGCTAAGGATTGTTTTCACAAAATGAGGCACTGAGCATGCAAATACACTCCTGCTTTCCCACACAGTACAGGGTCACTCGTGCTCATGTTCACTCAGTAAAGGCCTACTTGCAGGTAGAACAAGATACTTTTCACTCAGCGTAAGCCCTATCACAAAGTGCATGAAACGATAACGTGCATGAAACTTAGTTTGCTTCTTTCTTTAAGCAAAATTACTTAAAAAACAAGAGTACTTCAAATCCAAGTATTTACATAAGACTATAATTTAGGCTAAGCAATCTACTTCACACCATTAATGATCCTTACCTTTTGTAGAGATGCTGCTCTACAGAAGACTCTCTGCCCTGTATTGAGACAGCTCCCAAATCTTCAGCTCAAATGCAAACCTTATAGGCCTCAAAATCTGAAAGCAAAGAATTGATTTATAACTGTCATTAAAGTTAGCTAAATCATGCATTTAACTATGTCAAATTACATTATTATTCCATTGTTCTATTTGGTTATCTTCTGTTTAGGGGTGTGGGGAAAAAATTGTCTATTAAAAACTAGGTGATCTTGCATTAAAAAAGGGGGGACGAGAGCTTGCCAAGTCCCACTGATAAACACCAGTGCTTTCGACACCAGCAAGGTAAGCTTAAACACAGCCTGTCCCACAACATCCTTAGACAAACAAGAATGTAGTGTATGTTGGTTGTTTTTCGTGTATAACATGTTTAGAGATAGGAAAGGTTGATGTTGAACCACTGTGCTCTATGGTTGGTTCTGTAACACAGTGTTTATTTTCTTATCCATCTCCTAGGCTTTGTGGAACTCGATTTACATAAAACAATCATTCCAGCAAAAGTTCCAGAGAAGTGCAATATAGACATGATTCCAGAATACAAGGCAGACAGTCCTCAGAAGGCTCCCAGGACTGCCTCTCTCTTTGAACAGAAATCCATGAAAGGATGGTGGCCATGTTATGTTGAAAAGGATGGCGCCCGTATTTTAGCGGTACGATTATTAGTTCTTTTAAAAGTACTTAAAACGTGCTTACCTTACTTTTCAAATTCTAAACATTGATTGTAAAGGGTCCCCCCCACTCAGCTGTCAGCTTCCAGTGAACAGACAGGGGAGAAATGAATAGAATATTTCATGCATAAGTTCAGGCATTTTGCTCCATAAACTCATACTTTAAAACCAAAAATGGTTTATAAACAAAATTAATCTAAATATTAACTTTGTTTAACTTGAAGGACTCTGGCACCAGTTAGAGTCATGTTGTCTCACTAAAGCAGCCACAGAGTTATTGTGTGGCTTACCATATTATTGCTTAGGAGAAACACAAAGCGTCCTAAATGCATTAGAGACTAAAGTTTGAATGTACAAAGCATTTTTGTACACAGCAAATATAACTTATATACTGGAAAACCCTGACTACCTTCATGATTATGAGGGCAATCATATGACCCAATGCATTTTAACGTGTTCTATGAAGAATATAAATGGACACGTGTCGCTTCCTAGAATATTAAGCCTTTCAACTGTGTCGAGTTCTTCTTATGTTTTTGCCTTTAAATTTTAATAAATGAGGAATAATATTCAGAAACATATATCAACCTCAGAAATAAAAAAAATGAGATGCTTAGTCATTTGGAAAAAACGCAGTCCTTTGGCTTTTTCCAATTTTGCAAAACAAAAACAACTCTCTTCTTTCAAGAATAACCCATGTATAGCTTAAAACAGAACTACAAATGAATTAGCACAACAATTTTATGCACTCAGTCATTCTCTGATACTCTGTTGTGACGCTGTCATCGTGCAGAAATAAATATATTTTGAGAAGGAAGTGGAAAACACACAGATGCACACAGTGAGCCGACTCCAAACTGCTGTATAAGTACCGAACAGGCAGCATTAGTACTGTTGCAATAAGGTGCTTGTCTCATGCCACTTGTTTCCTAAAGGGTAAAGTTGAAATGACATTGGAAGTTGTCAATGAAAAAGAAGCTGAGGAAAGGCCAGCCGGTAAAGGAAGAGATGAACCCAACATGAACCCCAAACTAGATCTACCAAAGTAAGATATTTTTCTTTCGCTAGTTGGAGAAATAATAAATATCTAGCCAGTATGATGTTCTTGACAAAATCTGCATGCAGTAAAGGATCCATCCTTTGCAAAACTTAACTTATAAAAGCCAGTCTTGCTTCTTTCTGCAAGCGTTGGGATAAAATGCAAGGTGGTTTGAGTATTAATGGCACACATTTACTGAAACTGCCATCTTACATTACAAAACTGTTTCCTTCAACCTCCAAACCGGCATGTTTTAACGTGTTATGTTCTCAGGCTTAAGTATTCCCTGTCTCTATAGTATGAGTAATACTTGTTTCTTTCAAAATGCAGCCGACCAGATACTTCCTTCCTTTGGTTTACAAATCCCTGCAAGACAATGAAATTTATTGTGTGGCGCAGGTTTAAATGGCTCTTTATAGGGCTTATCATCTTGCTGATTTTACTCCTGTTTGTAGCAGTACTCCTCTATTCGTTGCCGGTAAGAATTTTTACATGTTACTGTTCTTCAGCTTATATATGAGTCATCAACAGGGTGACTTCCTTAATTCAGACAAAAGATTCTATCAACTCAATTTTAGCAGGGAGATAGGGATTATATCCTTAGAGCTATAAACAATTTCAACTGATTAAGAAACAATTAAAATTTATGTTAGAACTAACCTATTAACTACAGAGGGACCAAGTGAGTGCTTTAGAAGTGTTAACATACAATTAAAAACAGTTAATAGATTGTCTAGAGGCTGGATTTCAGTCTACTTTAGTCTGAAATATCGTGCTCATTTTTACTGTATTTTAACTGAAATTACCATACCCTGAATATATTCTGATCCATTTTAGTATCTTAAATGTCTTTTACAAAACTACACCGAAGTATTTTGTGTACAACTTTTTACCTCTATTGCTTCTTCCCTCCTTCCCCAACAGAACTATTTGTCAATGAAGATCGTGAAACCAATTTAAAGAAGACTTTCTTTTTTTACGTCATCTTCTTAAGCAGTAATAAGGTTTTGCCTCAGTCTGCGGACCCAACTGGGCAAGGCTCTCCTTCCTTTGGAACTGTAAAATAGAGAAGTAAGAATTTAACCAAGGATAGCCAAGGTTCAAGAGGTCACGGCAGGTGTTTTGAAAAAACAAAGGATAAACCCCCTCATGCTTCATGTACATTTTTTTACTTCAGTAGTATTAAACATCATAGCAAAGTTCTGACTTCCTTGCTTTCAAACTCGATTTTTCATCAAAATCACTCAAGAGGCTGCCTACTATCGCTCTCTCCCTTTTTTAATGGATACTTCCTTTTCAGAATACCTCTCTATTGGACACACTTTGAAACTTTGCATTTTAATTTAATCAAAAACAAGCACTACTTATGTATACCAAAGAAACCTCACAGTGCAATCAAAGAACGGTCAGACATTGTTTCTAGAAAAGTTTTCAGCACCATGACGCTTAAAATGCTTTGTTACTGCACTGCAGACTTGACAATGCTATGTATGTATCTTGACAACTGCATGCACAGAGAAATAAATACTACACTGTTTATTTGGTATAATTTACACATGTTTAAATAAACTCATCCACAAGTAAAATGCGAGTTTCCAGTTTTATCAGTTGCAAAACTACAATGAATTAAGTATGATATAGTGTCTATCACAGGATGTAATGCCAGAACTACAGAGTTTAAGCTGTTTTACTGCTATTTTTACAGTGAAGAATAAGGAAATATTTCTGCGCAAAGTTCTAATGAATTTCATTAAAGTTGTGGAATAGTTTCACTATATTCCTCATAGTTAGAGTACAGTAAGAGGATACACAACTCAGATACAACCCCTGTTTGAAATCGGGTATGTGTGGGGGAAGTATGCCATTCAGCCTCTGTCTCTTCTCTCTAGGCACAGTAAAATATAATCTGCACTAAAAATCAGCTTATAGTCTGGGATTCTACCTCACTTTTGGAGAGCCAAAGCAGAAGCATCTCTCTGAACATTCTCTGGTGCTTGAAATGTAGGAAATCTGCAGCAAATCCAAAATCAGCATTTTGTATGATTGTCATGCTCTTGACTGGATAAAGACTTCAGCTGTCTTTAAGAAGATGACAAAAATAACTGCAGGAACGAATTAGTCTTGAAAAATCTCTGTAATTGTATTTCGTGGCACATTTAACGCTTTCTTATAACACAGCACTGTAAAACAGGCACGCACGTGTCAGGTGAAATAAGTAAATTATACTGACTTAACTCTGTTGAACATGCTAGTGTAAAGGTATTACAGGAAATAAATCCCAGGTTGTGAAGTCCCAGTGGTTAGAGTGGAACAAGCAACAGTCATCCTGTCAAAAAGATAACAAAGCCCGTAGTTTTTTGGTTGTTAAGAAACTCTCAAGCATCTTGCCCTATGAATGAGAGCTGAGTTGCAACTTATCACCACGCAGATGGATTGTCCCTTCAGTAATGAAGAAATAACGGGCAATTTGCATGAGCTAATGTTTTTCATCCACTATTAAAATCTGTCTCAGTCAATGCCATAAATCTGACAGATGGCAAAAATCACAGCAGCTTTATTTTCATTGTAAAACCAGAAAGCGTGTTGCTTGAAGTCATTGTAATTAGAAAGCATTTAACCCAGAAAACAATTGTGAAAGGGAGTAGACACCTGAGCAAGCCTGTTCACCTAGAATTTGAAGAGAGGCAGGTACTGCCCTTCTGGGTTCGAGTTCACCCTCTTCGAAATGACTTTTTGTCCAAGCATGCACAGGCTTGATAGTATTGCCTAGTAGTAGTGAAACTATTAAAAACCTGAAAAGTCTGAGAAGCCATTCCATCTCCCAACCTGCTCCACATGCTCACAAGAAAGAAAGAAATATCTTTGATATTTCCACACAGTGCTAGTCAAATCTGTAATCCCTGGTACAGCTGCTGTGCAGACTTCGGCATACAGTAGCTTTTTGCCTAGTGTAAACAGTTAGCAAAGGTTTAGCCCTGTGCAGGGAACAACTTTATGCTGCTTCTGATCTGCACTGATGTCTGGGATGTTCACTTTGGCCAGGGCAGCTCCGTACAGCTCCTGTTGCCAACAACTGAGGTAAACACCCTTTGAGGTCACAGAAAAAAAGGCAGAACACAGATGTGCCTGATCAGTCTCGTAACAGGAAGTTAATTGACTCCGCAAGTTCCTTCTCCTATGAATTTGCTTTGCCTACACTGATAAACTGACAAATATTTTGGCTTGTGAGCTAATGGGGCCAGTTCAGCTGCACCCCAGTCAGTAAGTCCCTGATATACAGGCTCTGTGCTTCACAGAAAATATCTGGGTCTAAAATGACTTCTCTGCTCTGGGAAAAGAAAGTTTGCTGAGGCTACAGTCTCTGCACCTGCATGTCGTTCAAACACGAGATGCCAGCCAGCTGAAACAGCAAGGGAAAGGCTAAAGCTAAACAGAAAGTGCTTTTAACAAAAAATGGCTAAATAACAGCAATACATCACTTGCCAGCAGTATGTCAGAGCCCTTCTGTCTCTGACACCACTTAGGTTTAAATAGCAGCTGCACTCTTGATACACTCGGGTATGGAAGCAGCACATGACTCCTATAGATTGTTTGCTGTAGTCACCCCAAACCCTGACTACTGGAATTAGGCTGTAGGGAGGTTAACAGCTGCTGTCATGTACTTTACAGCTAGACAGATTGTACAAGGAAGAATCATCACGTAGCTCAAGAAGAAAAATGTGCACCTAAACCAGCTCAGTGTAAAATAAAGAGGCAATGAACTCCACACCCGCAAGCCGTTCTTGCATTTCTTTGAACAACCACAAGATGGCATCCCAAGTCTCATGTGTTCACAAAGGCCTTGCAGCGCCTCTGGTTTGTTCTGATCTAAATACATCTCACATACGGGGCTGAACAATACGATACATGTAATAGTTAAGGGAAACGCAGTCCCATCAAAGGCCATGGCTTCTGAGTGTATTTGGAAAGCACACCGGCAAGCGCCTTTGGGAGCTCCTGTTGTCTGCAGGCAGAGAGGGGCTCCAAGGCTGGGCCCCGCTGACGGGTGCGGTTGTGCGAGCAGGGAGCACTGCATTGTGCGAGCAGGGAGCAGGATTTTCCCTCCGCGCCACCAGGTGCCTGAGCACCCATGGAGCAACCTGAAAGCAGTACCAAGGAGTGAGATGGCAGCGTTCAGTGCTGAACTTTGTGTCGATGCCAGCTCAGCCAGTAAATAGCACTCAGCTTTGTGGTCACATATACACACAGGCTGTCACACATAGACAGGGACCAGAACTAGAAAGACAATTCTCTAAAGAAGGAAAACTAGAAAATTCTTTAAGAATTCTTTAAAAATTCATATGCAGGAAAGAAATGGGAATGCTCAATAGAAACAGCAGGTAGGCAAACTATTTAATAAAGTCAGATGTATCATCAGACAGGGAACAACAAATGAGCCAGAATATGCACAGTGTTGTATCAATCATAATCCTCACGTTCAAACCTCGTATCTGATTTTACTACAGGTCTCAAAAAAGGCACATTATTAATGAATTATGACTCAAATGCAGACAATGAAAGTAATCAAGAGCAAACAGGTAGGAGAAGGCCTCCTGTGCAAGAAAAGCTTAGGAGGTCAGCAGTAGCCTGGAAAGGGACAGAGTAACAAAATAACAGGTATCTAAAGTAAGCTACAGAGAGGTAAAGCACACATGAATTGGATGCCTTTCTTCAGGGACTATATTAGAACCATGCACTTTCACACATAAAGAATCCTTCTTCATCCTCAAAACCTTCAAACTAAAAGGCAGAAAATTTACAAAAGGTTAAAAGAGACAATTGAGTGCAGTTTTTAAGGTAACTGTTGAACACACTGGTAGAGCATATTATTTGGTTTAGTAAGAACAAAGAAAAGCTGTAACACTTCCCTGCATTTATGTATTAGGACAATATCACAAAATACACCAGCTCTTACACTGCACCACATCCCACGCTCACCGGCAGGAATGCCCAGAATGGTGTGCCACTCGCAGATAGCACAGTGCAACTGGGAGCAGGATTATATACTCACAGATGTGAGAGATGCCCTTCCTTGCAGAGTTCCCAAGTCTTCTAGCCCTGAGTACATACTCCTTACTACTCGGGTCCTCAGATAAAATACCACAAAGAAGTGATCTCAGAAGATCACAGACCAGCTTCAGAGACACCACTCCAATGGGACCATGGCTTCACAATGCATTAGCGTTACTAACTTCAGATATTTATTCCTATTCACTACCATGCCCTTGACTAACAAAATCAGACTTGGAAAAAATTGAAACACCACCAACTTCTTCCTACACCCTTTCTGATTTTTTTGTTTTCTAGTGTGGGCCAATTTTCTTACTTGCTTCAAACCATAGTACTATGGTGTGTTGAAAGAAATGGTTTATGGCCTTGAGAAGAATATCTTAAGCTGATGTAGTCATCAAATAAAACATTCTCAAACTGAGTTATCAGCAAGTTCCTTTGCCCCAAGACTCTGTTTCAGGACTGCAGGCAGGCTCAGGGAGACAAGAATACATCAACTGAAGGTCATTCCTGTGCAGAAGAATTCATTTGCTCACAGGAGGGCAAATATAATAGGAAAAACTAAAAAAAATAATAAAGTAACAAAAAAGTACTTAGCCACCAGTCCACATATGTACCAAAAATGAGGATGGATATTGCAAACATGACAACTTACAAGTTGAGACAAAGAATCCTTTGAAAGCCCAACGCTTACTCTAAATGTAAAAGACAGATATTAGCATAGCTAAAACAATGAAAGCTCCAGTTAGCAACAGAATGTCAGACATCACTACCTTGGAGAAAAGCACCAGGCTTCTGCAGCAAAAGTCCAGGGTTTTTAACCCTCCTTTCCTTGATTTCAAAGGGGAGAAACTTTGCAGAAGTATTTTGTATATGAACCTGCTCTGCTTTTACTCCCAGATACATGAAGCCTTTGTTTTAATTAACATAGTTAACAAATGTTTTCTTCAGATAGCTATCTGGCTGAGAACTGACAGCACAGTTAATTAGCGCCTTCACTGCAGCATGATATGCCCTTCCTTTTTGGGTGCAAGAAACACACACACAAGCCTCCAAAGGCACCTCTAGGACTCCAGTGATGACTCCCTGGCCTGTCAGGCTTTTTTCAAAGCTAAAGAGTTCCCATTTTGACGTAGGAGGCAGTCATTTAAACTTTTAAAACTAATCCTGCCCACAGCAGATCAGTTTAATATATAAACACATTCTACCACATAATCAATCTGCCCTCATGCAAAAGCCTGCACCATATATGCAATATATAACTTCTACTGTTAGAATACTAAGAAAGGAGGGGGAAATACCAAAACAAGTATTTATGTAAGAAAAGAAGGAACCAGAACACCTACTGTGATCTTCATCTGGTGTTGCCATTCCAGTTTTTAGTTCTGTTTCTTGCCTTAAAAATCCTGAAACAAAATGGGATTGTCCCACTGTGCTGTGAGTTTATACCAAAAAAAAGTAGACAGGTAGAAGCAATCAGCTCTGAGAAAGGATTTACTTTTACTTCAATTGGGCGAGTATATGTGCGTATGTTTTTAATTAGAAATAAGATGTCTCTGCTCATCTTGCTCTGATCCATGCTGTGCCAACTTAAACCCTGCCAATGAATTTGAATAGCCAGACAAACCTCTGTCCCTCCCCAAACATCCACCATTCACATTAAATAAAACACATAACAATGGAGGGAAAGTAGACCTGAAAAGAACTTATTTCCAAATGTAAAGGTCTAACCTGAGGATAGCTATTTACATGCAAATCTAAATTCTTCTTGCTCGTACACATGGACCAAGTATTATGTGTTCACTTAACACTCTAAGCTTCTCTTATGCGATTAACAGGGAGGAGCAAATTAAAGGAAAATGGAATGGAAATCCCCCGAAGCAATGAAAGAGAACCATACCTCCCCTGCTCCCAAACTAGCAAAAGACCCTGAAAACAAACTTGTGTGCTCAGGGCAATAAGGAGGGAAAAAAATGGGTTGGACACCAAATCCTTCTTGCACAGCGAATGCCAAGCCAGCCTGCCAAATCACGGGAGAGCTCTGCTGTTAGCATCAGCTCTAACGACTGATCTGCTCTTTGTCCCTTTTGGAGAACATGGGAAAACGTCTTCATTTCGGCCAGCCTCCAAATCAGTCCGACCTTTGCAAAGCTCACACAGTACAGATGCTGATGCACCTCTGAAATGCCTTACCGTAACAATCGTTAAGCATGTGGCCACCTGTTCCGTAAAACTTCAACTATATTATACATATCCACTGCTGCATGTCACTACTAGTTCAAAAGCTGGGCTTCCAGTTTGGAAACTAGAAATACCAAATTTCACCTCCAATATTTTTTTTTTTTTAATCTGAATGCAATGAAAAAAAAATGCTGTGAAAATTTGGTGTGAAGACAATTAAAAAGGGGTAAAGAAAAAAATTCCATAGCCCATCTGTGAAAACAGCATGCTTGTTGGTTTTATCCGAAGAGTACTTTCAATGAAAAGCTTCAGAAAGCTACCAGAATTGCCTGTGGCAGCAGTAGCTACATCTGAACTGGGCAGAAAAACCTACAAGCCCAATGCAGTGCTGGAGCGGTTACAAACTCTCAGGAATCCAGGCCAGGCTGTAATAGACCCTTTTCCCTGTATCTGCAAGAGATGAACAAACCCACACCTTCTCAATTGAAATTTCAACCTCAATGAGCTTATGTTTTCCTTTTATACATAAAGAAGTAATTGTATTTTACCCTGCTTATCTGAATCGGAATGGTCTCTCTACTGGTGGATCCAACCAAACGAGCTACTCCCAAGTTACCACTTTGCAAAAGTAGAAACTGCTTCTATTAATTCACAGAGGCAAGGCCAGGTGAATTAGCTACTCATTTAAGTCCTAGTCCTTTTTAATTATCTTTATTATTTAAAAATTGTTCATAGATATGTTCAGGGTTAAGGCAGGACTACAAATTTTCAATGGTATGTACATAAAAGATCAGACCCACACTAACATAACAATGAAGCAAGTTGCTGTAATTTTAACCAGAAAATCACCTAAATTTTACAAGAATAAGATGCAACATTAGTTAGAACATCACAAACTGGTCTATTCTAACCTGTCCTGTACTACTCCAGTCATAAGACAATAGTCAAAAGTCTAATGGAAATAGTTGGCAGACGCAACACCATGGAATGAACCCTACTGTGAAAGCCAAGTGCTAATATGAAGACACCAGCTCCAGAGACCTCCACGAATTCTAGTCTCATCAGGTCAGCATCTTTTCATATGATCTATCTGTAAATGTCTTTTGACTTCATCTGCATTTGGTAAGCAAGAGAATGAGTAACAGGGAAAGGAATCAAAAGAAGACACAAAGAAGGTCTAACTAGCACAGAAAGCAGTTTGATGCTTACTAGTACTTACTATGGCACGTAAGCAAGTACTCATCTCAGAGGATTCAGACACTAGATTCATCAGCTCCTGCCTCCCCTCAGTAAAACCTGGCTGCAGCCTCACCCTTGAGCGCGTCATGCAGAGCCCGTGACGCTTCACTGAGCTTGGAAGATCCTGGGAAAACCTCATGAACAGTTGCCTATTGCAAGCAAAGGCTCATCTGCCGATTTTGTTCCTTCATCATAAACATTATCTATGATTTCTCTTACACACGCAGCATCCTCCTTGCATTCTCTGGATTTTAGAAAGCTAACAGTAATTCCATTTTCTGATGAGGGGAAGGAAAACAAAGCATCATTATTAGACTGTGCTAACTGCTCTGCTAACAGGTAACTGCAGACTTGATCTAGCTGTCAGTGGGAACTCAGTAAGACCCTCCTAGATAGTGTTGACAAATGCTTTGATATGCGTATTTTAAAACAGTATCTCCAGTCTATAAAAGCACTGTTTATCAAATGAAATATATTATGCTTTAAAATTCCATTATATGCATTTCAAGGGAAAGAAATCTCACTGCAGCAAATAATACTACTAAAATGTTTGAGGTACAACTCTCTCACCCCTAGTTCTTGCAGAAACTGCAAACAAATAATTAGCCCTTCTGAACTCCAGAGTCTGTAGCCTGTAGTTAATGTGATGTTACTAACGAATTTATAAACACCAGGCTCCAAAGCCAATGCTGAGATATTCCATCATAATTTAGATCTCTCATTAACTTCACCACCCTGACCAACATGCTGTCACTGGCAGAGCATTTGACAGTTTACATTACCTGCAGACATGAGTTCGTGTCAATTCAATTAAGAAAGATTAATTCCAGAACTGACAATGCATAAATATTTTTAAATTACACCTGGCCTTGTTGGCAGTGCTTACTCCAATACTGACTTCAGAAGAGAGAACATGTCTTTAGCCTCCTGGGCAGAAAGGGAAACTAGAAGGAAGGTGAAAGAAAGAATTTATTATGAATTCAGTATTCCATCATACTGTCCGAGTCTATCTTTTTTAATCTCCCCTCATCGTCCCCTCCCAATAATTAAACAAGCATATCTCTCACTGTCTGTTACAGAATGAAAGGAAACAGGAAAGATTCGATCCAAACAGCCACTGTCAGAAAAGTGTCGGCGACATCTCTATGACGATCATTTGCTGACTGGTTTAGGTCTAATTTGTGTACATTATTTCTTTGGAAGGCATTCCGATACCATGGTGATAGACACCATATGAGAATGTAGATAGATAACATTTGACATTTATCTTCATGAACAAAGATCTGGGTAACTCCCCACTGATTGCACTTCTGATGAGTGAAGATAAATGTCACATTAGACTAAGCCATCTCATATTCTAGCGAAACACTCTTACTCTCTGCTCTGGCGCATAAAAATGTCTAGCTTCAGTGCATATGAACAGGCTTAACTAGGTAAGCAACAAGCACAGGGTGATATAACGATTTGTTCACTGCCATCAAACAGGTCAGGAGCCAGAGGAGCCAGATTCATTAAATTCTGGTCCAAGGTTTAATCTACTAGAAAAAACTTTCTCTGAGATTTCAATGTAACAATTACACAGCCGTTGCCTGAAAAGAGTATTTTAAACACCAAAAACTCTCCCACTACAGCCAAATCTGTGCCATACCCAAGTGAACACTGTTGAGAAAGAGTGCGGTCCCACACATGAATATCACCAGTATCCTGCTTTTGGGACCAGAGCCTTATCTTTGTGCTAAATTATGCTGAACTATGCAAATGCACCAGCTTCAGTGATACTAACACACTGGCTGATGCAAAAGAAGGTGGACATCCTTAGTGTAATAGGAGTGGGAATCTCTACTAAAACGTAAACTGGGAGTACAAGAGCAATGGGAAAGGCAGTGAGAGGTAACACAAAACCACAGTCCTGCCATTTTGAAGTTGATGGCTCATCCATTGACTGTTTCTTCTGTCCTATTGAGTGAGCTTGGTATTAGGGTTAATTGTGACGAAAGAAGTTACAGAATCCAGAACCACCTGACATAAACATCCCTGATTCTGATGCTTAGACACAATTTCTCTAATTTTTCTGCACCCACTGGTTGAAAAGACAGATTGAGTGGCTTGCAAGGTACCTTAAACTCATCAGATTTGAGTACTTCTATACTTACCAACATGAAGCAACATAAAAACCAGACAAATACAGCAAGAAAAAACAAACCCAGGAAGTAATAGTGTTTTCAAATCCCTTCTGAGGGAGATTTGCCCTTCTTGAGCGGATATTAAAACACTGGCCCAATTCAGGGGTTTAGCTTGGTTTCCTAAGAAGCAAAGGCTTATGCTACCATCTTGTTTCTCCACCCTCTCTCATCAGTCCTTTCCTATAAAGCTTGAAGCTGCCGGCCAGGCTCCATCTCACAGATGCAAGGCTTCTAGATGACCAGCAGCATATAAGAAAATACAGGATGGATTCAATAACAAGCGTAAGCATTTTCATGTTGGACAGTGGGCAGATATTATTAGATACCTCTACTCCCTATAAAGTTTGTAGAGCAAAGTAGATGACAAAATCAAAGCCAAAGTAGTCAGCATGTGGAACAGCCTATACCTGACCAACAGAGAAGCGCTCGGGGCAGGTGTGTCTGCAATTCACCTTCTGCAGGGCTTAGCTTTCTTCATTGACCCAAAGCCTCCCCTGTGGGTAGAGAATGACACCAAGACTGATGCTTAGCCCAGCCAACATGGAATTTTAGCCCTCAAAGACTGTTGTTCATTTTATCCAATGATTTCCTTGTATAAAGGTGGTGCTCCCTTTGGTATTTTCCTAAATATTGTATTTTTAAATCCTGGGTTGTATTTGCAAGCATATTAATTGTTTGCTGCTACTGTTATCATAAAGTATGCAAACAACACATTTCTGGATTCCGTCATCAGCTTAGGGGGTAACTTTCAGTTCTGTTGGATTTTTTCATTTTTTTTCCAAAGGCTAATGATTTTTAGGATGTGCCAAGAGAAACAAAATGTTTCAGAGGCTAAACCTTTTTCAAGTAATTTCAGGATTTGCCAATTTCAGGAAATGCCAAAACCCAAACAAATAAAAACCCCGAAGAAAATAAAGAAATTTGTCTCAAATGCCACCAAGGCAGCATCTGAGACATTTCATATGTTCAATCTCATACCTCCCCCAAAACCCTAACACGATGGGGCAGGGTGCCGGGAAGAGTGGTCCATGTGTGACTACAATAGTGGGCCTCTGTATAAACCAAAGATGCTTAGAGTGTCTGGAAAACAAAATAATATACAGGCACATTACAGTTTTCACTTAGCCAATCAGGCTTGACTATAAACATACTACATCTGACCTGGTCACCACACATATCAAAGCTATTTTCACCAGATCCTGTCTGACTGACAAAAGGCACCACCACCTGTGGGTTTCCTGCTTGTGGTGAACATCTACTTGGCCTTTTGAGCACTGAAATTCATTAATCTTAGCAAACAGAGAGAACTGCAGCTGAATAAAATTTCTGTGGAAGCTCTTCGTTAGAGCAACATTTAATGTTTTGTATTCTTAATTCCATAAATGCACTAAAGAATCCTCGACTTACTGAAACTTAATGAAAATGAATTTGAGAACAAGAGCACCTACACCAATGGATAGTGTCAAGTCATTAGAAATATGTAGCTATGAAAACCAGAATTAAAAACATCACTATGATCCTAGGAACTCGTGTCACTGTGGAAATGATGTGATATGGAATGGAAAAAGACAGTCACAAATTGCAGTGAAGCCATACAGGACAACGCTTCAGCTGCACGGAAGTTACTAACCCAGGGAAACACACTACAATAAAAGAGGTGACATTTCCTGCAAGATTTTTTTAGTTCAGCCACCTATTAAATAATTCCATATTCTTTCATCTAATCTCCTGGTTTAACAGAACAATTCCTTCACAATCAGTGCTAAATAACGTTGACTTTCAAGTGTCTCTAAATAACCAAATTGTAAACTAACTGTTGCTATTTTCTCCCATTTCAGCTTTGAAGGAGATGCCATTCAGATTCCATAAAATTCTTATGATACTCATTGATTAAATCTTTTGACTTAATTTTTAGTGTGGGTGGGTTTTTTTGGGGGTTTTGTCTGCTTTTAGGTTTTGGGGTTTTTTTTCTTTTGTTGGTTGGTTGGTTTTTTACTAGAGGACTTTATTTTTTTTTTTTTTTTTTAAGTCAGGTTTCCTTCAAACCAACATCCTCCAGTAGAGGGACAATAAGCTTGGGATCCAATGGAAAAACCGTTGAGGCAGTTTTTAGGGGGAAGTCAGAATAAGTCTGTTAAAGTCTGTTCTCTCTTCCTTTCTAAATGTCGTGGTTTAACCCCAGCAGGCAACTAAGTACCACACAGCCGCTCCATCATTACCCCACTCCACCCCGCAGTGGGATGGTGAGGAGAATCGGAAAAAAAGGTAAAAAACTCATGGGTTGATATAAGAAAAAACTAATAATTGAAATAATAACAACAATTGTAATAAAAAGGAGAGAGAGGAATAAAACCTAAAAAGAAAAAAACCCCACAGCCCCCAAAAAACAAGTGATGCACAACACAATTGCCCACCACCTGCTGACTGATGCCCAGCCAGTCCCCCAGCAGGGATCGGCAGCCCCAGCCAACCCCCCCCCCCCAGTTCATATACTGAGCATGACATTCTATGGCACGGAATATCCCTTTGGCTAGTTTGGGTCAGTTGTTGGGGCTGTGTCCTCTCCCAATTTCCCGTGCGCCCCCCAGCCCTCTTACTGGCAGGGCCTGAGAAATCTAAAGTCCTTGACTTAGTATAAACATTACTTAGCAGCAAGTAAAACCATCAGTGTGTTATCAATATTATTCTCATACTAGATCCAAAACCACAGCATCAGCTACTGAGAAGAAAATTAACTCTGTCCCAGCCAAAACCAGGATGCTAACACAGCCATTTTTAGGCAGCTGACTGGTTTAGCTATGCCCTGGAACGTTGCCTTAGCTGCAGCACAGGCAGTATCATCACTTGATGTCTCAGGAAACTGAGGGGGGTCTTATACTGTCATTTCTGTCCAAGATCAACAACAAAGCAAAACTTGCATCTTTAGGTAGAAAACCTGCTGTTCTGAGCTTTGGCCCAGAAGTCTTGATTCATACCGAATTTGTCCTACTGCTGGTAAAGTAGAATAGCTAATAAATCTCTTTAATTTAAAAATCTTCAGTAGTGTTTTGGTTTTTTTTTTCTTTTTTAAGGACTTCTGCGTTCCAAACAGTTTTGCATGCAATTTCAACTCACACTGCTCCCTTCAATGCATAGTCTGTTTTTTCATACAGACAATAAGTAAAATACAAATTTAGAAAAACCAAACCCACATAAAAACAAAAAGCAGCATAAGTGCAGTAGCAGAAAACTGTGTCAAAGCCTTTGGATTTAAGCTGGTTCACAGATCTTGAACTTAGAGCTGAAACATGACTTTCCCAGTCTAGCTCTTTGGTTCATTTACTAATTGTTCTGAAAGTATTACTATTCACTTCATTAACAGTTTGATAGCTTTCAGAATACTGTGATTTTTATGAAGTGGGGACAATGAAAAAAGCAGCTGCTTCTTTTGAGAGTCCATTCAGTGAGATTATGAAATAAACCATGAATAGCAACTGAAGGACACTGCAGGGTTGTTAGATTTGGGTTTTTATCAGTATTTCTTGATATACTGCGTTATTTTTTAAAATTAGATTAGTTACAGAGACAAATGGCAGCTAAAATAACAAGAACAGAATGACTTATCTTGTGTCCTCCTCTGCAAATAATCTGTCCCATTAAGATGTTTGAATTGCAAAGACTAGCATCTGCATTTTTCTTTAGCTTCTCTGTAACCACAGAGGAGACAGACGTCCACTGCACTTTCCTTCTTAGGGACAACAGCATCCTGATACTGGGAGTAACTGGCTGTGTTTACTTGAGGGGACGGACCCATGTGCAGGTCACACTATTACTGTTCTTGCAATCAAGTGAAAGATGTTCCAGGCTGCAATTATCCTGGGGCTAGCAAGCACAGAGTAGACCAAGAGAAGTAAGGACAGCACAGCTTTAATTCTTGCTTTAGTCGTATCTTTCCTGACCACAAAAGAGATGCCCTGTGGCTCTGGCATAGCAAGATCACTAGCAGACTAATCAGCATTTTAACAGGAGCCTAAGTGCTAGAGATTCCCGCAAAGGCCTGGGTCAGCCAGTCTGCAGCAGAATACAAACTATAAACATTTCTTTCAGCTGTAAAACATAATGACACAAGTGTGAAAACAGAAAAAAAGCTAAAAGGAAAAACTCATAAAAGTTGCACAATAGATTAAAAAAGGATTACAACAAGAGACAACAATGCATATGTGTGCACAAGTAAAGAAAATAGCCAGTAGCTATAGAAATCAGCTAGAAAATAAGGGTAGCTAAATGAAGCAGCAGGACGAACAAAATAAAAAAAATTAAAAGGGCAAGCAGAAAAAAATAAAAAGTCCTCTCTCCCTTTGTATCCCATTTGTTTAACTTGCAAGATCTTTAGGCACAGTGCTACCTTCTGTGTTTCTAACACCTATAGCACAAACTTTCAGACGCTACAGAAATAAATAAATACTTGAAGAGAATCACTGTGTAGCATGAGGCAGATGGTGCAGTATCAGGACAAAGGAGGCACTGAAAGGCTAACACATTTAAAGTATCTTATATTTTGGTTTTGGTCATGGAGGGCTGGTTTTGTTCTGACTCTTTGAAAAAGACTATAACCTACATTACTACATAAGCAGTGTCAGCATCAGGCAACAGAAGACCTCCCTCTGAGATGTTTAGACCCCTCTATGTTTTCCCGAGTCAATCCAATACGACCACAGGGAAATCTAAGTTCCCTAAAATAGAGGCCGTGAACGACATCAAACAGCACACTTCACTGCTAGCCTTGAAAGCAGCTATTTAAATTCTGTATAGGCTTTATCCTAATACTAGGTTTTGGTACAGATTTTTTTTTCTTTTTTACTATCAATGAATGGCTGTGGATAACTTTGCATTTACCAGTTTTTAAAGTCTCAAAACATTAAGAAGCCCCTAAAATTAATACTGTCCCTCACATTTTTCTTGTTTCTGGTTTCTTGTCTGTATGAGCCATATCTAAATATCTAAATGATCTTCCAATCACAGATAATCTTTGACATGTTTTAAAAAGTCCATTCTAGGCTATGTTAAGATAACCAGGTTTTGTTGTTTTTTACTAAGAAGGATAAAAATAAGTCTACTTTGTTCCTTGTACATTTCAGTTTTGCATGATTTGCTCTTTAAGCTTCAGACATTTTGTGTGTTTCTAAAACATGCCAGAGCAAGAGTCACATGTCAGTAGCTGCATTAAAATATCACACTGATTAAATAACACCAAAAGACCTGGCCTAAAAATGAAATAGACAGGAAATTAAAAGTTACATCTGACATTTCAACTTGAACTCAAACCACTGAAAAAAGGTTAAAATGACAAAGATTCTTTTATCTATGAAATTCATCTGAAAGACTGAAGAACGAGAAATAAGGTGGTAGACTTCAAGTTGCGCCCATCACACAGTCACCTTAAATAAGTTACCATCAACCTGGACAGACAAGAGAATGCACAGGACAATCTGGGATGCTGTCAGCAACGGAAAGGTGGCACTGCTCCCGCCAGGTGCCCCCGTTGGCTTCAGAGCATTCTGAATGCTACATTCAGCTATAACAGGCACAACAGTATTCCTGATCACTTAGATCATTAAACGTTTCAGGATTTTTATAGGGGTAAATATATTGATTCCACTGGACAATTTATTCATTATTCTACTTTCCTTACAGCTCCACAGAGTGTACATCCTTCATTACCTTTCTTGGAAATACCATGGCTCTCTCTTAGAAGCAGATGAAGTGAAAATGTATTTATACATCTCTTCCAACTGAAAAACACTGTCCTAATCCACTTCTTCAGTAATTTCTTGGTTGATGTATTTCAATGTTGTTGAAATGTACCTCCAAAACCTGCTAGGTTTCAGCTCTTCTTAGAGAAGCAAAAATAATAAATAGAAAATACAATAAGACTGGCAGACCTAAGACCTGCTCTATCTAGCACAGCAAAAGAGAGATACTGAAATTAGCTGGAGCTCTCTGAACTACTACCAAGTCATCCTCAGATTCAGTGAGCCAGAGATTTGGAAAGCAGTGATGACCAATGAGCTTGTGCTCAATGAACGTCAAAAAGGTCTAGTAATTATCCAATCATGCCAGTACCAAGAGAGATGCTCCTTTATCAAAAGCATCTAAGCAATTTGGGTCCCTGTCTTTAACAGTAAGATTGCTTAGATACTTCTAGCTGAGCAGATACCTGAAAAAGAAACCAATCTCCCCAGTGGAAAGCTGATACACTTTGCTGACTCGTTCCATAGTCAGGTGACAAGAGGCTGTAATAAACCACAAGATACTGCCTTGAACTGTAAAAGCTTCATTAACTGGAAGTGTTGCCCTAACAGTTAATGGACCATGAAGAAATATCCAAAAGGTAAGATTATACGTGAGCTCAGCTTTTTCCTTAAGCAGAAGACAAAGATCACTAAGTCTTCATCTGCCTTTGCTCAGAGACATAGATGACATTCAGCAGCTGCAGTGGATCCAATGGACGTATTTCTATGGGGATGAACAAGGAGGCATGCGGCCAAAATTGAGTGTCCGTAGTTCTTTTTACATTGGTGGCCAAAGGAGCTTCATCATTGCTGGGTATGGTCAATGCTGTACAGTGATCCCTCTAGCAGGGCCAAGAATCATGATGTTATGCTGCTGAGACCCACAGAACTCCGCATACCTGAGAAGCAAAGAGTGCCCTTCTGGGCCAGAAACGCATCTATCCCAAAAGCAGAAGATTTGGATTTACTGCCACCAAAAATGAACTAAGATGACTTAAACAGATTACTGATGCAAGAGAAGATTGACAACCAAAGCTTAAAAAAAACCCAACCCAACATAAAACCTGGGGCAAATTCTGTTAATTTTAATCCCCAGCAGGCATTTACAGGGGCTGAAGACAGATGGTAAAACAGCAGCAAACAACAGTAGGACCAAAATCTTCACGATTTCTCTACATGAGAGAGTTCTTCAACAGAGCATTTTATCCCCCCTGGCAGAGGAAGTGAAATTGTGCTAAACGTACTTCACCTGCACTGAACGTGAAGGGACAGCAGAGCATGAGCACACACCTTCCATGTGAAAGCAAAAAAATTTTCAGTCTCTGGAGAAACAGCACTGCATACTTGCAGTGTAAATGTACTTGGAGACTATCACTTCAAAAAGAACACAGTTGGGTCCAAATATCAGACATGATGCATAGTATACTGTATTACACTCAAGGTAGACATACTTAGCTAATGACCATAATACCACTTACTAATAATTAAAAAGATGGAATCCAAAATATTATCACTCTTACAGAAAATATATGAGTAATCAGCAGCACTGTGACCAGACAAGAAACAAAACCAGAACGTGTCTTGAAAGCAGAGAAGTCAGAAGTTCAAAAGCAAAGAAGAAAGGCCCGTGAGAGTAAAGACCTGTAACACAAGAAAGAGAGAGCACAACTGTAAGGAGTGAGAGTCCAGCAGCTAAATGAAAACAGGCCAGCTGAAAACAGGATACATGCAATGTGTGAAAGAGATTAATCCTTAAGAATCCAGACAGACAGAACAGCAGTCATATTTTGCAATAGACAGCTATGGTCACTGTTACACATGGCTCCACGTTGTACAGTACAGTCACAGCTAAGCAGCTATCCAGTCTTCCTCCCTTCTTTCCTCTTTTCTCTCTGCTTAGACTGTGGCTGAGGTTTCACCAGTGGAGCAACAGCTTAAGAAGAAAAAGAGTAAAACGGGGGAGGGGGCTAGTCTAGTCTAGTGGGATTCTGACCTCTTTCGTGTGTGACTCCAGGTAAGCCTCCCTGATCCTCTGGCAAGTAGATATGATAACGGAGTTGCACAGTGACGGGATCAAACAGTGGAATGAGTAAAACTGTGATGTGAAACTTAGGTGGTCTCCTCCTGACTTCTTTACAGCAAGGGTAAGGGATAGAACTGGACAAGGATGACAAGGAATTCTGCTTAGTAGGGAAGAAGACACTGCATGCAATATAATGAGCAAAGAAAATACAACAAATTTAAGAAAATGTTTCTGAGAAATGTGAAATTTTAGCTTTCCAATTACCTTCCCTCAAAATGACACTTCAACAGAAATGCTTTTTGCTTTCCTAACATTCAAAGATTAGACAGTTTAAACAAACCTCATCTTTTGTAAAAACACCTCTCAAAAGCTGTGGGTAAAGGGAATAAACAATTTTTATGCAGATTAATAATGAGAGTCAAACACTACAAGTGCTTCAGTGGGTGAATACAGCATAAGGAAAACTATTTATCAATGGAAGATAGTATCAGCTTATCTCAAAACAGTACAACACATCTCGAGCCAGCAGATTTCTAAACATAGGAGAACAACTTCTTTCTTCCCCGCCCCCCCCTCCCAGCAGCTTCTTAAGACACTTCCATAACATATTTAAAAACCCCAGAGATACATTCATAGTACTGTTTTTAACCTCCCCACAAATTAGGTCAGAATGCAAAAAATTGTCTGAACACAGTTATAATATGAGGAAGAATTCTAGTTTACTGAACAAGTGTCATTAATACTGCTACTACTTGATGCATATTGTACTTCACTCTGACTCAAAGTTTTTTGCCCCAAATCTGTGTAATTAAATGTATCATGGCAAACATACACATATTCATAAAGAATCTCCCATTTGTACTTGACCATGAAATCTTAGGGACTCTGTATAGCACACAAGTAAATAGTAAAAGATCTTCTCTCTAAGTCTCGTTATATGGGTCATGAATAATATTAGAAAGGATTGCTGTGTCTCAAAATTGGACAACAACAAACAAGGGAGCTACAGAAGAGGGATAACAAACACAATGGACCAAAAGAGAGAAACATACGTCCAAGGCACTATGTCACTGCCCTACTTCATTTATAAAAGAGTTGGCTAGTAATGAGCATTAGTTTACATTTTTTAATGGTATGACATTATTCTAGACATACATCTTCAGTCAAAACAGTAGTGGCACATTAGCTTACTTTTGTTAGTTTTACATCCAATATAATTCCAAAAGTAGCTAAAAAGCAAAACCATTTAGGAAAGATACGAAATTCAAACAGGACACACACAAGGAAAATCTATTTTAACCACATGATTTACTCAAAAAGAAGTGTAAAATCAACAGAAACAGGTCCATTTTCATCTTGACTCTCTGTAGATGTTTAACGTAAAAATATGATAATTAACGTTTTTATACTCTTATGCTTAAGGAGTCATTACAATCAGCCTTTGTTTGCTACAGAGTTGGCAGCACAGACCTGCTGCATTTGAGAAGGGAATGTTTTAGGGTCATTTAACATTATATCACTCTTGGTGATCCAAGAGCTGCTATAATTCTGCCAAAGAGTATAGAGGGTTTCCCAGTCAAGTTTCATCCTGATTTTGATTATTGTTTATCTCTAGTCCACGTCTGAATAGTTGTAGTAAAATAGAGGAAGTTTTACTCCTGAATTTGAGGTCAGCTTGTAATGAACCATGGTTTCAATCGCATGAACAGCTGCTTCTTTTATAAGCAAAAAGGGTTCACTTACAGTTCAGGGTAACACAGTAATAATTTAAGGAACAAGGAAGCTTCTATTCATTTCTTTATTTTTTATATGGTTTTGAAACATTTTGACATCTGAGTGCCTATAGTGGACTTGTCTGAATAGAATGTAATATAGACAATATTCTGCTTTACAAAAAAATGAACAAAGTGAATTTTAAAACCAGAAATACAGTAGACCTATCAATCATCATATAAAAGCCTTTTTCATGGAGAACTTCATTTTTCATAGCAAGAAAAATTATTATTGAACTTCTAAAACTTCATAACTGAAGTTGAAAGGGATACAGTAAAGCAGGTACACTCTCTGAAAAGCAGGACCAAAAATATCTGGAAATGACAACAAACCAAAAGGGGAAAACAGCCCAAAACCCAGGACATTACTAAAGTCAATGGGACATAAAATTTCTTACAATTAACGAAGACCTTGACAGAAATAAAAGTTGTTTGGTTGTTTGGGTTTTTTTTCCCCCCCATCTAATTTGCAAATGTACTTCTGGATGAGCAGGAATAATTAGAACTAGCTAAATAAATGATTACCGAGGAATTTTACATTTGTTTTCTTTCGCTTATTTGTCCAACTAAGAAAACACATCACCAGGCAGACACAGGATTAAGCCATTGCCCCCACCCACAGTTGCCCTGAAGAGAACTTTACCAGTTCTCCATCCTAACCTTTATGGAAGCCCACTGTGACTTCACTTCAGCTTGGACTTCTCCAAGCTATTCCATACCTGTGCAACTCTGTTCATTGGACCTGCTCCTTATTTACAGCAAACAAAAATGTGAAGAGAACCTGGTGGGTTTTGGTTTACCTGACTCATTTCATAACACTAGAAAAATGCACGCATATGGCTGAGTAATCTCATTGATACAGCAGGTGTCTTGATTTCCACCAGTCCTTTTAAAACAAGATTTTACTTGCCAGTACCAGCACACCCCCACACACACCAGGCTCTCCCATTCATTTAAATGTATCTAATTTCTTTGCAATGCACTTTAAATCTGTTTATTTCTCTTCTTTCTTTAGCATGTAGCCATCATCAAGTAAGAATGTTGCTAGCAGTGATTCACAGATTACCAAAAGGTTCACTAAAATTTAGTGGTATTGGGTTGATTTCTTTGTAATATATTTTAGCAAGTGACAGCAAGGCAAATCCAAATCCAAGTGTTTGAGAGTTTTACACTACCCTAGGAGAGAAAGCTATGGCAACTTCCAACTCACCTGAAGGATGACTGTCACAAGGAATTCTAAAACATAAACCCAATTCTAAATGGGACAATGTCCTGAATTTAGAGGTAAATAAATGGCTTATTTACCCTTATTTACACAAGAGATCTAGCTGATGGTGAGAGAATCCCAGGAGGAGAGGAATGAGAACATTAGACATATAAAAGGGTACATGACTGTCAGGCTGTGCCTTTAGTCTTCTCCCATGGTTGAGCCGTTACTTGTCTGATAACTGCAACAGGCTCTTGGCTCCTTTCTGAAGTGGCTGAGGTAGGGATGAACTAATTCAGCATTTTCTGTGACCTAATTCAGAAAATATGTAGCTATTCCAATACTGCATACACTGTTCTGCAAAGTTGTTTTATTCATGTCTGTATATCCCTACGGCTTTGGAATACTTGGAAACTTGTACCTCTGAAACTTGCTACTCTCCACATACCCTCATTCCTCCCTGACACTTGCTGCAATTCACCTCTCTACCAGATGAGAAAGTACCTGATTCGTCAGGGTACACTAACCTCAGATTCCTTGTTGGATTGGCCATTTTTAAAATGTCACTGAAGAATGGCAGGACATACTTCCTACTATACATTCAATGGCATAACACACTACAGAGAATAAACAGCATGATGAAAGCGATCTCTCCAGATCTCCTGCCCCAGCAACAATTTTTGCCAGTTCCTGGAGCACACGCTTGTGGCCACTAGATTAATGCAAGTTCCATATTTGAAACCTTTTTTTATTCCTTCATTCTTGATGGAAAAAAAGCCTTATGGAATCTTAAAGTTTCTAACTCAGACCATTGCTTCTTTTCATGCCCAGTTAGATTTGTTTCCATTATTCTTCTTAGCCTCTCATTTTTCTATTTTTGATGCTTCCTAAAGTAAGGATGACTTCCTGAAGCAGAAGCATGACCAGCAAAGCAATACTGCTCATAATACCCCTTCATGTTTGTACTATGCATTACAAATTTTCTCTCCTTTCTTGCTATACCAAACTAAGATATCTTGGTAAGACAGATGCTCCACCCCACAGGTCTGTACATGTCCTTTTATTTAAAATTTAGCTTTGGGATTCTTGTTTTGAACTTCAGCAGTATTTGCTTGCATACAGTTTCCCTGCCCAAACAACAAGGCATACAAATAATGATTTGTGTCACGAAAGTTTTTAACCTATTACTTTACCTACCAAAAGAGACTAAGAACTAGAGATATGTTACTTTGTCAGCCTCGAACGCACAAAAGTATTCAGTATTAACTCAATAAGGTACAGATCCCTTTTCTGAAGCTGAAAGTTTCTCAAAATGCTTTCTAGTTATTCAAAGTTACTCATGGTTTCCAAAAAAGGAATGCTGACAAAAATAAACAAAAAACTCCACACCTTTACATAACTCCCATTCCCACCTCACATACAGCAATGAAGAGACTATAAATGTAGAACCTTATTGATTACAGAAATGTATTAAATACTAATTTTAAGGTCATACATCTTATCTGTACATAAAGATATCTCCCAAATCTATATTAATATATTAAAACTGATAATATAATTTAAAAAAAATTGCGTAAAGAATTGTGTAGATTTGTGTTCAGTATATAGGCTATGCTACAGGCGATGATGTTTTCCTGAAATATGATTTTGTTCCATACTATGCAGAGCTCCCCAGGCCATTTAAAATGGATCTTGAGATTTATTTATTTTTTTCCTAGAAGATCTCTGTCTGCCTTCTCTAGTAGCACAACATGGATAAAAACAAAATACCAGCTTATAGGTAAGCATATACATTAAATGAGTCCATTTTTTCCATGAAGAAAGACTGATCTATAACTTGGTCTAAACTTCCAGACTAGAAATTTGTGAGCGAGACAAAGAAGGAGGAGGCAGAAGACAGGAAGGCTGTTTGGAGCCTGCTGGCCCTTTCTGATTCTGGCCAAGTAGAGTTCCTTGAGGGCAACTCTGGTTTCGCACTGTTCCTTTTTGTCTCAAAGGCAAACAGAGAGGAGAAAAAATAAAACCAACAGAAACATTTTTCTGATTTAAGTTTTGGGAGCCTCGTTAAGTGCATTCATCTACTCCAAGCTTCAAATTAACTCCTGGTTTTTGATTAAATGAGTCATTATTTGGAATGAAGCATTTAGAAGTTTGTGGCCTATACAGAAGAAGGTTCCAAAAGTAAGCCTTTCTTTGATTATACAGCAAACTGTATACAAACACATATGTCATGTTTTTCAGCTTCTGTTAGCTGATAACAGTCACAAACAAATTATCAGAGCAGCAGAACTACAAGTCATCCCTGGTTAAATATCTCTTTAGGAAGTTAGACGTGATCAACAAGCAGTAACAGAATGTGAATTAAATTTAAAATGTGAAGGAAAAAAATATGGTAGCACTAATGAAGCGCATTGTACCAGCCAAGGTGTGGAACAAAAAGCTTACAGCCAAAAAAAGACACCAGGAGGTAAACTACTGACTGCCAATAAACATGTATTTATTTAATGGAAGTTATTAACCACTCTACCCTAGCAATCTCCACAAAGCTGGTCAACACCTAAAGAAGTAACTAATAAACAATTACAAACCATACAATAGGGAAGTAAGCACTATTATCAGAAGCAGCCTACTTTGTAGTGTGAAACAATAGCTTCCATTTTTAAGGTTTCTAAACGAAATAAAGAAAATTGCACCTCTGGCAAAGGCACACTAGATGCCAGACTCCTTGAGAGACTTGATAAGTTTTAGGCACATATATTTCTTAAGCTTTTGAAAGCCTCCCTCACAACTTGGTTGACAAACCACTCTGTCACATCTTTAGCAGTAATACAAACCTTTCTACCTCTGTGCTCCCATCAAGAAATAATTTCAAGATAAAAAGTAAAGCTAGTGGGTATCACAGGCCCCAGCCCTCTAGGAATACTGAGAAGAAATTAATCACAACTTATGTTTTGTTGCTTCCTTATAAGCATGCTACCTGTGCTTCAGGAGATCATTGCTTTTAGGCAGCAAAACCACACCCTCTAAGATGTTCAGTTCCTATATAGCAGTCAATTTCAAATAATGTTCTGAAAAGAAGAAATATAAAAAATGTATCCTAGATGAGACCTACCTATTAAGTACATGTAACATTTTAATTAATAAAAGAGCTGTTTATTTCTCACGGTCAACTATAAACAGCATAATACAAGCAGGCAAAAAAATCTCCTTGTGATCCAAAGCACAGTGTAGTGCCTCATTTTTATTTCCACCTTGAATCAGTCTGAATTTTTGAGCTAGGTTAAACCTTCATGTGCTTGTAATGATTCCTGCTAATACAGCTCACCTGACAAACACCTCTGCAAGTAGTTACTAATCAGGGTTCGCTACTTAACAGAACTAATTTTGAAGTTACAAAAACCAGTGAATATACCACTTTACCAGGTGGCATCAATTTGTTTCCCTGACATGTCTGTAATAGCAAGACATTAGCTAAAACCATATCCATCACATTAGCCCAAAACAGTATTAAGACTCATCAGTCATTCTTTTCTCTTTTAGCTACTAAGCTTACTACTGTCTTTAGTTCTACTTCCATTACCATTTGCTTTTCATATTAATAGTACTTTGGTTTAACATTCCTCTGAAGGTTTGTTTTTGCTAAGATAGTGCTGAGGTAAGTACCTGTTATTTTCAGAATGCAATTTACGATCCAGGATAAGGAATCATGCAAGGGGGCAAAACAAGTGAGCCTAAAGAAAACAGGATGCAAACCTGAGAAAAAACGGGGAATGCTACTGGTGGGTTAGTAATATAAAGTGACAGAAGGCTATTACAAATAACTAGAATAAAACACACAAGACAAATTTCAGGTTCCAAAACAGTGCAAAGGGACATTATACTGTGACGTGGATGCTGGAATTCAGACAACTTCACTGTACTGCTCTCAAGGCATGTGATAACATATCAAGCAGGAGATGCATGTATCTAACAGAGCAGGGATAGTTTTTTCAAACTAACCATAGCACACCAAACAACATTTAGACACCAAATATAATCACAAAGGGAAAACAGCAATGCTAAACCATAAGGGTGAAAAGGAAATTTTAATAATGTTTTATGTTCACAATAAAAAAGTCTATCAAGCCTGGCACTTCCATATCATGCCAAATGCAAATTTCTCAGGATTTTTAAGAAACGAACAGCAAACATACACCCACACACAAACATGAAAACGTTTTAATCACTTACAAAGATGGAGATTTAAAGAAATAGGTACCGAAGGCTCAAACTTAACGCGGTGAGCAAAAAAGTAACTATTGTGCACAGGGTTTGCTTTGTTTACTTCATACCATTGTTTCCATCCTGGTTACAACAAGCAAATCCAACTACTATTTGAGTTAAACCAAGGAAAGGGCAACTCATTGAATTTCCAAGTTGAAATTCACAGGAGAGTTAACAGGAGTTACAGCAGCCTAGATTCTGGTACTTTCATTCACACTATTTAGTGTTACAACCCAATTTAAAAACAAGCAAACAAACAAGACACAGGCAACAAAACTTCCAAGTATTAGAGATTAGCTTTCTTACTGTCCCTAAGTGAATATGCAGCCCACTCTTGGCCCAGTATAAACATTTTTCAGCCAGATGATGTTCATTTATATGCATCCAACTAAAGAGAAGTTTTCTTTACACAGGTAAGACTAGAGCATGCACACGTATGTATGTGTGCATATGCACAATGGAATGTGTCTCCACCATGGAAATCCCATCAAACTGTAAAGGTTTATGAATGAAATCCAGAGGCCCCACAGAATGCCATCAATGATGAGCCATTTTATAGACTGGGAAATAACAAGACTTTAAAAAAAAAAAAAAAAGAAACCTGGAGTCTGTAGCCAGAGACACACTAATGTAAAACAGACTGCTTCTTGAATTGCATGCTTCATAGAACTGTTCTGAAACATTCTCTTGATAGAACCATTCTCAAGGATCTGCACTGTTGTTTAGAAAAATCAAAGTAGCTCTAGGTATAGTAGCAACTGCCAGTATGTCATTATGCAGCTACTACAGGGTTTGTGTTGTTTTTTTGTTTGTTTGTTTCAAGTATACCAGAAGTACTGCTATTGCCATACTTTGCCCTCCCAACCTGCCTAATCTCATAAAACTGTAAACTACGAGCAAAAGATGACAGTTTTACTTCCTTGGATACACTCAGGTTATCCAGACTCAGCTTTCTGCCAACATATTTCAGTAACTATTGTGTAAATTCAAGTATTGTTCTGTCACTGATCTGTTTTAGAAATACAAAATTACTAAACCAGGACTCAGCTACAACTTTCTTTAGGGTTATCAAGTTACATAAGGAGGAATAGACACTTGATGTAACTAAATACTAGCTGAAATAAATGGCAAGCTTCTTTGTTTAAACAGGTCAAACCCCATGGTCAGCATTCAGAAAAATTCAGAGTGAAGTTAATGGGATTCCTCCTTAGGCAATTACAGCAAATTCGCCCCTGTGATAATGAAAATAATTCTGTAATTTCAAAGATTTGAAGCAGATCAGAACAACCAGGATACATTTTTATATTTCCATCTTAATATGCATCTGATTGCATTATATTTAGAGGATGACTGTTTCTTCAAGGCACTTTCTCAAAGTCACAGCAAAAACATGACAACATTCACCCGTTTCAGTCACTGGTCACGCTACTTTATTTCTACATTATTTACTGGATCACAACACTCATATCCTTCTTTTGACCCCAAACCTTGAAAAAATACCATAGACTGTTAAAATATTTACAGTAAAAGCATCTATCTAATCTTTCTACTGGAGCAAAGCAGTATGCTCTATCAGGAATGAAAAACTGGTTTCACTAAGGCTCACTTGACATAGGAATGAACTCACTGAGTATGGAAGGTAAAGACAAAGGGTGTTAAAACAGGAGTGAAATGTTGCAAGGAGCGTTTCCCCTTAATGAATTACTGGGAGATTTGTAGCAGGCCAGCCAGGGTAAGTCTTTCAGCATGTGTATCCAGAAGTGTCATGGACTTGCTGCACTATATCGTTGCTGCCCTTTCCATGAACTGGGCAGTTTCCTTTCACCAGTTTATTTTCACTTCTATTCTGGCAGCTGTCTACAGCAGTAGGCATTTATCTTAAATAATTTGCTACTTGTTGAAGTATTCATTGGGGGGGATGGGAAGAGGGAAATTGCCATTCTTGGTGCACCATGTCATAACTGATAAAAAAAAAAAAATCAATAAAGGTAAAACAGATTTCCCACAGAATTTTCCCCTGACTTCAGAGGGGATCTTACACATATAGGTACCTTGCCCCTCCCCCAAGCATAACACCACCAGAACTTGCTGAATTTAACTTTTTAATTATTCTAAGTAGCAAAATTTGTGGAAGCTGCTTGCTTTTACTTAAAGCCTCCAAAGGATTTTCCTTACAGAAAAAAGTTCAGTGATGAATGCAGTAAAAAATAAACCTACTAATAAAAAAAAAGTGAGAGTTAGGGCTCTCCCTTTTCTTCTTACACTGCTAACCTCTTGCAATAATGAGGCAGAGCCTTTGATGCAAACTACCTGTTCCTGTGTTCAGCAACTAACATCAAGAGCAGAGCTGCTGGAACAAAAAGGACAGTGGAAATTCAAAAGGTAAGAGCAGCATTTAATGGGGATTTCTGTGAAGTGTACTTTACATTACCTTAATATCTGTGTTATGAGCAAAATTATCATTTGCCCAGTTTGTAGAGTACTGTGGAAGAAAGAAAAATGTCAATGTCAAGTGCTATTGGCAATATAAAGGGCTGTTCCAAGCAGGAAAAAAAGTGAAAAGAAAGAAAAAGTAAACGTTTCCATTCTCCTTACTGGCTACAGTTATGGGAGGCTGGCAAAGTACATTGCAAAGCAGACCTTAGAAAGTGTTTGGTAATTTTTATTAAATAGGAGTGAAAGCAAAATGGGAAAGAGTGAAAGTAAAATTACATTCTTGTGTTGCACATACGAAACCCAAGGGAGCAACTGGTATTCCAAGCACTGGTTGTTACAAATGATTTGATGAAAGACCAGTAGCTGTTAAACTCTAATGCTTTTCTAGGCTTTATACAAATTCTGTGAAGTCAGAAGTTCACTGCAGCAGGTGAAAAACCAGGCAAGCCTCCCTAGCCCTCATTTTCTCTCATTTGAATGCAACAGTTTACACTGCAAGTTTGCATACTGTATTCCCACAACAAAGTAAGCAGAACTGTAATTTGCTATTTAGAGTAGCTCATTTTTCCAGACTGAGCTAGCACTAAAGCTAACCATTTCACAGTTGCAAAGCTAAAAAAAAAAAAAAAAAGATCTGTTGCTTACATAACATATTAATTATATTTACAAAACACATACAGTTCCTGTTCTACTATCTGAGAAAGTTTCAAAAGCAGAAAAACAACAGACAATGCTGGAAAACAAAGTATTTTCTTTTCACCATAAAGTCTGAGTAATAATTAACTGGCATTCTCCAAATGGAGACAAACAATGTTGAACCACACATTCTCCATTTCACAAGCGTCTGTGTCCAAAAATATCCAAGACAGCTATCCTTTGGAAAATCCTACCTCTAGAGTTCAAATTCAAGCCTAAACAAAACCAAACCAAACTGAACCAATACCCTCTTCCCAGCCCCCGCAAACTCCACAGCATGCAACACTTCCTCAACTCTGTGTATATTGGTATAAACTGATAAAATAAGTTTTAAAAGTTATGTATGCACATGATTATGTGAGTATGTTAGAGAGGAGTTATAATCAGAACCTCAAAAGTAATGCCCTGTTTCACCTAATGTTTCAGCAAAAAATTAACTTCAGCTATGTGAGTCAGTCCAATGCTGAACCAACAGCTTTGACTCCTGTTAAAATCAAAACCAGACAGATTTGCTCCAGTTCTAGTTTGTTAGGCGTTGGTTGAAGTTTTCATGAGAATATGAATTTCCATGAGGATTGAATTTCAAAGAGCAGATATCTTACAAAAATTGCTAACCTTGAAATATTTCCCTTGGACTCTTACGGCATGTAGATGCCACTTCATCTGTGTGCACTTCTTCAATGTAAGCTTAAATTACACTGGACCTAAACCTCTTTACTGAGTATTTTAAGGGAAGCACCAGTGAGAGTGCCATCTGTATTTCCCCTGGTATAGAGGCTTACAAAATTATCGAAATTTTAAATTAAAATTTAAATTAAAACCTAGCAAGCTGGTTAATTTGCATGTGTGGTAGATAGGTCTCAGATCTGCCACAGCTATGTTGACCTCATAGAGGGAATCTAAAGGCAAATAAACATCACTACTGTGTTACAAATTCTGAAGTTCATCAAAAACATTTGACATAGGAACCAGTCATCTCTGATAATGTGCTTAGCTGACCAAAAGTAGTGTGACAACATCACACTCTGATACTTTAAAAACTAGATGAGCTTCAGTATTTTAAATATCCAGCAGAAGACTACATAAGGTATCATCAGTAGTGCTGTTATTGGTTTATAGTAATACAGATATACAAGTCACAGTGCTGATGAGAGATCTATCAGTATTCTAGGACTAAAAGTGAATTTAACTAATCACCTATGACATGACAAAAGAGGTGTCATCAGCCAGGGGCATGTATGTTATTCAAAAGAAAACAGGAAATAAAAAGATAAAAACAGGTGCCAAGCACAACTGGCGCAGCCTATAAGTCCAGTTGTTTTCTCCAGAACTCGGTCTGATGGCCATATTGATAATGTAACAGTGGCTCTTGCCAAACCAACATACCAGTGTCAGCTCTGTTCTATTCACAGCCAATTCAGCAAAAGCAAAGGTTATGTTATCCAATATTTTGCATTATAAAAGTCTCTTTTCAACTGCCTATAATTTAGCAACTCTTCAACCAATTAATCTGAACATTCCCATTCCTTTTATCTGCCCTGGGACAGTCTTCCGGAGAGCTTCTGTATAATTGTACTGCTGGTCCCTGAAACCAGAATAAGAATAACTTTGCCCCATCAATACGTTCAGATGATAACGCCTAGCGCTATAATGCTTAAGAACAAGGACTTAAGACTTGGCTAGGCATATCGTTACTTCACACTTGTATAAGATCAGCTTGGAGACCAGCATGAGGAACCAGTGGATGGGGAAAGAAAACAGAAAACGGTTTGATCAGTCCTCAGCAAAGGAGTTCATGTCTGCAAACTAATTAATTCTTCACTGAGTGGACAACAAGCTACAGGTGCGGTCAGTCTAAAACCTGTGACAGAAGTCTCTATGAAACTGCATCTTGTGGAAATACATAGAAACAAGTGGGGTTTGTATTCAGTTTTTAACCAGACAACAATAACCAAAATCCCTTAAAGCATAAACAACATAATTTCTTTTCCCTGATAAATCAGGTCTAAACACCTCAGGCTGGAGTCCCAGACTTCACAAAAACTTCTGCACCAGCTTCCCTGCACTTTTATCATACTTTATAAAAACAGGGGAGTGCCCCCATCACCCTCTGGAGCTGCTCTGCAAACAACATGTCTTAACTAAGATCTCTGAAGCCTAAGTGTTCCAGAAGGCACCCTTGACAAAACTTAGTATATACCACAGATTAAAAGGAGGGTTTGACCCTCAAATTATAAGCAGCAGTATGCTCAAATTAACTGGAAGAAGTACCCAACTACAATTGCATGCAGCTACAAAGGGAGTCAGTCTGTGCAAAGTACGTGTTAAATCGTGGTCACAGGCAAACATTTCTAGATGTCCTCCTCTTCATGCTTTGCCTCCTGTATTAGTGGCTGATAAAAAACATTTTGCCACTACTTAGGTGGGCAGAGAAAGAGACAAAGCCGAAACCCAAAAGCTGTTACATGGTTTATTCACTTAAAAAAACATATTTTCATTGTAATCTGAACAAGGCTCAATAACTACATTCTGGGAATTAAGATTCAAACTCAGTGTTCTTAATTTGTATTTTTCCATAGAGCCAGGCCTTTCAGAGATGCTGCATGGTCTAGTGATGGTCAGAGGAGAATACTGGGAGCCTTTAGGTTACTGGGTTCTAGTCCAAATTCACAGCACTGACTCACAGTCTGGGACAAGTCACTTGACCTCCTATGCCTCAAACAGTCCAGCTGGAAAATAGAGAAAGAAAAGCAGCAACACTGAATAAAAAACAGTTATTATGACTAAGATCAGCTCCAGGATAAATCAAATATCAAATAAAATGTGTTTTCCATATGGAAGCTGCTTTCCTAAAGTGGAATAAAATGTAAATGCCTGTCAATTGTAATGATCTGAGAGGCAAGTGGTAAGAAAAGCAGCTCGGTGACAGACCAACAGGAAACTCTGGTAGGAATGAAGGACAGTTTTTGAGGTGCTGAGACATGGGAGATGGAAGGTAGTCGGGCATCTGGCAGCAACAAAGGTGAAACCATGGTTTGAAGAGGTCAGAGACAACAATGTGTCTGAGTCAGAAAAGGTCACTTATTCAATATTCCAGCTGTAGGATGAAAGAATGCAAGTGGAGATATTTCAGAGCAGAGATCACAGATGCAAGAACTTCTAAAAGGTATACTGTTACTTGAAAGTGCCACTGAGATATGATGAATCCATCCTCTCAGGCCAAAAAAATTATCATCAGCTCTTGATTTTACCTCTTCCTTCTCCTCTCCTGCACCTCTCTAAGCAGTCACCCCTATGTCCGTGAGTTTCCACCCTGCCCAGGAATCCAGGCCTTTAACTAGATTTCAATAGGCCAATCCTAACTTTAATAATACTGCACTATTCTAAACATTGGACCATCTGAAGAACAGTGATCTATGACTCTGCTAAAACCCTCACATCACAGAAGTACCAGCACAAGATGCGATATCCCTAGGAAACAGTGCAGCCAGGTCTTAGACTTGCATGTTTTCCAGCAGATCCAAATGTTCATCTGAAAAAAAAAACCTCCATGGATCTCTTTCTGCTACTCTGCTGCCATAAAGACATCATTATGTAAGCCTAAGACAGAAAGATCTATGCTTTCTTTCCATATAAAAGAAGAGTCTTGAGCCCAGGTACTTCACCTACCCTAGACCACACATTAGATGATGCAGGATAAAGACGCCATTTCCACTGTTCTGCCTCTCCTGAGCTGTGCTTTCTGCATGTTTTTGTGACAGAAAGCCATTCCACTAAAATACAATGTTTTTGAAAAAAGCATATTTCCTATACTAATAGAACAGCTGAAGCAGCAGTGTCATTCCTTATTGGTATTTAATACCAATACTGGTATTACTGGTATTTAAATATCTTATTGGTATTTAATGGTTGGACTCTATGATCTCAAAAGTCTTTTCCAACTTAAATGATTCTATGATTTACAACAGGCTCATATGAAGGTGGATATATGAGACTGGTTGTAAAACAGATGAGCCTTAAAGAATTAATACCTTCTAGAAGCACACAGAATCCAAACCTCAAAAGGAACAAGTACAGCATCATTTGACCTTGCAATAGATACCGATCTCCAGCATGCCCACAAACTTCCAGACTCACCAGCTGAGAACTCATGATTTTGGAGAAAACAAAAAAATACAAAAGGTCAGATGTCCTTGAAGTAAAATGTAGGCTGAATTGTCAGTCAGTGACAGTAGGGAATTGTGAACAAAATGAAAGAGCTAGAGTCTGAGAGTCAGCCGTCTACAGTTTGCACAGTGAACTGTTTAAAGAAAGAAATTGATTTCCTTTGACTGACTTTACAAAGCCAAAACAAATTATGAAAGTGTTGTACCAACAGCACTATCCAGTTCAAGTCGGAAACGCGCCACCAGGAAGGCCACTACTAGAACTGACCAAAGCAGCAGCTCCCCTGGAGATTGGTAAAGCTTGTTCGAAACATTAAAAGCAAACACATGCAGAAGAATTTAAGTTTGAAGAACTAGCCACATCAGAAACCTGCAGCAGTGGATGCTCTGACAATGCACCAGCATTTTCATTACAGTGCATTAGTTAATCCTCTGGAGTTTTTATTGGGGCTGGACAACCTCCTAGGGCACAGGACAGGCCAGCAGCAGTTATGGCATACCAAGGTGGAGACACACAAACCAGGGAGGAGTGCCACTTTACTGTGTGGCCTCAGGCAGGTCCACAGGGTACAGAAATGCACCCTGGCTGCTTTCTGCAACAGCCCAACTTCCGAAACACTGTGGTGAAAACTATTAACAGCACAGAGTCTTATGGGCTGTGAAGCTGGTACTGACAGCTCCTCACTTTCATCTAGCCAGGAGAAAACTGAGGTATAAAACCCATTTTTAACAGTTAGAGTAAAAGCAATTTAAAGAATAGGGAAAGAGAGGGCAGCAGCTGAGCAAGTGGCTGAAGGATAAAGGAGGCAGCGCTGCAGGCCCAGGCAACCTACAGTCCTGCAGTCAGTAATCAATACAAAACGTTAGACCTGCTAACCACAACTTGCACCGGTACCTGATGTGATGATGAGGATATGAAACATGGAATGATGTTGATTTATGGTTAGCCTGCTGTCCATGATCCTCCTTTGACAGGAAAATGGGATTTTTTTTTTTGCTCAAAGCAAACCTCTCTCTTGACAATATCCCTAGCAGGATGTCAAAGAAAACACTTGAGAATTCCAATGCGGACAAAACCCAAGACAAACTCCTTGTTGGAATTACTACAACTGAACATACTCATATATTCTCTTCCTATTGCTTTTATCATCTGTTTCTTCACAAGTAAGCTTCCATGTATTTAAACACTCCTGTTAAGGCATTTAAAGACACAAACACTTAGACAAGTCACTAGAAGAAACATCTCACTGCTCCTGTGGACCAATGGCAAAACTGAAACTATTGCAGCTGCTGTCTTTTTGCCCAAACTAGCGGCAAGGCTTGACCACATAGACTTCAGAGTTGGGACTGCAGCTTACCACTTCCTTATTCCCTTCTTGGATACACACCAAATACCACTAAATTCTTTCCAGACTTCTGAGCACTCAGAGGATCAGGTTCTTACACCTTTTGGCATGCTTTCTGTTCATGCAGTAAACATATGCACTAGTGCACAAACCCTTTTTCTGTGGTCTCAGTGCCAGTCTCCGCTTTTCTATCGTTCAGCCCTTATTTTAAGTGACTTCAGTTGAAACTCTGTGGCAGCCCCCAGAAGACTGGTGAATCTAGTAATTAACCAAAGTAATAACACATTTATGCAGTAAAAATGTAACACTGTAATATTTACTCTTAAAGGATACTATTTGCATAGTTCAAAGCCTATACTGCATTATATGGATAAGATCAGGAAACACTGAATTAGTAATGGTTCAACCACTCTGGGAAAAAAACATACAAATTTTCCACCACCGTCATCCAAAAAATACTCTAAATGTTTTTATGTCAAGTCTAAACAGAATGGTTCTGAAATCACCTTAAAGATTTTTCAGTTTTACTTACCGTGCAAGCAGAGCAAAAGGCCAAAATACCACTGAAAATTCTCTTTCCCAAATATGTGCAAATGGACCAATAAATGGTTAATAGCATAAACCAACTTTTTGTTTCAGGTTTTCCAGTCAACATTGGAAGTCTCCAGAAGCTTGTGAAAAACTTACACCATTTAAGGTGCTTAAATCAACAAAAAACAGAACTTCAGCATTCTTGAAGCAGGTAACGTGCTTTCTTCCTATGCTGACACATTGTCAGTACATCAATACTAGTAACATAAATAAAATAATGTAATCAACTGTAACAAATAATAAATGTAGATTGTTAAAACAAATAACAAATTATAATAAATAATTAAAAAACCTAGTAATTCAAGCTTTCACAAGCAACCCAATACCTATGTCTGTCTCCCATCCTAGAGTTATTTCCATTCACTGAATAATCTGATCGCTCCAATTAACAGCAGCCTGAACAGAAAAATTCATTGTATTTATCACCAATATTATTCTATTTTGGTCAAAACGATATGAGAGATTAATACAGTCTAATTTATGAATTGGTACTAGACAAGTTTGACCTTTTTTATATAGCTTCAGTAATGAATCTCAGTGTCTATCTTTTTTTGCTATTTGTACCTACACAGAACTGAGATGACCTACAGGAAGAAACATCCAACAAAAAAAGCCATACTTTTTTTTTTAATTAATATTTTGATTTTCTTATTATAACTTTAAAATACATTAAGTATACTGTATAGCAATTACTATATCTTTAGGAGAACTGATGATAAAAACACAAGACCTATTCAGAAGTTTTCAGCTGTTACGACCTGCCACAATGAATTAGACCCTGAACATATATTTATGCAAGAGATATCTATAAGAGGAGAAATGCTGCTCTTCTATTGTCTCACTGAAGCTGATTAAAACAGACAATAAAATGAGAAGTATTATATTGCATGAACATTATTAGTGCTGCAGCCTCATTACAGTAGAATATTCTTCACTAAAACTCATGTTCCCAAATGGGAAAAGAAAACTATGTTTAAAACCATTGGCCATGTTCAGAATAGGAGAAAACCAACCTCCCCTTCCCAGCTCTTCATTTGCTATACCAGCCTCAACAACTGGAAGCAATGAAGGGCCACCTCACCATTAGTTAACTCTGTCTTCGGTTAGAAATTTATACAAGATTTTGGTCTAAACTGTACCTTGCAAAAACAAACAAACCAACCAACCACCACCACCCCTGAAATTCTCTTCAGCTCACACATCATACAGCACTTTAGGAAGTTTATACATATGTTGCATCTCTACACAAATTCACACAGAGCTCTCAGAGAAGGGACAGAATGCTCAATTGGCATAAAGCCATCTGTGCACCTTCTCTGATGCTTGGCTGCATCACAGCATCTGAGGTCACTGGCTGATGATGTTACAGAAGGATGCCCTGATGTGATGCAGCCTATGGCTTTTATCTCCAGCTACTCTCCCACCACCACCCCATCTCCAGAAGTGTTAGAAGAAAGGGTAGGAGAGGTCACAGAAGACAGCCCTCCTCACCTAGACCTAGAACTCTGAAAGCTTGTACTGCTCTATGATTTTTACCCAGCATAAAGAAATCAAGACTTACATGCATATGTATAAATTAGGTTATAACCAAACCTTCAGAGAAGGTCTGTAGCTCATACTGCATATCACTGATGTGGTATATAATGCTTCCTGCCAGTGCTAGCAGGAAGCTACTGCCACTGAAATGCACTGCTTGTATTCTGGAAATTCTGCTTTTGTTTCCCTGGGCTTCTTCCCACAACAACCTGAAAGCAGGAAGAAATCTTATGCTTGGTGCAGCAGTGCTAGCCCCATGAGTTAAGTATTGCCAGCTCCTGGAATGGGTGCATTTCATTACGATAATGTTGCAGAACAACCTTAGATAACAAACATTTGCAACTGTCAGACAAGACAGACAACGGGCTCTTTCTTACAATGTGTATTTTTTCCATTTAGTAGATGCAAGCTTTCAGGAAGAGGGAGGAGAGAAGGTAACGATCCTAACAACAATCACAATTAACATCGCAACCTCAATCACATTCTCAACTACAACTATGGGTTTAGCAACACAGATTTTTAACTTGCAGATGTCCACTAAATTTGACGTTTCCTCATTCTCCTCTCTTTGTTGTTCACAAAGGACACAATTGCTAATTTCTTCCCTATGCTTATATGTGTTCTTTGCTGAGTAATGCAATAGCAATTAATTATTTCAAACAATTAAATGACTCCTGCAAAGAGCACATGCCCCATACAGAAACCAAATACAGCAACTTTAACAAAAATCTATCATTATTTTATGTTTTTTATAAATGAGACGTCCCAAGAGTGTTGTAATTCTATAAGCCCCCAAAACAAGGTCCCAGTTCTTACACAGCATAAGGAAATGTTCAAAATTTCTAACTTTTTCTAAAGTAAAAATAATTAAATATACATAATACATTTCAGATAATGTCATGTTGGGTTTGTTTGTTTTAAACTGATGTAGCAATACTGGGGTGCCCTGAATTACAATTTATGAACAGCCAGGACAACAGCCTTAAATCAGCTGTTTCTGATTCCAGATTTAGGTCTGAAAAAGAAATGCTGCTTCTTCCTAATAGATTGAGTCTCCAGACCTACTAGGAAGAAGGAGAGAGTAGGCATAAGGAATTCCTTTTCATGGAAAAAAAGCTGAATTTATTACAGGCTCTTCGGTTCCTGGTAAGTTTCCACATTTAAAAAAATAGTTTTGCACAAACTGGTTTCGCCCACACATTTTTATTATCTAATAAATAGATGAAAATTGCATTGACTGATTTTTCATTCCTAACAGTCTTCACATACGCTTGTAAAACCTGCTCAACTCAAGGCTATATCATGAGATGACATAGATTCAAACTTTAAACAAATACATAAAGCCATGACCCATTTGTTTTGATATTCTGCAATGTTCCAGACGGGGAGAAAAGCCATCACTGAAACCATGAGACATACAAGACTTCACAATTTATTAAGAAGATTAGCTGGGTTTAGTTTGTGCAGTAATGATTAGTCACTGAATATGTGTTGGTTTGAAAGCCTAAAAGGTCAGGGATCAAGGAATTATTTGGCTTAATTGTGTTTAGATTTTTTTCTGTCTTTTAAATAGGTAAAAGTTTCTTTAAGTCAAGCAGTACTTTGCAAATTAGGAACTCTGAGTATATTCCACACAGAACAACAAACGCATCTTAAATCTCGAATGTTTTTTCACTTGTGGATTATATTTGTAGAACTGCCTGCTGTGAAATGACAAAGTTCATGGTTCATCTGAACTTTTGAACTCAAGTGAGTATTTGACACAGCAAAACAATCTAAATGAACCTAACACAAAGTTTTCATAGTTTAAACCTAGCTTTCAGGCCTTTGTCTGGGGCAATTGGGTAGGAAAGTTCTTTATTGATGTTGTAAAAACTACCAGTTTAATAACAGGCAGAGAGAGTGGAGAGATCAGTGGAAAGAGCACCTTAGCATTTCTGAAATAGTGCTGGTTTGGTAGTTCATTGAACTTTACCTGACCCCATTACGAAGGCTTCCCCAGGACAAGTTGTAGCTGCATTTGTGACAAGACTGAAGTTTCCTATCTTACTTCAAATAGGCTTCAGGGCTGGGAGTTCACAGATATAGTCAGTTAAAAAAAAAAAATACTCTGCACACATGAATTCACTTGGCTCCCTGCACTACTATTTCATTTTTATGTTCCGACTGGATTCTCTTTATTATAGAGAAGTTGAAACCTTTTTCTTTTTCCCAGAAGGAAAAGGTTTGTCACCTGCATTCCTGACATACACCAGAAAGAGTCCTTAACAAAAAAACCCAAAAAACCCAAAAAACTGAAAATAGTGCATTTGATATGCTTATGCTGTTGCTCCTCATTGACCCAAAATCTCAACCTGCTTGCATATGACTGCTATGATCCTTTCTTAACATTAGTAAAAGTTCTACAGCATTCTCAATTCATACTCTTATCAATTTTAGACCTATCAGCCAACAAAACCTGGAAAATTTTTCAAGGCTTTTAAAATCACTTGTAAGACCCTGCAAGATGTCCTGTATTTCAAGTTCACAATCAGTTTCATAACTCGCTAGCACATATGAATGTCGAATATTTCTGACCACATTAGAAGTGCTGACTGCATATTACATAGGGTTCAGGTGAGCATTACAACACCAACAGATAAGTGATACCTACAACTGTTCAGAACAATCACGCCGCACAAGAACCTGCATTTCACCAGCTGGTGAGACTGAGCCACTCGCTACCTCCTTCCATCCAAGAGTGGAAAAACCTGAGATCACTCACAGTGGCAGCTGTAATAATCACCAACAACGTTATATCACCTCTCTGATACAGCTTGTTAACAAAGCTATATAGACGGTTTTATTCAGCTGAACTATGACAGGAAGGCAGATTCAAGAATTAGAAAATTCCTAAAGCAATTTAAAGACACGTGGCGTTACTAACTTTGTTTTCCAACTCAACCTTCCAAATTTACCATTTAACGCCAAAGAGTACTTCTATAGCTCTTCCTTGGTTCACTTGGTTTGCGGGCAAGTTTTACTTCCACAGATACTTGCCGGTTTTCCTATTCACCCAAGACGACTGCACTCTGCAGGAACAAGGCAAGGAATTCTCTGCCTTGCTGCATTTAAAAAACAACAACAGCCACAACACACACACCCCAAAAAAATCCCAAAAACCAAAAAATCCCACCACAAACAAAAGGAAGGGGAAGAAGCCGCAGAGGGGCCCGAGCGGCGGCCCAGCCCCCCGGCAGGCGGCCCAGCGGCGGGGCCCGGCCGGGCGGGAAGGCGGGAAGGCGGGCGGCGCGCGCGGGGCAGGCGGCCGGGCTCCCGCCCTCCCCGGTCGCACTCCCCCCGACCGCGCAGTTCGCAGTTGTACAGATGCAAATAACGATAAGGAAGAACTTTAGCCGGCACCCCGAGCCTGGACCGCAGACCCGCTCGGTTTCAAACACCCAGACAAAGGAATGCCTTGTACCTGCCATTAACAAGTCCCGGGTACCTTCTTATCTCACTGGCCAAAGGCGCTGAACCCGCCAGGCTTCTGCGAGGCGGAACAGCCCCTCGGGCCCGCCGCGGAGTCAGGCACCGCCCGAGGCGGCCGCCCCCCGCCGGGAAGAACCGCCGCGCTCCCGGAAAGGCGGCGCGGGAAGGAGCCCGCCGGCGGGGAACGGGCGGCACCGCGCGAGGCGCCGCGAGCCGGGTAACGGCTGCGGCCCGCCCGCACCTGCGCGCCCAACGGCCGCCGCGCGCGGTGCCGCTGCTGTGGAGCGGCGGAGCCTCCATCCAGCCTCCCTTTGAACCGGGGCGATGGCTGCGGGGTTTGTAAAACACCGGGTTTCTGTCTCGGGACCCGCCTGCGCTCTGCGCTGCCCCAAACCGCGTGAAGCCGCCGGCAGCGCGTCCCCCGGGTCACTGTTTGAAGGGCAAGACCCTACTGACACTCCACACAGGGACCTGATCTGAAGCACTAACGTTTTGTACGCCCCAACACTTGTATTGTTATCAGTGATCTGAAAAATAACCACCTGAATCATTGCTTGATTCGTTCCATATATTCTCCACTAACAACCTGAATCCACACCCTAGATGCTCCATGAATTTGCCTTCTGAACTTTTCCAGCGATAATGCTGAGTTTCTCCATTCCCTTCCCCAGCTGTTGGACACTCCAAGCCGTGCCCTTGCCGAGAGCCACCCGCCCGGCCCAGCCCGGCCCAGCCCACCGGTGCAGCACCCTCCCCTCTGCCCTGCCTTCACATGCTGCCCTGCCTTTGCACATCACCCTGCCTTTGCACATCACCCTGCCTTCGCACATCACCCTGCCTTCGCACGCCGCCCTGCCTTCGCACACCGTCCCACTGCTGCAAAGCCTGAGCAAGCCTTGCTGGGTGCTGCTTTCCGTGCCAGCCTGCTGCAACACAAAAAGGAGAATTCCTTTTCACCCCCAATACATGGGAGTGATTTTATTGCTTCCTGCCCTTTTCACAAAAAGGCTGTGGGCTGGGATTCATTCAAACTGGAGAAGGAGTGGCTGTGGGCACCCACCTCATGATCCAAGGGGAAAGTTACCTCTGGCATCTAGAATGATAATGGACAGGAACGATTTTGTTGCCAGCCCCCCTAAGGCTGCTTTTCCTTTCACAATGACAGGTGTGGATGACCAATATGTGTTTAATCCTTCAGATCCCCTTGTCTTTCTTCTGGGAAGTTCAGAACAGTATATCAAACCTACTCCCCAGCTGAAACACTGACTCCTCTGTGAGACTTAGGAAGTTGACCCTTGGTCTGTAGACCCTGTGTGTGCCCCTGCTCTCCCATTTCTTTCTAATTTGTTGTAGGACTTGTACTGGCAACCTATTACAGAAGCATCAATCAAATCGGCTCCTAAAATGGCTTGTTAGACTGCTGTGTTGATGCATGTATTTTTAAGAGATTCAGAGGGAGAAAGCGGAGAAGCAAGCAGGGTCACTGAAATTGGCTGGGTCCGGTTTTATTAGCTCTGCAATAAGCAGAACCGAAGTAGCAAATATACACACACATGCACAGTACGGTGTTTGAAACTGCACAGCAAATGCCACGCTTTTTGAAAGTCTATGTTTAGATATGACATCTTTAATCACACAGAACCTCTCTGCTTCATGCTGAAGGAAGGTTGGGTCTACAAGACAATTCAAGATAGCCAGTAGATCATGCAAAAGTTAATTCTTCCATTTATCGGCTATTGTGCATAGCTATTTCATAAGCTACAGGGTACCAGCAAATAACTCTGGCCTCTACGTAATTTTGTGTACAGCATTATTAATTGTTCTTTTGGCATCACTGCACATCCTAGCAATGTTGCATAAAGGCAAAGCAGAAAAAGTCCCTAAGTACCTGCCCCCAAAAGCTCTACTGTTAAATAAAAGAGAACAAATTACAACAGAGCTTTACAATAGAACACCAGAGCAATGATCATCAGCTTGAGGAGCAGGTGTCTCAGAACCCCAGAAGTCTGATGTTGGCAATTTTTTTGTAGGCATTGTGTCTAAGGGCAATGAAGATGAATAGGTTGCTCTTCTTTAGAAGTTCTTAATGGAGCTTCTGCCAAATATATGGATGAAAGCACTGTGGTGCTCTTTTGAAAACGTAACAAGTGGAAAATAGACACTGGCATTATTAACAGGTTAAAAATAGGTGTCGACCTTTAGATGCTGAATGAGAAGCTCATATAAGCCACAAATCTCCTCAAAAGAAAAGATAAATCACTTCTGCTGACTTAGACTACGGAGAGAATGATGGTGAGAGAGAGGTGAGTGAAATAACAGTCCAGGAAAATAATATTTTAGCTATCTTTCTGAGCAGAAGCAAATGCAGAACTGAATTTCTGAGAACCAGGCAAAAAGATGTGTTAGAAACTGATATATGAGTGGGTGAAAGTTTCATTAAAAAGTTTTAGCTGTGTAGCTATCTGGAAGTCATGGAAAACTGTGTAAGATAAATATAGTGCCACGGTCAACACTGATACCAACTCAAGTATGTGGTGTCATGCAGATGAATGGGTGAGGGTTTATTACATGGGACTCAGCTGTTGCACATTGTCTGTGGAACAGCTCCTTGAACCAGACATCAGCTGTGATCATCTCCTTTTTGGCAGGTAATTGCAATGATTTGTTCTTCAGACTGTATGTTGCCCTGCTTTTTCTCTACGAGTTTTGAACCATTTTGGACTGTATTAGAGGTTAAAGTGTTAACACAGGTAGAAATATAGACTTGGCAATTAAATAGTTCTAGGCTATAAACTCCAGGGCAAAGACTATTATGTTTCATAACCATAACAGTGTTTTTTGTGGGTTTTTGTAGGATTTGAAAGAATGTATGTTAGATCTGTACTTGTACTAGATTTGTTTGAAAAATAAAACCCTGAAAAACATCATATGGAAGCTAATCATTTGGTTCCTCCTGTTGATCTCATTGCACTTCTCTGATCACCGAGTACACCTTTTATTTAATTAGGTTGCATGTCACTGACTCATGCTCTAAGCCCATTGTTCTAAAGTATGGCATCAGTACATTAAGAGAGATGTGAAGAAATGCACAAAGACCTTCCACAGTTATCACTGTAACTACAAAGATGTATTTTTCATACATTTAAACCAAAGGACATTTTTATCTTCTCTTTCTGGTATTTCCTGTACTACTTTTATGTAATCAGTACCAGCTGTATTGTTAATACAGCTCCCAGCAATGTAGATTTCCAGCTCAAATAATTGACAGCTTTCTCCACTGACCTCATCCGCTATTGAGGCATAGTCTCTAAAACACTTTCCACAGACACACTCTTACTGTTTACATACTCTTAACTCCTGCCTCTGGTTACTATACTGTCAGATTACATTTGGGTCTCTGTCCGTACATTGTTCTGAAGTTTCTGGAAATTAATGTGGTGATGTTGCTAAAGTATTAAGAAATGTTTTCTTGGTCATTCTGTCATCTATGGTAAGACCGTGATTTTTGCAGAGCAACCTTTTTATCTAATGGTCATGAGTGTTTTGTCATCAACTGTCCTTCCTCTGCCAGTAACTAACACTGCTTTTGTATACAATTTTAGCAAAAACTCAGGGATCTCTACAGGCCACTAAGTTTTTTGTGAGATGTCCATTGACTTTAGGCAATTTGTGGACTCCTTTATTGTTTTGCCTCTTTTTGCTGCTCTGTTAATTCTCTCAGGAGTATGGTTACTCACTTAAGGACACACTCTCCTGACCAAGGTCTGCCCTCCAAATGAGTTTTCAATGGGAAAGGTAACATTGTAATCCCTTCAAAACCCTCTATTTGTGGGTGGCATCAGCACTAACCTTGCTGTGACCATACTGCCCTGACGTGCTCTCAGATAAAACTCTTAAGAATAGATAAGGTGGCCCAAATAGTTCCTCTGCCTGATCATTCAGCCAAGATTTCCCACAAGATGATCTTACATCTTTTCTCTGTACTGATGCAAGCGCCTCCCCTGACCTGTTTGTGGCAGTACCTTTTCCTTTAAGGCCTTTGCCCTACACATTTTATCTGTTTTGCATCTCTCCATCTGATCATGTTTGTTTTCAAATCTGTGTGCAGTCTTTAGAAGTTGTGTGTCATTAAAACCAGCGAGTACCAATCACTGTTAACTGCTGCCTCCTTTTGCAATGAGGCGTGCTGTGCTGCCTCTGGATCTATTGCCCCAATAAACACCACATCTGTGACCTCAGCTCATTCCCTGCTATGGACCTCTGTGTTTCTCTCTTGGGAAGCACATTTTTTGCAGAGGGGTTTTCTTTACCTTTTGAACGCAGTTTACCTTACCATAGTTTACCATGTGCTGGCAGTTTTGCATTTAATGGGATGATTTGTGCTTCACTACTTGTACCCCTTCCCAGTTCTCTTCCCTCTTGGCTCAACATGTAGTTTGTAGCCTACCAAAACTTGCACTTCCCTCTCTCTTCTAAAGCAGCATCTCCTCCCATCAAATTAATTCAGGGGTTACTGTTTAGCATAATCATCCACCTGACCTTTCTGTCAGGTATCATCCAAACCCCACTTCAACCAATTAAAAGACACTTTCTGATGTAAGTGAACTCTGGATTGGACCTTTCAGTATTTAACCTGATCAAGTTAGATTGTACCTTGCAGAGTAGTTGATGACATCGTTTTCAACATTTTTTCTATACAGAGGAAAAATAAGTTGTATTTCAAGTGTTCTATTTCAAAAGACCTTTGGTTGATCTTACAGTCACAAAATCAAACTTTATCCCACATCTTACAAAAAGGCAAAACGAAACAGAAAAGACCCCAAATGATTCTGTGAACTGACCTATGAAAGCTATAACATGCATACATATAATTGCTTTTCACATAACAGAATGCACTTTGATACATGGGCTCTGAGCTGTCTAGCACAACTGAAGCAGGACTTGCAAAATTTGCTATTGTGATACAGATTAACTTACACAGTAGGATGAACATCTTGCCTTACAAACTATGCAGTGCTCTTCAAAGATAGCGAGCGTGCATTATGGCATTATCTAGTGACTACTGATTTCACTCTTACAAACTTCCAGTGAAGTAAGTGAGATTACTCACTTGAGTAACATAAGCCGAATTCATTCTCAAATGAATGTTTTCAACAGATCTGTATGTAGACTTCACAAAGACTGACTATTGTAACATTTTTTCAATAAACATCCATCATTGACTTTACATATTTTACTGCTGGATTTTCTGCTTAATTGTAAAATTTTCTGTTTAGTATTTAACATTTTTAGTCTGCCCAATAAGTAAACAAAGGAAGAGGTGAAGGTGTTTCACAGACACAATTGCTTTGGGCAACTGTCAAATGTAAAATTCAGTGGAAAGCTTCAGCATGTCTCTAGTTTAACTCAGTTGAGGAATGCTTCAAAAACAGGTGTTGTCTGACACAAGCAATAATTACCTTTCACCTTGATGGATGTTAGTTTAATCTGTTTTTTACATGGTAGCTAGGTCTCAGCTGGGTTAGTGCCAGAAAGCAGATGAGATGTTTTGCGTACTTTTTGTATGACAATACCCCAGACAGTTCTTACTCCCCTTTTTTATTTATTATATGGAACAGTTTCAATACTCTCAGTGGTTTATCCATTAAATTTTAACTCTAGATCCATTTTATGTTACACTATTAATGTGTTTTAAATGAGCTCACAATTAAACAGTTAGCTGTTAAGTACTTTACTGGAAGAGAAGAGACTAATGAACAGAATATGCTTCTAAAATATGGACGGTTACCTATGCAATATTCACAAAGCAAAATGTCTTAAAGTACAAGGTTAGAGGAAGAAACTTAAAAAAACCCAAAACATAACACAACAATTTTTCATTCCTTTGCATATGTTTAAACTAGATGAAAAAAACCCTCTAAGTTCTATCTTTAATCCAAAATGCTTTATTACTTTCTAGTATCCACTGATTACATTACATCCTTCATCATATTAAGCCATTCCAAACTAGACTACACCCTTCCTATGCCTTTGGGCAGGCTTTCCAGCCTTGCGGGCATGGGAATGGTCTATAAACCGTGCTAACATTGAACTTGGCAAAATTCAGGGATTCTCTTCACATAAAAATAAACAGTGTTTTAACAGTTTCTTCAAGGTGTTAGGCAATAAATACAGCAAGTTAAACAAAAGGCACACAGGGCCTTCTGGTTTGGCAATGTTTTCTACAGAGCTTAAATTAGTAGATGTTTGGTACACCACCTCCGATTTAAGATTCTTGGTGGTATTTCTTGCTTGCACACACACATGATGTTGTATATTGGAATGATTTCAAACTAGCACTCATACTAGTCACAGCTGGCTGGCGATTGATACCAAAATGTATACAAGTACATGCTAATTTCTACCCGATTATGTTGTCCAATCAAGTGTTTTCTGTTTTTTAGGAGCTCCTGATGGATAAATATTCTGAATGCTTTTGTGAATTGGCTACCTTCAGGAATGAGGTCAACACTCAGTGGTGCTGCACTGCTGCTCTGATTTACATTCCACCTCTAAACAGCTCTCACATGACACAGAATTTCAGCATGACAGTATCTTTATGCACTGAAAATGGTATGTTAGTATTAGCAGCATACACTCTACTTCTACATACATACCGAACATACACTCTACCTCTCCCACTGACAGAACAGCTAATGGTTTAAGCACGCTCCTTCTAACACAGACTGGTTTTGTTGCGTGTGAAGGCTATGAAGCTTGTTTAGCTGACATGAAAAACTTACTTCTGCCTTTCAGCTTCCTAATTCTTTCTCTTAAGGAGCCTTGAGTTGAAAGTTTTAAAAACTTTGGCGTACATATGATTCTCCCCATAGTCTGCACGCCCTAAGATTCTGACTCATGTCACCCTCTTAAAACAACTACCATTACTCTGGTGTTATGGTATTAGGCTAAAACAATATGAAAGCACTGTTCCAAAGGATAACACATAGCAAGAGCAGAAGACATGACTACCTGAAACCCCATGTTGAAAGCATGTGGTTTGCAGAGCTTACAGATACACAGGGAAAAATTGCCCCAAAGTCATATTTCTGAAAAAGACTATTAAAAACATTTTCTTAACACCCATGAAAGCAAAGTACCGAATGAACATGAAAAACCTCTATAAAGAGTTACTAGCAGATTTGAGTGCTCTAGGCTGGTGGTAAATTCTGTAACTGTGCAGTTTGTCTCAGAGAAAACAAGTCAGGTAATACAGATGAAAAGATCACAAAGTGCAAAAAACACCACAGGAGAAACTTACGTAGTAAGGCAGAAGCCTGTCCATTCATCATACAACAGGAAACCACAAAAATAACAAAAGAACCTTTGAAGTTGAAGAATTTTATTTCAGTTGGGTACATTTATGCAAAAGATATGGAAGCATTGTTGAGTTATTTAAAAATCCTATCCCATGTATGTTTTCATTCCTTACTATTAAAATGTGTGTAATACTTTTTCTCTAATATACTCATGCTTCTTCAGCAGGAAATGATACCAGGATTATGTTTTCCTTTCTAGAGGACAGCTCAAAACAAAATAAAATAAAAACATCTGCATTTGAGGGCAGCATTTTATGTATTGGATATACAAACATAGTTTGGGAGTTGTATACTCATTCTTTCATCTTTCAGGTTCCCCATTTCAATGTGACCCTCGAACTACAAAATTTGCAGAGAGTACAATATTTGGCAGATGATTTTACACTTTATAGAAAAAAAAAAAAACCCAAAAGATGAAAAAAAGGTGATCATGTGTGCTTAGGTCTTTAATAAAAATACTTATGGATATCTTTTAATTAAAAGTGAAGAGTAAGTCTTATAACAGGTGCCCAGGAATTTCTGTGAAAGACTTTCATATGAAAGATTGGCCAGCTTTCAATATGGAATCTGGTTCTATTTTGTCAATGTTTTTAAGATGGCATTATGATTTATTTAGCAGCAGCTGGAGATATCATTACTAACATGTGTGCCCCTCCCAGGGTGTCGGAAACACTCAGCAGGCACCTCAGATACAATATTAATGTTTTTGCATGTTGCTACAATAGACAGAGAAAGTCCATACGTGTAAAGCAAGAGAAGAAAAAACCCTGCACCTGGGCAGATAAAAAATACAACAGAGCAGGAGGACTCAAATTTGTGCTCAAATCTGTACAATTTGTAAACATTTTTCATCCAAAACCTCAGAAATTTCAGACTATGTAGAGTCCTATGCCTTTAAAGAGTTTTCCTTTAAAAGGTTGAGATAGAAGGCATACATAAAGCACAGTAACCATACTAAAACTCCAGTAGTTAGGACACGAGTTGAGGGGTTGAAAAATTAAGTATGTCATTCACCAGAAGACTGGGGCAGTTATAAACCAAAGCATGCTGGACTGTATAACTGTATGTGAAATTGGAATAACAACGTTCTACCTTCCTCATTAAGAAAAATGCAAAGAAAATGCATTGGGACTGCAGTACTCTGGTGTTACATTCATAGTGACTACACACAAGACAGACCAATTTTAAAATACATCTCAGATGGTGTTGTTCAGGAAGCTTTTTGGTAGTTTGGGAGTGAAAACTGCAAAAGAATGATTGAGCTCTGTATGATCATGGCACAGAAGCACAGCCATGCTCACTGAAATAAGACATCTCCTCCAGGTACAGATGGCAAAAGTTAAGGAGCTGCAGAGCTCTCAAGAGCCTATAAAAGTATTTAACTTTAGACAGTTACCAAAAAAAATTATTCCAACCGTGGAAAAATGCCATCCTTTGTGCCAGAATGAATACAAAAGAGTTAACAGAATCTGTGAACTCTGGGTAAAATCTTTTAAAAAATAAGGAATAACTCAAGAGGACAAGCACAAGGAAACGTGGCACCATTTCTTATATGTTTTTTAAATAAAAGTTAAAGACCCAAGGTAGAAGGAAAACCAAATACCACTCAGAGATTTACTTTAAGGAGCTCACAGAATATATGGTAGAAACACACAATCATTAAAGTTAATGAATAGTAAAAGAACAATGTGAAACAGATAATCTTTCATATATATAAAACACAAAGAACTAGAACATAATGTCAAGTTGATGCTACCCTGTACACTATTTAAAGGAAAACTCAATAAATCCTTTATTTAAAGTCAGCACAATTAGAATGGGGGGGTGGGGAGAGAAAACATTATTTCTAACATTATTCAAAACAACACAAGGACTGTCATAACTACCATTTGTGGAAAAAGCCAAAAGTTGAATTGCAAAAAGAAATTAATTCTTTCCCTCTCCTACTTCATCAATGAGGCTAAAAGAAATTTGAGACCTGGAGATTTCAGTAAAGAAATAGGGATAAGAAACACCTTCCCAGTACAGAAGCAGTATCGGGAGAAGCAACGTAGCCAGCCCTGATTGCTACTGGATGTTTGAGGCATGTGCTTTGGGGAAAGTTGACTGCTATCCCTGGTCATATCTTAACATAACTTGATTGTTGAACAGCAGCTGCTGAGTGAGTAGACCCAAACCTTTAGAGGCAGCCACTGCTAAACTTTGAGAAATTCCAGATAAGTAGTAAGTTCCCTCCTCCAGCAAACCTAGACTGGTGTGAATGTCATAATGAATGGTGTAATGAAGCTCTGTAAGAAATTATATGAGACTGACCAGCTCAAACTTTTTTTTGAGGGGGAAGATGACCATGGGTTGCTGCCTTTTGGACTTGCTGATTAGCAGCAATCTTTCTCCTTTTCACTTGTGAATGAACTGTTCATTGTTGGAAATGGATGAGAAGCAGATTTTTCTGCTAAACTGCTCAGAAAACCACGCTGAACATACCACTGCCTTTCTGTAGTCTTTAATAAGCACCATGTCACTAACATAGCTAAAATGAAGAGAGTATAGAACAATTAAAACTGAAGGTTAATCTGCTTAGATTTGGCAGGCTTCAAAGTATATAACATTCCCCACCCCCTTTTATTTTCCCCCCTATTCTACCCTCCCAAAGCCATGTACTAGAATTTGTAAAAAATTAATTGGAAGAAATTTTGACAGCAGGTAGACGTTATCTTCAGGTTTTATTCAATCACTTCACTGAAGTGATTGGAACTACGACCTTGGAATAGTATCTGTGTTTTAGGAACAGTCTCTCCTTTCCTGTGCAGTCAGTCCATAGTTCAGATTTGACTTTGATTTCTGATGAGAGCTACTACCTTCTTTTGTTTCCCACCATTTAAAGAGATGTATGGTAGTGAAGGAAACATTTTTAACTACATAACCTTATCTTGTTGTGGTTTCAAAACGGCAGTCTTTAAAATATAATTATTTCTAGCATTTGTTCCTTATTACAGATTTCATTATAGATTATAGATGAGTCTGTAAACTGAAGTATGTATCATGTATACACAAAACATACCATAATTTTTATATTTAATAAATATATTTCAGTAGTTTATATTTCTTCTGCTTAAATAGTGCAGTTTTACCAGAAACAAATACTTTGTTCATGTAATAACAATATTTATCTATCTAGTTAACATCACTGGCATTTTATTACTGAACAAAGCATAAAATATAAAAGGAGAAGATTTTTCACTTAAACGCAAAACTCCAAGTGGAAATTTCTGTCATTTTAAAGCAGGAGCTGCAGCATTACAAAAGGAACAACAAATGTGTGAACTTTTTCTTCCTTTGTCTTGCAGCTGATTTACTTAGATGAGTCATTTTGACATCCCTATGAAAGGTATGAAACTCCTGCATCAAGGAAATTGCCTGTGATTAAGGGATAATGTGAAAGGATGTTTAATCTTTTTTTTTCTAACCCACCTAACACGTGTTAATGACCATCAAGAGTTTTTACCTTTTCTTGCTAAATGAAACAAAAGACTTTCCAACGTATTCTAGAAAAATTAGCTTATCTATTGTGTCCTATCGAAACACAAATGCACAAACACTAGAACAAAATATGCAATCTCTGTTCATGCTACATTAATTTAATTACTAGTCAGAAATTAGCTAGCAGAGATTTGTATTTTACTGTAAGAACAATATATGTGCAAAATCAAGCTATGTACCAACTAAACATACAAAATATGTATGCAGTAGAAACAAAAACTGCTACACCTGTGTATTTGTTGTAAGAAATAATTTGTCATTTAATTATTTTTTAATTTCTGATTCTGAGTACAAAATATTAATACAAAAAGAATCAAACATGCTAGTTCACTGGGGGGGCTACAAAAAAGGTATGCTTAATTTTTTTCATGTTTTACATATATTCTTACTGTTGCTGACAGTTCAACTAATTGAGAATTCGATCTATTGAATTTACTCTACTATGGAACAAGTTTATATAGGTTCACTTATTGTGTGATTACTGAACATGGTATGTACATGTAAGAGTTTAAGTTATCCTAAGTTTATGCCTCTGATTTAACTTCATATACTTCTCACAGATAAAATCATTTTACATTTTAAATGACTTACAGGAAAAAATACTTTGTAAGATTTGAAGACGTGAGATAAGAGGACAGTAGCTCAGATTGAACTTCTAGGAATCACTGTAAAACTATTTCCCTAACAAATTTTGATATTAAATGCTTGCATTCCAAAACATGGTAATGACTGGGTTTGGATAATGATGAGGCATATTCAGCAACATCTAACAGGAAAAGATCAATATTCCTTTATCAAATGTCAGAGAAGAAAGCTGGGGGTTTGTTCACTCTGGAAGTGGATTACATGGTTAATCTGTTAAAGGATTATGGAAAAGGAGAGCTATTCCTGCACCACAGGAATACAGACATTAAAGATTAGTAGTAAACAATGTGCTGTTATACAAATATTTGTTTTCTCAAGTCAGTCAGATGTTTAGCAGCATTGTTACAGCATTGGCATACTTCATGGTTTCTTCTCCCTTCCTTTTAGAGAGAACATCCAGATTACACAAAAGTATGCTCCAAAGCCCTCAGTTGCATTTTAAAAATTATTTACATTCAGATTGGCTATGTTATTAATTGTACTGCCTTCTGGAGTAAGCAAAGCTGGGTAAGGCAGGTATAAAACCTAATGATAATGATTGCTCTTTCATACATGTGGTTTCAAATGTCCCTGAGTTTTAGAAGTAGGACATTTTAAAGAGAACCACTCATTCAACTCCATACTGGAGGCGTAAGACTAATATTTTGAAAACCTCTAATTCAAAGACCTGTTATCTTTGCTTGACCTTATTTCCTGTCATTGGCAAGAAGTGAGTTGCTTCTATTCACGCTAATAGCCATATAGTATAACCCTTGCTGTGAACAACTGCTATTTATGCATCCCTTTGTAGAATGCTCCAATCTTGGGATGTCATATGCCTGCCTCAGAAGGGTCATTTACAAACAGCCTCCTGTTTGACCTAAGGGATACATCACATTGCCTCGCCCTGTACTTTTTACCTTGTGTACTGTACTTCCTTCCTCTCATGTTTAAGACAGCACAGGTGGTTCTGTGGTTCAAAACCAGGTGTCTGAGTCTGAAGTCATCTGCAGAAATGTTTACCTGCTTATGATTTTTAGCTGGATTTCAGAAGTTATAAAAATGCAGCTATTTTTCTTTGAGGAGGAAAAACTAATTTATCATGGCTTCTTTCCATTTTGTAAAGAAAAGGTTTTGGTGTCTTACCAGACATATTTGTCATCTGACCAAATATGAGTCTAAACCACACACTTATTCCCTTTTCCAGAAGATTATTAATGATAAGTCACTGATTAAAAAATATATAGGAACAAACGAGAGCTAGAAGTCTGTATCTGAAGAATTATAAACCCTTTCCACTATTAAAAGAATGGCTAATATACAAATTACAGAGGGTATTTTACAAGAGTCCAAGCATGAAGTTTTTGAAGCCTTTCTACTTTCAATTCTAATTTTCTCAATAGTATACAGATAGCTTTATAAAGGTAATTATATCTGATTCAGGCCGTCCATGGCAGCGAAAGAGAAAATTACTCTTTTCCTTTCTCAATTCTGTTGTGCTTCACAAAGATCTAGATCTCAAAAGAAAATAAAATCATAAAACAACACAGAAATTAAGGCATTAGTGTATACATCATCTCTACTTAATTAGGAGAATATTAATATTTCTTGAAGCATGTTTTTCTGTTAGCACAGATCAACTATTCCAGGTCCCTATTACACAGGTTTAATCAATCCATCAATAAGGATGATATTTTGCACAACTGTAGTCACAACAATTTTTCCATCAGCTTTGAAAGAATTTCATAATTTTGATTTTGAATAAAAAATCCAATTGACAAAAAAAAAAAGCAAGTCAGACAAGCATTTTAAAAGAATTATTCTGCTACTGCATTCTGTCCCCACTTTTATGGGAAAAAATAGCTACTGAATATTGCACAGATGTACCACAAAGCTGCACCTGTTAACAATTCATTCATATTTGAAATGGACACATTTTTAATTTTTCCTGACAAGTTAAAGATTGTTTCATAGGAAATTGTACAGAACTAACATATGAAGCTCAGCCCTACCAGTGAGAATTCATAGTAAATATATCAGAGTGGTTGAGACATATTATGATGGTTTGTTTTGAGAAAATAATGGAATTTCTGGACACAGAAAAAGCCTCTAGCAGAGCACTTGATGCTCTGCTTCGTAAGTGGTTGTTAGTTAAGGTAGAGAAGGTAGAAGCTGAGAGAGTTATGAGGTGGATGAGAATTTGGAGAATTTGGGGGGGGAGGGAGGGCAGCAGTGCTGAAAGGAAGAATGTTTGGTCAGAGGTGGTTAGAGGAGAAATTACTACAGTAATTTCTCAACTATCAGTTCTGTGACCATCTCATTTCATGAGATGACAAAAAGCCAGAGGGTGATGGTGTCCAAAAGAGAATGATCAGAATGGCACACAAGAGAAACAGATAATCTACAATAGCAAAAGCGGGATGAAAAGTAATATGTAAAGTACAAGCTTATATTTAGCAACTAATGATTTAAATTAGACTAAGGGTCTCATCAGCTGGAAACGACAGAAGGAAGAAAAAAGATCAGGAGGAATTACTTGATCGTTGAGTTGCCAACATGATAGGGCTGTGAAAAGCCAAAAGTGATCCTGGAATATACGAGGCAAGGCATTTCCAATGGAAATAGTCAAATATTCTTGACACTGGATAAGGTGGTGTTTGAGCCTCATCTGGAACACTGTTGACATTAGCCCACACTGTAAATTAATCTGTTCAAAACTGAATGACTGAAGAGAAGATTTTCAGCACTGACAGAATCCTGGACAAGAGAATGAAAAGGCTCATGTGATGCAATAGATGAAGCCAGCTAGGAGGGCTCTCTATAAATGAAAGAAAAAACAAATAGCCAAAATGGGAAAATCTTACTTAATTTTAAAACAAAATTAGTGCAAGAATAAATAGATATCATGCAGGTCTGAGCAATTTTTTTCTGGATTTCAGTGGAGGTTTTAACTATTAGAAAAGTGTCATTCAAAAAGAGCTTTCCATTAAGAAAGTGGAAGCAAAAACCGTATCTGTTTTTAAGACCAAGTTAGATATATTTTGAGAATGGGTTTTTTGATAAGATTGTAGCTACCTGCAACAGCAGTGTCAAAGAAGGTCTCTTCTAAGCCAGCGCTATGATAGCACATATTGCTTATGATAAAAAACACTAGCTCTGATACAAAAATTACCACATTGTTGCCAAAATAAAATCATCTGTAAAGTAACACCTGCAAGGTATTGACATATCAATATAGTTTCTCTCAAAATAAAATCTAGAAAAACAATTCATTCTGTCCCCACTTTCTCCCACCACTTACATCAGCAGATACTAAACTTGGCAACAACCACTTCACCAAGCAATAGTAATGGTAGGAATATATTATACAAAATGTTGACCTGGTTATATTGAAAGTTCAGTATATTGCTACTTCCAAAAGAAAACATACCCTAGGATGTGGTGAAGTGTAGAAAGGTCTTTTTACAGTCAGTATGAATATTTTAGTTACCAGTTTTCGTGGCACATGATGATATTATGCTAAGGAGTTATTAGTCTGTAGCGCATGACTTACTACCCAGACCTGCTGTTTTAATTCAGACCTATCACAACTCCTTTTCAGGAGTAAAAGACAATTCTTTTACAATAATTGTGCATTTAAGTAAAGAATACAAAACTGGATTCCCATTTACTACACTGAAATAACATGAACAAACCAAAGGGGGTATGAGAGAACAAGGAATTTATATTTTGCATTGATTCCACCCATAACACAGCTGTTTTCCAGATAACCCTCATATTCCAAACTCTTCTACTACTTGATAAATCACTCAGAAAATTTCAGGTCTATACATATCTTTTATCCAATGCCTCTTTCCAGGTAGAGATAATAAAGTGGACAATTCAGGCACAGAAATATTGATAGCCGATTAGGAAATCTGAGCATTTCTGCAGTAAGCCATTTCTGCTGCTTCTTGCCTCACTCTTGTCAGTTTTGACTACCATTCTCAGGGCCACAATGAACAAATATGCACTCCAGTGACACCCTATACTGCCATCATATGAAACAACTGAACTAAATCATGGAGACTAAGACTTGAGCCTTTGGAATATCATCCCTAGGAGCTTAGCTTTCATCCTGTGATGTGTTCTCCTCTCAAAAATCAAACTCATCATTAGAAAAGTTGAGTGTTTGTTATCCAGTGCTAAGGTTGTAGAAGGCAATGTAAAAAGCAGAGCTGAACACATCAACTCCACACTTGTCCAGCCATCTCACCACCATGGTAGCCAAAATGGCATCAAACTCATTCTCAGCCTAATTAAGCTTTCTCCAAAAGACATACAACTTCACCAAAGGTGTAGCCAAGTCCCTCACTTTCAGACGAGCACCCCAGCTCCCACATTAGAACCCTGCCTCCTGGCCAGACCAGTGAATACTTACAGTCTGGCTCTGGCACAATTGATCCAGGCAAAGTCATATTTCTCCCCCCGAGTTGAGCACTCCACCGTGCTGCCAGAGGCTCTGTGGTTAGGAATGCTTTCCCATCAATGGGGAGAAATGTGTCACCCAGTCAAGGTATGACTTAGGTTTCCTGAGTCTTGGATGGCAACTTTCATTAGCAGGCAATTAGATGAAAAGGAGACACCATTTCTATTTTCCTCTTTCAGGTGGCATCCTGAGCATATCTAGCAGAAAGACCCCAACGCATCTAGGGCCCTCAAGACCTGTAGATTATTGATGGGGCAGAAAATACCCTTTTAGAGTCCTTATCCATGCTTCAGATTCCTACATGCTATGGCAAAATTTTAAATAGTAACAAAATAAACAAGGATAGGCTCTTTATAGGACTCCTTGGTAAAAAGAAATTTTGGCTAGATACAGCCTGGCTTTTCAAATTCAAAGTGGAGTTTTGCTATCAGCTCAAATGAGGTTGTCTCCCATATTATGCCTTGCTTTTGTACATAATATTGCTTGGCCCCTGTGTTAGAGAATGCCATCTTGACATCATATCATTATCAATTAATTTGATTTGGCTGTTTTAGCAATTTCATATCATATAATTTAATTAGAATAAAATATGTAACAGGGACTGTTTAGGTATGTTGTTTTGAAAGAGTTTGGTATAATTCAACAAAAAGGTAAAAATAATGCAGAAGTCTACAAATACTGACAAAAGCCCAGTTAGGATTCACTTCTAAATGTCCATGTAAAATTGCAGCCCATCAGAAATCAATTTTTTCTTCCATAGTCTTCTATATACTAACATACACCTTCTATCTTTTTGGTAATTCAGCCAGTACCTGAATGTATCAGAATCTAGAGTTCTTAATATATCTGTTCTTTCAACTTTTTTTTATCCAGGCAGTAGGGTAGGGTACTGTGACTTTCTGTTGCAGCACATCAGATGGTGTGAACACAGTAGCTGTTACTGCCTTCACCTGAATCCTACCTATTCCTGAAGGATTCAGCAATGAAACAACCGGGTGACAGTCTTTCTCGGTGGAACTAGGCAAGCTTTTGATCTCATTGTGATCTCCAGAAGCTGCTCCTAAAAGCACATGGGATGTGAATGCTCTCTGCAAATTAATTACCCTGCTTTTGAAATGACATAGTTACCTCTTCAGCTTTGATTTGTTCTGCATATGCCTTCTGCATGGTGGAGACACTGGGCAAAGACAAGCTAATGTACAGAAGCTGGTCAGGAGAAAGATGCAATACCATCTGTGTTCCTCAGCCTGCAATTCTCACACAAACAATGTGTTTGGATTAATTACCTTGGCTTCTTGTAGAAACTGTCATTCTGGTGAATAGAAGCCATACACTTCCCAATAACTTAGAAAATAACCACCCTGTTATTCCCTGTGAGGGAAAGGGTAGATGAACGAAAGTGCTTTCTATAAATCTAGCACTGTTAAGTTATCAGGATGCTGAGCAGATACCATAGTCATATAAAAGGAGAGGGGGTGGTTTGTACCTAATATTCCCCAAAGCAAAAAAACTATCCCAAATGAAAAGTAATCCTTAATCAACCTCTCATATACCTATAGGTGCAGGTAGAACACACCATTTGTTTAATATCAACATGAAATTCTTCTATTGAGTACTAAGTCACCCATAACCCTGAACATACCAGTCGATGTCATAAATGGCATATAACAACCAGAATCTTCACCTGGAAAAAAATATATGCAACAAATTACCCACGCCATGCTGACATTTTTCTGTACCTCATTTGCACTTTCAATTCAAAACAATTAGCCAGCTAAACTATTACTAATAAAGCTGCCCAAATACTGTGTGTATTATTGGTTGCACAGAAGCTGTGAGAAAACATTCAGTCTTTTGTCTGAAAAACCTGACCCACTGATCTGCTACCATAAAATGATTCTGTTCTAGAATTATCAGCCCAAGTCAGATCCTGTGCCTCCACAGTCAGCAGGCAGAGCAAAGCCTCCCTCCATAGGGTGGAAGGAAGGTGGGTGTAATTCTTCTTACACAGCTCCCCTTACAACAAGCTGATAGTTTGTGTAAGCCTAGGCACCTTCCCCTTCAATGAATCCCATCTATTACTCTTCTCACAATTTAATGGACAGCTGACATTGCTACCAGAATTTTACATTCAAATTAAAATATGTGTAAACAGAGTTCTGTTTTTCTTCCTTTCATTTTTTTTGTGAAGTGGTATGTAAAAGACTAATGGAAATAAAAATTTCACCTTCCCCACAATAAGTCAATGACTCTATTTCTCCACCTGATGAGATGAAAGACTACACAAATCCAAGACAGGTGCTAGTGCCACTGCTCAATGCACTTCTGGAAGGTGCTCAAAGTGACAAGCACAGCAAAAGAACCTACATAAAACGTAACAGATTAAAATCTAGCACAGAAAATAAACAGAGCTCTGGACTCAAGCAGCTAATATGGAAGAGCTGCTGGTACAGGTTTGCATACAACAGCATTTTGGGCACTGGCTTGGCCTGTACACCAGCACACCAGGCACTCTTCTTCCTAGTGCCAGGACATTCTGATAACAACTTTGAACAGTTAATAGTGAGGGATATCTGAACAATGCTTAAGACATGGTTCTAGTCACATTACTGTATTGTACACCAATGGCAATAATGCCCACCACCCAATTACACATCTTCATAGCTCTGATGCTTTCCAAGGAGAAAAACACTTCCGGCAGGGACAGAGAGGCAGAGACACATTGAGGTGACAAGTAAGGAATCAGCAACCCCAGGAAGGGAACTCAAGCCCCAGCTGAGCAGTCTGGGACCTACTCACAATATGTGGAAAACCTCTTTTCTCTGTGGTAAAGAGTGGTGAAAAGGGCACACACATTTGTCAATAGTGCTGCACTCCATGTCAAAGTGGTGCTATAATTGGCACCCAGCAGCCTCCACATAAGGCCACACGGTTAGAAGAAATTGCTAAATTATTTGACTTGTAAACCCAGTTTGAAATGCTAACTGCAGAGTATTTGTCTGAGTGATAAACTCTTTAAGGAGAAACCTTTGATCTCCAGTCAAGTAAAGACCCTTAAAAGTCCTGAAGTCTGGAGTAGCCAGCCCTAAAGATCTTTGTTTGCAGCCATCACTGGAAGAGGGGGAGGGAAAAAGTATTTTGCACAGCGATTGCCCAGAAGTTTGGCTTTGCCTGTAAAGTTGGAAGGTGAAAGGCTGTGCAGCTCCCTTCCCTCCCTGCCCCGCCAAAAAAAACCCCAAAAAACCCCAAAAGGTTATCCAGCTTTACGGTATAAGGCAGTCCTTAAATTTAAACTAATGACTTGGGCTTAGCAAAAACGACTGTAATCTGCCAAAAAGGTTTATAGACAGAGAACTTTCTTGTTCGTGAAAAAACATTTTTAAGATCAAATTTGAAATGGCCCTTGATATCCCTTAAGTACAGCACAAAGCACGTTGCAATTTTTGGTTTCTAGCACTGAAATGGGAAAGAGCTCAATTTGCAAGCTAGTTCTGGTAGAAACACTTACTTTATCACCGAGTTCAGATCAGCAGGGCCAAAGCTTGCACGTGAGCTAACCGTCATCCTTCAGCATCACTCAAACTAAAAGCAGCAGCTTGTTGGGCTGCCACTACCGTCCTGCCAGCAGAGTAAGAGGGCAGCTGAACCACATGTGAACTCTGTCCTACCACTGCACAGGCAACCTCCTCGGGAGACAGGCAGGGTTACTAACCTTTTCTGGCTCCTGAGTTTGTTCACAGATAACATTCTTAATTTCCAAAATTCCTTGTGACAGAAAGAACCAGAGTTAAAAAAAAATCTACCAGAAATTGGTAACTGACCAAGTGTCACTGCTCCTACTTCTTCCTGTGTCCTTTCACCACCACCATCCCTTGGACAAAAGTTCACAGCTAACTAGCGATGCCTGTAAACGGCAGATCTTTTTTACTGCTAGCTTTAGCCTCTGCTGAGCTCCCAAATGGGATGGTGTTGCTTGATGGGGTCAACTGTTTACTTAAAACAGGACTGGGATCAAAAGTTCGTTTTCATAGACCATTAAAGGACAATGATATGTTAACAACTTCAGCCACTGCTGCATTCGGCTGGATATGACTCTAGGTGAATGACACCATATGCCAGCCACCCTCTTTCTTACAAGATTTATTTCAAGTACCTTCCCTATACCTGTCAGGGAATATGGAAACAATCGTCTTCCATACCAGTCTAGGTGTACCTGTAGGCAATCTCTGACACATTATCTTCCCCTTAGAGGTCACTGGTGATTCATTACAGCATATTTACAGACGTCCCACCAGCCACTTGGGATTTGTTTCAGTGAATCAGTAACACTCCGTTTTTGACCAGCAAAATCTTAGTCATCTTCCACCTTTTTTGGTAACAAGTAAAACTCTGAGAGACTGAACTGCTTGTGGAGATTAAAGTCAGTGCTTGTGATCCAGACAGAGGGTGAAGGAGAGAAAGAAAAAAATAATGAGAAAGAGTGAGAACTTAAGTAACTTCCAAGTGTTCAGATAGCAGAACTGAAAAGTGAGCAACAATTCATGTTGCTTCCAACAGGCAGCCCCTTGAAAAGAGGAAGATAAGAGTGAATTATTTTTGATGTTATTTAGGCTTTTAAATTATTTGACGGTGTTTTTGCCAATTAACCATAAAAACCCCAGTCCAATCAAGAGTTAAGGTAAACATCTACAGAAACACAAACGAAGACTTCCTTGATCAAACAGGCGCTCTCAGAGCATACAACTGACCGACGCGGACACCTCTGCTGAAGGCCCAGCATCTGCCTGTAAAAAAACTTATTTTCTTCTGGAACAGTGTGATTTATTTTTTCCCCATAGCATGTTTAAACACTCAAGAGAAAGTAAGGGCGCAGGTCACCACATCCCACCCCCTGCACACGCCACTGGGCGCACAGCTGGCTGCAAGCAGACATGAGCCCGGCCCGCAGCTTCAGCTCAGCCCCTCCACGCAAGGCAGGCCCTGCCCTGCTCTCCAAACCCCTCTCCAAAGCCAAAGCCTCAGGTTTTTAGTGACACGTCATAAGGCCTTTTCTCAATTTGAGGGTGTTTCTCCCTCTGCAGTATGGCATTTTGACTGTCCCATGAAATCCATCAGAAAATGACAAGGAATGGTGTAGATCGGTGCTTTGACTGGATGGAAATCAGGAAACTGGGATGAGAGAAGTGGGAAACCCTTGTGCGGTGGGCAGCACCAGCAGAGCTTAAGGGACTTCTGCTATAATCTGTAGGTCACAGCAGTGTCTGGTGGCACCCATTAACTGCTTTCAGCATAACAATGGCTCTTTCTCATCTCTGCCCATCCTCCCTGTCCCAGTTAAATGAGCGATTTCCCAGACAAATAAAGACTGGGGAGAATGCCTTGGCTAGGGGTAGGGGACTGGGGAAGGGAATGCAGGAGGGAGTGGTGGAAGCCTACTCACAGAGGTGGGGAGCCAGGGCCACCCCGAGCACTGCTGTGGGAGATGAGGGGAAAGTCTGCCAGTAGGAAAGCCTGGTACAGGGGAGGAGGTGTAGGGAGCCTGAGGGACGTGAAACCACATTTACCTTCTGTCCAGGGATCTGCAGGAGGGAAGGGAAGCCACAGCGCGGGGGCAAATATTAGGGATCAGGGACATGCAGGAGGGTAAAGAAGGATGGGAAAGGAGGAAGCAGGGAGGTGGCCCTGGCACCTGCACCAGCTCAGCCTACAGGAGCTACAAAGTGCACAAGTGATCAGTAAACCAGCTGGCCAAGGGCTAGGTTTCTGCTCTCCTCACTTACTGTTTTCCTAGTGTACCTATGTCCTCTCTGTCAGAAGCTGAGCATGCAGGAGGGCAGCCACACTGACCTTCTTCCAAGCTGGTGGCCTGACCCTACTCCTGCCCTATATCTTCTTTGGCTGCAAGGACAATGCATCTGATCCAGAAGCTTCTTCTGAAATCCTTGTGCTTCCTCCAGCTTTTGGGAAAAACAAGCAAACAAGGAGCCGCAGCCAGGTGGGACATACACTGTGCTTTAGTGGTGACAGGTCAAACTTCAGTTCCACGGTGTATCTGTGTTTCTTTGCCTAGTGTAGATCATATGAAGATAAAAAAAACATTTTACATATTTCTACCTGACTTTATATAGCTCAATGTATAACTATATTTGTATATAGTGTGGGTAAATATTTCTGTGTCTAACCTGACTGCAGACTTCATGCTGTCAGATAAAGCAAGCAGTCTATTTTAAAGGAATTCAGGAATACAAGACTGGTTTCTAATATCTCTATTGTATTTTTGCTGCTTCTGCTGAAAACAACTGTTTCAAACCCACAGCCAGCCACAGTGAAATAGCAGAACCCAGAACTAGGGCTCTGAGAAGTATGAAGTTCAGTATATGAAGAAAGGATAGCAAGACAAAGACTTAATTTGTTGAAGGACATTGGGCCAAATCTTCCTTTATAGCAGTGTTAGTTGTAAGAAAACAATTATCAAAATAAATCAAAGGAAACCACTTCGAGTCTGCATCACTGTAAGCCAGCTCAGGTACGATAGCTGTAAAGTAAAATAACTCAACAGTGACCTCCTAAGCATCTTTGCCAAGGTAGCCAGCCTGGGGATTGAACCTACTATTTTCTCCTGTAAGAGTTTTGTTTACAACCCTGCTGTCCTCTTCTTGGGGGTAAGAAACAAACCTCTCTGTAAAGGGTGAGGTTGCACCTTTCTTGAAACAAGGCTGCTGGCCCTACAAAGCTGAGTGCCCGGGCAGCAGGAGAGGAACCCCCCCCAGTACCGCACAGCTGCTTGCGCAGCTAGCTGAGCTGTCAGGGGTGAGTCCTGCAGAGGAGGCTGATCTTGGGGCTCTCTTCTGACGCAGAGGGTTTGCTGGGAAGCAGCTGTCAGTGAGAACACTGTAGCAATGGCACCTCTCTTGCCACCCGGGGGGCAAGGGCTAGGACACATGGTGGTAATCTGGCATGTTCAGAGAAAGTCTCTGATTTAGTAAAGCCAGCTGTGAGTGTTGCCTGGTTTTGTAGAAGATAAGATGTAATGATGCATCCTGCCCATATCTCTCGCACCAATCCTTCCCCTCCTTGCCCCTTTCCTAAACTCACCCCTGTCACACATTCAGAGTCCAACTACAGAGCAGGATCTTTTGGCGTGGGCCACTGCAACGAAAATCCTGTTTTAACAGAAATTGTTCATTGCCATCAATGTACAGGAACTAGAAGACTAATGCACCACTGTACTGTCGCAACCCAGAGAGAACAGAGCACCTTGGGGAAGACAGAGAAAAGCATTTTTGGGAACATTTTGACCGTAGACCTTCTCAAATGTAATTCTGGGCTGAAGGGACAAAGCTGATCAGCTCTACAGTCAGAACATTACTGGCAGGTGCTGATGCAGCCTTTCCCAGATATCTCCTTCCCAAACCAGCTGCTCCTTAACTCCCTATTACACACATACAGATGTTTCTGCATGCCGGACAAGCTTGCTTGTACATGCATCTCTGCTCACTCTTTCCACAGGCTGCAGTAGCACGGGAGCTAGCTGAGGGCATGCTCAGAGGAAGAGCACTTGCAGCACAGTTTCCCCCTTTTCCAAGTGCACTCTCTTCAATATGCCCCTTCTTAATATTGCTGTGACTTTCTTTTCCCCTCCATGCTGTAGTACTGGTGCTGAATTTTGATGAGACAAAACCAGGTGCAGCCTGTGGTGTTTATTTATTTAGAAGCAAATGCAACATTTTGGTAAATATTTTGGAGTTATCAGAAGAATGCTAGGTCAGCTGCTTCTCTCAGTCCAGAATGAGTTCTTATATTTTTATGTGGTCAATTAAAGGAAATACTTGCCTTGAATCCACAACTGTATTTTTTCTTTTAGATATTCCAGACACTTTTGGTCTTACATTAAGGTTAATGTTAGTTCTTTATATAATTCATACAGTAGCCACAGGCACAAAAAAAAAGGTAATTTCTTAACTGTAGCTTTCCTCTTTTTATGTTTGCAATTTCAATTAACTGTTCTAAATAACTGACAACATGGAATATAAAACATTCCCGCAACAATGTAGGTCTAACAGCAATTACGTTGATTTACTCTGGACCATGTTAAGTTCAGGGAGTAGGATAAAGAGACAAGAGTTTAAAACTTCTTTCACACTGATGTAATAAATTCAGTACATTGCTTTAAAGTTAGGGCAAAATAGCTGGTAACTGAAAGTCAAAAAAACCCTTGTTTTGTTTTCCACTGTGATAGAAAACAATAGATTATGGGAAAGTTCTTCAGAAGGTGATCAGAGGAAAAGTTCACCAGCATCTATCATGGACTGTGTCTCTGTGGCCTGCTGGGATAGGAGGGAGGGACATAAAGGTGTCAGCAGCTGAACTGATACGGTAAATCACAGTAGGGCTAGTAAAGCGCAATGGCAGCCTAGTGTAAATGCCTTCAGACTTCTATTTCTTCTCTGAGGTTGTACTCAGGACACGTCCCCTCTTTGTGACCTTATCTCTAGGGCAGTGGGTTGTGCACTGGTCTCTCTTCTTTAGTTTATGAGGACTAATCCATTTGCAGGTTAATAAAAGGTGAAAAGAACAATCACCAAAGAGCCACCCAAATAAACAAGTGGTACCTTTGAGTGCTTAAGGATTCTCAGTTTTCCTCATCAGCATGCTCAGCATCTCCTCTCTTTCTTCTTGTAAACACTTTGATAAACACATCTGTAAACCGCTGATTAAAAAAAAAAAAGTACTAACATTATGCAAAAGGGGAGAACAATAAGACAATTCCATAAAAAGTGGATGGTTCCACTTCGCAGACTTGTAACTTCTCTGTAAAATGTACTTTTCTTTATATGCCCCTGGGGTTGAAATTTGGAATTTTTCTAGAAATACTGACTGACAATTAGTGTATTTCAGTGACCAGCATCTCTCAGTCCCGGTTAGAGGAAAGGTTCCCTCAGAAACGTCACAAATCCGAGCCATTTCATACAATGAGCAAAAAGGTCACGACATGCTGTTACTTCAAGCAATCTGTTGATAAGATTAATGAACTTTTCTCTTTAACTACTAGATTTATAATGCATGGGCTAGCTTGCTGCAGTGCTGTAGGCAGCATCATTAACATCAATAATGTATATTTAATATAATAACACCAAAGAGCAAGAGAAGTTGGGACAAGAAGGGTGACACTCGGGTGAAAATCACCTGTGCGTTACGCAGCCAGGGCTGTGGTGCAGTCCCAGGGTGGTGATGCTGTCTGCCTCGCTGGTGGTTCCCCTTTGTTTCCCACCCTATCTCCTTCCATTCTTGTCAACCTTAAGGACAACTCACAAAGGAGGAGGCTATTGCCAGGTCAGGGAGCAGTTTCTGACTACTCTGTGGTCCTTAGGCTTCCAAGGGAAGCAGGGCGTTTTATGAGTAGGTGTATGATGTAGACTTGTAAGTAAGAGGCAAAAAAAACCCCAGCCCTATTCACGCAGGCTGGCACTACTGTAGCTAGCAGTTCCCTCCTTCCTTTCCCACAGGATACAGACAGGTTGATAATTCAGAAGGGCCTGTATATAAAATAAAGGCTATTAAGTAGCACATACCACAACCCCTTTCTTCTTTCAGTCAACTAAGTCAGCAAGCCAAGAAAACCAAGACCTGCTATATTCCACTGCAAATTCAGATCTAATCCTGAAAAGATGTTTGTTCTGCTGACATTTTACACGGAAAGCAGTGTATTCCTGAGATACAGATATATTAATGTTGGCCCTATACATCTAAAGCAGGAAAAAAAAAACAAACAAAAAACTAAGTTGGTGCTTTTCCCTCAAAATAGTGATTCCTGGAGGAAGTGATTTCATTTAAAGCATCATTAACAAAGATGGCTTAACACAGTCTTGTGTTGACACAGGTAACTGTGTGCCCATGCACATCTCTTCCTTAAACTGTGGCAGCTATACCTAGGCTGCTGCTCAGGACCCAGATCTCCATACTGACCCCAATCTTTTCAGCTTCCAACCACCTCAGAAAGTCACTGGCCTGCCTCCTGCCTGAAAGAGTGCAAATGGGACTGCCTTTTGGTTACTTTTATCTCTGGAGGGATCCTGTGAGGGGCCCTCAGCTCTGGAATTTATGCCACCCTTTGCTAAAAAAAAAAGCCTCCAACAATCTTTGACCTTCTGGGTAAGCTGAGAGGCCCAAATCCAAGGATTTGTTTTCGGAGAGGCATGAGGAAAGTTGGCATTTGTGCGTGTGATAGGAAAGCATGTTGTTAATAGCTGATTTGGTCCTTGGTTTATAATTTTCTCATGTTGTGGCAGTTATCCGATATGGCAGTGTAATCTTAACCTGTGGATACTTAGGCTTTTCTAAATGGTCATAAATTGGGGGAAAAAATGCACTGAAATCAGCCAGTGTATGAATGATTGTGTGTTTATGAAAAAAAATGACCTGGCAAACCAGTACACCATAAGTCACTTCTGCTAAAATTATTCTTCCAACCTTGCAAAATACACAAGTTCTGCATCTGGGGCACTAACAGTATACACAAGTGAAACAGCATTGCTGGGATTGCTAATAAAGGAACAAATAACACTTTAATTAACTGAGAATACTTAATATGTTGCCCTGGCTATGTTGCAACTGAAAGATGAGCTGTAAACACCTATTACAACATCATTATGATGTCCTACTACCAAAGTTCTCTTGACTGTCACCTTTTAAATGTTTTCATCTGAGGTTCTTTAAAAGCTGTCTCTGCTGCTCTTACTGTTTGGATATAAACAGATTTGTTAAATATTTTATTTCTAACCCACCCACGAAGTTACATTATTTTACATAGCTTAATGAAGGCTGCATTATTCATTGAACTTCCCATATAACATTTTTCATAAGACATTATTAAACAAGTGAAGCAAGCCAGTCTAGTAATGAGTCTTCTCTAAACTTGCTGCCAGTTATGTTTCCTTTCTCCTAATTTATCACTCTAATGGTTGCAACTAATTAACTTTTTGAATCTTTGCTGCTAATCTGTATACGTTTTGCATTGCATGCTGGATGTATAACTTGACAGAGAATTTACAATACAAACCACCTGGCAAATAAAACTATCTGGATTAATAAATGCTATCCAAACCTACCCACTCTTTTTATATATAACAGAGAAGACAACTACAAGCAATATAGTACCTTTAAGCCATAAATAAAGTAAGTAAGTTGGGGCTGGAACATACCCTACTGAGCAGTATGTCCCCAACACAAGATTTGTGACTGCCTTTTATAATTTCAGAAACATTGCCAAAAGTCAATAGATTGAAGCTTGGTTTACGAGAATGTTCAGACAGACACAGCTTTGTATAGGTTCCTGTAGTTTTGCATAAGATCTTGTTAGACTGTTCTAAGAAAGATAGTATGTAATAATTTTTGGGTAAAGAAATTCTGCAATGGGTTGCTTGCACTTGAGATATTTAATCATATTTGGAACTAGTTGGATTTTCTACTACTACTATTGGAAGTAGTTGGATTTTCAGGGAGCCAAAGCAGTGCAGCTCCCCTTCAGCTTGCACATAAATTTTGAAAATGTATACATTATAAAAATAAATTCTAATGCTTAAAAAAAAGAGAGAGATGGATCTAGGGGTCTAATTTTATGCACATTAGTGTTAAATGACCAAGGCATGTTCTTTTATCAGTATCCACCCTGAACACCTCTGCCAATGTGTAGAATTAACAAAACACAGCAGTGTTCTGTTCTCAAAGATTACCAGACATAGATATTTAAAAACTTCCTAACAGCACTTAGGGAAGTACCACTTGAAAGTCAAGGATAGAGTATTCTACATGTTATTAAGTATTTTTCTTGGTACCTCTCCAAAGGTTATTCTAAATCACTGACCAGAATAAAATAAGAAAACATGCAATAGACTGAAATGTGGTAGAACGAAGGACAACCTTTCTGTCAGCCTCTCCTCTTGCAAGATCCAGGAAAAAAATCCCATAGTAAAGGTAGAAAATAAAATAAAATGTCAGAAAAGTAAAGTGCAAAACCTTAAACATACAAGGCTTTAAATTACACTGTCCCTTCAATAGGTGCTTTTATGAACGAAAAGAAAAAATTCCTTTCCCAGCTACCTGCTAAAAGCAACATGAATGTAGCATGCTCTCATTTCACTAGGGCAAAATAAATAAATCTGAACAAATTATTATTTCCAATGAGTCCTCACCATTCCTTTGCACATTTTTTCTTACTCATATAACCCTTACCAAAATTTGCTATTACCTGTTCTGAACCTCTATTGCCTTTCAATCAGGAATTGATTTGTCAAGTAACATTCCTCAATATCAATTTACACCCATGTCATTCTTTAATGTAATTTTTATTCAGGAATTGATAAAACTGAGGATTGTTAAGAGCCACACGTTCAGCATCACATAGATACTTCAGGAATTCTGAGTACCAGAGCTGCTGATGGCTGGCAGGAGCTATTATTCATGTGGCTTCAGGAGAAGCACATGTTCCAGCAACCCACCTTACCTTCACAGAAGAACCAGCTTGCTATATACAAATCGTGGCGTTTCACTCCAGCACCAAATCACAGCACCTACTAAACTGTGAGCAATTTTTTTGACAGACCTAATTAAAGCTTTTTCTTTTAAACGACAGGTTAACTAAGAGGAGGAATAGGAAATGTCCCCAAAAGGCCCAGTTACAAAAAGGGAGTGAGTGCTCCTCACCAAATCAGGCCATTTAACGGGTGTCAGCCTATGAGCCTTGAAGCAAGCAGTCACCGTAGCACAGGGTAAGGCTTGCAAAAGGAGAGCTGGGGCATGGTGCTGGGAACTACCTGACCGCAGCACAGCGGGCTGGAGTGGCCGCTTCTCCTGCCTGCATCTCCATCCTCGCCGCAGCACCCCAGCGCTAGCAGCGTTCACCCAGGGAGCCAGAGCGAGAACTGGGGCTGCCCGAAAGACAGCTTTTTGGTAGATGATTTTTCAGCCAGATCAGCTCCTGGATCCAGCACACCAAGAGGGGTAGGGGCCAGGGGTGCAGGAGCTGGGTGAGCCCCCAAAGAGCAGCCACAGTCCGAGCGTGTGCCCACACCAGCCGCTGCTGAGCAGGCAAAGCTGCATAATCACACCAGAGCTCACCTGAAACTGGTCTGCAGCCAGCATCTAAGCTGTCAAAATACAGCTGCGTAGAGGAGATTAGCAGGGGTTGTAAAACCTGCTCAAGAAGTTGGGCAAATATTTTAGCAATTAACCCACACTGAGCTCCATATTACTGCAGCTACCATTTCTTGGAATAGCTTGTTTAAAGCTAGTTCCAAGATGCCTAAATTACACAGCAATGACAGACTGTTTTAACTACAGAGATAAATTGTGCAGGGGCAGTGCCTAACATAGGTTATGTTGTAATGATTTACAACAGCTGAGGATGTGCCCCAAGATGTCCAGACAAAATCAAATTAAGTATATGATTTTTTTTTTCTCCAAACATAAAAGCCTTGCAAACTTGACTCAAAAATAAAAAAGGAAACAAAGAAATATGTGTATGACCTCAGACTTACACTGTAAGAGTGATTGTATTCTCCATATTCTCCAGGTAGCACTTAGATTCCCATTCTTTATAAAAACAAAATATAAACTAAATTAATACAAAGGCCATACAAAAACTTCCCACATACAAAACAAGTCAATTAAAAATAAACAAAACATTTAAAGAATATCAGCATCTATTTGGATTTGCAGAATGTTGTAATGATAAGGAAGAAAACGTTAATGAGGGATACCAAGACAAGAGTCTTCTTGTTCTCCAGACTTCAGATCACCTCCAAGTCAGGATCAAGGTTTGCAGTTTTCTGCTGCTATATTGTTAATAAACGGATCTTGAACTCAAGATTATTCATCACCTCCCTGAAAAACATAATGGTGCAAGAGGTTTGCATAGTAAAAATAATTTAAGATTTTAAGCATTGCCAAGAAGACTCAGGCACATTCTAAAAAGAGTATCTTCTGTATTTTAAGATTACAAAAAATTGAATATGAAAGTCTTGGTAGTTACGCTCATACACAGGTTGTATCTAAGGTTTGACATTAGAAGCTTAGGTATTTAAAATGCTAGCTGGAAACATCAACTATATTACAGAAACCCTCCTAAAAAAAGAGATAATCTAAAACCTCATAGATACTATTAAACACCTGCAGCGATTTTGAGCAACTTAACTCCGTCCTTAATTTTGACCTTGGGAAAACATAATGAAATAGTGACTGATTTCCAGAAACAAACAAAAAAATAAATTAGTCTATATGGTGCTATGTTTGCAACACTGAATTACATTGGTTTACTTTGTAGATGTTTCTAGAGCTAGCCTATGTTGTTTGACTTTTAAGGGAAGACTAATAGGTGTAGTAAGGGGGGTGGGGAGGGGTGGGGGCGGGAAGAGCACAAACCCCCTTATGGTTAAGCCAAAACAGGGGTCATGCCTAGGGCATTTTATCTGCCCTGCTTACACACCCCTGGGGAATTGCATCTCAACAACTGATTCCCTGTTAATCAATTCACATTAGTGCCTGCCTTTTAGTTTTCACTTTGCTGAATTCCAGGAAAGAAGTTCTTAGCCAAATGCATGCTCTATCTCTGCTCTAGTCAGAGCTGTTGCATTTCAAGAAGTCAGCAGACTTTATTTGCTCTACCAGTTGATAAGAGACACCTTTGTAAGTAAAGATTCATAGCCAGCAGACTCAACACAGAACAAGATCCAGTGGTCTGTTTACACAGGTCAGCAGTAATATTGGAGAGGACGTTTATGGGTTGGTTGTTGGGTTTTTTTCCCCTCAACCTATTTTCCCTAGCTGCAGAGTAAGACTCACATGACACATTATTCTTGTGCTTCCCTTTACTTTCTTATTTACTAAGGCTGAAGATTATGTGCTTGATAAGGAGACCTGTAGCACTTGCTATCGCTCTACTGTTTTCATTGAGCATGTAGGATTTTGCATGGCTCTTGCCACTTACAGGCTAAGACTTAAAACAATTTACTATTCCCAAGTAGGCGAGGCAAGGAAGAGTTATGAGCCTACAAACAGTGAATAGCTCATTCACAAAAGCAGGTCTGACTTTACATCAAAACCTTTTAGATGCACTAGTTAAGCTACTCTCTAGCATAAACACAAATCTTCATACAAAGGATCATAAAAAATAAACTTTATTACAAACTTAAAATTCACACATTAAACAGAAGATCTAGACACAAGTAATACTGAAAACATTCTCAAACAATAACCATTGTAGGTAATTTGGATGAGTAGCTAGTTACTGTTGTTTCAAATGCCTTTAAGAATATTTCTTAAAACATACACCATCGTGAAATGTCTTCAAATGCTTAGCTGGCCAGCTTTCAATAAGACTTTTAAATAGGGGGAAACTTATTTCTATAGAAATAACATTATCTAATTATGAATCAGAGACCCATAATTGTAGTGCTTGAGGAAAAAATACATAACCTTTTGAAATATTTAGAAGACATAAATAACTATTGTACAAGTTTAAATATTTAAAGTCCTTCGTTACTATCAGAAGTTACTATGTACACATTAGATGCTATATAGAAATCCAGCTGGAGGCAAGCATTGAGGTCTCAGATTTGGCCGCTGAAACCTATGAATTTGGTAGGCAGATTGTCCACCGGGTACACTATGGGGCCCGTTTTCATTGTTGGAGGTCCATTCAGCAGCTGCCAGTCACAGCTCCGAGCCAACTCCACTGTAAATATTTTCAGAAGGACTTTTGCAAACTCTTTGCCAACGCAGCTCCTCAAGCCCCCACCAAAAGGAATGAAACTGAACCTAGAGGAATCCTCTGGAGATGGAGACATGAAGCGATCCGGGTTAAATTCATCCTTGTTGGTAAAGAGATCTGCCACATCGTGGGTATCACAGATACTGTAAATAACATTCCAACCTTTAGGGATCTGGTAACCCTATCAAAAGAACAGAAAGGAGACATGACAAGCCTTGCCACATTAGGTAAGGTGAAGTGTCAGCACAGAACATGTCGGTGTACCCCACCTCCCCGCCGGGCTTCCTGCAGGTCACTCTAAGGCAGACAGGCTACAGGAATGCACTGGTACTTTGTGACTGCTCTGAGGAGCTGAGCCCAAACCCTGCTTACATTTAGCTCAAGGGTCTTGAGTGCAATTCGAAATCCTCCAGGAACAGGTGGGCTCAGCCTGAGGGTCTCTTTGATGACACAGCCAGTGTACTTCAGTTGCTCCAAGACCTCGATGTCTAGCTGCTTCTCTTGGTTAGGACCGCACAGTAACCCCTGGAAAGGAAGATGCCACCACGGCATTTATGGAGCAGGCAGTCAGGGCTCCCAGCATGGCAAAACAGCTGCACTTTGGTGAGGGGCATTTTCCTGCCACCCCCTAAAAGTAAGGCACCGCCTGGGTGAAGGGGAGCCCTGTCTAGGACAGTCTCCTGGAGGTACCTTTCCACTGCCCCCTCCTGAGAAATGGCTCTTGGGATGACACACACCTTCACCTGCAGCTCTTTCCTCACTTTCTGCAGGACATCGTGGTGGAGCCCTAGGAAGGCGATCAGCGACGTGGCAGCACTAGCAGTGGTTTCATGGCCCCCAAACAGCAGCTCTGTGGCAGACTCCTTCAGCTCCTTACACAGAAGACAGAGGAGCGATGAAACAGGTCTGGAACACAGTATTTTTACCAGGCCTGCTCCACCACCACAGCACTGCACATCACTCCCAGACTGGAACAGACAGCCGGGGGCCAGGATGGGGCTGGTGCTCATGCCCCCTGTGGACACGGTTCCCTGTCCAACAGCCCAATTGCACCGTCTGCACCCCAGGGTGCTACACAAGATGGTCTGTTTCACAGGGAGAGAGAGGGAACACTTCACGCTCTCTCCTTTTGTCCCCAAAAGATAATTGTGCTGCTGAGACAGGGCCTGGGGGAAAGGGAGGGACCTGGCGCTGGAGAACCTCACCTGCATGTTGAGCTGCTCCCCATTGCCCTGTGTGTGCTCCATCAGCAGCTGCAGCGCATCCTTGTAGCCGCCCTCAGGCTCTTTGCAGGCCATCTTGGCACGGATGTTCTCCTCAATCTTGGCATGGATGATGTTGCGCGCCCGCAAGCCCTGTCCAAGCGGCAGGGAGACCAACGTGAGATTCAGGCCGTACGCCGTCCCTCCCATCCATTCCCCACCACCCTGGCTGCAGGGGCGCCCCTCTCCCCCCAGAGGCCTTTACCCGGTAGAGCCCGCTGAAGGGCACGTCGATGGGGAGGGAGAACAGGTTGCGGATCATCTCCTCAAAGGCCTCCACCAGCTGCTGCTCGCCGTCGGGGCTGGCCTGGCAGGGCTGGAAGCCCAGCAGGATCCTCATGGCGATGCGAAACATGAGGCGCTTCACCTCGGGGTACACCAGCAGGCAGGGCCCGGCGGCGCCCAGCCAGCGCGCCAGGCAGGCGCTCACCTCCTCCTGGATGACGGGCACGTAGTGCTGCAGGGCGTCCCGGGAGAAGGCCCGCATGATCACCTGCCCGGGGGGACGGGAGGAGGAGGAGGAGGAGGAGTTAGGGGACACAGGCTCAGCCGCCGCACCCGGGCAGCCGCGCCTGCTCCCCGCCCGCCGTCGGGGCCGTACCTTCTTGCGGTGCTTGTGCTGCCCGTTGTGGAGGTTGGAGAGGCAGCCCGAGCCCAGGATGGTGCGCACCGAGGCGGGCCACTGCACGGACACCAGCCGGTGCTCGCCCAGCAGGATGTGCCGCACGTTCTCCGCGCCCATCACCCGCACCGTGGGCCGCCCGAAGAGGTGAGTCTTGTAGATGAAGCCGTATTTCCTGCGCTTCATCTGCAGGAATTTCCGCCTCTGGACGGGGGAGGGAGGCGGGAAATAATAAAAGAAGTTTTTAAAAGAAGAAAAGGAAGGGGCAGGGAGAGCGGCTCTTTCCCACCTGGGCGCGGGAGCCCAGCGAAGCTGCTGCTCGCTCCCCGCCCCTGCAGCCAGAGGAGGGGCCGGGGTCTCCCCGCTCGCCGCCGCATCGCCGCGCCTTACCTGCAGCACCATCTGCAGCGTCTCCCCGAAGAAGGGGAGCCCCATGGTGCCCGGGGGCAGCGGCAGCGGGCAGCTGGGGTCGCGGCCGCTCACGCAGTACAGGTCCCAGAGCTTGACGGCGGCCAGAAAGAGCAGCAGGGGCAGCAGGAAGGTGCACAGCGCGCTGGCGACCAGGGCGGAGAAGCCCATGGCTGGGGAGCGAGTCCAGTCCGGCCCGGCCCCCCCGGAGCTCCGAGTGCACGGGCCGGGCTCGCCGCGGGCCGCCTTTTATACCCTTCCCAGGTTGCTGCCCACCCTACCTTGGTCCGATAAATTAGTTCACCCAAAGTTCATCTTTAATTGCGGATTGCGGCCTGGCTCCTCCCCCCGAAATCTTTAACTATTTGCTTTGCGCGGCGCATCCCGCCCGCCGCAGAGAGCGGCGCAGGGAAAGGTACCGCGGGGCGCCGCGGGCTCGCTCTCCGCTGCATCGCGCTCAGCGAGGGCTGCGGGACGCTGCCGACAGCTGAGGGCCGGGAGCCCGCCACCTCCTCGGATTTATCGCCGCCGCTCGTTAACGATCAGCAGGTTGCGCCGAGAAATGCCCCGCTCCGGTACCCGGGGTCCCGGCTGCCCGCCGACACCTACCCCCGGGGGAGCTCCCCGGCCGGTGCCGACGCGCTCCGCAAGCTGCGGAGCTCCTTCGCCCGCTGCTGTCGCCGGCCAGGAGCGGCGAGCCAGCGGCCGGAGCTGGGAAAAGCCGGGCCGGTGCCGGGGACCGGACGGGGCGGGCGGTCCCCCGTGGCGGGGGAGCCCGGTAGCCCGCCGGGCAGAGCCGTAGCTGTGCCGCCGCAGCGGCGGAGGAGCGTCCGCTGTCCTCTGGTTCACCTCGAAAGGCCCGGCTTCTGTTTCTGCCGGCCGCGGAGGAAGGAGCCCCGGGCAGCCGTCCGTCTCAGCCGCCCGAGGCAGGTTCAAGCGCGGGTCACCGAGGGAAAGGGAGGTGAGGGCGGAAAGGGAACACCGAACCCGCCGCGCTCGGCTCCTCGCCCCGGGGGCCGCTACCCGCCTTCGCCCGCGACTCGCCGGCATCCCGAGGCCGTCGGGGCTGCCGCGGCCCGGAAGAGGCGCACGGTACCGACCGGGCACCCCGCCTGCAGCCACGGCGCGGAGGGCCGCCGTCCCGGAGCTGGCGGGCAGGCACCGGGGGCGGCTCTCCGGGGAGGAGCGGCGGCTCCGGCCCGAAGGACCGCGGCGGGACCGGGGCTGCGGGGAGGCTGCGCTGGCTGGGGCGACCGCTGGCTCCCGGCACAGGAGGCACCGTCCGGAGGACGCGGCCGCTGGGGAAGGGGCGGCCGGCGGCTGCGGGGCCGCGGGCGGGGGGACGGGGCCGCGGAGCGCTCCGCTACCAATAAACTACCGTGCTCGCTTTTCCTCCCTTTTTCTTTCCGGTTTTTCTTGCTCCCAGAAAAGCTCAATAAACGCTGGAAGTTGTGTGTGTGTTTGTGTAGGGAAGGGGGAGACGTCACTTTTAATTACTATTTTTCTGACAATCAACGCATCACGCGGGACCGTCCCTCCTCTTCCGACGCCTTGCGGGAACGGGGCTGCCCGCTTCCGCAGCCCTTTGCCCGATCGGGCCCCCCCGGCGGTGCTCCCTCGCCCCTCGGGGTACGGCGGGGCCCGGCCGGCGCGGGCCCGGAGCGGCGGCCGCAGCCTGACCCGGCGCTCTTCCCTCGCCGGGCGCTGACCCGCTTGTGACCTACAACACGGACCGTGACATCTGCGTGAACCCGGCCGGCAACCGCGCCAAGTTCACTGTCTATCAAAATAACGAGATACGGTGGCCTGAGCACCGATAATTGCCACAGGAAGGCTTTATTATCTCCCCAGCTGTGTATTCCCCAGCCACCGGCTCGAAAAGAATCAAATGGTAAAGAGTGAAAGGGATAATTAAAAACAGCTTGGAAGGGGGTCAAGAAATTAACAGCCTAATATGAACAAACTTTGATTACAAGTAACAATTATTACACTTCATTTGTAAATGCTCGTGTTTATCTGCAAACAAAATCAGTTTCAAGTCTTTTTTTTTTTTTTTTTTTTTTTTTTAAACTAGATTCACGTTACATTTTTCAGCGGGTGGCTACGGGGCTCGTTAGCGCTCGGGGTAATTTTTCCGCGCGCTGCTGGAGGAGCCCCGGCCCTGGGCGCTGGGTGCTGCAGGCCCAGCCCTGCCCGCAGCCCTGCCCGCGCTGGGAGCCTGCGGGTCACAGCCACGCCAGCAGCTCCTGCTAATTAAAGTTAGTCATTGCCACTTGCAGCCACCACCTACCGATTCACCTCTGATAGCCAGAAAGATTCACCTTTCAGGACAAGGTCAGGAGGGGCAGAGGCTCCGGTTCACTACGGGGTCGACCTGCCAACAGCACTTAACTCAGCCCTGCAACTCAACCTCTTCCAGATTTGACCTGTCACATTTGGGAGCCACATTTCTGCCCCAGGTAGCCTCCGACAGCTGGCAGCAGCGATGCCCTGCTGCAGCGGCAGTGCCCCAGCACAGGCGTGCGAGGGGAACCGGCCAGGGCCAGGTCATTTGTAAGCTGGCGCTGAAGCAGGGCGATGACAGAGATGCAGGGGTAGGGGAGCTCCCCAGAGCCTTCGCAAAGGATCGCTGTCCTCAGGCCAATTTCTGCCCTCACAGGTCAGGCTGCTGCTGGTTTTTCACATGGAGCACGCCGTGCCACCGGGCCCAGGGTGCGCTGGAGGAACAAGGCAGATGGTTTCCCCCGCTGCTTCCCTGCAGGATGTGTGACGGTGGGGAGCAGTGGTGAAGCTCAAAGGAACTGGCAAACACGTTGCAGTGGGACAAGGAACTGAGCCCAACTCTGTTCCCAGTGCACAAGCAACAGGACTCGCTTCATTTTACATAGGAGAGAAATACCCCATGTCTCAGCAAGGCAGACAGCACTCAAAAGCCACGTAAAAAGGTGCCCTCAGCACCCAGGCTTAGTGCCAGGTACCAGCTTCTGTACGGACCTACAGAGCTGCTGTCCAGGCACTTTCCCTGGCAGAGCTAGGCTGCAGGAGGTGACACGGTCAGTCTCTGACCAGCTAGCCACCATGGGGCTTGTGTCACCTTACAAATGCCCCCTCTGCAACATAAACGGCATCATTAGGAACAGGGGATTTTCTACCACAAAGTAGACATATTCAGAAATGTCCATTTTCCAAATGTTTATTCCCCAAAGCCCCCTTACCTTCTTCAGCCTAATCCCCTGGTCAGGCTGCGGCTGGGGAACGCATCCTGTGGGGACCCCGGAGGGACGCTTCATGGCAGACCTTGAGCAGCAGCGCAGTGCTCAGGCACAACATACTCAGCTACTACTACTGGGTGAACATGACACATACTCTCTGTGCCAGCTCTAATGGGAAGTGCAGGAATGAGATTAAATATTTACAATAAAAGCCACTTTACGCCCTTTTAGTCTAGCTACAGTTGATGCCGTAGCTTGGGCAGACCTGGCTTGTGTTTTCCTGCAGAGCCCCGCCCCCCCCCCCCCCCCCCCCCCAGCTTCCCTCTCTTTACATCTAGAAAGCTACAGTATGCAGGACGATCATCCTGTGTCTCCTGTAACACACCCGCAGGAGGTAACCCTGGGACAGAAAAGCTCTGGGAGCCTTAGCTGTGGGGCTGGGAGTTTTGCTCCCCATCCCCGGTGGCTGGAGCCCTGCATGGGGAAGGGGCTAGCTGAGCCCCCATGGGGGGATGCTCTCTGCATCAGCAGCTTCAGCGGGTTTTACCCCCAGGCTGGGACTGAGGTTCACCCCGGTGCTCGGGAGCAGGACTCTGCAGGACCCTCCCTACCGGCTTGCACACAAGGAGAGGAAAAACAAAAAGCCTTTTGGGGTTTTGCTCTGCAGTGACCCAGTGCCATACCCAGCCTGGGGCAGCAGAGATCTGCCCCCAGCAGCCATAGAGGGGCATTGATGCCAGGGCTGGGGGGGGCAGCGTACCCCTGGCTCAGGCCTTGCTGCCACGGCCGGGCTGCAGGGGGTGGAAGTAGAGCTGCAGCCCGTCATCGACGGGGTGCACAATGGGCACGGTCTGCATGGCGGGGTAGCTGGGGGTGGCCAGCTCCCAGCGGGCCGTGCTGACCAGCTCAATGGCCAGCAGCTTGAGGATGGCCTGTGCCAGCTCCTTGCCGATGCAGCTCCGCGCCCCGCCGCCGAAGGGGATGTAGTGGAAGCGGCTTGCAGCCTCCGGCCGGCCGACACCAAAGCGGTCTGGGTCAAAGCCACCAGGGGGGCTCTGGTAGACAGCAGCTGTCTCGTGGGTGTCACGGATGCTGTACATGACACTCCAGCCTTTGGGAATCTGGTAGCCCTGGGAGGGGGAGAGAAGAGGGGAGGAGAGGAGCATTACATACCTGTGCAGCCAGTTGTGCTGGTGGAGGGTGAGCAGAGGGAGCCTGGAGACAGCTCCACCACACTGCCCATCTGCTCCACAGCTCCTTTTCTCTCCAGCCCAGCTGGGACCCATGGAGGTTGCCGGGTGCCACTTCCCCCTGAGTTACACTGCCAAGCACCACCGCTGTGCTGGACACAGGGTGCTCGCAGTTAGTGGCAGGCGGCAGCTCCTCAGCAGCCTGTTGCCATGCGAGGCACTTACATCCAGCTCAAACGTCTGCAGCGCCGTCCTGTAGCCTCCGGAGACGGGGGGCAGCACCCGTAGCACCTCCTTAATCACACAGTCCAGGTAGCGCAGGCAGCTCAGCTTCTCCAGGCTGATGTCTGAGGGGCAGCAGCAGCTCTGTCCTGACAGTGCCCGCAGCTGGGGGCCAGCACAGGGACAGCTCTGGGGGAGGGTGGGCTCCAGCGAGGCATGGGGCTGGAGGGGACCCTCCTCCGTCGGGCTCAGGGACTGGCTCTGGTCCTCGCGAGCATCTTTGGCCGTGGGGCAAAGAAGTGGCTTCTCCCTGTCCCTGCTCTGGGCGCTCAGGGTGTCCGGGCAGTGTCCCGCAGGGCAACGCTCACATTGCTGGTACAGCTCATGGGACATCAGCTCCTGCCTTATTTTTTCTATCACTGAGGGGTGCTTCAGCAGCAGGAGGATCAGAGAGGTGCTGGCACTAGCCGTGGTGAAAAAAGCAGCAAATATGAGCTCAATTGCTGACTCCTGGGAGAGGAAGGAAGGTGATAAGTGTGAATGCCATTTTAAACTGGCTGTGGTTCAGACTGTTCTCACCTTTTGCAGGTTGCCCGTGAAGAGGGCCCTGGCCCCCCTCTGCTCTCCACAAACCCTGTTTTGGCAGGGACCAAAACAAGCCACCCTTGTTTTTTCATTTCTGTGCAAACTGGACATTCACTTGCCAAGCGATTAATGCAGAAACACAACTGAGATGAGTACACATCGCCTCCAATCCAGCTCTTCTGAGCTTTCCTCCCAGGTTTTACAAATTTTAGAGAAGCATTTTTAACACGCATTTTAGCATACCAAGTGAAGTTCATTTCAAGCATTACACTTTTTACTTTCACCTGCCAATTTCCCTTTGCGCCCATACTTTGCCTTTCTGCCCAGCCAGGGGTTATGAGGCTGTGTGTTTATGCATAAATACTAGATGCGCTGGCAGCTAAAACAGGTTGCATTTGATCCACTTCCAATTATAATCAGCCACTTGCTTGTCTGGGAGGGGACTCCAACCAACAGCGTTGAGAGCAGAAAGCCCTCCCTGCTATAGCAGCTCAGCCCAGGAGGTGCTGCAGCCCGCAGGGAGCTCTCCCACAGGGATGCACACACCAGGCAAAGGACTTGCTGCTTTTCAAGCTTTACAGCCTGAAGCACAGCAGTGTTCCTGATAGCTCCATGGACGATGTGTCCGTAACAAGTTAGGAGGTTAACCAGCTCAGACAGACCACAGCACAGTCAAATTCATAACACGTCCCTTGTCCCAGCTCATGGATCCTCACGCAGCCTCCCAGTTTTCCTGGGACTGTCTGCAGGGTCTATATGGCACAGCACATGCCAGGTTGCTGTTATTAACTATTGGAAATTGTTTTCCAGAAGTTAAGGGTTGCCTGGAGCTGGGTCATGGCATGTCATGTCTCTGACAGCAAACATAACGTTCAAACTTACGGCACCATCTGAAGGTGCCAGCGGGTCCGTAGCCCAGAGCTGGGACTGCTGAGGCCAGAGGCCAGAGCCAAAACCCACTGGAGAAGCCCAAGGGAGAAGCACAATGGAGCTGCCACCCAGGGAGGGGCTGGGACCTGGCTGGCACAACAGCACAAATCGTTCCAGTGCAGGGGCAAAGCGGAGTGAAACCCCTCGGGGAAACAGCAGTTTCCTTTCACACAGCTATGTGTCTGGATTTTAAATGGTTCCGACACCACTGGTTTCTAGAGAGGTGAAGCCAAAAGCACAGGGAAGGACACCTGAAGGTACCTGGAGCCAAGTCTGGTAAGGTCAAGGGTAATGTAACAAGGACTGTTACTCTTTGCTACTGTCCCCAGCACTGTATATTGGCTGGGCTAGAGGCTTTTGCCGAAGTACAGCTCTCAAGGGCATCTTTCAGCTGAAATAAAACCTCTGAAATAACAGATCCCCGTCAACCCCTATCACACCTGCAGGCGTTAGCAGGAATTTTTACATTCACAAGGCAGCAGACGCAGATGAAAAGAAACATCTCAGTTCTGCCACTTGCAATTAAAACCCAAGACATTTCAATACCATGCAAGGAATTCAGGGCAGGCTCTGCAGCTTGGGATAACAGCCCTCATGACTTCCTGCACCAATCTCTGACAGCACTGTGACACCGACCTGCTGACTTTCCCTCCCTGCTTTTACAAGGCTAACATAACCGGTGACTGGGAGGCAGCATCTTCCCACAGCTTCACCAGTATTGTCCCTGTGCTACAGCCCGACTCCCTGTCCTGGGAGGCAGGACCGACAGCCAGCCAGTGGCAGCATTATTACATCGGATGGGATGGGGTTTTTTTAATCCTTCCAAGGTTTTAGATGTTTTAAAGCAGTACTTTTGGCAAAGTGATATCTTTTAAATGACCTTTATATTTCAAGGGTCCTGCTGAGTTCATGCCAGTAGTGCAAAATATTTAGGAAATTTTCTGGGAAAACAGTCCTTCAAAATCATTTGAACACAAAGCAAATTGGTAACTAGTGTGTGCCGGTGTTTGGAGTGTCTCTCCAAGTCAGATATATCCACAACTCTGAGACAACTTTGAACTTTTTATCCAGTTACACCATTTCACTGGATGAGAGCTCTACTACGGTTTTATTAGAGTGGAGAATATTGTCATAATTGCATTGCAAGCGTAGGCAGTTTGGTTTGCAAGCCATTTTGTTAAATGCAGACAAGGTAGAAATGTTGTAACTGTAAAGGTACAGGATAGCATATGGACATACTGCCATTTGAATGAGCTGGCCTGAGGTCACTGCCATGTCATTCCATGTTACATTTCATATCCCCTTATTCCATTTGTGGTCAGAGCCAGGACCATGATGAGAGATCACATAATTATTTGTATGTAATGTCCATGTGGATACCAAAAGAGATCACTAAATCTTAATTGATCACATTTTGAATCTGGCAATTATTTTTTAAGAATATTTATATTATAATAAAAACCACCCCAGTAGAATAAATAATAATTAAAATAAAATTACTTTAAGAATATATGCTGGTACTAATTGTATCTAATAGTTGCTGTAAAGCTTTCCAAATATTTTAGATTTAGAGATTACACTTTTACAAAATATTTATAAAACATTAATCTTTGTATAGCTTCCTGTAAATATCTAAATAAATGACAAAACTACTTTTAGGCTATATCCAAACACTTTTAAACTATATTCAGATGCTGGAACCATGCAAAACTGCTTCAAAACCTGTTATATAAATGCAGCGTTATCTGCCATTCACTGACACCAAGTGACCTGGAGCTATGAATGACGCAGTACCAGTGACCATTTTTTCCCAAGATCTTTGGCAACATACTCTTCACATTGAGTTGGCAGTTCTGGCTCAGTAAGGGTACTGGGTTCATCCCTAAGTCACAGCGATGCATCACGTTGCATCATAGCAATCCACAAACTAGATGATATAATTAATGACGAGGTGATGGGGAATGACCCAGCATCCATCATTCCGTCCCTGGACCCATTTTGATGTATTGTCTCAGAGGTTTCTGGGCTCACAGCCCCAAGGAATATGGTGATGTGATCTACGCGCTGCACTATGCCAGATGCTGGGGGGTGTCTGAGGAGCACGCAACTAGCTCTAAATATTTCCGAGACAGTATCTTGGAGGTTACGAAGTGCATACCAACCTACAGAGCACAGCCAAACAACCCTACCAGCACCCTAAGACAGGCTGAAGCCTGGAGGCCATGAAGAGGAAGGGTAGAAGAGGCACTGAATCCCTCTTTAAATACCAGCTCTCTTCTAATACAGAGGCACAATCCTACAAGAGCAGGCGAGCAAGCAGAGCCCGAGCTTTCTCACTTGCACAGGAGATGGTGTCCTCAGAGACGGTGAGAGGAGGGCAGGAGCCAGCAGCTAGTGGTGGGTCCCCACACAACCCTCCTCCTGACCTTCTGCCCAGGTTTCTCAAATAGCTACCGAGTCAGAAGGGACACTGCAGGCAGGGGTTCTCCTTACCTTTAGCTCCTGCATGGTGAATTCTTTGCCATGCTCCTTGGCACTGTTTATTATGAAATCCAGAGCATCGCTGTGATCTTCTGGGTTATTTCTCTGCAGTTTTTCCTGTATAGCCTTCTCCATAAACTCATGTAGCATGTCCCGTGCTTTGATTCCCTGCAGGAGGCAGAAACAGTTCAGGAGAGTCTTAGGAACCGCCCCCCTCTCCAGAGAGACCGGGGGACCCCAAGTGTGGCAATCCTTAATCCCAGGATCTGTAACAGCAAGAACTGTTTAATCTGTTGCCCAGCCCCAGAGCCTTGCAAGAGGCAGCATTTTGGGAGAAAATGCTGCAAATTCTGTTGCCTTGCTGTTGTGAATCACATATGACAAGTCCCAAGAAACACTCTGAGAGGCAAAGTAAACCCACGGTACCGAGTCCAGAGGCACGTGCGCTGAACAAACCCACAGTTATGGCAGGTCCAAAAGAAGTTTGTCCAGAGGGACAAGAAGAGGTAACTTAATAAAACCGAGTCCAAGCAGCAAGGCACATCTGAGACAGGAGCAAGTAAGTGGCTTTACCAGGTATAGTAGCTAAAGACACATCAATCATACCCAGCTCATCTCCAGTTATGTTGCACTCCTGTGCAGCAAAACATTTACGTGAGCTCGCAGCGAGTCAAGTGATCAGCGATCGCTTTGCAAGGTGGGATGGATGGAGCCACAGAGTGTATGGCTCTGTATCACGATGCCTCTTGCAAAGGCCGGAAGGACCAGAGAACTGGGATGGAAAATGGCCATGACTAGATGTTGGGAAGAAGATCCAAAGGCTGAGATTTGGGGTGGGAAGGACTGGGCAAAGGGAACAGGGCAGGGAGCGAGGGGAAAGACGAGGGGACCTAAATGCAGGTTGAAGAGTGTAGTCTGGGGCCAGACAGGCTGTGGGTGACCTGAGAGAGGACAGGGAGGGACAAGATGGGGGCTGAACACTCACACTGGTGAAAACCTGCAAAGGGAAACTGGACAGGGAAAACGTGAGCTTCAAACTGGTGGAGAAGAGCAGCAGGGAGGCTGGGGGAGAACTGGGACTGGCTGGGTAAGGTGACCGGGTGGGGCAGAGCTCACCGTGGAAATAAGAGATTGGACAAGACCTGGCTAAAAGGGGCAGGAGACCTGAGCTGTGGTAAGGCTGGAGAACCCAAAGTCAGAGGAGGGAAAGCAGACTGAAATGGAAGAGGAGGGTGGGACACAGGACGGATACCTAGAGCAGGAGTGTGGGGAGACAGGCAAAGAGTGGCAGGGCAGCAGGGAAGAAACTGCAGGTTGCAAGAGGCAGAGGAGACTGTCCTTCTGCCATGTTCCCCTCCAGGACCCCTCATTGTCTCTCTGCTGCTGGGGGGCAAGGGACCGAGGACCATAAGAGGGTCTCAGGTCCTCAGCCTGCTCTGAGGTGCACAGGGAGTGCTAACCTGAGGTGCACCGTGCTCAGCTGCCTTTGTGCCCGAGCCCACAGCCCCCTCTGCTGCGGGCTGACATGAGGCCAGGAGGGACAAGATGGAACAGGATTAGGTGTGATAGACTAACCAGAGCCAACAGAGGCAACATTTGGGCTGAGGGAGAAGAGGAGCCCTGCGCTGTACAATGAGCTGCAGCCAGTGCCTGGAGGTGCTGGAAGCCAACCACGAGCAGGTGAGAAGCGCACAGCTAAGGGGAGATGGCTGGGCTGGGCAAGACACCAGGCCCTCAGACCCGGAACGGGATGCTGCAGACGTCCTGGCCCATGGGCAGTGCCCCTCGGTAGGCCTGGGGACAGGGGATCTGTGCCGCCGGGGCCCGGGCCCCTGCCCCCAGGCAGAGGGAGCAGGGCAGGCGGCAGTACCTTGCGCAGCCCACTGAAGGGGATGTTGAGGGGCAGGGAGAAGAGGTTCTCCACCAGCTGTTCAAAAGTTTTGGCCAGGTCCTTGAACTGCTTTTCCTCCAGGCGGAGCCCCAGCAGAATCTGAGCTGCAATGCGGAAAGTTAAGGTTTTAGTGGAGGAATAAACTGCGATGGAGCCCGGCTCCATGCACCAGCCCCGCAGCTCCCAGCTCACAACCTTCTGGATCCGCGGCAGGTAGCTCTCCAGGGCGGCACGGCTGAACACTCTGGCCAGGATCTAGAAGGAGAAGGGGGGGGGAACAGAGGCAGGCGGTTAAAGCTGGGGCTCCCGCACGCCGCCGAGGCCCAAGCCTGGGCAGGAGGTGCCACCTGGGCTGCGTTGCCCATCAGGGCGGCCACGAGGCTCACCTTGCGGCGCTGGCGGTGCAGGTCACCGATGGAGCCGAGCAGGGTGTGGGAGCCCAGGATGATCTGGGTGCTCTGGGGCCACTGCGTGCTGACCAGCGTGTGCTCGCCCAGCAGGATCTTGCGGATGTTCTCAGCGCCTGTCACCCGCACCACCGGCCGGCCCAGGAGGTGGGTCTTGAAGACGTTTCCGTACCTCTCCCGCCGGGAGCTGTGGAAGCGGGAGCCCTGGGGGCGAGCTGCGGGTCAGCCCGGGGCTCCCGCCAGCCCCTTCCCACCCCGTCCCCGTCCCCCCGCGCCTCACCTGGAGCAGCCAGTGCAGGGTCTCCCCGAAGAAGGGCCAGCCCATGGAGCCCCTGGGCAGGGGCAGGGCGCTGGCGCGGTCCCGGCTGAGGCTCCAGCGCAGCGCCCACAGGTGCCGGCACAGGGCGACCAGCAGCGCCAGGGCCAGCAGCGCCAGCGCCGCCGCCTCGGGCCAGGAGAGCCCCGCCGGCATCCTCCTGCCGGGCGGCGGGGGACGGGGCGGGCGCGGGGCGGCGGCGGGTCCCCGCCCTGGGGGCGCGGGCGGCTGGGGGGCGGCCCCGGCGGCTGTCAAATGCGGGGGGCCGGGCGCCCCGCGACTCCGTTGCCGGCGGCGGGCGCTGCGCGGCTGGCCCTGCCGGCTGCTGCCCGCCCGGCCCCGCTCGCCTCCTGCTGCCGGTTCGCCCCCGGCCACATTTATATAGATATCGGCCACTTACGCCCGATCCACCTTCGGAGGTGACGTATCCGCTGCATATTTAAGCAGCGCGGCCAAGTGCGGTGATTGGCGCGGGCGGACCGCGGAGAGCGACTGAGGGGCGCGGGGACCGGCCAGAGCGAGCGGGGGCGGCCGGGGCAGCCCCCGCCTCCGTGAGGCTGCGGCCGCGGCGCCGCTCCGCCGCCCCCCCGGCCCCTCGTGGCGCCCCCCCCCGACGGCACGGCCCGGCCCGGCACGGCCGGCCCCGGCGCCCCCCACCCCGGCCAGCGCCGGCTCCGCGGCCGGACGGCTGCCCCTGGGCGCGGGGTGTCCCCGCCGCCAGCCCCCCGGCGCCCCCTCGGCCGGCCCTTCCCGCCGCCCGGCGGAGGCAGCGAGTCCCGCCCCGGGCTCCCCCGAGCGGGGAGCGTCCCAGCCCCGCCGCCCCCCGGCCGCCCGGGGGAGGTCCCGCTGCCCCCGGCCCGCACCCCGCCGTCGGGGCCGCCCGGACCCCTGCCCGCTTGTCCCGGGGGTAGAGCACCACGGAGCCGGGACCCGTACCGGTCCCAAGGAGACCAGCTCTAAGGTGCCTTCCAGTGCGTGAAATTAAACAGGAATACGGGTGAGGAGGTTTATATTACTGTATTTCGACCGTCAATAACTTAAAAATACAGCGAAAATGTACATTATTTTTACATGTCCCATTTGGTTTGTATTTGTTAGACATTCTCTTTGTGTCTAAAACAGCCAGGAGGGGACAGTGCGAAGAGACCGGCGGTGGGACGAAGCGCTAATCGCTGGGCTGGGTCTGCGGCAGAAAGCGCATACTGACAAACAGATGCGGCACAAAACCAACAGTGGCAAATCTATTCCTCACTGCAACCTGGGAGAAAGAACCCGGGATCTTACAAAAGTACAGTTAGAAATAGTAACCCTGAGGAACAAAACTAAACCAAAACAAAATATCACATTATAAAGAACTTAAGTGGTTATTTACATTCACAACCTCGAGATTAAACCCTTTTGCAGAACAAAGCCTATAAGCCCTAATGCTAAATAAATATCAAGTCTAGTTCTCAGGTAGTTTTCAAAGGTACTAAAAATCAAAAGATTCTTTCATACCTCCAGACTACAAAATCCGGTATACAAAATTATCTCCAATCACTTTAAGGCTAATATACATTTAATGCAGGAAAACGATAGGCGGCATCTGAAACGCAACTATCCCGATGCTTAAAAACCATTGAATTAGGATTCATCCAGAAAACAGCAACTAAGGGATCATTTTTCAAATAATTCCTACCCGGAGCAAAATTTTGGATACCGTGTTCGTAGATATTTAAATAACATATTTACAGTTCAGCTGTTCCATGTACAATACGATTGACCTGGTTTTTATTGTACAGTCTCATTTTCACCATTTGTTTACAATGTACAAAATAGTATCAGATCCATTAAAAATACGTACAAAGATTTGTTTGCTGAAGACTCTGTATGCAAGCCATCTACTGCATTTTTCCTTTACTTGGTCAAACAAATGTCCTAACTGGCATCGCCGCTTGCTTGGTAGAAATAGTGGCTAAGAAATACTTCTTGGTGTGATGAGATATCGTCGATTTACCAGGCCTATGCGTGCTGGGACATACCGTTCACTAAACTCCTAAGTTGCTTTACCACAGTCTCTATTAGCTTCTGCTTGTCACGATCATTCTTCCTGAACTGAGCAAAAATGTTGTTCTTTTTGCTAGAGTCTTTCATTCTGGAGAAATAAAAAAGCAAATGATGCAAGACATGTTAGAAACATAAATGTGAAAAGGAAAAATCAAACTATTTAAACAGGTTTACTTTTGTTCCTCTTTTGGTCTCTCTGCTAGTAAGAACTGAAAGATTACAAAACCCGTTATCTGTGTGTTCTTCAACTTCCGCAACGCGGAACTCGTTTTAACAGATATTACTACACAAATCGCCCGTAAGTATTAAGCAAATATCACCTCGGCAGGAAACTGGCCCTCCCAACTGCATTAGGAGAGAAGCAAACCAGAAACCCCGTCAGCATCATTCTGTTTCCACGGTAAGTTCAGGCTCAGCGAACGGGCGTGTTTTGTTCACCGTCAAATCACCCGATATCGTTATCGCCGATCTCCCGTACCGATAGATTCAGAAGCGAAAATAGGGAAGCAAGATTTTGTGACGATACAGACGATACGTACCCTCTGTGAACTCTGCAAGATGCGCGTTCACCGCAGGCAGGAGAGGAGGGAAAACACCGTTAGAAAACGCCTTTCACTCACGGCATATTTCGATGCAGTTTTTACGAGCAGGTTGACACCCGGTTTGCGGCTGTGTGCCCTGGCCGCCCCGTTCGCCGGGCCGCCCCAAGCGCCCGCACCGGCTTCCCCGCCGCCAAACCCCTCCCGAGAGCGGCCACCCGGGCGGGCGCGGCTGCCCCCGGGGCTCCGGCACTGCCCGCAGCTCCGCGCCGCCCGCCGCCCCGGGACAGCGCCGCGCCGCCGCCGGGCGCTGGCCGCCGCCGCTCCGGGGAGGGCGGGCGCCCCGGCCCCGCGGCCGCCCGGTGATGCGGGCTGGCAGCTGCGGCGCCCGGCCCGGCCCTGCCCCGCGCCCCGCCCGCCCCGCGCCCCGCACTTACTTCTCCAGGAGCGTGAGGGCCGTGCCGGGATTGACGCGCAGGTACTTGGAGGTGGCCTGCCCGTAGTCGGCCAGGTAGGTGGACCAGTCCCACACCATGAAGAGGTCCAGGAGCTGGGGGGGCAGAGGCGCGTGAGGGGGCGCGGAGCGGCCCTGCGGGGAGGAGGAGGGCGGGCGCCCCCGCACCTGCCCGGCCCCTCCCGCCCGCCTCCCTCCGTGCGGGTTCGGCCCTCGGAGGGGCCGCGACGGCTTCACACTCCGGTGTCCGGGAGCCTGCGGTACCGTGGGGAGCGGGCAGGGGATACTCGTGTCTGTTGCCGCTCACAGTAATTTAAACCAGAGGTTCGGGTAGTCTCAACTAAGTGAATTAAAAAACCCCCGCTGTGCTCTGCGTGGCGGCTGCTCCCGTGGCTCGGCCCCAGCCCCGGGCACGCTCCTGGCCCGGAGAAGCCCCAAGCACCCCCACGGCGGGAACAGCGCGGCCCTGAGCGCAGCCTGTGCCCGGCCGCCCTTCCCAGGGAGAGCCCTGCGCCCGGCCGCCCTTCCCAGCCCTGCGCCCGGCCGCCCTTCCCAGGGAGAGCCCTGCGCCCGGCCGCCCTTCCCAGCCCTGCGCCCGGCCGCCCTTCCCAGGGAGAGCCCTGCGCCCGGCCGCCCTTCCCAGCCCTGCGCCCGGCCGCCCTTCCCAGGGGGAGCCCCGCGCCCGGCCGCCCTTCCCAGCCCTGCGCCCGGCCGCCCTTCCCAGGGGGAGCCCCGCGCCCGGCCGCCCTTCCCAGCCCTGTGCCCGGCCGCCCTTCCCAGGGGGAGCCCCGCGCCCGGCCGCCCTTCCCAGCCCTGTGCCCGGCCGCCCTTCCCAGGGAGAGCCCCGCGCCCGGCCGCCCTTCCCCGCCGGGCCTTCCCCCTCGGAGCCGCTGCTCCACAAACATGCTGCTTTGGCAGGCAGAGGCGATGCCCAGCCTCCAGCGGCCAGCACCCTCGCCGCCCTCAGAGCCTAACTCCCCCTCCACCGCGCCGGGGTGCAGGCCGGGCCCAGCCGGCCGCCCTGCCAGGGGCCGGGGCGCGGGTGGCACAGCCTTTCCCACGGCTACCTGCCGGCCAGCGGGACCCGCTCCCATTGACGTCAGCGGTGGTGGGGCGCTCCCAGCTCCCCTGGCAGCTGATGCCTGGCCTCGTCCTGCGGCTGAGGGCAAACGCCGCTTGTTCTCAGGCTGCCCTGTGTTAGCCAAACCTACTGTTCACATCAGCACGGGAAACCATTAGCAACACTTTGCCCCTGGCTCGCAGCGCCCGCGGCAGCTCCACCGAGCTGGCTCGTCAGCGTAACCCAGAGGCCCTGCTTGCCTGGAGGACTCGCTGCCTCGGTAATGCCAGAAAGGTGGGGTGGAACAGCATTTTCTATAATAAAACCGCTTTAAGAAACATAACAGGCTACTGCAAGTCATACCATTTTGCTATTTAAATAAAGAACCCTGTTCACTTTAAACATTTGCTTCTGCTAGGCCAGACCTGAGCGGATACAGCCAGGGCACACCACCAACAGCCCCGGTGCCTGCAGGCAGGGCAGCAGCAGGCGCCCGCTCCTCTGGCTTCTCAGACTACACCAAGAGAAGGACCGCACCTCTGAGAGCCCTGCCTTGCTCAAACTTCTCAGTCTGATAAAACATCACAGCTCTCCAGGAATGCTCATCCCCCAAATTGTAACACCAACTCAATTACTTATAATTACAATATACTTAAAAGCATATACCTGGTCTTCACATATTCAAATTTATATGCCTCTTTTCTCCAAATGTTTCCACTTTTTAACCCCCTTCTTATTTACAAATAAAGTGTCAAGTTTAAACAAATTATTTTCTAATTAATTACTCCTCCTATACTTGTAGTATAGTTTTTTACAAATAATGTAGTAACATTCCCTGGCTTTATAACCAACCTCTGACAGTTGTCCTTCAGGGCTCATTACAAACCTGACTGACATATAGATTTCACATTTAGCTATCTCACATGGGTGAAAGGTGTATAAAAAGTAAGGAAGCTGTTCCACTCTCTGCTGACTACACATCCATGATAGCCATCAAGGTCAAATGCAAGTGGACCTTTCTCACAAAGCCCTTTCTCAGGATGGGCACCATCAATTCTACTGAGCTGAAAAGGCCATGCCTTTAGTCACTAAGCAAACAGACTTGGGAAGGCTCTGATAACTCAGGAATTAGTGGCATTTGTGAAACCAACTGCTTCAGTTGTTGCTGCATGTTACTTATCACTTCTAATTACCTGTGTTACAACAGTCAGTAGTGCCCAGTCCTCACAGGGGCTGTCTGATATATTCAGAAGCATGATCAAAAGCGTGGAATGATAGGACAGGCAGATGCACAAGACAAGCTGGGAGGATAAAGCTGACAACCACAAGAACCCAAACTATATAATCTGGAGACTTCATCTCCCCTCTCTCTTACAGAGGAGCAAACTGAATGTATTAATAATTTCCTACTAATTACAACACCACTTGTCATGGTTTCTGCATGGGACACAGTCCTTAATAAAGGACTGTGCCAATGCTCCTGCAGCAGTCGTGTTCAGTAAATCAAAGGTGAGAGATTTCATTTCTTATCCTTATTGTAACATTGAAATTGAGGATTCTGGGTAAATCCTAAGCAACCCTGAAGATCTGTATGCTGTTAGCAACGTGCAGGCCAAAGCCATTGATGACTGATAGAATTACAGTGCTGACAAGTTTGAAGAAACTTCCCGGTCAATACTGCACGAGCTATTTTCATACCATACTTCCAGCGCTTGAATCAACTGTCTGACTGTGTCATAGCTCTGGGACACCTCAGTGATAGCGAAGGCTGGGGTGGGAGATGGCACCTCATTTATCACCTGACCAAACACAGGTAGGCATGTAAGGCTCTAAACAGACTACGGAGTCTGCTGCTTTTCAACACAGGAGGTAAAACCATGCCCCAAGAGAACACAAAGCATATTCTGTGCACTCCAAGACAGTCCTGGCTCTGAAGAGCTAACACCCTGAGAGCCACTGTCAGCAAGGGGGAATGTACTCAGAGCCTCTTCCCTGCTCCACACTCTTTGGTCAAAGAGCTGCTCACAACCAGCCTCATGCTAATTAATCTCCTAAATTAAAGCAGCTGTCACGACATGTGACATGACATGACACGAAGGACCAGGGACATGCTATCAAATGACACATGCCACTCAATCATAGCTCACTTCCCTCCTTCTGCACATGTATTCAGGGGCTGCAGTGTGACAAATGTGCCCTGCTGCTGGAGAAAACACGACAGGGAGCTGCAGACACTGCTGGGACTGGACTGCTGCTGTGCACAATTATGCGTTGTGCATTTTGTCACCCTCACAGCTGCAGTTCTGTGCTGTGGCATATTGCTGTATGTAATGGGCTTTGACAGCATGTACTGTACGCTGTGGGTGGGCAACAGTTGCCTGGTGTGCAGCTCTTCGGATCTGTGTCCTGGCCATTCATACCACCTGCATCTGACTTTGCACTTGGTGGATGTACAGTCAATGCAGGCACTTTGCAACGGGAGCAGGTTGGCGAGTAGCCAATGGCAGCAAGGACAGTCTAGCAGAAATGAGCTGCTGGTCCCAGGACCGTCACATGTGTATGTGTATGGGAAATAACTTCAATCTACCCACACAAAGCTTCCCTTGCGCACAACACCAATTTCACCTTCACTCCTGCAGCCATGCGGCAGATGTATTATTGACTCTGTTATGCTTCAGCTTCTGCTGCTTTGTTCCTTTCTGATTTACACTGCCTTTTCTACAAAAACGTGTGCCTTATTTAAATGAAGCACTTTAATTCCTCTTGATTGTATAGAAAGGCCTCTATTAAAGTGGGACTGTCTTGGCCATAGGCAGATGATCTAGAAGACAGCTCATTCATTCAAAGATGCAGAAAATATTTTGGCTACCTCATGTGATTTGAACGTACCTTTGGAAAGACAATGAAACACTGGCCTACCTAATCCTTTGATAGATGATTTGTATTTTAGTAAAGGATAAAGTTATCTTGAAATTCGTACATAAAGATTCTTGAAAATAACAGAAGAACATGAAGATGTAAGAATTCCTTTTTTTAGCTTATGCAAGCAGATAGCTACATGAAATTCATCATGAAAACGTGGCCAACGTTCTCATGAAAAGAAAAAAGCCCCAGCTTTCCCCCTATATTTTTGCTGTATTTTCATTCACAATGGATGCATATTAAAATGATTTTATACTGTGAAAGGGACTAGGTGTGTGCGAAACCACAAAGCCAGGGAACAGCCTTTGGTAATGTTACATAGTACTCAGGGTGGAGATACAATGAAAATACTTTCTGGATTTGGCTTGACATGCTGACGTGACTCATACTACAGAGACGTAATATGTGGGAAATGTTATGTTCCACTGAAATAAAAGAAGGTTGTAAATCTCCACATTTTTAAATACTGTGATTACTACTAACGTGGAAAAAGAAAAATTGTATCAAGGGCAAGTCTAATCGTAAAAGTGTTAATTTTACGATACAAAAAGAGTATCAGCTACAATTAAAAAAAAAAAACACACCATAAAAAAATTAGGGGATTTAAGTTCAGATGAGCTCACCCCAAGGCTTCTCAGTTGTGAAGCATTAAGTACAGGAGAATTTGCTGATTCTGTGACAGTAGTTCTTACTGACTGTGACAACTAGAATCAACCTATTGAAGGCCAAATTAAAGCAACATCTCCCTATTACTATTTTAGCCACTAAAACTGTAGCTATTACCAAGGCCATAACTGAAAATGAGATTTATTGTCTAGCAAGGAATGGTCCACACTGATGTACACTGTAGTAAGAGAAACACGTGCACAGAGCAGATCCTGTTGATAAAATAAAAAATATTTATCAATATTTTCCTGCCTCAAAAATCAATCAAAATCCACAGCGCAGCACATGACACTGGTGTTGCTTGGCTGTGACTTCTTCGAGGTTAGAATGTACGTTGTTTGCCTTGAAATTACAACAGGAAAAATGTTAATTTTGTGCATGCATCTTTCCAAAGTTAACATATATGGGAAATACTTCAAACCAGACCGAAAGGCACTCTTCCACTACTCTCAGAGTCTGGAGGCAGTGCAGACCATTAGCTGTTAGTCAGCCACCCAGCCCCACCTAAGGAACACCCGAGGGTGTTCTGTCAGAACCCACTTATCACACAGCTGAAACACTGTGAAGCACCTAACAAACCAGATATATATGTATTCTACTATGCCAGAACAATGGCACTGTTGTAGTCTCTTTATCCCATAACAGCCATGAAAAATAAGCTAAGACAGGCAATGCTATACCTGAGAATTTTATAATGAAGCAGGATTTGCTTCCATGCAAGCAAGGGAAGCCCTTCTAACTAGGAATAATTTGCAAAGAAGCATGTGTATCAGGTGTGTGTCTCCGAGTTTTTTGGGTTTTTTTTAAATATTCTTTCTAGTAAAGCAGATACAGTGTCCAGTAGACTGTCCAATCCCTCACTTATATTTACAAGATAGATATAGTAATACACTTCTGCCTTATTTAGAGGATTTGTCTCTTCCAAAGGTGTGACAGAAGTGGAACCATTATCCAACATCTTGGAATCATCAGGCTGATGATCAGAGAGCAGCATGTTCCTTTTACTGTATATGAAACAGTGCTGCCTTCTCAAACCATGTTATTAGTCACACATACACTTCTAACATTGCAGGTAACTTCAGCTTCTGGTGGCTGTTCTGCACTTGCATTTTGAATGATGCTCTACAATACTGTGATTTTCTAACTTTCTTCATGCCTACTTATTTCCTAAATGCCTTTTATGTCTAACTTTAGCTCTTTCTGCTTGAAATAAACACCACACGGAAAAAAAGGTCTTCCTATATACTTACATAAAAGGCTAGAGTCATCTCTTACATTATACAGGTAACATTGCTATTTATAATTAGAATACTTTTATTTTAGACACAATTATTTTATTGTAAAAGATATTAAACTATTTTTTTTGTTAAAAGAATTCCTACTTTAAGACCTAACGGGTTTGTTAACACAAAACATTACAATATTGATGCCACAGGGGGAAAAAAGTTCTTAAGAATCCCTAAGATTTTAGGGTCAGAATTCTGGTTTCAAACAGGACACCTACATTTATTCTTCAACATCAGTTCTCTTTCTTTTTCCCAATATCTATGTGATAACAGCCACGTCTGGCTAGAAATTACTGGTAATCATTGCTCAATAAAGCTTTGTCTTATATTACCTAAAGGCCTAGGCAGCTTAGCTGCAGTCCTGTATTTAGGCCATCTTATAATTACGTGAGAATTTTGTGCACTGGGAGCTGCTGGAATTGACCATCCGGCTCTTTCAATACTGTTTGAGCTTCTTGTCACATCCTCAGATATCATACAGATGCCCTTTCCTTTTTACTTTTGAGCAACTGTCAGGAATAATCTTTGAAGAGAATGCAACTTTGCAGACTAGCTATGCATAGAGTCAACACAGCAACAGAGACAGAGGAGATGGGGGCTTTGCAGATAGAAATGGGGACAGTGTCCATTGGACAATACCAATTGTGTTGGTTATACTACAAAAATCCTAATTGTAAATTATCAAGGTACCTTAGTACAAGTAGGAATGGTGCTGTTATCTCAAGTAGCAAGAGTGTCAGCAAATAGCTTTGGCTGTACCATAGGCACCAGTGATTCAGGAGCTGGGGATAAAACCCAGGTGTTGTACGCTTAATGTCCCGCTTACCTTTAAGGAAAGTCAAGCGTTTCACCAAAAGAAAAGTAATTCTTTTAACCTGTCGCTGTCAGTTATGTCCTTCAGGCCCACTCTCTCTGCATACAAGCCAAATATTTCTTATGCTAAACAGTTTATTAACCCCTAATCACCCAGTTACTTCTGGACTTTGCTGCATGTGTAATTACCTTTTGTCAGGTACAATTTGCCTGATAAACATGTCAGAACACTTGCTGCTTAGTCTGTTGAAACAGATAAATGCTGTCTTTCCACAGCCTTGGGGCATAATTAACAGGGAAAAAAAAAGCAGTTATAAAAACACACAGAAGCTGATTCAGTGAGGCAGGAGTTCACAGCATGCAGCCCGCCAAGGCCCATTGCCTGGCCCGCTATGCTTGCCTGAGTGCTTATTGAGTTCCAGCCTGCTGTGACAGGGCAACAGGGGCAGCCCTCAAAAACTGAGATTTAAAGTAGGTTTCCACGTGAACTTCAAAAAAGAGCGGGATGATGATGCCTGTTTGGGAAAAAAAAAACCAAAACCCAAACAACAAACTCAACACATCAACCCAACAAAGTGAAGCAGCAGATAATGATACTGGCAGAGTCCCTGTCATCGTCATGTGCTGTAGACTCAGATGCTCTGGGATGGGACCAGGAAGCGAAAAATTAACGAAGGCAGGGAAAAAAAAAAACAATCGGGAAAAGCAAAAAGAGAAAGATTTTAAAAAAAATGCTTTGTGGCATTCTTGGGCTGAGTTGCTTCTGATTTTTGCCCTGCAGTGTTTGCAGGTTACGTACCCAGGCACTACGGGAGTGCAAAAAAAGAAATCCTTACCTGACCTCTGGATAACCCAAACAGGAGATTAGCCCATTTCCAAGCAAAGCAGGTTGTCACACTGTTAGGCCAATTGCTTCTATTGACACTTTGCATAAACATCTTACACAGGGTGATCAGAAAGGACTGTTATGCCATTAACGCTCTTTTTATTTTTTTATACCTAAGCCTTACAGAATAAAGGCCTTTCTGAGTAAGGGATAACAAAAAGGGTCAAAAGGTCACAAACATTCTTTTAAGTAGGCAAAAATCAGGGAAGTTTAGATTCATTGAAAGGTGCAAATTGGAACTTCTTTGCATCTTGCGGGGTTCTGGCATGCTCAGCTTTTACCAATTTCACTTCTAGCAAATTCATTAATCTAATTAATGGTGTATTTTTACTTTTACTTTTAAATAAGAAAATGCTAAAATCTTCACTTTAGGAAATAGCAAGTTACCTAATCTTCTCAGCTGTCTAATCTTCTCAGATAATTAGTAATCTAAACAGATTTAGACATTACCATTAAAATCCTCATGAGGAACAGTGAAAATATATCGATTATTTTCTTGAAGTGGTATGACTGAACAGTGTCTCATGTACAGTTTTCACCTATAATTTACACAGCATGTGGTTTGCACTGTGTACAGCAAAATATTCTATATTTTCCTTTGTTTTGTTTTTGCTTTGATCAGAGATGGAAACAATCTCCCTTTAATAGTATAAAAGCCACCTGCTGGGCATCGCAGACTACAGCTAATTGGTAAATTCTTTGAAATTTTGATATAATGGATTTTGACCTCTTTAATTAAAAAAATCCCAAGGCCTAGAATACTGGTGAACTCTTCTGGGAAATGAACAGTGCCAAGCATACACAACTGCAAGCAATACCCAATCCTTTCTTAGGAAAGAGTACAGAAATAGCATTACAATTTTTTCCTTGAGGATGCATGGCTTTTGACACAGGAAAAAAACTCCATGACTGTTGTTAGTTATGTATCATTTAAGTCATTAAGATAAAGGGATAGCAAATACATTAATATTTCAATTATTACTATTTTTATTGGGGTTTGGAGCTAAAATGCTCCAAAAATGAAAGAGATTTTTTCATTTTAAAAGCAGTAAACTCACAAAAGCCACCCACAAACATCCCACTCCTCAACATTTCCCACTGAAATGAGCTCACGCTGTACCTATACACACCTTGTATTCAGAAGAACAAATGGGTTTGATGACTGAAGAGGAAGCCTGTCAACCAGAATCATTGCTGTTTCATAATTTCTGACATAGTGTTAACCTTTCAGTGGAGCTATTATCACATCGGTTTGTGAACTCCGAGGCAGCACTGTCTTTCTTTTGTTAAAATACTTATACTCTGCCCAGCATAATAGGGCCATGGTCCATGACTGGGACTCACAGGCACTGCAATAACACGGCTACACAACGATGATACTTTCTTTTTAGTCTCTGCTAACGTTTCATGCACAAGTACACATGAATGTGTGTCACACAGGTATACACTTATTTCCAACAAATTAACCAACCCCCCCTGCATGAACATGAAGACAACACCCCCCATTAGTTCACCAAATGTTATTTCCCTGTTTATTAAAGCATGCACACCATGAAAGCACTTACTAGATTGGAACTAAAACGTGAAGGACCAGAATCAGAACTAGACAAAGACAAGTCTTGTTCACTCCAAACATTTCCTGGTCACAAGGGAACAACTGAAGTATTTAAAATACAGATATCTAAGTCCAGCTTACAAGGAGAAAAGACAACGAGTTTGCTAACTGTAGAATAACAGCGTACCAACCAAATGCCATTATCACTCAATCAGTAGGTGTTCGTTACTGCTGACAAATACCTTGTTAGCCTGGTTAGCAAGTCTGCCCACCACTTGCCAAAATATTTTGTTTTATTTACTCCTGGTGACTTATTTTGTGAATGTGGTGAATTTTAAAATCCCCCCTACTGATCACATAACTGGAATAACACACATCGGTCTTGTATTTCAAAGTGTAAATTGATCTGTTGATCTGTGAATGTCTCCCTATAGTTTATGCTACCTTTTTTCTGGATTGGTATAACAAATGCATTTTCAAAGTGATGTTATGGGGACTTAGCTATGCAATTCCCATTAGTGTCAATGGGGGTCGCAGGCTAAATTCCTAGGCAATGCTTTGAAAACTGAGCCCCGGATTTTCAAAGGAAGGATAGTTTGTGTTAGAAAGGCAGTGTCTTTCAGTTTTTAAGCCACTGCATTAAAAACGTGCCTTTTTTTTTTTTTTTTTTAAAGCACTACGCATTTAGAAATTGTGCCTAAATTGGGGACATTTAAATGCTCACAAGAATGTAACGCATTTACATTTAAATGTTTCCATCTGTTTCAAATTTGTAAGTGAAAAATCGTATATTTCATTATCATGAATGCTGGGATACAATCTTTAACACATTCATAATGTAAAATGTATAAATTCAGAGATTATGACAGCTGAACCACTGGGAACTGTTATTATGTCAAGAAAAAACAGAAGGTATTTGTATTCAAATAAACCCATTACAATCTACATTCTTCCAAAGGGCAGAATTATTTCCTAAAATCTGGACCTTGAGGTACACTTTGAGAGATGCCCGGTCTTGTTATATTCATGAGCAAGCCCAAATACATTTTTTATTCTTTGGCAGTTCAAATGGACTTAGGCCTGCCTATAAAATAACATGCTTGCTATTGAAGTCACATGAAAAAGCTTGTTGCTGTTACCATAACCAGAAAAACACTTGTAATGTATAATTTTTACAAATCCCCTTAAAACTTCAAGGAGCTCAAGATGTATCATCTGAAGAAATTCACTAAAAAACAGTCACTGAGGCAAATATAAACAGCTAGGCCCTACGAAATACACAATATAGCAACAAGTAAGATGTCTTCAAAGAAGATTTGTTTAATTACAGTGCAAATGTTTATTATGAAGCGTGGTGTTGTACATCATTAAAGAATAAGCTGGACTAGTAGCAAAAGAACCGTCTTTTGAGTCTAGAAACAGGGAAGAGTTTGAAAAGCAGGAGCCTGGCAGACAGTCAGGCTCCAGAGGGCATGGGCTTGGGCCAAATTGCTCCTGTCAAGCCCGTTAGCCTGTACATGAAGTCCCTTTAGACAAAGCATAAAACTATGTCAATGGTAAAATTTGTGTGGATTAAAAACTGTGTATTATGCAATGGTCAGGTCATTCAGCTGTTTTTGTTTTTGAGCTTCTGATGCAGAGGCGTACAGGCTCAAACAGCACACAGTGGTGACAAGTACAGCCCTCCAGAACAGGACATCTGCCTCTGACCTGAATGAGACTTTGAAAAAAGAACTTCAGCTGTCAAAATTATGAAGCATTTACTGTCCCATAGATAAATTTAAGCTGTCATTTTATTTGGCTGCTGTTTTTTTCTTTTAAACACAGGTTTGCCAGTAGTACTTAATGACATTTACTAAAATCATTATTAATTTAAATGGCAATTTTTACACTTCAGTTTATTTAAACTTATATTTTCTATTAGCCATTTTTTCAGCTGCACAAGACTTATAACAGGCTTGCTTTAAACTATTTGCTCATCTACAAAATAATGCCATAAATAGCACGTGATGTGGCATAGTACCTTAAAATAAGTTTCTTGGGGATTAAAACTGTATCATTTGTCTCAAGCCATTCTGTAAAAATCCATTTGAGGTGTTTCACTAAAAAGATGTATTCAGAATTTTCAAAATCCTATGTTAAAATTAGATTTTAACCACCTTCTCTGGTTTACAGAAGGTGGGACTAACTAAAAGTCATCTAACTTGGTGTAACTGGAATAAAATTTAATCACAAAACACATTCACTTCAATTTCTATACTATGTTCTGGAATTGAACACTCTTGTCCCTTCTGCCATATTTAATACTCTAGCAGTATCCATGTGAGTAACATTAGACACCTGCAGTTTCACCAGAGGTCAGTATATATACTACACCACATAAAGTCATTAACTGACAAATGCTGTTTTGAGCTAACTAATCCAAACTCTCCTTGTCGACATGCACATCTAATCTATAAAATCAGGCTGCTGTACCCTAGAACTAAACATCCGTAGCGGTCAGCCCAAGTATAATTACAACTCCAAGTTTTCAGTCCAATTACTTCTAGGACTGAAGGAAGGAGTTTTAGAAACATGGCCCTGGTGTGCAAATGTAAACTGGTGCCTATCAGAAGACAAGTAAGCATGGCACAGCTCCACAGCTCAGCCTTGTGCTCACAAAGGAGATGAAGACTTCAGCTCACAGAACTGACCCAGGAAGCTGCCAGCTTGGCTACTGGGAATTAGCAATTCAGTGGCAACAGGATATCTCCTTCTCCTAGCTTTCCATTTATTTCTTGTCATATTCTGACTTGGACCAAAACACCAGAGGTGTTTTGTGTAAGTAAGAAAAATACTGAAATTATATTGTTACAGAGATTGAGGCTTCCAGCCTAACAGGAGGATGAACATTAGGTCTATCAGGTTTATGAGAATCTCTTCTATCTGCAGCATTTGTTCTCCATAAAGGTCCATGATCTCTAGTGTGCACTATGAAAGACATCTCTACTGAGGTAACCTGGGGTTCTGGGAGGTAGGGGAAAATAGTTTGTTTCAACACAACAGAATAATTATTTTTTAATCTATAACTTTTTAGTTTGGTTTATTTTTAAGATTTGTGTGGTTCTCAAAAAGCTGCAGATGTAAAATAAATAAATAAATCAATACATCTGTCTCAGTGCTCCAGATTCTTCTCTTAGGTGGCCATCAAAGCCCTCAACACTTTTTTATATACAAGGCATCTCTCTGAAAAGCCTATGGAGGAAGCAGATATAAATATAGCAACTGTTCAATAAAGTACCTCAGCTGATCTTGAGTGCTGCATTAGAATATGTGGAAAGTCACTGAAATCTAAGATGTAATAGGCCAGAAACCAGCATCATTTTCTTTGCATCCAGAAACAAAAATCTAATGCAATCCATAAGGCACAGACACAGATGTGCTCGTCATGAGTTTACTGTAAACAGATAGTTATTTCTTCCAAAGTAGTGCATTCAGGGTATGGCTGCATAACCACCCTCCATAGCAGATGAAGTTACACCCCTTAGGGAAAGCTATACTAGACCTGGGAACCACTGGACAAGGAATTCCACAATCAGTAGCTCAGGAATGTAAATACAGACAAGTTAAAAGCAAAGCCATAATCACTAGACAGAAGTTTCATATTCTTTCCCAGACAACCTTCACTTTCTTCTTCAGCTACTACAAGGTGTTTACTTCAACATTTGTATCTATCAAATTAATCTAAAAGTGTTTTAGCAAATACTACAGCCCATATAAAATACTGGTACTTGATTTTGCTTTTCTTGTCTAGATAGCCTGGTTTAGCAAAGGCTTCTGAGCCCAGGAAGTTGCAGTAACTAGAAACCTGGACAACTCAGAATTTGTCTTTAGTGGCCTTTTTGCAAAAGATATTTCTTCTCCTGCTGCTACATTTGCAAAGAGATGAGGAAAACCCCTTTCTGCTTAATGTCAATAGTTCAATATTACTTCTTTTCTATGAAAAACATCTTCAAGAAATTAATTCTCCTTAGAAGTTAATCTTTTTCCTTTAGAACGTGCCTTTTCTCCTCAATTCTCAGGTGACAGTATTTTCTTAAAATGTTTCATCTGAAAAATTACTTGTTACAGTTGCTCTGGAAGACAGAATAGTTCCAAACTATATAATAAGTAATTTGTAATAATTACTCTTCCCATTTTAGCTCCAACAGATCCCAATATAGATGGAACTTTTACTGAGTAAAGCTGGCACAATTCAGCCTCTAATGCCTCCTGCAATTTGAAAACCTCTTCCTCTGATTTTACTTGTCACTTTGAAATGTTATCCCTTTCTGGTGAGTAATCCTGTGCTAGATTCTTTTGCTTCTTAAACGAACATTATTCTCACCCTTTATTGACTGACCACATCTATTATCACATGTAAGCAGTGTTAATCCTCTAGTAATTAACACCCTTATTAAAGTAATTTTAACTCAAAGAAGTTTAAATCACATTATTGGTTTTATTTAATTAAGCTACAGGGACTGTTTTACACTGTCATTTGAGTTTTTAGCTTGTGTCTTTTCAATCTACCAGTTATGCAGGTTCCCCCTGCCCCCACTGTTACCTGGGTATCATTCAATATTACTCTGTTTCACTGTGAACTTTTTAAACTACTATCCTCTATGTCAACGCATGCAAGAGTTAGACACTACAATGAACATATTACCGTTCCCAAAACTATTATTTGGATGTGCATTTCAACTATATTATTAAATCTGTCCTTCCACAGGGCTCAATATCTTGTTAGTGCTTAAAATGAAAGAGCCACTTTTAATGCCCTTCTCACACACCCTAAGCAAGGGCAAATATTTTTATTTAAACTTTAGACTGGCGAAAAGAAAGAAGAAACTGAATGCATTGAGTTGTGCCACTTAAAAAGGCTGGCTCTGCATTTTTTCAGGTTACTTCGAAAACAAGTCAGGTTTTAAACCTGCATTTTTTGGTGTGTATCTACTGTATGTTCCTTTCTATGGGAAAATATCCAATGGCCTATGTTCTCTTACAGATCTCGGGTAAGATACTCAACTGATGTTTTACACAGGCTCAAAAGATGAAAACTGTCTTCTGGTTTAACTGCATCGTGTTACACTGTGTACTCTGGAAGAGTGTGGGCTAATTGTGTGTCCTCTGGAATGATTTCCTGGAGGCACACCACTGAAACCGGGAAAGCTTCGCTCTCCTGGGAATAAGGCAACCTGATGGTTTCATGGCCTTTATACACCATTAACTTGTACTGAAAGTCCTTTCTTTCCTTTGGGTAAAAACATCTCTTCAAATTTCTACTGTTTAAAAAAGAAATGTTCTTAATGGGTCTCAGCACAAACCATGGAAAATGAACATAGAAAGAAAAGGATAAGAACAATGAAGTAAATTTATAGACAGGAACTTTTTGTCCTTCATCCCATATCTTTACATTGTTCTTTTCTCCCCCTCATCTACTGCTTCCGTCTATTAATCTTTTTACTTCCCCCCAGGCCCTTCCTGTTGCTTTGTATTTCTGTTCTTACTCTTCCTTTTTTCTCCCGCTGTCACTCTTTCTGTGATTGCAGGGTGTTCCAAGTTGCACTGCTCCTTTGCTACTAATGCTCTAGGTAAAGTCCTCTCCAAGAGTTTTTCTTTAGGTTCTAAAAAATAACCTATATGTGAATCTTCTATGTAAACTTTATTTGTTATTTCAATATTCTTTAAATCAGTGCAACTTGTAAGATGACAAATTGCTCCAAACCTGACACACTCACAACAGCCATATATGTTAACATGGTACAAGCCAGTATGATATAAAACGGTGTCTAAGAACATGCTGGTTCAGCCATACTGCTTATAGTACTATTAGTTCATCTAATTCAGAAACCAGTTATTTACATAACAGTACAAAATTAAATAATTTTGTTTGCCACCTGTTAGTATCTTTGTATTAACAGAAAGAAAAAAAGGGTTTCATCTACCAGATTTCACTGACTGAGTGGAGGCAGTCAGATAGTCAGAATATTTTTTCATTTGTATTTCTGCAGTGCTAAAACACCCAGCTGAAAATCAGTGTCACATTATTGTACCTACTGTACAAACACTTTCGAACATACATCTTTTTTAATAAGACACTATGATCCAAATGAATAAACACTCAGCTACATTTCATTTACTCAAGTCCTTGCCTTACTAAGTCTATGTAATTCCTTCCTTGTGTTGTTACTGTTCTGAAGCAGAGAACAATTCTTGTTTTCTCATTGTAGAAGATTCCTTTGATTTTACTGGACTTTACATTTGCCCTATAGTGACTTCCAAAGAAGAGACAGACTAATTTTCTTTTTCACAGAAGAAACTAGCAAAAGGAAAAAAGTGGCATATTGTCACTGCTGCCTGTGATTGACAGATAACTGAGAGAAGAAAAATGGAACCTAAATATATCAATGCAACTGAAAAAATACTGAAGGCAAATCTGTAGGCTTAAGGGTTTAGTAGTGTCGCCCAATACAAACCACATACCAGTGATACTACCAGCTTAGCTAAGGCTGGAGGTTGTATGCAATTTTGGGGTAGAAATTACTGAACATGCTAATGCAGCTACCAGTCCCACGGCTCCCTGATGGGACACCAGGAAGCACAGATGTTAAGAGAATACAAATAATAAGTAATTTGAAGGAAAACAGTAATTTTTTTCTCCTGTGTTGTTCAATTAACGATGCTCGTTCATTACTCATAGGAGCCACATACCACCCGCAGGATTCAGAGGGAGTCCTGTGGAGCTGAGGGCTCCAAAACTGAACTCCATCCATCAGCTCAGGGCTACAGAAGGGCCCAGACACAATGCCAGAGATCCTCCAGCAACAGGCTGTCAGCAGGATGACAACGGCTTCATATAATGTATTTACAAACTTGAGGGAAGTCAGGCACCCAAACCTTCCTTCCTTGCATTTACATAATTTCTTACATGACAAAGATAAAGGCGAGGATCAGATGGGGAGCAAAACTGCCAGTAGAAGAAAACTAGAATAACTGAATGATTCTGAAGAACTTCCACTGAATGGGATGTATATCAGTGACTCAAAGAAAGGGTGAGTAGGATTTTACAAATATAGGCACGTGGATCTATTACTCCTAATTCAAGAAAGAGATCTGTTAATTGAGAAATTATTTGAAAGTGAAACTTCTGAAACTTTTCTACCAACAGGTCCTTCTGCAAAATAATAAAACCTCCAGATAAAGCTTATTTATTGTTTCCTCTCATAATGTCCTTGGAAATGGCTGCTTCATAAATAGTCTCCCAGACATGTAGCATGCCAGTTATTGAAGAAATGTAGTATCTTGCCTAAGAAAAGTGAAGCCTTTGGGTTCTGGCCAGGTATAAAGTCAGGGTATAAATGGAATATGTACTTCAACTACCAAGGATACAATTTTAGGGCCAACCAGGTCATGATCTTACAGGAACTTCCTCTGTAACTATGGGATGAGCCTTCTTGAACAGAAAGGTTTTCTACAAATACGAAGTTTTCATCATAACAATAGCTCTGTAGGTTTTGAATTAATTAAGTATTTCTAAACCTGTTCTTGTGAAAGTACTCATGACTAAGAAGAGCTGAAACCTGATTAAATGTGACAGCTAGTAATACTTCGATAGGGACTCAGACATGTCCATCTAAATAGTCATGACAGCAGCTTTTGCCTTTTTTTTTGGTAATAATCTGCTTTGATCAACCCCTTTGGTTGTAACTCTTAGTAATTTCTATGATGGTAATATTTAGAAGCTGGAACTCCCCTGCACTGCTCTAAGAAGTGCAGCTGAAACACTTGACATGATAAATGAGATCAATAAATGCCATATCCTGTCTCAGTTCCAAAAATTATAAATTCACCTAACAACAAAAACCCCCTTCTTCTTCAACTAAGGCTTACGTTCTTATGCTAAGGCTGTTATCTGCAGGTCTCTAAGTCAAGCTGAGCCAGCGCTTCACAAATTCTGTCATTTTCTAAATATATGGTACACATTTCTTGTCAGCTCACCTAATTCTTGTGTATATCTGGTTCAGTAAGCAGAGACCTAAGAGGACTGTATCCTTTAGATGAACTAGCTTAAAGAAACAAGAAAATTATTTTCTTATTTTTTATAACCTCCATGGTTGAGGTACCTACAGCATTCTTTACTGTCAATTAGGAGATGCCATTCAGCTTGTGCACAACAGACTATGTGGTGAAAGGTATAATGCTTAATCTACTACACTTTCCTCTGGAGGAACTGGTACAGTTTTGGCCACAGATGGAGTACTGTATCTTGTAGTTAAATGGCTATATGAGTATCATCTTAGTTAAGTAAAGTATTGATAGGGCTACTGAAGTGAAGTAACAGCATTTGTACACTGAGTTTTTCAAACCTGTTTTCAGGTATGCCCCCTCACTGTCAGTAAGCGAGGATCTAGAACAAAAACTTGGTATGCTACTGGCATGTTTTTTGCCCTTCTCTGCTGAAAAGGGGGCATTCAGATGTTGAACTAGATACAATCTGTCATGCACTGAATTTGATGAATGATTTATGTCCCAAAGAACATGCATCTAATACCTGGCACGTGTGCTCCTACTTCCTGGCAGTAACAGGGTAGAAATACCTACTGCCAGGAAATGACTGACTTGCCATCCTGCTTTGATTCTGCAAATCCTTATCAAGATAGTGTATCCAAAGCCCTGCTTGTTTCCGACCTCCCGCTGCTAATTTCTGTGCGTTTGTTTCCAAAGCTTCCTAATTCTTACCAGCTGGCAGGTATAAATCCCATCCCGGTAATGAGCTGGCTTGTTTCTGTGTACAGAGCACTGATTGAGGTCTTCCTTGCAAATATCTATACACACAACTTGTGATCTGAGACTACTGTGATTTACCTACAGGCTTCACAGAATTCAGTTGAAAGGGAGAAATCAAAGGTAAGACGTTTCATTGGGGAATATAAGTGCTTATATCAAATCAACATGTTTGTGTGAAGAATTCCCATTTACCTGTAAGAATGTAGTACTCTGAAAAGACATTGTGTGTCCCCGCAAGCTGATAACGTACATTTAGCGTGCTAAATACTATACTCAAATCCTATACTAAAAAAAATGTCATCTTGAATGCAGGTATGTATGTATACGCATGCTACCCCTGTATGATGCAAACACATGAGATATTGAGCCTTGAAGTGTCCCTGTTGTGCTCACAGTGTGCTTCAAGCCCTCCTGCTTTAGTGCAGAGTCGGTTTACGGAGAAGGGGAAGGCCAGTAAGACTGTTGCTTTCCTGCCCCAGCAACGTGAGGATCTATGGTCTGAAATCCAGCGAGGTGCAACTCCTGTTTTGTTGCTGTCTGAAATCTGAGCTCCTTTCTTTAGCTGAATAAGCAGCATTGCACTGAAAATCAGAGAAGCACAAATCCCATTACATAGCACCCCCAGGCTGGGCTTCATGTTACAGATGTAACATGCTCCTCTGCTTGTTCAGAGAAGCTGGGGAGTGCATGGCACGGGGAAAGGGATCAGTAAGCATTGTGAAAGAGCCTCTGTGAAGATGAAAGTCTCAACAACCATTTCCCTCAGGAAGCGAAAGATGAAATATTCTATACTACTTGCTAATTAAAAATTCAAACTGTTGTCTTATGAGGAAGAGGCTTACTTTTATCTTTAAACTCTGAAGTTTTTAAGAGTTTCTCCTAAACATACTGTTAGGGATTTCTCCCTCTTGGAAAATCCTGATTTTTTTTTTAATTGATTTTTTTTTTTAACTCAAGACTCTTCTCTGGAGTAGAGGCCGGGGCGGGGTGTACCCTACTAATTTCAAAGTCCAGGCACTGTGTGGGCTGGCAGCCTGTGAAGGAAGCCACAGCACACCTTTAGAGCCCTCAACCTCCAAGAGTGAGTGGTGAGCAAGTTTGGCAACAGGCTGCAACTTATTCTCTGAGGTCTACTGAAGGGCTCAGGAGCATTCTCCACAGGAACACAGATGGGGAAAGCTTCGGCATGCTGCATGTTGGGGGAATCGGAGACAAGCCAGAGCTGAAATGCAGTTCCTACCACAGGAAATTAATTCAAATTAAACACTGCAAAGAAAACAGTGGGGAAGACCAAGCTGTCAGCCTGCCTTTAGTGGCAGACAATCCTGTGGCTGGGATTGAAGCCCAGTGATCTGTTACAGTTCCTACATATAGTAAGTTACTTTTGAGTTTATCAGATGGAAAGTATCCTCTCTCAGTGATGAATGAGAAGCAAAGAAGAAAGAGGAGGACTATATTAAGTACTAGCAAAAATTTTCTCCTTCAAATAAACTTACATCTGTCGCATGCAACACTACAGTTCAGAAGGTTAGCAATATTTCTCACCAACAATATGCCAGAAAATACATTACCAAGTAAATGGACAAGCAATCCAAGAAAACTATCAATGTAATTTCCATTATGCTTTGAATCAGAAGAAAATGTATTATGCTCTTAAATATCAGGTATCGATTTTTAGAAGGAATACATATTGTACGTTACCAATAACTTGAGCTCATAGAAGTGCTTATCCACATGCTTATTTACAGACAGCAAACAAAAGCCTGTCAAAAACATATCTTCTAATGTTTCCATGGCACGTTATATATTAATCACATTAACTGCACTATGATTTTATGCCTAATTTCTCTCTAATGCTAGCAAAACCCAGAAATTGCTGAAAATCTTTGAGAATTTTTTCCCATACCTATGCAGAATTTACGGACCTTGTGGTTCACAGCCCTTGGTCTCCCAGACTAGGGGACACCACTATCAGACTTGCAAACTCTATGTTGCCATGTGGATGGAGATACTGGTATGGTGGTTGCTTAACTCTGGGATTGCCAACAGCACCTGATTACGGTCACTTGAGATGGCTGTCCCTGTTGCAGGATCAGCACTGACAGCAACTGAAGGATGTTAACGTGTACATAAGCGGCAAAAGAACACAGATGAGACACAGCTCTCCTCACCCCTGGCAAAAGAAGGAAATTCCACAATCATCAAGCTAGTTGAGTACTTGTCTGAGATCAGACAGTAGAGGAACAAGGCCTGTTTAAAACTGAAGTAGTGCTTGGGGTGGGGAGAAGCACTAGAAACAACTTGTGAAGTCAAAAGTGAAAAAAAATCAAGCTACATTTGCAGCTTAGGTTATAGCACTGCAGGCAATGATTTGATTTCAAGAATAGGCATTTGTTACAACACAGTTGGTTAAGAATCAGGAAATATGCCGTAGGACAGCAACTGTTGACCTCTCAGGCTACCCACAAGGCTATTGTTCCTGTCCACTACACACTACAACGGCTCTCCAAAGAGCAAGGCACAAATTGTAAGATTCAGGCCTCTTCCTCACAGTATTTAAGTGTCTGGGACATCCAAGAAACTGCCTGACATTCCAGAACTGTAACTCTAGTCTTTAGGCACTGAAGAATAGATCATAACCAGGACAAAACTAATTCATGTTGAGGCTGAGCTTCCTCAGAGACTAATTAAAGTAGGACGAACTAAAACCTGTTTACTTTTGAAGGTTAATTCCAATTGACCTAGGATCTGAACTGGTAGCAAAATCCCCAGAGTTCATTCCACCTCGCTTTGGGCCACTGCAGTATTTACCCAGGCTTCCTATATAGACAGTAGCAAAAGCTTATCTTCAGAGAGCGATGCAGGCCACAGGAGAGTTGGGTCATCTTCACAAGATGCTAGAGACCAGCCCCTTCAAAGCAGCACATGCCACTTCGATAATCGCCTTGCTGAGCTGGCTGCCTCTCAGTGGCTTTAAATTAAGTGGGGTGAAAGGGTGCATGTAGGTATGACCTCGGGTCACACAGTAAGACAAATGGCATGAGGCATGACACAATTACTGGAGCTGTAGAGAACCATGAATCTATCCCAGTTTTCTTAGCAGTTGCTTGCTGCTTTAGGAGCTGCTAAACTAGCTGGAGTTGCAAGTTTATAGATGACCATGGCCATGTGATTCTCTATTAGTATGCACTATGTATGATTAGCCAAACACACCGAGTCACCTATGTAAGACACTGAGATACTATGGTTATGGGAACAGCACAAAAATCTTTATCGACTTGGGTTTCTACAGAGCTTCCTGCTACTAACTACTCTTCCCTTCTTAGAAGCAACTCTTTCTCATGCCAACTGTTTCTCTGTTTACTATTCTATGTCTGTGGAAGGAAGGAGGAGAGAAGTGGGCTTGCGGGGGACAACATGCTGTCCACACGTTGTCTTCAGGGAAAGACAGAGCATCAGGAATGGTTAAAACAAAAATATCTATGGCAATTATTTACAAAGCTGCTCCTCTCTCCATGGCAATCATGCAAGTGTAGCTCTTCCCTCTCTTGTCTTCCAAATTGGCTCCTTGTAAGCAACTTCTTTAGTAAAATGTGCTACAATATTCTACTGTCCAATCCTCATTAATCTTACACGTTGCCCTAGTACAACAGAGAGAGAGTAAGCCGTTGTTGAGATAACTGGCTTCCATTAGCAACCATGTGATTGGCAGGACGATAAAGTCTTTTCCCTTGCAGGTCAGCTGCTTTTTAAGAAGAGGGCAATCCTGCTGATCCATCTTTTAGCTACAGTCTCTCACTGAGTCCCAAATCTCCTGCCTTTTAGCTTTGATATGGTTCAAGCTTTTCCCCTTGTATCAGCCCCTACCTGTCATCAGCTCCTCTGTACCAAACAGCCAATATCAGGAGTTTGACCTCAGGGCACAGTCCGGGTGGGCAGGTAAAACCTGACCACTGGACCTACTTCCTTATCTTTCATATCCTGCAATTCATGAAGAAGTATCAAATTCAAACTAAAAAACAGAAGCATGACCTTTTATAAGAACCTTCTGAAAAAGGCTCTGTTGCCTTTCTAAGTATTCTTGAAAAGAACTGTCATCCGCTCTATTAAGATAGAAATGGATCACAAATAAAGAAGAGAGGGAAAACACTGCAAGTCCTTACTAAATGGTAAACATTTTTAATGTGTGCTTGCAATACCTTTTGGTGAGGCATGCAATAATACAGTAAAAACAAAACAAATACACTAGAACTATTCTACATCTACAAGCTCCAGTTGCAACCCAATAAAGAGAGTTGCCTAGACTTTTGCTGTTTATAAAGTATCTGAAATCGATTAGATTCACATGGCATACAGAGCATCCTCTATAAAGCATTACCTACATCAAAAGAATTCTAAATATAAGTTGCTAACATAAACTGAGAGCTATCATAATCAACATAATCCCTATTTATGTGACATGCTCGACAGTTGGTGCTTAAAACATACAAAAATATTATTTATTTCCTGTAGCAAGTATGTACACACCCTGCCCTCCTGCATAGCTGGAAATCATGTTTTCCCTTGAAACAAACATGGGCTCTGCAAGGATTTATACCATTAGTTAGATGACAGAAATGGTGCCAAAATCTCTCAACATCCTTTCCCTTCAACTAAACAGACTTAGTACAAATTGGAAGATGTTTAGTCACTTCTAACATTGACAATAAAAGGAGAATAAAAAAGAATCCAAATGAGGAAGGCTGCTAGTCAAGGCAAGACTTGTGGTATTTGAAGTCTGGCAGAGTGCATCTTTACATACTGAATTCTGGAACTCCTAATGTACTGGTATCACGTGAACAAATCTTATGGACACGATTCTATATTCTCCTCACGTAGACCACGCTTATCCCATTGTAGATATTGTGCATTGTTGTATTACTGTGAGGATGTGACAGACATCTCTACCTTTTAACTTTTTCATTTAAAAAGACATTCTAATCACGTCCTTTCTAACTATTATGAGAAACCAGCATACTTTTGCCTCAGGAATTTTCCCTTCTGAAATGCTTTTTCATAATCTTGCTGTGAAAAACCTACTAAGCTATTAAAAGCAAAAATGTTCTTATTTTATAGATAATTTGGTATGGAACTCTTTCTACATTTCTCTTCTGATGACTGACAGGCTCATAATGGTGCTGAAAAATATCACGAACACACATAGAAAGCTAAAGACCCTCCATGCGCACTTATTTATTCATTTCACTATTTAAATGACACTTATACTTGCAATTTTGTGAAATAAATCCTTTCTAAAAGCTTACTTCAAGTATGAAAAGTTTTTGAAAATTAATTGCTACAGGTGGATACAGGATCAGAATTTACAGAGAGCAGGGAATAGAAATAACTACGTGAAAATAAGGTAAGTAGATTTTAGTCTGGAAAAACCTTTCTTTCAGCAAGAACCGTGGAAAAGTGCTTCCAATATTCAGGCATTTAAAATTAGATTTGATACAGAATAAAGATCAGCCAGTTGGAATAAAGCTGCTTTCTAACAGTTTAAAAGTTAAAAGAATTCTATGTAACAAATTAAGGAAAGGAAATGCTAAATAATACCATGCTCGAATCTGCTCTCCAGGGAGTAGTTTTGTAGACAGGAGCAATTGCTCAGAATGGAATCTGGCCAGCACACACCAGGGCAACATGTACACTCTTGCAAAAAGGCGTCACAGGATCTTTACAAAATTGTCAGGACCAGAATTCAATCTCATAGCCATGCAACAGTACCACCAGTAGCACAGTGCCCCCTAACAACACATTGGAGAAACAGTTTTATCCTAAATTACAGGGAATAGTGCCACTAATAACACTTCAAATAGCTGCTTTTCAAAACTAATTACATGGGAATGCAAAAACATGAAAGGTTCTTGAATTTAATAACTTCAGCATTGGTCAAAAGGGGAAATTAGTAGGATAAAAAACAACAACTAGTGTCTTACTTGTCTGAGGTCGATGAAAGCTAACTGCAGGGTGTCTCCCTGGAATCCTGGCACAGGCTCAGAACTAGCAAACACTGCAAAGAAAGTTTAAAAATATTACAGATGTAGAGTTGTTAAAAAAAAAATCGAACAGAAAATCAAGCTCTATGCAATATAAATGCTAGCTAGTATTAAAATGAAACTAGTTTGACTCACAAATAGATTAAACTGAAATAGATTAAACTCACAATGATCAAAACCAAACAAACTGACGGACAACTTTCCCATCTTTTCTCCAATCAACCCAAAGAATAATAGCTTTAGGAGTATTATTAGGAATTCTACATAAAATTCTAATCCAGTAGTAATGCTACAACCACAGAAGCCAACACCTTTTTTTGGCCTGAGGTGAATGATTACCGAAGAATTTCAAAATAATACCAATTCATGCTGTCAACATATTTTCAAACATCTGCTTCTGTTACAGCATCCGCACTATAAAAACCCCACCTCCAGCCAAACACCAATAAAAGACAAACACTAAGGTGGGAGTTAGTTTAATGTATAGATGACAGGTGGAAAGCTCTACGTGCCACAGTCAGAGCAGAGCTGAAATACCCATCCACATCTTTTAGCCAGCCTATCAGTAACAAAACTCTGCTCTTTTTGAACCCCAAAATAGGCTGTCAAAATTGGAAGGCAAAACTACATTCAAAATACAAAAAAAATACTGAAATGAAAAAAAGGCAGCTATTTGTTTAAATCAGGAAACTATCAATGATAGTCAAACTTAAAAATAAATATACTTTTTGTTGTTCTTATCCCAGTCACGTTAGTAACAAAGAAACTTGCACAAACACCCACTGCCTCACATCCCCACTCAAGTTAGACATCTTATTTCAAATGAGCTTAAAAGAATTTTTCTTATGGTCTTTAGTTAGAGCCCTTAATAAAGTAGATATTACTGTAATAGTTTTCGAGAGGTATCATTTGAGGCAGTGAAAGGTAACTTTTTTCCCAGTTTGAGAAACAGGCCATTCAATGGTAGAGGAAACAGAACATATGTATCAAAAATATTTCCACATCCAGTGCTCAACTCTACTGTGCCACATGGAATCCTACTAACATTTAAAAGTAATACAAAATCCTTAATAAGATTTTCTTTAATGGCTAGTTAGAAAATTTGGATCATTATGTGAAAGTAACATCCAGAAAGACATTGGTGTCCGAGCTAACATGATGGTAAAATAATGGGCTCAATCATTTACTTCTGAATGTATAGTTTCATCCTAAAGCAGACTAATATGAATTTAGATAGACTAGTCACAAGTTTAAAAATTATTACATGGTATGCAATTGTAAATGAAAATAAAAGATTCTTACTTAAGTGGTACAAGAAGCTGCTAAGACCATCTCAGAGTACCTAAGAACAGCTTAATAGTAGATGAATATAGTATCCAAGTAGCAGCTTTAGGAATAGAGGCAGAATTTATTACTTGTATTACAGTACCGCAATTTTTTTTATGGACAGTCATGTAAGAGGAGAATTAATTGATTGGAATATGACTTGACTCTTTGTCAGTCGACTAAAGGAATAAGCAATAGCAGTCAAACTCCCTAGGGAGAACACTGCAATGTCACAGAAAAGTATTGGTAACAGTTGGGAAATGCTCACCAATTACTGCATTCAAGCCTGAATTTCAAATTGTCTGGTTTTCCTACTTTATAAGTAACACCAGCCTTCTAGGGGAGTTTTCAGGGAGTTTCAATCTACCACAAAGATGCTTTTTTTAATTTAAAAAGATGGCCAATAAAATACAGTAGAAAAAGCATATCTTAAACCCACCATTTTATGGAGAGAGTTTGCTTAATAATAAACTCTTTAAAAGCAGCAAAGAGAAAACAGTCTGTACAAGCACCAACCTGCAGAAAACCAAAACATGTCCAGGCCTATGAAAGCAGCCTTCTGAACACCCTAGGCTAAAGGGCTGGGTGTCTCCATCATGTCTTCTGCAGGTATTTCACAGCCACTGGGAGGGACAGACAGGCCTATGACACTGGCCCCTGTGGTCAGCCAAACATAGCGTGTAAATTGGGAACACTATCTTATAGCAGGGCATTCTTAGCAATGCCCCATAGCAAACAGCTAAAGAGATACATGGGTTGAGGGTAAGCGTGTGCTGGTCAGAAGGGGTCTTCTCTCCATCCCCTGAACAAGGAAGGAGAACCTGTACAATTCTTGAAAGATAAAGGCCCCCCTGTATCTGATCCTGTGTAACTTCCCGTTCACACACAGTACACTGAGACCAGCTTCCCCTGCTAGAATCCAGCCTCCTCCAGCCCCTCCACAATGGTAGCACTGGGAGAAGGCAGCTTTACGGCAAAGGAATGGTTACAGAACTGAAAAGTGTGACCTGCAGCAAAACTTTTCAGTTAGCTAGTGGCACTTTATACTTTGCAAGATACCTTCCTACAGCGGGATACTTTTACAGGCCACAGGGCAAATTTTTGCATCCTTTCTGCAGCTCATCAGGCTAACACAGTTTGGAATTTATCCTAATGCATTAAATAATGGAGTATGGTTTAGCTTCTCTGCATAGTACCTGCTACCATTGCAGCTACAGAACAAGAAACACAAAAGGTGCCAAACTTAATTATTGTATAGGCTTTGCTCTCTTCACAATTTTATGCTACGAATGCATTTACAACACCATGGACACTCATTATAGCACAAGCATTTATTCTCACATTTGGGTCATTTTTGACAGATGACTACAGTAGAATTTGTTTCACTATTACAATTTCATGAGTTCAAAGGGCAAAAAGATAATCTACTTACGGTAACGGTCAGACAATTCCCCCTCCGCCATCAGCTCAGAGCTTTTAAGTTTTGCTAACAATTTTTAAAAGCTAATTAAATATTTTCTACTGCACAGTGTTTTAGGAAGATACTATAAGAACAGGATTAACATTCTTAATGTCTTTGTCCTAAGGGTCCTTTTCCAGATAGTAATGAAACATTGTCACATATACATCTTTTAAAATATTCACCCCCTACATTCATTCTAGACTTAAAGAGGATTTGGAGGGGTAGGGGGCTGGTTCGTTGGTTGTTATAGTGTGTGTAAGAGCATTCAGGAATTTTATAATGTATGAGAATGAAATGCAAAGATCACCATTAAACTGTCACACATAGGGGCAAACAACTGGCTGCCTGGCAGTTTGAGTCAGAAACGTCAATGTTTTCAGGAAAATTAAATGCAAATACACATTACACAAATCTATTATTCACAAGGTTTTTGTAAACATCTTCTTTCCCTGCACTTTGCTGACATTGGGGAGGTAACACATATGCGAGAATGGTAAATTTAAATATTGTAAAGATAACTTCAGCCCATTTTCTTTTGAATGCTTTGATCTTTTCATTACACTTTATATACAGAATATATGTGAACTGATGTATGTATGTGTTAATGGATATCTTAAGGAAAAGACTGTGTCTGCTAAAATGGAATTTAAGACATCTTGACCTGTAACTTGTACTGAATTTCTCACTTCTAGATTTATTAACAGGTCTTTTCATTTTATTCTCTCCAAACCCCATCTTTTAGCCATCCTCTGGCTATGCCTCTCTGTTGGTCCTGGAATTCAGTACTTAATTCCTGACAAACAGTTTTGCTGCTCAATGGCAGAAATTAAAAATCAAGACCCAGGTTGTGGATCAAAAGCTACATTAGGACAGTTCTACTTCAGCCTCATAACACTGATTCACAGGCAGGACAGCAAAGCCACAAACGCCTTTTTAAAGGAAGAGCGAAGATTCAGGTGACTATCTCAGCAGCCCAGCTTTGCAGCCACTTTGCAGCCCTGTTGGATGCTCCAGCTGTTCAAACATGCCTGAAGGGGAGCCTTGCTGAGGGAGCTGCCAGCTGGCCGGGCAGCAGCCCCCAGCCCTGCCCCCAGCGCCAGCGAGATCTCCCTGCTTCCCTCACTCCCTCGCTGCCATATGTGACCGGCAGATGAAGGATGGTCTCAAGTGAGTTAAGCTAACCTGACTTCCCAGATGGAAGAGGAGGCAGGTAAAATGAGGGGCCTCCAGAGGAGAGTAGAAAGCCTTCTCAAGGAAAACCAGGATTTGGGTTCCTCAGCTTCTGGCATGGCCACCTGAAGGTTACCTTCATGTATGCTCAACAGAGAGCACTTGGGTCAACATCTCCCTTGCTCTTGGATACTGCACCTCTCCATACTTTGGGTGAAAAAGGAGGGACTGGCAGGAAGCCGGTAGGGCTGGTTAGGAAGGTACAGTGCAACCTGCTTTGCGCTAATTCTCCGCTTAGCCATGCTCATTTACAGACAGGACTCAGAACCTTTTCATCCTTGCACAGATTCACGTCTGGGTGAAGAAGGATGCTCACTCAACCACACCGCCTCTTCTGCCAATTAATCCTGTCTCACAACTCACCTATGTTAAAATACATACATTATAAAAATTACACGTAACTCTTCCAGCAATTAGAATTTCTGACAAGTTCTAATTCCTTAATAAAAATCTGATGTAAGTATCTAGGTCTGGATGGTGTCTCTGAAAAGTTCTTTTTCTAGTACACCTTGCTTGTCATAAAGTGAGCAAAAACCTCCCCTCCCCAACTCATTCCTCTCCTCAGGGTACTGAAATGCAATGTCCAAGCAAAAGACTATTCATTGGGTTTTATTCAATGGGACCTAGTACATTCTATTTTTCTGAATACTGTTGTAAGAATCCCTATTATCCTAGTGGAAGATCACCACTGAAAAGAATGGTGTAAAATATGGAGGTAAAATGCTGTTTTAAGTGATAAAATATGTAGAGGAAGTGGAGAAATACTTCAATTAGAACAGGACAATCTGATATAAATTTGAAAGCTTTTGGAACATTTTGAAGGAAAATAAAAAAAACTTAGATGCAGAGCAAGAAGATGATAACTTTTTTTATTTTAATAAACCATCAGGGAAGACCACCTGATACCACTTCTCTTCTTGAGCAAAAGTATCAGATACTTCCAGATTTTCTGCTCTGCTTTTTAAAGTTGGGTGCTTTACACAGAAATGCAGTGCAGGACAATGAAATCCCAGAGGTCATCACAATATCACTGCCTTTCCTTCCACCTTCCTTTTTGGAAGTCCGCTTATTCTACCTATTTGCTGTGGGTAAGAACTTCAGCACTTAACTGACTTTAACAGATTGCTGCTCATTAACAGATTGGATTGTTGGTTCAACTGTTGATTGCTTTTTAATGGAAAAGAAAAAGTCTGACAAGTAATTACATTTCCCTGCTTTTATTTAGATCTCTTCCAGCTCATATTTGAAAGTATAAAAATGCAATGTTAAAGATCAGAATAAATATCTAGAATATTGCCAAGAATTTTTAAAAATATATCTTCAGATATTCATAACTTTCTACACCTCACATAACTTTGTAATTCAAAATAAATCTGAGTATCCCCCAGTGTGTCTATAAGTAAAATGTCAAACCCATGTATACAATACAGTAGGAAACTTCCCAACAGTTGTGAATTACTCGCACACTCTAAGCACTAATTGAAATGTCACTGACGTATCCGTTAATCCCAAAGTGTCAAAGAATAAAGCTGGGGGAGGGTGATGAGCAAGAACATAAATCACAGGCACCACAGTGAGGCCTGGAATGTGTCTGTGATGGACCTTATGAATGAAACCACAACAGCAAAGCAGTCTGAGCAAAATCTTGTGTCAATCCCTTATTCCACAGATTGTAAGATGTCATTTGTTGCAACATACTACTCTGACAAACTTCCATAATTATATTTAAACTACTCAAAATGTTTCTGTGCAAAACCAATTTTTTTCTAATATGCTTTAAAAGCTTTGCAAAAAGCCAGGATTAAAGTGTATTCTGTTTGCATCTGTACAGCCTATGCTACAAGTTATGCAATGGTGCAAAGAATGCGTTTTTCAGTCTTCAAGTTACTAGTTTTCTGAAACTTTCTCATTTTGGCTGAAGGTTTCCCATGTCCTGTCCATGCTGTACGCTCAGTGTAACAGCTACATATTACAAAATATGTTGTCTTAAGGTTATATTTTAATCTTAAAATAATGAAATGTGATAAAGTTATATGAAATAAAACTCTACCAAGATCTCCTCACTGATGGAAGTTTCCACTGTGCATCAACCCAACATGGTAGAAAGAGTGGTAACAGAAGTTAGGATGGTACATAACAGGACAAAGGCTGAGAAGGAAAAGGTCTGAAAACAACCCAGAGACCAGATGACAGACAGATTCATTGGGACTTCTCATTAATTTACTATGAACATACTGTTCATACTGTGAAAGTCACCTGCAAGGCATGCATTTTATCCCCTGTACTGCTAGAAATTCCTGAGCAAAACAGTGAACTGGTTAATCTACACAGAGTACTGAAGTACTGTGGTGTTCACAGATGGTATTTTAAATATCAGAAGAAAATTTATAGAATATAGAATAATATGGTAGTGGACAAGCTTTCTTTGCTGTTACGCTATTAATTTGGAAGGCAGATGACTGTTTAGTGGGTGCACCAATTCAGCTTGTCTAGATGAATGATTACGGTGTCAGTATTATGAATACTATGGAATTTCTGCGTTTACAACTGGTATTTTTTCACATCTAGGAAACAAATGCACATACACGTACCCATACCTACCTACCTGAAAAGAACACTATTAAATTTGCAACATCAAGCGTACTAAGAGTAAACAAAAAAGTCAAACCATCATGTGTTTGGACAATTTCTTCAATCACGAAACAAACTTTAATGTCATGATTACAAACTTTTTTTCAGTTGGACCCTGATAATCCCATCAGTCCATTCCATCCACACACTGGAAAGGCCTTAAGGTTGTATAACAAAGGACTGTCAGAAAGATGTCTGCTCTACCTGTTACAGAGTTTAGCTGGAATGTAACAAATAAGGCAGGAGAAGGCAAGACAAGTGTATGGTTAAAATGTCAAAAATGCCCTTTAACTGTCCCTGGACTCCCACAAGAAACCTTTGTGAATCTAACCAAATGGCTTGAAATCAAATTACCAGTTTCCCACAGGTGGCTGCTAATTGAGTAGTCAACAACTTTTTCATGTGTCCAAACTAAAAACCTCAGGATATGCCTTGCAGAACTGTCCCATTTCACAGCTGTCACCAAAATCATTGAGTTCCATGCTTTAAACCCATAAAGGAAAGATACTTCAAAAAAACAGAGTGTAAGAATTTAAAAATATACACTGAAAAAAATGCTAGTGAGCCTTTTCACCGTATCTCAGTCATCAACTATAAACCAGACCTAAAACCTATTCATGCATGACAACAATGCTACAGCAGTAACTTACTTCATGCAGATTAACAACTCACCCTCAGTGGTGAGCTCCATGCAAAATATGAGGAAATTAATCCTGCCCTCAGTGCTGGACTGAACCAGTTTTATAAAATAATGTTGATGCCATATTTTGAAAAGCGAGAATAAAACATCATCTGATGATGAGTACTAAATGACTACTATTATTCTGCACAGTGAGTAAGGCAGTAGTAGTTCTAGGAGGGAGGAAACCCTAAGTAACAGCACATTTAAAAAATGTATCATAATGAATGAACTCAAGAGGGAAAACTAAAATTTCACAGACATTTGACTTTTTTTTTTTTTCTCAACTATAAAACCCCAATATTTATGTAGTGGGTTTGGGCAATTTTGTACAAGATTATAGTCTTTTTACTGCATATAGTGATTATGATCCCATTAGGAGTAACAACAGATGTACTTCTCAGATACTTGAGTTGAAAAAGTTCCATAAAAAAATTTCCCAGAGATGTTAACATACTTACTCATAAATAACTTCACAAGAAGCTGTACTGTAACATTTTTTTTAAGACGAAACTTTAGTAGATTATGGAAAAAATATCACTATATGACTTAAAGAACTTTTTTGCAGTATTAAGATAGATAGAGAAAGGAATTCTGGAACATCTACTTACATTCACACTGTATCACATCTAAATTAAATTGCTGAATTGCTCCCATGCTTATTTGTTTTAATTCACTGTCCAGTAGCATCTGCATTAGGGATGTTGAAAGATGCTGGCAGGCTGACATGCAAGCTGTCTGGGCCACTTTTCCCTAGTAGAAAGAGCAACAAGTTTTAAGATAGAAACAAATGACACATCATTAAGTAATTGCTTATTGGATTTGATTTTAATATACACTCGAAGACTTAATGATGCAGGACTTAGAAGGAGAAAGATCACACTTGCTGTTATTCCTTTGACCTGTTAGCTTGGTTTCTATTAAATCAATCAGGGTACTAAATTGAATACATGTTAAAGCAACTATTGATATTTCTTCCAGAAATCTAACAGGCTCCAGGGACACAAGGACATTTCCAAAATAATAACAATGTAAGTTGCTCAATAGCTTTGTGGATTTATGTATTTTAATTTTTTTAACCCAAATAGAATGAAAGCAAGAATGCAATGAAAATCAACATGCCGCATGTTTTTAACAACAGTCAGTAAAAAAAACCTCCACAGTTTATACACACCAAAACCAGTGTTTTCAGTTTGGGCATTTCTCATAACAGCTTGTACTAATTATTGCCACTTTAATTGCTTGAATTCCATCTCAAAGCTTGTAGCTAAATTATTTAAAATATTTATGCTTATCCATCATCTTTTCAGGTGTTTAATAAATTAGTGCTGTCAGTAATCAACTACTTACAAAATGAAATATAGCCCTCTGCTGTAGAAAATAGAAATAATTTTCCAATCAGTTTAGTTAGTAGCATTTCTCTTTACATTGTGTAAGTAATCGAGACAAATTATTTTCCAAACGTGAGAACAAAAAACAAAGCACAAAATCAGACATTAATTTGATAAGCTATTAAAAATTTAGTACAGAAAAAATGAAAGATGTGGAAATTCTGCCTTAAAATTAAGAAAATCAATTAAGACCAGATACTTGATCAGATGGCACCATTCTATTCATAGCTCTGCAATCTTTTAGAGCAGAGTGATCTTGGCTTTCAAATGCAATTATATGAAACTCTGAAGTTTCATGTACTTAAACCATGCTTTTCAACGGATGTCTATGTTACAATATGTATTGAAACAAAGGTAACTATTAACACGCTTACACAAAAGAAATCGTAATTATGTAATACACCCGCTGAAGCGCACACCCCTATTGTTTTACATATATCCATCAGTAAAATGATGACACCTATTTCTCTAAAGCAATGGTTCCCCAGCTGTTTTCTGCAAAGTGAGGTTGATCAAGTCACTGTTGACTCACAGAAACACATACAAGCAATGAAAAATGATAAGGACAGACAGCAGTTCACTGTCCCAAAAAGTTTGGAAAGTTCTGCTCCAACATCTGAAGAGCCAGATCTTGCCCTTAATAAGACAACTTGCTCATAGCATTGACATTTCATGTTGTACTTTAAAAATTCATTTTTTGTTAAATCATAATTAAAATGTAGACAAGACAATGGAAAGTATTCACTCTCCTTACGTCACACTGAAACATTAAGTGGCTTTTGCTAATACCTCTTTAGCATTAGGACACCCTGAACTGTTAGGAGCTTTATGTCTAAAATGAGATGTCAGTTTCTTAATTGAAAATCTCAGAAAAACAGATAACACTTTTGACCAAAATAGATGAACTGACAACAAGGAATGTAAGAAACAATGCAAGAACAGCATGCTTAAAAGTCTCCCAAACCCAACGGCAATTACACTGGGAGACATGCAGCTCTATTCCCCAAGCAGAACAATATCAGTATGAAGGGGGGGGGGGGGGGGGGGGGGGGGGCAGTGGGTGGAAGAGAAAGAAAAAGAAAAAAGAAGGAAAAAAGGAGGTGAGAAGGGGAATCAACGTGCCACAATTCATTTAATTACAGTGTAGTAAGTCTGAAATATTTAATGGAAATGTCATTTTGATTTAATGGAACAACTAGTGCATCTGTTTAATGTACTACTCCATCAAATCAGCTCCATGTCCTATTTATGCTGCCACTGCAATGTAATAAAAGTTCAACCAGATTAATTGGTTATCAAGAAAAATGTTAACATTCAGCTTAGTTTATATGCAAACAATGTGTACTCCTCTTATTTAAAATAAAAAACAGAATTTTGTATTTCTAACAAGCATCTGTAATTAATTGTTATGATCTGGCAAATATCAATAGTACTGGAGCACAAGATAATGGTTACAATACAGAAATGACATGATAAAAGCCACTTGAACTTTAAATAAGTATCGATACATGTATGTTTAATGTTTATTTTTAGATTTCATAAAATGGAAACATCCTAACATTTAAACTATTTCCAACTATGTAACTTGAACTACAGGCTTATTGTTCACATGACATATCAGCAAATAATAGAAATTTTCCGTACACAGTTTATACTTACTCAATGCAATCACTCCATTTTCTTAAATCTAGAGAAAAAACGAAGCTATGTATATCAATCAAAATGCTGAATTTTAACTGAGAGAAATGTGAGCTTTACTGTTATCCTCTCCAAAATTCAGTGCTTCCCAGTTCAAAATACATTGGATGTATGATATTCAGAAAAGAATGAAATTCAAATTCATGTTTGACAAATGAGATCTGTTTAAAAATCGATCTCCAGATTTCTGTCATCCACTAATTAGTTCCTTACCATTTTTTCATAAAATATTTTGAAGAGGAAACTTAAGGATTCATGAACATAGCAATAACATATTTCTTTTCCAGAATTAAAGAAATCTAATTCTTGATATTTATTATTTGTCAGTTTGGGGTTTTTTAAATTACATGGTTATTTTTTAAGGGGGAGGTGGCTGTGGTTACTGTATCTAGCAATTCAATGCCTATATTCAATAGCATGCAGAGATGCAGCAGGTTTCTCACATTCCCTCCAGTTGCCTTCCATTCAGAGATACTACTATTATCTCTGCTGTGCCTATGCTAATTGCTGCTATCTACAAAACCTATTCTTCCACTAAACCAATGCAAAGTTTAAGAAACAAGGACCCTATTCTACAAGCAAAAACACCTGCTAACAGTGTTAAAGGCAACTGTTTTTTCACCCAGCTTTCACATTTTGCTGAAATACAAGTTTGCAAAAAGAGAAAACCCTTAGACAAACTTCTTATATTTCAAAGGAGCTTGTAAAGAGAATCTGCTGACATATTAAATCCTTTTTTATAGGACCCAAAAGCTTTTCTCCCAAGAACAATTGCAGTAAAGAGACATTCGGCTCCTAGGAAATTCCCAAAGGGTCAGCCATATGCATCCTTCTATGGCACCTTGGCAGTACCGCTTTCTAAGACCTATGCTAGCTCTCAAAAGCAGCTTTCATCGTTCACTATGGTGTCAGTCAATATGATTTATGGACTGCATTCAACAAAGTCAAAGCATATAGAATGAGAAATATGACTACAATCTGCTAATTTGTTTTGTATTGAGCCACTTAGGAGTCAAAGACCTGATGTCAGGCTGAGACCAGCAACACAATTAACTGGCCAGTGACAGATTCATCCATCCTCCCTGCCAGGCTGTGCCAATCAAAGACAGCATGAAGCAGCATTTGGAGAAATCAGTAAGAAAACCCATTCTCTGAGTAGCCTGTGGAGGCTGTTGATTGACAGGTTTTGAATATAGCTGCAGAAAACCACCACCCCTGCACCCTCACTGCAAGCTGTGAAATTAGGCTTTTGCTGCCAATCACAGACACAATAAAATAACACAAACTGCCGTCCTCAGCATAAAAGGAAATAACAAAACTTATCTGTTAAACCTAAGAAGTTAAGCTGAAGAATTAATTTAACAATATGAAATGACATAATGAAAAACTTTCTGAAAATGCAAAGAAACTGAACACACAGATTTTAGCAGCCATAATAACTGAAGTATTCTATTACTTAACATCAGGCCTAAAACCCAACTTCTGAACTACTGCTAAAATGTAAGTACACTAAAAAACACCAATGCAATTTTTAAGAATCAAATTTACTTCCAGTTGTGGCCCTGAATTCTACCAAAATAATAAAAAATACCTACTTGAAAGTAATTTGTGTTAATTGTCAATAGTCATTCTTTTCCAAAGAGTACTCCAACACTGACTTTTTAATGGTAAAGCACCTATCTAGAATAAAACTTCAGTTAATTCTAAACCTAGATTAAAACACTTTTATATATATATATAGATGCACCCTCTATAATTTCAAATTAACTCAGCTGAAAATATAAGGTAAATTATTTCTTTAACTGTTCAAAATAAAACCTCAAAAATACAATTCCTTAATAGCACATTTGATCACCCAATTGTGATGAGATTAATGGCTGTATAATAAAGTTTTAATTTGCTTTTTCATTTGAAGTATCTAATGGCACTATAAACTGCAGTATGAACTTAAATGGGGATGTAAAAGAACCTGAAAAGAGAAATAAACTCAAAAGACTGTATAACTTGTTATAACTGTAGAAAACAAAACCGTTAAAAATTCCATGACTCAAATTATAACCTTCCAAAAGCAATGCAGTCTGTGCTCTGCATTGCTGAAATTCTGCTAGGGCTTGGTCAGGACACAACCAGCACACTGACACCAGCTCAACATTAACCAGAAGTTATGAACACAAAATATTCAATACTTGTAGTGCTCATAATATTCTATTAGCTTGATAGTTCAACATGAGGCTGAGTATTCAAATCATGGAAGTGTTCATTGGAATGAACCACCAGTGTCATCTAGTCCAACCTCCCACTTGGAGTAGGACTATCACCAACAGTAGTTCAAGTCCATTGTCCTTTTTTCTGGCTGAGCCTTTAAAACAACCAAGGATGGGAATTCAACAGCCTTTCTGGGTAAACTCCTCCAACACCACACTACTCTCTTTGGGCAAACTTCTTCCATAGCATCAAAGCTTCACCTCCCAAGCTTCTACCTGTGACCACAGCCACACGTGAATTTCAGTCCTACCAAGAAGAGTTTGGCTTCATCACCTTTGTGTCTGTTCATCAAGAGGCTGTAGGCTGCCACTAGATCTCTCCCCAGCCTCCTCTTTAACAGACTAAATAATCCATCTTCCTAAACCTCCATTTGTGACTCATGTGCTCTAGGCTCCTAACAACCTGAAAGTCCACTGCTAGATCTTCTCTCCAGATCCACAGAGCTACTACTCAGTCAATCGCCTTCCAGAATGTAGCAAGGAATGAGGTTATTCCCACACTGTGTACTCTTACGTGCCTTACGCATTTGTTCACTTAGAACAGTGAAAAGCACAGTATGTATTTGCTGCTGTACAGTACACTGCTTAAATGAACAAGATGCAACCATATTATTGGAAAAAATTAGTAAAAGTTAGTTCAGAAATTCAGTATTCAGAAGCCACTCAACAGCATAATATTAACACTTTAATTATCACGGAAATGCTTATGCCAAATCAAAATAAACTCCTTATACAAAAACTGATGACCTGAAAATAATCAGGGCATGGAAGAATTCTTAAATGCAATCCATCATCTTCTTAAAAAAAAAATATATAAATTTAGCACATACATTCCCCTTGACCCCAGGCAGATGCAACAGAGAAATGATGGAACTTTCACTGATTCCTTATTCTATTTTATCATCCTACCCTTATTCTGTATGCATGCCTCATAGCTGCGTTTTGATATCTGACCTCTCTTCCAAAAGGTCTCATAGTCTCCTCTAAATTATCTCACTTGGGATGCAAGGCACACCTTACCAACCTTCTGCAAGGTTTTTAAGGCTCCTGCTGTCCCAGTGTACGAAAGCCCAATGTTAGTCAATAACCTGACCCCTGCATGCAACCACACAAGGTACATAGCAAGTCATCAGCAAAACAGAAGGCTCTTTTAATTAAATTATTTAAAAATCGAAGCAATAAGCCTGCAGGCAGTTCATAGTTTTTCAGTTCACATGCTTTTTCTTCATCTTGCATTTACTTACCGACATAGCTGCATGGTCATTGTTGTTATTCTGAGAAGGAAACCAGTAAGGCAATCAAAACAAAAAAATTAAGATGTACTGTCAACATCAAAAAAAAAAAAAAAAAGAATAAAAAATTGGTAGCAATAAAAGGTAAGGAAAAACTTCCAAAAAGAACAATTATAGTTACATAATTCCTTAAATTATTTTTTTTAAACCTCTGAACTTATATAGTTTTTTGTTGAGGCATACCAAAGAGATTATAATTTAAATAGTACTAATTTGTCAGTAAAATGTTTTTCTATAATAAGGAACTGTATGCCAAAATACCAAAGTAGCAAACTTCAAATGATGAAGCATTTGTTTGTATGCCTTTCCAGAAAGTTTTCATGGTAAGAAATAATATGTTCCAAAACGCTTTGATCAAAAAGTAAATGCCATGTTTTACCATGTGGCTTACAGAGGCTATCTGTACCTCATTAACATACTTTGTTCAAGCAAGACTTAGAATGGCTAAGGATAGTAAGAATCTAAATATAACATGATCCATTAGTGCATTTTAAAATAAATCTAATGGTAATATAACTGCAGAGTGGAATAAAGATATTTTCTTTTCCAAAACCACTTTTTCAGTACAGTAAACACACAGAGAGGAGAAAACTAAGATATAAAACTTGAGAGGAAAAAAAAAGCCTCAGAGACGCAAGACATTTCCAGTGATTCAATGGAGATATCATACCCCAGCTAAGTTGTGCCACGAAGTGTGTAGTTTCAGTGAAACAGAAATCACTGTCTACCTGATTTAGATCTCTACACAATTTGTATTATTTTTATTGGAACATTAAAACAGGTATGTAACATAAGATGCATTTTTTAAAAGTTATGTCTACACTGGTACAGAAACACTTCAGTATAGCCCCACACGGATGCACAAAAGGAAATACATTCCTGTTCATTTACACAGCTTAAACATACAGCTAAAATAGAACAAGACTCTAATGACAGAAACCCAATGACAGCAACAGAAATTGCTAAAGAACATAAAACATTTCTGCAAGAAGACTCGAGTTTGAAACAATATCAAAGTCACTGACCCTTGAACGAGGCTATGGAGAATTAGTGCAGCTGACTAGTGCTCTAGCCTTTGCACAGTGCCCTCCAACGTGATCAGATGTGCAAAGGTAGGAAGAGAAACGATTCCTCTACCTGTCCTGCTCTTTTCCTTACTAGAATTATGGCCAGAGGCTAGAACTTTTGTTCTTTGATTTCTAATTACAGAAAAGGTTCAGAGAAACTGTCTTCAGCAGTGGAATGTTTCTGCCAGCCATACAAAAATTATTATGGAAATGACACTGTGACAATAATGGAATAATTCATAATTGAAAATGAATACTAAAACTACTCCAAATTTAACTATGGCATGTGAGAATCTAGCTTAGTTTAGCACTCCAAAGCACTTAGTATTTTAATAAGTTATGGAACCTAGTTCTGGGCTTATCTTTGAAAATGCTTTCACTATAAATTTTCTCTTAATGAAAATAACTTCCTGTCACAAATCTTAACAAGAATCACTGTAATGAAACTGTATACACATTTCCATGTAAACTCCACATCTCACGCACAACAGCATTCATAGGACTGTACATTTCTACAATTGGCCAAACCAGAATAGGGAGCAATATGTAGGATAAATCAAAATTTACAAGAATCCTCTTGCCAGACCAGACCAGTTGTTCATATAGTTTTACACCCTACCTGGTACCTGACCAGAGCTTGAAATTACAGAACAACCTCTTCACAGGTACTAGCTTTCTCCAAAGGTTGACTTGTGCCCCCACGCACATATTTCTATTCCTTTCCCACTTTTCAAGTCCTAATGCCACAGCTGCTTCTTTCCATCCCTCTTAACACATTACATCATTCTGTCTGTGGCTCATTTCTGAACAGCTGTATCACCACACATACTCACAACAGACTTCTGTACATCCTTCTCTAGAAGTTGCACATCCCTCAGCTGCGTATGACCATTGAGAAGCAGTGCCATTTGTTTACACTGATTTTATGTTAAGTTACAATGAATTTAACTATCTAACAAATGTGCTATTCTTTATCAAAACCTATTCACTGAAACATACCTCATACACCACATTCACATCAATATTAAGTGATACGTTTTGAATGGGTTATGTCTTTGAGTCAGTAGAAAAAAGGAGACTGAAGAACCCCAGCCTCTTCACATTTGGAACACCGGGCAAGTCCACTATACCAAAAATTTCAACACCTTGTTGTGCATGTAAATAGATTATCTTTTACTTCCAGTCTGGAGCCGCAAAACATTCTATGTACTGAGGACTTATTCTTTATAGGCATCAGATGTGGGTAAAGCACTTGGACATCATTGTGACAGTAGTAACCAAGGACAAGCTGATGAAAAGCTGATGTAGCTTGAAAGTTACTTCAGACATAAAGCTATAAACTATTATAAATCAAACTAGAAATAGGTTTTTTTGTCTTAAAGCAGAGGGAAATCAAACAACAGAATGTAACAATTGGTACATAAAACAGGTTTACAGTTCCCTTTTACCTGGGACAAACTAACACAGGATATATTTGAATATGAACAAGGATTCATTCCCATGAAGCTCAGAATCACAATCAAAATTATTTAGCTAAAAACAACCTTGGAACATCCAGTAACTCCATATTCTTATGCACAACTGCAGGATTTGCATGAATTCTGCGCTATTTGAATGAATACATGTGCATGCAGAAGCAATATGGTTAATTAAAGAGGCTACCTGATGCTCTAAAAAACTGCATGAGTTCTTACACTATTTGTAAATTAGCTGTTGTTAACAGTATTACTAAAGTATTTGAAGGTATTCTAAGTATTACCGTGGGTGAGCATCATCAACATACTGAAACACATCTGAAAATACATCTGCACTAAAAAATACATCTGCCAGCATGTGCACAGTGCAAAAATAACATCTATCTTCAAAATCTTAGTACTTAAGGATAAAATAATGCTCCAATAGTTTGAAATTAAACTTAATTTTGAACACTTACAGGTAAATGAGTAAAAACTTGAAACGTGCTTCTTAAAAAGTTAATAAGGTCCATTAAATATCCACTGGCTCTTCCATCCGATTCAGACATTGTCCAATCATAATCAGCAATTTGAATAAATTCATCTATTTTTTGGTTAAGTTTTGTATATATTTCTCCTTCTGCAGCATGCCTTGCATCCTAGAAAAAAAGTCATGTGCAATCGTCAGAATTCTAAAACATTATTAGAATGCAGATAAAATTATATTCATCCACAAAACTGAAGTCATGTCTGTCTTAGAATCAAAAAATATTTAAATCAGTATTTTAACTTCCGTCTTACACTAAGTTTGTGGCTATGGTTTTTACAATACTCCCATAATGTATACTGTAAGAGTGTTTATAACAGAATATGCCTACAGGATAGTCTTTCTCAGAAAGAAATGAAATTAATTTGAATTTGGAACAAAGCAATTGCTTTACTCTATTCACAATCACCTTAAATTCAGCTTACAAATTTATCAACCCTGACACAAAGTTTATTTGCCCTCTTTTACAAAGAAAATAATAAAATAAGCTGACTATTTTATCTAGAAGTCCAGCAAACATATGATTTTTTTATGTAATTCATGTCTTAAAGCCGCACATCTGAAGAATATTCATCATTTTTGATCCTCCTTTAAATATCTTGATCACCACTGTGATTCAGAGCACTCCCCTACTTCCTCCTGCCCCTACTTTTTGTTCTGCCACCACCTGGATTCTACTTTTTGAAACAGTAAAGAGGAAAAGTCTAACATTTACTGTGAAGTGTGTTTACGATGCGATCTATCTACCTTGTTCGTTTAGCATACATCCTCATAGATGCAATAGGATCTACGTACAAACTCTTGTTAAGGCATATTGTATTGGAAAAGCATGCTTTTGCCAGCCAGGAGGTTAAAGATACTTGATGAAGTCTATGTTCTAATTTGGGCTCAATTTGAAACTTTCTTCACTGATCTTGAGAAATGATTCAAGTAAGACATTTGATTTGAAGTGAACTGGTCAGTTGCTGGAGGTTTTTAGAGAGTAAAAATAGGCTGGATATACTGGAGCAACTTAAAGGTGGATGACATTCCCATTGCCAGTTTCCTCTGGGAGAAAGCAGTCTCAAAACACGGCAGTTCAGTAACGTGTAAATAAGAATGGCAAAAAGAAAAAATTCAAGATGCACTGAGCTTAAAGGTGGCATCACATGGGGTATGTCAAATGCAGTCTTCAGGCCCCAGGCCATGAGGCACTTCAGGAGGAAGCAAGAAAGCATGTGCCCTGCCATGTATAAATATCAAAGTACAATTCCCTAAAAATAGCATTTTTACTGCCAAACCAACTTCTAAAAGCCTCCACTGAACAGCTCTCCTAATCCAACACACAAGAATCTGACAACCTGTTAATATGTCAAATAAAGGAGTATGCTGACATCCACACTTTTGTAGATGGTTATGCCTATAAAAGTTTTGCTTAAAGTCAAGTCTAAATTTAAAGTTGCTATTAAAAGTAAGACCTCAGTTTCAACAATCTATAATGACAGGACTTGCAAATATATCTGTTCAGGTTTAGTGCAATTGCTCAAACTTTTTGTTTGTTTGGGTTTGGGTGTTTGGGGTTTTTTTGTTTAAAACTAAGTCATTTATGGAGTGGTTGTATCATCTTTACCAGTTAAGATAATAAACAGGCAATGGCAAGATTAGTTCTTCGGTTTTAGTTTTGAAAGCCTGTTTTTGGTTATCTTTTATTTTGCTTTGGTTACTCCTTTATAATTGGAGCAGCATATTGCCAGTACTTTAAGCAAGGTGTGTTCCTCAGTTCCCTGAGAAAACTGTGAACAGCTGAGCAACTGGATTTCAAACCCAGAAGTTACTTCTGAGAAGCAGCACTGTGAATCCCATACACAAGTCAAGAAAGTGTTAGCAGTATTCTGGTTTGGGATGACTCCCAGAGGCAGATGAATCAACTCCATCTCTTCTTCTAACGTGGTGACAGAACTGCATCAAAACCTTTTGAAAGCTCACCAGGTTTTCTCCCACTATAAAGTGCAAAGGGCAAATGACACAGTTTTGTTAAATGGCTTTTTTCTCAATGATGTCCTGAAGCCCTGCACAGGATTTGATGCTGCATATCTGGCTCTCCAACAACCAGTACACAGCTTAATGCTGAGACCCTGGGCTCAGAAACTTCTATCAGCTAGATCTGCAAATACATTTATTTACTTAGTGTGACTGCTGATTTAAACAAAGGAAAACAATGCTCATCCAAAGCTGGAAAACGTAGCTATAAATATTGAAAGCAACACAATTTTTTAATATGATAAAACAAAACAAGTTTTGGTGGTGGTGGTGATTTTTGTTTTGGTTTTTATTTCCACCCATGTGAAACAATGCTTGGAAAGTCTGAAGAACATCTTAAAATGAGATTTTATATACAAAAGTAAAATGAGAAAAAGACTCCTCTAAAACAGTAGCCATGAAATAGTTTTGAAGGCTTCTATTAAAAATTACTTATAAAATCATCTCATGGAATGTGAATGTGATCAATACTGCTAATAAAAGGAGATTTTTGACCACTCTGAAAGAATGGAGGTGACATGATTTGCCACCAGGAGATAAATTTAATAACAGTAGAACATACCAAACTCTGTGAGAGCGCAGTTGGGGAACTATGAGCAGTTTTTCATTAAAACAGAGAGCAAAAGAAAGAGGGATTAACAAGAAAGAATTTTCTACTATAAATAGAGAACATTGTGCTACAAGTTCTCCAGGGAGACAGGAGAGAAACCATTAAAAAAAAATGAAAAGATTCTTACGTGTTTCTGAGCATTCATTCTGTATTTTTCCAAGGTGCATAGATACTAAGCTCACTAAGCACAGATTGTAATATTCTGTGATTCTCTTGAAGACAACTTAGATAATTTATAGGATAGTTAAACATAACTTACAGCATAAGCTATCGGCACAAAATATAATACAAACTTTCAACTGCATTTATTAAATTAAATTGAAGGATAAAGGATAACTTACTTTTTAATGAAATTTAAGACTATGGCTGCATTAAGTGTTTGTTTGAATGTTAAAAAAGAGTATGGATTGACCTTACCTGAAAATAATCTATAGATGTGCAAATTCAAAGACACACTGCACTATCGGTACACCATAAACAAACTAGGCATTCTAGATCTTACGGACAGGGCACAATTAATAAAATGACTGGTAGAGCAATGGTAACCTAACTACAGCTGCTAGGCTAGAACCCTTCTGTCTTGCTTTCTTCATTAAATTCTTAGCAAAACAAATGACATTTAATGAGAAAATTGTTGGCAATCAACTGGAAATATGAAGCGTCTTGCAATGATGATGTCTTATTCCACCTCACCCACATTTTAACATCTATGCCAGAGGGGATGTTATAATAGGATAGGCTACATTGCATCAAGAAAAAAAATGCAGTACAGAAAACAGACCTACTCTCAATAGGATTAGTCCTCTTTATCCCATAAATACAAGAAATCACCCTCCTTTGTTTCAGTGTACACTGAAAACCTCCCAAATACCTAAAGTTCAAGTTGCAGCTGCTTTAGAATCCCTGATGACTTTTTGTTTTGTTTTGTTTCTCTTTCAAAAATTTCTGTATAGAAGCCCCAAGCGACTAAGTCAGCAATGCACCAGCTGAATTAATGGCACAAGGTAACCTATACACAATCATTCTTCTGTGAGAATGTTTTCTTCAGAAAGAAAACCCCCAATCATCCCCAAGCACGCACATTTGCTTCTGTTCTAAACCAAAAAAGCTACTCAGTCAATGAAATAATTTCTGTCATATTTTATGTATATGAATACTGAAACTTGGTTCTTCAATGTACACAACCGTCTGGTGCTTGAAAGAAGTACCTGGTGCCTAACCACCATCAAAACACGAAGGATCTCCAACCATCTTTACATTTGCCCCAGTGCCACAGCGCTGGAGGGTTTCTGCTGTAGGGCCATTCAGTGGCCTGAGACCACACCATCTTTGCACTAGGCATAGCTAGTCCAGCTGTTGGCATCTTGGTTTGGAGCTTACTAGGGTCATTATGACATAAAACAGCCTGAGCAAGGATCAGACTTTTTACTAATTTATCTCAGGGATAAATCTCAGTCCTCTTGAGTTACCTGACATAAGGTATATAAGTTGTCTTCAGCAATTTCAATTTTACGTGCAGGTTTCTCATTAACAACACGTGTCTGCCTTACCACTGGAAAAGGACTAAGGCCTTTTGACTAATATTGTGGAGAGGGGCTTCACAGATGAGGTTATGGTTTTTGTTCTACCAAGGACAGGACTTCTATTATTATGTAAAGTATTATTATGTATGTAAAGGACATCTGAATAAAATACAAATTCTAAAAAGATAACTGAATTGTGGTTAATACTGCTTTTAGATTACTAAATTACACAATTTGAAAATATACCACAAAATATTTCTATTGTAGAGAATCAAATAAATAATACAAACATTTTAGATTAAACTAGCTGTTTTGCTTGATTCCATTCAGAAAGGGGAGATGTTACACAAACTGGAGCTTAACCTATTGAAACCTTCTGGTGCACTTAAGCTTAGCTTGTAATTTCATAACTTAATAAAAGATGCATCTGAAAGAATATTGATGCTTCTGATGTACTGACATATTTCAGATCATACTGATAACAAAGAACAGTGTTTATCTGCTCAGTGTTACAACTGAATTCTTAACAGTTCAGAATTGTTTGAGAGTAAAAAATGAGAAAGCGTGCAGCTTTGCCTTCACCCCTTTTGTTTTAAAATGCTTCATTTACAGTGATTTTAATGTAACTTTTTAGACATAGTCATATAAAGCATGACATATACCATACCTTAAACGTAGAAAGTCCATAAAGTCTTGCTGTGTGAACAGTCACTTGTGAAATATTTGTAATGTTAGATATAAAATCCTCAAGGTATTTACAGGCTTGTTCCAAGTGTGTTGTGTTTATAATGATTTGAACAAGCTGCAAGAGGCAAAAAATTATTGTAAAAAATCCTTTTTGTATCACCCACCGTTACTTGATTTTGTAAATGATTACCTCTTTCAGCAACAACACTACTAGAAATTAATTACAGTATTTCAGGTTACCGCGTATTACCTGTTAATCTTCATGTCTGCTTTCAGATACCACTACAGAGTAATATTATAGTTTACATACAAATGATAACATTTTAAAAATTCAGTCTGCAGACATGTACTTGGTGAAATAAATCCAAATTATATTGTAGAATTAAAAAAGGGAAGAGGAATATACATTGCCAAAAGTAAATCACTAATTTTATCATAAAAATAATTTTAAAAAATACTGCTATTACAAAAAAGGATTTCACAATATTGTCTGCAGAAGGATGCATTCTGAAGTTAGGGAATTTCAAATATAAGTTTGTCAACTCCTTCCCTCCCCTATAATGGTAACAACCTGCTTATACATGACACAAATGTTTTTATAAGCAGGACCTGCATTTGCATCCAGTTCACAAATTAGACAATGTACATAATGCACATTAACTGAAATATCAGTATATCATATCTTAATTCTCATTGCATGCTGTCTGTTTTAGTGAACACAACGTAATGCTTGGTAAAATAAGGTTTTTTTCTTTTTAACATTTTTCTCATAAAACATATTGACTTCATAATAAAACACCGCAAAAAATACCAGTGAATTTATTTTCCTATCTTTGAAAATATTCCTGTACCAATTTCAAGAACATAGAAAACTACATCTCAGAAAAATTGTCTCATCTATGCAAGAGGTTCATGCAGTTTAAAACCAACATCTAGTATGACATAACACTGCTCTAACTGCAACAGTCTAAGTTCTCCTCAGCATGTTTCAGTAGGTACCTGCTGCCTCCTGGCATTGCAGGTACCGCCAGTGAATGTTCAGAGTGATTCACTGTCACAGCCTGCCTTACTCTCCAACAAACAATGCCTTATTCTGTCCAACAAACAAGTTAAACCGAGAGTCCCGATGAAGAAACAACATGCAGAAACCTACCAAAATATTTTAATTGCACTTACTATAGAAAAAAATGCATGTGTTAGAGTGAACTTGAGATTTGAGATTTCTGAGTCCAGTAGGTTTATAAACACGAGAGAGATTTCCACCACCCCCTCCCCTTTTTTTTATAGGAAGGAAAAGAAACTCAACAGTGTGCTACTAATTGCTGGACAGGAACAGAACACATGAACTATGCTCAGTATGCAACCAAAGAAGTAAGAGTCTTTGGCTTATTTCTTGCATACCTCTGTTTATCATACAGGAGAGAGAACTCTTCCATTGTCATCTCTCTGTGTAAATACACTTCCAATTAGACCCAATATTGTATTGTTATTATTTATGTAACAGACATTGATGCTTTTTTATACTTCATCTTTCACCTCTTTAAATTTTCCACTTTAAAGCAAACACTACTTGTTTTTCTTACACAAATCTTAATACCACAGTATATCTACATTTACAAGAATAGTTTTAGTTTTCATTGTCTTTAAAATTACAGTTTTGAGCATGTTTTAAAACTTACCTCTGTTAAACCTATATGAGGTTTTTTAATCAGGTTCTGTAAACAGCTACTCAGAGTTCTTGTAAGCAGCAAATTTGTAGATTTTCTGAGCATATCATCTATTTCTGTTGAGCTGACAAAAAAAGTTTATTTTTGTAACTATGCTGTACATAGAAATATTAAGTATTACTGTCAAAGTATTGTCATTTTTTTCCCTGTAAAGGTAACTTCTAACGTTAAGAATTCCCTAAGTGAATTTATTTTCTCGTTGCTCCAAGTCTTCTGTGATCTAACACACAGAACACTTCTTTCACCTACTAAATTATCCATTAACTGGTTTTCAAAGCTGAAGCAAAATCTGTTATTTTTAGATTTTGGGCATGCTTATTGACACAGCAGTTTGGAAAGAGTAATTTGTGGGTTTTAATGAGTTACTAAGGAGGTCAACATGCGCTCATTAGTACGTGTAAATTATAAACAGTATCAATTAAGAATGTGTGAAAACGAGTCATTTACATCTTTAACAGTGCAGAAGTGGGTGACTGTCCACAAATACCTTCCCGATTTCAGATCTACAAATGTTCTTTTGTGTAATTAAAACTAAGCTTTTGAAGGCTACAAGAGAAAAGGGAATGTGAGAATTATGATGTTTTCCATCAGAAAAAGGTGGGGTGGAAGAGGGAATGAGCATGGAGACAGCACGTTTTGTTGCTGGCGAAATCATTGCTAAGGAAACTCAAAGCTCTGAGGAGGGAAAGACCACTCAAAGTAATCAGGGATGCTACACAATTATTTCTGAAATGGTGAGTATGAAAGTACGTTTTTCAAATGTTATGTGCTTTGTTAAATAAATATCTAGATTATTCAATCCAGGCAGTACTGTTTAAAAAAAAAAACCCAGCAGTGTTTTAAGACTGCTTACCATGCCAAGCAGCGTTCAAACCCTACAGACCTACACATATAGTATACAATATATATACACACACAGAGAAACAAAATATATGTTATAGAATTGAGAATCACAAATATAAAGAATACTATATTTAAATTATATGTAAATTATGAAACAAACACCGCTAGCAAGTGCACAAGAAAATATATTTTCATTTTACTATATATTTTCAGGTCACCTGGATGTTATAGGTTACCTTATAGTCACATTCCTGAGAATTTAAGCTTACCTGCGGTGAAGTGACTCTGAAAACTTAAGGCTTGCATAAATAAATTCCTTAACCTGGATATAAATCTGAGGCACTGACTGAGACATTGGAAGCTTCTTTGGAAAGGATTGCTGTGAAAATAAAAGATAATCTTACACTTGAATCTGGTTCTAAGGAGAGCTTGGTATTAAATGCAAGAATTAGAAAGCCACTTAACAATATCGATATTTTAAACTATCTTAAGCCGTTCTGGTTTTCATCAAATACAAACAGTGGTATGCACTGAGCTGACTTCCACATCTGTTTACATAGCTTATAAGCAAAATAGAACTTTATCACTTATTTAAATTACAGTAAAGTTTGGAGACTTCATGTAATTTAGGATGTGTCTGTAGAAAGCAATTTACAAACACACATTAAAAAACAGGTCTCAAACTGCTTTTAATCTGAACGAACAAGATAGATGTAAGTGGGATGACAGGTTCAAAAATGCAAACTTTTTCTGCCAAAGAAAGCAGTGCAAAAGAAAAAGAAAAGGTTTGAGAAGTTCAGTGTATCTGGGATTTTCAAAGCATCTTGAGAATGTTTAGGCATCTATATTTACTGTAATGTATTTACTTTCTCTTGATGATTCACCAAACCAAAGCAGTCTGAATACTTTTCAATAATTTGAATTAACATGTGGGAAATACTAGTAGCCTGTAAGAATAAAACCATGCTGCTTACTTCAATTTTAAAGCTGATATTGTATTTAGGAGGATAAAAAGAAGTAAATTAAATCCAAACATACCAAATAGGTATTTCTGCATTGAATACATAATTTTTTACATCTGCAAAACAATTTTCTATTTACTTTATGACTAATGCATAAGAAAAATGATTAACAACTGGTATCTTCCTTGGAGAATTCAATTTCCCTCTCAAAAAAGAAAAAGCATTAAGCAACAGCAGCTCAACATTTGCAAATTAAAACCCCAGACAAAACAGATCACCTTGACATTCTCCTAATCATACCTCTTTATTAGGTGGTGTGACAACCATGTCCTGTAAGTGCCTGACTAACAATGATACCAAACTTTTTTTAAACAATAAGATTTACTTCAAATATCTGTATATCTGATTTAAGCAATTAATTTCTACAGATAAAACAAGTGTTATTGAATACAACTATTTCAGATCATCACAACATGCTGTCCGCAGGGCTTGAGTTTCAACCTTTATATACTCATTGATCTAAGACAAGCGATTCTTTATCCTCTACAGTGTCTGGCCAATACAGAAGGACACGCCACTTTCTGTCTGACTATTAGAGTAGGCAGCAAGAAAAAAACCCAACAAAACAACAAAGCTACAACCAGCTGTTTAAATTCTGAACACAGAAAGGGAGTAAAATTAGATGACATAATCAAACCATTTGGCACATTCAATCTAAACAGCAGAGTGCAGACAAGACTTTTGTTCGGTGAGACTGGATTTGCTGTGTTAAATATCTAGTAGGTTCTGGTCATAATTCTGCCTAATGTGCTGCAAGCAACTCCTATGATAAACTTAACTGTAAGATGTGAGGGTGATTCATCCTAACCTACAGTTAAAAATGAGACACATTTGTTTCTTTTTATACTAAATGGAGAGAAACAGACATTTTCAGAGGTGAAATTCCCCTTAATCTGTAAAAGGCATTAGAGATGCATCAAATGAAATTAGCCCTCTAGGGTGTCTATTCCTCTCTATCAACTACACAGGCTCCTTCAGCAACTAGACTGAATTTACACTTTTTTTAAAAAAAAAAACACAAACGTGAAAATGTAGCTTAAATTAAGCCACCCAATAGGATCTCCCAGTGTCTTACAGCCTGAGGCAACAACAGAGAGGTGAAATGGATGGGTTTATAAACAGCAGCCAACAGAAGTGACGTTGGAGCATTTATAAAGTTTCCCCTCCATGTGGATTCCCTGCTATCTAATAACACATAAAATAACACCGCAGCCTTTCCTTCAACAAGGTCACTTAGTGATTCTTTCTCCTCTATTCCACTGTCTAGTTGACAAAACTTTTAGGAAGCCAATTATCTTTGAGGCTTCTGCCTCTTTGCTAAAATTGCTTGAAGTCAACTAAACTGCTTCAAAAACTGCTAGGAAACAGGAAAAAACGTCTCAGACTGCCTTATTTCTAATCATGTCCTGCTTTACATACAGGTTTCAAAGCTCTTTTCAGAGATACACAAAAAAAAAAATGTTTTCCCTGCTTTACAGATGAATAAACAGGGACACAGAGATGTTAAGTGACTTACCAGCACTATGCAGCTGGTCAATGATGGAGTTGGGAACAGAATCCAATCTGATTCCCAGCTTTATTCCCAAGCTCACCAGCTCAAAAACTAAGCAGCAGTGAGATTCTGCCCATAAAGTATCTACAAAAAGAGCTGCTAACTACAAACCGGAAATATCTCTGTCTGTCATAAATTGAAATGAAAATCGTTGGGTACAGAGAATACATTTCCCTTCTGTGAAATAAGAGTCAAAGCTTTGTATTAAGCACATATGTGTAACTACACATGCCTACACAAGTAATGTCCACACCCACATGCTAATACATCATACATAGAGTGAGAGAGGCTAGCAGATCAAATTATTTAGAGCAAGTTAAAAATCTCTGTGATTTATTAGCAAAATATGTCATGCTAAACAGTATCTGGGGTGTGGTATGTGTCCAACACTGTAAGGGATTTCCATTCTATCTTCTTTTAGTATTATAATGGCCTAGTAAATGAATTGAATGGAGGAAAGCCTCCAGAAAGCAATCTGGAGTCTTATTCAAAAATCAGCACAAAACCTACCTTTAATTTTTCATCTTCACTGCAATACTGTATTAATGACATGCAGCTATTACATTTGCCTGGTAAATCCCTGCTGAATCACAGAATCAGGGTATCTTTTTAACTTTTGCAGAGATCTGTAGTGATGAATCATGTATAAACCACCTTCCCTCTACAAAAGCTACTGCCACTGTCATGTGGTTCTTAGATTTAGTTCCCCTCTACAGACTGCATCATGAGCCTGTTATTTCTTCATCAGTATTACCAAACCCACATTTGAATAGCAGAACATACTAATCATCATTCTGTGAAAGGAGTTTGTAGTGAAAGAATGGCTGAGGCTACGAAAGAACACCCTATTGGAACGCTAGTACAGCAGAATTATTTACAGTCCCTTCACGTTTATTTTGCCCCACATGCTCAAACACAAATAATTAATTTAAAAGTGAAATACAAAAGCTGCTGTCTCTAACTGATCCCTGTTTTACATGTATTTTTGCAATAATACAGCACATAGCATACTATGAGTTACTAAACCCAATGAGTTGCAACAAAATTTAACTAATTAAAGACAGACTGTATTATAATTACATAAAGATGTATCAATTAAACTGTATTATTAATTTGTTTACAAAACAATGGGTTTCATTATTCACTTACACACAAGAGCAAATGACTAAAGCTTTAATTTTCATATTTACTTATGACTAGACAATTACACACAAAGGAGGTGATTTAGCCTCTTAATCTACCTAGCTTTTCAAATTTTAATTGCTTTTTAATTGCAAAAATCATTACTGTCCCAAGTGTCCTTAATTGGATTTCAGCAAATTTTAATAACATAAAACTTTTCCTTACCTTATCAAGTTCTGGATCTTGAAAAGGAAATTTGCTTATAACTATTTTGTATTCCTCTTCATTTGCTACAGGAATAGGGCTGTAGTTGTCTGCTTCAAAAATATCCCTGGTGAATTAGTAAAGTGAAAAAAATTTAGGACATATGTAACTTATTTACAGTATTTTTGAGTGCTAAAACACATAAATAAATATAAATTTTACTACCACACTTAGGTGTGCAGCTTTAAAAAGTTATGAGCTGCAATCATTGTAATTTCAGAGATCCAAACTGTTTTAATTTGAAAGTACCTCGTATATGCTCACTCTTTATACTAATGTCTAATCACAGAGGAAAAAATAGCTGAAAGTGTTTTAATATGTATGACTCAAAGCATAATAGAGCAAAGGAACTTTAGATCAGCTAGTCTACTCCAGGATAAACCATACCGAGATACACAGTAATTATGGTAGCCTACACTAAAGCAGATGTTCAGAGCATCTCACTTAGGTACGACAGCTACATGTAGTCAATGGAGATGATTCAGAGAACTTCAACTAGGTCTATGGCCACAGTGTTAAATTTAAGTACCTTCTGGACTTTTCTACTAGTCAAATGACTACGCTAGGAGTCTAGAGAGCTTGAGAACCTTAAGTGGCCAATTTAATTTTAAGGGTTTTTCTAATACAATGTAACATATTTATGGTAATCAATTCCTGCATATTTAGACATCACACCCTATCTGCAAATAAGCTTTGGAGCACAGTCCCAGGCTGCTGTACTCCTGGGTTTGCAATTTACTCCATCAAATGATTCCAAGGCATAGGTGGAAACCAACCTGTATTAAAAAACCATGAAAACATACTGGCAATGTCAGTAGTCTGTCAGGGAGATACATGTATCAGCTAACTGTAAACACTAAGACAATCCAAATTAGGATCCTAATGCCCCTATTGCAGTAGCCTACAGTTGTTAGGTTCCTAATGAAGAAAAAAAGACGTGCCTCCTGCATGTTTCTGCAATAATGTCCCTTTGGAGACTCTCCTCTCCGTTAACTACAGAAGCAGTACTTGATGGATCTTCTCCTAAATATTAGTTACATGTGATGATTATCTTACTCCTATCCAACTCCAAATTCATACACAATACTGAGTTAATCAGTTCTTTCAATCTAACAAAACCCCTTACAGTTAGACAAAAACAACAGATGAAATACAAAAGGCACCATTATTTTTAAATACTCACCTGAACAATCCAGACCACTTTTTAAGAAGTGTTTCATTGTATTGGTCTCTTATCTCAAATAAAAGATCAAATAGTCGATTCACTGGAAAACCATAGCCCTAAGGTACAAAAATGAAAAGAGTGCATAATTCAAGAATACACTCTATTCCTATCACATCACTTCATGACTCTGAGATGAGACTTACTCCATCTTGTTACTTCTATAAAATAAATTCTAGTACTTTAAACACACCACTACAATTAGAAGATTATATAGTAAATTCTTGCCAAATACTTTATCCTATACTTTCAGTTTTCAAGCAGAAATTTGTCCCATTTCTCTGTAACATTTTAACTTGCTATTTATGCATATAAATAATCTTTTTTATCACTCTATTAAACATTGCAAGAATACTTGCCAATGATGTTCATTTAGTCTTTCAGCTAAAGTTAATGACTGCAATGCTATTCTTGCTTAAGATCAGAAGTAAAGCATTTATGAAAGACAAAAATGTACACAAATTACAAAGCTAACATTAATTTTGCACAGATATGAATAACTGGATACTAGCTGGATAGACCAGAATGTATACATTAAGTTGATAATACTGAAAAGGAGGAACCAAGGCAAGAAATAAATATATTTAAGAAATATTATCGTGTGATTTTGTTCTTGATTCGTATATACGATTCAGGAAAACTCAAAGCATTGCACTTACTCACCTAAAGGAAAAATCTGACTCTAGGAATTTCAGTTAAATTACTAATATAGTATGTACCTGCAAAGTATCAGCAAATACTACAATGAGATTCTTCAGTTCCAGAACAAGGTCGGGATCACTGCAATATGACTGCAAGTGAGAAATTCTGGGTTTGTTACAAAGATTTAAAATATGGGACATACGTTTTCAAAGAGCATTAAAGCACAGAAGGTTGTTCTCCAGCTTATCCTTTTACCTGACTGAGTGCCTTAGTAAAAAATAACTAACTCACTTGTCTTCGCTTAGTCTAGCTACGTAAAAGTATGTTGAATTTATACAAACTATCAGTAATATAAATGCTCATAAAAAGTAAACTAAAACATGAGTTTCAATAAATATCAGTATGTCGTACTGAGATTCAAAATCAGCAAATTACATTTATTTCAGTGGAACATAACCACGCATCAAAATGCTTAGCTAAATCAACACCAGAGAAATTTCCACAGGATGTTCTTATGAACACCAAGCCTGGATCTAACTAGTGCTAGCTGTGACACATCAGACAGTTTCCCAGCTGTTTGGGGAAAAGACTATAAAACACTTTCTAAAGAAGTTCAAATTACAAATGTGATGGTAAAAAGTCAAGACGTTATTTACTCTGCTAAATGACTGAAATACTATTTTCAGAGATGTGGAGTCATACAACCAAGGTCTTCACCTCAGCCTCACTGTTTGTTATACTGGATAAAGTAAAAAATATTGATATTAAAATAATTCAAAGTGGCATGAGAATATAGTATTGGTTAGAGACTATATATGCCAGTTTCACCTTTCTTTCATGTTTGCCCTTAGCATACTTTATTAAAGTAAGGGTTTGGTTTATGATACCTCGTAAGACAATATACACTTACCAAAACATTAGTCTGTACTAGGATGATGTTAGCAAGAGATTGTGACAGAATTGGTTTTGATGGGAGTTACGCATTTTGTGATCAAATAGTGATCAACTACATGACAAAACACTGTAGAGTTCTTCAGAGATTACATTACTGCTAGTCCTTAAAATACCATAGTCTTACATAGGTGTATAAAACCATACACATCGACAATTAACTTCCAAAGTATTTAGCTTAAAAAAATGCTTAATATATCTCAATTTATCCCAATCCTGTCAAATGATTTTAAAAGTACGATAACATCTCATGTACCAGTGATCAGTAAACGTCCTATGATAAAACTGTGATTGCAACCTGAACTTCTTCCCCGTTTTTCATCAGTACATATGAAATTTAAAATATTTCTTGAATTAAGGATCAATTTTAATAAAAATAAAAATAACATTGCATAAAGGAACTGCTTCTAGCAAACATTAAAAAGGGAAAGATAAAAATTCTTCTGTTTTTTCCAATAGTAAAAATTACACTAATAGTACACTCTGAAGCAATTTACCATCAGTCAGTCTGCGTAAACAACAGTATTCCATTGGAGCTAAGGTAGAAATGTAATTTTAGGAGACACGCTTTGAATGTACTGAAATACTCAGTTGATACAGAATTTTTCTAGTACCTTTATTTCAACATAAATGTAGTACTACTACAGCATTGAAGAGATAGCTCCAAGGGTTTTGCTGGTGAGAGTTTATTTTGGAAACACTGCATTTGGAATGATAATTAGGAACTATTTCCTGGTGGTGCTTTCAGTGCTGAACTATTCAATCTGATCTAATGAAGAGGTCAGTTGAGACTAATGAGGACGGATTGCAATAATAACAGCAGATTAACTCTGCATATTCTAAACTGCTGGACTAAGAGAAGGTTTGGAAGACCCAGTGAGTTGTAAATCAGTGGCAGATTATGCAAACAGCCCATGGCTGCGGATCACGGCCTGATACTGTTGGGAAAAACAAAAGCTTGGCAGGCTCCCTCCCAAATCTGAGCAATTTTTAATCACAAGGGAAAGAAAACATGAGAGGCACGTCATTTTTCACTTTGTTACTACCCCAGCTTTAAGTATACACAGCTCTGAAGTAAGAGGATTTAAACTGCAATACTGATAAAGACTTCTCACTTACTGAATGTGTTCTAAGAACAGCAATGATCTTGGAAAGGGCCATATTCCAGAGTTCATCAGTGTATGTTCTAGTTACCAATCCTTGGGTTACATGTAAAATGTGGTCTTCTACTACAAAGAAACTAAAACAAAAAAATGCTTAAATTACTGGTTTCTAATATTAGAGCAAATTTTACCCTTTCACGCACAAGCATAGTCAAACCCTTCTCCACTCGAGCAGTGCCACTTTGGTCAGTTTGGTGTTCTGCTTTTCCCAGTGTGAAGTCAAAATGTGAAAAGTTTATTTCACACCAGCTGGAGCTCAGGCTGCTGAAGGGTCCCTGTAGGGCATCATACTGGTAGGTCTGGATGCTCTTCCCCGCTTAGATCCAGCCACAACCACCCACATGATTTGTGCAGAAACTGCATCTTGCAGAAGAAAGTTTTTTGACAATGGAAGAACTGAGATTGAATAAGAATCAATATAGTAAAACTGAAATAAATCTTCATTTAAAAAACTTACCCTACAATTTGACTGAAGTATCTTCTATAGCCTTCTACTGTTTCATGCTTTCAGTGAAAAAGAAAACAAGTTTAGGAATAGAAATACCACTAAGAATTAGCTGCAACCCAAGCCAATGCAAAAACAAAAGTATTGGTTACCATGCTTGACTGTGGCTGCAAAACTAATCTTGCTTGTTTCCTTCTTTGTTTTCTGTAGTAATTTTCAAATATTTCTCCATCACCCTAAAACAAGACAAAACTAGTTAAAACAAGAACATTATCTGAGTACGAAAAAGGCACTCAAGTGCAGAATTCTCTTAAACTAAGCCACATATTTTGCATTTATGCCACACGTAGACCTCCAGCTGACACCAGCAAAGTTTCGCATGCAGGAAATATGCTAAAATTATCTTTTTTTTAAAGTCGCCTACAGAATGTACTGTAAATGAAAAAAAATTGCTCATATGCCCACATTTTGTCAAACAATACTATGCATTTTAAGCAATATTTATGTTTTTAAACTACAGCTTTCAGAGTATATTAATGTTTATAGACAAGACATATTCCTATTACTCTACAACTAAAACCCATTGTCTCCTAAAATGTTTCTCTAGGTTATTCAAGAAACTAACTGCATTGTAAAGTTAAGTTACAAAAATGCTTCTGTGAATATATGATACATCTGAACACTGCCTGCATTAGCTTTGCCTGGGAAAAAAACCACATGAGATTTATTTCATATTTGCTTATTCTCTTTGGAATTGGTAAATACAATGAGCATGGATTTGGATTTTTCTCCGATCATGGTCCTAAAAAATACAATACCCCCTGTGATTAACAATTATATTGTGAGGAATTCAAGTGACATCCTACTCATCTCATTAAGACGACTATTCAGTAGAAACCATCTGTCCATCTGAAATCAGTGCTACACTGACTCATCTACCTACTGAACGCAATGTAATTTGTATGCAAGCAGAAGAAAGCAGATCAGCATTTTTAAGGTTTGTTTTTACTTTATGAACCTATGATTAGGCCAGTGCTATTTAGAATTCCATTACTTGGGTTTCCAAAAAATCTTAAAATCAAATTATTACAGAGATCATATACTACTAAGCCAGCAATACTTACCTCCGTAAGATATAACAAAGAAAGTTTAAATCTAGTACTTTTAAGTTCATAACGAATATTTCATCATGTTTAGAAATACTGCTAACCTAACAAAATCTGAAAGTAAAAAAGATACTTGGCTTAAAAGCAAAAAAATCCACTTGAAACAAACATGAAACAGAACATTTCTGTTGCAGCAAACTTTACACAGGATGCTTTAATTCGTACTTACGCATACTGATCAGACATACTAACAATTCACCTCCAGCCCAAATATGCAGTTTTCAGATGTACAAAGCCACTATGAATATATGAATTATACCTCCAATGCCAAATCTCTACTCAGTCCTGACACAAGCTTCTCAAGTAAAAAAAAAAGTAGCTGTTCTTCTCAAATCCACACCGAAAATGGAGATGTAAAATATCTTATGATTATAGACTGTGCTATCCTATGTGTCAAGATCAGCAATTCAGGCATAACAACTATTTTAAACAGATGTTCTAAAACAATCAGTAGAACACAGCAACAGCCCTGATGATTCACTCACTGAATAAGCAAAGGAAAGGCAAGATAATATATACTGAAGCAATGCATTTCTTTCACCCAGCTTCAAAAAAATTTATGAGTTTATATCAATAGAAATAATAAATGAGTTCACTTTGGGTTTTAAATTTTCGGAATATTGTTCATGTATCAAGTATTGTTTCACACCATATTTACATTTATTTTGTACTGCTATACAGTGTTTAGTTAAAAGGTAACACTACATGCCAAACGGATCAAGGGTGTTTTCTTGAGAATTTAAATATACAGCTTCTCACATAATATATGGGCTAAAAAAAGCTCATTATGTATACTGTCCAGAAGTTTCTAAAGAAAGGTTACCAATCAATAAACACAGGCTATGTTTGATATTTATGTATCTCGCAATCACCAGGTTGCAATCACAAACTATGTAGTATTCTGAGGTATATAAAATCCTGCTTTATTCTTCAACAAGAAACAACAGAGTAGAAAATTTCTGCCCTTTGTAAAAATAGAGTATTTTCTGCAACTTTGTAGAAGAGAGACAATTCACTATGAAGGTGACATTTGCTATGAGATAAGTTTTTGATATAAAAATGTAATGAATAAACCACCTGGTATCAACTCCACTCCTTTGGTGTCATCATGAAGTTCTCTAAACTCCAAAAGAGATGGTTTACACCAGGAGGTAAACAAGAAGGACTCCAAGAAGTGGTTAATCCACAACTCTTGATAATGCTACCATGGCTTATTAAATAGGTTATGTTGTTAGGAAGGACAGAAGGCCTATTCTGAAGATATCAACAACTGGTGTTTTGATATCAGAGAGCACTCCAAATTGTTTTCTGTCTCCAGTAAATTTGGAGGCTTGTATCAAGGATTCAACATCAGGATCCTTGTCAAGGTGAAAAACAATCACATACTACTTTTAAATGTCATCTATCAATTTTACTTCCTGTTCTTTTATTATATTAACAGAAGAATAAGCAGATGTTGTCAATTCATGTATTTAAGTTTGCACATTCTTTGTTATATGTTATTTCATGCTTATTTCCTTTGTAAAAATAAATGGTCTACTCTTTTTTTTTTTAAATAGTTCTGACAGCTTGTCTTTCTGCCCCTCCTGTTCCTTCATTGAGATGAACAATTACTGACATTAGTGATCCTTTTGTTTGTATTCCTTTTTTTTTTTAAAGTTAACAGTGAAATAACACTTTAAACATTATTTCAAAATACAAGCTTCCATGTTACACAACTGCAAGGATTCTGTAAAAAGAAGATAACCCAGCCTGAACGCTTGAAGCCAGGTCCAGCTGAGATTGTAGGATTAGCAATACTTAAAAGTATTTGATCTATATGCTCCTGATACTTACTCTGTACGTAATCTGACTACAAAAGTAAATGAGATATAGGAAAGGTGAGAAAATAGGAAGTAATTTGTTACCAAGTTTTCCCAAAAAAGTTTTCACCCTTGTTAGTATCCCTTTTACAGCAGCTAAAATGGGTTATTGTGTCTCTACCACTGAATCCAATCTAATCTGCCTGAGCACAGCCTGTCCCAGTCTCCAGTTTTTGCTTGCTCCTTTGCTCTACTATTCTGATTTCCACAAGATTCAGACTGAATATTCCTGTTTTGTAATATTGATCAGATCTCCCCAAACATCTGGGTAACACGAAACACCTGGGGAAACTGTAAAAGTGCTGATACCACTATTGAGGCAGATATACATATATTCTTAAAACACTTAAGTAGTTAATGTCTTGCTGTGTGTTCTTTATTATACACATAAAATAAAACATGCCATCTCAGCTGATTCATCCAGAAATGTTACTACTAGAAGCAATAGGCTTGCTTGCTTGCTTAGAAACTATTAAGAGTATGAAAAATATGAGAATTAACATCCAACTTCAAAAGTAAAATATCTTGTGGAGGTCACCTTAATACATACCAAAACTGAGTAGATGTGCAAACACCTATAGACTGGAGAAAAGTCTACAAGATCTTGGGCAGTTAAAACCTGAAGAAGGAAAGGAAAAAGAAAAGTTTATGAAGCATAAAAAGCACATCATCTGCAAAACATGACACGTTACCAATAGAACTTGTCCACTTAATAAGGACCCAAAAATGGATGAGTTACATCACAAAAGAGTAAATTAACCACTCAACTCTCCCCTCCCTTTGTACTACAGTACTAGATTTTGTTACAAGACCAGACTCCTTTCACTGTTTTCAGAGCACCAGAATTAAATGTCTAAATACTCGTTGTTTTATTCAGTTTATAAAGACTGACTATTTGATAGCGTAAATACTACTAACACAAGCTGAAGACCTCAACACAGAAATGCTGGCTTTAGCAATAGCAGAATATTCCAGTGGGCAGGTAATGTATAATGCAAATTGCAACTCAATTCCAGAATAATTACAATCCTATACAACTGAATGTTGCCAAACATGATGCTAAAGCTAGCATTAATACAACTAATATTTTGGCAGCATTTTTTCCCTCCAAAATGCTGTCTGGACCGGTGTTCTCTCGTTCTTCCTGACTAATGTTGACCATCTACAGACAGTATACTGCAAGTTTTGTTCAATAAACCTGCAAAATTCACTTTAAATAAGATGTACTGATTTAGTATAAAGTTACCTCTTCTTCATGTTCATCATCATCTTCAAACGTTCGCTTCAATGTAATGTCATTCTTGGATTCCAAAATTCTGCTTCTACCTAAATGCATATTCCGACCATAGTTTACATTATTCTGCTTCTGAAGAGCGGTACTAAAGGTTTTCTGCTGCTGTGCCTGTTTTAAGAGTAGTACCAATAAAGAGGGGTGTAATGCAAATTTCATCATGGCTAAGTATATGCTTTGACATGGAAAACAGGTGGTGCTACTGAACACACATCAGTAAAACTCCAAGATACGTGTCCTCAGCCTAAACCAATCATTTTGTCTTTAATCGATTTGGGATGATAAATGAGTTCAATAGTGAATTTCTGCATAATTTTCCCCTAATCCCCAGAACACAATTTTAAAGGTAAAAAATTTTTTTAAGTAATCTGTAGTTTTCCTGATCATAAAATGCAAACAGAGAACCAATATGTCAATGATGTACAGTTATCACAGAGCTTCCAGCCCTTTATTTGCTGTCTTCAGTTAAGCCTTAGTGAGCAGGCAGCTGCAGAAGCCAAATGCACTATATTGTCCTTACTACTGAAAGAAATACAACAAGGCAGCACAGCATAATCTTGCAATTAAGTTTAATTTATAATAATCAACAGTGCATTTTACAAGAACCTTACATGACAAAATGGCAACCCAACCTGAGCTCTGCTGAACAAAAAGTGAAATGAAAACCTTACTTGCTCTCCGAATAAATTTCAAAAGCATTAACTGCTTTAAAGCTTGCCCAGCACCACTGCTTTGAAGTAGCAAATTATTTTGTGATGGAATAGGCAAGGGCTCCAGCTGTCCCAGTCTCCTCCTGGCTCTCACCTCAGCCCTCTGTATTAGTAGTACTTTTGAAAGAACTAGGCAGTTATCTCAACACTTTTAGTCTTTTTCACCCTCACCAGCTGGCCAGACAGGCTGCTCTTTCTTTTAGTGTAGTAGCTGCTCGGTTACAGACTTGTCTAGTTGACTACTCAAAGTATTTGACAATTTTTTTCAACTTGAGATATATAGCATTTCTCCTTCCTTTCCCAGGGAGGAAACTACTTCTTGTCCAGGATGCCAATACAGATTTGGAAAGAAAGTTTGATGCTACTGAGGTGTCACACTGCTGCTTCCTGTGTTAGCCAGGGACCACTAGAACTGACAACTTCACAACCAGGAGAAGAAACTAGCCAAGACATTAGCAAGCATTTCACAACTCTTCACCTTCACTCAGAGATCTATGTGATGACTGTAATCCTTAGACAAATCTTTTGGGCTAATCTGAGACTATCGACACTGGTATTTTCAGTAGATAACAAGACCGAACTCATCCTGTTAGGTCAGCTTACCTGCTTCATGGCAGTCTCCCCAATTCTGTCAGAATGCTTTCGAATACTCTCTAAGAAATCTTTGAGATCTGACATGGATATTTCTTTTATTTCTTCACGCAGCTTTGGAAGATTTTCTATCATTATCTGGCAGAACCGGTACTGGCTAACTCTAGGAAGATACAGATGTTCTAGCTGTTCCATTGTTTTTAAAGCAGAATAGTATCTACAAAGAGATTAAAATCAAATTATGTAACTTCTTATAATTTTTTAATAAAATACTTCATCAAATATAGGGTATCAATAATACATGCAATCAATATAAATCTAGCAAAATTACTCTGTTCTTAGAAAAATTAAGAAATAAAAAGTCATCCATATAATGCTTTATTTTGGCAAAAAATATTGAATTGTTATGGTGACTCAGTCAAGTCAAAATTTCAAATAGACTCCTATGGTATTAGCTGTTCTGAACAGAGTCCTAACACCACGGGGAGCATCCTGCAGAATAGAGGCACTAAAGTAATAACAATTATCTTCCCTTCTAGATTGAATTTATTAGGGTTTTTTATGAGTTCTTTTTTCTGAAACACAAACTGCCCATCACCCAACATTGCAGTATGTGCACCAAACAATGAAAAAAAGCTTGGAAAAGTGTGCCTGTATCTATCTGCCTTCTTTAGGTATAAGTGAACATATACACACATCTGCACCCACCCTCTTTCCACCATCCATAGCTGGGGAGGATACATATACACTTATCTCAAGCAATATTTTTTCCAGCAGTATGTCATATTTTGCTGTAAATCATGGATCTATTCACTCTTCTGACAAAATACAGTATATCCCACCAAGGAAACGACTACTTTGAATAAGCATTAAGGTCAGAGGGTTTTAAAAAACCCCAAAACAACAAAGACTGCGTCATTTTCTCTAATATGCCATGTTCTGTTAGTCTACAGACCATTTGTAGAAGAAATATGGAAGATATAGCCTGAGAGAGAGAAAAACCAAAACAGAAAGAAATACCTCCTCTCATGTCCATACACTATGCAGATATTGTACAGTATGATCACAGCTATCTTGTGAAATTTTACATAAGGGACTATGATTTTAAAGAAATACTTAAGTTAAAACCAAGCATAAAAAGTGATTTGACTGCAAAATAAATATAAAAAACCCACAGACAGATTCAAACAATTTTGACAATAGAAAGCTACCAAACACCAAGACATCAACTCTCTCTACTACTACAGTTATTTATCTGTCTTCACTCTCAGTTCTCTCACAGATTACAGTAGTTGTGGCCAAGACTTGTTAAAACCATTTACCAACTTCAGGCCTGTAAGCATACAAGTAAATTTTGATGCTTGCAGCTGATTTAGGGAAACGTTTAAAGAAGGAAATCTTAATTGAGGGAAATTGATTTCCCATGCTCCCTCTTATAATCAGTAGAGAGTTAAAAACCACGAGGAGGTGATTCAGAGCTGTCAGGCTCCTGAAGTCAATTCCCTTCTCTATTTCATTTTGAAATGCCACACAGGCTCCTAAGGCAGAATGCTTCTGAAAATTTTTACTTTACTGAAAAGTTGAAGCAAAACAGAAGTGAGTCAATTCTGAGATAGACAGCTAAACTGAGAAGGCAATAAACAGAAGCACCATGATCAACAAATCCATGATGTTGACAGCATTTTAAAGAGAGGTGCAGGAAACAGGTTGAACATGAATATGACAGAAATCAGTTGTAGATGTGACAGTAAGTTTCCTTCACACAGTATTCTTACCAGCCACTAAGCCCAGGAGGCTTTTGGAAAAATGCATTTAGTTTGGCTTATTAGAACAGAATAAGATGAACCAATGCCTTCTAGCTTGGTCTTGAATGGGAAAAGCAGAAAAACTGAAATCAGACTGAGTTAACTTGCTGTTAGTTCCAATCCTTTCTTTCCACAAATGCAGAATAATATCCTTAGCCTGTTTTTAGCTTTTTGTATTGGAATCTTAGTTTCTTTTTCTTTTTGAAAGTCCTACACAATCAGTACTGGAAAATTACCAAACCATTTTGAAAGGGAAAAGCTGGATATAAGCAAAGTCCCTTCAAATGTTCAAGAAAACCTGGAAAACTGTCCTTTCCAGTTTTTTTGTTTCTGGATATTACTTTGCAGATATAGTGAGTAAACACTTTCAAACTGAAACACAATTCAAGCTGCTGGCTCCCCTTCTGTAGACGAGCAATAAAAAATTATTAATACTACAGTTGTAACTTCTTGTTCCATTCTGAAATAAACACATTCTTTTCAGTTTTCTCAATCAAGATATTTCTAAGCTAACAATTCAGCACAGTTGGAGGATGGGAAAAATCTCTTTTATTCCAGAACACAACTGCTTTCAGGAGACTGCAAATAAAGAGGTTTCAAGTGCAAATTAGGAGCTTTTGTTTAATATATACTTGGTTTATATAAAATATACATAGGGCAATGGGAATGTTGCAGATAAGAAGGGGTCTGGGAGGTTTGTGTGTGTGGTTTTTGGTTTTTTAAATAGTAAATGACAAGGAGTGCCACATGGTGAGACTTCTGGGGAATAAAACCATAATAGCATCAAAATCGTATAAAAGGTTTTTATTTAAATTATACAGATCAGCTTATCAGAACACTGTTAGTTCATCTGGAAGGTTTTTGACTGCTGCCTCTGAGATCAAAATTAACATAATCCATTTTAAATCCACTCTACAGTCCCCCACTAATTATATATATATATGGAGCTCGGGACCTTGCCCTTTTAACATCTGTTCTGATAAAGCACCGAAGTCTTATTAATTTGAAGGTCACCTGCAGGTCAGGATTTAAACTAAAAAGTTTTGCGTATCATTTCATGGATTGATGTAGTTGTATGTTTTGCTTTAAAAACATTCCATAGATTTAACTCTATGCTGAAAATTTTGACAACAATATTATTAGTTCCAATCATATATTATCAAATATATAAGGTGAGGATGACCCATTTGACTACAAATGAGTTAAAGAAGTATCTTCAATGTTATTTTTTTCATATAAATATAGCAGTCCTCTGTCTATTCTTCTGAGCTAATCTTAAAAGAATATGTTCCCCAGCACAAAATTTACAATGTAAGCTTAGCAACTGAAGACACAAGTTTGAAACACCAGTAGAGGTCATATGATAAGACTGATCCATCTTGTCCTCAGAACCAGTAAAATCGATCTTACAGTTTTCTAACATCTCCAACTATAAAAATGGAAGCTTCTAAAACTAGCAAGAATCAGGACTGGATTTTTATCAGTGGAGTATCATTAAGAGAAATACCACAACTTATTAAGTAAGCCACATCAAGTTAAACTGGAGCAATCCAGAAGCTACACAGGACAGGAGCCAGATTAACTCAAAGGCTGTGAATTTTATTGAACATAATGTATTTTCACAAAAGCCTTTTGAGTAAAGAAATGTATCGCCATGTCCCAAAACTTCCTGCTGAAAAAACACGAGGACAGACAATAACCTTAAAATTCTTATTTTATTTTAATTAAGGAAACAAACTTAATTTATGAAGAAAAAATAGTAGTGTTCTCCAGCTTTTGTGCTTCCCTCAAATGCAAATACTGTATATTCCTGCTTACTGCATTTCCATTGAGTAAATATGAAAAACTTTTTGTATTCTACCAAACAAATTTAAGGGAAGTTCATTGCAATAATATTGTGGAAAAGTCACATTCACAGAGATCTTGAAGATGATATATTGAAATTGCAACTGAAGACCTTCCACCACAAGAAAAATTATTTACTTGGTTTGTTTTAAAAATCTAGTTGCCTTAACAAGTCTAAACTTAATTTTCAAACTTCCCCAGCATACCAATTTTATCAGTTTCCCCAAAGGACCATGAACTGAGATCAGGGCACTACCAACTCTGAAACTTCTGTAAAGTGCATCAAAAGCTTAGTATTTCTGAAAATCAGATTAAAAAGTTGCTGTGTGAAAAATCCAAGATCTGTGGATTACCTTTTTCATTCATAATGATGTGGTCAGAAATTTTTTAAAAACAGAAATTGTCAAACAAACAGGGTCATGAGAATGGTGAGAAAGCAAGCAGCTGACAGCTCAGTATCAAGTACGTATTTTGATGGGGTTTTTTGCCAGATCCATGATAGCTATGGGGATATCGATTTGCAGTTGGTAAAATCCAGTGCTTCATTTTGACATGGCTCCAAAACAATGCAGAAAACCAAAATCAGATCACAATTTCCTCTGTTCCATTATCTTTCCAGACAGACATGGGTAGAATCAAATTATATAAATTATTAAGTCTTCCTATTTGCATTCTTTATGTCTTAAGGTTTACTTGAATGTTTGGAAGGTTTATGCACAGAAAGGCTGCATGACCTTCTCAGTAAGACTTAGCAACCCAAATAACTAATCAACTCTGTCCTTCCCACAGTTCAGAAGAAAGCTTATAGTAAGGTCAGAAAACAAATCCAAGGCTTTCAGGGCACTCTGAAAGACCATACTCTTTGTTTAGTCCTTCTCACAGTAGATGCGAGAAGGTTCAACAGCAACCCTAGCAGATTGATTTATTTAATTATTTTCATTGTATAGAGGGTTTGGGTTTTTTTTTTTAATACTTATTGTGGAAGAAGACTTGCAAAACCACCAGTTCTAACAATTCCCAATTAGACCACAATCACTTGAAGCAGCTGGGAACCTTCTCCAGAGACACATATCAAAATCCAAATGCACAGACCATGGTAACAGATCAGTATAAAATGTGTGAGACCTTATCTCTGTCTTAAAATTAAAGAATGAGATTGTTCAGTCTAAATGCATAGTCCCTACTGGGTATTTTGGACAGCAGTAGAAAAACCACACCTCTCCCTTGTGCTTCCTCAGCTAAGACTTTAAACCCTCCGTAACTCTTTCCAGCCAATTGTGTCTGGTTGGAGCAGATTCCACAGTTACTTCCTCTCACAACTATAGTTCTTGTCAACTTGTGTTATCCATGGCTCAAGAGACAGATAAATAGGATACAGAGACTTTCACCTCTAGGTCATCAGTTCAAATGTAGCACATGTTTGTAAGGACCGTAAGTTGCTATCAATAGATGGCTTTTCGGACTCCTCAGTAAACCTCCATCCCATCTGCATAAACCAGTATGTATTCCAGACCCAAAATCCTGCATTATCTTAAAAGGCATCTGCCATGGAGAAAAAGAAATGGAATTCCAATCTTTATCCTAGAACAACTGTCTCCCAAAACCAGAATATCCACACTTCTGTCTTCCTTGCCTTTGAACATTAGAAATGTTAGTTTTATTCATAGTGCAAGACTAAGAAAATGGAAAAATGAAGATATATTCTAAGAGGCTGCAGAGAAAGTTAAAAAAAAAAAAAAGCAGTCTTTTTTTTAAAAAAGACCAATGAAAGCTTTGCTGCATTTACAAAGCTCAGTAAAGGCATATGCCAAAAACCACCTTTGCCTAAAATAAACTTTCATCATTGTTTTAAGACACAGATTGTGAATGCTCCTCTATGACTCTTCCAGGAAAGCTTCACAGCAAAACTCAGAAAGGTCAACTTTGAAACACCTTGTATCTGCACACATCAGCTATCAGGTCTTTGCACTGATGCTATGGATGTACTTGCTATTGCTCAATCACGTAGGTACAAAGGCCAGGATACACTCACTCTGGTTCTGTGGCCTGCTAATCCACAAGGAAATTACCATTTGAATTACCTGCAAGTAATTCACAGGATAGCCACCTCTGGGCTGTATTATAGGGAAATGTAAGTCACAAGCAAAGTAGTAACTGTAGCGTAGCTAATGAAAGAGATATCTCAGCTGGAGCAGTAGCCTGCAGCAGAGTCTAAACCTTCCGCACTCCATGTGATTTCAAGGTATGATACATCAAAGCTATGGCATGTCCCCGCTCTCTTAGATCTTCTTATGGTATGACAATGACATGTCCAAACCCCTCAATTCAGTGTATCGTCCTTTGACTTTTAAGACTTCCTGTCTGGCAACTCGTCCACAGGAAAATTATCAGATCTGAATCTCTTAAATAATAGAAACTTAGTTTTAGATTTAAAGAATGCTGATGATTTCTCAGAAAGCACATCAACCATCAGCGGACTCTACAAAACTGCTAGCAAACGTGGAATCAAAATGCTAAAAGCCATCTGTAATTTTATCTCACCTAAGTGATCTCTGCATGATGAGAATTTGTCCTAATGTCCTAATGACACTAGGAACTATAACTTCCCTTTCAATTGTAAAACTGGGATGCTGCTTGTCTTGCCTGACAGCAAGGGAATGACAGAATGCAAGCCCTGATCTCAGTGTTTCTGTATTTTCAACACACTAAAGGTAGCACACACTACAGACTACCCTGCAGAAGGAAGCAGTGCAATTCAGGCAGCACACCCTGTAGTCTGTTCTCTGATCACAGTAGCAAAGGCATAGGACTGTTTACAGCTTTCTGCTGAGCTGCTTCAAAAACACTACAATGTGCTGCCAGCTGCTCTAAGCAGATGTCAAACCAGTGTCCTGTTCAGAGGAAATAGCATATAGTAGTCAAGCTGACAAGATCTACCACACTGGTTCATGTCTAGCAAGTTTTGATTGTAATAAGGGGACAGAATAGTGCCATAGCTATTAAGTTACTCTTAAGGCTCTTACAGAGCCTTCTTCTGCATAAGACCTCCCAGACAGCATGTGTGCCCAAGTATCATGTAGCATACATAACACTGTCAAAGATGCATCAGATTTTCTGCAATGTGGATTGATTTGATGTGTACAGTAGATCTGATGCATTTTGGACATGTCTGCACACAGGCTTTAGAGCTCATTTACTCATATACAGCGTCCATTGTTGAGGATTTTCTGATGTCTGGTGGTATGGCTGGAGGTGTTGGCTACCCAGACAAAAGAAATCCAGACAAACAGTCCAGAAGTAAATCTAGATTACACAGTAGCCCTGTAGACACCTGACTATGCATAGCCAGTTCCAAACGGAAACAGTCAGGTCCAGACAGACTTGTTAGCAGGAGCTTGCTGCAGCGGTGCCAGGTGCACAAAGAGGCAATGACAATGATCACAAATCCAGCAAGGGAAGACACGGAGCAATTGGTGTGACTGAGGCTGTACGAAAAGAAGGCACGGATGAAGGTGGTAATGATGCTGTAGAAATCATGAAGAAGAAAACACCAGCAGTGGTGCTCCTGGGGCGGGCACGCACAAGGTGCAAGGGAGTAGCGGCAGCCCCAGTGGGGTAGGATTAACAGCTACAGAGGGCAGGGGCAGCCAAGCTTCCATGGAGCGAGAACTGGGGATACTGGGGTTACAGCAGCAGTGTGTGGCTCTCTGAGAAGATGGAAACTGAAGACACAACAGAAGAAGGAGTAACTGGTCACACATCAGTTAGAAACTATTCTTCTAACAATTTATTTTTAATTATGGTTTTAATTTTTTTTAACAAGTCCAGCTGTCACAAAGGGGAAAAAAACCAAACCACAAAATATTTTCTGCACTTCATTCTCATAGTTCCATTTGAGCAAAAGATTAGCATAGAGATACCAGATAGGTCTAAAGAAAGTTATCTGGAGTTAAATGTCCTTTTTTCTTGAAAAATGAATTTTATTTAAATACATGATGATAGATTAATTAAGTATTAATGTATTCTGAAAGACCTTTACTCCCTAAGGATCTTATTCTTGCTCCTTAAACTTTTTCAAGTATTAAAAAAAATACACTCTCCTTGGCATTTTATAATCATAATTTCACTGCATGTCATGTTTATTTACGTAAACATTATTTTTCATGGTAATCACTAAGCTCCTAAAACTCTGTATATTTAATATAACATTTGTTCACTTGTGGTTACAGTCTTGAAACACAGACAAGGTATTATGAAAAGAAGACTACACGTACCAAGCTACAGGACTTAGAATACTTACCTGTTTACATTTGTGTTTGCTATTCCATCCATTTACTTACAAATGTTGTATTTTACTCATAGAAATAAGTTCACTCACCTTTTTACATTCATCTGTTCTTTCAGTTTGCTGTACATTTCCAGCACTGCATAAAAACAAGCAGATTAAGCCATGGATCTTATTGCGATTTTAGTAAATGAAAGAGGAAAATATATACTGCAAAGGACAAAACAAATGATAGAAAAGGATATGCTAATTTTACCTTATTTAATTCCTACTGCAACATAAATGTAATAAACTAGCAAAAAAATGTTCCAGAATGCAGCTAAGAAAAAAAAAAGAACTGAACTCTTAACAGCTTTTAAATAAAAAAGAATTAAGATGAAACAGAACAGTAGACAGCATATATATCAAGCATATGCATTAACTTACTACATACCATAACTTTATCTGCATTACCAGTCTATGACCTGTCTCCATTAAATGGCAACAGTACCACCTACTGTACCCATAACAAGTCAACAAGACTTTACAAAGAAGTCTCAAATCTGTTTTACACCAATATCACAAATAGAATAAAACCCTTGTAGAGCTTTGTGCAATCCTCCAACATTACCTTTCTGAAACATCATTTAGAGCCTTTATATTTTATTAAACACCTGTAATGACACAGAGCTGTAAGTACATCATCAAAACAGAATCATTAGTATTTTCACTAGAATTCAAACAGTTAAAACCACGTTCTTAAGCAACAAAGTCATTAGTTTTCATATTAAAAATATTACAACATTTAAAGCTGTAGGTGGCTACACTGTTTGCATCACTTGCATCTGTCTCGTTGCCTGCTCCCAAGGTGTCATAATTGCTCTATGTCAAATATTGTGAAAGACATGGAACCTACATGTTGACAACTTTGTAAAACCCATTACTTTTTTTGTTAAGCTGGATATTACAGGACCACAACTTAAAAAATAAAATTATTTTCCATTTTGGCTATTGTGACTTACTTTTTTCATTTGCTATCATATTTAGCTATAGGTCACGCTCACCTGGAAGACACAACCGTAGTTTTTCCACAACTGTTGTAATATTCCGTTGCTGAACTCTACATCGGATGATTTCCTCTGTCTGGGCTATCACCTTAGAGATTAAATAAAAAAAAAATTAAAAAAAAGGAAAGAAACTCACAATTAGATTATGCAAAAAAAATTAATTTGCTACAAATACTCATAATGCCCATATAGGAAGCATCATTTTCTCACCTCTTTCCCAGCATCCTGAAGCCTTCGGTTGGTATCAGTAACTTGGACCTTAAAAATAATTTCACCTTTGTTAGACAAATATGCATATATTGCCCTGATGTGACTGCTCACCCTTGTAATCAGATCATGCTTCATGAGAAACTTAGAACAAAGAAATGCAAATTCAAATTAACTCTACAGCTTGAACTTGAACTTTTGATCGCAAAGGGCTTTTGTTAACTTCAATTACTTATGACAGTTCTTTCTAACAGATTCTGTGGCAAACTTCTCAAATTTACTTGGGATTTTTGAACTTTCCTTGTTTCTGTAGGTCTGTCAAACAATTCAAATCATTGACCCAATTGACCACTGGTCCCTTTTTGATAACCTCAATGAGCTCTATGGGCCATTCATTGTCTGTAAGAAATGGTGATTGCATTTTATGGTAATTAAACATTCATACTTTGCTGAATGCAAACACTGGGTGGTTGATTAACATCAAACGTGGAAATCTCCAAACCACAGCAACATTTTAATGCTGCAGGTGCAGGCAAAGCTCGACCTCAGATTTTCCCACATAGTAAGTGACTCATTAGGTCATCATAATAAGGAAGCACATTCTAGTTTATTAAAAATCTCATTAATTTCTGAACAAAGATGCTCAATGACCTCATTGACGCTGTATTTGGTCTCTTGTTATCTGAATATCCTTTATATAATGCTCTTCTAATCATAACCTCTGATGAACTATGCTCATTCTGTCTGGTGTGCATATTTTGCTCTCAAAAGTGTAAAGAGAGCTAAAAGGGACAGATCTCATAATTCAATATTCTGCATTCTGATTTGGAAGTAAAACTTAGTTCTCATTTCTAATGAAAACTACTAATTCCACCTACTCTCCTACTCATTACAAGGTTAAGAAAATTTATTTTTCATGCATAATTCTAGTATTTTTATTTTTCTAATCAAGATTTTAGAATTTTCTAAGGTCTGACATATAAACACATGATTAGAAAAAGACCTATGAAAGAAATAATGGGTTTACCATTTATTGTTCTTTACCTTATGTGAAAGCCTTTAAAAAGGGGAAAATAATTTTGGTAACATTTTCTGAAAGCATACATTTTAAAAAAAATCAGAATTAGACATAATAAAATATTCAGCTTTGTAAATGTAAATTACTGGATAAAGCAACACAGCTCCAATCACAAATCATAAATAATCCACTTTCAAAAAATTGTTGCAAACATCAGAGTGTATTGATAATCACTCAACTCTTAGTCTTCAGTAGAAGAGTCAAGATCCTTCTTTTAAATTCAAAGACAATGATACATGAAACTCTGAAAAAATAGTTCCTTACCTTTAATTTTTCTGCATCAGCCCTAACTTTAAGAAGTTCTGTAATAGCATCCACAAAGCCCTGATGGTGAAAATTGCACATCTTTTCTATCTCCCTGTCATGGTTACGTATGCAGGCATCTAGTTTTTCCATAAACCTCTGATGTGCATTTGGTTGGTCATCATACACAGACCTGTTTAAATACAAATAAGAAAATCAAAGTTTACTTTTTCCCCCAGTTAAAAACAGTAGGTAAGGATTTTTATTGAAATCTACTTCTTAAAAACAAAAGCACACAAACTTGATGTTATAGTGGCATCATTTGTGATCCACTCCACCAAAATCAGCATTAAAAGAAAGAGATGGCGCAAAACTGAGAACTGAACCCAGCCCTTATGGCATTAATCCAGGTGCTTAACCAGTTACATCATGGTTGACCTGAGTCTCACTGGTCTGTTATTTATGCCCTAATGCTCAAATATGGGTACAAAAGAATTGGTTTCTCTGACTACCCCAAATAGCATGGATCACTTTTCCATCAAATTCCACTCTTTGCTAAATATAAAGAAGTGCAAACATACAAACTTGCTTTTCTGGTATTCCTAACACCAGAGTTATCTCACTAAATCAGGGTAAGATGCTTCCAGCCAGAATGACCAGAGCACTGTGCTGGACCCCTGGCAGAAGGCAATCCCACTGCTCCCTGCTGCCGCCTGCCTGGCTGAACATCTCCCAAACCAAAACCATGACACGCACATGCCTAAAGCTGCTGCCTCTATAGGACCTAACTTTCAGGAATGGCTAAAATCAGGTCTTTTGGTTTATTTTACTAACTGTTTGAATAGTACACCTATAAACCTCAAGCAGGAAACATGACTCCTGGAGAAATCACGGGCGTAGCTTGCTGAGCTGTGTCACACACAGAAAGCTGCATGGAAAAACGCTCAAGTGTGAGGGTGAGCAAGGGAGAGAGAGGGCAATTTAAAAGCCTTAGACTTTAGCAGAGGAAGCAAGAAAAGAGGTATTACAGAGAACTGTACCAGAAACAATGGTACGAAGTCTCCCAAGAAAGGTAAGGCACAGGCAGTTCCAAATAACTTGACATAGCAACAACAGCAAAGACAGGTAATTTTTGAGGCAGCTTTTCAGATGGAATCAGTGGCAATACAAGGCCCACAGCATGCTGGCCTGTATCAGAAACAGCGTGGCCAGCAGGGCCAGGGCAGCCATTGCCCACTGTACCGGGCACTGGTGAGGCCGCCCCCCGAGCCCTGTGTTCAGTTTGGGCCCCTCGCTACAAGACAGACATTGAGGGGCTGGGGCGGGGGCCGGGGCACGAGTCGCACGAGCAGCGGCCGAGGGGGCTGGGGCTGTTCAGCCTGGGGAGGGGGCGGCTCGGGGGGGCTTATCGCTCCCTGCAGCTGCCTGACAGGGGCTGTAGGCAGGGGGGGTCGGGCCCTGCCCCCAGGGAACAAGCGACAGGACAAGAGGGAACGGCCTCACACTGCACCAGGGGAGGTTTGGATTGGACAGGAGGCAAAATTTCTTCACTGGAAGGGTGGTGAAGAACAGGCTGCCCAGGGAGGTGGTGGAATCACCATCCCTGGAAGCGTTCAACAAACACGTAGATGCGGTGCTTAGAGGCATGGTTAAGTGATGGACTTGGCAGTCCTGGGTCAACAGTTGGACTTGATGTTAAAGGTTTTTTCCAATCCAAATGATTCTATGACATAGTCACACAGACAAACACGCCTGTACTGCAGACTACAAGTGTTCAATAAGGTCAGGAGATCAAAAACCTGTTTGTTTTTTTAGCCTCTAATTTCCTTTCATAATTACAAAGTTTTCTCCAGAAATCTGTAAGGAGAAGCTGCTTTAAAAAAATAAAAATATATATACAAAAAAAATCTTAAGTTGGGTAGGAGGGGAAAGAAGCTTAACTTCCAATGCTCTCAGTGTTGCTTGCAGGAGTACAGTCTTAAGTTCAACACTTGGGCAACAGGGAGTCAAAATCTCTAAAACTCTTGAGTGGAGAGAAAGTACTTCACTCCCAGTCTTCTCAGAGAAGTATGACTTCCCATATTCTTCAAGATCCTCTTTTCTAACCAAACAGCTGTGCTCTGCCAAGATCTGGGGTCATCAGCACCCGTTCAACAAGCCTATAGCTGAGTGTCTGACAAGAACTTGACCTTCCAAGGAAGAAAAGGGTATAGAAGAGATTGAAAGGGCTCTTGTAACTAGATTCTTCATCCTTTTTGAGTTCTTTTTCCCTTTGACAATACTCAGAGAAGCAACAAATCAGAGAAATGAGAAAGATAATAAGCTGTCCTACACGCCAAAAGAAGCAAGCCAATTCCTGATTGCCTGCTTGCTATTGGTATTTTCTCAGGGAAAAATCTATTCAATAAAATATTGCTAGAATATCCTCCTTTCACTTATAGGAAAATAAGGCTAGGGTACTGAAAGGCAGGCTCTTTTCTCCAAAGTGCACCAGGTAAAAAAAAAATCTAAGATTGTTGACCCATGAAGTAGTTCACAAAAGGAAAAACACCCCTCACCCTTTCCACCATCACAGTTCGAAATAACACCTGGAAGGAGCAAATGTGTGACAGTCAGCTTCTCCTCCTAAAGGTTCCTGTCAGACTGCCTGGAAAAGACCCCTCAAGGCTGCCCAGGATGACTGAGGTTTAAACCTCAGGACTGTGGTGGAAGATCATGAGTGACCCAAACCTGCCAGTGGGATACACCTACACACAAAACCTGGTGCTGGATGGATGGAAAAGCAGCAAACTGGCCTGGGAAGAAAGAAAGGTGCAAGACACACAGTCAGCACTGAGTGAGCTCTCATTAGGCAACCTAATGTTCTGCATCTGAAGGCACAGGGGGAAGCGTGTAAACCGTACCACTGTTACCCGTAAAGAAATGGGGAAGGGATGATAAAAAGGTTCAACAACTGATGCTGCAGTGTTCCAAAATACACAGTACAAGCCAGTTACAGAAGTGCTGCTCTGTCTCTATAAGAGTCCACTACAAGGTGGACAGAGGGACACCCATCTGTTTCCAGAGTACTGTTCCTGGCAACAAATAAAAACATTAGGAGGACCAGAGGCATCAGATACTGCCTTCACAGATACTGGGCATGCATGAGCTTCCTCTGAATGGGCTGGACTCACCATCTATTCTGCACTGGATGCTAAGCAAAACCAGAAGAAAAGTTCAATTTATAACTGCTTCCTTCAGCCTTTTATTTAAGGGTGGAAGAAGTCTCCAAGTTTAGGTCTCCTTCCAATGCTTTCAAAGGGAAGTGAGAGAGAAGTATCATCACCAAGACAAGAGACTTCAATCTATCACTGTATACTTATAACGGAGTTGTGCAACATAACCATAAGTGAAAAAAGTAGTAAAGCACAGTAGACCAAATATACCTAAAATGAAAACAAGACTGTAAAAAGATGGTACAAGAGGAACTCCATACTTGAGTTTGTACCACCAAACTTTCTTTGGTGGTAGCAATGCAACATCTTTTTGTGCTTAATTATAGCCTGACGATTTTGGCATATCCACTAGCTGCAGTTCAGTATGGCTGTCTTGATACCTTTCTATCAATTTCAGATCTGCTAACACTGGCAAACATGCTATTAAAATACCAAGGAAAATAATTTGAGATCAGGAGATCTCTTTTTAAAATGTTATCAAACAATTCCAGACAACACAGCCAGAAATTCTGGAAGCACATAAGGTATAGCATAGGCAAGACAGGACTCACTGTTACAAAAATCAGTATTTACTATTTTTTTCTCAATATGAAAGCTAATTATACTTCAGTCTAATGATAAATTATGCAATACTGATTGATAATTCTCAGGGGTATTATCACAATATTTAATTCAAAATCATACAGAGAATAAATGTTTAAAATTGGAGGGGGAAGAAATCAATACTGCGTACATCCACACACACTGCCTTAACCACAGAATTACCCTACCTTATTAAAATAATAGTTACTATTTTATGTGCTACGTTGTACTGTTTTCTGCAGGGATACTAATAAAATGGTGATCTGTCATCTAAAACAGTATTCTGATAGAGCTCCTTAAGATGCACCAGTAGTATAAATTTCAAATTAATTACATATGTAGACAGCTCCATCTTGTGGGAACAGTAACAAATCAACCCTCTTCAGCACACTCGTGAAAAAACTCCTGAGACAGAACTGCTTACCTTTAAAGAAATAAATCATCACAGTATTTAAAAGAAATTCACAGTTTGTATCACAACTCTCTGATCTAGGTGAGAAGTAAGATGATGAATTAAGTTTACTAACTTCCTCAAGGTGCTGTACTCTTAGGACACTATACACGTGCTACTTCAGAGGCTTTAGAAGGCAGCCTGACCTAAAGCACTAGCCTTTTTGCAAGTGTATTCAGGAGACCCATGCCACCTCTGGCCACGGACAGAAATTAGACTTACTTTCAAAACTGCAAACAAAACTGAGGCCATGCATGCCCCATTTACCCGTTACGGAACATCACACATAGTACAGTATGGTTTATTTCTGATACTGAAGCTCATTTTCCATAGATGCATTTCAAAGATTACTTACACTTATCTAAATAAAGTAATTGCCAGTTTTGAATAATTGTCTGAAGGTGTACATTTCAACAGATTACGGCACTGCAAGCAATCCTGACAGCACTTCTGCACTTTTCAGAGTTAAACTATCAGGCAGACAAATCACCATATTACTATACTGTGGAGAGGGACGTGGAATCCTGAAAGCATCCTATAGCTAATTCTTTTAAATTACAAGACAAAAGTAACTGAATTTACAATACACACACACATACACAGAGTTCTGCAGGGAAAACAGTAAGGAAGTGGTAACCCTTCCAGATGCATTTCTTCAGATGACGACTACTGCATGCAATTATATCCACCCTAAAAATCTCTCTCTCACTTCCAGTTGCTACACATACATCAGTGGGAAGTGTCATAAAAAGGGGCAAACATGCCTAGGCTATCAAGAGAAATTTTACTTGTGTAATATATAGTTCTTTCTGGTTTTGTTTACACTTATACACGTCTGAATGAAGAGCCCCAAGATCCTCTTCAGCTTTACCAACTCCTAAAGTGGACATTGGCGGTCTGAAATACAGTGCAGACCTGAACTGAGCCAAACTGAAAAAAGTGATCAGTTTGTCTTGCAATTGCTTTCAACTTGTGATCTAAACAACTATAGGAACCTATAGACTACTAGTGATTGATTCACACCATGAAACTCTGAAAAGCAAGCTTTTCTGCAGGATGAGTCTTCGGGGTGGGGTGGGGGGGCAATTAGAGAAAAAAAAAAAAGAAGATAAAATTGCTGATGTTGGAGACAGAAGTTTGTACTTGATTTTGGCACAAAGAGAGACCATTAACTTGAGTGACTTGTTAGACAACAGTACTGTGAATCAGTGACAGGGCAGGTACTATTTTCATTCCTTAATAATGGGGCAAGCAGGGCACCCATAAAAAGCACAAGCAGAGCTGAAGGATTTTTTGGTGATGTGTAGCAGGCTATTTGTCTGGATGTCCCAGAAATCTGTATATAGACAGAGACTTTTTTTTTTCTGACTCACCCCAACAACTGGACAGTATGAGTCATATTAATGCCAGTCTAGGTAAATACCAGATAGTGCAGAAAGTATTCGAAAGAGGAAAATAAAATTAAGTAGGAATAGTCAGAAACAGCTTAACGTAAAGCAGAAAGATGTCTCAGTCACTAACTTAGTTTTATTGTAATACGAATATTTTTACCTTGATCTTGTCTTACCAGCTGGGCTGAAGGGAGAAAGACAAGCATAAACAGATTTTAATTCAGGTCTCAATAAAAAATGAAGGAGAATTTTCAGATATGCAACCATTTTCTAATTGAAGAGAATCTAACAAGGTTACTTTATACCATAAAAAAAAAAACCCAACTAATTTTTTTATTTTGAAAACTGAAACACAATGTGAAAAGTAAGCACTTAATAGGTCTTACTGACAGTTTTGTGTTTACATGTAAAAGTCTATCAAAGCACCAGAGGGCACCATCCTATGCACAAAAATACCAGCTGCTGAGTAAGCAAAAAGGCTAATCTCCAGAGAGCTAAAATTCAGCCAAGAATCATAAAACCTAACCTGCCATGAATTCAACCTGACTCTTCACAAAATAGTAATTTAAAAAAAATCAATTATCCTCAAATCGTCTGAGATGACAACTCCGTACATATGCTTTATCACTCTAAGCCACTACCTTCACAAACAGTTACAGCACTGCTTCAAAAATAAATTTCTGCTATCATTTCATATAAATATTTTCTGGGCACGCAACCAGGATACATGACATTAAATGCCTGAGTGCAAATGGGATTAAGAAAGGATCAGCATTTCACTAAGGAGGGAAATAAAAAGTTACAGTCAAAAAAAAATCATAAAGCCCAAAAATTAATTTAATACATTGACCAGACTACTGGAAAGGTAGCCAAAGGATGTGCATATAGACTAGTAAGTATAAAAGGAGAGGAGCCTAAAAATACTTTTTGAGAGTTCAGTAAATACCCCAAATTTGTTTTTCCCCTCCTCATCTCCAGTCTTCAACATCTATGTTACCTTCCCACTCGAAAATGAGAATAACCAGAACCCTGAACACAATTTCCACTGTAAGCTACTTGGTGGGAGTTTAGCATGGAAAAGCGAATTGCAAGAGTCATGAAAATGAAAACTCAAGTAATTTTGTCCCTTGTATCTATGGTAATAGCTGTAATTTTTCAAAGGTAAGCAGAACTACTCATGTACTCAGGCTTCAGGCAAAAACTTGAAGAGCCTATTTTATTAAAATTAAAAGCTCCATACTTTCCTAAGAAAATAATGATGCTGAAGATAATATGCATTCTTGGTTGGTGATAAATAACTGGCAATTAAAAATCATTACTAAAATGGTCTCTTAGATAACAACAAAAAAAAATATTTAACAACCCTTTTTTGGGTTTTAAAAAATTCTATTATTTCTTGAAGGTTTTGAGGGTTGCTTTTGTGTATGTGTGTTTGTTTTTATAAATGGGCAACAATTCAATTTTTAATTGCAACCCATATTCAGGAGAAACATCTCCGAGCTTATGGAGCATTACTGTTAAATTTTAGAGTGAACAATTTTTTTCCTAGTAATCATTTATAATAATAGGTTCTAACAGCAGCAAAGATTCTTAAAACAGATCATGTATTTTAAAAATAGTAAAAAAAAAAAACATGTCAGAAAATAGAAAAATATCAACCTCTTTACAGGACAAAGTAGCTCCTCACTAGTGACTTGCCCCCTTCCACCATTTTCACACATCCCCAACACATCCTGTTCTGTCCCATTCCTAGGATGAATTGCAGGTTCCCAACCCCTGCCTACATTGCTACAAAATCTTTTATTTCCTGATTACACAAGACATATGAAGCAATTAAAAACTTTTTGTATACATTCCTTTCACGATACTGATAATCACTTAGTAAGTGCCAATCAGTTACATCTCCATGAATGCTGTGATGATGATGGGAATTACACGTATCTGCACAATAGTTGTATAAGTTTGACATGGAACGTAAGCCTGACCATGCAACTTCTGAGTTCCAAAGGATGCAAGAGAAAAAGATTCATTTGCAGAGCCTCAGATTCAGCATTGGGGGGAGGGGGGCGGGGCGCAGAAATAAATTTCACTGATCACTTTGATGAAACAAAGTCACAAAAAAAAGAAACTTAGACATATAATTTTTATTCCATTTTTCAAAGTAATACTTAAAACACACACACAAATAAACCAACTCTCAAACGAAGGAACTATGCTTGTGGAAAATCATGTTTTTAGGATTTATATCCTGCTACCAAAGCCAATTTTGTACCGAGGCTAGAAATGCTTTCAACTAGCTCCCATATACATGCTGTAAGAAGTGGCCCGGTAGATGTTCGCCTTCTCCCTCCATTTCTGATTTGATTGGGTGTAGGGGGTGGTGGGAAAGAGATATTTTAAAAAGTTATAAAATAAAATAATATTTAAAATTCAAATTTGCACAATGAAGTTCAGTGGGACCGATGCAAGCACAAAACACTGACCATGCAAATTAGATTCTGCCCTTAAAACAGACCTGTCATTGTGACTATAACCATGGCATTCCTAAGCACGATACTGTATCACACACTCCATTTAAACTGCATTTTCACAGGAAACACTGCAGAAACTTCCTTTGTCCTACAATATACAAAGATATTTTCTGTTTACACAAACTGCAAACTTTGTAAGGTTTTTTCCATGGAGTAATTTTATATAGGTTGCTGCATACACCCTAAAAAGCTTTATAAAATAATATCCAGGTGTTTCCTGTAATTCAACTGAAGTTATGGTAATAAGCACATTTCTTAAAACCTAAGCAGCCTTTCTATGCCAGGCTACCTAGGGTCCAGTTCTGCCATCCTTATTCATAATTACATCTTACCGCTCTGTTTAAAAGATCGTATTACATGCCAGAACAATGTAGAACTCAAGCTATGCCCTCATCAGAGAAAAGATTTTATTAATCTTAGTTTAGCTGTTATGCTTTGCTTGCCTGGTTTTCCTGGATGTGCAATTTCTGTGAATTGTTCTCACTAATAGTATCCTGTTTCTATGAGCAGGAAAGGGCTGAGTACAGTTTGTTAGTTAACATTACTTCCTATAAGTAGGGCCCATATTCTGTAGTAGCAGCACTACAGCAGTCATTGTTCATGCTGGATAAGCAATGGATCACGCTGATGGCTGTTAATGGACATCCTCTGCACCGAAACATGAACTGATAATCAGCAAACCCAGATTTGCAATAGACTTCCTCCTTCCTGTTTTTGCACTGCTGACCAAGGAGATGCCTCTTCCTGCTAAGCCTTTGTGCGACTTACTGATGTATGAAGCAAGAAACTGAAAAACAAGTGCTGCGCTACTCTTTTTTTTTTTAATCAAATTTTGTGTTGTAATAGTAGATTTAAAGAAAAAAAATGCAAAAAAAGAAAATGCCAGCTTCACTCACTTTGGTATTAGCTATTGCCATGTAACAAAAGATCGAGTTTGACCATTTGTTTCATATACCTAAACAATACAGTGAAACCTATGTTATTTCATAGAAAATAAAATAAGAAACTGAACTCCATATAGCAATATTCTCATCTTCCCTTAATTTTCACAGACTGTAACACAAATTGTTCCATTTTAGGAGCAATGGATTCATCTATAAATGAAATTGTGAGCTTCTAAAGTTCTTTTTAAAGATTTGATCAGATTTCTGTTACACATGTCCCAGTCATGGGACACTATTACACATAATAATACTTTGCCATCTAGTACAACCTATAGCTAGTATGTCTTCTTCATCTGCGGCACTTTAGACATAATTCTCAAGATAAATACATACCAATTGTTTCAGTAGAGCCTTCACGAGACATACAAAATAGAACACACAAAAGAATGCACACAAACGTCTAAGTTGTTTATTTCAATAAGCTTTGAATACACCACTACACAGATGTAAATGTATTCTTTTAGAAATCAAGAAGTTCCAGATTAAATGAAATATCCAATAACAAAAAAGTTTCAAACCCAACTGGATTAAGAACGTATTATATTACAATACAGATCAAACCAGATAATTATTTGATGTGTCACATTCCTCTGCAAACATATTGTTAACGTTTGTTAACACTGTGAGCTTGCACAAGCTATATAATACATACAGATCGACAGTCTGTACTATGCATCCTTTGCACATGCACATCTCCCAGGATCACTGCAGAAAATGAAAGATTTTTTTAAAAAAGTCTGTTTTTAATTCAAACGCCCTACCAAAACTAACTCACAATGTTTCTGCCTGCTCGGAAGCAGCCAACAGTGTTGAAGCAACTGACTTCCACTAGTCTTTGTTACCTTACTCCAGTCCTCTACCTGCTCGATAAACAGACTACACGGCAGAAAATCTGTTCATGCCCGAGAGAAAATCTGTTCATGCACCCCACAGAAACTACACATTTCAAGAGGAGGCAGCATGCATAGTCTACCTAATTACAGTTTCCTAAGTTTATGAAACAAAACAGAGCAAACATACAGTATTAAAAAGTATTAACTATGTTACTTTTATGCTGAAATTAACTAAAACCAAAACCCAAAATAAAACATTGCCTCGCTGAAATCAGTGGGGTGGAGATCCTTCAAAGTCACTCTGCACATAAGGAAGTGGGCAAATTGTGAAAGTCCCAGTGAAAGCTGCTACCAACACAAACATCTAAATGTCTGTAACAGAAAGGAGAGCGGAGGATATTAAAATTGAAGTACACAATACTTGAAAGTTTAAACACTTCTTTCTTAAGTTGAAATGCCTCAAAATTATCCCCCTAGGTAAACATACGACAGTATATGCATTATTAATTGTGTATTACTCTGCTTCATAGGAGAATTGCAAGTTACACTGCAGTTTTGCAAGCAAATTACTTTCTCTGAAGACAGTGGAAATCCAACTCACAGTATTAGGGCTGAACACCTTTCTCATGCTCTGGCAAAACAAAAAAAAAAAAGGTCCCAGCCCTCCCTGCAGGTCTCTAGTGCAGAACTGTTCAAAGACATCTTTTAATTCCTCTCTGTCAAACCCCAAATCCTTCCATCAAGGCTCATGCACTCTAAAACCTGCTTCTTTCCTTCTTAATACCTGCCAGTGATTAAGTTCCCTACTAGTTTGGTATTACTGGCAATGGTTGAGGTACAGGAAGGGGCTTCAGCCAGGCTCCAGGAGAGATCGTTAAATCCTTCCTGCATAGAACAGTTTGTCAGGCATACAAATAATTCCTTAGTAGGCACTGACAAGATGAGGAAGAGATGCATTGTTGAACACACTTTAAGCTGAACATTAAATCGAACATGTGGTGACAGGGATTAGGTTTGAGCATTTCCAGCATCGCCAAATAATAGCCAGAAAGACTGGCAACAGCTAGATTTTACAACTAGCCATAGCAAGCCCTTCAGTAAGATAAAATCTGATGCGATTACTTGATGCTGATGCAAAGCTAGGTTGATGTTTTTGAACAAGTTAGTACTTAATAGTTTACTACAACCCATAGAAATAGTTTCCTATTCCTAGCATTATCTGAGAAGCATTATTTAAGAAATATCAATCCTCATAGATTTTTATGAGCTTGTTTTAGTAGTATAATACATAAAATGCAACATGACAAAACTTGCTGAACTGCAGTTGCTGTAATTTCAGCCTTGTATGTGCAAATGCTCTAGCACTTACAGGTCAGAAACAGGCTTATATTTAATTCAATTCTGCTAAGGCTCCCCAGGTAGACATCTGTATTGAGGAAACTGCCAAGTCTCAGAGCAATGGTTCAGCAATGCACACAGAAAGATAGAGTACAGAATATGCTGTTAGCTTCACCAAAAAATCTGCAAGAAACAAAGCACCCATGTGACTGGCATTTGTGAAGGATGTAAAATTATGCATATGGCAGGTCCAAAATCTGGGTCAACAGACACTAAATAAAATCAGCTTGAGGAATAAGTTGATGAAGAAACAACATGAATAACAATAACGATTGGCCTTCCTGAATTTAACTGATGTAACAGTGAACAGCCATTCATATGATGAGAAGGCTAAATTTAGATGACACACAATAATACAAACTGCATGAACCACGTATCAAGTACATTATTCTGGATCTCTCGGCAGATGATCTCTATTTTAAAAGCTTTACTGTATTTTGAAATATGTTTCCTAAACACGGGAACAATTTCAAGCTCTTTGGTAATGCTTGCGAAACTGGAGAGAACTATTTCAGAAGTATTATTCATATAGGTTACTAGTTAGGTTAAACCTTCACTTGGCAGTTGCCCATTTGGAATACACAGCAAGAACTGAGTCAGAAGCTGATGCATGAATACTTAAAAAGATCAAGATAACCTGATTTGCAGACATATATTTCATGACAAACTTAATCAGCATTGAACCTAAAGATTTTTTTGCACAACAGAAAAATGCAGTGCAGGTATCGTTACCCACAAACAGTTTCAGGCTTTCTAAAAAGTTGAGTACTATGTTGAAACTTGCAGCAATGGAAGCAAATCCTCACCTTCTTCTAAAATATTTCTGCCACCAATAGCAGATCTGCCTGAATTATCAGGCTAGCTTACAGAAAAATCAGAACTGCAGTTCTGTCGCTGAATATATAAATACCAGATTAATCAGCCTACAACACGCACTCTTCTTACACTGTTTTGAGTCTATGTAATGGAGTAGCGATAAAAAAAATATTGCTTTTTTATAGCAATATACATGGTGATAGACCTGCTCACATAGACAGTTGCTTTATCTGACTGCTGCCTTTCAACTTAAACACTCAGGGTATCATCAGATCCTGCACCAAGTAACAAAATGTGCAACTGACACTACAAGCCAGCAGGTCATTCTCCTTACTCTATAGCAACCCAGTTGCAAAATGGGAGTTAGCTATTACAGTAAAGGTAAACCAATAAATAAATATGCATCAAAGTACACTCCGCGACCTGATCCAAAAAAAGACCACAGCTAACACACACAGAATTTCTAATTCCTCTGGGCTACTTTGTAACTTCAGTTTGAAAAGGAACAAAGAATGAACACATGAACTTGAAAACTAAGCAGGGCTTAAAGACAGACCACTGATGGAGATAAAAAACAGTATACTGATTTTCAAACCATAAAAATAGCCTACAATACTGTAAAACATTATCATACTATTTGAAATTGAAATACATGATCAAACTATTTCAGTTTTGACTCAAAGCATCAGCTGATGATCTCAGACTCTTCTTACATTTGCTCTATATTTAAAAGATTAAACTATAGAGAAAAAGGTGAGTTACTGGCTCACAGTCCAAAACCAAAATAATGAAAACACAGAAAAATGCCTTTAGACAACCATACCTGACAAGTAAGACCACAGTGCAAAAAATGAGGGCAACCACACTTTGTCATTGGATAACCACATCACAAATCCTCACAGCCTATTGGCAAGTGCTCAGAAAAAATACTTCCCAGCCTGTGACTGTGTTAACACTGTACTGTCTTCCCACTTCTAGAGAAGTCTGCCTGTGCTACTGCTTAGTAACCATTCTGCTAAAGATACAGATTCATACAACTAAATCATACCTGCTTGTAATAATAATGTATGCTTTCAGTAAAACAAGCTACACTGAGGTTTCAGAGCATCCCATCATACGCCAAAGGGTATTTGTTCATTTGGCTTTGGACAGACCCCCCTCAAATGAATATTTCCAAAATACAAATTATGGCCCCCAGTCCAGGCAAAGCACCTGCAATTGCAAAGTGTACCACAACTCAAGCAGCAGAGATTCTCACTCTGTATTTCTGCCTCCAAATTTTCTCAGAAACTTTGATCGGGAAAGGACAAAACAGTCTTGCCTGGACCACTATTGCTACCTTCACTTCCTTGATTTGGTCCTCTAACGATGCCTTACTGAAGCGTGCCTTTTACTTTCAGCTTTTCTACAAGACAAGGACAGAAGTTCAGGATGAACAGTTATCAATCACTTCTAACACTTCATCCATAAACATTTATAAGGCTCACAACAAATACACATCCTACCTCCAAACTCTATTCAACCTACAAAAGCAGCACCATGCGGAGGTGTATTTTGCTTTGCAGCTGGGTGGCTCAGTGCAGCTTTTACCAGTGCAATGCAGTCCTAGGTCAGTGGAAGGTCACCACAGCATACTGCGGCATCAGACAGAAACTCATCAACCTAACATCTCTTGGCGGTGTGATTCCCATAGCCAGAGACAACATGCCAGTGACATGTCTTCATAGGAAACCCTCTAATAACTCTGCAAAGAAGTTTCATGGCCAGCAGAACTTCCAGCAACCTAGAAGGGGCTCTGACATCTACCAGGCAACAGCTTGGTGATGGCAGATCTCAGGAGCAGAGGAAGAGAGGTTGTCTCAAAGCATTTTTACACTGACTGTCAAGGAGCACTTTCTGAACTCCGATTGTGGATCAAAGCCACAGAGTACATCCCACTTACAGATACATCAATAGACATAGCACCTCCTCATCGACTTCACCTTAGCTACAAAATTGCCATCATAGATTCCCTTATAATTTTTAAATTTTATTTTAGTTTTGTATTAGTTGTTTAGTCAACTGATTGTGGACATGGAGGTACTCCTCTGACAGGCCCTGCATGGGGATCACAGAACACTGCAAACTCGATGTGCAGCTCATGAGATGAAGTGTTCAGAAAAATTCTACCATATGCTTATGCAATACATTGCCAAGCTAGAGCTTAACAATTAATTCATTTATTTTTTATAATGGGCTTTGAAATATTACACATTACCACAAGGTCAAAGAGACTCGTAAGTATAGGATATCAGGATGCTGGCAGAACAGCGCCTTCTACACTGTTGAGCTCCACTTTGACCTATTTCAACCAACATAACTAACCATCAGGCAAGGTCAATTATTTTCTTCTGAATATAATTTATCTTATTAATTACCCTGGCATGTCTGACAGAGTATTTAAGAAGTATGGAAAACACTCTTAAAAATTGATTCTTGGAATTTTATTAATAGGTATTTCTGTGGAGTTCAGTGAGGGCCTGGAAGTTTCTTGTTGTTAACTTTTTAATGTGTTTATCTTTTTTTTGAGAGAGAGAGAAGAATATGGACATTGACTTTCTTTTTCGTCTTTTTCCTTTATAAATACTAGAAATGCACTGACAACTCTCCCTGGTTTTGCAAAGCCCAACAGTATGTATATGACATGAATTGTAAGATATTAACACGTTATATAAAAAGGTGAGAGTGATGAGCTTTTAACAAGTGTTGTCATTAATCTCATTCAGTTAGCCATTAAAGCTAGAAAGATGTTGATAAAAGCTTCACAGAATCTGCTGAAAAAGTCAGTCCTGGCCTGTTTTATACACAGTCTGCCTATTTAATTAAAGTTATGTTATACAGTTGATTTAAGTCTTATTTATAACGATTCAGTGTGTGTCACTAAACTTAGAAATGCAGATTAAATACCAGAAATTTCAAGTCAATAAATTCATCTACTTAAAATTTAAAAAGAAAATTATAAAATAAAATACAAATTAATCAAATACAATCTCTTCATTTTATATTTCTTGAGATGCAGAGCAATCTTTAGGAGCTAACTTATGCTCCTAAATAGTTAATAAGCCCAACTGTACTAGCCGTACTTTCATTTCTCCTATGAAGAACCTGCATTTCACATTCCTAAACATGGATGGATCTCAGCCCTAGAAAATCACCTGCAGGGTCAGTCTGTATGTTGTTCCTTATCTGTAAGTTACACACAAAAACATTATGTGTCAAAATATGCTACTAATTTTTATATCATAAGCACAAGTGATGCTGCTCTTCTAGCAGCATAGGAAACAACACCCTGGCAGAGACAGCTATACCAAACTTGGAAACAAAACACTAAAAAAAAACAAGACCAGAAACTTGTTTCCATGGAATCTACACATGGCCCACAAAAAAATTACACTTTGTGAAGCATGGATGCATTAGGAAGATATTAAGATCTTGCTATGAACAATTAAGGATAAGTCAGATCTTGCATATCCTACAATCTTCAGCATTTAGCGTTACCTCATGCTGCTTATCCGAACTGCTCACTTTGAGCCCCTTCTTTTGTTCTGCTGTTTAAGTACATTAAGTTGGTACTTCATTTCATGTCACAATGCTATATTCTCCCAGCATTACAGACCATATATTACAAAAACATTCCATCTCACGTAATGAAATGAATGCAATTTCAGTCATTACATGAGAAAACTGGCATCAATGTCTTCTACGACTGGAAATCGATGGATCACTTTATGTTGTAGCCTTATGCAACTGCACATAGAATTACTCATTTAATTTCTTTGATTTACTACATTGTTTAGCACATAAAACCTAAATCTCATGCAGAAAATAATGTTCCATTTCACATTTATGCTTTTGTTCACTGAAACAAGTCTTGAAATTAGATGTGGGATTTTAGACTTTTCAGTTTCACACAGCAATTCACAAATTTTAACAGACATAGATGAAGAGATTGCTACAATTTTGATTTTAAACACTGCTGTTCTTGTAAAATAGCAGCATATTTCTGTGATGTTGGCCGGACTTCTTTCAAGACACTCAGCCAGGTGTAACCATTTTTTAGCCTCATTTTTTGATTTGTAAATGAATACTAGAGGTTAAATCAGACCAACATGCACCTCTTTTCTAAAAATTCTGAAAGTCAGCAATGCAAAACTCCCCTTCTACAAAGTCAGTATAATAACGAAATTGGTAAGACAGATGAGATACTAACAGGAAAAGAAAGGACAGGAACACGCAAGGAAATTAAAAAACTAAACGTTCATATTTATAAAAATTTTGACACATTTTAATGTTTAATATGGCTAAGAGATTCATATTGTCCCTTCCCCCTTTTACATCCCTCCCTCATCATTTGTGGTTCCTAAACATGCTGCCTTCTACTGTGCAGCCTGATCTCTGCAAGCCCTTTACGTAGGTTCCTCTGATATAAGCTCTATGCTGGAGATGGTAGCAAGATTTCAATTCTATTTAATATTTTGTTTCTAAGTTTTTTGTTTTGCTGTGCTTTCTGCAGACATCAGCTTCAACCTGCCTGGGCTTGTTAGCTGAAACATGGCTAAACTGCCTTCAGGGACAACTCAAGTCTGAAACCATCTCTGCTACTCTCTCTCAGCCCGAGATCACAAACTCTCACAGGTGAAGCATCTTGTGATGCTCAGCTTCAACACCTAACACTGTATTCCCAATACCAGCTGTGTTTAAGGAACAGGAAGGGGAGATCAGAATGCAGTTTGCTCTGGGCTGGCCCCCAAGACCAGGCTGACCCCAGAAGCAGCCCCTGGGTGATGTCTGTGCCACCCCACCACATTGAAGACTGATTAGCCCAGCCTCGCAGAAATGCCCAGACCGATACTTCCCACACAGCTCTCAGCACTGGAGGCCTGCTGCAGAGATACACAGCCAACCACAAAATCATTCGCTGCAAAATCCAAAGGGACTCATTTCACGCGCAATGTACATTTCTCTTCCATCAGTTCTGGCACCGGGTTCCCCATCTGCGCACCCCTCGTTCGTCCTTTCCCAGCCCTACCCGCGTTCTCCAGCAGGCACCATCCCCTCTGCAGGGAAAGCCAGCAGCGCCGTGGTGCTCACCTCTTCGAATCATGCTGCCACACAAACAGCCTTTTCCAGTTGCCTGCACGCAGGCTCTCCACATCTTCCCAAAAAGATAATGTGCAAATTCACAGTCTGTACTTTTTCACTTCTTTCAGACATCTCTAATCAGGGAAGCACCAGCACAGCTCCAGGTTGAAGATGCCCATTCCCCCTGCACCTCAGCCATGACCCAGCCCCTCCAGGCCCTGTACTTCCCTCCCCAGCACTGACCCGTTCCTTGCCAACAGGAGAGGTTAAATAAAACCTTTTCTTCAACATGCAGGCTACGCCATTTGGCGGTATATGGAATTGGAGGGAAAAGAACAAAAAATAAACAAAACCCATTGAAGTCATGGCATTTCAGAAGCGCTCTGCACACATCTCCTGAAGGAACCCGGCAGAGGCAGGAGGTTCCGGCTGCACAGAGAGGAGCCCCGCAGGCACGGATGAGAACACCCACCCGCTGCACGCTGTCGGTCCCGTTCTCGGCGCTGACCCGGGGGTGCCGGCACACCCCCGGGAAATGCCCCATGCCCAAGCGCGGGGCAGGAGCCTCCCCCGTTCGGGCGCCGGAGAGGCCGGCGCCGGGTTACGTCAGGGGGCCCAGACCCGGCGCCCCGTGCCGAGGCCCCGCTCCGGCCCACCGCGCCCACCCCCGCCGGAAGGCGGCCAGCGCTCCGCTTCCCCGGCAGACGATGACAGAGGAAGGCCAGCCCGGGCTCTGGCGCACGGCCGCAGCAACCGTCGGCCCTGTCAGCGCCGCCGGCCCGCGCATGACAGCCGCCCGCGGCCGCGCCGGTACCGCTCCCCGCCCACCCGCACCGCGCCGCGGCGGCACCTTCTCCCTCCAGCACCCCAGGGGGCCGGGGCGCGGCGCCCCCGCAGGACCCGGGGCCGGAGGCAGCGGCCGGGTCTCCGCTGTGAGCCCCGAGCGCTGCGCATCCCCTCCGGGCCCGGAGCGGCCTCTCCCGCCGGAGCGGCCCCGCAGTGTCTCTGGGGAGGAGCTGTCAGAAAGCGCGGCCGGGCCGGGCCGGGCCGGGCCGGGGCTCCCCGGGCTGGCGGGGCGGGAACCCCCACTCGCCGTCGGCGCCGCGGCCCTCGCCACCCCTCACCTCAGGGTGGGTCCCACGCAGGCCGTGTCGGTGCTCTCGATCTCTTGCAGGATCCGATCATGCTCGGGGAGACTCTCCGCCATCTTGGAGGGGAGGGACCCGGCGGCCGCGCCGCTGCGAGAGGCGCCGGGGAGGGACCAGGGGCGGAGGCGGCCGCGGAGCCGGGCTGCGGGCAGCGCTGGGGGGGGCTTACCGTCGCCGAGGGGGGCAGGCGGCCGGGGCTGGGGCGAGGAGGAGCAGGTCGCACCGGGTCCCGCCCGCCCGGTTCGCCCCAGCTCGCCGGTGCCCTGAGGCCCCTGTCAGGGGCAGGGCTGCTCTGGGGGATCCCGGCAAAGCCCCTCCGTCCCCCGGGCACCTCCGGGCGCTGATGTCCCCTGGAGATCGCGGGCAGCTAGCCCTGCCAGGGGGCACCCGCGCAGCGCCCTGTAACGGGAGCGGGACACCCACCCCCCGGCCCGGCCCCGCTGCGGACGGGCGGGCTGCCCTTCCCGCCGCCCGCTGCACCGCGCTGCAGGGACGCCTTGAAGGCTTATAGGGTCAAAACTGACCTTTTCCTCTAGCCTACTTCTGTTTTGTTTCTTGAGGTGTTTTTTTAAAAAGATCTTTGGCTTTGCGTTTACCTGCTGCCGCTCCCGTACACGCGCGCTGTGCCAGTCCCAGCAGGGGGGCGGCGGCGGCGGCGGCACCGGCCCCTGAGGCGAAAGCTCTGCGGGGGCTTCTGCGTTTGGGTTAGGTCGCCGGCTTCTCGCGTTCCTTTCTTTATGTGACAGAAATTTGGGGGTCGGGTAGAACCACCAAGAAGTGCACCTTTTTGTGCATTGGCTTGCCGTGTTACTAGAAACTGACATGTTGTTTCCCAGTGCCCTTGAGAATGTGTACTTCATTTTTCAATGAAGGAGCAATAGCCCATTTTCTATTTAAATTATACACTTTGTGGTTTGTGGCCAAAGATGAGCTAGTCCTTGGGTTTTGCATGCTCAGGAGACAGGATACACCTGCTTTCTGGGCAAAGTTATCTGTCCACAAGTGGGAAACCAACATGAAAGAAACAGGCCTCAAGTGTAAAACTTCAGGTGATGTGTGGCTGCTTCTCCAGTGAGGAACTGACAGCAGCTTACAACTGCAAATACATCAAAGTCTATAGACACCAGCCAGCTACAATCGCTTGGCACCCTTCCAGTTACTGTAATCAAACTCATCGGCTCCGCTACCCTGGTGCAACTACACCTGGACGCTAGTTAATAAATGGCACTGCAGACTGTGCACACCTTGCCTGCGCTTGTGGTTTTATAATATTCAGTGTTGATTCAGATGAATTTATTGATGGCACCTACTAAATCAACAAGGATTATTCCAAATATTCCAAATGCAGACAAATGCCTGCAAAGTGATAATAGGAGAAATCCTACAGGCTACTGCTGCAGTAGTATTTTCTTCAAGAAATCACTCAAATGCAGTAACAATCTTCCCATGTTCCTTTTTTTTTTTTTTTTTTTTGCCCATCAGCAAATTACTGATGTAATAGATTGATACATACATTTTCACAGTAAATTAAGTTTTCTTTCTTTAGCCTAATAGTCACTGCAACCTGACACCCACAGTACCAGGCAGGCTATTTTTAAAACTCTTCTACAGATACTGACAATATACTTAGACACATAGTATATTTTATGCTTTACTTTTTTGTAGGAATGAATATGCAGAGGAAGGTTTTTTCACTTGCACTTTTACCATTAAACAGTTTGCATAAGCTGCAAATCAAAAAAAATACTAAAATCTTCAGGTATTTAGGAATATCAACAGTAAAACAAGTACTTGTGTCTTTAGTGATAAAAAAAAGCTGCATTTATTAAAAATGTAAGAATAAGAAGCAATGAATTTTTTAAAAATGTAGCTGTTAACTTCAAACTAAAACCACAGCTACACAAAAGAGCAAGTTTCCCCTTGTTTTCATATTTAAAAGTAATTTCTTCCTTCACAGAGAATCTGCAGCCAGCCTTCAGTAAACAGATAGCTTTGTCCTGGTTAAAAAGAAAGGGCTGAGTAGGTGACCTTGGTTTGTATTTTTCATTTAGGACCAATCACATTGAAATTAAGTTCAACTTTCCTGTGGATTTCAAGGTCAGGAAAACAAAGTTTCTAATATATTGGGCTGACCGAAAGAACAGCTATAGAATGGAACAAACCCATCATAAACTATATAATATTATGTAAAAGATGCATACCTTAGGGTGGTTCCAAGAGGCAGCTCAAAGGACTGGACCTCAGCAAGGGCATTTTCATATATCTGATCTTTGTTTTCTTCTAGATACAATTCTGACAGATTTGACTTGCTTTTCCTTGCCATAGATTAGCATAAAATTAGTCTCACTTTAGGAGACGACTTTCATTCTCATTATGATCGTTGACTAAGCGACTCCGTTGTCAGCAAAACCAGGCATGAAAAAACAGATCCTGCGCTAACCTCGTGACTCCTGAGGACTTTGTGTCCAAGAATGGTGCACAGCTGCTGCTTTCCTGTCTCTGCTGGTAACATTTGTCTCGTATGCAGTACCCAGGCCTGCACTATCTTTTGTGTGTGTGTGTTAGATTTATTTATCTCAACATGAAATTTACTACCAAAATAATGTTTTGACATCCTGGAAATAGTTCACCAGTAATAAATATTAACCCTGAAATTTAGCCAGTTTGAAAACACAATTTTAAAGTAATTTCAGACACTAGATATCAATGCTCAATATTTCTGTTAAGTTTTATGAGATTAATCTTTTTTTTTTTTAACAGTGCTTTTTTCCTTTTGCTGTATAAAAAGCCAGCACACAACAAGAAATTAGCTGGGTTTATGAAGCGGGTTTATGGCCCTTGCAAAGCAAACTGGAAAAGCAGAGAAACTTTTATGTTCTCATCTTTTTCCTTTTTGGCATTTGTATAATAACAGAGTGCAAAAAAGTGCTCTGCAATAACTGATTTTTATATGAGTGTGCAATAAACAAAACTAATTCATTACCTGCATGGAAGAAAAATAAAATGGATAAACTACAAAGCTAAGAGCAGTGCTGCTGTCAAGTCGTTGTCATTATGATGATGGCAAAGAAAATACTTTGCACAACTGCCGCCAACTGCTTTAATTTCAGGTAATTCTTTCAAACTTAAGACTGGAGTTCTATATCATTCAATTTAAACAACTTTTTAGAAGCCTAATTCAATATTATGGTATAGTCAATCTTACTATATTTGGTTATCTTGGCTATTTCAAAGGTTGTAATTAAAATTTGGCTCCTATCTCAGTACTGCTCCTGACAAAATTGATGGAAGTCTTGACACTCATGATGCAATCAACAGTTAAATGCAGGAAAACAGAAATTACTCGTTTCTGACTAGGGTGATGTATTGTTTATTCACTTCTCCATGCCCAGCACGAGGAGCACCGAGGAGATGAGTTCTCATCAGTAGCAGTGGGAAAGAACTCTAAAGTCTACAATGAGTGACACATACAAATCTGTAACCTCTTCCCTTGAACAAGCTGCTTTAATCACCTGTTTATTTTTAAACCAAGATTAAACAGTTGCGCTGTTAGCATTAATATCCCGTACATTTCCTGCTTTCGTGTGCTGAAGAGAGCTGTGAGCCATTTTTACAGCTTCCACAAGAAATGGGAGCCTGTGATTGACCCATCCAGCCGCTGGATGTCACACAAATGCAGATGAAAGGATATTGTAACCACTCCTTCCGATCCTAACAGACACTAGATTGAGTATTAATTTATCAATTATGAGGTGACACTGTGAAAGTAAACTGCAAAAATTGTTACTCTGATTAAGCTGAAGCTTAAGCTTATTCCTGTGATAGAAGAAAGTACATCTGCTGCCACGGTGGCAGGGCACAGGCAGGCCAGGTAGATCCGAGATACCTTGGACGTCTACACCCAGCCATCACACACCGTGGCTTGCAAGAAAAATAGGATGCAGCAATGGGAGCATGACGCTTTATACAGAGAGCTTTTGAGAATGTTTTTATGCTATTTTGAGTGAGTTTGATACTTACAGAGGCTTCAGGTACAATTTCTTCTTTCCCAAAAACCCACACAAAGCTTGCTTTAGGAATAAATCAACCAAAAATAAACAATACTCTGAATCTGTTGTGCAGATGTTGCAGGTATCACAGCTGCCTGGAAATAAATATGTTTAATAACAAAAGAAAAACAATGTAAAAAGAAGCAAACAAATACAAAAGTGAAAATGACAAAGAAATAGCCAGGTGCCACAGCCTGTTCCATTGTGGAGGTGGGGGTTGAGGCGCCTTGGTTCTCTGTATAAGAGTTAGACCAAACCGCAGCAGGCCCAGCTGCTTGGCTCTCCGGAGTGGTTTACACCTACACTGAACCTGTGTAAGACCATGACATGTGGAGAAGGATGTAACATGTAGTGGTGGACCTGTCGCTGACCACCGATCGGGGGGCAGGAGTCCATCAATGCCTGCCAAAAGCCCTTTCTGCTGCAGGTGATCTTGCTTCTTCCCCAAGCTGTCCATCTGACCTGTGCTCCCCCTTTCTGTTTCTTGTCTTCTGCTCCTCCCCACCTTGTCATAATCCCAGTGCCAATTAGACATGCCCAAAGTCTACATCTTTCAGTCGTATGTGAGCTTTTCCTTTTTCCAGCTCTGTTTGGGGCTACTCCCAAAAGGCTTTAGGGAACTGCCCTGTCAAAGGAAATAAAGTTTTTCTGCAAAAAGCCAAAAGGGCAAATTCAGTACTGTGATGTGACACAAGCTGATACATTCATCAACTTCTGGCAAAATGGTGTGTCTTCACAACTATACGTAACATGCTTAGAGGCCACAGCTAAAACGACCGTGCTAAGTATTCAATTTTTTTTTTTTTAATTTTTTTTTTAATTTATGGTACTCCCCATGCTGAAGAGTGGGAATTACCATTTCTGAGGCATCATACTTCTACCAGTTGCAATTTAACCAGGTCAAGAAGCCTGAGAAAGTATTAGTCTGCTGGAAACCCCTGACAGAAAAGGGAAAATATTTTCTGTGCTTTCTCGCTATTTCTGTGAAGGAGGTACCTCATTGCCTGGACAGGCAGAACCTCAGGGCCTGTGAGCTGTAAAGACAGCTGCTGCCATCTTTCCAATCATCTTGAGATTTTCCTTTGAAAAAATACACCAAAGCATCTATTTCTTGCTGAAGGTGTAAAAATGGTTCACAACTTTGTATAGAATAAGAGGGAAAATTGAGGCAAATATCAACAAGACTGTGAAGGAGGATGCAGAGGCTTATCTAGAGCAAAACCTCTTTTGTCACATCCTTTCCCTCTTTCCTCCCTTAATTCCTACTCTTCCCCAACCCCAATGGGATACCAAAGGGCCAAGAACTCCTGGTTTAAATCTAGCCTGCCTGTGTTAAAAATGCTTTAAAAATATGTTTTACCCACATGCCAATTACAACAAGAGTAGCATGTGCTGTAGTATATAGTCATCCCTACTGGATATGTAATTCCAGCATAGATTACTTTTTCTTTTAAATTACCAATGGAAGATTAGCAGCATCAAGTCATCAGAGGTTTGTTTACTTTTCTTTCCCAGTTGAATTGGAATCCATTTTGAATGGTTCATGGAAAAGAGGGAAGGAGGGAAAATGTTCCCCCTCAAATGGAATTATATAGATAATTTTCACATGCAATGCCATCCATAACAAATTATTTCATTGGTCATTGCCCAGATATCTCCCCTTTAAGTCCCTTTGCAAGGACAGCAACGGCATTAGTCACTTCTCTGGCATCTTCTGCTCTGGTGCTGCCTCCTTTCCTGTGATCATCCCCAAACTGGACCCTTGTAAACCAGCTCATTCTCCCTAGAACCTGTGCCAGCTGCTCCTGTTGCCCTTGTGCCTGCCTCTTTTCTGGTGGCCAGACCTGTTTCTGCCTGCCTTTTGGATGAAGCATGGTGGCAACAATCCTGTCAGATGGTTCTTGGGAGGGACAGACAGACAGGGAGCTGCTGGAATTACCGCTGCCATATTTTGCCTTGGTGCAGATGTGCTTTAAGAAATTTTATTCAATCTGAAACCTCAACAGCCACCTGAGCTTCTTGGTGGACACTGTCACCAGAGATTTACCAGGGGGAAGAAGGGAACTCTAAGTTGTGTCTCACTCCTTTCTCTACCCACCCGACCCACAAATACCTCTAATCACCAACGTGCACTTACCTGTACCTCACCATCAAGAGTACCGCTGCATCTAGCTCAGCCTGGCCCATTCGAACAGGACAAAATGATTTTCCTCAAATATACTACTGAAAGTTTGGGATGGGAAGCTCAGACTAATACAGCGCTCAAAGCTATGTTGCCAGGAACCAGGCACCTTTACCCAAGCAAACATGGCAAGGGTAGCTCTGCAGGAGCAGGTAGTTCAGTGTAACCTATACAGTAATAACCTATGTACAACATAGGCCGGGCTGAATGGAGTACTTAGAAAGTATCAGCTTGAGCTGGCTGCAGCACATTGAAGACAGCAATCTGTTCTTTATGAAAAGGGTCTTTGGGTACCTTTCTAGACCTCTCTGTTTATTATACCAAAAAAAATTATTCTTGGAATTTTTTATTTTTTGAGATTAAGCCATGCAATTGTGTATGAAACAGGAGTTTTAAAGTAATTTTAATAAAAAGTAGAGTGGTTACCTACATCCTATGCTGTGATCTTCATAATCCACTACTTTTTCAGATTGGACACTAGTAAATTTAGCATTACCCTTTAGAAACTGTAAGATAACCTTTCCCCGATTAGGTAGAAAGCCTCTGTGTATAGTTCACAGCCATTTGCTGCAGATGAGTGTGTTTTTTAATTGTCCCAAAGGCATTTTGTTATGGTAAAGGTTTGCAGGACAAACTGTGCTTTGGTTTATTTAATATAAAATTGTTATTTGTTTAAAAATAGCATTTATTGTCAGGCATTACATACACATCATAAGCCAAGTAAAATGTTTAGGAATTGTTTCAGTGCTTTAAGCACTACCGTGACTAAAAATCTGACTTTCCTGAAACAGAATTGCTACTGTCTCTCTACAATGCCTTACTACTCAAAATCTCTTTAGCAAGCATCTGGTAAAATGTATTCTTTTAAGGCTGCTGACTTTGCTGATCACTCCATACTGCCAGTATATTACATACCAGCAAGGAAATGACTTTGTTTTTTCAGAGCATTTAAGTGAATTATACTTCCTGAATTGTAGTCAAAATCTGTAAATGCATTGCTTTTTGGTTTAAGTACACTGGATTTAAGAATTGGACAGTGTATATAACAAACTTCACCAAAAGACTGAGGAAATAACATTGTTGCACATTTACACCTGTTATTTTTAGAGTAAATTGCTCAAAACAACACACATCTCTGCCATTAGGAGAGCAGCGCATCACTAACTACTTTTGACATTTCACTAACATCTAAGTGCCTAAAAATATCAGGAGAGATCCTCAGCTGGTGCTGATGTTATCTTTGTAAGTCAATAAAGCCATCGAGACTCCTGACTGAACAGTGGCACTTCTGTCTGACAGCAGCAGGAATAAGAGGAGAACCACTCTCATCATACGTGTTTATATGTTTGGTGCCATTGAGGAACAAGTGCTATTTCATTTTCATTGCAACGTACAGACCATGAAAAAATGCTGAGTCCCAGCTCCAGGCACATGCAACAAGTAATTAACAGTCCAGACTAAATAAAAACATCTACTATATTTTAACACAATGCTTGAATTTCTGACTTGGAGACACTGCTTAATAACATTGGGTAATAGCTTATGAAGTAGCTTCTTTATCATTGTCCAGAAAAAAACACTGATGCACTAAAAAAAAAAATAATATCTCTGCTTACTAGTGCTTTTAAGGAACAAGCATCAATTTTAACCCTGAGTCAAGGATGTGCTCCAGAAACTCGAGGGCTTTGCTTCCTAATAGGCAGTGAGGAGCTACATTACAGATGCTGCCCTGGAGGACATTGCTTTTCTGGAACAGAAGGGCTTTTTTTCTCCCCACATGAAGAGCATCTAGTCTTAGACAGCCACAATTATTTTTTAAATACCTTATGTAACCCAGGAGAAATTTCTTGAGAGAACCAGCCCCTGTTCTAGTTTGGGGTATAAGCGAGTCAGAAATTAAAATGACTTTTGAGCTTAGCATGAGTGTATGATGGACATCTGGCTGGAGGTGGCCAGGTGACCCCAGCTTGGCAAGTTGCTGTGTCAGTTGGACCACAGTGACTGACAGACACCGTGTGTGCTCTGAGCCCATCCTCACTGCAAACTAAAGCGCTTTAGTTGAAACCACCAAGAACAACCCATTCAGAAGTTTGATAATTTTTAGCATGGCCTATATTCTTTAAATGCTTTTAGGGAAAAAAAAAATAAATCCCTTGTCTGAATATAAGTTTGGATCACTTTAGCTAGCAATTAATTAAATTAAATGTCTCTGTAGGCATTTTCAGTCTCCCAGGTTCTTATTTCAGTTTAATTAGAACTCCACCTAATTGACTTTAGTGAAACAACTCTGCCTTAAAAAAAGGATTATTATCAGATAGCTTCTTGCACCAGTTCTCTGCAGGTCAGGCTTCTGCTTCTGCTACATTCTCCACTTGTGCTTCACTGAAGTTTGCAAGAGGGGACAGTTAATATTAGCTTACCACTGCATGATAGTTGGCATCTTAATTACCCTACTAGTCAGATCTGGTCAGAGGAAATCTTCAGAATTAATATTGCTGAAGAGCCCATGCCTAACTATTGAGTAGTGTTAACAACAATAAGAAAATTCAGAGCAAGTATCTTGACAATGTCTCCTACTTAGATAACCTGGGTTTTATTACTGTGAAAAATCAAAAAAAGCCCCATTGCCAAATAGCACTGTATTTCAAAAGAAAACATTTATTTTTTTTTTACAGTAAATGAATACAGGAACCATTACTTACAGTATCACACCATACTAGCTGCTTTTTGTTAATATTTCCTAGCTATATTCAATTAACATAGCAGATTAGACCTTGTAAATCAACACTAATAGCTCTGAAAGGAACTCCTTGTTTTTTGAGAACATTCCAGTCCACAGACACTTTTTCCAGTGAAAACTGAACAATTTGAATAAGACTCTGTTTTGGTAAGAAAATAGGAAATGATGCTAAACAAAAGGGAATGTTTATTTAGAAATTTCAAGGCCATTAATTTATATTAAGAAACTGTGCTCAGAGGCTATAATCAAAAGGCGATGTGAATCATTGATCACAAAAGGGCTTCACAGATAAGGAGCAAGTGCAGTGCTGGGTGATTGTATTATATATTAACAACTTTCATGAGCAGCTTTTGCTGATTCATTTGGCAGGAAGTGAGCTGCCAACAAAGATTTCTAGGGGAGGAACAATCAACAGTATTTTCATATAAAATAACCTCCAGTTACTGTATTGTTCTCACAACATTTGATAATGAATGCTTTCCTGTTTAAGAAAAAAAAAAAAGCATAAATCACAAAAACAAAGGCAGATTTGGTTTAGTGTTACATGGCTATTAATACCCATGCCATCTGGCAAAGTAAGGGAAGGGTCTGATCAATTAAAAAATTGGAAAGCTGGTAAGTACTCCTTGTGAAATTGCTGCACAGTTGGGAATTAAAGATACAGTAACTGCTGTTCTTTGCAGAGGAGAAGTAGTCTGGGCCTTTATCTACCTTCTCGGTAGGAATCTTACTGGCTGTGTCATGGCTGGGATTTCCTCCAGAAAGCAGTACGTGGTTCCCCTTCAGGAGACCAGGACCTCCATGGACACCAAAGCTGAGCCACGCCGGGGGCTAGCAGCGCGCTGGGAGGCTGTTGCGAACGACAGGAGAGCTTGATGCTTTAAACATTGAAACTGAATCACCACAGGCAGATCCAAGGCAACAGGACAGATCCAACACCCGGGGCAGGGGTGGCACCAAGCGAGCCCCAAGCCCCCAGCATGCTCACAGGGCACACGCCATGGCACGGTGTCAGCTTGGCCCTGCAAGAAGGACAGCTACAACAGCAGCGCAGTGAGCCAAGCAGGTCCCTGCCACTCTGCCAGGGCGAGGAGGGGCTGGTAGGGCTGTGTTATGTATATATTGCATTATAGCTAATCCACAGTGGGTGAACATGGCGAGCCCACAAGTCCTGTGCCATCTGGCCCATGCCAAGGATGCTTTGCCCACAACACCAGCAGGGACCATTCAGCTTTCTTGAACTCTTTAATTGCTACCACTGGTACAAAGAGACAAAACCCACAAATGCCTATAACTAATCTTAGTTAAAACATCAACTGTGATAGGACTGCCCAAACACAATGCATTTGGGAGCACATGGTGGAGAAAAGAGGATGGGGGAGAGAACATGTACCAAGTTGCCTGGGAGAGTAAAAGGTGCTGCAGTGTATCTTATAGGCACTTGTAGGTTCTACTCTAACTGGATACCAGTTAGAAGTTATTCACAAGCAGTTGTGTAGCTCTTTAACAGGAACTTTCCCATTATAAGATTTTCTACAGTACTTAAATGCATAGTAATTAAACGGGCAGATTTAGGAAGCAATCTATTAGAACGACTAATAAAGGTTTTAAAGAAATTAAGAAGGAAAAAAATAGAATGCAAATAAGTTAACAGGTGGGGATTTTCATTCAGCACAGCACATGGCAGCGTGCTGGTTCAGCATCTTTTTTTTTTTCTCCCATAATAAAATATATAGCTTTTTTCTGACTCAGGAAAAATACTAACTGGGCAACTGTACTATTATATACTATTGCAAAGGAATAGTGTCATGAAATAAAGTGCCACGAAATTCTACTAATTTTACCACAAATGACCACCAGAGAAAGTACTGATTACCAAAATCCTGTCAGTCAAAATTATTAAAAAGATTCTAAAGAAAGCATTTTGAATTTTTTTTATTAGAACATCTTTAAATGTTGTGATAGGTCAGCAAAATTAATTAGCAAAACTGGAGCCTAAAATCTAGATACAGCTTGTGTGCAATTAATGTAAATATAGACATCAGAAAATGGTTTAAAATATCAGGTATTGATGCAAAATGAATACTCACACTCTCACCTCTGCTGGTTGATCTCATCCTGAGAACACAGACATCACATCTCTCAATAACAACCCATTACAAGATTTAAGTTATCCTGATAACGTAGCTCATCTGAGTGACAACTCAACCAACAATTAGCTATAGCGTGCCCAACGAGCACTGCAGGAAAGTATAGCTTAATTAATAATCATGGCAAAACACAGATAGTGGGAACCTGAGAAATCCCTGACTTGAGAAGAAGTTGTTAATAATGTAAAATATTTGAAAGCATTTACTTGCAAATTCTGTAACTTACCAGGCAATGAGATTGTCTTAAGCCAAAAAAGATTAGAAAATTGCAGAACAACAAATTGTGTTTAACAAAGTAAACAGATTTTAGTACTTAAAAACCTATTATTTAAAGTCCAAGTGATGATTTAAATTGTATTTTCCCCTTTGCATACAGCAATCTACCTGAGATATAGAGACACATAAAAAAGCTCTCAGGAAATATTATCTATTCAGTGGAAATAATTAATTACAAATGCAGAGATTTAACACAATTTATCTGCAATTACCCAGGAAAGACAATAAAGATATTTGGGTCATGTTAAGAATAAAACCAAAGCATTTGTCATGTCAGGCTTTACGTTAGGCAGCAAGAGGGACGCACTGAAAAGGTCAGCATGGATTAATTCCTCCATTGGCCAGCCAGAGAGGTACATTTATAAGACAAACCAGTAAGAGACTTGCAAGATGCAATCCATTGAAACCAGGGTAATACTGAATCTTCACCAGTACTGGGAGGATTCAGATTTGCACTGCACACAGAGATTCAAAAGAAGTTAAAAAGCAATTATGTCACTAGAATTGATAATGATAACTTAAGGATAGTTTGATTTTCTCTTCTCTTACTTTATTACTAGTAGAAGAAACTGTCCTGCAGTCAGACGATCCTATTACTTGTTTGAAAAATTGTCAAGCTGAAGTAAAAGGTGATTTAATATATTTATATACTCATTATTTTTATACTTTTATAGTTTATCATTTTAGGTAGTTATCAGACAAGTATATATCTATCTTTTCTCTGTATTAACAGGCATTAGAGAAATGCTTCATCACGGTGAGCGTCCCTTTATAAAACAAATCTTGACTTGCTTCCTAGATTTCAAGTAAAGGAGAAATGTGCTTTCCATGATTAGTCTTCTTGGTGACTAATTATTCCTGGAGATGCTGTCCCACAAGAAACTTGTATGTTAGCCACTACCTGCTACCTTTCTCCCCCCATCTCTCATTTACGGTTCCCTTTTCCTCTTGAAGGCCATGTGTCATTTTCAGAGGTTATGAGCCCAGCAGTGTAAATTCTGTCACTTGAAATGTAGTGTATACCATTGCCCTCCATTTTCTTAGGGAAAAATTTGCTCAATAGAGACACAAAGTAATTAAGGCTTCAGATTTTTTGGTTGGTTTGTTGGGCTTTTTTAATGCTTTGACTACAAACTTGCTTTCAAAAGGCACACAGGTATTTTCCTTGCCCAAGACAAGCGACTGACAGACTTGGAGGCCACCACAGACCACTGCCCAGGCACAATGGGAAGGAAAACCAGCCTTAACTCTGATTTTTCTTGTGTGTTTAAATTAGATGCTTAATGATTTTATTTTTTTTTTTTTAAATGTAGAGTTTGAGTTTGAATGGTACTTTAAGCACTAAACTGTCTCCTTAGTGTTTGGAGGGGATTAAGTTCAGAGTTCATTGTGTTGTCTGTCATTTAAAAAAGATTAGATAGTTTAGTTTGGCTCCTACTGGCAATGTAAAAGTCTCTGTATTTATTGACTGTCTGGAGTCATTATCAAAGCTTCTAAAACCAATCGACACCTTGTAAACAAAAGTCCCATTATTTTAGTGATCCTGATAAGATTTACATGGTATCCGCATTTTTGTTATGATTGATTGAACTGTTCGAGGTATTCATACTGTAACAGGTTATGAGATAAATGAATACAAATTCAATTAGCACATTAAGCTTTACATTGGTTTAGAAAACGTGAATGGATGTAACCCATCCTAGTCTATGTCAGATAGAACTTGTAGTTTTGGGTTTGCATCAGGAAAATTTTGACAGGGTTCCAATAGTCTTCCAGAAAAAAGATCCTTTCAAAGGGAGGAAATGATACTTTAAACTTGGGGATTTTTCTAGTAACTATTAGTAAACTGAGAAAAAACATCACGTGGAGGAGTTTGATGTACTAAAATAGTAGATTACGGTCATGTAGTAGGAAAGCTGTGCACCACTAGATCACTAGTATGTAATTGTTCAATTGTACGAACCATTTATTTTTCAAATAGCCATACAAAAATCAAATTGAATTAGAGGGCTGGACTTCAAAGAATCATTCTCAAGACATGACTGAAGGGTTTTGGTCCCTTTATAAAAAGTGGCAAAGCTAAATGACAGGGCTGTCAACTGAGCAATCACATTGTAAATATTCCCGGCACAAGCAGTCCAGTTGGCGATGCCCCAGGATTTACATTTGTAAGTCAGAAGCTGTAAATACAGCAATGCACTGCAGGGTATTTCGGAAACAGAATGAAGCATTTCACTGGAATTGTTTAGAAGAAGATGGGTTATTAAATCACAAAGCATAACTGACAGACTAAGAAGTTCAATTTGATTTGAGAATTTTGGCATAATTTTTACAACCACACTGTCATGGCAATGTTCTTTTCACCGTGATCATGTAAGGAGGCAAGTTAAGCTCTTACCTCTCCTGGCGTACCTTTTCTTAGACCTGATGGTACAGTTGGTTAAAAAAAAAAAGTTTCTGAATACCCAACTTATGCTAGGCACACCAAGCAGGGCTCTGACATGAACTGGTTTTAAAGAAAATTTGTTCCTATTGAACTTCAGCTTGCATTGTGCAACAACTCATTTTTTGTGGTGATCCTTCTGCTGAACCTGTGTTTGCTGACATCTGATAAATACTTGCTACTGCAGATGTTAATCAAATGTTGTTAATAAATCAAATCAGTTTGTTAAAACCTTATGTGTTGACAGTGCCAAGGTAATCTATGACAAAAGGATCAATAGGAGCACATGAAAACATTACCACTGTAGGACAATATTGATTTTTGTCTTAGAAATACTTACTTAGCTCCTGAACCAAATCATTAAAATCAACAGGAAGTCTCCCATTGACTTCACTGGGCTTTAGGTCAGGTTTTCAGACTGACAATTCTTGATTCAGGTACTGGTTTTTAAGTTTGCAGGTATAGAGCAGAATGAGGTCCTGATCCTTAATGGCAAGTTCCAGGTATGCCCGTGGTGCAAATAACAAGAATTAACCCTGGGGACAGTTCCATTGTGTAGTTTCTTAGGAAATAAAAATTTAGAAGTTCTGCGTGATAGTAAAAAATTTAATCTCCCTCCATTATTACTACTTCAGTTAGTATGACTTGGTTTTTCAAACTTAAATAATCTCCTTTTTCATCATATTTAAACACAATGCTTTAAGTAATGCCCCTTCCCATTAGAATAATTTCTCAAAGAATTTATAACCTTCAAGGTAAAGGGCTGTGTAATGGGATTATAACCTTAACAACTACACAATAGCATCATTAAGGGTACTTCAGTTGCATTTACTTTCCCAGTGCTTGAATTTATTGCTATACTGTAAAGTCTCTATTCAGAAAAAAAAAATACATTTAGTTGAATTTATAGAGCTGACTTTGCCTGAGAGAGATTAGAACTAAAATGATTTGAGATAGAATCAAAGAATTCCATCTTTTTAATTAGTCTGTTAAAGGCAGGAGCACCTAATACAAATATTTAACTCTGTTGTTGAACACCACTGCCCAAGTCATGAAGAGGAAATTTATAGGGAGCTCTAAAGTCACTTGACAATTATTTTCTTGGGTTATGACTTCTCAAATTGCTGTTTATTGCCAATAGCACTACATTTTGACATAAATAGGATTCGTGGGATTAGTGCACTGTCCTGGTAAAGATGTTTAATCTTCACTTTAAATGAGATATGGTAATTGAACCCCTTTCTTGTTGTGTAAGAAGTGCCTTTAAGCAAGGTTAGCTATTTTTATACACACTAATGAATCCCTAGCTAAAAACACTTTTTGGTCAGATGCCAGGCTTGCCTTGTTACCTGCTGTTCTCAGTACATATATAAAGCATGAGGTGAAGAGGAAGAAGAGGAAGGGAAATTACTACTTAATGTTCTAATAAGAAAGAAGGCATTAACCAATACTGCTTAAAATAGTTCAGCATCAATGGGATTAAAAATGAGAAAGAAAAAAAAAATCCCTTGGCTACTAAGTATCTAGGTCAAATCCAGGCAGTTTAGTGCTTGAAAGGTCATTTGAACATTTTTAATGGTTTTTTTTGTTTGTTTTTTGGGGGTACTTTGGTGACTGGACTGAAACACAGCAAACCTTAACAAAGAGCCAGACACAGGATTACTTCTCAATTTTAGGGTGAGCCCTTTCAAGCAGAGTTAAAGGATGCTCATGATTCACAATGGGATTTGCTTCATTACAGCCCAGACAATTCCAAAACTTCCAAAGAAATAAGGGACCTAGGCTCCCTGCCTGTTACTTCATCATTCCTACTGGCTGCAAGATAGCAAGCATTTTAAGATCACTTTAAATAGTTGAGTATGACACAGAGCTGCTTTTGTCAGGGACTTTTAAAGTGCCATGCCATAGGCACTCAACATCGTTGAGAGAGTCTCAGAAGCAGTTTTTGCTGAGCCTTTCAATTCTCCTTCCTTCACAGGGTGAACATACCATACCTGGGAATTCCTTTTGCATTTAGGTAGGTTACATTCTGGGAGGAGACACACATGTTACTGTTTTAACATTTGCTGGTTTCAGCTAGTGAATTACAGAACACTGTTTTGCATATTTTGCTTGCCTCAGTGTCAAGGTACAGTTGACTTCTCTTTCTGTAAGGCATCAGAGCCTGCACTTACACTAGGAAACTAGTTGGGCTTGGGACCTTTTCAGTGGCTTTGTGGGTGAATGTCACAGCACAGCTCCCATCCACCCACCTAGCCCATCTCCTGCTGTATAGCTGTGTGGCCTCCTTCTTTCTGACATCTGGAAACCAAGTGGTGGCTTCTGCCATGCCCTGAGACGTGCCCAGGCATTGCAATGAAGAAAGCTGTTTCATATAGGTGACAACTGCTGAGAAAACAGGATGGGGTATGTATGTAGAGCTGACATATTTTAGACAAGACCAGAACTATTCCACTCTGCTAAAGTCCCTTATAGGTAACCCATGAGCATATTTTAATTAGATTATTTTGATGTCATACTTGATCACAGTAGTGCAAGGGGACACAGCTGGTACCTCATAGCTAGAGAGAAAAAAAGCAAGTCCTACACTGAATATAACGAAGCACAGCAAAAGACAATTACATCAGTCTGGCTGGTGCACTTGTATTTACCTCCTGCTAATGGCACAGTACAGCGGACCTGCTGAGATATTCCTCATTGCACTTGCTGGTTAATTTAAGAGTCAATCACTCACTGACTAGTGCCAAGAATTCAGAGGTGAGGACCGTGAGTTGTGGCATTTATGCCATTAACCAAGGCCTATGCCCATACACTCCACACCAATTGTTAAAGAGCTAAGAGGTCACTAGACAGTCCCAATATCCAGAGGTCTAGACAGGCTGTAAAGAAGGCAGTGTTCACCAGAGTCCTGGCTTTTATGGACTCAGGAGCATCCTACCTACAAGCTGAAAGTAGAGACATCTAGTCCAACGTGAAAAGAACCCTCAAAAACCAAACCAACTTCCCATCCCAACCCTCAAAACAGCTTTACAAGAAGATTTTGAAACAATGATTGGCATGAAGAACATTTGTGTTTCTGTTACCCACAGAAAACTCTCGTTTAGCGTAAACCCCCACATATTCATAAAACAAATGCTACACAGCCATTCAGACATAGGTCTCCTTCTTTCTATCAGTCCTTTAAAATAGAATTGGCCTGTCTAAATCAAATACAGCGTTCCCCAGGCAAGGATGTAAAGACATGAATTTACTCAGATAAGGACTACTGTCCAGCTCTTTAAAACTGTGCAACTTACTCTGAAGTCCTTAAAGTTAATATATTGAATCCAATCTTAGAAATTCATCCACTACTTTGTTTATCCAATGCAACTCTTCAGAAGACTGCCTACATAACAGAGCTAATCATACTCAAAACCAGCTTGTATATGTTTTGAAAAGCCTTGTGTCAATTGTATACAATGTCATAGTACCACAGTAACCAATAACCATACCTGCCTTTGGAAAACGTTCACCTAAGAATGGTAAATGTGACATCTTCTTGCTCCAACTTACTCAGCTTCTGGTTTTCTTAGCACTTCTGAAGCAGCTAGTACCAATTCTAGTTTCCAGTTTTTCCATATACAATAAAAAATACTTAATTTCGGGTGTTGGGTTGGCTTCAAGTTCAAGGTAACCTTTCATTCATCTTTAGAGCATATTGCAATGAAAAGGCCTGAGTTCAACTTCAGTCTCTCTATGTAAACTCACATGTGCATACAGATGTTCTTCCTGGTTGTAGATAGTCTTTTCAAAGACCACTTAATATAAAAGCAGAGAATACTATGAAAAATTAAAACCAGAATAGCATAGTATCTGTATCATGGTAATATATTTAGATAGGTATGTAGCTATGATTCAAAAGACAGCTTACTCATTGTGTAATAGCAAAGACAAAGGATTATCTTTATTAAGTAGCTGCTGTACTCACTGAAAGAGCTTAGTCATTCGCTTGAGAATAATTTTAATAGCCTGGGTTCCTGTTAAGCACAAGGGAGAAGCCAATATGCAAACGATTACTTAGTAACGTTTTAATAATGTTGTAAAAATGTTGTAATAAACTTTAATACTTGTCTTTTCTTGAATTGGCATCTGACAGCTGCTGAGGCAGCTGGGATGAAATCTTTCCTGGGAAACTGATTACTTGTAGGGCTTTCTTTTGCAACATACTTTACTGAGTGGTTTCCTGCAAATAGTTGTGTTGGTATGGTTTGCGTCTCTAACTAATGGTACACATGTCAAATCCAGGATCAAATATTTTAATTTTTGTACTTATTTAGCTCCTTCGGAAAGTTAACTCATGAAATCTTGCATTATATTCAAAGTCCTGAGTCACGAAAAGGGGTAACATGTTAATAATTTGTTATCCATACCTACTATCTATAATGGTATGATAAGCTACATCATTGCCTCCTAATATCTTTTGACTGGAGAAGGACCATGTGACTTGTGGTCCTTAATTAAGACCATGTGGTCTTAATGTCATAGCTGAGGATTCTTGTAGCATTGAAGAATCCTTATCAATACCTGGCTCTGTGCTACAGTTATTCTACTAATTTTTGTAAATAAAGGATCTAAAGCACAAAAATCCTTCATTAAAACTGGCAAGTGAACTGATTTACCATTCTCCAGCCTAAAAAGCATAGTCTTCAGATCATTAACTGGGGCCAAGGTTGATTAGATCTGTGGCTACCCTTCAGATGAAGTAATCGTCTTGTTCATCTGGGAATACAGTTCTGTACATGCAGAGGAGTCAGAGAGGGTCATCAGAAACTGAGTATGTGAGATGCTAAGTTGATCTACAGAGCCAGACTCTCTAAGATTAGGGTCAAATGCTTCTTTCCCTGCTTAAATATGGAGCCAGACATATAGTATATATGCGCACTGCCCAGTAAGTCACACTGCTAGATAAAAGCATGAAATTATTGCTTATTGCTCAAGATTTACTAACCTTTAGGTCTTAAAAGAGAAAACCCATTTTATGAATGCCTCACTGAAAATAGTACATCTTCAGTAACTTCCTATAAGGGCCCCAACTGAAGAAAGGCTGCCTAGCACATCCCATTCCAGGTTAGCTGGCCAGGAGTGATGGTGCCACAACAGACACGCACAGAGCTGCTTAGGACTCAGGTAATATATGTCTCCAGAAACACACACAGCAGCTTGTTCTCCAGCAGATTAAAACAAGATAAAAATAGTGATTTGGGAAACAAAACCAAATCCTAGGTTTTTTTCAATGCAACAGCATTTTGTTGTTGTTCTAAAAGAGCCTCTCTGTGCTTGCAAATGGCTCCAATCACCACGGTATCAGAGCATCACAGAATCACAAATGAACTTGTTGTGCTTTGAATTGAGGAGATATTGGCTGTTTCACAGATGGGAGTCTGAGGCGTAGGCTGATTTTACTAAAAAACTTACCCAACGTTAAACTGCAAATGAGTGGCAAAGCAGAAAATTGAGTCCAGACTTCCCAGACTCCAGCCCAGGACCTTCAGCATAAGACAACCCATGCGTTGCAAAAATGGGTGCCTCCGATTTATTTCTGGTACTTCCAGGTTCTGATGAGGCTGGAAGTATTCCAGCAAAAGAAGGAAGTGGAGAAGAATGTGAAAAATGAAACAAATACAAGCATAACCAAACTTTTTTTTGCAACCTCAAACTTGGTTTAAGATTTATCCTCAAGCAAATTGTTTTCAAAGCAAGTCAATCCCTTAATAAAAGTCTATGACTTCTGATCTGAATTTCCTTTTTAAAGCAGGTTAATAACTGTACCTAAAAATATGAAAGAGAATAAAGCGATTCAGAAAGTCAGACATTTGAGGTTCAATCTTAATTTACCACTGAGCTCCACTTATGGAGCGTTGCTGCCCAAAGGTTTGATCTGCTGCCCAGGATACAAGTTTCCTGACCTCTCCCCAGACTGGATTAAGGGATGAGAATAGCAGAAAATAAATCTGATTTCTCAATAGAATCGGTTTTCTTCTGGTTTGACTCTCTCTTAACTGGCTGACTGCCAGGTCAGACAACCACGGCTCCTGGTGCCAGAAAAGGGGCAGAAAACTGCAGCACAGACAGAGAAGTGGGACTGTGCTTTTCAGCAACAGATAGCTGCTACAGCAAAGGTCAGCTAACACCAAACCACATTAAGCGAGGAAAATTTGGTCACAGATTGAGGTAGCCATTTCTTTCGGACTGAGAGGAAGAAGGGCCTCTCCCCTTTGCTCTTACTTGCCTGGAGACTTACTTCCAAACTGGTACCACCATGACAGTGCAAATGTTGTGGTCTTCTGAGCAGTTAAAACTTCTATGGCATAGAGAAACTCATCTCTGACAGTGATTGATGCAGAAGACACACAAACTGAGGTTGTGGATCCACCGTTAGACAACCTTGTAGGATAAATTCAGACCTGATCAGGCATGAAAACCATGATTCCATATATCTTGGTTAATCAGCTATGTTTAACCTTTAAAAAAATTTTTAAAAAAGTTGCAGAAATACTGTGTTCTGTGCTTTTATGTCATGGAGCCCTACATTTCAAATCAGGTACAAGGTTCCCTAAAACCAGATTTATCATCTATTGGAATAACAGCCAAAGTTTATACACATTGTATAGAAGCTCGTCTGCACTGTAATTCCTTCAGCTTCCAGAAGGCAACAAATCGCTAAGAGAGGTTTTCTTCAGTTTAGCACCAGGCTCCCAACAAGATGAAAACAGCTTGTGGTAAATATAATAGCTAGCAGCCTGAACAATAGCAATTAGGACAACAGCCTAAATCCTGTGGTGTGTCTGGAAAATGTGTGAATGGTCTTGCTAGTGTAGTGATAAGAAGTTTAAATTAACATGTTATTAGCATCCCTGGGAGTCCTACAGCAGCCCCAGGCCAAGAAATCATTAAGCTGTTGCTTCTTCATCTTGGTTGCATTTAAGCAGAACTTTCAAGTTGACGCTGTATTACATGCTTTTCTGAGCAGAGACATGGGCCTTGAATCAGGACCAAGAGGGGGAAAAAAAACCCCAACCCAAAACACAAAAAAAAAGGAATTCTATTTAAAAGCATGACCTGAATTGAAAAAGTGAATCTAGTAATTCAGTTGATTAGACCATTCACACCCACTAGAGTCCTCAAACCATAGACTGTCAGGACACCTGGACTCTCTAGACATCCTTAGTGACACATAGGGTACCATCACCTACTTAAACATTTAACACTTTACCAATACAGAAAAGAAAAAAAGTATTGCTTTAATCAATATAGACAACAGCAACATCTGTAATTACAAACATCAAGACAAGACCAACATTATCAAGACCGTTAACTGCCAACATCTCGTCATCACACGCACACAAAAGGCAGTTGTGTTGCAGAGGGTAGTTTTGGGGTGGTATGAGGTTCCACAAAGCAGAACTACACAAAACTTCTAGTTTTCATTGTACAAAGGTGTGCATGTGAAAAGCTACATGGCTGATTAGTACCTGTGAACTTGATTCACAGCACTGATTATCCACATTGACTAACAAAAGCCGGGGGTTTCCCCCCACGGTGAAAATGGAAGTATGCTTCAGGAGGCAACAGCATGCATTTGCTTCCTGCAAAGTATTGTTATTTTCAAAGTAAAACTATTTTGGAGCAGCAGGGCAGTTTTTAAGGTGGGATCCTGACTTTCACTTTTGCTATATAATCAGACTGAAAGAGAAGGGGAGGAAAGTTCAGCTTGTTTTAAAAAAATCCTTGGTTTTAAGTGCTTTCCTCTTTTCTAGCCAGCAGTGAGAGTTTGTTCCCCACAGAGGACTGACAATGCTTTAAATTACAGCCCAGCCCAGCACGTCCTGCACCTCTCAAAGTTTTCCTTAGCTCCGCTGAGTGATTGCTAGGGCCCACACCGCTCCTTCTGTGGAAAAAGTGGTGGGAGGCAGCAACTGAAGGCAGGAAGACAAAATAAAGTGCCTCGCAGGGTTTCCTTGGCATAGCAAGGCAGAGTCGAAAACAGCGGAATTAGAAAACTGGATTATTTCCCAGCTCACTCTCAAAGATTGACAGAAAAGAGCCTGCCAGGGTCTGCCAGAAGCGCGAGTCATCCCTACAGGTTTGGGCTGGGGTGCCCCTTCCTTCAGGTGGGATGGCTCCGCTCAGGTCACATCGCTGACTGGCTCCCCCAGCAGTTGCTTGATGGGATTTGGAGTAATCTCTTAACCATGCTCATCAGCCCATACAGCAGTTAAAACAGGGAGAAAAAGGAGGAAAAAACCCTTCAACCAGTTTCTGTCCATGTCCTATCGATGGTATGGTGGGGTTTTTTTCACAAGGTAGAAAGGATGCATCAAGAGAGAATATACTTGCACTTTATCTTTTACTGCTGAGTAATTTAAACCTTTTTTCCCTCCTTTTTATAGCACTAGCAGATTTTAGTAAACAGTGAGCACGTTACATCATGAATCTGAGGGCGGATACCAACTTAACTTCATATTCTCAGTTTTGCATCTATCACATGGTTAAAACACACACCAGAAGCACGTGGGAAGATGCAGAAACAGCCCCGAAGCTGCAGCTTCCAGGTCTGGCAAGCGGTATCGGGCTCTGCAACGGCAGGACACTTATCAGCTAACACGAAACCCACTTGCGTTGAGTAAAAGGGCCAATACAGTTAAGTAAGATACCGCGAGGGGCGTGGGAGAGGGTGGTATTAAAAACCAGAGTCCCCGTAGAGGAGCTGTTGCTCAGAGCAGAAGTATTGCTACACAGTTTGAATAGGCTTCCTGTGGCTGCCCAGAAAGGCGAACATCTGGCAATGCAGCCTGCTACAGTGAAGAGGGGACCTCCTTTAGCCCGGGCGCAGAAAATAGAAACATAACCACAAAGGTGGGAGAGCAGGTTCATAAGCCGTAGCTAACCTCCTGCAGTAACTGTTGGTGTTATTTGTTATAGCCTCGTTAAGTTGATTTGACACATAGTTGCCTAGATAACCATCTATCATTTCAGATTTGCAGGAACAGCAGCCAGCGGAAAACACGCGGATACAAAATTTTAGAGTGTTTTTGTAACGTAAGCAGGCAGCACAGCAATGCGCACCAAGCGAATCCCAGCTGGGCTTGTATTTTTGTTTTTTTGATTGTACAAGTAATATTTTGGTTTTCGTTGTAGTTTACATAGTAAAAACAGGCAAACTGTGTCACATTTTAAAAAAGTGATAAATTTAAAAACAAGAAGTGAAACAGTGCAGATACCTGAAACTACACCAATTCTGCTAGCTTTGCTACACTACCAACAGAAATAGTCCTGTCCTGTTTAGATAGACTTTGTTTTGCTACATGACTGCATATGCAGCAAAGTGATATCAAGTCCTGAGGGTCCACTCCTTTGATGAGTTAAGCACACAAAGGCCCACATTTTGATGCAATCTGATATCATATATTTAAGTCCTAGACAAACTGCAACTGTGAGGAAGTGATAAACAGAACTTCCTGCACAAAGCTGCCTGAGATAACACTTTCCATGGACTGGAAAAAAAGAGACATGATTGCTACAGAACTAAAAGGGAACTGTTCTGCTCTTAATAAATAACCCTTTCTTTTTCACGTGGCTATTGCAAAAGCCGAAGCACAAGTGACTAAGATTCAGTACACTGTGGAGCAGTTCTACTCACACATTTCTGAAATGATTCTTTGAGGAACTACACTTAATTCTTTGCTCCAGATCTGTGTTCTCCCGAAGGCAGCTATGCTGCAGCTGGAGCCCTGCAACTCAGAAACCTCCCAGCTAATATTTTTAGTTACATTTTAAAGAAAGCTAAATTTAAAAGTTTAGCCAAATGGAGAAATAAGGAAGGATTTTTAAAAAATAAGGCTAGGCTGTCTCCAATGAGGGAGAAATCCTATAGGAAATGTGATTCCTTATCACAAGATTTCCTCTCAATTTTGCATCAGTGTCACCTCAAACTTCAATAAATTTAATATAATTACTTTGAGTTCAATTTGTGAATGTTTGAGCAGCCAAGTTTTCCTCACACTGGAAGTTGTGAGGGAAGTGAGCTTTAAATGTGAGTATTTAACATACACCAAATTTTTTTTTAATCAGAATTTAGAAAATGTTCAAAATATGGAGGTATTTCTTCATATACAAACTGACTAGAAAACAAAATAAAACCTTATGGAAGTAGAAGGTCTAAAGCACATGCAATTTCTAATGCAAAATATCAGGAATTCATAATATACTGTTTATCATTTGTTGGGGGGGGCAGGGATTAACATTTGTAAAATTGACTTACTCATTGTCAAAAGCACAGGCAAATCACTACAACCTGCAAGAGATTCCACAGGGACTTCCACAACAGCTCACCTACTATGCAGACATCTACTCCACCCTCACATGGTGATGTCCTAGAACCGGCCCCAACGTCGAGTCCTCCTGAGACACCAGAAGGACTCCAGACTCAGGCCATTACAATCTATTCTGATATAAAGAAAGGGTATTTGTCAACTTTTGCCTGTTCTGTGCATTTCTTTTTATACTTAGTTTATAATTTTTTTTGAGGAGCTTAGGCTGTGTAGCAAGTCAGGAGAGAAGCAACTGAGGTATATTAAAAAGCAATCAAATGCTACCCATCACTGAAGGGTTTTAAAACTTCTGCTCCTGCTGCAAGTTTGTGATGTAGTAGGGGAAATAAAATGATCAATTAAATTAATGTGACATCTCTGTGGTGATCTTCCCAGAGATTTGCTCTGTACAGCATCTCTTGACACATAAAGAGCCGCCATGTCAGCATTTCTTCTGGTACCTTTCGGACCCCACACATTGCCAGCCGTACCTAGACCTTACAGCGAGCTACGATCAGTGTTGGAGATGCCTTGGTGCAACTGTGCTGAGCCCAGGCAAATCAAGCCAGGGATATACAGCGCTCTCGGTCTGTGAAATACCAACTTATTAAAAACAAAACCAAAACATCTTTTCGGCAGCCTTTTTAATTGGATTCTTTCAGAAGACTCTGTTAGGGTACAGCCACGCCAACAGGGACCAGCCACAGCAGTAATCTGGTGTCAGGCAGGAAGGAGAAGAGGACAATGAGATTTGACTCTGAAGAAATTATAAATGGAAACACAGCCCAGTGATTGCTGATGACTATGCAGTCAGAGTAACAGTCTGCAGAAAATACCAGGCCTAAAACTGTGGTCTTTCACATGCTCAATAGATTCACCATAGCAGGAGTTGACAAGGATTATTTTTCCCATAGCCTTTTAGCTATACACCCAGGCAAAGAAGCAAATGCTATGGATGACTATAGGCTTCTTAAGATTGAAGAGACAGTAACTACCATAGTGGCAGTAACAGGTAAAAGGGTTTTAAATAAATGAGAAAAATATACAAAGGCTTGCCAATTTTGGCCCATTTCCATTGTTTCTACAATATATTGCAAATATGGAAACTTGCTCATTTGTAACCCAATTCAAAATTGGCTGCCTTCCCTTTAATATTATACATTTGTTAATTTTGTTCTGAACTTTTGCACATCCCCTCCTCTAGAGCGATTCCTCTTGCATGTAAATTAGTGTAATCAGTTACATAGCGATTTGTATTTTTCAGCTGCAAGATGTTATCGAGTAACAATTAATGGAATTATTTTTCTTCATGAACTCAAGGGCTACTTGTTCACTTGGGAATTATGGTACAAATTATTGAACAAACATTTTTATCATCATCAAAACAAGTTTCATTTTCATTATACTAAGTTATCTTGAAAGCAGTGTTTAGTATAACAGTTGAGTGACTATTTTATTGTTACTTAGATAGCCTGATGATAGGCACCTTACAAAAAAAGAAAATAGGTAGTAGACCAAACTATAAGTAGCAAACACTCTCAGTCTCCTCCTCTTTTAGTACGAATACAACTGAAAGTCTTCACAGTGGTGGTAATCTCGTAACAGGCTTGAGCTCTTTATCTCGGCTATGAATGAATTATTGATTTTTCAGTTGCTAAAACAAGTCTGCCGAGCAGACACTTGTGACTACAGCAGGAGAGCTCATCTGGTGTGACTCAGTGGGCAGAGAAGTCTTGTGCGTCAGCAACTTATTCTTAAGGCAAATAAAATGTCACTTCAATATTGTAAAAACAATAAACAAAAACATTTGATTTTTAGTGTTGCAAATGAGACACTGTGCCAACTTTGCTCCGCATAACAAGTCTCAAGAAGCTCTCCTGGGAATGTTTATATTGTGTTTCTATCCAGGCCTCATATTTGCTTTGAATTGTGACAACAGTTTGACTGTTTTCATGTTAAAAGCTTCCTGCCTTTGTCATGAATGGAGCTTTTCATCAATATCTATAGACAACAGTCAAAACAGGAATTGAGGAATACTGCTGCAAGCTTTATGAATGCCTACCTGAAAGTGCTTGTGCCCCAGCACCAGCCCTGTGTCACCCCTCAGCCCAAGCCTTCAGCAAGTGCCGCTATGCTAAACCCCACCAAGAGCAAAGCAGGGGGCAGCTGGGGCCAAATCCTGCTGCTGCCCACCTGGGAGGGGGCAAGGGCTGAGCAGGGGGCACTGGATGAGGGTGGAAGTGGAACAACAAAGAAAGATGTGGAGGAGAAGCGAGCATGGAGGGGGACTCTGAACACAAGGATGCCAGGAGAAAGGCTCTGCTAGGATGTCTCTTGGAAATGCCTGCCACACATCCCAGCATCCATAGTTATGAAGGTAGTACTTCAAACATAATCTGCCAGGATTTCAGAATGAACTGCGAGATCTTTCCTGCTAGCCTTAATTGCACATTTTAGAGCCCTTGGGAATACAGGAGAAATGCTGATAAAATATAGCTAGCCATGCTACCAGTTACAAAAAATATGCATGCATTTAAATTTTTTTTAAAAAAACATTAATTTTCTGTTCTATTATGATAGAAGAATAACTTTGACAAGCACGCTCAGATCCAACTACAATGTGAAAAGTAACCAATACAAAACATTTTGAAGAGGTTTTTATGTACACGAATACACACACACTTGTATGTGTGTGTATATATTATGTGGGAAAATCTTGGGTACAAAAAACTCATATACAGACTCATATCAGTTTCAATTCTGATTTTTTTATATTTAACACTGCAGAGCAGCTTATTGTTTCCACCACTCCCAAGTCAAATAAACTATTCACATTCCAGTGTCTTGGAATATATTGACTTCCACCTACAGGAAACTCTATTTGAAAGATAAGACTATGCACAAGACTGAAATAATAACAACTGATCAGGCAGAAGTCACACTGTCTTTCCCTGGAAGAATTAGTTACCTTAAAACTTGAGCACAATGAAGACAAATCGGAAAGTATGATTCGTGTTTTAGTTGAGGAACGAATAGACTGAACTTCCTCCTTTTGCAGAGTGTAGTCAAATAGCGATTATGCAAAGTGCACAATTCTAAACAGCTAATTAAACAGCAACCCCAAATCTTTACAGCTGAATAAGCTGCTTTAAAAAGTGCCAGAAAACCTGTGCCTTGTGTACAAAGTTTTTTTTTAAAAAAAACAAACAACAAAGACCCATCAGCTATTCTAGTGCTTCATCTCTCCACACATTTTTACCTGCACAAAAAAGCAACCATCTACAGGATGCAGTGTATTTTTCTGTCGGAAAAATCTATCACTGTCTGAAGCTCCCAGGGGGACACAATTTCCTAATCAAGACAGTAAACCATCAAGAAAGTAAAATAATAATGCAAACAACTGATACAGCCTGGTTTTCCAGTACCTTCATTCAGTACTAAAACCTAAGCTAATTATATCATACCAAAGAAACAAGAGCATCTTACACTTTTCCAATGGTCATTTTAAGATGACTTTTGAATTGGATATACTTTCTTCCCATCAGATATGTAGAGAAAAGGGAACAAAATATCATAAACCCAAGGTTGTGTAAGATTCACCTACTTTGGGAAGCATGGCAGGATCTCCTAATAACTACAAAGAGAAAGACAGTTTTTGAACTTTTTCCTTGAAGCAAGCTGGACATCTGGGCAATGTCATTCCAGTGGTTTTAGAGAACTATTCAACACAGTGGAAGAGCATGCTCCAAAACTGATGTATTTTCCTATACTTCCTAAACAGTGACTTTGATAATGTTACTACAGACTCACCCTGGCAAAGCCAGAAGTAGCAGCAGGGTTTGTTTTTCATGCCTACTTGAAAAGTTCTGAGGTTCTTTGGACAGTGATCAGTCGAGTGTAATTTATTTAAACATCAGTGAAAGGCTACCAACTGTTGCTATAAAAGTCATCTTCTAATTCTTTTTGCCTCTTGTTTTGAAACGAAGAGAACCTGAAGTCAATCATTTCTTAGTCAAGCACCACATTAGTCCCGTCACAGAAGGTTAACCTCTCAACAACATAATTGAATGCCTTTACCTGTTCCTTATGCACACTAATGGACACACTTAACTATGAAAAAACAGCCATCAGTACCCAGAAATTTGGTTTAGCAGGAACAGTATCTGCAGTAATTTTTTTTAACCAGCCATGGAACAATTTCTTTCCAGCTCCTTGAATTATAGGTAGTTGTATTCAGAGCTGTACGCTCAACAAAAGCTAGCAAGCATCACACAAACAGGCACCTAAAGGATAAATAACTCAGAACAAAAAAATCACTCATTCTTACTTTGCTAGGGAATGGTCAATTAATGTCTTATTTGCATTAGAATATTTACTTATTAAGCCCATTATATCAATTTCATTTTCAGAAACCTCTTCGCATTTAAATTTTTTCTCTGCATTTACATATGTTTAATGGTGCATTACTTTATGGTGCAGCTTGCCCATTGGTGTTAAGATATATACCTTTAACAAAAAAAAGATCTGAAAGCACAAGATGCTTCTTAAATAAAAAAAAGACAGTTTAGTGCTTTTCCCATCTTTTATGACAGAAATACCACATTGTGTAATGGGCACTATTACTAGATTTTTACCTTAGCAGCCAGGAATGCTGACTCAAGTACTTAGCTTATATTACCCTGTTATCTGGGAGCGGGGTCCTCAACAGCAGAGAAAACTATGTGAGACATTCTTGATACTCTGTTTAACTTACTTTACTATGTCTCCAAGGTGTTAAGTGAAGTCTGTCACTATCCCAGAAAAGTTCCTTCACTCTGTGGCTTTCACAAACTTATATATCCCATTTATCTTCCAGTTCACCTGGGGATTACAGAAGACCTCAGCTGAGCTGTAGCTTTTAATGAGCTTACGCAGAGCACGGGGCTGAGATATCAAGCTTGCTCCTCCCCAGGCAGGAATACAAAGGCAACTGTGTCGGAGCACAAGCTAGAAGTGCTTCCCTTCCACTACCTCTAGCCAGATAGCCAGGAGAAAGGTAACTATATGATTTCTGAAAATCACTGTTTCCTGAATATGGCAGCTCACTGAATTTCAGCTAACCCATAGCATCAACATTTTACCTGCGCTAGAGGTCAAGATGCATGGTTAACAGAAACATGGTGAGGTTATGCACCTCAAAGGGCTCGCTGAAGTTTCCTACCATTACCTGGAGAAGCTCTGATGAAACTCTGATTTCCCAATAAATTTAAGTTAATCTAAATGCACGTTGTGATTTGTGAAATGCCTCTTTCAAGGCAGCCCTGCCCCTGCTCGGATGCATGTTCTTATCGTGTCTTGTCTGAGCACGAGCAGTCATGAAACCATGTGGCCAGTTAGATCAGGGAACTTCTGCTGAAAATTAACCTGAAAAAATACAAATAAAGTGGTTAGTTTTCACTAGCAGGAGTTTTCACAAAGTGTAGGAGAACAATGACCAGGGAGAGAAAGGCCAGAAAAACCCTTTTGGCAGGAGCATCTTAAAGCAGTGGTGGAACCATCAGGCGGGGTCTGTGAGCTACCACAGGGCTGGCAGGAGGTTTTTGCAATGATTCGAAACTGGGTTGTTTTGAAATAGTATGTTGACCATATGCTTCTATGCTGCCTCCTGCTGAGGATGCTAAGGAGCTCAGCAAAGCTCACAGACAGCTCCTTGGTAGGTATTATCGCTCCCGTTTTACAGGAATGAGGATGCAGACAGAGCTTGGATCGTTTACCCGAAGCAAAAAGCAAGTTAGTGGAAGACAGATGGAAAAACAAAACCACTGATCCTTGATTCTCACCACTACCTTAATTAATAAATCAATTGTGACCAACACGCAGAACATTAAGAAATGCCCCCTGAGCATTTGCTAGCGAGTTAGGCAAATGAGCAGCTGCGTAGCCACTGCGGTGCTCGCTCGGCTGCACAGGCAGAGAACAGCAGGGCACGCAGGACCAGCACCGGTGGGGCTGTGCGTTCTGCCCAAAGAGCTGACCTGTAAGCCTGATGAGAGCAAACAAGGGCAGGCAGCCCAGGAAAGACACAAGATGAGATTCAGACACAGATACGAAACCAGCAGATTTTCACAGCAGGTTCTTGAGGGTGCAGGGTGATGGCCGGTCTTGACCCTGTCTGTCTGTGGTGGGGCTCTGCACCCTGCACAGGATCTTGCTGGTCATGAGATACAAGAGGAAGCCACTATTTTGCCATCCCTAGCAAGTCAAGAAGAGTGTGCATAGCCCTGGGTACCTGTTACTAAGTTATACCACTCCCATCTGGGGAAAAAACCCCAACTATAATGCTGTTGAAGGAGAAGGTGTTTTATGCCATTGCTTTTTAAAAACACAACTACATAAGGGCAGAAAAGTCTTTGTCATTGCTACAGAGCTCATACGAAGCCAGAAAAAAAAAATGTATTGCAGCCTCCAGTGTTCCTTTGAGTCTTGTGGAGAAAGCAATGCTTTACTTCAGCATACAGAGCAGTAAAAATCAGATTAACACCCAATTTAGCATCATTTCTGACCCTGCACTTCTTGACTTTCTTTCACACCCACTTTGTATTGACACAAATGATGCCACACGCTGTGGGACAATGGATATTCAGATCTCACCTGTTCAAAAGGCAGTTGCTAGTTGGCTGTTAAGTATTTTTGTCTTGTGGTTTTATAGCCTCCACTACAAGCATCACTACAAGATGCCTTTGCCCTTGAAACCATAAAGACTGCAGAGTTAACATGTGTCTTTGAGGTGGCAAGAGCTGATAAGCACAAAGCAGCTGGGTGCACCAAGTAAGGTTTGGGGTGTAGTCACTCATTTTCACCTCCCTTAAGGATTAATAATGGTGTTTGTAAGTATTTTTTTATTTTTGAAGAAGTCATCTTAACATGGAGTGTACTAAATCCTGTTTTCACCTGTCAAAAACTTCCAGTTGATAATCTAGTTATTTATAACACATGCTTAGTTTTAAAAAAAGGTCTAAACTCTTCCTCCAGCAAGCTCCAAATAAGCTATGTTTCATTCCTCCAGACTCTGGGCAACGTCTACTGTCCTTTTTAAAAAAATACCGTGTACAAGAAAGACTCGGGCAGAACCGAGGCATCTAAAACCGTGTAATCCAGCTCCTTTCCCTGTCACTGGTGGCAAGTTTAGTTTCCCTGGCATTGACCCCATTGACCCCTGGCTGTGTGTGAGCGGGCAGGCCTTCCCCAGCGTGACCGCTCTTGCCTGCCTCAGCATAGTTTAGGTGTCTGGTCTCCCCAGTTGCCTAGGCGGCTCTGTGCAGGGGCTTCCCTTCTTTTCTTTCCTCCTCAGAGGCACTTCTAACCCCTAACAGAGGAGCTGTTCCATTGAACCAGGAAGTCGACACGCTCATCAGAACCAGGTATTTTGGCTGCAAGGATGATGCAGCAGAACAGCAGCAAGAGCAGCCACAGAGGACAGGGATGCCACTGCGTGACAGACCTGCGGGCTCTGGTGAAACATCGCTTTGCAGTCTCTTTGTGTTCAGCTCATTCAGAGGGGTTCACTGTGGACACGCATCTCTGTGGTCATTCATGTTCTGCCTTGGCAGACACCTTGAGGTAGGAGCAGTGGCAAGGATGGGACAGGTTTTTTGGAGGAGAAATAACCTCTGGCCTGGGCAGACATCAGTTCTTCATCACTTCCCAGACTCCAGGGGAACTCCAGTCTGGAGATCCTAATCAAGGAAGCATCTGGATGTCCGATTTTATGTTAGACAGCCTTTCCCAACTAGCTGCCATGCCAAGTGCTTCCTCTCTGTTCCTATACCAGGACGTGCATGAAACTGACCCATGACATTTAGACAAAATAAGGCCATAAAAGGGAGCTGAGCCATGTTAAAACCATTCACTGGGCATGGATTTCCATTGGAAGTGACATATGTCAGGACGGCTTTTCCCAGACAGGAACAGGAGCTGGAAATGTCGGCTCCAACATCTCATCACTGTCACAGGGTTTAGCAGTTGCTCTTTTTCTTTAAGCTTCCCACTCCATATAGCCCAGGCACAGGCACTAACAGACATCATGAGAGAAAATAATAACAATAACAACAACAACAATAATAATCTATTAATCATAGAACCTTATAAAATATAAAATAAACCCTGTAAGAGTAATAATTTCCTATGTGATTTTATCTTCTGAACTTTCCAGAGCTGGGGGAACTAGAATTTGGACAGATATTTGCTACAGCTTGATTTCAGATGCGTTAGCACGGATTCAGAATAAACAACCTAGAAACAACGGAGGAGCTTTGCGCTTCTACTACCATGACCAACAGCAGAACATAATCCACTGAAGAACATTCTGAGGCCAGACTTAGGCAACGCTTAGAAGATACAACACAACCAAACTTTCAGGCAGGAGTGCCTCCTCTGTGCCACAAACAATATATTAAAGGCAACTTCCTTAAATCGTTTCTGGAAAAAAAATTTAGGTCATAGTTACAGGCATTTCCCCCAGCATTTTCATCTTTGTTGTTTCAATCTTTGATAGTGTGGGAAGGAAATCAGACAACTTGTGGATATCGCTGCTGCCCTTCAATTCTACTGATAATAGTTGTGGAAACAGACACATAAGAATAACTTCCTGAATGAAACAATATTTAACGCATATAGAAGCTTTTGTTCTTGCGGCCTAGAGGATAAATAGTTTTACACAATTATAGTGACTTTTAAATGACCATAAAGAATGCCACTAGGATGTGTGAACACTCTCTTTTGGCGGGGGCGGGAGCAGCCAAATCAGGTAGGTTTTTTTTCAGACAGAAAGGACAAACAGATACATGGTAGCTCCATTTTTCTTAAGCCAGTTGTATCATAACAGGAAGTATTACTCATTCTAAATTTGATGTTGAATTATTTCACAAAAAACTACAATGACCAGTGGACAGAACTTTCTCCTTTTTATTTCTTAACCTTGAATAGATTTTTCAGGAGAAGAAGCCAACGCGTCATCAGCTGAAACACATTCAGTCATAGGACTGAAGACACAGGGCTTTGATTTTCCTGCCCACAAAATTATAGAAAATCTACATGATTTTGTTTGACTCAAACATAAAAAGAAGAGAAACTCCTGAGAAATATATCTGTCCCAGCAAAATGGTAAAAAATACAAAACAGTTGAGTTCCCCCAAGTGATTAGACTTTATACTTCTGTAAGACAGTAATAACATGGGAACATAAAAACAGCCATATCAGGTCAGACCAAAAGTCCACATAAATCAGTATCCCTCAGCATTTACCTACTCTGCTGGGTAATTAAGGAACAAAGCAAGAACAAAATGCATAAAAAACAGAGCAAGATGAAACAGCCTCTTCGAGCTGTACACACTTACCTATTCACTTCACCAGAAATGCTACAGGACAAGAACCTATCTGCTGCTCCTCCCAGGTCTCCAGCAGGAAGGCAAAGGAGCCAGCTGGGCCAGAGGAAGTAAATTAAGAACAAAGAGATGACAGGTGTTTCTTATTTTTGTTCATGGTAGGTGAGTAGTAGGCTTGTCATTTCCTGAGACAGAATTCAGACCATGATTTCTAAGAAATCATGGGGGTTTTAACTTTATTAAGCTTAGCTTTTCCTTCCTCTGTGCTGGAACATGAGGGTATTAGATGCTCATACTTCACCTGTACTGTGTATTTAGTGATTTATTTTCTAGGGTACCTGGTTGTGACCTTGCTCATATTAAAGTGTTATCATTACACCTCTCTAATTTTAAATCAGTACAAAATGGGCAGTTCTGATGTTACACAATGGGCTAAAACCCACAGCATTTTCTCCTTCCAAGCCAGTGTTTAACGTAGTTATCCAACACATCTGAACAGGATTACCTGAGTCTGACGTTGACCGGAAACAAAGCATGCTCATCGCTTTCCCAGAATTTTAGTATGTATATGCAGTATTTAAAATTAAGCTTATTTTATTCAGTTTAGTAGAACAGTTATTTCTGCTCTGACTGGCAAGGTTAAGAAAAGTCTTTGGCCTTTTTATGTCAGGCATGACAAATTTGAAGTACAAAGACTGTAACTCCCATCACTCTGCACACCTTGCCTAGTTATTCACCCTAATTCTAGCTCTAGTAGCATCTGATATTTAAAAAATTAAATACAGCAAAAATTAGACCTGCAGAGTTCAATCTACAGTTTTGAGGTACTTCACGCCATATCAGAGGACCCTACTAGACCTCACCATGTAACAAAACCAACATGGTTTATTTCATTTATTTCAGCCTAAGATGACAAGGGCATAATCGTATCTGTCTCTCAGTCCTCCCAGCTGCCTGGGTAAACAGTAAGCATTCACAAGGCTGAGGCATGTGGGCACCAGTGTCTCTCAGTGCTTAATTAGAAAAGCAAAGTAAAAATAACTCCTCTGCATTACATGGATTGGCTTTAAAGTCTGAACAGATCTGAGTGTTTTTTAAATTAAAATCTGTACAACAGCCTGATGACTGCTTCTTTACTCTTTCTGAGTATGCCTGAGACTATAACCTTAATCTAGGTTTATAACCTTAATCTAAGTCTTAATCTAAGACTGCCTCTCCTTTTGATTTTCTGACTGGAAGACTGAGCTGTGTTATAACAGGGATGAGACACCACTGACAGTCACGTTTCCAGGAGCAGGCCAGGGTGGCTTTGTCCACCACTGAGGCAGGGAAGGATTTTATTCTGATATTCAGTGGATGCGGTTAGGTCAATACCAAATACTTTTGACAATCTCATCCTAGTCAGGGTATTTCATCTTCTGTTTTGCTCTATTAAGTGAGTACGCAGAAGTTTGCATTTTGGTACTGCACTTGCCCCATCTAAATGGCATTTAGCCCAAATAATACACTGGCCAACCAACATGCTGGCCCATCAGATAAGAAGTATCCCACCAGCAGCTGGGGTTGTATGGAAAATGAAAGGGGACAAGGAGTGGAAAAAGAAGCCGTGTGACTTTAGTGCAGTTCCTTTTACCCCCTCCAGTGATCTAAATAAAGGAGACCATGATGCCTGTGTGAACAGGAGTACGCACAAATATGTCTGACACTCCTCCCACCTTCTAGTGGGTCTTACTAGCAAAATATTTGATGAGTTAGGAGAGTTCTTCCTGCCTTTGATTTATGGGGTTTTTGGGTGCCTCCACCCACAGCATTGTCCCATTAAAGCTGTGGCCAGGGCAGCCCTAAGGACTATGCATGTGAACAGGAGCATCTTTAGCAAGTTAGAGGACTTCAAAGCACAAGCTTCAGCATCTCTGTTAACAAGATGAAAACTATGAGTTCCACTGCTCTGGAAAAGTCAGAAAATTGAGAAAAGTACATTTGTTCTACACATCACATAGGTTTTTATTTGCATTCTGATTCTTTTAGTTCTTTAGCTGCATATTTTCTAATTTTTCTTTGATAATATGACAGTTACAGGGTCTTTGGACTTTCAAAGAAAGCTCAGATTATCACACAACAGCAAGAACCGAGGCTGAAAATGAACTCTAAAACCTGGTGCAATAGACAGTGCACTACGAAGAGTTGGCAACACCTCTGTTGTGCGACCCTGGGCAAGTCTGTGCCTCTTTGCTGCCTTTGCACTGAGTAAATAGATGCCAGAGGGGCAACTCTCTGTGTACCAACCTCACATGTGAAAGCTGCTGAGACAGTGAGATCACAGAGACCTTTGCTTTGGTGTCATCATCCTGGAAAGACAGAAGTACTGAATCAAAGGCGTCAGGTCTTTCATGTGAATAAAGTGCTGATCCCACAAGCTCGGAGGCCCCTGCTGCCTGGCACCGCTGAGCACGGAAGAGCTGCCTGCATGCCAGGTCAGCAAACAACAGGGGCTGTTCCAGTGGTCCCAGAGGCTGATGCCACCTCTGCAGGTTCCCACGAGAACGTTAACCTCTACACTAGCACAGGTGCCGACCTCAACCCACCACAGGTAATTTTGCCTTGATAATGACCAAGTAATGAATTATATTAGAGAATCGGTAGCTCTAGCTGGTAGAGCTGGTGCCCAGGAACAAGGCAGCTACCCTGACTTGTCAAACACATACCAAGCAAGTTGGCGTAGGTAAGAGGGAAGCTCTTTTTATTGCTTTTAGATGCACAGATAGCTCCTTTTCCTAGCCAGAAGGGGACTGCACGACTGCTCCCCACCCCCCGAGCATCTTTTCCCCTCCTCCTAGGCCCTGCAGGGAGGAAGGGCTCTCTGTCACCCCCCCACACCACTGCCACATCCAGCTAGGGCAGAGCCTCTGCACCCTGGGGACAGCACAGAGGACGGAAGGGTGGGCCCAGGGAAGGAAGGAGTGGGTGGACTGCAAGTAGCACAAATACGTCTGATTCTCCTCCCACCTTCTAGTGGGTCTTACCAGGGAAATTGTTTTATTTCCCCATCTTCTGCTCTCCCCAAAGCAGAGGGAGATGTTTAAGCCCTGTTGCTGAAACGGCCACTGGTCACAGTGAAGGATTATCATACCCTCAGGCTGGTGATACCTGAACACTATCAGCAAGGACAGGACTGGCCAGGAATAGAGATAAGTGGCAAGTGAAGTTCTTAAAACAGATTATGTCCTCAGGTTTTGGACGTGTCCATAGAATATAAGCTGTCAGTGGTGGAACTGTTTTTCCTTCTGTTTTGTTGGGGGGGTGGGGGGAATTCAATCATGCCTGTAAAATAAAAAGCATTGTTTTCAATCTCCTGAGCAGCTGATTTGCCACACACTTTCCCTGCCAAAATCCAGTCATCAAAGGTAAATGCTCATTTTACTTATGCAGATGCTGAAGCTGGCTTCAATGGCATCAACTGAAAAAAAAGGGAAGAATAGGCAGGATGAGTTGTGCTCTTTCCAAGTCAGTGGCTTGATCATCCTTGCACCTCTGGAGGCAGGGCAAATTTAGGTTTGGCTTGAAATTCTGCAATTCATTTCATTTATGAACATAAAAATGTGATTGTGAAAATTATTGTAAAACAGGTTGTAAAAATGTGCCAGACTTCCTAAATAGACACACATTCCATACTTCTAATGGAGATGCTACACTGAATGCGGAGTCTACTGTGCAACTAACTCCGTGATCACCCCGCAGAGCTCAGCCTTCCTGCAGGAAGCCATGCGCCTGCCAGTGCAGGTGAGGGACCAAGCTCTGGTCTGGTTACAGACATGTGGCCGCATGTTACAGCAGCCCTTCTTGCTGCTCTTTGTCCATGACAGTATTGCATTTGTCTTTTTATTACTATTTTCCCAGTTTTGGTAAAACTAGTAAAGCTCTCATTCCCTAAGCAGAGCCTGACGAAGTGAAAGGTATCACAGGAGAAACAGAAATCCCCATCTCTTTTTTAACTCCTTGGGCTGTCACAGCTATACCAGAAGTGCTGCAGCCCTCTCAGTGGGTCAGTGACATCATATCCACGTCTAAAACCAAGAAGAAAGAAGGATGTGAATTAGAAATCAATGATAAATGGTTTTGTTGCATTTATAACGAAACTTGATGTAATTTGGACTTCACAAGAGGAGTGTAGTGCAACTTTTTTATAACTTGAGAATCTGCCCTGTTCTGGAGGCATTTTGTACCTGGGCTTCCACCATCTCAGACAATGTCAGTGGCTTTTGCCATCTCAAACACATCTATAGTTGGGCCTGTGAGTATATCAGCTCTTCCCGGTGGAAATGGCAAGTAACAACAGATGTCAGTAGGACTAATAACATTCCCAGTGCAGATCTCCTGAGCCCAGGGTACTTGGTACTGACGTATATCCACATTGTTTGTAAGAGCTGGGCTGCAAGGTAACATGTTGCCCATTCCCATATGGAGAGGGTTTTAGAGCTAGAGGATCCTCTGGAATCACCTTATCTGGTCAGCAGAGGCCATATAATTTGGTCCATTTCAGCTTTGCCATTTTGTGTGGAAAACCCTTTTTCCTGATACCTGTTGACAAAAAAAAAAAAAAAATGCCCAAGCAAAGAAAAAAAATCCCTATGGAAAAGAAACTGAAAATAAGGGAAGAAATGGAAGTCCAGAGGTAGTTTTAACTCCAGCTTCAGCTACCTTGACAGAAAGAGTGCAGTATTTAGATACCTCTTGGCCACTTTGTCAATGTTAGTTATTTTTGTACCCTCAAAACCTGATTTATAGTTTGGAACTTATCTACTGTAATACAGCCAAATGAACTTTAAAGATCAACCTGTTATAAAATGACCAAACCCAAAGGTTTTAAGGAAACGACAACTGACCCCTCTCCATAGCAGCACTGTGCTACAAGAAGCAGCTGTAATGGCATAAATGGACCATTTATCAACTTTCTGCCAGGGACTGACAAAATCATGTCAAATGAGGCATTAACACCCTAGTTTTGAAAACTGTGATAAATACCAGCTAATCTACTGGCATAATATATAATGAGTCAAATATTTAGTTTTGCTTTAAATCTAAATCCAACATTAGAGCATTTCCTCTAGGTTAAAAAGGATAAAATGTAGATGTTATTTTATGCTCCAGTTCCCACGTCTAATTAATGTTCAACATTTGGAGCTGTTTCTGACATTACAAATGTATTAGTAAATATGCTGAGGAAAGGGGGGAGGCACAAGGGAAACAAGTGCAAAACCTATATGCTTAATTCATATTCTTCCATTTGCAGTAGCTAATATGTTATTGCAGAGACTATTTGCAGACACTTGCCCTGCCAATGAGCAGCTAACTTCCCTGATTGCTTATATAAACAGTCTTCTAGATCTGGAGGCAGACGTTGTAAGAGAGCACATAGCTAATTTAATTTTAGCATCATTAGAAATTAAAGGCAGGCCATTAATAGATTCACAGTAAACCTTGGCTAGGCAATATAAGCATTGAACGATATGACTATTAAAAGCCTTAATATTTGTGAGTGATCACATGAAAATATTTGTCAGAAAGTTTGTTCTCTTGGCAATAAGGTGTACCTCATTAGAGAAAAGGTTACTACTGAGATAAAATAAAACACTTCAATGTTTTTATATAATGTATTACTGATCTTAATGGGCATGAGGAAACTCTGCTTTTAAATGTATACATATTTATAGGCTAGTTAATTACCTACTCATATCTAGAAACAGAATGAGACAAATCCTCACAAATCTCTGAAGTATCTTCAGTCATTACGCATTATATTCCCAGCATTATGCTTTAGCTGAGTCTTGAAAGGCTGAAGTTTGAGAAATGTGTTTTATGGTCAAATACTATGACTTCAGACTCTTGTAGTTTCAAAATGCACTGCACTGTCATTTCTCCTTTTCTAGAGAACATGTTTTAGAAACTTACATGCAACCCAGCTGGGTAAGACAGCATGATCGCAACTCAAATGAAAAAGGAATGAAAGACACAAAATAAGTAATCACCTACCGCCTTCATTTTAGGAAATGTGTTGATTTATTGATTAGGAAAAAGGTCTCTCTCGGCTAACACTCCTGGCTAAGCCTGTAATTTAAATCAATATTAAGTGCAACATGCACAATATGGTACAGCTCATGCTACCAGAGAAACAGTTCTTCATATTCTGAAAATAAACTGAAAAAAATCACTGAAAATATATGCATAAGAAAGAAAAATAAAACACAAAACTAAAGGGATCTTAGAAAGATGGACTTCAGAATTAAATACTTACTATATTCAAGAAAATTACACCCCCATTGTCCTCTACCATTCTGTTCTGCAAAAGATGCTTGTAAATGTATAGCTGTGGACCAGCATGTGACCTTCAGGGTGGCAGATGAGGAGATCTTTGGCATTTAAGAAGCTGCATGCATTTTAATGCCAGTCAAAGAACCCACAAGCTGTTTACCAACAGCAGCGTGGCAGCCTCCGGTGCATGGTCTGCCAGGGGAGGAGACCACGTGCAGAAGTGATATTCTTATACAATTCACTCTTGGTGGGTAGCTGCTTTTATTCAGTTTCCTCAGTTTCTTATCTCAAAACCACAAAGACCTTAAGCTGAACGATAGTTCAGAACACTTCTGCAAATACTTGGCCCTGGCCACTTTCCTGAGCTGCCTCTTCCCAGAGGTTCTCCCCACAGGACTTCCCATAGCGCAGGGCTCCGCGCAGAGGAGCGCTCCCAGGCTCTCACTTCCACCAGGACGGCTCTCCCGGCCCCCTTACCAAGTAGGAAGTCAACCCACTGTTGACAGCAGCTATCACCAAGAAATGCCTTTGAATCAGTGTTTTAAATGGTTTAATCGTTCCTGTAAACAAATCACAGCCAAATTTGCCATCATTCCAGAAACTGCAATGGTAAAACCAAGTTGTACTGGCTCTCCCCGCTCTGAAAATCAGTGTGCGCTATTTAAACCTGAGAAAGGCCTCAGTACCCTTTTGGACAGACACGTTGATCACAATAACGCTGGCACATCAGACTTCCCTGGCTTGACAGGACAAGTGAGTTATGGAGTAGCTCCACACAGCTCTTACTCTTTCTGTCCAGTTCCACAGTCAATACAATGTGGTGCAGGGCTGAGATCTTCCTCACCACACTCCAAAAAGGCAATAGCCAGTCTAAAAAAACAGGGGAGGGAAGCCCTAAACAAACCAGACCCTGAGTAGTTTTGCAGTCTGAAAGACCTAAATCTTATTGATTATTATCTTATTGAAAAGTATTTTTTGTCTTTTTCATGCCACTGTGTGTGTCACAATATAAAATACCTTCTGGCACCCTACTGTAACATTCAGGAAGAATTCCCTGTGAATGCCCTAGAATTGCGGTCATAATTTATATCAATGCCTTGTACAGAATCTGGTTGTCAATTTATATAACCTCAAAATGCAACACTAGCAGTTTCATTTGCCTTGCACCTTACACTTCAGGTACCTAAAAACATAAGTAACAGACATGCAGGTAGTTTGGGAGCTACTGACACATGGCAACTTAAAGTTGTAACAGATAACTATTGGAAGGTAATAATGGTATTTCCTGAGAGGTCTGGAGGCGTGTGCTCTAAGGCTGGGGAGCTGGTACCTTTCTTTGTCAGTGCTATGTGCTCTTGTTCCTTCTTCATATTTTGACAGTTGTCTTTGACTCCAAAGTGACTGTGAGTGGTACACAGATTGGCACAGAACCAGAAACACCCTCAGTGGGAATAGCCCCAAAATCTGGGAAGCCCTGGTATTACTGGATTTGTTCTAAATTATTTCCCAACTGCTACTATCTACCATTACCCCTTTGTGAAGGGGTGGGGATGAGGGGGTCAGGGGGGCAGCAATTCTTCCTTTGTCTCTCATTCTGGAACTTGATTCATAATCTCTTGTTACATCTTTGCACCAAGAGGAAAACATGCCTGGGTCCTTCTGAGAGTTCATCAAATTCTTGTGACTGAAGTCACACTGCTTGCAAGAATGAAGAAATGAATCCCCGACTCCTTCTCCTGCAGGGAAACCAGCTGTCTTTCTATTAATTGGTCTAAAAACAAAACAAACAAACAAAAGTACACAAGGAAGCAGAACTCCTGCCACACAGGTTTTGGAAAGGGCTTCTGGCATTACTGTATAACCATTGACTGATCACCTGCCTTTTCTGGGACAGTCATCCTGCACAGTGAAAATGTGTTAACCTGCAAGACTGTGCTCATGGGATGTTTGGAAAGATGTAAAACGTCACACATGACTAGCAGGGCTTACGTCAGTACCATGTGCACCGTGGCATATAGAATCTGGGCGGTGCTGTGCAAAGCCCACTACCAGCAATTCATTACTATAAGGCCAGACACAGGACGAGTCGTCCTTGCTGCTCCAGAGTCTCCAGAGCACCATCACCTTGTGTGCTGCCATGCCAGCATCTATAGAATCTTCACAGAACAGGGCTCCTTCCTCCGCAGGGATGCCAAACGCTGTCTTGGTTTACATTTATCCTTAAAACAACCTCTGGTTTGTGCCAGGCACTGAACAACTTCTCACATAATATTTGAAACAGCTTTAATGGCAAGAAATTGTGATTTTCTCCTTCTGTCTTCCACTCCGTTGATGAAGTTTGAATATTTAGACAAAGCCTTAAAATATTTAGAAGTTTACAGTTCATTTAAGCAAATGCAAACCCACATTTCCTATCCCTCTTTGTCTTTACATAGCTGGTGCAGGGTAGTCATTCAAGATCTCTCACATGGAGAAAGCTTGTTCGAATGCTAAAAATATCATCTGTTTACACTTGTAAATCACCATTAGCAAATGATTTTCCTAATGCTTTAGACAATATAGTAGCAAAGTGCAGCTGCTTCAGCCAGAATGGTATTTTAGTGATTTTTAAGAACTTAATGAGATCAGGTAATTGACTAGTGAAGCTAAAAATTTTACCTTCAATTAAACAATCAACAGCTCCGTACATCAACATAATCATCTTCACCCCTCCAGCTCTCTGTTATCAAATCAATACGCGGGTAGCAGTTGTCTAAGAAACCACTTCCTCTGTGCTTCTAAACCAGTGTTCAGGACCCATTTTAAAGCATTTATTCAATCAGTCTGGTGTAATTTGCAAATAATGGAAAGTATGTAGTAATGCAGATTCCGTAAGCAACTAAGGAAAAATAAGGCCTTAATTCATTTGTTATTTAATGGCATTATTTATCCTACATTTGTTCTGGTGCAACCAACAAATTACTTAATACTCTACATTTTAAAGTATCACCACATGTGCTTCAGTTGGCAGTGCTAGCTGTATTGATTATATATACAGGAAATAAGATTGTACAGATCGTGGTTATGAATCACACAACTGATAGTTCAGATGACAGTCACAAGGCAAAAATATCTTTGAAAAAAACTGCACAAGAACATAAAATAATTTTTTCAGGAAACCCCTTCCAAGGGCTATATTACAACACAGCAATCTCATTTTGGAGTTGTTGATAATGAACCAATATAAACTGCCCTCCCTGGCCACAACTATGAGTGTAAGATGTTTATTACTTACTTGAAGCATACGGAACTTCTGGAACTTCTGCTGTCTTGCAAAAGATTCTGAAATCGAGCAGTCCTATCCCACCGCACATTACCTTCAGAGGAGTTCTGGTGTTGTGTCACCCACAGGCATCTGTAGCATAATTCTGTTCCCTAGCAAAAATGTTTGTTTCCATCTGCAAGTAGCACATATTTTCTTACAGCAAAAATATCAGGCAATGGTTAAAAAGGGAAAAAAGCTGCAGTGCAATGTGGAGATGGGAAATCAGTGACCATCCAGTGTAAAGTTTTTTTAAATTAAGGCATAAATGTATTCTAACATATGCTGATATTCACCACCTGCACTTCCTGCGAGTAGGCACTGACTGCCCAGACACTCCCAAAGGTTTGGGGCCAGGGGGGCACAGCTGGTGGAGCAAATCAGTGCTGAGCATGAACAATATTCATTATGAGAGTAGTGCTGGCAGAAAATGGGTGTCTTTTATTCAGCTATTGCAGCATCAGCATTGTCTTCTTATACCACAGTATGGGAAACTGTGAACAACATGAAGACTACCTGCACGCAGTTCTGACCACATTTTCAGAAGCAACTAGTAATCTGATTGAGTTCAATCCTCAGCTTTCCAAGAAGAGTTACTGTAAAGGGGCATGGTTTTGGGGAATTGTTGTACGTCTCCTGCCTGCTCACAGAGACGAGATCCAGGTGGCAGAGCTTGCCAAGACCAGCCGTCTGAATACAATTAGGCTGCTTCACTGGGGGTAAGATGCTCGTAAAGTGGTGGGAGGGGAGCGTTATTGCACCAAGGAGATAATATTATACCAGGAGCAATACCGATGGCTGAGCTAACGCTGCCTGTGTCAGCCTCTAGAGCCAAAGCCAGAGAAATGCGCTTAGCCCAGCAGGGCAGACCCCATCCATCTCCTAGGGGATGGGCTGACTGCCAGGTTATGCCAAAATCTTACCGGGTGGGAAAGTACACTCTGGTCCCTGCCAGACTGCCAGGGCAGTCTCTGCACTTTACCCAAAACAATCATTTGGCCAATTTGTCATCTGAAAAACCAGAATAAATTCCTGGTATCTCCACTGCCTGCACCAGGATGACACTGGGGCTGCAGAGCCACCATCCTGTCCTGCTCTCTTTGCCTCTGAGCCCCTGAAGCCTCTTCTACTCACAGCACAGCTCCTTCTCAGCTGTTTCCACCCTGAATTACACAGCCCTGTGTTTGTTTTCAGCCAAACAGAGCAACTCGTTCACAGTTCCTGCCCAGATCTAACTGGCACTGACATGCCAAACTAAATCCAGTGTCTTACTAGCCAAGGAGCCCAGAACCAACCAGCTAAACTTCAATTAGCAAAAGTTCCTCTGGTGTGCCAGCAGAGCTCCAACACCCATCAGCCAAAAGGAACCAAATCAGTGCAGACCTTTTCTTTAAAGTGTTACCATCCTTTAACTGCTTACACTAACTTGGGCTATTTTTATTCAAGGTAGGTTTGGAAAGGGCTCCCCTGGCAGAACTGAAGGGATCTGGTGATGGCTGCGGGCGCCAGGTCCCTGGAGAGTAACCTCAGCTGCTGGCCCAGCCTTTTGCAGAATTGGGTCTTTCTATACCTTAGGTCTACAACAGGTCTGAGTTGCTCTCTGATTGACTCTGTGTGCTAGATGAGGTTTCTGGCTGGGTAGGAGGCTTCCTTCTTACACAGAGAAGGAAGTGGAAGAACTGATGTGTGTAAAGCCAAGTTACTTCTTCCCCTTTTAACCTGTGATCTTTATCCTGACAGCTACAGTAAGTCATTGAGATACAATTGCATGGTAGTGGACAGTCTTGACTCATTTTAAAACAGCTGCATCCTCATATGGGTGTATCCCAGGGCAAATGCCCTCTTTCAGTATGTCTAGACTAGGATAAAAGTTGTGTTTTAAAAGATATTAGCTAACGCAGCTTGAGTAACACATTTTGAAACCTTGCATAGATAGGACAAGTCAAATGCTAAAAGGTGTTAAAAAGTGTTTGCTAAGTCATTCTAAAAATACAACTTTTATACCTGTCTAGACAACGACAGAATACCTTTTAAAATGACACACCACGCTCATGGGAAGGCCCACTGCGACAGCCAGGGAGAATTATAGCATAGGAAACTATCAATAAGAGGTTTCTCTACATAGGTCTTCAAAGCGATGGTACAGATTGACACGTGGGGAAACCCTGAAGGCCTTGTATAGACAACAAGAAAAAAAAGATCCTTTCAGTAGATTTAGTTCAGTCAGGCCTTTTTTTTTTTTCAAAAGCAAAACCTACTATAAGTCTACTAAAATCATCTTCTGCTCAGTTTTAGCAGGTCATAGTCTGGGCTCCTGGCTGACTGCTAAAATCATGTTAAAGGTATTGATGTCTATGTGTTTATCAGACGGGATTTTTAGTCCTTAAGGAAGCTTGATTGAATTAGGTCTCCTGGAAATGGCCCCTTTCCTAAGGCTCGTGAGATGGCAGCTCATTTTCCATGCCCATTCTATCCTTTGACCCAAATAATTTGCCAAAATTGTATCAACAAATGCAAAGTTCAATCTCTCTCCAGCATTAGTATTTCCAGCTGACTGTGAGCACCGGCTCATTTCCTACAGGCCACCAGGCAGCAATTGCTTTTGACTTTAACATCGTTTTTACTGAAACGTACTCAGACAAAACCCTCAATCTAATCTACTCCTTTAAACAGCTACTTGAAAATGTCTAGCCCCCATGTATGCACACATACCCATCGTAATAATTGTCTTCTACGAAGTCAGCAGATAGATTCTGAGTCATTAATACATATCCTCACACTGTTTTGCTTCGACCATGCTGACTGGAGAACGAACGAGTTAGAGTAACTGTTTCCCAGAATTGTACTAGCATCTTTGACATCTTAAACAATACTTTCAGGAAAGAAAACAAAAAATTAAAAAGGAAAAAAGTCACTACCACAACTGAAGAACAAGCATGAACCCAGACTCTCTGACCATTTAATGTCAGGCCCTTTTTTATGGGGAGGGGAAGACTATTGGTTCTATTTATTATTAAGGCTTAATGACATGGGTGGGTATCAGTCTGGTAGGAAAAAAATCTACATCTCAATTAGTCCCATTAGAGATTATGCCTTTATGACATGGGCGGGTATCTGACATCCAGGGGAAAATTCATAAGTCACCAACTCATTTGAAAAAGTCCACTAAATAATAATTTGCTGGTATAACTCCCAGTGACCGAGATAAAGAGTCTGGACTTACTGGAGATTCCCCGGTTTTAGTAGTTATTTGTCAAAAGCTCTCAAACAACAGAGTTATGAAATGAGGCAACTTAAGTTATCATGATGAGACTTTTTCAAGATTGTGTCAAGTTTTTTGGCCTTGGTGTGCACCACCTGAGGCACTTTAGGAATACACATGGCTTTCCTGTTTTGAGTAAGTAGGAAGAAAACAAATCCCCTGTGCTCGCCAGGCCTGCCATCCACAAAGTTGATGATTCAGAACAAGACAGGGACTCCATAGTTGGCAAAGGCTCTTTGGTAAGCGGTTGTTGTCACCTACAGACCTGGACAACATCTTTCTGCCCTTGCTAAGCCCAAACCACCATTAAACGGGAACGGGAAGTTGATCTGAATCAGAGCAGCATGCTCTGACCTGCTGCTGATGCTTATTTTGGGTTTTCAGTGCTGCCCTCCTTGAAACTTTCTCATGTGCTAAAATAATGTCTTTAAAAATCTTTTTTGTTGTTGTTGTATATGCATAGCTGAAAGACAATAATACCCATGCGCAGATTTTTTTATCTGTCTGATTTTTCTGTCCTCTGTGAAGAAGATATCTAATAGCAGATTTCTTCGGGGCCTAATATAGTTTATTGTTGCCCATTGTTGCCAAATGGTAAACCCTCCATTTATCCGATATGACCAGCGGAAGGTCCTTTTAAGCGAAAGCAAACTATCAGGAGCCCTAAGTTATTATTTCCTATTATTGTGCAATAAAAGAGGCTCTGGCCGTGTCACTGTGAAGGATTAAAGTGTCCGGGATTGCAAACACCATGCAATCGCTTTCCTCCTCCCCCCGCCCCCTCCCGCCGCACAAGCACTCGTGGCTCCCCCGACGGGTGCAACCAGGCTGCCCCACGCGTGTCCCGGCCGCGGGAGCGTGTGCGGCTCCGCGCACCGACGGGGCGCCCGCCCGCTTCCACGGGTGCCCCCGGCCGCCCCTGGGGGACCGGCTCCAGCCGCAGCGCCGGCTCAGCCCGCGCATCCCGCTCCGGGCCACCCCGCGCTGTGCAAGGAGGCAAAGTACATTGGCGGCCGGGTCGATATCCTATTAGGCTGGAAACAGTTGTGCATATCAAAGGCCGACGAACCTGATGACTAAAAATATAAGTACCTGACCCGGAGGATTAATCACACACTGTCAAGCTGAAATTGGTGCAATTCTTCCAATCATTAACGTTTTGCTTACAAAAATGTGCTTTTCTGTTTGTTTTTCTGCTAAATGATAACCATTTTCAAGTTGAATCGGCTGATAAAAAAAGTCGAAAACAAGACGGGAGCTGTGCTGGAAAGGTCATACGTGCTAGTTCGGCATGAAATGGCCAACAAGCAAACAAATAGGAAAAATCAGGGTGGCACGGAAGGGGCTCGAAGGTTTTGTCCAACGGTGTAAAGTGCTTTGGCTGCTGTTCTGCCGAGAAGAGACTGGCCGGGGAGCGCCGCTCGCACATCGACCGTGGGCATCCCCACGCGGGTCTCCTCCGCTGCTGAAAGGGGCTTTGGGCACTAGGGGCGGCTGCCGGGGGGCTACCTCCGACGGGCAGCGCAGCCCGGCCCTGCCCGTGTGCTTACCGAGTGACACCCCTCCGCCCCGCGTGGGTGCGCGGAGCATCTGCACAGCCCAGCCTGGGTGACAGCGCTATTGTCACCTGTCCCGACACCCTGGAAATCCACATCCCCGGGCCGGCGGCTGCAGACGATGCCTCTGTGCGCCCCACCTGCAGGGAGCCGCCAGATCCCCCTGCCCGCCTCGGGAAAGCGCCCGGGTGTAGCGAGCGCGGCCCCCCGGCCGGCACGCAGGCCTGGCTCTGCTGCCACAGCCGCCACCCCCGCCGTCGCACCGGGCCGTGCGGGTCTGTAGGCGCGCTGGTCCCCGGCTCGCCCCGGCCGGGAGATGCCGGCATCGCCCCGCGTGGAAACGGGCTTTCCCTGGGCTCAGCCGAGGCCCTGCACCCGCCCCGCCCCCCTCCGCCGCCTGCCGCCCTCCCGTCGCGGCGGCTCTGTCCCACGCGTGTTCCCGGCCCCGCGCGAAAACACGACGCGCCCTGAAGAGGTAACGCCAGATTCGTGCTCCTTTTATTTCGGTGGGGACAGGCCCTTTCCCCAGCGCCCTTCGTCCTGCTCCGGGCACCCCCCGCCGCTCAGCCCCAGCGGCTCACGGCGGGCTGTCCCCGTCCCCGTCCGTCCCCGTCCCCGTCCGTCCCCGTCCCCGTCCCCATCGGGGCCCGAGGCCGAGACCCGCGGCAGAAACACTGAGGGAGGGAAAGGGCGGAGGATGGAGCCGCGCCGTCCCGCCGCCTGCTCCCGACGGTGATTTCCTCGCGTTGGGGCTCGATCCCAGCGCAAAGGCGGAGAAACGCCCCAGGGACAACCCTGGCGCGTCCCGGGGCTCCCATTGTCAAGGGTGGCGTTAAATTGGGGACCGGGTCACCGGGGGTGCCCGGCCGCGTCCCCCGCGGTAGCAGCCGGCGGGGCCAAGGGGGCAGCCGGGGGCTTCTCCCGGCTCCCAGCGTGCACGAACAGGGAGCAACGGAACCTCCCCGTTTGCTTCATGTTTTCGGGCCTCGTTCGTACCCGCAGTTTTAAAAGAATAATCCAAATCTAAAGCCACTCGACTATTCAGAAAACGCAGCTATTTATCGAAGCATCAACCCGCTTAGACGCGACGCCCCGGCTGCCCCAAGCCCCCTCCCCCGGCAGTGGAAACGGACACTTGCTGCTAAGATCCCCCCCGGGCACTAAAAGCCGCCGTGGCACCCGCCGGGGGCAGGTCCCGGTCCCCGGGGTGCAAGCTGTGGCACCTGAGGGGGGAATGCACCCTGCTCTGCACCCCCGGGTTCCGTCCTCCTTGCCCGCGCCGGCATAATTTCGGAGAAAGGCCGATGAATAACCACTGTTGACACAGGCGGGTCAGCGGCTGCCCCGGCTGGGGTCGATGCCCGGCCCGGAGCGGGCCCCGCTCCTCCTCCAGCCCGCGCCCCCCCGGCTCCCCCAGGGCCGGGGCGCCCCGGGGTGCACAGCTACGCCGCCAGCCGGGGTTCGCAGACCTGGCTTCCCGCCTCCCACCTCCGAGCCCCGTCCCCCAAAACGCGGGGTGGCAGGCTGAAAAACAGCAAAAAGATCAGCAATGAGGCCACGCAAGACCCCTGCAAGGCGAGGGCACCCGGGGGGCTGCAGGGTGGCGGGGACAGGGACCGCGCCGACATAAAAGCCCGATTACCACATGCCTGGGGCACTGCTGGGGGCGGGGAGGTTTGGGATTTCTCCTGCCAGTAACTGGACAGCCCGCATGGCAGGTGGTGCAGAGTTTTATTTCACAGGTAAGTCCATCAAAAATTAAATACCAGGTTTTGCCTTTTTTTTTTTTTTTTAACATTGAACAAATATGTACAAAATATGAACAACGTGAGGTATAAAACCGCAAGACTTTTTAAAGAAAACTAGTATGTACAGAAGCAGATATGGATACAATAGGCATTATCTTCCCATGGCTGTGTGGCTTGCTTATCCCCCACAGCTGATGCCAGTTTCTCTGCTGCAGCAGGGCCCTATCGCTCCCCGCATTTCCTACTCAAATACAAAAATCTGTAAAAAACAGCGCTAGAGATTTTCAAGGAGAAAAATATGGTTTGGGGTTTTGTTTCCTGCAAATGGAACCATCCAGATTGTGAGGCAAAGTCCTCCAAAAAAAGGCACGTTTCACCTCATGCAAGAGGGCAAATTAATCTGTCCAACAACTCCAGCTGATGAACGGAGGGGTATCTCAGTAGAGAGCACCATGGCAGGTAAAAGGGCGTGAGCATAAGGCACTTACTGGGATGGTCAAATCCATCCCTATTTCACAGAACATGCTTCTCTGCTTGCAAAGGACATTTAAATTAATCTATTTAAACTACATTTGTTTACATAGACAAAGGGCTTAGTCCTGCAATCCATACTCACGTCCACTCTAGCTAGAGAGGAGTTTTGCCTGATCACCAACAGCAGCTGATTCAGACCCCCGTGAGTAAGGACAGGGTGCAGTACTATATTCCAGTTAGAACATCAATTAATGTACAAATGTATCTTACAAATAATTAAATACAAACCATGTTCCTTTAACCAAATTAGAGATCTGCCAAAAAATGGACCGTTTGTGGAAAATATATCTTTCTCTGTTTATTATAAAACGAGTCTATTTGGTGTCGGCTTTTTTTTTCTTTCAGTGGAACAGTGTTTTCTCTTGTAGCATAATACTCTTCCAAGCCAGCCCCTGGTAAAGTGCAAGCCGAGTTAGGGTCCGCTCTCTGCATGGGGCCATTAGTGGGTAGGATTGTAATAGCCTTTATCACCTTCAATGTCCACTTCTTGATTGGAGTCATCGGAAACATCCGACTCCAGGTCCTCCTGTGAGGCTGGCGAGGGGGTGTATTGCGAGCCGTCCAGGGAGACCTCCTTACCCTTCTGTTCAGGGGTTGGGCAGCTCTCCGGCCTTTGGTCACTGTGACTGTCAGCACCTTCCACTTCTTCTTTTTTGGTGGCCTGGGGGTTCTCCTGCAATGAAAGAAGTCTGCTTTATACAGAAATATGGGCCACGGAGCCAGGAGGCCTGGGAATTCCAGCAGTGCTGGGTGGGAAAACCACCTTGGGTTTCTCGCAGGAGAAGGCAGGTGTCCCGCTACCTCCCTGGGCCTCCTGCCTATAAACCTGCTCGAGTGGGATGGGGCTGGGCAAGGGCTCAGCCGCATGCAGGGGGCTCGGCTCTGATCCCACTCCCCGGCAGCCACAGGGGCCGCTGCCATGAATAAGGCTCCTTGGCGATGGTTATCACAGCCACTTCAAAAGAGTCAGGAGCCGCCGGAGCCCAGGAACCTCTGAACTTTTGTCTTTAGCAAAGCAAATGTTTATTATGAGTCTACAAACACCGACACACAGCTTCCTTCTGCCCTGATCTTTCTTTAATTACACCCAACAGCAAAAGGAGGGAGGCCAAATCCATCAGTGGCCCAATAGCGAATGGGGAAAAATTAGTAATTAAGCTAAAACTCAACACTAAAACACCCACCATTAAAAAAACAAAACAAAACCCCGTTTCCGAAGGCAGGAATAGCCCTGTGTCAGCAGCAGTCGGCTGGGGAGCCCAGTCCCCTAAGGGGGCATGAAATGATACTCTTAAGAGAAAGCAGGCAGAGACACGTACCCATGATATAACCTTGAGGGCTCGGAGAAATGTATGTGACTGAATGAGAAGGAGGAAATGACTTAAAATGGCCGAGATCCCAAATGAGCTCTCCGGACACTCCGGCGCAGGTCGAGCCCTGCCGAGGAGGCACTGCTGAGGACCCAGCCTGCCTCTTGCCAGAGTAAAGGGATTTTATTTAAAAAATCAACTGAAGTACAGTTTAAACCTGGGGGAAGGTCACAGAACAATGCATCTAGAGTGTGGTACTGTGATTAGTCTTCTTATTATTTTTATATTAAAGGCCGATTTCCCAGTCCATGTAACTTGGCTGTCCATGTAACACTGAAGCTGGACTCAGGCCACAACGCAGGGATTTTTCACGAATCTTTGCACCAAGGGGCCTCGATCTGGCCAAGCCAGACAGGATCGGGCCCTCTGGGCCATTAAAAAAAAAGAAATTATCTGCTTGAGCCCGGTTTTTAAGGGAAAAGAAACCATTTCAACCTCCCAGCCTCATATGCTGTAACTATTTGCAAACGAAAAGTAAAAGCTACTCAGTTTTCCATGTGGCTCCTCCAAACAAACAAAGCGTTCATACCTGCCTCTCCCAAAGTTTGCAGAATACATCAACTTGTGTTTATTAAGAGAGGGCGATTTAAAAGACCGGTTAATATTCTTCTTCAAAACAACTGCCTAAGTCATTTACTGACAATTACTTATCTGCTCTGCGTTAATTGGCTAAACAACATATGGGTTTACAAAACAATCAGCGTGGAGTTTTAATAGGCAGTGTGTGAAAGCTGGGCATAATTGATATAGGAACTACATTAGGAGCTTTTAACGTTAGTGCTGCCTGAACGAGCCCTCATGGATTCCAGCATGACTATTTGTCTTTTTAATCAAGGTGAAGAGGTTAAACAGCCTTTCAGATGACTTCTGCATACAACCTGGAATAGGCGAGCACGGCGTTAAGATAAGACAATTAAAATACTTATTTCTATAGAAACGGAACCATCCCCGTACCTGCTTTAGACGCCTCCATTTGGCTCTGCGATTCTGAAACCACGTTTTGACCTGAGCAACGACAACGAGAGAAGGCACGGGGTAGTCTCGGGGCCGGCGAGCACCAGGAGCCTCACCCGAGCCACAAACGGTGATCAAGGCGGGGGGGGGGGGCCCTCGCCGGGCCGGCCGGGGCCCCGGGTGCGGCGCCGTCCAGGAGGGCCGGGGCGGGGGCTGCCGGCGACGGGGTGCGGGTCCCCGGGGCGCGGGCACGGCCTCACCTGCCTCTCGCTGAGCTGCAGCATCTTGGCCAGGCGCTTCCTCTCCGGCGGTGAGAGGTATTTCTGCGTCTCGAACTTCTTCTCCAGCTCGATGGTCTGGTCGTTGGAGAAGCGGACCTGCCCCCCTTTCCTCTTGTGCAGCGGGCGCTGGATGAAGGGGCTCCACAGCAGCGGCTTCCCTTCAAAGAGAAGCACAGCGCCGAGGGTCAGGGAGAGCCGCGGACACGCGTGCACAGGAAGCCCCGGCCCCAGCCCGGGGGTGCGCCCCGTCCGGGCCCGCTCCTTCCCTTCGCCCGCTCGCGTTCCCCCAGCTCCCCGGCTGCCGCCGCGCCTCCTCTGATTTTTCACCACCGCCGAACCGAGAGACCAGTTAAAGCCATTCTGCGGGCTTTGGCAACGTTTCCGTCAATGTGTTTCCTGTTGGTCTATCTCGCACAGAAAAAAAAGAGAGAAAGAAAAAGAAGAAAAGCCCTTTGCTTCCTTCTGCTCTTGCGCTGCGATACCCCAAAGAAACCGTCTCCCGGTCCCCGCAGCAAGTGCCCGGGGCCCCACGGAGCTGGGGGGGCGATGCGGCGACACGGGGGCGCAGGGACCCCACTTTCTTCGGCCAGAAGCGCCCCACGCCGCCACCGCCGGCCGTGGGGTGCCCGCCGGGCTCGGTGTGGGACACGGTGGTGCACGGCACGTCGGGGAGCCAGCCCCGCTGCCGAGCGGCAGCCGCGTCCCGGGGCCCGAGGCTCTGGCCAGTGCCACTGAGTCACTCTGTTTGTCTTTCTGTCTTGCTGCCTGCACGCTTTGAAATTCGCTGCATTGTTTTTCAAGATTTTGCTTGCGTCAGGCTTTAGTAATTCTGGTGCAAAACAGGCTCAAAAAATAGGAAGCAACTGGTTATTTTAGCTGTCATAAAGTCACATCCCACACAGAGGAAATGAACAATATCAGAAAAACGGATCCCGGCTATCAGAAGTCGAGTGTTTCCTGAATTTGTCTGTATTGAGGATGTCGATAAAGTAATCAGCAATGTGCACGACTCCCGGGGAAGAGCCTGCTTCAGGCGGCCAGGAAAACACTTAACAGCTTCTGAAACCAGATTTACTCCTATCGAGAGCTCAAGGTTTCCTGTATGAACGGAAAGGGTCAGCCTCTTTCACTGCGCGAATGTGGTGAGTCAGGGCCAGTTTTGCAATCACTCAGGACAAGTGCTGCAGCCCCCGCCGCGGGGCCGCTGCCTCGGCCCGGCCGAGAAGGGGCCGCCGGGGCCGCGTCCCGTCCCGTCCCGCCCCGCCCCGTCCCGCCGGGGAGCCCCGCGGTCCCCGGGGAGGGGAGCCGGCCTCCCGGCTGTTTTTCAAGTCATCCACAGGAAAAGGCTGAGAGATCTGCCATGCGATCTCCCAGCACAATTAAAACTCCCCACCAAAACCACATGCGACATTACTAAGGACACTCTCAGAGTCACTTGCTTGAAGGAAAACAAATCTGAGTCACCGCGGCCGCGCACTGTGGTCTCGCTGCCAGCGTCGGAGCGCGGCGCGTCTTCAATTTACTGTAAATCAGACGAGGGCCGGGGGGAGACGGGGGGAGCGCGGCGCGGCAGCCGGCGACGGGGGCAACCCTCAGCCTCCTCCCGTTCCACCCCCAGCCCCCGACGGCGGCGCGGACGGGACGGGACGGGAGCGGCGCGGCGGCAGCCGGGGAGGGAGGCCGGGGGTGGGCAGGCATGGCTTACCCAGGGGGTCCTGCCGGATCAGGGCGTGCGCGTAGTCGCCGACGGCGCGGGGGAAGGAGTAGAGGGGCCCGGCGTAGGCGCCGGTGCCGTAGGTGGCGGCGAGGTGGTGGGAGAAGGCCGGGTGGATGGGGGTCGGCTCGTAGATGGGGGTCCGGTACGGGGACACCAGGCTGGTGAAGGAGGAGTTGGGCGACGGCAGCGTCGGCGGCGGCGGGGCGGGCAGGGAGTGGGGGGCCGGAGCGGCGGCGGGGCCGCGGCCCAGGATGTCCTCGATGTAGAAGGGCGTGGGGTGCGCGGGCTGGAGCAGCGGCGTGGGCGCGTACAGCGGGACGCCGACGCTCAGGGCCGCCGGCGCCGCGCCCGGCGGCTGGTACTGCATGGCGCGGCCGCCCCCCGCGCACCCCCCGCGCCCCCGGCCGCCCCTGCGGAGAGCGGGCCCCGACCGCAGCGGCTGGGTGCTGGCACCGCCGCCGCGGGTTTCTCTGGGCTCGGGTTACCCTTCGATAGGTTTCTATTGGCGCGGGGCGGAGCCCGCGTGGTCTCTGTCCCCTTCCTGCCACGGCTCCGTCTAGCCAATGAGCCCGGCCAGGGAAGGGGGAAACCACCCCCCGCCGGCAAACGCTCCCCCCGCCTCCCCGAGCAAACTCCCCGCGGCGCCAATCAACCACCGGCGCGGCCCGGGGGAGCCCGGGCAGCGGGGCGCGATCCGCACCCGCCCGCGCCCCGACGGCATCGCGCGGGGGGTCAGAGGGCACGCAGCGGGGGTCCGACGGCAACGGCGGGAGGCCTGGCGCTGCCCCCGCCGGCTCCCGCGCCTCTGCCCGCGCACGGCACAGCGCCACCCGGACCGCGGGCATCCCCACGGGGGAGAGCGCTGACCCCCGCAGGGTGGCCCGGCCCCGGAGTACGGGCGGAGGCGGAGCAGAGGGTGCGCGCCCCCCGCCCCCCAACCCCCCCGGGGGCGCGCTGTGCTCTGCGGAGCTTCGGAGTGGCCCCGCGGGCGCTCGGCCTGGCTGCGGGCCGGGGATCAGGCGGGGAGCGCGGCCGCGGAGCGGAGGCCGCGCGTGGGCGGCGGGGCCGCGCATGGCCTCCTGCTCCGTGCCCGCGGACGGGGCCGAGCGCCCGGCGGGACGCGGACCGCTGCGGCACGATTTCCCGCCCAGCGCCTCGCCGGGCACCGACGGCGGGCACTGGCCGGTAACGGCGGGGCTGCCGCCCCCGGAGGGGTGGTGCGCGGCGCTGGGGATCTGCTCCCCGACAGCCCGGCCGGGAAGGCGGCCCGGCGGCCCGAGCAGCGCCACCTGGGCACCGGTCGGCTGAATTTTTGAAATCCCGCCGGCTCGCGCTCCCGGCCCCGGCCCGCGGCAGGTCTGCCCCTCGCCGAGCGCCGCTGCCGGCCGGCCGGGGGTGGGGGCCGGGAGGGGACAGCGACCCCCGCTCTCCCCCCGCCCCGGCACCCACGCGGGGACTCGCCCCGACGGCAGCGGTTGGTGCCGCCTCCTCCCCCGCCGTGGGAGCGGAGGCGGCAGGTGCCCCCCGCATGTCCACGGACCCCGCCGGGTCGCCCCTTTCCCCGTCTCCTTCACACGCCCCCGAGCTGACAGCGAGCACGGAAAGCTGTTAAGGAATAGCAGGTGCTGGTTTAACTTAATCTTTTTTTTTTTTTTTTTTTTTTTTTTTTTTAAAAAGTCTCCAGTTCAAACTCACGAAGATCTTAATAACCATGAGGCTCAGAGCAAGACCAAAGGGTGTTGGTGAAATGGAAATATATAATTTTTTAATAATATAGGGAGGTTGGGGTTTTTTTCTTTACATTGTTAACAAACGCCAAAACTCACCTTTAAAGCGTGGTCTTGTGTCTTGTAAATATCAGGTACACGTAAAGCGAGCTGACAGTTTTGATTATTTTTTCTCTCTGTGCTCAGTCTCCCAGGCATTACTCTTTCCAAGGGGTTTAGCTAATGTTTTCATCTGGAAGTGTTGGATTTGCAGCTTGATTTACTTAATAAATGTACAGTAAACCGATGACCCGTTGCCCTCTGGAATAACGACGTGTATGATACAAGGCAGCAGTATGGAGGGCCCCCACCATATTTTACAAGCTGTCGATTCAAAATCCTGAGAACAAGTTTAAGCGAAAAAAAACCAAAACCAAAAAAAACCCCAAAACCCAAACAAACATGTTTTGCTGCGTTATTGGACAACAAATAAATAGAGGAAGAGATTATTCTTTTCTGACTTTTATATAAGCAATAGGCCTTGTTAAAAGGAAGTTTTAATGGCACAGTTATTACATTCCACTACCACTGCATAATCCCTAACAAGAAAAATGAAGCACTTAATTTTGCAGTTCTACAGCACCGCCCCTTTCAAATTCAATTGTTAGACCTCAGCCTTCCTCCTTCCACGGGTTGGAGACTATTAAATCCGCATTCATGAAATGTCACATTTATTGAACTACATAATTTTTTAATATCACTAGTGCAGGTTTTATAGTTGATTTTATTGTTTTTATGGCCATTCGGGGCTCTAAAACCCGGATTTTTTCAATGTTGTCCTTATAATTTTTTTCACACAGTCAGAACTAATAAAATAGAACAGTTGTGACTTTTTAATGCAAGGGGTCTCGGAGTTTCAATATTTTCACTCTGCTGGATACTAAACCCAATAAAAATACATGAGATTTTAATTATTTTCTGGATTAAATAAAACCTTTTCCCTTTCTTTTGGAACATACATTTTGTTTGTAGTTTCTGTTGTGAGGGAGATAACGCAGCTTCGGATAAAATACATTATTACCCATATTGCTGCGATAAATACAGTTTTGACTGGATTTTACAGTCTGACGGGCATTTAGAGTAAGGTACTGTAGGCACCACAAGATCAGTGCAACCAAGAAAATGCTTTAATATTTTTTATATTTCTTCTCGAGGTTCCCTCTGGAAAGCACTCCAATTTATCTAAAAAACCTCGGGGGTGGTGATGGTGATGGGGAAATATACTCCCTTTCCGTAAAAAAAAAAAAAAAAACAAACCCAAAAAACTTTCACGTTAATTTTCTTGGAATGCACTTGAAACACCCCCGTGTTTTCTGGCTAATCTGGGGATTTCTGGAGGGCGGCGGGGCGGGCTGTGTGCATCCCCGCACTGGCACACGCTCAGCCCGGAGGGATCGGCTGGAGAACTCATTATTTTGTGTAATAACTTCGGGGCCCTGTCCTCCCCTTCACTTTCTGTGAAATCCCCCGCCGTTGAGGAGTTCTGAGCTCAAGGCAAAAATAATAATAAAAATCAGAGACCCCACTTGTTCCCAGCGGCCCTGCTGCCAGCCCCGACGGCGGTGCCTGGGGGGGACGCCCGGCTGCCCCGCCGCTGCCCGGGACGCGCTCCCTCGGGGCGCGCAGAACAAGCAGCTCCGGCCGGGGAAGGCCGGTGCAAATACGCTGCTTCGTGCGTCCCCCAGACCGGGCGGCTGGCGGGGACGGGGTCGGACGGGCTCCCCGGGGGAAGCAGCGGGGCCTGGCTGCCACCTGCCGCCCCCCAAATGCCCCCCGAGTGACGCTGCCTTGGCGGCCTGGCAGGACGGTGCCCCTGACCCAGCCACGCTGCTTTGAGCCTATTTCCCTTCCCTCCCCGCCCCGTCCAGCGCGGAGCCGGGAGCAGCTGTCCCTATGGACGGCGCCCCTCGGGCGACGAGGGGGCAGCCCGTGCCGGAGGAAGCGGGCCCCCCCCGGACTGTGGGGGACTCCGCAGCCTCCCGCTGGCCGCCGCTGCTCGCCCCCGCCCCCCGCCGCTGCCGCCGACAGCCCCGCAGAGGCGGCGTCGGGGCCCCGCTCCGCGGCCCGGCTGCGGGTGGCCGGGGTCTCCCTCGCCCCACAGCCCCGGGGCGGGGCGGCAGCACCGATTTAATTTAGCGTTTATGTGTCACCGTGTTCGTGAGCGGGTTTTACGGGGCGGCGCTAACGTGAAACACCTGGACGGCGGCACCGCGGGCGCGCACGGCGGGGGGGGCGGGGGGGAGCGGCGCAGGGGCGCTCGGCTGCGCCCGTCTGTCGTCAGGCAAATGCGTTAAAATATAATTAAAAAAACCCCAACCTCCCCGCCTCCCAAATATCGGAAAATCAGGAAATGAGTGCTTCCAAACCCAGCGACACACGCCAGGTGGTGTTTCCACCGCGCACCCCTGATTCCCTGCGATAAACGCCCCGCGGAAGATTTCTGGTTCCTGGGGTGGTTATTCCGGGCAATACATGCACCAGTCCGTGATTTATAAGTGAAATGAGTCTCGAAGCACAGAACTCTTCCCTTGCCTCGCAGGTTCCTTTTACCACTAACATATATTTTTTTGGCTTGATACCTGCCCGGTTTCTGCTCTCAAAAATGGGAGTTTCACCCAAAATAACACCCTCAGTGACACTACAGACTTCAGGAGAGTTACACCAGTGATGAATCATTCCTAGCTGCCCTAACTGTGTTTGGCTGTGCAGAATTAGAGAGCAATACAGCAAAGTCCGTCTTTTAACAGCTGGAGTGGGCTACCAGCAGCGTCATACCCTAATGCTGCAGGGCGCTTTCCAAGAGGATCCAGACTGAAGCCATTCCACCCCTTCCCATTATTGAAAATATTTCAAGACTCTTCCAAGAGAGGTGAGGCCACAGCCTTGAACACCTTCCAAGGAGGAAATAGGAGGGAGTTCACCTCTCTGATTTTCCTAGCGCTGTGGAAGCCAGACTGCTCCAGACAGAGGCACCGCGCATTGCGGGGTGATGTCAGTCAGTGCTGCCGTCTTCCAGATAACTCATCTGTTAGATATTCGCTTCTCACCTCTTCCTCCTCCTCCTCACCATCGTGATTTGATTTACTAAATGAGTTACAACCATAATAAACATTAAGGCAGGTGAGTCTTAAAGGTATTCATTAGATGTAGCAGAACAAGACAAATCTTGGTCTAAAAGGGGTGGACAACATATGAACTGTTATTCTAGGCAGAGCTGGCAGGAGCTTATCATTTTCCATCCTACATCCCTATATTCATCTGATTACAATTTTGCCAAATTTAAATCATCCAGGTGGAAAAAATTCTGTTCTGAGGGAATCTGCCTCATGCTGAGTATGTTGAAGGTTTCAGCAAAACTGGTTCAGCTGTTTCTGAGCATCGGGTTAGAGGAAAGCAGACTTTTTTTGCTGGTGTTTAGACATCCTTGCCTTGTACTGGAACCCATGATCCCCCACCATGAGGGAAACTTCACGAGATGAAAGCGCCCAGCAAAAAGTCGCCCAGGGATTGCTTCTTCAATTCTTCCTTTGCTTTCCACCTGGGGCTGTGGTTTACAGTTGAGCAAAATAAAGATCCCAAACCTCTGCAGAGAGACACAGACACCTTGAGAACGTTCAGGCCACCCACGGGCCTGACTTGGTTCTCTCATGATTTGAAGAGCTCTTCTTTCTTGGCACTGAGTATCTGTGGGTATGAGATGTGCTGCCACCAAGTGCCCTTCTCCTATAAGCTGTCACCAGCTCTAAGGGAAAAAGAAAAAAAAAAAAGCTACAGAAAAGGTTTAATGGTGCTTTTGAGTCTTGTCAAGGATTTCCAAGCCAACACATGCCAGACCCTTGGGGGAGCACATTGGTAAGGTGCCTCCATTTCCTCTAGCCCCCAATATTGTTAATATCTCTTCTGGGACACCGTGATTTACAAAGTGGCATATGCAATATTTATGGCTCTGTGGTAAAAGGAAGGAACACATGGCCCCATACTACAAACATAGGTTAATACCACTTTCTTTCTGGGCTAGGCTGTCCTAGTGATTACCGTGATACCAGCATCTCTAAACCAGAGTTTCATTCAGCTGGAGTGTGACATAATTCACCAGTTTTCTTCTGAATTGCAAAGAGGCATCCCATGAAACTATGTAGGCTTTAATGTTTTTTGGAATGCACTTCCCTAACCCTTCCTTGGCCTGAAGAGTTTCTTATCCGACCATTATGAGAATGTGGTGAGCAATGCTATGAAAAACAAAGCAATATATTGTTCCTTACAGGCTCATATTTCCTATATATCTGCCACCAAAACCCATGAGCTATTTTGGATCCTGCCTATAAGTGCAACTGACAGCTGCTTGGTTAATTATATTTATTTGGGGTGATGGCAACTGTAACATGTTAAAACTTCTCTATATTCCTATGTGTTGGCTATACGCATAAAGATTACACCCAAAAACACATATAATTCCCAGGGGCTAGATTGTCTCTCACATCTTGCACAATCATTTACGTAAGTGCAAACTGAATATAAAGCGCTGCTAACACAGACTGCTGGCTACCGTACACCCACTCTGTGTTGATATAAATGACTATAGCAAGATACCAGACAATGGAGAATCTGCCTAAACTACAGTGATGACAAAACATATTTTTTTTTACAGAGTAATCAGAATATAAAATACTGTGTTTCAAAGAGGACTCGTGCAGCAAGATTTTTCACTGTAACAGTTCTAACGGGTCCAAAGTACACACAGCTAAATTTGATGTCGGTAGGAATTAGGTATGAATAGGGAGTGTTACTTAGTTATTTTTGTTAATGTTTTCCAGAGCTTACACATTCACTCCACATTTTTTAGCAAACTTTATCATTTTGGCATCACAAAATCAATCCCTAGGTAGGTTTGTTTTATCTGGAGCTGATATGCACATGCAGTTACTGTTAATAGTCAAATATAGAAGCTTACAATAACAATCTAGCTAACTATTAATGGCTGTTTAACAGAGGAGTTAGAAGGATGGATCTGAAATCTGTCCTCATCTGAAAAATAGATTGCTAGGCTCTCAGGTGCAGAAACTCTTCAAAGGCTTCATTTCCATGGGTAGGAGCCAAAATACTTGGGTAGACTTGGCACTGAAAGGCTAGAGGTGGAATTGCCTTAGAGACAAATTCAGAACTTGTGTAATGTGTTTGGAGTCCATTGAAGCTGATGATTTTCATAGGCAAATCATGTATTTTTTCCTAACAGAATGACAGAATATGCCTTGACGGTTGCACATGGAAATATCTTGTAAAGTACAATATTAAAGGGCAGAAGTGAAAGGAAGAATCATTTTTCCCTAAGGCAGATATCTCCCCATCTTGCTCCTGCCCCTGAGCTGAGGTTTCCCTCTAATGGAAACTACGTAGCCCAGACCTGACTGATGAAACATGGCAGCATCAGTGGTGGGTGGTACCCGGCCTCGTCTCTGAGGCCAGAGGAGCTTATTGTACCATTTACATTCTTAGTTCACACCAGAGGTGACAGGAGAGTTACTGCTAGGTCTGACAACACTACAGAGTTTCCCGATAGTGGCAGATTCTTAGTGTCCTGGAGTACTAGCAGCACTTTCAGCTACACAGAGCATATTTGGCACCTGCCAACGAGGACTTCTGCTTTGTGGTGGGGACTCCGGAGGATGCCACGTCCTCTTGCTCCATTCCAGGTGCAGAACTGGAAAGGACTGACTTCTGGATTGTCGAGCTCTGTTGCCAACTCTAGTTCAGCCCCTGATAATGCTGTCATGGAGTGGAGAGGAAAGCCACATGATTTGGGAGATAAAGCAAAACCAGGATTCTTGCCCCAGTCAAAGTGAAGGGTAAGGGCTTCCATTCAATGTGTGGGATATAGGAGCAGTTGACATCCAAGTTGGAAAGTTATTTTATTTTTACTGTTCTGAAAGATGCTTTCATTTTCATTTTGTTAAATGATCATGCATCATTTAACAAACAGAGCCTTGCTTCAGCTCTGTATTCACTGTTGGCTGTCTAAAATGATGTGAGCTAAGCTGGCTCAGAGGAAGGTGTAGCTGAGCATCCTGAGCAGGTCGTTGCCACGTCTGGTTTCATTCACTCTCTCCAGCAATAATCACCTGTCAGGCAAGTCACTGTTCAAATCCCTTCAGAGTCTGGAAATAAGGGGAATGCTTTTGCAAAGCTGCAGGCTTTCCCATGGTCCGCGAGTTTATTTCATAGCCTTTTGGGTTTTTTTTTAATTTTTCTTCCCTGGAGTCTGGTTGGGAAATTTGTTTTGGTTGAGCTGTTGTGTTTCTATGCTCTGCTTCGCTGTGTGAGCAGCACTGGTCGTGGAAACCTATTGAAATGCACGTGCAGCTGAGAGTACAGCTCTCCTGGTGGGCATCAAGTCAGGACAACAGCAAGGTGCTTTATACCAAATCACTCCTGAACAGAAACTGGGACAACAATATATGCTGGGATGCTAACATCCACATCACAACTTGTACTCATTATGCTACTTTTGATAAAAGCAAAACAAAAAATAAACCATGGTCGATATGAAAATAAATATGCTGAAGTAAGATCTGTATATATCTGTAAAATTTGTATTCAAAACATTACAGTTCTTTCCTAACACTTTAAGGATTAGATTTGACTAACTTTTCAGAACAGCTGCTCTTTCTCATTCCTTCCTTAGTTTGACCATCTCATCATCTTACCTCATCCCAGTACTGAGGCCTGAAATTGTAGGTGCAGACGCAGGAGTTTTAGTGTCACAGAATCTAAACCATAGCCTGTGTTTCCTTGAAGTCAAACCATGACATCAGAGCCAAACCCGATGCAGATGCCTATTCAGATCTTGATCTCTAACCATACTTTGTTTATTTTAAAATGCTTGGTTTAAAACATTACAGCAAAATTACTCTAGAAAAAGTTGTAAATAGGTATCTGATTAGTATCCTCAGCAGCCAGACAGGTGATACATAGCTGCTGAGAAGCAGCAGGTGGACTTCAATTCTGAGTTTAGTGCTGCATCCTGGTAGATGCTTGTACACTGTTCAGCTCAGCTGCTGAACTGGCAGAGTAATTCAGAGGCAGACCTACCGTCTATGCTTCTGCACCTGCATCTTCAGGAGCAGGCACATGCAGGAAATGCCTGAAGAAGGAACATCGCACCGGGGGTCCCCTTCCCCAGCACAGTCAGCAAATCCCCACGGGTCAAAAGCATGCCTGCTTCCAGGGCCTTCGGCAGTTTGGGGGGGTCATTCCTATCATCAGCAGTGAGAAATGTTGTGCAAGTGGGTCACATGCCAATCCACGTGGTACTTCACATGCCAAGGTACAGACAAAGATATAATCGGCATGTGAACAAAAATGGGATTTTTAAAATCTGTTCATTAGATAGGTAGAACATCTGGGGAGGAGATGCAGAAAGCAGACTGCTCACCAGGACAGAGACTTCAGAGACACTGTAGGCTGTGGGAGAGACCTACTAATTACAGAATTCTAATAGACCAAAAAAATTCCTCATATAATATTACCCTCTGTGTAGTTGTGTGTTTTAACTTTGTGTAATCTGACTTTAGGAAATATACACAATTTCAGTAATTTTCTTAAAAAGGTAATGCAAGTTAAAGAAAAAGTTTCAGAGTTAATTAACGTGATATAACTGATTTAAACTGGAGGTAGAAGTAGCTCACATTTATACTTTGAGGAACACTTAACAGCCTGGGAGGAACTGGGTGAACTCTGCCTGACTTTTGCCATTACACTACCTTCTAGGAGATTTGTTCTTGAAGAAAGGAGGTCTTCTACAGTCTCAGATGCGCTGAAAATCTGTAAGTAAAGGCAGGTTTAGCTGGACCATAAGTACAGAATCAAGTCAGAACAGTCTACCTCTAAAGCTAAATAAGAAATTCAGTTTTAGGATGTGCCTAAACCAAGCCCTTGCTGCATCACTCCATTTCCATGGCTTCACAAGCTGCTTTTCTAGTGGTTTTGTCTCTTTCAAATTTTATTACATTTCACCTCAGGATGGGAGACGTGGCATTGGTCTTTATGTAGCCTTCATAGCACCCATCTGACACCTGTAAAATATTAAACTGTAAGAATGTATGTTAAAGTCAGTTAGCCAGGATGTGTGTTCTATAGATAAACAGGTTTGTTTGGGAGAGAGCACCACAGCCTGTCAAAGCCTCTGTTGTATCACAGAAGAGTAAATTCCTAAAGAGTCAGGATACTCTAGATAACCATAAAACCACGGCAAGTAGCAGAGGGAATTCGTGATGGCTAGGTCTGCCGCACAGCACCCACCCCTCAAAACCCTGCTGCAACCCGAGGCTTTTCCATTTTCTGCCTGTTACATTTTCATTCCATATGTTGCAGTTACATTTTCTACAGTTTTCTTCATACTTGGTTCATGTATGGGCTTTGGGCACATCTGGCTCCCTGTCTGTGGGTTTCACAACATGAATAGCTTCCTTGGAGTACACAGAGACCTATGGATAAAGCCCAGACAGGATTAGTCTTTCCATACGTGCCTACACTCTAACTCAGCCCCAGAGACGTGCTTTCTCCAGAGAATGCCTGAACCAAGGTCAAGGTCCTGCCAGCACTGCCACAGACAGGGGCGCGAATGGGACGTGTGTGGTGCTTCTCTCTGCTTTTGGCCACGCAGAGCAACGACTGCAATGGTTCCCACCCGGCCTTTCTGCTGGGCCACGAGTAGGTGGCTCAAGACCCCCTTTATAGTGAGGGCAATGGCGCTGATGGCTTTGTGCCCACACTTCTCCCTGCTGGGCGAGAGCAACATAACCTGTGTGCTCCTGCAAACATCCGCTGAGACCTGGAGTGCCCAGGTCAAACCCAGACACGGGGCAAGGCTGGGGATGGAGCGTTATTATGTTTTCTTTCTGCTAAGCCCATCGTTACTTACGCTACTCTCTGATCCCGCGCTAATCTAGTTCCTCTCATTCCTGCAGGTTTACACTTAAAAGGTTAGTTAACAGTTACGATGTCATCTGCTCCTTAAGTGTTGGTTAGCAAACTCTATGCTGTCAGCTCTTTGTGCTTTTTCTCACCAGCCAGCTCTTCCAAGCACATAGCTATGGTTGGCTCTGCTTCTCTGAACTTCCCCCGGCCTGCCTTCCTGGTAGCGGGGCGCCGAGAACCGCGCACACCTTTTCCAGATGCTATCGCCTGTCAGTTCCAAGAAGAGAGGCTCGCTTGCTCCGTCCCTGTTGTGTGTCTCCATGAGAGCCCCAAGTCATATCGATGTTTTTAACCGTCACATCACCCGGCCAATTCAAATGCAAACTCGGAGGCCTGCTTTGCCCGGCGCAGCAGCCAGCGCGTCTTTGCTGCCCTAAGAGAAAAGGAAGATGGCGGACTTGGTCTTTTCGACAAACATTGCCACTTTTGTAGGGAGCTCAGATTGTTTTCTAACTCTTTGTGCTAATCAGGTAAATTGGCTTATTTATGACAGGGAGAAGAACGATCGGAAGCACTAACTAACCCCGTACTGGTGGTCAGAGCAAAGCGAAAACAAAGCCCGTTTCCACTTCTCCGCGCTGAGACTGATTTTCCATTGTCGTTCCACATTATTTTCCCGTTTAAGTCTGCCCGTGCAATTCTGTTGTGCATCCTGTAATTCTGTTTTAGCAGGTTTAAAACAAACAAAAGGAAGTACTTTTTCACACAGTGTGCAATTAAATAGTGGAACTTGTTGCCATGGGAAGCACTGGATGCCAAAAATACAAGTGGGTTCAGAAAAAAAGAGAAGACAAATTAATGGAGGATAGGTACATTGATGAGCATTAAGCATCGTAGCTTTGCTCGCAGCGTTTGGCTCAGGAAGCCCTTACGCTGCTGTCTGATTAAGGCAGGAAAGGATTTCTCTCTCTGTGCCAGTTTCTCACACGGTTCCCCTCAGTAGCCTCTTGTGGTCACTGGCAGGAAAACGACATTGGAGTTAATGGTCTGTCTTAGTGGCTCTTAATGTTCCGCTCCTAACGAGAGACACAGATGTCAATAGATGCCTGTAAATTAAAAAAAATCAGTCTTTAAGCTGAAAACTGACTTTGACACTTCTGAATTCCTCTTTGGATGTTTTTATCAGATCTGATCCAGCTGTCATTAATACACGATGTTTACAGAAAAGAGTATGACTGAAATGGGGTGTTTTAAGGCTTCATGACTGCTATGTTTGATGGCCTGGCCAAAAGTTTGATTTTGCAGATATTACAAGTTGGATCAGCCTCACTGGGGACTGATGTCAAGAGGAAACCTGTTATCTGTGCTGTGAAAGTTGTATCTGCTCTTGGAGCTCTCTCCCCTCCCTGAACAAACGCTCCTGCCGGCCAGCATGGTGCCATCTCTTCTTGTTGACTGTGCTCCATAATTGCTGGTTTATCAGTCTCTCCTCAGACTTCTCAATTTGTCTTGACTGACGAGCAAAACCAGCAGAGCTGTGCATGCACACACAAAGCCAGAAAGGAGAGGATGGCAGGGTGACAAGGAAGGAGAGGATGGCAAACTGGCGAGGCGGGGAGCGAGCCCTAGCCCCTGCCGCGCTCTCGCCTGGGCAGGGAGCCTCAGCCTCACCCCACAGGCTGCACCAGTTGCTCCGGTCCAGGAGGGAGGGAAAACTGGCCCATAATTTTGATAGCATCATGAGCTGCTTTCATTTCTTGTTTTGTGTGTTCGGCTGTGAAACGTAGTCTGATTTCATCTGTATTCCTTTGTCATTGAGGTTTCTTTCTGCATGATTCAGAATGACAGAATCTCATTTTGGTTACAGCTCTGTTTCCTCGCTTCTCCTGCTTTAGCTCAGATCGTGTGCTAACTGCCTCAGTTACTGCAGACAAATACACTCAGGCAGGGTAATGAATAGAATTAAGTGATTTATTTCTATTGTGGAGATGGCTGTATGTGTTTTTCTCATGATGCTGTTAAAATGTACATGGTTAAAAGCCAGAAAATCTGTTTGCTGGCTAAAGGTCTGCCTCACTGGGAAGGTAACGGCAATGCGAGAGGATCAAATTCAGAGGCTTCATTTTCTCTTTGTTGCCAGAAACTGCAAAGTGCAGGACAATTCCTTGGATTTTGGTGATTTTTTCAGATCTTTTCATTGCAGAAGGAAGGTCAGGCTGCACAATCTGACCAAATTAGCCACCTGTTACTCTAGCTCCATCACGCAGTACTTTTTAGCATCTCAATGTTATTAACTCAAATGTCCTAAATGTTGCTAGAGTTCCTGGTCTGTTACAATGGTGGACTCTCCAGAAGGAAATCTTACATTCAAGGCAAGCATTAGAAGCAGCACTGGTTCTGTTTTCTTGTCTGAGTGCTAATGGGATGGAGTTCATCCCCCAGCGAGGGATTCAGCACTGACTACACTAGCACTGTGCTGCCAGACAGGGGAGGGAGAAGACTGTGGTCTGGTGGCTCTGGGCTGGAAACCGGGGACCTGGACATGCTGCTGCTGGAGGTCAGCTCACCACAGCCATGCCTGTTTGTGCCTGTTCACCTGCTCCTTGACCAGTCTTTTAGACAAAATTCTTCTACAGGCATGATCTACATAGTGCCCTGTTCAGCATCTCTTGGCAGAGAGCTCTTGGAATGTCCATAATTTAAATACTAATTATGACACAAGAGCAGCGATACAAATGTTCAGGCCATAGCCTGGAAAGGAGCTATCAAAGGCCACTTTATGAGCCCTGTTTCATTAACAGGATGCTCCAGTGAAAAACCATGATCAATCTTTTTTTCTGTCAACCAGCTATTAACATACCAGTCCTCAGTTTTTCCAACCCCAATTATTCTTGTCACCACAGCCTGGGGTGCACTACTCACTATTCAGAATATTTTTCTAGAAATCACAGAGAATGGTCAGGGTTGGAAGGGACCTCTGGAGATCATCTAGTCCAACCCCCTGCTAAAGCAGGTTGTACAGAATCGTGGCCAGGTGGGTTATGAATATCTCCAGGGAAGGAGACTGCACAGCCTCTCTGTGCAGCCCGTCCCAGGGCTCTGTCACCCTCAAAGAATTTTTTCCTCATAGTCAGATGGAACTTCTCCTGTCGCAGCTTGTGCCTGTTGCTCCTTGTCCTGTCGCTAAATAAAAGGTTAAAATAAACAGCCAATCTAAGCCCAAAGGCAAAAAGCTAGACCTGGACACCAGGTAAGATAATCAGGGAATAACTAACACAGATAATCAGCAAATCATTCAAATGAATTGATTTGGCTGTGGCTGGCGTCCCTGTTTCTGCCTGAAAGCTTCAGTGAAATCCAAATAAGTGCCAGTTATCTTACTGTCTCTTCGTGTTATCTGACTAATGACAGCAGGGGAGAGAAGGGGAAATAACGTCTTTGAACAGGATCACGGCCTTTTATTTAAAGTAAATACTACATCAAAATGGAAACTGCCTGAAGAATGAGTCTGTCTTGGCTTAGTCCTGAGCAGATTAAGTAATGTATTAAAACCAGACAATATCAGATTCTTCAGCAGCTTCAGCACCTTCACTACAAATGCACACACAGAGACTTAGAAAGTGCCATTTATAGGGACCTGAAGGTGGCTAATAGGACAGCATGAGGTAGCTGTGAAGAGTCAAAATTCAGCCAAGGCAGCTGTGTTTTATGTTTCAATAAATGTCTTTAACAAAAAAAAAAAAAAAAAAAAAAAAACCAACAAAAAACCCACAATAGGAAAACGTACAGTGAGTGAAGCTTATCCCAGATTCACCTATGCACTTGTAGCATCCAAGTTAAAATCATTACCTCCTTAGGCTCCCATGTAGTCAATGGAGAGAAACAAGGAGGGCATCTAGCAATGAATCCTATGCTGAGGTTCCCATCTCTCTCCCCTGACTTTGGAGAGAGCAGGGTATGACAGGGTTCTCACCCGGGTATCTCCATTTAGGTGCCTGAACATACATAGGCAGGGTGAATCCAGGCTGTGCTTTACTCTGAGACGAAAACCTGGGGCCAAGAGGTGGCTTAAGCACAAGATTACAATCTCCACCAAAGCTTCACCTGGACTTCTGAGCTCCATCAAAATCAACCATGGCTGCTGAAGAGGTGGTGAGGGTGGAAACTCCTATCTTTAGGTGCACTGAGCTCCTGCTGGGTTTGAGATTTGGCCCCTCAGCACACAGTGCAAGCAGAAATAATTGCAGCTCCACGGATGTGACAAGATCCAAACCATGGTGGCATAGGAAGAGATAACGTGGGCTGTTCTTTGACAGCAGCTTCTGTTGGTAGGGCAGGTAGGCAGCAGTGGCAGTGAGCCCTCAAAGCACAGCAGCATAAATTGCCAGCACCCATGTGTGAGCAGCCTCCTTGCTTTCAGTCAGAGCAGGTACCCACTTCTGACCAGGTTTCTGTGGTTATTCACACAGCAGGAATGCCAGAGATGAGGAATTTCTCTGTACTGCTTGGATCCTAGTAGCGCAAGCCCTGTACTTACCCTTGGAGCAAAGAGCTCTGGGGTCAGATCATCAGGGACGTCCACACAAGAACAACAAAGCATCAAAACTACAGTGGGCACAAAGTGGTTTATAGCTCTTCTGTTAGAGAAAACTGCACCGGTAACAATGCCCTAGGGAAACTGACCACCAGGTTAAGTTACAAAGAATATCAGTGCTTTTTGCTCGGGGCACTGAGCTAATTTGCCATGTTATAAACTGAACGTAACAGATACACTGGGTTAGCATCTGTGTTGCAGCCCAGCAACCAGCAGCCTGACATCTCTGGTAAACGGTACCTCTTGTGATGTGCTGCTCACTTCCTCTGTACTCTGCCATCTAGCTAACCCTTCTTTCCACAGGCTGCAAATCCATTAAAGAATTAGCACAGTTAGCTCTAATAATACAAAGAACCTGCAGCTAAGTATTTCATTAAGAAACCCCAACTTAGCAAATATTCAGTCTTCACAGTTTTAAAACAGTCTTCCTAAAGTACCCCCTTTCTTTCTTTTCATTACTGGTCCAAAACACCAAAGCAGCAATGACAAATTACAAGCCTGTCATGATGCGGCAAATTAGAACTAGAAACCAAAGACGAATATTGCAGTAAAAATATATTGTGAGTGTTCTGACAGAATTACTTTTGTACTGGATAGTTCCCACATTGTCAAAGCTCAGGAATGTACTGTCACCAGGTTGGAAGATACTACTGTACGTGATTTTCCAAGGTCTCTAACATTTGCTGTATTCCTCCATGTTTTCAAAAGATCATACCCAGATGGGTGGATGAAGATACATCATAAAAAACCAATACAATTAAGAGAGATCAAATAAGTTCTACATACTCTCATTTTTGCAAAGTCCAAATTAACTTTCTTAATAATTACTTGTCTTAATACTTGAAACTCCCTGAAAATCATATTTTATTGTAGATCCAACATATTTTTCAACGTACTATTCTAAACAATGACAAGTTTGAGAAATGACAGGATAAAAACTCCATTGCCTAATACATTTGTACTTAGTGCTTTTTTTTGTTTTACTTCTATAACTTTAAAAATGTTTTGATCCTGTTTTATTGGAAAGAAAATAAACTGGCAGCAAGGCTTCAACCCAAACAGTTTTTCACAGCAGTAGGTATAAACTCTGGAAAACAAAATGCAGGCTAAAAATGTTCAGGGACTATTAAACATAATGAAAAAAACCCACCTATCAATTAACTGAATTTTTGCTGCTAAGGCAGTTTTGTGTTTGCTATTCACAGGTACTAACATTTATGATGGTAACCTTTATAAAGTCAATTTAATTATCTTTATCTTATTACAAATAATAAATTTAGTTCTACAATGAAAATCAATTGTCAACATAAGCTATGGTTAACATCTAATAAAACAGCCCTCTGTAAATCCATGATTAATAAGATTGGCTTCTGTATTAACTAACAGACATCATAAAATTTCCTTCCTTGCATTAATCTGTATATTCAAGGTTCATCCTTCTGGACTGAGTTTCCTAAAATAAACTGTTAGAGTGAATGAGCAAAATTTTGGTGCCTATCATTATTACATTATAACCATTTGAATATGTATCTATAGCTGAATGGCTTTGAAATTAATGTCATATTTTAATTAAGTCATAGAAGATGGTGGCTATAAAAAATGATAAGTGATTCACTTCTTTATTTCCTTTAGCTTCTGAACATAATGATAATGCTGCTTATGTTTTGGTTTGAGTGTTAGGGAAAGCTAATTGAAATGTGAAAAACCAATTTCCCAAAACAGTCTTTATATATGACAGGAGTTACTTAAGCTCTTCTATGTCACAGGGAGGGGGGGAAAAAAAAAGAAAATAATAAAAAAAGAATTTACTTGCTCAGAAACATGTTTATGAGTTTTTACTTCCAAGTGGTGTTCCGATTGAGCATGAAGTTTTACTCCAGAAGACAGGGGATATCTATCCATCCTTTGGAGGTTTAAAAAGGTTCCCTTCCTGAGATATACACTATGCCTAAGGATACTGGCATGACACAGTGGCCACTGCAACCAGCACTAGCTTCATCTGACATTGGGTCTAGTCTTTTAATAGCAGAACGATACCATCATACCTATCCCGAAAGAACCCAAAGTCAGTTTATAAAGCAGGGGAAGCAGGTATGCTTGAAGTACCTGTGAAAGAACATACAGAATTAGGGATGAAAACGACTTCCAGGCTTGTCCAGACAAACCCTTCTAAATGCCATGAAATCTTGTGGCTATAGAGACCAAACAGGGCTTTAGATTTTTTTTTTTTTTTAAAAACATCATTATCAACTGAGTATGTACTTTAGAAAATGGAAAATCTGATTCTTCACCTTATTATTTTAGTATGAATCAAGTGACTGTAGCAGAGTTAGTGCCATGTAAGACTGAACTTGTGCAGTGGGAAAACTGGTCCTCTGAGAAGCAACACTCATGATTACTCAAATGGCTGGGGAGGAGGAGACGTACCTTACCATGTGTTTCATCTGTTTTGTTTAATATTTGTCATAAATGCTAAAAAAGCATATTTTCTTTCCTGCTAATCATTATTTTTCTCTTTGCAGAATTTCTGTTAGGCAAAAAAAAGTTTTTTAAAATTAACTTCTGCCAATGAAAATACAAGTCACGTGAGAAAAATAAATCTTCATATAGTAGCTTTAGTGCTCTGAACATTGTCAAAATAAAGTTATGGTCAAAAAAATATGTTATCAACAACTGTAGATGATCACATTTGGAAAGCTCTGTAAAAATCTCATGTGCTTTCATGTTATATTTCTGTTTTCTTCTTTCTTACATTTTGGTCATTTTTAATAAAGTAAATGCGCTAGTCGAGGTCAAAGTTTTAGTCATTGTGCTTCATTCTTCGAATTACAATGTTAGTATAGCAACACTGCTGTGTTCAACCTACCAGAACAGCCTATTTTGCTAGGTGGTCTGCATCTCACCTGTAACGCTGTATCACTTAAAGCCTACTACTAATGCAAAGCCTAGCATGAGTTATTGTTATTTAACTTCATAAAGTAACTGTGTGGGTGGGCGTGCAGTTTATACAGCATTGCCCTCTATCATAAAAAGCAGTTTCTAACAGGGAAAGAAAAAAATAGTAGTCCAATGGTTGTAAACACTTATTTAAAAAGTATATATTTACCACCTATATATTCTAAATTCTTTTTTGTATTTTTAACCTCTGGAACAATAGAATTTCTTCTTTCAATCTCTTTTTGACGGAAAAAATATGTTAAACTTTAATTTTTCCAGTTCCTTCTAGCTTTTTCTTTTATCACCCCAAAGAGTTTCAGGCTTCCTCTTGTTTCCTCTACCCATTTAACAGATGATTGTAATGGTGACTAACACCTAACAAAAAAGAAAGGCAGAGTCTAGCAGCTATGCACCTTCTCCTCGCTCCTTTCTAGCCCCACACAATTGCTTCTGATACCCCAAATAAAACCAGCCATCAACAGCAGCCAGCCAGCTTAGTCTCCTTTCCTCTCCTCAAATAAACATTGCATCCCTCAACAACTCTGATGCAGCAAGTGCCACAGCTCCCTGATTTCCAGGAGGAAGCAGAAAGTTTCCTTTCCTCCATTTCCTCTTAACTGCTCATTTTTCACTTGAAAAGCAAGCTGGTGGCTTTGATTATCTGTGCTTCCCCGGCCCTCTTGTCGCGCTCTCTGCATTCCCCCTTTACATGCATTTAAACTCATATTTTTCCTCATTTCATTTCCCCATATCACATTCATCCCACCTGGGTTTTTCATTAACTCAAGAGCTTGTCCCACTTGGCCACTAATCCAGAATCCGAAAAACCCTCACCAGGGTGACTAGAACACGGCCGTGTAGCGCAGCCCCAGCCACCCCAACTCTCATCCTCAGCTGGACTAATTCAGCCAGGATACAGCCTCGCTATTTATTCTGTGGAAATGGCTTCCTGCTCCTCTTCTAAAGGATTGCTTTATAACAACACGGCAAATTCAAGCTACCACTGTGAGCTAGCCTGGAGCACACCGTACCCTCCCTCTGTGTTAGACCTGCAAATCCAGCGACTACGTACAAGAAACAACTCTTGCTTTACTATTCTTACCCTCCTTCTCCCCTTCCATCATACTTTATACAATATGTCAGAACAAATAGCTGTTGCTTCCTACTTTGGGCAATGCCACACGGTGGGGAAGCCAGAGAGCAGGTCAGGATAAGAATTTAGTTGATGGAGCATCTATCAGCCCTGCAGCAAAGCTCAAGACATCGGTTCGGTCATCTCAAATGCGGCTCTTTATAAAAAAAAATAAAATACCCTCAACCAAGCTTGAATACTGAATTATCCTCGTGGAAAGATAAATTACTATTAGTTTTTGAAACCTGTTCTTTTAACAGATGCTTCACAAAAAGCTTGGTAAAATGCTAGTTTCCAAGTCCTGGTTAGTGGCCAGAACTTGAGCTTTAGACCAAGACTTTAGCATTAGAGCCATCTAGTGGGAGAAGAGACATGGACAGGAAAGCCGAGACGGCTTCTGCAACCAGCTTGTTCATCACATCCAGCTTCCTGGTGTGACCTCTGGACACCAGGGCCAATGAAGCAATGATCTGCCACGTCAGTATTGCAAATGAAGTAAAACATGACTGAAGGATACTTTAGAAAAAGAGAAAGCATACAAGCCAGGCATGAAAGCCATACAGCTGTTAAGGCTCCTACCAGGGAAACCAAACAGCCAAGGTAGAGGAGATTGTTTCAAAGAAGATAAAGACAGATAAGCACATATTCTGGCATGATTTTATGAATATGACCCTCGCCACGTACTGGCTGTTCTAGTCAGTTTGATCATACTGATCCTGTGAACTCCATAGGGAAAATAAAGTAGTAGGGTGAAAGGCTTGTACAAGCCTCTCCAATTTAGCTGAGGCCATTCCACTACCTCTTCTGGTTGAATTTTAGTAAATTATTTTCTTGAACAGTCTTGGAAGATTACGCTAATATCTTCTCAGTGTAAACAGACACGTGGTGCAAGAAAATGGATCTTAGACCCTGGACAGTTCTTAAGTCCATGAAGTTTCTAGTACCAGAAACTGACAATACACCAAACACTCTCTGAGGGAGACAGTTCTGCAGCTTCCAGTGTTTCAAGTCCCTTACAACAATAGACAGTTCTGTTATGGTATCTTGGTACCTAGCTTATATAACAACCCCTAAAAAAAAAAAATTTTTCCCTATTTGTGTTTATTGTTTTGAAAGGGAATTGATGCTTTCCCTCCTCCTATCAGGCTGTTTAAAAAAAAAAAAAAAGCATATTAGCTTTGCCCAGAGGCAAAAGAGAGCAGACAAATAAGAGCTAAGACAGACCATTAATCAGTTGCAAGTGTCTGAAACACCTGCCTCATGCTAGAGTTCAGAGAATCAGTCATTTGCAAGGGCGTACATCACATTACGTCTCTCTGTCTCTATCAGCAGGACCGCAGTGTGCTGTCTGAATGGTGCCCAAAGTATATCTAGTTGGCGTACCTGCTCAAAGACACACAGACCACCCACTTGAAGAAATACCAACGTAAGCCTGCAAGCTAGATAGAGAAAAATGAACAAACTCTTAAATCATGTTTTGACAACTAGCTAAGGATAGGGCTTCAAGGTAAATTACAGGTGCCTTCCAGTATCTCTCCCCACTCCCATCACAACACTATTCATCTACTTTTTAGGACGTCATAACTTGACGTTTTCAAGTGGTCAGGTAAGCAGCATGAAAAGTGCAGCTGGTCAATGCTACTGTCCAATTGCTGGAAATTCACTGTTATCATACAACGTAGGAGCTGCATTTTAACACAGGCAAACTTGGTTACATGTTAAGCATCTACATCTTAGAAAAAATGCTGTCAGTTTACAACACAAACTGTGGTTGACATCATATCCAAGCCAACACATCACAACAGTAGGGTTAAGAGGAAGATAAGAACAGTGGGGTTCAAAAACAAAACCACCTAAACCCCAGCAGTGATATTAGCTTTCCTATACTAAAGGGGCACCAAAATATAGCTATTGTCTATTATTAAACAAGGGAGGGAACCATCCTTTTCTACAGCACAAGACTTAGGACATAGCCGCTAATGTTTTAGCTAAATTAAACCTAGTAATGTAAGGTGAAAGTCACATAAACTTGTTTTACTCTGAGGGAGGTGCTTATACATTTGTTTTCCATGTATCAATGATTTATTTGAAGTATCCCAGTCAAAAGGCAGCTATCCAATTCATTAAAACAGGAATAAGGCTAAAAAGCAGGTACAAAATCAGAACGCTTTTTACAGTTAATAAAAAAAAAAGGTAGCTGGTAATGCTGACAAAGCATTTTCCCACATCTCTTTCTGCTGTTTTAAATCTAGAAACAGAAAAGGATCTCTTACTTGACAACATAGAAGTATTTAACAGAGCACCAAAATCTGCAGATTTGTCGTTTTTGTTTTTTGTTTTTTTTTTTTTTTAAAGCCTCTTAATACTTTGCAAGCTACAGCATCTGAAAATGGGACAAAGGCAGGACAACTGGCAGAACAATCTTTTGATCCAACCTTGCAAAAATATATCACTATATACAGAGACAGAGAACAACAAAGGAATTATGGCTCAGTAGACAAGCAGACATAAGTATTTCAAAACAGGGATCTGCAGTGGATATATCTCAGTTCAGTGATCTCAAAGGAAGCTTAGATTTGGCAAGAAACTGTTCCATTGTATCCTCTATTTTGTTCTTCTCCACAGTAGCTGCAGATTTGTTCTCTTTATCCCTTTTGTGACTCCTTTTGTGCTGGGATTTAAAGAAAATGCTCAGTGTTAAGAGAATGCAAAGAAATTAAATACTACTTGCTTATGTACAATGCAGTATGTAATGTTTTGAGAAAAAAAGGTGGTAGCACTTCTGAAAAAGGTTCCTAACATTGCATTCACTGAAGAGATTTATTTCAGGCATCTAGAAGTTCAACAGCTACTTTTAAAGGATCCATGGTAAGTAAATACACCAATACATCACCTCCCCCCAAGCCAAACCCAAGCCTAATTACCAGGGGTTTGCACTGATACATCGGTAGAGCAAGAGGGTCAAAAGGAAGGAACAAAAAACCAACCAAACAACGACAACAGTGAAGAATCAAGAACGCTAGTATTTCTGTCTGGCCTCTAGGAAGATACGCTAGACGGAAATTCAACTTTTCTATTGTGTTTATGTCTAATAAGTTATGACAATTTGTTTCATGAAGGATTATTTGCTGAGGAGTTTTCTACTGTCTGTCCCGCTTGTCAGAAACTTGTATTATTTTATCTGCTGTTAACTTATCAGAATCTGATGCTATTTTAGCTCAAGTTCAACGAAGCATATTCTGCAGGATTTAAAGAAGTTGTGAGGCTACACCAAATGATAGTAAGTGACTTCAGACTACAGCACTATTATGGAATAATAATTTTCCTTCACTCTTAAATACACAGTTGTTTGAAATATCTGGGGAAGTTACCTGAAAAAAGGGAATGCCACCATTTACGTGGCAGCATATGTCTGTATCCACTAAGGATTTGTCACTAGCAAGGCTTTCACTGGAATTCTGCAATCCTCTCTCCTCTTCCAACATGTCCTAAAACAGAAGTTTTCAGAAAAATTTGTTTAATGTCTGAAAATCCTAGGTGAATGTACTAAGCATGATCAGATCTGTAAGAGATATGGCACTTCCATTTCTGAAAAATGGAAATTAAATCCTCTAAATTATTAATGTCTTGTCTTCTTTTTCAAGATACTGTTTTTGCTCATCACACATGACTCAAAGTACCCTGTAAAACACAACAGCTGCAACAGCTCTGAGGTTCTAGTCCAATCTCCACAATGGCATGAAAAAACTCCTAAAAATGTGAGGTCTTCATTGAAGAGCCTCATTTGCCATCATACACATACCTGATCTGCATTATCCTCCACCTTCCCTGTCTCACTGTTTAGCACAGCATCAAGCTTTGGTTGCTTTTGCCTCAATTGCTCCAATAGAAGTTCCCGGGGTTCTGTCCTCACAAGTGTGACTGGGTAGAAGTAGTCTCTTCTCTGTGGAGTTGTCCCTTTAACAAAGATTGTACACCAATGAAAGCCACTATAAAACAATTCCAGTATTTACTTTAGTTACAGATCCTCAATTTTATGTTAACTCAATACAGAACTCATGCTTTGTGTAGTCATTATTCTTTGCATGCATCTTAAAAAAAGGTGTAAGGCTGCTAGTTATGTCTCCATTAACTTCACTTACAGAAAGCAATCTGAGTTGCAGAATTCTTAAGACCATTCTGTCTCTGACCTAACTTTAAATACCTGTTGGAACATCCACTTTAAGATCTTCTTGCAGGAAACCATTAACCTGAGTCAGTCCATGCTGTACTTCCTCATTAAGTGCCAGCTTCTGCTCCAGAAGTATCTCCTGATCAACCTTTATCTGATCAAGAAGGCCATTTAGTACCTTCTCTTCAGCAGCCCTTTGTCTACCAATATGGTGAGCAACTTCAGCTATTGCTTTATCGCAGCTTTCTTCATTTTTCTGAAAACAAAACAAAAAACCCAACTAAAACCACCAAGTTAACAGGAAAGGTAAAGTTATGGCCTCTTTTCTAAGATGTGGTGCATGATTAGTGACATGACCTGAAACGAAACAACTGAGACCTCAAATTGAGAAGTTTCAGTGCCAGTTTTACACTCTCATTTCGAGAACTATCTTCATAAGGGAGTCAGTTTCTTAGAAAGTATGATCATTTTAGAAAGCTACTCAAAGATGATGCCATCTGGTTCAGATCAGACTCCTCATGCTTCAATGCACAACCCTGCACAGAATTAGGATATTCAAGTGAAAGTGAAAATTCTACAAGCACTAGAAGCTTTGTGCATTTGTAGGCGAAAAGAAGGGAAACGTATTTTTAGCCATTCCCACTGGAATGAAACTCGTTAAGTGTTCAGTAGGTATAACAGATACAGGGATGTCTTGAGACTGCAAATGCTTTTAACAGTTATGTTTTTCTTTCTGAGAGTCAACAAAACGTTGGATTTTCCCATTTCATTACCTGTTAGAATAAAACAACAAGGGCAGGAAGCAAATTTTGTGATGGAAATTTAAAAAAAAAAAAATCAGAGAAAAGAAATTCTCAAGTAAGAGGCCAGAACTAGTAGATATCTAAAAAAAAAAAAAAATGCTTTCTCACATAATGTTACTCCATCTGACCAATAAAGTCATTTGCATCCTCCAGAATATAGTCCGTATTTGATCACTGTGCAAGTCTCCCAGGGACATTACTGGTAGGGTAAATATATAATAACTAGCTAGAGTTATATACTACTAAAAAGATGTAAAAAGCCCAAACTACAAATAGAAGTTAGTTACACGGGATTAATGAAGACACCATTTTTTGAAGTTACTTGCACTAAGTTCAAAGTCTTCCTCTTAAATTAAGCTCTGGAATTACTCTGCATCTATTTAAGCTGAGTAACATGAGTCTGCTGTGACTGAAAGAAACCACAATTTTGTTCTGACTATAAATAAGAACTCTTTCCCCCTACAAATTATACTGTAGAAGTTGGTGTCAGAATGTTGTATTAGACTACCAATGACTATAGGTACCTTCTGCAAACACTGCAATTGCTGTTTCTGGTCACTGAAGGACAATAGCTGCTGACTGGTAAGGTCAACTATCTGAGCAGCTGCAAATTCATGCCGCTTAACATTATCCTGAGACACATTTTTGAGATTGACGAGAAGTTGTTGACAGTGGTCAGTGGATTCTCCCAGCATCATCTCGTTTTCAGCATTTATGATCCTGAGCTCTTGAGAGAAATTATCCAGAGATGCAATGAATTTGCTGTGATTGGAAGTTGTACTGCTGACTAGGTCTGTAGTTTTCCTGCAACAATATATTGTAACAGTTCAGAGATTTTGAAAGGTGAATTCTAACACGTTTTACATTTAGAAATATTTAGACCAAAGCCAGTGAAGTAGTGCAATTTATCCAATCAGTTAATCATAATGTTGTTGCTCTATTTAGTAAATTTACAAGTTGCAGCACTCCGAGCATTAGGTTTATTAAATGCCCTAAAAAACCCCAACACCAAACAAAAAAACAAACACCCAGAACCCCCCCCCCCCCCCCAGCCACCACAAACTAAAAACTGACTTTGGCAAGACCTTAGTCTGCAACTGAATGAAGCATGCTGCAATAGATACACTACTATACTTCAAGCTAAGGCTTTATAGTATGAAGTTCTGAAGCCCAGCCACACTGAGGGCCATTCGTCAGCATATTGATCCCCAAACTATGGTCTCTTATCTGCAATACGCTCAAGAGACAAGTTTGAGGAAAAGCCTTGTAGAGCTACCTTTTATCTGGGAAAAGATGAACTATGATCTACATTCTGTGGTGGAACTCAGCTTTAACATACAGCTCTTTTCCAGAAGACTTTATAAGCATATAAATATGAAGAGCATCTAATTTTGCAATCCTCTTCATACATAGTTTTATCTTCAATCAATATACACCAAAAGTAATCTGCTCCTTACAGGTGAACATTTTCTTGCACAGCAGTGATGGTGGTCTTCAAGGTTCCGTTTTTTGCTAATACATTAGTTAAGTTCTCCTGAGTCTCCTGAGCAAACCGGTTGAGCTGGCTTTGCAGTGAGGACATCAATTCAGCTACGCTCTATTAAGAAAAGTGTCATACATTCCACTGTTATTCTGTACTTATTAATGTTCGTAAAGGGTACTTGAATGCCTTATTAAAAACGCAGCAAATAAAAAAGCTTTGTCATTCTAATGCTGAAGGTACAACTCATGTAGAGAAGCTATAGACACTTTGCTTTTTGAGATATATGTAAATGCGTATACACCGGACATGCATAGAGCAAGGGTAATTTTTTGTTACCTTCTTCACATAAGCTTCTTAAAGCAGCCCAACAAAGGCTGAAAAGAATTAGCATCAAGTTACTGTCCTAACGTTTCTTCTGAAGCAAGTACAACTGTTCACTGCTACAAAGAGATTATATCAAAGCAAGCAATCGCACTTGGTGTTAGGATTTCTCCTTACTCTAAGGATACCTTTGTATGTGCCAACCTCGTCATTTCCACTTCTTCTTTTAGATTCTCACAATCATTCTGAAGCTGAGCAAAAACATTTGCCGTTTCTTCCCGTAATTTTTTCAGAGTGAGAGAAAGATCTCCAAAAAAAGTATCCATTTCCTTTTTATGGCCCTCCATCTTCGAAAAAAGTTTTAAAGTTAGAGATTTGTCTCTCTGTAAGAAACAGATACTTTTGCCTTACATAATTTATATAGAAACAAACTCTAGCCCAAGGAAGTTTTCAAAAGGCACTAATAAAGTACTGTGCACAAAAGGTGGAAAATAACACTTACAAGTAATCTGAAATTACAGACTGGAATTTGGCATGGGCTTTTCCAAACACAAAATTTGGCATGTGAGGTAGACAAAAATAGGAAGATACAAACAGGATACTTGGTTAAGACAAAAGCAAGAAGCGAGAGCTGGTAAGCCATGGACTATTTGATTTCTAAGTCTGAAATCCAATAAAAAGCCTCTAGTCAAGGGGAGTTGATTTCACCTGAGTTGTAACTGACAGAAGGGGGAAATTTTTCAGTCAGAGCAACAGGTAACCAGGAACAAAGATTTGCTTTTGACAAAATAGAATGAAAGAAAGAGGCTGCAGTTCTACATAAACACCATGAGATAGACTAGAACTAAAAATTGAAGCAAAGGACTTAGACTGAAAAAAGTTTGGTATGACAGAAGGAGAAATTTGGAATAATAAGACTTAGATAAGTTGGTTACTTTAGGTTTTTAAAATACAGGAGAGACCATATTAAGGATATTAGGAAGTATTTGTTACATATAGCTTTAAGCATTCACATTTTGCCATTCTTCTGTGGCATTCAGGTGAGCTGTTATGCATATAGGAAACAGCCAAATATACCACACTCAGAAGTAGAAAAGAAGTCTGAAAGAAAGAGCTAAAAGGTAGAACTCATGGGACAGAATAAAGGACAAAAAGCCAGACCAGAAGTGGAAACACTGACACTGCAGAAAAACCACCAAAGGGTTATCAGTAAATTAAATAAAGTAGAAGAGCAAAAGGTAAGAGACAAGTTGCGCGCATTACCTTATCAGCCACAGCAGAGTATTTCTTCATGTTACTCTGAAACTGACAGTTTAGTCCTAAGACAAATTCTACCATTGGTGTCAAGCTACTTAATGCTCCTCTTAATCCAGATGTATGTTCCTCCTAGGAACAGTGATAAAAAAAAAAAAGCAAAACAGGTTATGACTGTTCCTTCATCTACATTTGTAAGAAGCTATCCATACACTCTTCTATGACAGTATTTGCTATATAGTACATTACAGCTTGTGGTGGTGATGGGGGAGGGGCAGTGGGGAGGGACATAATCATGGCCAAGTACTGAAGCAGAGACAGGTTGAGTATATAGAAAAAACTATTCAATATATGCAGATCCCCTTTTGATCGAGAGCAGCTTCATATATTTAAGTAACATAAGAGTATGTAAATTTACTAACAATTAATCTCAGCAGTTCGGCTTTACAATCAAGTGACAGATTCTCATGTTGTGTTATTTTTTCAGACATGTGAGAAACTTCAGTAGATGCCAGTTCTTTAATAGAGGCAAAAGATTCTGATACAACTGAGGCAAGAATATTAGCTGCTGAAGAACTGGTACACAGGAGGTCACCTATGAAAGAAATAGAGAAGCGTTACAAATTTTTTTTAAAACTTCCACTGTAAAATAGGAACTCGTTTTATTGCTCATCACCTTATTGCCCGTAACAGCACAGGAAAGCTGTTGATCATCCCAGATACATTATTACTGGTACAACTATCATCATCGCATTGCTTAAAATAAAGCCTCTTCCACTTACTAAAACAGATGTGTTTTAGTAAATGGTCTTTGGTACTACTGTTGCAAAAATTCAGGGTGACATACTGATACAGGTATTGCACTTACCTATAAAATTTGTGTAAGATGTCAAGAACTGGTGCTGCTTCAAACTGTTTTCACTAACCAAGTCTTGTATTTTGTTGAACAAAGCATTCATTTGGCCTGCAAATGTATTTTGGACAACAGCGTTGTGTTGATCAACAGCCATCTTACGGTCCAGTTTCGCATGGAGACCAGATACATCTTTTGTAGTTTCTTCAACCGTACTAAGTAACTACAATTTTTTAAAAATTATTTTAATCAGTCTTTAAACAAGAAATTGCATATATATTAAAGAAAAGCAACTGTAGTTTTGAGTTAAAGGAGAAGTTATCTTATATAAGGGTATTTCCCCTTACATCATCAAATCACAATTGTTCTTAATCCTGGTGTTATGTCATTTATAGTCCTAGAACATAGCAAAAAGTTACCTGCTAGAGACCATTTGTTCTGACTTTGAAATTGAAGCACTGATAACGGACACCCTCAGTATTTAAGGAATGAAGATAGCATTTATCACAGAATATTAACTGGAAAAATTCCTGGCCACTTCAACTTTTTCTAAAAGATTTGACAATAAATATATTCTTTACTAGCACTCAAGTAAGAAGTTTCCAGTACTAGTTCTGTGACAATTCAGAAATCAAACATAGTGTATTCTTTGTGCTCTAGTCAGCGTAAATAACTTCTGTACCCATCTCTCTCACACAAACACTCCACAACCCACATGCACAAAACTAGGCATCCCCTCCTAAACTTACAGGAATCCGAATAGAAAGAAATATTCATGTTGACTAAAGATACAAGTTTCATCACTTTGCAGTTTAGACAGCAGGATGCTTTCCCCCATATAAAGTCTGTTTCCATAATTATGACCAATTTATGAACACATCAAAAACATACCTTAAAATATAGAGGTGACAGGGCAACAGTTGCCATTATTCACTCAGTGAGTGTAAACTGCTGCACATATCTCTGCAAAGCTTTTTGCTATTTTTCCACCCCACTTATATACAACTTAATCTTTTGTAGGGCCAGCCATAATTTTCTAGTAAAGAAAACTACTTATTTTGCAAAACAACTCATGACAATAGATAGTGCAAAGCACTGGAGCTCTCAGGACAAGCTGGCCTGAAGGAAAGGTAGCTCCAGACCAATAAGCACATTTAGCAGTCAACTGTCAGTCAATATTACCACAAAGTCCTGCAACCGTAAGTAGTTTTTCATCATAATGTAACTTATAAAAGCACATTAATTTTAGCGTTCCATCTTAAATTCAGGTTTTGTCACACTCGCATCATGCTTTATCAGCAACGATGTCCTGGAACAGCCTATGAAACTCCTAAACATGGAAAGCTACTGTTACAGTTAGGTGCAAGAACTGTGACAACCTTGCTGGCTGTGCCATGGAGTTTTTGTTCAGTTTTCTCCAAGACTGAAACCACATATTCCTCTTCAGCCAGATGAACCTTGGTTTCTTGCAGATCTTTTTGTGTTTCTTCCAGTTCTTTCTCCTTGATTTGCAGATCTTTTTTACACTGTTCAAGTTCATTTTTATTAACTGCAAAAAGTTCAGTGATCTTAAAGGGAAGACAAACATTAATAGGGCAACATTACTTCCTATAAGTCCAACATTCCCACTTCACATCTCTCAAATTATGCCACAATACCAGAAGACAAACTGTTATCTAGCAATGTAGTTTCAGGTATTAGGCTCAGAGGTCTTAGAACTATAGATTTGTGTAGTCTTTATATTCACTGAAAATACAACTAACACCACTTTCACTGTCATAATTCCTTGCTTCCCCACTCAAACCACAAGACCAAACAATTGCTATAGCACAAGAAAAATCCCACTAAACAAACCTAAGCAGATAAAATGAAGAGAGTCAGTAAAGCTGATTACAGAGTAGTTACATATTCCAGCAGATTAATATCTGCATTTCTTTTAAAGAGGAAGCTCCCATTTTCTATATAGTTTGTTAAGGGAGTTCATCACCTTCTCCTCTCTCCCCTCGTTCTCTGCTCCTAAACAGAAATCTGTCAACTGAGATGATACTACTTTACAAGCAGATTTTTGCAGAAAACCCGGCAAAGCAAATTAAAGTGGTAGACATTAAAACAGTTTTAAAAAGTATTGCATCCTGCAACTTTATATGTGATATTTCAACTTCCTTATTTCAAGGATTAGGAAGCTTCCACTCCTGATTAATTGGGTAACTTAACCAAAAATCTTCAGAGTGTTCTTTGCTTAAACTTTTTTTCCTCTCCCAAAGATTTCTTTTTTTTTTTTTTTTATTTTATTTAAGCCACAGTTGAGAAATGTCACTTACTCTTTTCACTTCTTCCTCCATGATGCTGATTTTGTCTATATACTCTGCAATTTGTTCTTCCTGAACTGTCAGTTTTCCATTAAGGGCTCTCAAGCAAGGATTAAAAAAAATGAATTAGTCAAGTAAGAGCTGATTTCAAGATTAACTGTTTTTTTATACTATGTATTTAGTAATTTTGAAAAATAAGCATTGCTAACTTCTGTATGAAATGCATGTAGTTTTCACTTAATGCAGAAAGGATATGAGACAATTTTACATTGTAAACTTTCTGTGTCAACTAGCCCTCTTACAAAGTGAGGTAAACTGTATCAAGTTTGCTCTCCTACATGCACTTCCACTGAAAGAAAGGCTGCATGGTGTAAATTTGCCTCGCAGCTATGCTTATACTAAGTTCCACAAATAAATAAAATCCTCAGTACAAACCTACTCTTGAGGTTTCTATCTGTGTAATAATTAATTTCTAAAGAACAAGTCAACCAGTTAGTTGAATTCTCCTGGCTATTTTCAATTTTCTGGTGTGAAAACAGATCTGAAAGCATTTCTGCATAAGTATAGGTACCAGTATCTGAGATTTGCTGCTAGTCTCCTTGGTGAGGAGAGCTGGAAGGCAGAGGGCGGTGGTGTTATTTCCTGCTAAATTACTCCATCTCCCTTTAACGCAACACATGTTATAGAAATTTTGAAGACATACTCATAATTTTCAAGGGAAATATAGACTCCATTTTTTTCTCGTGCAGCAGCAAGGTCTTGCTTCAGGCGCCCAATCTCTTCAGTATATTCCTGCATAAAGAAACAATCGCATGTAAACCTGAAAACTTCTACTCTGCTTTCAAGATTTAGCTTAACAGATACTTCATAAAGGTAGGGCTCTATGGAAGTTTTGCATAGGCACAGAAGCAAAGCGCTTCATTTCTGTTCCAAACAAGTTCAGTGTATCACCATTTAAAAATCATACCATTGGATATATGTAGAACAATTCAAATGGGAGGTTTCAATGCATTTGGTAACCACTTATAAGGGGAATCACAGCTTCTTTAGTAGCAGTCAGCTGCTTTATGGTGGCTCTTCATACTTACTGACAAGTTCACTTTAATTCAGGCACTTTCTAGGGAACAAACCTGCTGACACAGCAAGTCCAGAAAAAATAACCAGTGTAATTTAGTGGCTCTCCATGAAATTGTAAACGGGTAATCCATACACAGTCATAGCAAGTAGCAAAAGCCCTCTCTACCCACCTTTAGTCTTAACAACAGTTTCAGTATTTGCAAAATGACTAATGCTGAACCAGTAGAGTACATGAAAGCATCAGTTCAGTGATTAAAATCGCCTCTGAACAGCCCTGCTACTAGTTATAGCTTCTCCACAACTTTCTAATTTCTGTATACACAAACTATGTTAACAGAATCAAACTTAACTCGTAACATAAATTAAAATAGCTTACCTTAATAAGAGCTTTTTTTGTTAGCTTCTGATTAACTTCAGGCTTGTTCATTATGTTCTTTGCTCTGTGGGCATATTCCAGTGTACTCAGTGTTTCCTGTGATAAATAGTTGTAATACTAGGTCAAGATGAGGAGTTAACTCATATTTTCGTATCAGTAGCAAAATACAGTATCTATTTTAGGAATAGATTTTCAGACTTAAATTTACCTCAAGATTTACAGATGCAGGAGAAACTGTGGCAATTATTGATGTTTTTGTTCGTCCTCCAAGAGAGTCTTGAAGGATTCTTGTGAGTTTAGATTCCCTGTATGGAATATGTGGGGCTCTTTCTACTAGAGCAGTAATAACTCTTCCTAGTGTCAGGAGAGACTGGTTGATATTTCCAGCTTCACGAGCTCTTTTATCAACCGCCCCAGATCGACCAATGTTTTCACTTCCTGCAAGATCAACCTGAAAGACAAGAGAAAGGACATGCTTCTGTCTCAAATCACCCTGAAGAATGCTTGCCCCATAGTGTTCCAGAACGCAACACACATACATGAACTAGCTTATGAGCTGTTCAGGAGACACTGGCGTGACAAATAGGACTGATACTTTTCACAGTGACAAATACAGTTCGTACCACTTTATGAAAACCAGTAATTTTTTTCCCTTATTGGGGAAAAAAAAACCCACCTTAGATTCTCAAAAGAATGATGTCAGATTATTCTAGTTCATTACTTTAAGAATGTAATCAATAATGTTTAGTTCAAATACTTACCAAGTTTAGCTTCCCAATTTTAACAAGCTCTTCTCCATCTACTGTTGTTTCTTTCATATGGATGGTAATCGAAAACACAGAGTGGGAACGGCTATAAAAGAATTCATTTTCAGGCAGATATCCCATTAAACTCAAATGATCTGCTTGCTACATGACACTGCTGCAAGTTCAGTATCCATGCTCTTTTTAGGGAATATATTTGGCTCATTAATTGGGACTTACATATTTTCAATACACAAAGTTACTCTACCAAGTATATTTTTGTGAATATGGTACTTAAAAGCAGTGATGCAACAACTGGATGTTTACCTCATTCGAGCCTGGTAAATTTTATCTTATTTCCAGCAAAACCAAGAGAAACATTCTGGTTCTGTTTACAATTGCGTGTTCTCAACTCACAGACATGGCAAGAAAACTGTCTTGTAGATTTGTTTGTTTGTTTGTTTTTAGCCAACACACTAAGAACAGTTTTACAGAATTTGAGATTAAGAAATATAGTTTTCTTTGTTCAGGCTAAGAAAATCAGCAAGTAGCAAAATCCTATATTAAAAATTTAAAAGTTCAATTCAGTTTTCATTCAAAACAGTAGTACAGTTTAAGATTTTAGCTTGAGCTTCTTCCTTTTAATAAGCTTTTACAACAGGAAGCTGACATATATAGAAAACCAGAGATGTCAAATTATACCAGTCTGACCATGTGTAAAACAACAGTTTGGGTAGACTGAATTCTCTAAATTCCCTGCAATTCGAGATGAAATTTGTTCTGTGTTCTAATCTGTGGTAGCCAAATAGCCATTCCCTTGCATCAGTAGACAGATGTGCTCAGTATTATCTTTAATTTAAAATATGACTGGGCAGGGTGTTCCTTGCTTATTGTACTACTGGATCATTACTTGTTCACGGTGACATAGACAGCACACCTGCAGTTCAATAATGAGAAATCAGTAATAAACCATGAGGTTTGTGACCACGATGTGTCTATTAGATTCTGCATACCAGCTGCAGTCATATGAAGTAGCCTGCATTGCCACACAAAAAACTCGCTCAACCTTATCTCCACTTTCCATAATCTAGCTTGCAAGTTTTTAGAATCCGGGCTTTGAAAAGAGGGCCTTGTGTTGACCTGTAAATACAGATCTTAGCAGTATTTTGAAATTTCAACACACCATTTTCCACTGCTGGTGAGGAAAAGATACTTAAAAACTTGGTGGAAAAGAGTCTCATTTAAAAAACAGGATTGACAAAAATACCCAACCACCCGTAAAAGCTAAAACAAAGATAACCCGCCTCTCCAATACAGGTATAGCAGCTAAGCTTCTTCCCACTTGAAAGAACTACAGCTTTCTTTTTGAAGATGTACAGTATGTACTGCAGAGAATATTTATTCCGTGCTTGTACATAAAATGTATTTCAGTCGTCTATCTGTCACAATTCTGTCTTTTGTGTCCACAGGCACAGAAAGCTTTGAAAAAGTTAACTTCTTAAAGTTACAAATAAATTTCAATATTCTAGATGCCAGATTTAGAACATTCTACTACTTATATCTCAGCTAGAGTTAGGTGGAATGCCAGACCTACTGTTCCAACTACTGTTCCGCTGCATCTTAACAGGATATATTCATAACGAAGCATGTCAACTCCAAACAAGAGAGGAAGCTTATAGGCTTATGTAAAAAGTCACGCAGAGAGAAACAGCATGCCCATTTTTAAGATGACAAACATTCAGATTTTATAACGCCCCTTCATACACCTATTAGAACCTTCTCATGGTATCTGATACAAAAGAAGTTCTATCTATGGCTTTTTAACCCAAATTTGGCAATCTGAACTGTGATATACAATCTCAAGATCATGCCAGGTTTGTACTAGCTTCAATGTCTTTTACTTCTTCAGTAAGATCCTGTTTAATAAAACAGGAACAGTTTCTGAAATGGGGAAGATCTGTACCTGGAATATGCATTCATGTAAGTAGCTGCAGTTGTTCTTTTTGCTGCACCCCTTTCCAGGATTTTGTAGACTTCGTTCTTGTTGTGTACAGTTATTTCTTCCAAGCCTTTAATAATTACACCCCTCTGTCGGAAAATAATGTATTCTTATTATACATCTCTCAAAAATCCTGAAAACCTTTAAGATAACAAGTTTTTGAAGACAGCACTAACCTTGTTTCGAGGGTCATCAAACATCTGCAGTCTTTCTCCAATATCAGGACTAGGATTCAGGAGATCAAAAAGCTCCTCGTTATAGATTTCCAAAAGAGAGACTTTCACTGAAAATTCGGTACCATTTTCTGTGAGCTTTTCAAATATTTGATGCAATGTACGGGGTATTATACCTGCTAGTGGATCCTATAAATTAAAGTGAAATATTTAATACACAAATGTACTGAAAGATGTGCAGATATGGGCTGGCATTTCAGCTAAATAGTCTGATATAAGCAAGAATACTTTGCACAAAGATCATATTCCTTATTAAGGATTGCCAAAACTTCTGTTAAAGATCAAAAGTTTTGATTTTCATATAAATGAATGAGACCATCTGTTAATTTACAAACATTTAAGGAAAGACAGCTTCAGGGTTTGAAAGGCATCAACTTTAGGTTTTTTTTAGCATTCTGCAAATTCTAACTTCAGACTACAGCACAGACAACAGAAATTTCAGGAGTGAAAATATACCTCTTCCCAAGTATATTCCTCATTGGGTGACCGCTCCCCTTCCATTGTGAAGGTCTTACCAGTACCCGTTTGGCCGTAACTGTGAGAATAAAAAATTAAAACATAAACAAGAAGCTAAGTTTTAAATAAAGTTTCCTAATAATAATTATTGGCTTACTTACGCAAACACTGTACAGTTGTAGCCCATAATCACTTCATCCAAAATGGGACACACAACACTCCGATATACATCGATCTGCTTTGCCTGAGCTCCAAAAACCTGTTGAGGCAAACCCAGCACATTCTGTTTATACACACAGTAATGTATAGCATCACACAGCACAGTAATCAGACCATATTAGAGAAATATACTAGCTTGTTTCTAGAAGTCCCCAACTTGACAAGCAGTTACCATATCAAATGTGTAAGTCTTTCTTGATGTCTTATCTGTTACTCCTCCAGTGCGGACACTAACTTCCTTTCTTGCTTGATCACAGTCTACAACAGCATAGGAGCCTGTTTTACGTTCCAAGACATTAAAAGGCCTAAAAAGACAGGAGTTAAGAATATCAGATTGATATCATTGCTAAGAAGAAAATAAACTGACACAGCAGTAATACCACTCAAGTTTAAAGACCCAGAATAGTGTAACTCAGTGAAAGGAATACAAAGGTTTTAACTTAATTTGTTTCATAGTTGTTTAAGGAAAAACTGCTGCAATTTGGCAGTTCCCAGACCTTTTTTCTCCTTCCACCCACTGTGGAACAACTCAAATATCTATAGCTTTTAGTTTGTCTACGTATGTATTTTTTAACAAATCCATAAACACTTTTAGGATCGTTTAGACGAGTGCATAGCTAACTTGCATTAGAAAATTTTCAGTTGCAGGGCAGTAGAAGGTTAAACATACCAAACAGTTGTATAAATAAGAGCTTTCAAGAAAGGAAACACTTATACATGAAAGTTAAGGCAACAGTGAATGAAACAAAGTAACTTTAAAAATTTCCTTTTTTATTTTTCATTTACAGAAGCAATGCCTGCCTCACACTTATGACAAAAGACTCTAAGGCACCAGAAATACTAACAGACCCTACTAATAGCAGCACAGTAGACTGCAATACCAGAACTTTTATAATGCTGATGCATTTGATTAGAATTTGTGAATTATTAGTAGAATTTAATAAGACAGAAAAACATCAGGTTTTGGGGGGGAAAAAAAGTCCACGTACCTTTTTACTCCGAGTTTTAAGTAAAGTTTAATAGACATGTAATAAAAGGTTAGAAACTTGGTGGTGAGCATTTTGTTTCATCACTAAGTTAATTTAAACCTGGTGCACACCGTTTTCCTTGAAGGGGCCTTTGTGACAATTTCTCAAAAAAAAATCATGGAGAAGACCATGGGCTGAAAACTAAGTATGAAAAGCTACTTTATTACTCATTTAGTAGTGCTACTGCACTGAACGTCTATGCTACTTGTATAGTAGACCTGAAGCGTCAACTTGAAAACACAACTTTCTACAAGCTTAGTAATCTTTAAAATATTTTTTATTTATTTTTTATTATGTAGAGACATTTCAGATGCTGTCTCTTTAAATTAGAATGTAAAAATATTAACAAAAACTATACCACAAGCGCATGGCATGTTGAGTGCCCTGACTCTTGTGGCTAACATTTCTTCCTCAACTTAGCACTGAGGCTGAAGTCTTAGATTCTAAACAGACCACTAGGTGCAAGTGCACCACTTTGGTGCAAGACTGACTGGTGACAACAGACGATCAGTAAAATTTTATTCACAGAGGCAAGTCACAGCTTCAGTTTTGTGACTTTTAAAATAGTAGGAGGCTGAACGATGAATATATTCTCCTCTGTAATTATGTAACAGTGAACCAGTCAAAAGCAGGAGCCTTACTGTACGATAGCCCACCCATAACCACGACTAAAGGGAACAATTCAGCTAGGCTGCAGCACACATGCAGATCATTGCCATCCGCCACCAGACAAGCAGCAAACTGGTATGCCATGGTGACATGTGATTACAGGTTCATCCCCTTAGGTATGAAGCATATTAACAATGCCAATGCGTGCATTTTGAGTTTGCAAATTAATATTTTATCAAAGCATAGTAAATGTGTTGCTTAAGATTTTTGGTATGCTCAGACACATCAGGTTTTGGAAGCAAATCTGGAAACAAATTAATACGATTACATCTACCTACCTACCTGTAAGATAAGGACAACCTGACTGATGCAGAAGAAAAAGGAGAGGTGGAAAGCACATTTACAAGTTCAAACACACCAAAACTCTACTGAAAAAGAACAATTGTATAAGAGGCAAGAGCAAGGGTCAGCCATAAAGTTTTTAGGAGTTATAGACTAAATCTTGACATAGGACTTACTTTATGAGTTGCAACAAAAGCAAAACACTACACCACAGACAGTCTTGACGCTACTGTCATATTGAGTATATATATACACTGATAGGTAATGAAACTATTCCAGAACAATTGAGACTCATCAGATGAAAAGGAAAATAATTGCTCTTAACAGTGTTTCAGACTCAATTGCTTCAATAGTTATTCTTCTTCTGCAAAAGCATTTATTTAAATCAACACTTTCACCAATCCCACATTTGTTTCAGCAGCTTTTTAATCGTGTTGTAAAAATCAGAGAAAATAGCTTTTAATTCCTATTTTCATTGTGCATCTGTATAAGTAAAACTTCCAAGGGTGAGGATATAATGATTGCAAATCATTACTAACAATAATATGTAAGCCAACATTTGCAGTTCCAGCGCAAAAAACACACCCAACTTCCAAAGGTATTTTGAACATTATTCTTAACCTATTAGCAGCATTATGGTTTTAACAAGCAACACTTTAAGAACGGTTAAGATCCAGTATCAGCGAGCAGGTCTTTAAAGTCACTGCAAAATTACAAAGATAACCTAATTTTATGGTACATTAGATTTGTCATATCATAGTAAAAAAGAAATTAATCTCATCGACCAACCCCAGAGCTTTTCACCTGAATTCGGGGAGTCTGCATCACTGAAGTTATACGAAAGATATAAAAAAGTGGGTGTAGCAAAAATTTTATTAGCCGTTTAAATCGTAGCAGCTTCCCACAGAAACTTGTAGAAGATAAAAATTCAGTTTGGCTTCTTTTGTGTCTTGAATATCAGTCACACTAACTGCCATCGAGCTCTTCTTACCTTCCTACATGGCTTCATACCGAAGCGTGCACTAAATCACGTTAAGAAGTTGCACCTTTTTAAGCTGAAAGAGATCATTCGTAGCAGCGCCGATCTTGCGGAAGCGCCGAGCCCCGCCGCTGGCCGCCCCCAGCACAGCGGGTCCTGCCGCGGACACCGCTCGCAGCAGCGCGGCGGCCGCCCGCTCGCCACAGCCGCGGGGCGCCCCGCCAGCCCCCTGCCGCACCACGGGCTCTCCGAAGGACAGCGCAGCAAACGCTTCACACCGAAGTCCCAGAGCGGTTTACGAGAATGGACCTCACCGGACCCCCGCAGGCCGCTGCTGCGGGCCAGCCGCTAACGCTCGCCCGTGGCGGGGTGGGGGTGAGGGCACCTACCTGCACCGCACCACCACCTGGATGTTCTTGCCCTTCTCCTCCTTCTTAGCGCCGCCGCCCTGGGAGGTAAGGGCGGCCATGGCGGTCCTCGCCGCGCAAGCTGCCGGCTGGAGCGGGAAGAGGGGCGAAGCGCTGGCCGCGACGCGCCGACGGCTCGGACCGCCCGCCCGCCTCAGACACTGCCACGCTCCGGCTGGTGGCGCGCGCTCCGCCACCGCGTTTGAACCACGCACCTCCCCCCCCGCGCGGCCAATCAGCGTGGGCCCGCGGGGCACCACGGGGCTGGTTTTCAAATTCTCGTGGTGACGCGCGGGCCTGGCCGTCCCGCCGTCAGCGCGTTGCATGCTGGGGGCTGTAGTGCGCGGTCCGCCTCTGCCGCGTGACCGTGTGAGGGGGCGGCGGGCGGTGGCGGGCTTCCCAGCCGCCCGGCGCAGGGTAGCGCCCGCCGGCAGCCGCGGCGCGGGTCTGACGGCACAGCAGGCAGCACGACAAAGCGAATTAGGCCGGACGGGTCGCGGGTATGACAGAGGAAGGCGGATCCCGCGGCCCAGGACGAGGGGGCGCGTTCGCGTTACGGCGCCCGCCCCGCTCTCCTCAGGCCCGGCGCTCCGAGCGCGCGCAGCTCGCACTGCTGTGACGTTGTACCTGCTGCCGAGCCCCACCCTGTCGCGCGGCGGTTCTGCTGCCGCCGCTGCCGCGGCACGTCCCAGGGCGGGGGGCACCCAGGTATCTCACCTGCCTCCGGGATACACACCATCCGCGGGGTGCGCTCCCCCACAGGCCAAGCCGCCTGGCCCAGCCGCTCCGCCATCCCCACCGGGCTTTCCACTTAGTTCGTTTTCTTTACGTGTCGCATTCAAAACGAGAGAAGCGCCCCTAGCCAGTGCCCGCTGCAGTGCAAGCGTCGCTTTGCCCGTATCGCATCCCTAATTTACAGGGCCGGGCACAGCGCCCGCCGTTCCCAGCAGGGCACCCTGCTGTCCCCCCGGCTGGTCTCTCACTGCAGCTTGCCACCTTGCAGCGGAACTGCCGGGCCAGGCCATTTTTCTCGCCCAGCGCAGCTGTGCGCTGTGCTGGCCCTGCCTGCAGAGCTCTGCTCAGGTCCTTCTGTGCCTTCTGCTGCAGCACAATTCATCAACATCGCTCTGAATTCTAAACCTAACTTTCAAAATGTTTACACGCTGCTATTGCCTGCTCAATTAGTGGGAAAATCCAATGTCAGAACAAAAATAAATACTTAAAGGCTCAGGACAAAGCACTGTGGGCGCACTACATCCATCCTTTTATTTTGAAACTAGATCATGTGAACCACTCACCCAGTGCAAGTTTGCATCCCCTCACTAGCAGTTTAATTTATGTCACCGTAGCTTCCCTGCGAGAGCTTCCTTTGAGACAATATTAAAAGCTTTGCTAGGTGGAGATCTATGACAGGATAACAGGTCTTGTGGGTAGAGGGGAAGAAGCAGATGCTTGAGAAGATTTACCTGGTCTGGCATGCTTTGTTGTCAACAAATCTGTGCTGGCTCCTACAGACTGTCATACTGTCATCTACCTGCTACAGCCTACAGTGTTTTGCTGTTGTTCTAGGGCCTTCCCAACTGCTGAAATTCAGGTTACCCATCTATAATTTTGCAGGTTCTCCCCTGCCTTTTTTTTCTAAGTTGAAACTACTTTGCAACTTAGACTTCCCCTCCATGAGTTCTTAATAACAAATGAATCCTAACCCATAAGGTTTGTGGTATTTTTTCCAACAATGATGTGAAGCGGCATCACATTATGCTCCTCTACAATTTATTTCAAAAATTAGAACAATGTCAGAGCCAATCCAACCAATCTTATACTAGGCATGAAGAACAGGATCTGAGAAATACACCTTTTGTCCTCAAACCTAGAAATAAGGCAGTGATTCTGTAGAAGAAGCTTAAAACAGTTAAAATTTATGTGCATAGACAACTGAGGAATCTGTATTTTTTACAGTCTTATTTTTTACCTTTCCAATCAAAATTAGTTTGGTGGGTTGGTATTACTAAGACATGCTATTTTTTCCCCTCTAATGAAACACTAAAAATCACAGTAATCTATTTTGTTTCAGGTAAGTGAAGATTTAACCAAGTGAGAAAACTGATACAAGACAAAAGCCATATCCATTGCAAACATATTGAGACCACCCCGATTCTGACTTGCTTTCTGTATTCTATATATGCTAAAAGCAAAAATAATTCATGCAGACAACTGTGTAGGAGCTACTGCTAGACTGAGAAGTCAAATGCAGGTATACGAATATATTGAATCTTTACCTTTTGTTTGATACTCCTTCATGTGGATCATACAAAAGAAGGCAGCACTGGAACACAAGTAGCCTTTTCTTCCCATTTCTGCCTGTTTGTTCTTTGCTAGTATGAAAATGTAACTTGCATTAGTCAGAATTTTTCTCAAAATATAAACATGTCTCTCACAAACACAGAAGAGAAGAAGAGATCATTCAAACCTTCATTTAAACAACAGGAATCTTTAATTATTGGGACCTGAATCTGGCCGATAGGTTTGCCATATATATCTTTGCCATAGCTGTGGTCAGTGGAAAACATGTCTTTCTGGTAATGAAGTTAGCTCAAAAAATACATACAGTTTAATAGCCACAGCTCTTGTTTTACAAGGTCAATTTATAGCATAGGTTGTACATTTTCTTAGACTAGATTAGAGCCTAAAGATACTAATATACTGTAAACACAAACTGAGTTAACAGGGAGCTAGCATTTCACAAGGAATAAAAATAAATATGAGAAAAAAGAAACAAGAATACTTAGGCTAGTCCCAGCAGTGGTTGGGAGAATGACCTTTAAGAAAGTATGTGCATCATCTGTGACAGATAAGGTGGTTTGGTTTTTTTTTCTTCAGACAAAAACAACAGAAAAATAAATTACATAATAATACACATAACTGCCAATGTAACAACTTCAGTAGAGATTACTAATCCTCACTCTCATTGATCAAAAAGGGTAATTTTTCACTAAAGCTTGCCAACGAACTCATTGTATTATAGTGATATTCATAGACAATGCATGTCTCAAAAAAACCAACAGTGTTTTCCTAGGATTTATATCAGATGACCTGGATAACTATCAGAATGGAGGCCTGAAATATAGTAAGATTGTTGACACTAAACATGATTAGCTAAGAATTAAGAAAGGTTATAATAATGGAGAGATAAAATTAATACTAATTATAAGTTTAGGTGAGACTTCTTCAAGGCTTAGTAACACTTGTTTTGATTAGCAACATAGTACACATTGTATGAGCTGTATTGAACACGTGGAGAGTTTAACACTGTTTATGTGACATAGGAAAAAATTACTGATTAATTGCATATTCACATTAAAGGGGACATGACCTGCACATCAGATAACATGAAGCAATTTCTAGCCTTTGAACAGCTAGTCCAGTTGGCCTGTACTGTTCTAAGCTCTGTGTTGTCCACATACAGAAAGTTAAACAATAAGGATTTACACACATTGTACTGGTATATTCTCAGCTGAGCACAGGGTTCTTTTTCAGTCAAAGTAACAGGATAATTATTTCACTGTTAAAAATGAAAAATATAATGCAACAAAATAAAACTACCTTATTGTTACAAATTAAGGATTCAATGCATATATAACATGACTAAAACCAGAATTGGTTTCAACTAACCAGGGAAAATAAGGAGAATAAAGGATCTCTTTTTTTTTTTTCTGCACGTGTACCAGAACGCTGTCCAACACAGACACAGATGGTAGCACTTTTACATATTTTTATAGTTATAGTCACCATCATAATAAATTAATGCCACACGTAGGGTGGTATATGCATTTATGTAATTAGCTCAGAGGAAAGCTAGTAATTTTCCATATGCTTACCTATTTTCAGTTAAGGCATGCAGCTGGATGACATCATTTACATAAATAGGAAAGAAACAATGAATGGGAAAATTGGAAACATTGGAAACTTGACAAGGCCCACTGAAGTCAAAAGGAAATATCTCCTTGGTTTCTCATTACCTTTTGACTTTAATACTTCAAAATTTCATTAATTCAGTATTTTTACATGGAGAGCAGTCAACACACAATCTTTTTTCATACATACCTTGTTATGAAATCACCATTATTTATTTTGGAGTAGAAATGACAACCATAAGCTATGCTTCTTTCAGCCTGAGTCCAGTTTGCTACAAAACCCTTTTATATACTGTTACAATTTGATTTTAAACCAGAATTTTAGCTAGGTGGAAAAGTATGCTTCCACTAGAAGCACATCAAGACCATACTTAAAAGAGTTTTACACTTGATGCCTCTTAGTTTCAAGAGGAATATAAAATACTGGTTTTATTCGACATTATTTGTAACTTGCCTTTGTAACTTGTACTTTGAAGATAATTTGCCCTGCACTGCACAGTTACATCATATATCCTGAAGAGGGATCTCCATACTGCTAGGAATTTTGATTAATTTCCACACTTACTCTAAATTATACTTAAGTTAATTTTTTAAAAATCTTTTTGATATTTTGGACAACACCTGCTTTTCCACTATGGTAGATGAAGGAGGCAGGACTGAAAGCACCAATCGTCTCTGAGCAATTAAAAGTTCCACAGGGAAGAAATCTTAGCTGCTGGACTACACTGAGAAAGGAATTTTATTGGAAGTCCTCTTTACTTTTGCTGATGGTGTCATATTTAAAATATCTTTAAAACATGAAAAAAATATCCAAAATATTGAATGAGTGTAATTTTGGCTAGTATAAACTGAAATAGAGAGGGGTTAGATTATAAGAACACAATCTGCTCTAAATAAACATCAGTGCCATTGAATAGTGCTAAATAAGCTTACAGTGGATAAAACAGGTGTAAAGTACAGTAGGTGTGACCTCTGCTGCAATAGTTGTTAGATGCATGAGGAATGATCTTTCATCACCACAGCTACAGAATCAGAAGCACTTGCTTTAGACACAATCATTAGCAGACCACCACTGTTTGCTTTCTCAGGATTGCCCTTGTGTATATCCTAGACAAGATCTATATGGAAAGGCAGGATTTACCAGAGCAGCTAAATATACATCAGGCCAGCATTAGCTAAATATATACATTCAGCTACATTAGGCTAGCAAACTCTCAGGACCTGAAAAAAGAATAAACTGCCTGAAACACTGTATACTTTTATAGCTTCCACCCCTACACGGTAACAGATGCAACAGCCTACAGTTTGTGCTAATAAAGGCAGAAGCATTTCTGCTACACATCCAATTCAAGAGAGTAATTCACAACCTCTTAATCCCTCAATTGCTTCAGAAAGGGAGGAGACAGATCATGAAGAGGTACTTATCTGTGCTTTCTGCCAGACACAACAGTATTGCCCCTCTGACACACCAGCTAAATGGCAACAGGGCAGAAGTAAAATCTCACAGTTTATCCTGTCCTTTTTCTGGCTGGCCTGGTCTTCACTTTTACACACACTAGGAAACAGAGAAAAACCAGATTGCCTCAAACTAGAATCCCACGAGGACAAAGATACCCTTCATTTTCACAGGAGTTAACATATTGTGTTAAAATTAGGCTCCCACACAGTTCTAAATGCAACCGGTTGATCTAGGTGAAAGCTACCAACTGCCTTGCTCCAACCAGGATTAGTTAACTTGAGAGACAGTTCTGTTGTCTAAACTGAGGCCAGAAGTGTGGGTGTAGTTGTTTTCGACTGGGTAGCTTAGGTACTGGTAAGAGTGTCTCTATAGCAGCACAGACCTCAGTGAAAACCAGGAGCAGAATGTCTACCCAAATTTCCTGGCAGATTTTGTTGACCATGTGAAGTAGCATGCTGCTACTTCTAACAACTAATTTGACCAAAGCTGATTAGTCTAAAGCTATTTCTGATACATCTTCAGTCCCATCTTTGGGTGTAGAAATAACCTTGGCTAACTCATCAGGTCACATCTTTGTAACTTTTTATGACAGGAGAAGGGTTCTGTGAACTTCCAGCTGTGAGATACCACCCCTAAGAAAGGGCAAGCAGCGGGGAAGCTAAAATCAGGAAGTAAGTGTAGCACACAAAGTTGGGTTTTTTTGGTTTGTTTTTTTTTTTATTTTAGCTTTGAAAAATAAGACATAGGAAAATAGATGTATCTGCAGAAAGCACATAACTAGAACTGAAAAAAGTGGGGTTCTTCGGGGTGGGGTTTTTTTTTGGCCTAGAAAGGAATTAAAGCAGCCAGCCACAACCGTGACTTTCCCAGAGTGTAATCTACCAAGAAAAAAAAAAAATCTTCCCAGAAAACCAAATACATGGAGTTGTAATAGAAATTCAACCTTATGCATTATTTACATCTCGTAAACCTGTCACAGAAATCTGGAATAAGAAAACTCCTTAACACCAATGTAGCATTAAGAAGCAGGCATTCCTTCATTGCAGCGCTGGACGCACGGGGGATCGCTCCACCTAACGTGCATACCGTATGTTTCATTCAAGCAAAATGACACAGCCCACACATATGTTTATGCATTACATTTCTCGGAAAAATCATACATATTCATTCAATAGGCGGTATTCTGTTAATTACATGTCGCGCATGCTCCTTACAGGTATTATAGTCTTCTGAGGGGGTCTCAAATAGCCGGCGCTATAGTTACAGCTGACCGAACACTGAACCTCAACTTACTTCTCTTATATGGAGAGTCCAAGTTTGCCTCATGAGTTACCTATACACGGCCTCCTCAGCTACCGTTGTCTCCTCAGCGATCCTAAGTTTTAGACGATTTTTTCCCTCTCGGCGTAAAATTACACAAGCAGGGCTGTGTATTATCGGTCTCTCCACAGCGATTACGCTGAACCACACTAAACCAAGTGACATGGCGACAAACCCACCCTGCAGGGAGAGGTTCGTGCCCGAAGCGGTGGGGCCGCAGACCCCCGGGGCAGCCGAGCTCCCCGCGGCGGGAGCGGGGTGCTGGGGGTCTGACACCCGCGGCACCGGGAGATCCGAAATCCCCTCATTCAGGACGGCATCGCACCCGCTGCGCTTTCATCCGAGGCGTCTCGTTACCTTTTGTCTTGGCTTTCGCCGGCAGGGACGCGCAGCCCGGCCACCAGGAAGCGGGCGGGCCGCAGCACGGTCCCTTCCCAGCCCCGCGGCGGCGGTGGCGGGGCTGCCCCGGTGCCCTTCCCGCCGCGGCCCCGTCCGCCTACAGCCAGGCGCGGCTCCCCGGCCTCCCCCGCCGCGACCAGTGTCGCCCCGGCTCCCCGCCCAGCCACCCACCCACCCACCCCCTCCGCCGCCTCCGCCTCCTCCCAGAGGCCCCCTGCCCCCCTCCCCAGCCGCAGCCCCGGCCCTCCCGGCAGCAGAGGCAGCCTTCCGCACCCCCAGGTACGGGCCCCGCTAGGCCCGGCGCGGCGGCGGCGGCCCCACCGGGCGAGGAGGGCGGACGGGACCCCGAGGGCGCCGGGGAGGGATTGGCCAGGAGGCGAGGGGAGGCGGGCGGAGAAGATGGCGCCGCCGCCGGCTGCGGCGCGGGGGAGCGGCGCGTGCTGAGGCGAGCGGCAGCGGCGGGGAGAGGCCGGGTGCTGGCGGCGGGGCCGGGGTATGCGGCAACGGCTGCTTCCTGCGCTGAGGCGGGCTCTGCTGGGCTTAGCGCGCCCCTGGGCCGCCCCGGCCGCCCGGTTTTTCCCTCAGTGCCGGCGGCGCAGCTTTCTCGGGTACGGTGCGTGTGCGGTGGGAGCCGGGGCGGGTGGGCCGGGGCAGGCCCCCGGGTCCCGGCACCGCGTGACGGGCCGTGAGGTCGGAGGTCTGCCCTTGTGCCCCGCTGTGTTGTGTGGTGGCGGCGGCGCGGCCGGGGCGGGGGGCACCTTGTGCCGCCAGGGGGGCGCCCGCTCTGCCCCGAGTGCGACTTCGCCACTCCTGGGCCAGCGGGGAGCCAGCGGGCCGCGGGGCTGGCGGCGAAGCCCTTTGTGGGGGAGCGGGGGGCGGCGGGCCCGCCGTGCTGGGGAGGCCTGAGCCCTGCCCAGCCCAGCCCGCTGCCGGCAGGGCCCGCCCCGGGGCGCCCGGCGGGGCCGACGGGTTCGTCTGCCTCCAGCTGCACCTCGGCTGACATATCGGGCTTGGGCATCAGCCGTGCGGCTGTGGCACGGCTTTAGCTACCCGGCGGGCTTGCTTTGGGGGGGTGTGTGTGTGTCCCCTTCAAAAAACCGCGGAATTTCCATGTTGTTTAACTTGCCGTGTCTTCCTAAGCCATAAATATTCTTTTAAAAAAAAGTTTAAATTGTTTAAAAAGAAACTGCTGGCAGAGTTACCCCGGGTTGCTGGGAGCGGCCTGTTCCGCTGTGAGGAGCTGCCTGGCGCGGGCACCGCGGGTCGGGCTTGTCCGTGCGGCCGGCCCGGGCCGTCACCTCGCCGGGGGCGGGCTGGGCAGCGCGCGCGCCAGGGGCAGACCGAGCTGCGACAACAACTCGGCAGCGAAGTTTTTCCAGGAAGGGAGCTGGGTAAGGGAAAGAGACCAAGTCGTTTCCTTTCTTTCTTTAACACTGTATCTGTTACCTTCATAGCAAACCCTATATTTAACACTGCAAGAGTAAGGGATGTCAAAAGTAGCATCTTTTGGGGGAAGAAGTGAGCTGTGATGACTCATGCTGTCAGTGCTCTTGTGTCAAAATTCGGATGCAGCATTATTGTTCATAATTGCTTCAGTATTGTAAAGGTAATCCACAGTGTCTATTCGGAGCCAATGCTTTTCTCAGGCTGTAGTTCCTCCTGCTGGATTACTCCTCTTTAAGCATGTGAATATGTACAGTATTTGGGCTTCACTTTATATATGTGAGTAGCCCTGTTACGTTTTCGTACTGCCTACAACCATTATTTAATAATCTGTTTTAATTTTAATTGTGGATTAGGATTTACAGAAATACTAATGAAATGAGAGCGTAGTGCTTTCATGTGAGGACTTTTTTTTAAGATGGTGAACGTGAAAATTAAGAATCTTTGTTTGAATTACATGTTCCCCATTTCTGAATCTGTTGATACTTTCACCTTCTTTTCAGCTGTAACTTTTTCCTGTCATATTATTTTTAATCTTCATCTGCACATCAAGTAGCAAGTTCATTTCTCAGTTAGAACTTCTTATCTCTTCCTTTTTATGCCATGTACAGCATTGAAATTATTTATTCTAGCTGGGGATTCCCTAGAAGGATTCATATTTACATGTTTGCATGCTTTTTTTTCTCCCTTTTTCCTTTCTGTTTTCAGTTGCTTGTAAGAATGTGGCTTAATCCCTTAGATGAAATGGTGTCTTTGGGAATTTGATCAAAGTGTTGAGGGTGTAACTTACTTTGCACGTGAATAAAAAAGTAGTTCCCTACCCTGTTAGGTCCAGAAGAAGAAAGAGGGAAGGAACAAAATGTTCATTACCTCTAGTGTTTCACTGAACTGGAAGGTGTTGGGCTTCTAGCTAGGGTCATTACAGGTTATTGTAGAAGTCATTTACTAAAAATACTGTCAGATCATTTGAAAGATCACAAGAAAAATGGTATCTTTGGGAATTTCATCAGAGTGTCGAGGGTGTAACTTACTTTGCACATGAATACAAAAGTAGTTCCCTACCCTGTTAGGTCCAGAAGAAGAAAGAGGGAAGGAACAAAAAGTTCATTACCTCCAGTGTTTTACTGAACTAGGTGGTGTTGGGCTTCTAGCTAGGGGTCATTACAGGTTATTGTAGAAGTCATTTACTAAAAATACTGTGAGACCATTTTAAAGATCACATGTGTTGATATTTCTGATATATTAATTCTATTGTATTTGATGCTTTCATAATAATTTTGATACATTGATCTTTTAACAAGTTCGGAATCAAGAAGTTTGGAATAAAAATATCTGTAGGGGAATCAATTTAATCAGTTTTGACGCTGATGATGTATTTGTATATGCATGGTCTGTCAGTGAGCATCCTTATGTTCTCAGCTTTTGTGATGTCCTTAAGTTGACAAAATACACTTATGAGATAGCACTGCATATATATAATAAGATTACTTGTGATGGAGTCTGTTTAAAAGTTGCTTTACTATAGCTTTCTATTTAGATCTGACCTTCTGCAACTTGTTTTTGGAATGAATCAGAGCTATAGCTTGCCTGAACGATTGAAAAAAATGCTGTAGAGTCGAGAGTTTGCTCACAACATTAACAGTAGAACTAGAATCGAATAGTCCAAAATCATAGAAACTAAAGCACAAAATAGGTAAACAGCCAGGAATTCCTTTGTTGAAACACACCACTGACTCTTGTAAACTGCTTGTTATTCTAAGTCTGTTGGTTATGTCAAAGCTCTTGTGTTAGATGAGCAATTGCTTTTAATGTGGGATTACAGCACTTTTCATGATTCAGAATCCTAAAGTTCTTTCTGTTTTTGTTGCTAGATCAGATTTTCTTGCCAATTCTCTCATCTTCCCGTGTATTCCTTGTTGTTATGCAGTATAAGTAAAGTTTTAGTCTCATCTTGTTTTTTTAATTCAGACCTCACGAGTTTTTCTTTTTGAGGGTATGAGACAGATGGTAGCATAAAGTGTTAAGTGAGTTGGCTTTAGAAAGAGTCTCGGGCAATCTGATGTGCTGCTTGCAGATAAAATGTAGGAAACACACATTAAAATACAGTTAGAATAAAGCACAGAAGTCTCTCCTGTAGCATCCAGTTTTATGTTTCCTCGCACATGCAGGGCCGTGCAGTAGACACCCCTGCTGCATTGTGGTTGTGGACCAAGCCCTGTACCTGTAGGGTGGTGGAGGAAGAGTGTCAGGGAGGGAGGAAGAGAGAATGAGAACCACTGACTTGCACATATTCATTGCATAAAGCAGTTAATTGAATTAATGACTACATTTCTGAAGAAAATGAGTAAAACACATTTTAAGCAGCTGGTCATGTGACACAGAAACTAGTTTTATCAGTCTTACTCTTAGCATGCAATTTGAGAGACTGATGAAAATAACAATACAAGCCAAAATACTATGTCAGGTTTGTGAAACCATTCTGAAGATCTTGTGGCATCATGTCATCTAAAGATTAAAACCAGGTAATTTTACTTAAATTTAACAAAGAACCAATCTTTCAGATAATGAAAGGCTTCAAAACCCTTTTGGAATTTGCCTAATTTTCAACAATCTGGTAAAAAAATTGAAGCAAAGAACTGCTAGAGAAAGATTAATTTAAATTGTTTTATATTTCTGGTGAACCTGGATAAAACTTGTTTAGCCTGGAGGGTGTGTTTTCATGAATTGTTTGGGGCAATTTTTGATGAGATAGGAAAAGTAAGCTGAAGAGATTTAGAAAATTTTAAAAACTTGTTATCCTTTATTTCTGAGTCTGAAATCAGACAGTATAAAATCTTGCCTATTTGTTCAACATTTTTACCTAGTGTTTTGGAAACTGTGGAATGGTCAAGTTAAGGAATGTAGTTTTAGGGCAGTAAATTAACTTTGTGGTGTCTTTATTGTATATCCATCCTGTTTGACCAACACAAGACTGTTGAAAACACACGATTTTACTGCTAAGGCCAGTTACTCAGCTCGGGCCTGATCTTACATGTGAAGCTGCCAGGGCTCTTGTTTTTGCCAAGTTCCTATGTGGTATTATCTCATTAATGCTACTGGTAATTCCTGTCATGTTGGCAGTGAAACCTGTGGCAGACCAAGTTTTACTGCTGTGATCTAGAAGCTGGACCCATCTGGGAATGAGAGCAAAGCAGATATCTGCCCTGGCCACCATCATTAGGAGCAAATTTTCTGAGTCAGTTACAGACTTGGCAAAAAGCTGCAGACTGAGGCTCTGAAAATGCTTTAATTGTAGTGAGACTTCAGAATTTCTTCAAGATGAACTACATAACAAAACCGTATAAATATTCATTGTCTTCAAATTTGCGTGATATGGTATGATTAGTTATTCTTAATAACGTGGTAGCATTGATTAAATCATTGTGGGTCTTTGTAGTTGGAGCTTTAGTGTATGAAGCAATATGCTAAATTCCTGATGAGTTTAAAAGTGATAGAACTTGTTAGCATTTTGAGCAGTTTATCTACTTATGCAGTCTATCTGCCTGTGTATGCAATCAGATTTATTTAGATCAGCATCAGGAATGTGTTGGAATCTTAGACATTCTCTAGCTTCGTGACAAGTAAATTCACAGATGATGTTGAAGAACGTGAACTGTTTTGATCTCTAAATGTGTAAAAGAAGAATTGCTAGGTTTGTCTACTGATGAACCTGTAGCCTGAAAGAGTTGTGGATAGTCTCCTGAAGTATCCTTTAATGATAATGGTCTCCTGAGTTGATTTAATTTGATGTTGGTTTTGGGTTGTTTGGGGTTTTTTATTATTACTTTTGAGTAATCTTTCTCTGCTCCATTTTTAAAATTACGTTCTTGGTAACAGAACTTAATAAAAACATTTGTCCGCTTTTAGGAAAAAACCTGTACAGTTTAGTCTAAAAAATAGTTTTTGATTATAGCATACAGCTGAATCAAGAAGTTAAGGAAGTAGCTTGTTGGTTGACTTACTGGTAACGTCACTGTTACACGTAGAGGATGTCACGATACCATTGAGTTCTAGTGCTAGCGTGAGGAGAGGTAGGTGCAAGAGATGAAGAGGAGGGGTGAAGACCAGCGGAAGAATGGAGATTGATTTTATTGTTGCAAAGCCATGAGCTTGGAGCTGAAGAAGTTCATGGACTCCTCCCGAGTACTCAATTCAGTGTTGTCATCCCTGTAAGAGAGGTGAGAAAACTCTGGCTCGTAGTTCTGCGGCACCGGGCCGCCTGCCGAAGCACACAGCACTTTTTTCATGCCAGGCATTGGCAGCTGAAGAAATCTTCATAAAAGTTACAAGGAACTGTAAAACAAAATGGATTAGTAAATAATACAGAGAACACATTATCAATTATAGCTCCCTTGCACAGGACAGAGCAGAGAGAGGTTTTGGCTTAACAGAGGTTTCACTTCACTCTGGTAAATGGTGGGCAATTAAGTTTGGAGTTAAAAAACCCAAACTGAATCAAAAAACAACTAAAAAGAAATGGATATAAATAAAATACAGAACTTGTAACAGGTGCAAAATTTGAGATTGAACATGACTGTGGTCTTTGTATAGTTTCAAAGACACAGTTAAAACTTGAGTAACAGTTGTACTGTGGTCAGCATAACATCAAGTGTATTCAAAAGACAGATGAAATGTGAGTTGAAAATGAGGAGCAATTCAGATCCTAGTATATACAGGTGTAAACTTAAAGTGAGTATGTTGCAACACCCACAAGTGTGTCCACAGGAGCAATTCAGATCCTAGTATATACAGGTGTAAACTTAAAGTGAGTATGTTGCAACACCCACAAGTGTGTCCACAGAAGTAATTTGGGTTCAGTTGCATAAAAGCTTCAAGCAAACCCCAAATTTTAAGGCAACTGATACAAATTGAAAGCAAGCATCAAAATCTGCTGAGCTGGTAACTGTTTGCTGCCATTCATCTGGTTACTTTAAGCTGATTAGTGTTTATAGCTATTCATGTGGCTCAGATCTGCGTACCAGCATTTGACTTAAATACATGCAGCCTGTAATGGCAAAAAAATCTTGAAAAGCACTTTGGAGTTTGTGCTTTGGGGGTCATATTTTTATTAGCTAGTTACATTCTCGCATTAAAGCAACCCTCAGGAGTTTCTGTTAATTGGTTTTCAAATATGCTCCTTTAATTGTTCAAACATTGAACTTAGATTTGACTACAGTGGCTAATTTTTAATTAAGTAAGTTTACTAAAATAACTTCAAAAGATTAAAATAGGCAGAATCATATGTAACTTAATCCCACTCTGTAGTACTCTGTTTGCAGGTGGAGCCTGGCATCCCCAGAGAGCCGTGCTGGTTCCAAGGGGCTGCCTGCCTGGAAATCATTACAAAAACGGGGCCTCAAAGAATATAATATAATTCTAGTTCAAAGTGCTATAGTTTTAAAATTCAGCATCTGGTTTAGCTGATACTTTTCTTGTACAAGTGAAGTAATTTCGGTGAGGAGGAAGAATGTTTAATATTTCCTAGTCATTGAATAGGGACGCTGCTCTCAGTTCAGCTCTGTATTCTTGCCACCTGTAATTTTTGAGCCAGTGGAAGAATTCCAGGTGCCACAGTAATATATTGTATTTGTTCCTGCTGTCTTTGCTTTATTGGGTCTTTCTCTGTTGCTTCTGTTTTGTGAAAGTAGTATGACAATTTTCTTTTAATGATATTTTTGTTAGGCTATTAGCTCTGCAATAAACACAACATCTAGTTTGTGGATGAATTTCTTTGCTACTTGCCATCGGTATCCAGTGCTCACTGTAATGACAGCATAGCAAGTAGATACAGCACATGTACTTCAGGGCAGCATCTGAACATGACTTTAGGAATTAAGCTGCTTCTCAAAAAAACTACAGGAAGTATAGAATTCTTTATGTTTCTATTACTTTTTTTCCTATGGTCAAAAGCAATTCATTGGTAAAAAGTGGTTTGTAGTGTTTTAGGAATCTTGGATGAAAGAATGGAACATGGTATTATTATAAAGCACTTGCACTTTGAGAACTTAAAAGTTGCGCAGAAAAGCAGTCACACAAGGGAATGTTTAATATTATGTCTTGCAGTTTACTTCTTAAGAAAAAGTCATTCTATCAATAGTCTAGCTTAAGTGAAATTTTCTTTTCTGGCTATTGTAGTAATATAGCACCACTTAAGCAGGAAGGTATTGGTCTTGTTCCTTGACATGCTGCCTCCCAGAAGTATTGAATAGTTGATCTACTCTTGATTTTATAGGAGTTGTCTGGTACTACAATTTAGTTGGTAGGGAAATAATTGTGGGTTAATCATGCAAGCCCATTTGAAGTTGATGGGAATGTTGTATTTGCAGTGCCCATTGAAGTAACAGTGAAGATGGAGATACAAGTTTAAGTCCTTGGTTTGAAGGCTTAATGACTGATTTTGACCTTTTGAAAATTGTAGGTTTCTCCTGTACTGAAATTTGACTACCAAGCTGAAGGTAGTCTATGGAGGAGGCAGAAGTAGGGAATGATAATAAAATGAGGTGGAGGTGTACGACTTCACAAGACATCAATTGAAATCTCATAAGATTTCACAGAAGCTGCGTAATTTGATGAATCACATTGGAAAGATGAGTCATCTAACAACAGTAAAGTTCTGTGACTTAATGATGTGGTGTAGGAATAACAAGGAGATATCAGATGACAAGGAAATTGTATAACATTTAAAAAAAACAACTTGAGAAGTTTATAGGATATATGCATCTTATGATAAGCAACTAGTATCTTAATGAGATAGAATATTTTAGCTGAAAGTGACAGATATTCCTTAGCAGCGGTGAAATCAGGAGTGTCAGAGAACTCTTTGCTTTCCTACATACTTATATTTGTCAATCCAATAGAATTGCATACAAGTGAAATTCAGTTAAGAACAGTTTAGTTAATGATTTTCATCTGTGAAAAGTAGTACCTATTCTCACTTCATAAATTTTATACAGTATCTTAAGTTCAGTAACGACTAACGAGGCTCGTGCAGTAAGTTACTTGGCAGTATGTCAAGCAACGTTTCACCGCAGGAAGGCTGAGTTTCGTTGGTACTGTGTATTTCTAACAGGCCCCATTCTAGAACCCTTCCTGTGAAACAGGGTTGGAATTCAGTGGCTGTTCCATGCAGGAATACACCACGTGATTGGCTCAGAACATAGCGCTCTGACCTCCTGTTTCTGGGATTTGCTTTTTTTTTTTTTTTTGTGTGTGGTGGTGGTGGTTGGTTGGTTGGTTGGGTTTTTTGTGTTGGTGTTTTTTGTTTGTTTTTTAACATGCAGCCGAGTGGTTCCACTCTGCCTTCCCAAATATCCAAGTCTGAATGTCTCACCTTTTCACTTTGGATTTAAAAAACCTGAGTAACCAGAGTTTGTAATTTCAGAATCATACTTAGTTTCTTAGCATATCAAAATCGTGCCATTAAAGAAACATGTATCACAGCATGTCTGTTAAACTAATAGAAGTTTAAATATGTGAGACAGTCTGTTCCTGTTTGTCATGACAATTCTGCAGTGTGTTTTTAGGGTAATATTGTAAATGGTGTCACCCTTTCTTGCTTGAGTATACAAACCTAGTGGTTTATTAGTAAAATTTTGTTTATGACAGTCACAGAGTTACAACGTTCATAATATAACCACCAGTTCAGACACATGCAGTACTTCCATGATGCCTAAAAGTATACTTGAGGTAGCAGTATGTGCATCATTTAATTTAATTTTTCTCATAATTGTATAAGGGGATGGTGTTTCATTAGTAGAGTTACTTTTTAATTACCGTCAGTATGAAACTTAAAACATTCAGTTACGTGATCTATAATTCCATAATGTTGCTTAGTCTTTGTTTTTTGTTGTTGTGCTTGTTTTAACAGCAATTTCTTTCAGGATCTGAACTATGCTTTTAGGCCATTTCTATGAGTTTTGCGCAGAACTGAATTTCTTGCTATCAGTTTTGCTCAGTATTTTCTAACATAATATTAAAATATTAGCAGGGTTTAAGTAAAAATAGTAAGTGACATTTCTTCTGTTTTCATCAAGGTTTCAGAAAGAGACAAACAACAAAATGAATAATCCAGCTATTAAGAGAATAACAAATGAAATTATCAAATCGCCTGAGGATAAACGAGAGTATCGTGGACTGGAATTGGCAAATGGCATTAAAGCTCTTCTCATTAGTGACCCCACCACAGATAAGTCTTCAGCAGCACTAGATGTGCACATAGGTATTTAATGCATGTTGTGTTCATTATGTCATTAATAAAAATGCTTTAAGTTTTGGTATCTTAATTGCAGCTAAACTGACAGGAGTGGTATCCAGTTGTCAGCCTGGCCTTTTGTTGTAATTTAGAGTTTATTGAATTCTTTGACACATCAAACTGAAAATTAATAGAGCTAATTAAATGCTCTTATTGTACTCTGTGTTTACTCAAGTGTAGCTCAGTCAGTAGAAAGTCTTCTTTTAACCATTAAGTTTCATGTTACGAAAGATCTTTTGTAAGCACGAAAGGGGCGGGTGTGAGTGCAATTATTTCAGACAGCTCCATCTGTCATGTCAAACTTTTTTTTTTTTTTTTTTTTCATTTGTGATCCCCATGTTAAGTTGTTGATGTGTAGAGGTGAGAAAATGCTGTAGTGCTGGAGGAGTTGGAGAGGCACTCTCTTAACTCTAATAATGCTTAAATGTGCAAACAGAAATACTGGAAATGGAAGGGGCAGGCAGGCAGTTACTTTGACTCTTTGGAATAATAGAAGTCTTTTATTGTATCTGAGGTATTTCTCAAGCTTGTGTAGTTTCTTGGTTGCTTCAAAAGTATGATGCACACACACATTACCTAAGCATCCTTACTCATTACCTAAGCATCCAGCTCTTGCTGCTGTTGGTGTTAGGGCAGAAGTAGTAGAGAAACTTAAATTTCTGGCTTTTTTGATTATGGAGATGGCTGTCACAAATCATCTAGTTCAGAGGATCTCAAATGTGGTTGTATTAGGTACTTTGACAGTAATAGCCAACTGCAGTATCCAGTTCCTGCACATGTACGGGAGGAGATGTATCCATTGACTTAATCTCTACTCTCCCATTGCACATGGTTGCACACTCTGGAGCAGGACTGTCAAGACTCAGACTTCTGCATTTCTGGCTTCCCTTTTTGCACATCATTATTGTCTTTTAATCTGTCTGCCTTCACACCTACTAACTGGTCACCAATAGCTGCCTGTGTTCAGGTAATTAGAGGTTATCACTTGTCCTGTAAACCACAGGATAAATACATCCTTAATTGTGGTTGGCAATTGCTGCCTTTTAACACAGTGCAGTTAATAAAGTCAAGGTATACAAGTCAGAACGTTGTGATCTGCCAGGTCTTTACAGATTATGAGTCACGGGCTTCAATTGAAAAAATATCTATCTAAGGCAATGCAGGCTGATCTGGAGAGGCAATTTGAGACACTAATTGGTTCAGTTACTAATTCTGATTCTTTTATTTTTTTTAAGGTTAGGTTTAGTTGACTGTAACTGCACAAGTGTCATTTTACATCGACAGAATTGATGTAATTGCCTGAGGCAACATACTGTAATATAAAGCACTTTAAAAGACTTAACATTTTAGTATTACTTTTTAAGAATGGTTACATGAAATTTTTCCTCCTGCAGGATCTTTGTCTGATCCCCCCAACATTGCTGGGCTTAGTCATTTTTGTGAGCATATGCTGTTCTTGGGCACCAAGAAATACCCAAAAGAGAATGAGTATAGTCAATTTCTTAGTGAGCATGCTGGGAGCTCAAATGCCTTTACAAGCGGAGAACATACCAACTATTACTTCGATGTGTCACATGAACATCTAGAAGGTGCACTGGACAGGTAAGCATGGGGTGGTGGTGGTTTATATTTAATTTTTTTTATATAGGTGCTGTTTGAAATTGTGTAAAAGTTTCTTGGTAGTTTTATCAGGTTTTTTCAGCTAGCAGAGTCCTCCACTGAGGCAGAATTTTTGAAGTTCAAAGGTTGTGTTTACATTGAGTATTTTTGGAAATGTGGGGCACAGGGCACAGAATATGATCATGAACTTGTGTTGTGCAAATACTCTGTATAATCAAATACGATGCTTCCCATAGGATCCTTGTTTCATTGATAGCAAAAAAGGGATAAGTCTAGAAAGATATTAGTAATATATTAGTAAAAGGAACTCATGGAAATCTCTGACTTTTGTGGGAGGGGCCAGCAATTAAAAAGTGTGTCGTCAGTGGGTGTATTTGCCCTTTGTATTTTCCCTGAATGTCTTGACAAGACTGATTTCCAAGATTAAGAACCTCTTGCAGCTAAACTTGAAACCAGTAGAAATTATCAGTGTTATGAATTATGATCCAAGGTCCTTGATCCTTGTAGTACCTCATATGATGAATATGTTGTTGTCTGCATTTATGGATAAAGAAATTGAGAAGTAAAAGATAGTGAATCAGTGTCAAAACTTTTACAGAATTTTTAAGTTCTGTGTAAAAAATATTATATATTCAGCTGTTCTCAGGAGGTACCAAGCTTCTTACTTCTCTGTTACCATTTATATACAGTATTCTTGACTTGATTTAAATTTTTTCTGTTTAGATTTGCCCAGTTTTTCCTGTGCCCTTTGTTTGATGAAAGCTGCAAAGACAGGGAAGTGAATGCTGTTGATTCTGAGCATGAGAAGAATCTGATGAATGATGCCTGGAGGTTGTTTCAATTGGAGAAGGCTACTGGAAACCCCAACCATCCCTTCAGTAAATTTGGAACAGGTTTGTTAGAATATAATTATCTATCCATTGGAGTTCTGTGTAACATACATAGTATTATTGTTTATATAAAATTGTTAAAGACAGACTGAAAAAACTCCCTTTTTTTCATCTCCATATATGTCTATTATGGTGCTTTATCACATTCTCCACATGGTAAGAACAAACAGAGCGAGACAAAAACATAGGAAACAGAGTGATCCAAGACCTGCAGTACAGTGATGAAGCATCCTTTATGATTCTGATAATTACTGCAGTGAATACTGTTTTCTAATTACTGGATTTGTTATAATTTGGTACTGTTAAGTCTTTGTGCATAGCAGAGTGAATGAACTGTGTTTAAATTGTTAGCCACATGCTCCTTCTGCTAACTAGTATTGCATTAGAGCTAGATGACAAGGACTAGGTTGAATCAGAAAGAACAGCAAAATAATGTGAAAACTACTGACTAAGAATATAAAACCAAAGTCTTAAGCGTAGACTACAATGGTAGTAGATGGACAGTTAAAGTGGTCTTGGACAAATCCCAATCTTATGTCTGTAGGTATTTTTACAGGCTTTATTACTCACACGATGCTTGGTAACAGTTTAAAACAAACACCCCAAAACCTCAATTTAAAAAGCATTAAAGATACCATAGTTACGGTCAAAACCACATGTTTGATGTTTTGGCAGAAGTTTAAATGTGCTTTTTTTCATAGAAGTTACTTTATACATGAATTTATTTTGAAACTATCAAAGTAACAGGGCTATTAATTCATGAACTGCACTGTTTAATCCTTGAGCATGAAGGTGTTTTGTGGCTGGGTTAGTTTGCTGGATGAATAGTTGATGCAAATATTGGGTACAGTAGGATGATGGGAGGGCAGATAATGGGCTTTGGGGATGTGTTTCTTCCTGTGTCTCAAAAAAGAGAATATTTTTGCACCTGTTGATGGAGGGTGTTGTTGAGGGGCTGGTAGCCAACTGCTACAAGAGTATGTGTTGCTCTGTTCATCAATAAAGAGACGCTGCCTGAAACAGAGAAGCAGTAACTGCATTCCTCAGACAGATAAATATGAAAATAAATACTACATATTTACAGGCAGGCAAGCATCCAAAGTACATTCTGTAATCTCTGCTACTGAAGAGCTTACTTAATTTTTACATAGCACTCAGAAAACTTAAGTGGAAGTTGCAGAAATAGTTTTCTACAATTTAAGAAGGTTTTATACCTGACTCAAGTGAAATGGTTTCATGGAGAGAATACCTGAAATGTGCTCAAATTCAGTAGCAGTAGTCATACTCACCTCTTAGATTAGGCTCTGATTCTGAAATTAAATTATAGCACATAGCCTTCCTGTAGATCTGACTTTGCAGAATTAGAGCCCAACTTTGATGGTTTAAATTTACCCAAAGAGATGACAACTGTGATGTGGTTTTCGTGACAGTTGCAGTTGGCATCCTTCTTATTGTTTCCTTTTGACCAGCTGAGATGATGTTAGTCTAGCAGAATACAGGAATCCATTTGATGCTTCAGGTCCACTTATTGCCGTGCAGCCTGTTTTGCCAGCAAACCTTCCGTTACTTGTCTGTCCAGAGACAAACGCACCTTAATCTTGCAGTTTTCTTGTTAGGATGTGTATTTTGTCGCAGATATCTTTCACCCGTCTACCTGAACTAATGCCTATAATTGCAATTCTTCTCCGTTAGTACCCTCAACAGTGTCAAGTCCTTTCCCAGACATTTTTGCACTTTCTAGTGTCCATTTTCGTACATCTGCAAGGTGTCTCCTGACTGTTGCCCCTTAATGAATGCCAATACTGTAACAGCATAGTTACTGAGCTAAAGCATTGTCTTTATTTTATGTTAACCTATGTGTTGATTCTGTGGGAGTAAACACTGTAGGGTATCTAAAACTTCTGCATTTCATTGGTCTATGGATGGTGAGGAATATACACAAAATATTTTAAACATAATACCCTAATTATTCTTTTTAGGTGTCATTAAGAATCCTTGCTTTTACTAACATGCACATTTTGAAAGTTAAAGCAGTATATTTCTTCAGGTGGCCTCTCTATGATGATTTGTTAATTGTTGCAGTTGTAATTGGGTTTGTGTCTAACCACCGAACATCTAGACAATATAGTTGTGTTATATTATTTATGTAGCTAATTTTGCTTCATTGATTTGTATTAACTTATATCTGTGATTGTAGGGTTTGTGCACTGGACATATATGCATAGCAGGCATGCTCTCCCAGTCTCTTCTCTCTTTCTTGCTGTTTTTTCTGTAAGCACACAAGTTAATATTTCTGTTATGTTTTCCTTGCCTTATTCTTCCTCCTCACGCCTTGCTTTCATCTGTACCTGTCTAGTTGTCACTTAAGGGAGTTACTGATCTTAATTAGTTTGCCATTCTGGTTGGTAGATTCTGTTGACTATTTTGTGTGTCTGTGTAGTAATGGGAAGTGGAGTTGATTGAAATCCAGTGTGCTCTTTGTAGACTAATTTTTCCGTTGTTTCATGTTCTTACCTTCACTAAACATGAGTTCTGCTTTGACTATAAATGTGGAGTATGTCTGTAGAGTAAATGTTTGACAGCTTGATGCAAAGATTGCACTAATTAATAGGAGGATAACTTAACAGATAAAGTTTGGTATTTTCTGCTTATGCGCTTATTCAGGGAGAGTTGTACTTGTCTTCCTCTATAGGAACTTGTCTGCTGCTCGGCTGTTTGTGAAGCAGAAGCTGAACAGTTGCAGTTTACAAATTGTGTTTGTAAATCAGTAATTGTTTATTTCATTTCATATACTAGGCTATAATTTGTGGCCACAAATAATTGCACACGGTGATTCCTGTGACAAGAGTCATAGGAGTTTATATGGGAGTAAAACCTACTCCAAATGTGCCAAAGAAAAAAACTTTTCTTCTTCTGAATTAGAGCTTGGGCTTACTTGCATTGCTTTGAAATAACCCATTCAAATTTAAAAAAAATAATTTGGAAAAGTAAAACATCCTTGGTTCTTCAGGAATGTGCAGATTGAGGGTGGAAGTATTTGTTGTCTCTGATAAGTTGAGACAGTATTGATTCAGTTTACTTACTGTGCATAGTAATTATTTTAAAAATTACTATCCATCTGGAGAAAAGCAGATTTATTAATATTTTTATTTTTAATTTGTAAATTCATAAACAAGTATTTTTAACTTATGTTACAGGGAACAAATTCACCCTGGAAACTAGGCCAACCAAAGAAGGAATAGATGTAAGACAAGAGCTATTGAAGTTCCATTCTACTTACTATTCATCAAATTTAATGGCTATTTGTGTCTTAGGAAGAGGTGAGTTTTGTTCTGTTGGTTGAGTAAGACTTTACATGTATTTATGCTTGAAGAAAATGAAGTGTATGCAAGTGTCTGAAAGTCTACGGAAGGGAGAAGAGTAAAACTTGTACAGAGTGACCAAACAATTTCATGTTTAGTGAAGTCTCCAAAGCAGATAAATGTGTATTTTGCTGATGTGGGTAAAAAATAGGGCTCTTTAATAGAAATACATGTAGTTCACAAAATGTTATTATACAGTGCCCCATCTTGGTTTGCATTGGTTGTTTTTCCTGCACAGTTCTCTCAGTGTAGTGTAGGAGCATGCATATGTTGGCCAGGAAAGATTCTGCTTTTTACATTTAACCGGGATTGTTCTGACTAACAAGGTGACCACTCTTTGAAATCTTTCCAGGATTAAGATTGTACTTTGAGACATCCAAGAAATGCCCAGTTTTTTCTTCAATGCCCACCCTTAAAAGGTGTGTGCTAAAAAACGTGATGAACCTTTCTTAACTTATTCTCGCTTTCAGAAGTGTTTCAGAATGCCTTTCTTTAAGCAGGTAGCTAATTTGAAGGCTGTATTTCAACAGAAATGGCATTAGGTCAGTTTAGGTGAATTCATGCACAACATTAAATTCTTTTCACAAATGGTCTTCCGCTCGTTTTTGGAGAGTACTGGAGTCATGAACTGGAATGATTGTAAAAGTGGAAGTACTTAAACAGGTTACAGATGTGCGTGAAATTTTGGGGCACTGAGGATAGATCACCCTGGCTCACATAGTACATGAAGTACTGGAGGTGAGCTGAGGCTGAGGAAAATCCAGGTTTTGGCAAAGTTGCTTTCACTCTGGAAAATTTGCAGGTGTAGTTCCATATCCCTTAAGCTTTTTATGGAATGTTTATTTTTGTAAATGTTCAATATCTAATGTTTATTTTCTTTAGGTCCAGCTTAGATTAACGAGTAAAATTTGAAGATGTTTTTCCCGGTTACAAGATTTATTTTAATCATGGTTGAAGCGTTCCTTTAATAAGCATAGTGCTTATAGCACATTATAGTTCAAAACTTAAGTAATAATAAAGTTTTCCTTTCTGAAATTAATAATCATCATACCATTAACACTACTTTTCTGTGTAATTCAAATTACACAGAATACACCAAATCCAAATTCACCAGAATCTTCAGAAAATGATCACGCTTCTTCTAATGTTTTTGTATTCTAGAATCCTTGGATGAACTGACTTGCTTAGTGGTAAAGTTATTTTCAGAAGTAGAGAATAAAAATGTCCCTATACCAGAGTTTCCTGAGCATCCCTTCCAGGAAGAACACCTCCGGGTATGTAGAGATACATCTTCCATCAGAGTGTCTCTCTTAAATGGTATTTTTTATGTTTCAGTAATACATTGTGCACTTCACTACTTTTGTATCGGTGTCCCTGTTAAGTTCCATATTTCTTTCTTAATTTTCTACTCACCTTTCCGTGCTGAGTATAGTATAGTTTTATATAGTTCATAGTAAAGGCTGTACCTTTGGTTGCAGCTGTAAGCAACTGAGAGATAATTAATCCTCTTTTTGTTTGCATCATGAATGGCTAAAGTACATACAATGCCCTAAGTACATACCTTTTACTTTCAAGATTTTGTTGATATGTTTGTAATCAAATGTGTGTGTGTGAAGGGAACATAGTATGTGCTCCTGAGATGAATAAAATAATGAGTTATCTTTTGTTTATGGATCTCCTTGTTTATTTTCCTCCTCAGCAACTTTACAAAGTGGTACCCATTAAGGACATTAGAAATCTTTATGTCACATTTCCTATACCAGACCTTCAGAAGTACTATAAGTCAAACCCTGGCCATTATCTTGGTCATCTGATTGGGCATGAAGGCCCAGGGAGTCTTTTATCAGAGCTTAAAGCCAAAGGTAAGTCCTTTGAAGGTAAAGAATTAAAAAGTCGTTTATTACACAACTTTTTAAAGCTTAGCTACATTTCACTTAAAATTGACCTCTTTCTGCCCCTAACTGTTTGAGTAACTTGAGTTGTAAGTCATTTTGCACAAAAAATTGTGTCTGTGGTGGGTAAAAGTAATAAACAACAGCTTCAGCAGTCAGCATGACTGTTATTTCCTGCGCTCCCCTTTATCTACTCGTGTTTAGAGAAGTACACGAACTTTGCCATAATTAACTTACTTCTATTCTGCCATGGGCTCAGAGACTGCTGTCAGGTGCCTTAATGTCTGGAAGACTGCAAGAGTGTATCTTTCACTATTTTGCTTTATATTACTGTCTTCCAAGCAGAAATAAATTGCCCAGTAATCAAATAGTCTTGAGTTTGTCATATCACTTTGAGCACAAAACCAGTTAAGTCTGACTTGTGTTATGTTTGATTTGTGCTGTTGCTATAGGCATTGAGGAGGGGAACATGTTAAGTACTCAAAATGTTAAAAAAAAAAAAAAAAATTTAATGTTGCTGAAGCATACAAAAAGTATTATAAATTGTTACAGATTTGTTTATGTAATATATTTGCTTTTTGATTTCATAGGGTGGGTAAATACTCTTGTTGGAGGACAGAAGGAAGGTGCTAGAGGTTTCATGTTTTTCATCATTAATGTGGACTTGACAGAGGAAGGACTTTGTAAGTGAAGCGCTATGTCTGCGTTCCATGTTATTCCTGATATGATGGGTTTGTGTTTGTATCCACAGAGACTAGTTGTGTTTTTAGCTTGAAAGCCAATGTATTTTAATTAACTGGTTATTCTTCTGTGTTCAGATCCTCTCAGTATGCCAACACATTTCATCTAACATAACAAACCAACTTATTTGAGGTTATACTAAAGTATTTCATTGAATGTTTTAAAGTTCTTCAAAAGAAAGCTGTTAATACCTTTATGTGCTATTTATTCATACTATTTAGACCTGAGTTAAATTATATTATAAATCAATATCTTAACACAAGATGTGTTCAGTGCTGTTCTCAGAATTAGCTGGGGACTTGAACGCTTCTCTTAAATTCATGACTGAGAAAAATATGTTTAACTTTGCCAGTGGGATTGCATATGTACTTAAACATCTTGGTGTATCAGGCTGTAACTAAAAATAAAACCTTAATATTTGTGTTCATCAGAATTTTTTCTTTGTGCAGAACTGAGTGAATTATTAAGCAAGTATTTTTTCTTTCCAGTGCATGTTGAAGATATTATTTTGCACATGTTTCAATACATTCAAAAACTACGTACAGAAGGACCTCAGGAATGGGTTTTCCAAGAGTGCAAGGTACAACAGTTGGTGCTTGAAATATGTAGTGGTAGTATTTTTCGCAAATGTTTGGATTATAAGTAGAAACAGATTCTTTGGCTGTGGAAATAGCCTTTAATAATCACATAGTAGTGAAGTTTATTAATTTTAAAGTACAACATGACACAAATGACAAGTACATTCAGGATATATTGTCTTGATGTAGATGTGAAGTGCTCTTACAGAGCTGTGAGTTGACATTTTATGATGGTATAATGGAGGTGGAGGAAGAAGTACCTTACTCTGTCTGCAAGCGTTTTGCATAACCTTCCTTAGTCTTCACTCAAGGTGGAGGTGGGGAAGCATTTACTGTGAGGGGCAACATAGAATTGGAAATTGAAATGGCTGTTACTCTACCCCTCTTCTTTCATGTGTCAAATTATATAGTTGAGATTGTAAAGGCAGTAGGACATTTAATCTGCTGATTGTTCTTTCACCTTTCTGAGAGGTGAACCACAATTCCATGGAGTACTTTTGCTGTACACTTCAGTCTTTGCTGAACCATTCACACTTCTTATCAAGTGTGTATGATTCTGTGTGCATAGAGCAAAAATGTAAAGTATCCTGTTAGAATTAAATAATTCTCAATGACAGTGTGAAATAACCAGTTTTATTAGATATATGTAGGCTCATTGGTTCGCTACAAATACTTGGGTAAAGATTTCATGTTCCATCTTAGCTTTGTTTGGTGAAAACTGTTGATTCTCTAAGAGCAGAAATTCCGCAGATGCATTTTGACAACTGCAAAGGAAATCTCTCTTTACCCTCTGCTAAAAGTCATGATGGCATCATGACTGTTTCGTTGTCCTTGTAAGCAAATTTAAGATTCGAAAGAGGTAGTTCCATCCTCCCATCTTGTCCCTGTGTCTTTTCCTTGCTTCTCTTGTATCAGCCCCAGCACTCCTGAGGCTGTGAGGTGAGTTGGAAGAGCTGGTGAACTAGTTTCAAAAGAATCTTCTTTTGAGTTTATTTTAAGCTGAATTGTTGAATTAACTAGACTGCATGGCTTAACAAAAGGATGAGCTGTTATTTTCATTGTCTTTGTAGTCTTAGACCTCTTTAATTCACCCTTGCCATTGTATTCCAAGAATGGTGTGTTCTATTTCTGTGGCTAAGACAGCATAAACACACACACTTTTTCTGTCTCTAAAGTTACCTTTTAGCTGGCTGAACAAAAGGAACAAAAAAGAAGGAAAGGCTTTGGTTCAGTGATGTACAATTAACACTGCAGTGGAACACTATACATTGCTTGTATCAAAGTTGGTGTGTTTTCACATTATCAGGAAATCAAAATATATGAGCTATGGGACAGGTTTACTACAAGCAGGGCTTAGAAGACTTGTGTAACACTTCACATTGGAAGACTATCTGAAATTGCTTGTGAGTTTGTATAACTTGATGATTACTGAAAACTTCTGTTAGGTACCTGTCTAACTAATATAAAATGGATACAACAAAACTCCTTCTTTATGTTATAAAAAGGAATTGAGTAGCCAATAATTATTCTTAAAATAGTCTCTATTACATGCTTTTCAACTCTTCCTACATTGTTTCCTAGGATCTAAATGCTGTGGCATTCAGATTTAAAGACAAAGAACGACCACGAGGTTATACATCAAAGCTTGGAGGAATGTTGCATGTAAGTGTTTTTGTTTAGTTGGTTGTGTGTGTGTTTTTTTTTTTCTTGTTTGTTATACATTATAGTAATCATTTAACAGTATGTTTGATTATTCTCTTAATAAATACAGGTATTTGCAAGGGTCTTTTGCACTTCTTGAGCTTAAGAAGCTAATACCATGCTGCACAGATCTTAGTTTTGGCGGTCAATGTCACACTTAATTCACTCTACCGTTTTACACTTCTATACTTGGTAGAACTGGTTTTACACTAACTGGAGTTGCTATTTGATCTGCTTCAGTGTTTCCTAAGACATATGTACCTTGTCATTCTGTGTCTACCTGATAGCTAAATGTTCACTAGGGGGATACTAGAAAAATAATATTTTATTGTAAACACAAGCACTATGTTTCTAAGTGTTTCTATAGTTAACAATGTGGAAATACTGCAATAAGCAAAAATGTCTGCATTAAGATGGCAAATTAGAAATGTTTGACTCTACTAATGTGATTACGTATTGGCATGGAAAGCATCATCATGCAGCTTATACTTAGTCTATATACTTCTTGCAAAATTCAGTTCCCTCATTTTGCATTAAAGGAAGATTCAGGCAGGTTTTTTTTGTCTAGTGAAATTCACACAACTTTTATACATTGCAGCCATTCTCCATTGCACAGCTAATGTCTACATCTACTCAGAGGCATCGTTCATTTCTTTGCAGGAGTTCCTGTGAATGCTCCTACACCTTAAATTTGTAAAGTTCAAAATAATGAATCTTTAGTTTTAGAATTGTCTTACTGATTACTAAAAAGCATTAGACTTAACTGAAACCATTTAAATGGAAGGTGCTCCTATTAGGGATGCTATCTATTGCTTCTGTTGTGTCAAATGCATAAAATCTATTTACCAAATGGACTTCTGACTTCTGAAACAGTCTTTCAGTGATCTGTATTTGTTGGATCATTCCCAATTACAATTGCTGTCTCCAAAAATTAGATGAGGAAGTTGCAAGTAGTGTTCCAAAGAGCAGGGTATTGATTCACAACCCTTTTTTTTTTCCCCACTGCATTTCTTTTGCCGTGCTTTGCAGTATGTGTGGTAGTTCTGATTCTGCTGCTAGTTGATGACAAAATACTAGAAAAATACTTTTTCTAGTTCTTTTTATTGCCTCTGAGTCATACTAAGCTTGTGCTTTGAATTAACCAAGCTAGAATGTTGTTTGGTGATTTCATGTGCTTACGAATACTAACTTTTTCATAACTTGGAGAAGAACCTGTGTATAAGTTAGCGTGAGTAAATGTAATGTCATGAGTTGTTACGTATTTACCAAAAGGGTTTAAGAAACCCATTTACTCAACAAAACAGAAGTTCATCTTTAAAGCACATTTGTGCTGGTCTAAGGAGTCACCTCTAAGGTCTTGCTGTGAAATTATATTTCATATTTGTCATGTTTAGGCTTGATGTTTTCCAGGTAGTTGTTCCCTGGTTTACAGTGCCCCTTCTCTTTTGTTTTGTTTTGTCTCTTAATTTTCCTATTTGTAAAACTTCATTTTAATCTGATTGTTGTATCTACATTGTTTTAGTCTGCTTTATTTTAGTTACATTATGCTCTGACTTTGCTGGAAAGTAGTCACAGAATCACAGAAGTGTGTTTGGGGTTGGACTGGACCTCTGAAGGTCATCTTGTCCAACCCGCCTCTCAAGCAATACAAAAATAACAAAGTAACCAAGTAAATTTAATGTTCAGTTCCAGCTGGTGGGCAGACTGTGGCCTGTGTTTGTAAAGGAAATAGCGTGTAGACTTTTGGTCACAAAATCTATATTGCATTGGTGATTTCAGATAGAAGTGCATAGATTACTTAATATTTCCCCTTTAGGTTGCTTAGTCTGCTTAGCCATTTATGAAGAATGTAGTTAAACGAGTATTCTGCAGTGTACAAGGAATCTTTTGACAAGTTCTTTCAAATTCTGGATTTTTAGCATTCACATTTGAACTTTTTCTAACACAGGTTTGGTTTATTGCCCTTGGTCTCCACCCCTCAGGACCTTTCTCTTTTCCGAAATCTTTGTGTGAGTTACTCTGTAACTACTCCACTGTAGTCTTTTGTATAATGTATGTAATTCAGAAAGCCATTTTATAATAGTTCTGGTCAAAGAATGTATACCAATATGGCAAACTGCAAGTGCTCAGTGCTTAGGTCACCTGGTAGTTTCCCCTTGGTAAACAGATGTTTATCAATAAAGTTTTCCTGTCAACCACACTAATAATTTTCAAAGGAATTTTCACTGTTTTTTCCTTCTTAAATTGTGACGTACCTTAAGAGATTTTCAGTTTGATCCTAATTTAAAAACGTTAGCATTAAAACTCTGTAAATTTGTATTACACTTTTAGAAAATTGACATATACTTTCCTTTAAATTACTGTAAATAAAAATAGGATTCTTAAAAAAATAGGAATCTTAGGATCCTAAAAAACTTAGTGGTGGGGGTTTTTTTGGTTGGTGGTTGGGGTTTTGTTGTTACTGTTTTGGGATAGTTTTGTTTATGTTTTGTTTTTCCCAAATACACTCTAGTGAGTACTTAAGAGTTCTTTTATCTTTAAACATATCCTCCAGGGGTCAGCATTTACCATGTTATTTTTACTGTAGTTACTTCAAAACTATTTAAAGATGGGTGACTTTCAATATTGAGACAAAATATTTCAAGAGAAAAGAATGGTAATACAGAGTATATAAAATTACCAAATATAGGAGAAATGTGATTACATAGAGTACTACTCCATCCTGGTTAGTTTTAAGAGAGAGGTTCTAAAACTTCTATGCACTTCAAATTTGAAATTGCCAAGGCAATACAGATTTAGTGGCCAAAAGTATACACTTCTATTTCCTTTTCAAAACAGTAGTTTTCTCATGCTTGTTTAATTCATTTACGTGTTTCTGGGCTTTGTTTTTTAGTATTATCCTATAGAAGAAGTATTGGCTGCTGAATATTTGCTTGAAGAATTCAGGCCTGATTTAATAGAGATGGTACTGGATAAACTGAGACCAGAAAATGTTCGGTAAGTTAAACTGCAGTGACTTGCATTTTAACCCACACATTATAAGAAAGCAGATGAACTAATGGAAACACAAATTCTTAGGTGACTCTTACAGCTCCAAAGTAAATGTTACTGAAAAAGAGCTAGTTGTTCTCTGTGTTGAATGTCTCTGCTCACCATTGAAAATAAGCACTCTTAAGTGCATGCAACTCTTCCTGTTCAGACAGAAACATCCTTTTGGTCCTCTCTATACAGGATGTCTTCCTCAGGCAGAAATAGTTTTAGGAAGTTACTTATTCGGAATAGCTCAACTGTTACTGAGAAAAAGCCTAGTAAAATTATCCTGCCTGTCTAAATTCTTGGGACACTTTATATGGAATGCTCTAATATTCATGATTTGGAGCTAGGTCTGGAAATCTGTTAAGAGGATGGCTTTTATCTGCTGTATATATTTTACTTTTCCTATGGAAAGCTTCATGCAGCTTAGCAGAACCTCTGAAAAATATCTATGTATGTGGGTAGAAATAGCTGTCTTTAGCTGCTAAAAATCTCTCAGACTTCCAGAGCATCTCTTTGATGTGAATGTGACCATAGTGTAGATGAGTTTTCTTTGCAGAGTGTGTTGCAGTACAAATTTCATGGCTCAGTAACTGGTCAGGCTGGATGTTGAAAGGAAAAGGGAATGCCTCTCTGTTGTGCTTTTGAGGATCTTCTGTTGACACCCAAGCAGAGTAGAAAAAGGAGGCTGAAAGAACAAATGTACCTAGTGTCTGAATACCTAAAGAACAGTAGTGTGACCAGAATGAGGGAAAGAATATTTTTCTGAGATGATGATTTACAAGTGAAGGAATCTGGAAGATGTACAGAAGAAAATGAGGGCAGGTGAAAAAAAAGGCATTATTAATGGTGAAGGAGGAAGGGCTGGGTAAATGGTTAGGAAAGGGAGGAAGAGCCTGGAACAGGACAGCTGGCAAAGGACATCATGGGCATAATTTAAGGGGAGATACTGGTAGCTGTGGGTAGCTGGTATCTCAGTCAGGGATGGATAGAGAGGCTGGCTAGTGGAACTGCTGGGGGTGTGGTTAAGTGCAGATTGGACAAAAAAAATGAGAAGGGGATAGGAATTTGGACTAGTAGGCAGAGCAGAGCTAAGAGAGCAAGTCTAAAAGAAAAGATTGTCAGGCTTAGCAAGGATATTCAACTGAGAGTCCTGAATTGTGGAAACAGGGCAAACGAGGCAAAGAGAAGAGGTCTGAGGCAAGGAGCCTGAGGTAGGTACAGTCTGTTTGCATGGCAAGATTTTCGTAGAGGGGGGCTATAGGGATGGCTTCTGTGAGAAGATGTCAGAAGCTTTCCCCATGTCCAATGGAGCCAGTGCCAGCCGGCTCCAGGATGGACCCACCACTGGCCAAGGCCCAGCTAATCAGCAGTGGTGGTAGTGCCTCTGTGGTAGCGTGTTGTGAAGGGAAAAAAAATTTACAAAATGTCTATGCCAGTGGGAGAGAGGATTAAGACTACGTGAGCGCAACAACTCTGCAGACACCCAGGCCAGTGAAGAAGGAGGGGCAGGAGGTGCTCCAGGCACTGGAGCAGAGATTCCCCTGCAGCCTGTGTTGAAGACCATGGTGAAGCAGGCTGTCTCCCTGCAGCCCGTGGAGGTTAACTGTCTCCTGTGGGAGGGACCCCATGCCGGAGCAGGGGAAGAGCGTGAGGAGGAAGGAGTGGCAGAAACAATGTGTGATGAACAGACCGTAACTCTTGTTCCCCGTTCCCCTGCGCTGCTTGGGGGAGGACATAAAGAAATTGGGAATTTAGTTAAGCCTGGGGAGAAGGGAGGGCTGGGGGAAGGGTGGCTTTTCTGATTGGAATGGTAATAAATGAAGCTAAATTCCCCAAGCTGAGTCTGTTTTGCCTGTGGTAATTGATGAGTGATCTCCCTGTCCTTATCTTGACCCACAACCCTTTTGTTACATATTTTCTCCCTGCTGTCTGGTTGAGGAAGGGAGTGATAGAGTGGTTTTGGTGGTCACCTGGCATTCAGCCAGGGTCAGACCACCACAGTAGGACAGCAGCAGGATTAATGGGACCAAACTTGCAGGAACTGAGCATAAAAGCAGAAAAGCTTGTGCAGACTAAGTGCTGTATAGTCTACAAAAGGGCAAAGAAACCAAAATTTACCAAGCATTGCTATTTTTTTTTTCCTTCCCCCATACAACTTCTGTTTCTGTTCTCAGAGAATAGAAATGTTCTGGAATTACATGATAAAATGCCAGTGCTATTATTGCTCTGCCTGACCTACCACTGTAGTTGGAATGTGTGTAATGAAAGTAACAGGAATCTTCAGAAAGGGAAAAGTAGAGATTCAAGGTTTAGACTGTTTATGTTGAATTCCTTCTTTGCTTTGTCACAAGCTTCTTAAATGGCATGAGACAAGCTCCTATAACAAACTTTTCACAGCAGGCCTGTAATTACTTACTCCTTTTCATGTTCTTGAGTATGCCTGAGATTTTAAGGCCTAACTAGAGGGATTGCTGAGCATCTGAATCCACAAACAACAGAAGTTTTGCTTTTAACCTTTGAGGTACCATACAATGTGAAGAATTGACGGGGGGAAGTCTTAAAGTGAGCATCTCAAATGAGTGGGTACTGTATAACTTCGTGTATCTCTACGTGCTTCTGCTTCTTATCTATGAAGATAATGTCTCTTGGGGTATTTTAAAATATGAAATTTGTTCCTGTAACACTGAGTGCTGTAGAAGAGACATTGTAGTAATTCTATTTATTTAGAGAAAGATGTGAATATTGGAAAGAGAAGTCAGCGTGGAGCAAAACATAAAATACTGAATAGCTGTATCTTAATTGTTCTGTGCACTGAACAGGGCTATTTTTCAGTAGAACAATATGAATTTGTGTGTGCATATATTGATATGTATGTATAATGTGGTACAGTCTTGATTACTAGAAGGGTGCATGGGCAACAGTTACACTATCACATTGGAGCCTGAATTTTCTTTTTTTTTGCTAATGTTTGCAATTTGGTTCTCTTAATATATGTTTTGTGTATATTGTAATAAATTGTAAAATCAGTGGTGTAAGGATACTATTGAAAATGTATGAAAAACACAGAAACAAGCTCTTGCTTGTGATTCTGTATATCAGTCCTACTGTATTTGAACACTTGTTTATCAGTGTTTTGGAAGCCAGGTATACTATAAAATAAATAATGGTGATTTTTGAGGGGGTCTGTTTCTGAATGTGTTCCACGCTGAAATTTCAGACAGTGTTGGATATAGAGGGACAGCAAGGCATGCATGCATATATTTCTAGTGTTTATATATTTCAGTCTTCTGAAATTACTGTGAATTATTTAAAAGTTTGGGCACATGCCTTCACTATGCTCATTTGTGTGACAAAAATCTGTCTTGTAGATTCATGTGGTTCTGGTGTTTCTAGGGTTATACCAGTAATCATAGAATGGAGCTGCCTATGTCAGTGGCAGTAGTTGCCATAGTAATTAATGCCCTTTAAAGAAGGGCCTATATCTTTGTGTGGGGGTGTGTGTCTGTGTGTAATGTGTGTGGGATACTGCAACTGAAGCTTGAATATTTTGAGAGATCATATTTTGAACAAACAATAGAGAAAATTACCAGGTTCTGTCTCCTGTTGTATTAAATACTTATATTTTGGATGTATTTGCATGTTGATCTACTGCCTACTTTCTTGGAAATTTGATACAAGAGCTTACCTTTAACCTGAAGAGTATTTTTAGTAATTAAAAGACAGAATATATAATTATTTTTTCTCTGAAGAAAGCTTAACCAAATTCCACATGAATTTTAACTTTTGTAACTGTTTTTAGAATTGCTTACAAGCAATAGGTAAACCATTTTTTTACACTGATCTAGTAAGCAAGATACAGGTGCTTAATCACATCTGGCATTTATTATCGCTTCACATAGCCTTACTATATGGGTCTTGACACTGCAAGAAAACAGTCAATATTATCTTAGGGAAGGATACCTTTCTGTAATGTAAACTGGGTCTTTGTTATTAGCCAGAGAACTTCCAAAGCATCTGCTTGCTTAAATTTTCAAAAATTGCTAGAGGAGCTTAATATATGTAAATACATTCATAGACTGTTTAAACCGATCAGAAGCTGCTGGATGCCACAGACCACTCATCATTTTTCTGTGTCACTCCTGTTGCTGGCTATGCCAGCCTTTTGACAGTTCCTTCCAGTTGACGGTACTTGAGCATAAAATAGCCATAATTAACCTTGTTCAAAAGTTATTTGGTGAGAAAGGAAATTGTAGAGAATACAGCTAGAGGGAGAAAATTCAAGTCTATAGAATGTGGTCAGAGGTGCAAGAATAGCAGCAACAATTTTTAGAATTTAGAATGTTATGTGATTATGCTTTTTTCAAATAGGTAATAAAGAGCCATTTCACAATGCTCTTTTAATTAATATAAGCGCATATTTGCACTTGCAGTTTCAAATCTGCATTCCTCTTTGTCCTTGGGTTAAAAAAAATAGGGGGGGCAGGCAAGAAATGAGCAAGAATCTTACGAGAGAGAGAAGAAAAAGTAAATCTAAAAGGATGGAATTTAGCTGTAACTTAACTGACATGTTAGTAACCAAAGAAAACAATTGCTTACTATTGTATGTATCTTTTATTTATAGTAATTTTGTAGAGTTACATCAGTCTTCTCACACTGGACAAAATGACTTGCTGGAGATGAGTATATTCTCTGCACTTGGTAATTGTGGATTAATTTCAATTAAAAAGGTTTTTTTTCAAGATGGAAAACTTCTAGAGCAAACACTAACTGAAGGTGATCAGCTTTAGTATTTGAAACAACTGGGAAGCACTGATCTTCGGATAATGGCGACAGTTTCATCTCAGCTTTTTAAATCAATTCAGCCTGTTCTGAATGCTCTGTATGTGACTTTTCAAGTAGCAAACTGTAGTACATTTAGAGTGGAGAGGCACAGTGGTGGGGCTGTTTTGGAAACTAAATTTGATAGAATAGTTATCCTTTTCTGTACAGGAAGGCCTCAAAAGTTTCCATAGTGGAAGAGGGATGGTGGCATGGTGACTGAATCAAGAAAGTTTGTGATCAGATAGGGATGGTCATTTAGTAACTTCCATGTATGTGGGTTTCCATGTAATCTCGGGCTTTAAATGTCTTGGGTCTCACCCTGCTTGCTTCTAGCTTGTTGTCAATGTGCTTTCTTTTTGGATGCTAGAAGAAATACGTTGTGTTTAGTCTTCCCTCAGGACTAAATACCATTGTCTCTTCAGTTTACATGGCTTAAGAAATACATTATAATGCTATGGTAATTTTAAGCTTTTGAATAAAAAAGGTAAATTTTGGGAGATAAAGGGACTTTCAAAATCAGAATATACTTGGGTTTATGGCCTCCTCGGTTTACTGTTGAAGAAATTTTATGTTCTTTTTGTTACAGAGATTTTAGTAGGGCTTAAAGACAGTAAATACAGGTAGGTTAGTTCTCTGAGGTTTCAGATGTGATGTCCACAGCTGTGCCTGCAGCTGTCCTGTTAAAGCTTAAATCTAAATATGTACGAACTAGAGAGTTAACAGAGACTGATTATGTGGAGTTCTAACAGCAGAATTCAGCAAAGCACTGGTATTCTAAAATGGATTGAATGAGGCCTGCGGGAGCACTATAATGATGTAGCAGCATGCATACTTTGGGTTAGAATTGTATGTGATCCAAGTAATAATAAATGTATTGCTTTTTATGTGTGGACTAAAACTGTGCTAGTGTTTGCTATTGCCATAACAGCTATACATTCACACCTTAGTTCTCTTTATGTTCAGACTATTTGTCTTCTCCAAAACTGTAAGTTATAAAAAGAAACCCAAAACATCAAACCAAATTTAAGATTGTGTTGTTGCTTTTATGTGCTTCTCTAGATTACGTGGTTTTTCAGTGTAGACTCAGAAGTTAGTTGTGCTTCTATGATAATACTGCAAGCTGATTTTTCTCAGATGTAGAAGTATAAGTCCTTTCAATTTTAGTGGGTATTAGATGTTTTTATTCGAGGTATCAGGTGTTTACACATCTGAGCTAATTAGACCTACCTATTTTTATGTGATGGAAACAAAACTATATTCCTTGTAGACACATTTTAGGCACTTACCTTTTGAAATTAAAAGTAGAATGAAATGAATTAGGGATTTTTTTATCTTTTACTTGACTAAGATACTTAAAAAGTATGGTAAAATATAACAAGGAATGCAATTTTATAGTATTTTTTTTATTTTAAATTGCTGGCAAGGTAGGATAACTTGGGGGTGGGGGGAGGGAACTTAGTTAAATATTACTAAAAGTGATTTCATGGTCTGTTACCAACAGTTTAAGAAAGCCACTGTCGATTTGCATTTTCAGTGGGCTCTCTTGAAAGAATGAGTTGAGATTATAGATACTAATAAAAGGGTCCCCTTGTGTTTTACTTTTTTTCTAATTATAGCTGTATCTATGTGCATGTAGTAAACTATCAATCCAGTAGCTAGTTTTCTTCTTTTGTCATTGCTTGAGCAAATTGTATATACTTACAAAGAACTGGACATGTGCTTTTAAGTCTATATATAGTGTTCTGGTTATCTGCTCTTTACTGATATTTACGCTCATGTTTACCTTTCTGTTCTCCCTTTTCATCCCAACTCTACCTGCTGCTTTTTTTTTCTTTTGGATTTTTTTTTGTTTGGTTTGGTTTTTTTCTTTGTATGCCTTGCGTAAATCGTGTCTTGCAATGGTTTACTTCCCATTGATATGAATTTTTCCTTTGTATTATGATTTTATTCATAATTTCCTTTTCATAACCCTAGTGGTATTCACCTACACGAAGAACTTTTCTTGGCGTATCTATATTGAGGTAGCTGCATTCACGGTTAGAAACTGCTGTTCAATGTCTTCTCTAAAAAGTTCAGCTTTTCAACTGTTATTTTCTTAACAAACTGTGTTTTTAAAAAGTATGGAAAAATATCCATACTCACAGATGGTGCCAAGTATCCATATGTGCTTCTATTTGACTGAACCATAACAGGAAGTTTTCATATTCTCCTCCCCCCTCCTGCCCCCGCACACTACTTGTTGCATTTAGTGGCTTAATTTCCCTAAGAGAGAAACCTTTTTAAGATGTAAGTATAATTTTTTATTTGTTCAAACTGCACTGAGTTTTGCCAGCCATCTGTGAAGATAAGACTTGGCATGTGTCACAATCTTAGCTGACAAATGTAATTTCCCCGTCATTTCCAATACAATTTTTTTCCCCTCATCATCTGCAGAATAAATGCTCTTATTAAAATTTAAGAAGCTAGTGACTCATCAGATTAAGCATCTAAAGAACATTTTCCCCTTGATAGTAGATGGAATTTTTCCTCTTTTGATATCTGAAGTGCAGTACTAGTACTCTCCTAGAGGGAAGAAAAATAAAATGAATGCCAAAATGAAATTTCTAAGGGCTAGTATTTCACATATACTGAGCAAACAGTTATTTCAATGCAGTGGGTGATGCTCATCTGTGATGATAAACATGTTACAAATACGGAATGTATGTGTTCATCTTTTAATTGCATTGTATCTGAGTAAAGAATTTGAAAATCACAATTTGCTTATTTCCCCATACAAACCATGGTGTTTGTAGAGACTTAGTTTTACTGAACCCTTGCAAATTACTTATGCTTCTGCAGAATGATTAGAATGCTGCACCCCAGCAGCATCTCTGTAGTTTCCCCTCTTTTCTAATTAGATTTGTGTGGAAGTGGCTTTGAACAGCCTGTATTGCCTCGCATGAGTTTTACTGATGGTTTTGGGGGAGGTTATAAAAATTCTAGGCTTTTGCTCTTTTTGTCTCAGTCATGTTATTTTATGCGTTTGGATAAGATACCTGTAATTTTTTCTGCTGTTTGACAATATAATCATTCGGAAGACAAAGTTTAAATTAGTTCCTAAAAAAAGCAACTGTTCCATTTTAAGTATAAATTCATTTTGCAACAAATCTGCTTTGACATATCTGTTACTAATATAACAAACACCGTGGTCTCAAGGTCTATTACTTTTTCCACCCTTAGAAGCTTGAGTTTTGTGATGTACATCTGGAATGTAATAGTACGTAATCTTTCCTGGAAGTACATTCATTTTAAAGCACACATTCTCTTCCCAAGTAACACTCTTCTGTGGATCCGTCACTTGTACTTATTTCAGGAGAGTGAAAAACAAGATGGTGTCTAGTAAAATATGTATCACATTATAGAAATTGCATTTGTTTTTTAAAATTGAATATAACTGAGGACTGTACATACAAGAATGTACATATAGATGTAAACTGCATTTACACTTTCAACGGTGTTGCATGTTCATGAAACGCTTAGAAGCCTAATTGCACTTGTTGAGTTTAAATATGTTATAAGCGGGTCCTATTAAAGATTACCTAATTGCCTGTCTTGATTTTCCAGTGCTGTCTTAAACCATGCGGATGTTCCTAGTGCTATACAGCACAACACAGAAATGAAAAGCAAAAGCAATGTTACATAGCTGACAACTTAACTGTGGTGGTGCTTTTCCCCTCTTCTTTTCCTGTCCTTGTGTTCATTGCTGATGATGCTACTGTCTTGGCTTAGAGTGTAAGTCTCAGGCAGATAAAATGCCTTTTGGTTTGTTTCATGTGGTTGTGGGTATGTTTCTGAGAGCTCAAAATATAAGTAAACATTCCAGTAATGATTTGGGATACGGGGAGGGCAGGAGGATCCCTTGAAGCAGAACTGCTTCAAGAATTGCAGTACTGATTTCCACAATTTCATTTTCTATACATAGAGCAGACCATTATTTCTAGCTCTTAAATTTTAGTATGTTCCTACAGCAAATCTTTGGATGCTTGGATTGTCACTACTGCTTGAGCATTGGTACCCTGGAGAAGGGTAGAAGGAGATAATGTTGAATAACAGACATCTGCGTATTCTAGCATAAAACACCTTTGTCTCGCTGCTCAGGCTGCATGATTGTTGGGCTTTTATCAGGGTAATCTTTTAGTTTAAGATTTTATTTATTTATTTATTTATTTATTTATTTATTTATTTATTTATTTATTTATTTATTTAATGGATGGAAAAGCCTGATAGGTTGCTCTGAAATTCTGGTAGACTTTATGGTTTTTATAGTCTCTTAGCAACTTCATCTGTACATCGTAGAGCCTTTGCTCACCAGCTGTCCAAGTTAAATGCAAAACAGCAGAGTATTTCTATGGCTCATTTTAATGTAAACAACAATATCTCTAATAGATTTCACCTTGTTGACTGAGCTAGTATCTGCTGTGTTGCAGATATTGTCTAAGGTTAAAGTGCTTAGTTCTTTGCTGAGTATTTATATAGTATTGTTCCTTTTATATAAAAAATTAAATACATGTAACATGCAAACATGAAACAATTTTATATGAAGTCACAATAAAAATGTTAACCATTCCTATTGCCATTTGCAATGAGAGATGAAATAATGTATCTCTTGAAGATGAATATTCTTATTCTGGTTTGGATACTGTACAACTTTTGCAGAGGAGCCGGAGTTGTTTTGTGTATGTGTGTGCATCTGTGCGTGTTAATGTTCTTTCAAAGGTAGGGAGTAAAAAATTCTCCCTTCCTCAACCCAGAGGAAATCTACATCCCTGAAACGTGAGATTTGATTGCCCCTCGGTAGTGTGTATGATTTATGTCTCAGAATTAGAGTCCTGCTTTAATTTTTTAATCTACTGCTAGAGAATGTGTCTTTACAATCCCATGTGGATCTGAGATGTACTTGTCATTTAAGTGCATCTAATGCTAGCTACTTACCCCACTGTTCTGCTACTCAAACTGCAACACATAGATTAAATAATAATTTGAGAATCTTCGTGATAGGAGAATCTAGAACTAAATACAGCAGAATCCTGTTTTCTTCAACCTTCTTGGATAATTTAGTCATTTATGTTTAAAAACTAGGTGAAAAAGGAGGGGTGAGGACATAGGCATATTAATAATCCATGTATTTAAACTTTTCAGTGTATTGCAAAATTAGTCCCAAGGGGATTCTCCAGTAACATGTTTGTGAAGTATTATAGTTTGAGGCACATCCTTATGCCTGTTTTGATTTACAGCCCACTTTACTGTGCACATAAGAAATAGACAACAGAATGCTCCTGGCCTTGAAGATAACTGTGATTAAAAAAGGAGAACACTTAACATTGCGTATATTTTGATGTTTTAATGTGCATTTTAGCCATCTGCAGAAGATTTGACAGAGTTGGTTATTGTGCTGTTCAGCATCTAGGGATTGTTAAATGTATGTAGGAAGTAACTGTGCTACCTTTTTTTGACCATTTCAGAATTCTTATAATCGTCTATTTATATTTAAAGGTAGCTACTTCCATTGAATAGTCTCTTGTGTTGTAGGTTGTTAAAAAGGATTAAAGGAGTTTTCTTGATACCTATTATGAAAACTATTGAAAAAATACTGATAAATTTGTAGTTTCCTTTATTCTGGATTTCCTTTTATTTAAGTGTATTCTTCAGTTCAGGGAGCATCTGGATGATGTTCTTTGTCATAGGGTTTAGTTTTAGGTAGTGCTGTGAGAAGCAGCGAGTTGAACTCTGTATAGGTCTCTTCCAACTTGAGATAGAAATTCTGTGATTCAGGTTTCTAATTGATTTTAATTATGCTGTATTGAATGTATAAAGTATCTTCCTGATTTTCCTGATTTTCTTCCCTTCCCCTCAAAAAAAATCCCAAAACAAAACAAAAAAAAAAGGGGGGGGGGCATAGCAATCTGATATGAAAGCAGATATCAATCTGAAATGAAAATATGAGAATGATACAAAATGAAGAAACTCTTAACTATCAGATTATGAATGGGAGGGTGAAACTGCAATAACATAATCTAAAATGCTACGTCAGAAATAATATTTCTGTAATCAGTATTTCCATATATCTGAGTGTTGATATAGGTAGTATAAAAAATGTTGTAGTCAATTAATTTCATAGAATATCTCAAGGACTGCTTTTTGTGTTTTCTAGAACAAGGACAAAATCTAAAAAATAGAAATTGCATGCAACAATAATTGTGTGTAACTCTAGGCTGAAACTCTTCAGAAACGCAGTAAAATTTAATTACGCTGATAACTTGATTTCATGGTTAAACTCAGTGTGTAGTTCAGTATACGTGTACTTGCTATCCAAATGTATTTTGTAGTTGTCCAGGGACCATTTCCGGAAATAAATGCATTCTGGTGATGGAACAGAAATACTGCCCTGAATAATATCTCGCAGTCTTTTCTCAGACACATTCATGCCCAAGTGCTTTGCTTCTCTTTGTTTTCAGAGTTGCAATAGTTTCCAAGTCTTTTGAAGGAAAAACTGATCGAACTGAAGACTGGTATGGAACACAGTACAAGCAAGAAGCAATTTCTGATGAAGTTATTAAGGCATGTTAAAACTTATAATATATTCTAATATCTGCAAGTGAAGGAGTTGTAAATTCTTTGTCTAATTTTCCATTTAGTTGGAGGGAGAACTTAAATTTGTTGCTCTGCATAGCTTGAAAATTGTATGATGAGTCTGTTTAGTATTGATGAGAAGTAAGGATCATATGCTAGTCTTTAGATTTCAAATATGTATGACATAGGATGTTTACTTTTTAATGGTTTTAAACTGTGTTAAGTACAGGGAATATTATACCATTTTAATATATAAAAGGTCCATAATATGCAGTGGCTACTTTAAAAATGTAGGCATTAACTTCTTAAAACTCTCTATTAAATGTTAATGAACTAATCTGTTCTTAAGAAAGGGATCAAGGGATCTTTTTATAATTGCTATATGTAACATGTTTCTGAGACTGATTTTTGCAAAAAATCAGTATGTTTTGCCAATTATATGAGCTTCTAAAAATCAAAACTCCAGCAAAGGACTGATCTATTCTTTTAAGAAGAGATGGCTATAAAATACATCCTAGAGCTAAATCGGACCTGCTGAGCACATGTTGAATGCAGTCTGCATAGGAACACTTCACTACCTTTTGCTTGTCCATACTTAGGTTCTTGATTACAATTCTTGCTTATGTATTTAGTTTAATACCTTCATTTAGAGTTCAGAATAGCAGAAATAATGAGACATAGAGCCACCTTCCACCCTACTGTAAACTTTTCAGAATTATTATTTATCTTTTTGCCTTCTTCCTCAGAGCACTTCATCCTGCTGATAGTCTACTCCAACTTTTTTTTTTTTTTTTTTTGGGTTTCCCAGATATTTCTCTCTTTCCCTGTTATGTTAATAGTATTTACACATAAGCTAGTGGAACACATTTTTAAATCTTTTGTTACAGCATAAAATAAATAAGTATATATCCATTAATTAAGCAGAAATTCTGCTTTGCCTCATTGTTTCTTCTGTTTATCTAGAAATGGCAAAATGCAGACCTCAATGGGAAATTCAAGCTTCCAATGAAGAATGAGTTCATTCCTACAAACTTTGAGATTTTGCCATTGGAAAAAGATGCGACACAGTACCCTGCCCTTGTCAAGGTAAGCGCTGTATTTGTTCTGTTTGCTAGCTAACCTTCTGGGAAGTTAGCAGTTAATTCCTGTGTGCTTTAAAAATACAGATCATGTAATATTCCAAAGTCAAATAACAAAAAAGTACAAAAAGATACTGCTAGAAAGACAGTAGAAAGTTAATTCTTGCTGAACTTCGGATTATGACTGGTTTCCTACAAAAATGTATCTACAAACAGCTTGAACTCTCTTTGCCCTTTTGAAAATGTGTTAAAAATTGATAGAACTCATATTAAAGCTGTTTATTCAGCAGAAGGGTGACTCCCACTCTTAATTTTTTGAGCAGTGTTCAGTAAGTTGAGGGTGTAGACAAGGCTATTCTTGTGTAGCTGTGTATGGAAGAAGCTTGTGATTGCATAGAAAAAGGGAGAGGGAGATGTAAACACGTAAATAAACATCACTCTCCAGTCTCCTGGAAGCATCATTTAATGATCTCAATACATTCAGCAAATCTCAGGTTATTTTGAGTACCTAAAATTTACTTTAAAAATACTTCTCACTACTAAAGTGGAGTTGTCTTTGCTAATGCTCATCTCTGTTCTAGGCTTAGTCAGACTTTAAATAGGAAAAGCCTTCTACAATTACATGTTATGTTTCAGCTTGAATACTCAAATCAGGAGTACTTTTTGCACACTAATATAAGTCTACTTCAGGTCAAAGTAATCCTTCAGGAAAACGTATTTATTTGTTCTGCACAGGGCATTTCAGGTGTATTCTTGAAGCAGTATTCTTAAGAGAAAGACTTCGAGCATATGTTGATGTTCATCCTGAACTGAAACCCTACACCTTGGCAGGGACACATACTGTGGCTCTATTAAGTAACACTAATTGATTTGCTACAGAAACTTGATGGTCCTTCATTGTCTCTGTAGCAGCTAGGCAATTGATCCACACAAAAGCTTTGTTTTAAGGCATCATTGCTTTAGAAATGCATTGCTTTAGTTTTTCCTTTTTCTTTGTTTTCTGAGGGAAAATGTTTCTAATCTTTTGTACTTGGTGAAATAGATACTATCTGTTTTGCCTGCATCTCTTTTATTTTTTCCCCAGCTGTATGCCTGTGCCATTTTTCTTTTGTGAGCCCTGGCATTTATCTGACCCCACAGCAGAACACTGCAAGAACTAAATCAACAGAGATAAGCTGTACAAAAAAAGCGATTTTTCTGCTGTTTTATATGTCTAAGTGAGCTTACTATGGATTGGACCAGTGTTGTGGAGCAGGGGAGGGATGGGAACTTAAGTGCAGGAACAGGATGGCCATTTTCACTGGCAGCATGTCACTAGGTTGCCTCTGTTGTAATGGTACATCTTGCCCTGAAAAGAACCCCCAGGAAAGAGGGAAGTTAGGATATGGGCTTTGGCTGGAGGGCCAAATTGAACTATGGACTGTAGCTAGTGATCTCTAGCTATTGGATCAGGTCTCCAGTACTACAGACAGGCTCTACTGTTTATCATTCTGTCCATGATGAAGATGTATTCTAAGCTGTGTAGTAGCAATTCAACAGATTAAAAATTTTGTTGTCTCAGAGAGAAGCTGTAATTTCAGTATGAGTTGAATATTGTATAGAGGAAGGTGTGCTGTAAGAGACATTTATGCAAAAAGGAGGACGAAAGTAACGTGCCAAATCCCTGAGAAGCGAAGAACATCTGCTCAAAAATATGAGAAAGGGAAATAATTTTATGTTTAAAAGTTCTCTCTTCTTACATACTCAGTTCAAAGCAATTAAAAGAAAAGGTGTTGAGGGGGGTAAAGTTAGCTTGGAGCTGTACAGAGAGAATCTATTTCACAGCTTTTGTGGGAGAAAAAGCAATAGAGGAGGCTGTTTAGATTCTTTCCTCTACTAGGAGATTATTCTAAACAATTTTGGTGACAGTTCTTTTTAACTAATTTCAAACTAGTTTTACTACTTTTTCTGAAAGTGCATGTTTTTTTTTTTCATTACCACAACATACAATGCATTAGTATTTTTTTACTAAAAGCATTAAATACACAATTGTATTCTTAGTCTAAAACATGTAACTGTGCTGTTGTAGTGCTGCATAACAGCACATGTTTTAATGCTAGCATTAGCAGGGAATTTTGTGAAGCTAACTTCATGTTTGTCTTTGATCTCCTGCTGTAGAAAAGTAGTTCCCATTTTAATCATAAACTCATTCACAATGCTGCAGCCATGTAACTACTTGTTAAGGTGACATATGGTAAGAAGTCTCAATAAGGGTAGATGAATGTATACAGAAATGTGTATAGCAAAAACATGAATTTGAGGGGACAATACTAAACTGAGATTTAAAGTAGTGAAGAGACTTTTTTTTTAATAGGGTAATACATTGCAGTTAAAAGTTAAGTGACTTAACAAAAGCTCTTTTCTTGACACAGGACACTGCTATGAGCAAACTATGGTTCAAGCAAGATGACAAATTTTTTTTGCCAAAAGCTTGTCTCAACTTTGAATTTTTCAGGTATGCATTAAGTATATCACATGAATTGCTCTCCAGAAGTTTCTTGTTTGTTGGGAATCTGCATTTTTGTGGCAAAAACCTTTTTGCGTGTATTGAGGCTTTAAAACATTTGTCTTTACTTGGGAGTATGCAGTAAGGTACAGATGGCAGGAAGGCTCATGTAAGTTATTACAGCAGCTGAGTAGCAGTTTGAGGTGCTCCATGTATATTAACAGAAAAAGTTTATCTAAAAATACTTCTAAAAGAACTTTTCTTCTATGTTGTATTTGCTATATCTGAAATATGCCTACCAATAGGACCAACTACATATTGCAGCATACCTCTTCGAAAATGGGTGTATATTATTTTTAATTAATGACTAATCACAACTATTTTAAGATAGTATGTTCTTTATAAAATGCTATTCTGATAATGGGTTTAGGTTCAAAATCTGTTTTAATTTGCATAATGCAAGCCAGTATAAAATCCTAAGTACTTAAAATTGTGGGATTTTATTTAACTGACTGCATCAACTGATTATTTTTTCTTTAGAAGGACACCGTCTGTATTAACAATGAATGCGTGATTCTCACTTCAAGATTCTCACTGATAAAGTGCTGGAACATTAATTCTGGTCTTGCATTATTTTTGTCACAGGAAGATTTTTTTATTTTTTTTCTTATGTGAGCATGACAGTGATGTACCTTCTGAGTGTTTCTTTCAAGTAATAATTTCTAACTTTTGGATTTAAAAAAATAATTACTGCTGTCTTAAAGAGTGCAGCGATTTGTCCTGGACTACTGAAGGCTGAAGTAATTTCAGCAACTCTCCTCCTTTGGCCTAATTAAATGATTCAGTGATGTTGCTGGAAAGGCTACTGTGTGGGCTTTGATAGACACTCATAGATGCACTGTAGAGTCCTTGTTTTGTGTGACCACTTGACATTTTTCTTGGCAGAATTTTAGATAGGGTTTTTTTTCAATGTGTGTCAGATCTTGGCACTGGTGTGGGTACTAATTGGGGAAAATAGGTTGCCTAGGCACTTCCTCTTTCTTCTTGCTTTTTTAAACCACAGGGCAAACATTACAACTGTTTCAGCTTTGATTTGTCAGGATGTGGAAGATCAAAATGATAACTGCCCATCTCTTACTCAGAGATCAACAACTGCGATAGTTTGCCTTGTTTGTTAATACATGGTGGCTTTCCCTTGTACTACATTTAGCCAAAATCCAAAATAGGATTTTATTCATAGGCACCACATTTGTTATACAGTTGTGGGTTGTTTTGTTTTGTTTTGTTTTTTTTTAAATCAATTCCAAATGGAATATGAGTGTTCCAATCTTCATACCAGTTTGTGAACAATTAAAACATAATAAATGGTTTTATGTAGAGCACACAAAAGTATAAGACTGCATACATATGCACGATAACGTAGAATCATGGAATGGTTTGGGAATTGGAAGGGACCGTTGACATCATCAAGTCCAACCCTCCTGCAATAAGCAGGGACATCTTTAACTAGATATGTGGTGACAATCTTTCCCAGTTAGATTTGTACTTTAATCTCAGTGAGCCATTTTAAAAAGCCCGGAGTACTTGAGCTTTACTGACGGATGCAATGGAATGATTTGCTTCTTTCTTCCTATGAATGGTTACAGGTGGAAAGCTGGCTGTTTTCTTAGGGTTGGGGTTGTGCGTTCTTTCCTTTTCTTTAAAAATGAGATGCTAATTATATATGAATGGATGTGAGGAGATTTTGACAATATTGGGTACATATCTCCAAAAGAAGCTGTAAGCAGCTTTGTCTAGGTTTGATACTTAAGACAGATTTGTATTGAAACTCTTTCCTTTTGACACTGGTCATACTGATTGTCATTGGAGGAAATGGTGAAATGTATAATATTTATTCATGAGACTTGATGAAATTACAGATAGCTCTTGTGGCCAAGTGAATTGGTGAATAAAGCCATCTTAATTCTCAGATTTTCATAAAAAGTTTTAGCCTCAATTATAAATCAGAATGTGATGGCTATACTATACTGCCTTGTAGCAGATTACAAGAACTTGTTCACACTACATACTGCTTCAGGAAGACAGAAAAAAATCTGTGCCTGCAGCCCTGATTATCACAAATCATTGGAAGGATTCCTGACCCAGATGTTACAGCAGCAACTGCTGTGTAAGTGAAATAAAAGGAAGTTGATAAAGTTGTATGTGTCACCTTCAAACATACAAATCTAGTAGGAGCAATCTGAGTATATGAACCATTTAAAGTAGCCTTGTTCCAAAAGTGTGCCTCCTTACATGGCACACATCTTGCACTAAAGAAACACCACGGTAAAAACCTCTGACGCAGGACTTATCATCCCGCCTAAAGGATGATGCTAAGCTTTTGCTTTTGTATGAATTGTGATTCAAGAACCTAACAAGTATCCTTTTTTAAAAAGAAGCGAAATAACAATGTAATGTTCTGTTGCTTTGAATACTTTCAAAAGGTAGTTACAAACTCTGCACTTCAAGTTTCCCAGGGTTTGGAGAGATGGATGTTAAAAATGCAGTGCTAGTTATTTTTAACTGGATACTTGCTACCTTCCAGTCTAAGAAATATTTCAAGCAACTCCAGCTGCTCATAAGGTAACCCAGGATCAACACTTCAGTGTTGATTCCAGCTGTGTCACTTAGTGAAAGGGGAAAAGACTGGATTTCAAGATTTTTCAAATAAACTATCAGTGATTGAGTTGTTCTGCTTCTTCAAGTCTTGTCAAAAAAAGGTGAACTAGAAATAAGCATTTATTTACAAAGTTGTCAGTAGTAGAAGGCAACTCCCAGAACAGTGTTACAATAATTGTTTTCTGATATTTTTCACTTGAGGATTAATGATTTAGTAGTCTTCATTATTTTCAAAACTCTTTGTTGGCCATTGCCAGCTATATGAGTATATAGAAGTTATAATTTATACAGACATAGTAATCACTCAAACTTGATTAAGTTTCTATTCTAGCATCAAAATGGAAAAGAATATATAGTGATTTTGGAGGAAGGTTCATGATAATATAGGATTGACCTATATACTTTGAATTCAGTCTTAATTTGATTTGCATCATTGGGCATATTGAAATTTCTCAGTTTTGGGAAGTTCTCATTGTAGGGAGAAAGGCAAGCAGCAAAGTCTTTTTTTCTTTTTTTCCCTTCATTTTTTCCGTGTTTTTCCCCCCTTTTTTTCCTTTTTCTTGTTTTTTTTTTTCTTTAACCCTGACCTGTTTGCTTAAGTTGAACAAGCCCAAGCCCAGAATAACTAACCCAGTTAGTAAAAAAAGCATATCCTAGGCTAAGAAGCAGGCTCTGCTTCTCTAATAGATACTTTTTTTTGTTTGTTTAAATTTATTCCCATGCTTGCTTTCCTTCATCTCAAAGGAAAAAGAGGTTAAGGTCTTATTGAAAACTACTAGAAACCTTCTTAAAAATACCTTTGCAATGTATTTTAAACTTACCAGCATATGTGTTTTGGCAATGTGATCTTTGTTTTACGACATGAATGTTGGTATACACTATGAAATACCATGCTGTGCAGGCATAAACATGTATAATAGCGTGTCTCTGAATATGACCATAAGTGACTGTTTAGGGAAAATAAATGCAAATGGTGTGGTTATAAATTATAAGCCATATCCTGACAGCAGATTGTTTTAGATACTGCTCATTATTTCTGTGAAATTGAGAATGAATTTGCATGCACTTCAGAAGCTTTAGAAATAAACATTCAGTCATAGTACAAATAACTTGTCTTGACCTTGCAAATCTTTAAAACACACAGATATTTAACAGTTAGCATAGCTGAAACATGGCTTGAGCCTTTGAGTTGAATTTCTCTATTTCAGAAACTTGCGACAGTATTTTGGGTGATCATATGCTTCTAATACAACAGTAGAGCTTATATAGTTGTTGTAATTACAAAGGTAACATGAAATAATTACATTAATATGAAAATGGATATACCAGACTTCTTTCCTGAGCTGAACATAGCATGTACTGCATATTTTTCATACCACAAATTGCTAATATCTTAACTTTCATGATAGAAAAGTTTTCTCGTAGTGTAGAAGTATTAATTAAATTTATGTTCAGTATGTGAGTTTTAATTTCAGTCTATTAAATCATGTTGGTTATTCAGGTGTATTGAGTTTATTTAACTCCTGGTGAATTCTGACTGTGCAGCAAAGTAAATATAATGTGTCTTGATTTATGAGCACAAATAAGAGAATATCTCTGGAATCGCCAATATATTCAGGCATCGCTCAAACCATAAGCAAGCTAAGTAATTTTTTACAGGTATGTTCATATTTGGCTTCAAAATAGGAATCCTTCATAACGGGATCCATCAGCATACTTGCACTAAATATTATTTCCTTCAGATCAAACTTAAAAGGCCAGAAGAAACTGAGAAATAATTTTTAAACTGCATTATTTTACTTTCAACATTTTCTTCCAGCCCATTTGCTTACGTGGATCCCTTGCATTGTAACATGGCCTATTTGTACCTTGAACTACTCAAAGACTCCCTCAACGAGTATGCATATGCAGCAGAACTAGCTGGCTTGAACTATGATCTCCAAAATACCATCTATGGGATGTATGTAAGTACCCAAATCAAGGAAAAGCTTAGAGCCTTAAAACTACTTCCACTCATCAACATTATTATATTGATTTGATGGAAGGACTTTTATTTAAAAAATGGGTCTAAGGCTGTTACTCCTTTTGATCTTGGTTATTAACCATCCTTTCTTTAATTTGAATTTTAAGTTGAATTTTGTTCAAAGTCTTCAACAATCTTTCCATTCATATTAGACAAATTTTCTTCTTTATTTTTATATCATTCATGAAATTAATTATAAGATTTGTTCCTCCATTTTAAAAAAAGAAAAAAAGCAACCCTAATCCAAGCTTACATATATTTATTTCAGTTTGTCAGATATCTACTAAAAGCCTTCTGACTGATGGGGTAGGAGACCCCCTTTTTCATGCTATTAAATAAATGGTACGCTTTAGCTTTCCTGTTCAGGAACTACTGATCATGAGGCTGCATATACATACTCTTCAGTCATGTTTCTTCATCCATTACTTTGTCACTGCTTGAGGTATCAAAGCATTTCTTTTGTTTTTCTTTTTGTTAGTCGCTACATTTATGCTGATCCTCTCCATTGCAACATGACATACCTGTTTATCAGGTTATTGAAGGATGATTTAAAAGAGTATACATATGCAGCACGCCTCTCAGGTTTGATCTATGGCATTGCATCAGGAATGAATGCAATACTTGTAAGTAAGAAAAAAACGCAGGAGGAAATGGAACAGCTTGGGAGTTGTTGAGCTTGGAGAAAACATTTGACTTCTGCGTTTCTAAATGAGACGGTTAATGTTTTTTTCCTTGCATATATCTCATGAATTAAAGGCGAAGCAAAACTGTATTTTAATCAATACTGAGTGACCTCTTTAAGGTTGCAGTGCCTTATGAACATGTGTGCAGTGCAATTGTTGCATTTTAGTTCACAGTTTTACTTGCTTGCATGGTAACCTTGAAAGTAGTATTGCTGGTTTCTATATAAAAAGATTAACTTGTCTGTTGAATGAATCTAAACTTTACAGATTTTATTGTAATTCCCTAATTGTGCTGTAGTGACCTACGGAAATGGGTTGTGCATGTGTTCTCAGAATGCAATGCTGGATATTTATGGCTTTTCCTTAGCGTTTGGTTTTATTATATGTTTTATAATCTGTTTTAAAGTGCTGACAATACTTAACTTGATAAATACTGGTATTGTAACAAATGGTTATTTCTTATTCAGCTTTTCTTATGAGATTTACGATAGGCGATTTTAATAGTCTCTCTTGAATTTCTGTTAAGAGCTGTTATTAACCATCATTTTATACCAAAATGTGCTTTGAAATTTCCTCTAGAAGTATTATTTTCCAAAGCATCTTAGTAAGAGAATATACTGTACATTGTCTTTACATTTTTTGTATGGAAAAAAGTGTTGCAATTTCTTTTTTTATCCAGTGCACATCTCGTTTTCTGGTAGCATTCGCTTAACTTACTGCAAACATGGTTATCTGTTTTCAGTTTCCAATCTTTCTGATGCTTCCATGGTCAAAGTTAATTTCTTTGTGGTAGGGGGGGAAGGCTATGTGTAATCTTCTTCTTTAGTCACAGTTTAGAGTTATTTTAAATGTTAGCTGGTTTTTGTAAGGTCTTCGTGTTCTTCTACTGTAAAGATTATTTTTGCATATTAAAATCAGTTTACTCCATTCTGATACCTGGGAACTTTTAATATTATTTTCCAAATTGTAAGAAGTTTTATAGTTAGCAGGTGTAATTGTACAATAGTGATACTTCAAGCAAGGACAGATGCTATACTGAATGGTTTGAGTTCTTATGCTCATTTAGGGTAGCTTCTTCTTCATATTCGTGGTTTAGGTTTGTTTCAGCAATTATAGAAGAAAAAATTCTTCTACTGGAAAGCAGGAATTCACCTGGATGTTGGTTTTTAAAATATTCAGTTTTACCTTTAATCATTAAAATGCACAAACTCAATTGAATTCCTGTTTTGAGATACCACATTTTGAAGTTTTTTCCTCCCAAAAAGGCCTTCTAAGGCCTTTTTTCACTAGACAAACTTTCTGTAGCTTGGTGGAATCATATAATAGTTTTTTAGTTTCTGTGTTGGTTTTTTTTAATTACTAAGTTTATTTAGTGTATACTTTCAAAAAAATGTGTATAATCAGATCAATATCTCATTACAATTGTAGATTAACTACCTTGGTGTTTCAGCCCAGCACCATCCTGGTTATAAATTGTGCTGCTGTTAACAGTACCCCTTTTCTTGTAGTTGTGCTTACTTAGTAATTTTTTTTTTTTTTTGAGCAGCAAGATAAGCATGAGACAGGCTTAAAAGTAAACCGGAGTGAATATTTAACAAGGCTGTGAATCTAGATTGCATTAGTAAAATGAGAAGCCTAGAGTGAAATAATTTCAGTACTGCAAATGTACAGTTTACTGACTGAACTCGATACTTGTAATAATTGAAAATATGTTTTCTGAGTACCGTTTGCTTACATCAACATGAAATTACATTAATTCTTTGCATTCATACCTCTTGGGAAAATATGCAATATTATATTCGATGGGTAAAGGGATTTTATTTCAAAATGATCTAGTGTTGAATAGGGTTGAACTTAGAGTAAGTGTTGAAAACTGTATTGTTTGTTGAATTATACAAGGCTTGGTAATTGCTTTTATTCTTTTATCTTCCATATTTAAAGCAAATTAATGCACTTTTTCCATAGCTTTCTGTAAAAGGTTATAATGACAAGCAACATATCTTGCTCAAGAAGATCATTGAGAAAATGGCTACTTTTGAGATTGATGAAAAACGATTTGAAATTATCAAGGAAGCGGTAAGCTACAAGAGAAATTTACATTTTGGACTAATTTAAAATTGAATGCATTGCTCAAAATGAAATCTGAGGGCCATGATTATCCACGGAAATGCAGACTGAAATTCTGCCTCATTGGGGCTGCAGAAGCTTTTTTTTCTTTTGTCCTTTTTGGGGTCATGAGTTCCCCAGAGCATTTGTATTACATCCTTTGGCTAAAAGTAACTAGCCCTGGAATCTTCTTTCAGTTGGTTTTTCTTATGAAGGATTAAGGCATTACAACATGCTTTGGTAAGAGTAGAAAATTAAGGGGGGCAGTAGGGGAAATGTTAACTTTATATCCTGTTTTACAATTTGGAAAAGCCCAATGGGATTTAGCCATAAAAGAAAGGGAAAATGGATGAAGGAGGAAAGGAAGTGTTAAGAAGATTTGCAACAGTTCTTCCCAGACGTGAAGAGGAGCTCTGCTCCTTGGTTAAGATCCTTTGGTTCAAAAGTAATGAGCTGGTTAAGCACATGCTGACTTCTGGAAGTCTCAGTTCCAAATTTAATGACTGATCTATATATATGGAATGTAAGTTAGATTACTTTTTTTTTTTTTCCCTAGCTCCTGAAGTAAATTTATGAACAGTGATTACATTTGTTAAGGCAGACAAGACATATAATTGTTCTTCTGGTGCTTTCTTTAGAGCAAGACAGAGGTAAACCGTCGACCAAAGGAAATGAGCAAATTGGATAGTGGCACTCATAGCAATGAGTTGTAGTGGAGGTGTAAAGGAGGGCACAGGGATTAGACTGGTGTTGGGGGACAGGCTGACTTCTGGCCCAGAAAGCTTGCAGATAGTCTGCAGTAGATAAGAGAGCTAGGGCTGCAGGGAAAGTCACTCCATTGCTTGCTACACTCTTAGTTTAGTCCGCTGCTGCTGGCTATTTTTGAACAGGTGACTGGCCAAGGCAGACAGCAGGGCTATCTTTAGTTCATTATTATTTAGTAGGAAATTCTAGGCAGGTGGGCATCAAACGTGAGATAGATCTGTTATAATAGCACTTAGGCCTTTCTGTACCTAAGATACATTAATCATCTGAAAAGTTTTAACTGGATGTGACAAATGCTAAGGTAAAAAACCCAACCCACAGGTCTGTGAATGATCTGTTTTGGATTATTTTATTTTAATTTCAGATGTTTCCCTGATCATCTTTACAGTTTGCTTGAACTCTGTCTCGGTATCATGCATGTTTTATCATTTTATCGACTTTTGTTACATAGGCCTTTTGTGTATGTAAAGTAAGGACAAAATATGAAAAAGTCATATTAGATGGGGACATTGCAGGTTTTTCTCCTTATGTCTGTACCTAACAGATAAGGGAGATACCAGCTTCTGGCTTCTGTTTGGAGAAGGATGCATCCTCAGCAACTTCATGCCCGCTGTTTCTCGCTCATGTGCCCTGAAATGAGTTAGTTTTCTCCTGTACTGGAAATGATCCCACCTTGCCAAAACTAATAGTTTGCACTTTCCAGTTCCTCTGGTAGAGGAAAAAGGTTTTGCTTATTTTGTAAAGGTGCAGCTGGACTACAAAAAGCTTATTTGGGGAAGCTCGCTGATTATTCTGTCATACTTCCTATATTCAAGCAAAGAATGCAAAGAATTTCCCAGACGTTGCTGTATTTTTATAACCAAGTCTGCCCAGGGAAGCAACTGGGAGAAAAATATATTTTCTATTAGTGATATTCCCCCACCCCTGGACCGTGATCGTAGAGTGTGTATTTCCTGGGTAGAGCAACTTGATCTAAATAGTCTAACTGCAATAATTTAATTTCCAGTCATTACTTTTATGGGGAAGTTTGATTTCATGCTCATTTCCAGTATATTAATGGTTTGCTTAATCCATAGGTTTAGCAACCCACATTACTACTAAGGTAGTTTAACACAATTTTTTAACAGGTCTAACAAGGAAGACAATTTTTTTGACATTTAAAATGTATCTTTTTAATGGTACACAAAGTTGAGAATACAAGGTTAATGTTTTATGCTTAAAAATAGAGTTCTATAATTTGAACTTAATTATGTATTATTTTTTTTTTAGTACATGAGATCACTTAACAACTTCAGGGCTGAACAGCCTCACCAGCATGCAATGTATTATCTCCGACTCCTGATGACAGAAGTTGCTTGGACCAAAGATGAATTAAAAGAAGCTCTAGATGGTAATGTTCTCTGAGCTATTTTTTTTTTTCTTTACAGAAAATGTCTTGTTACTGAACTAATGAGGAAGAGGAAATTTCAAACGAAGAGATTGAATTGATTTTGGTGATAGCTGAAGAACTCTTCCCTACCCTTATGTTACTCTTTTACAACAAAGGGCTGTTACTGGGACAGCTTGCAAAATATCTTGTAATACCTTCTTGGAATACACCAAGCTATTCTTTTCAAGAGGAAGGTCTAGCTTTGTATTTATTTAGGGGGGTGGATTTGGAATATACATCCGTAGTTGTTGCAGACAGACACGTGCCATACTGTTTGAAGTTGCAATGCTGAAAAAAAGATAGACTCTATAGGTGCCCTGAGCCAGCTGCACAGGGGTGTGTGGTTTTTCTATAGGATTGCTCCAGGATAGAAGTAGAAATGTTTAGTTGTATAGTATCTTGAATGATTACAGGTATGTCTGAGATTAGCAGTTGTGCCAGTGCTGCCTGTGAAGTCAATGATAAAACTAATGCTGTTTTTCATGGCAGTGGGTTCAGCTATATGTAGGTCATTCCTTTTTTAATGACTACTGATTTTTGAAAGAATAAGAGATTTTCTGTTCCATAAAGTTGTCATTATAAGATTAATGCTATTGTATTCAGCATAAGGATGGCTAAAAATGGAGTGCTGGAAAGGAATGTTGTCTACTTAGCACTGCTGGAAATCTGCTTGAAATACAGGGAGCTTATGTGTAATTTTTTTTTCCTCTTTTCCTCTCTTAAATTCAATGTGACTGTAATCTTTTGCACTATTAATAAGCAATTCTAGAAGCAAAAGTCAATATTAGGATTATAGAAAAATAAAAAGTTCATTTGGAGTCAGGGAAAAATGTGGAAATTAATTTTTTACTGGTGGTCAGTTACCCCTCTTAAGTGAGGGAAAGACTGGTAAGCATGGTATAGGTTTTTCTCATAAAAATCTGTTAGGTATGTATGCATGCCCCACTGAATATAACTGAGTGATCTCATAATCTTGATTGAATTTTTCTTTTCAAAACTTCTGTGAGATAAAGGAGTATTGTTAGTTTTTATTTTAGTTGAGAAAAAGACAAAATGAGAAAATGGTTTAGTGATACAGTATGGATATTCTTGTAGCGACAAGGGAACTAAGAATGGAGATGTTGAATTTGGGATGAACACCCTATCAATTCAACCATCCTTCCTCTCTTATTCCATTGATTCTATACATTAAACTGTCCTTTGCATTATATATGAAAACTGCTTTGCAAAGACAGGCTAGCATAGGATGTGTGTGTATGTGTACCCTGAGATATATTGCAAAAATTGTGTATTGTTAGTTACAAAGGTACTATCAAAACAGCATATTGGAGTTGAGGTTCCTTTTTTAGTCTAAATGGTAAATGCACAGTCTGCTTCTCAAGCGTTGTAAACTACATGCTGCCTGTTTAGTTCATCACTAAAGCTTTATCTTGGAACACCACCTGAACGATTGCAACTGTTTTCTCTGGAGATTGTGTGTTTGCTCAGCACAATTGGCAAGAAGGCTCTTTTTTTTTTTTTTTTTTTTTTCTTTTTTTCTTTTTTTTTGAATCTGGGTCAAACAGTATGTGAATTCTAAGCAAAACAACCAAATGATGACTGCTGCTATTTAGACCTAGAAATTTTCCAGTGTTTCATTTTTAAGGAGAGATTCACTTTTTTATGATAATGAGTTTCTTCTCCTCTAAGAAATGCGCTGTATCTAATGATGAGTTAGGTGTTACTTAATGTAAAAACACATGTAATTGATCTAACTGTCTAAATATCTATTCTAGATGTCACTCTTCCCCGCCTCAAGGCCTTTATAGCTCAGCTGTTGTCACGGTTACACATTGAAGCTCTTCTCCATGGCAATATAACAAAACAGGTTGGTGTGATACTTCCTTTAATAAAACAATTTTTATTTAAAAGCAGCATAAAAAATGGAAGATTAGTTGTAATCTTCTCAGATTAATCTTCTCTTAAAGCAGTTTTGCCAAATGTGGTTTCATAATTTGACTTTGTACTTTTTTATCTTTCTGGGAGTATCATAGTGTTATGTTTTCCCACCTCAGATTTATTAGGCTAAGTGCTTGCAAGGAGGGGAAAAACAAAAGGATGAAGGAGCCAATAGCACTGGATTCACAAAGTTTTCTTTCTCAAGGATGTCTCTAAAATATTTTTAAAATTATCTTATAGATTATTTTTCATGTGGAGGAATGTAAAAAATATTGACACTTTTTTCCTTCCTTATTTCTTACACATCTGTATATGAAAATCAGTTCCTTATGAAATATAACTGAATGACCAGATTTTTTAGATTTCCATGACGATGCAGTCATAGCAGAGAAATACATTTTTTAGTTGGCATAATGGGTGGCTATTGAAGAGTCCTGCAGCTGGAGAACTGGGAGGGTTGTACTGTTATGCCCATAGCTGTGTAATGTTTAGAAATGATCTGCAAACCTCCCTGAACAGATGCAGGTAGGAAAACTTCTCTGTCCTTCAGTGCCTGTGATGTGATCATCATTGACAAAGCTCAGAGATTTTAACCTGGGTCTAAGAATTTTTTCCAACTAAAGTGAAATCAAAATTTACGGACTTTTGTGACACCTTTCAATACTGAAAAAATTTTTAGTGACTTTAGGAAAAATTAGACCGATCCAGCAGCTTAAAATTCCCATTTCTTCTTGAATTAATTTAATTCTGGTATTTTTTCTTTGAATGTTCCTTTTATTTATTTGCTGCAAGTGGATGAATAGTAAACTAATCCAGTGCAAAACATCTCTCTGAACAGTCTTGTGGTAAATATTTTGTTTTAATATGGTGACCTGATTGGAAGAATATATAGTACTTTCCTCTAACCTTTCAAACTGTGTTTTGTTAGACCTTCAGTCTTTTTGTCTTTGATGTTGGGTGGGGCATCTGTTTATTAAGTTTTCAGACCTTTTGTATGTTTTTGGTAAGATCACTTGTGTTACGAGTTTGTGGCAGTGCAGACTGAAAGATTTTGGCTTTCAGCTAAAACTATTTTGTAGCAAGTTACTGTAATTCCATTATGCAGGCTACAAGAACATACAACCCTTAACGGGTAAAGCTTTTGAAGTTAAATCCTTCAATGAAAGCAATGATTTTTAAAATTTGTTCACTGCTTATCGTTGTTTAATTATTATTATTTTAAGACATCAAATACAAGAAAGGGTCTGGGAAATGAGTACTAATACTACCAGCATATCAGTGGCATGCATGTTTGAACTTAATCGTTAATTCGTTTTCTTAAAATTCCATCTGCTGAGATGTCATTTGCTTTGCAAATATACACTGTAGATACCTCGTTTTCAAACTTTGAAAGATGAGTACATCAAAGTGGTGAAAGGAAAGGAAAAAAAAAAGGCCATTGAACTTTAATTTCAGAAGTGTTAGGGAGGAGTAGAGGTAGTTAAACAAGTAGACAAGGTAAATGTAAAAAAAAAAAAAGTAAAACCCACCGCAAAACCCTTGTTCCCCAACCCCTGCTTCTTCTCATCTCCTTAACTTCTACTGTATTTTTATTAAATTATAATATCCCTACTTTCTTCTCTCTCTATATATATTTTTTTTTTTCTTCTTTCCTTTTCCCCCCTTATGTCACCATCAATAACTGGAAAGTCTTACCCTGTTGTTAGGTACAGAATAACTAATGTCCATTAAAAATCCTTTTTTGTTTTCTCTTCCAGGCTGCATTAGGAATTATGCAGATGGTTGAGGACACTCTCATTGAGCATGCTCATACAAAGCCACTCCTTCCAAGTCAGCTAGTGAGGTACAGAGAAGTGCAACTTCCAGACAGTAAGTTAAATGATTTATTTAAATTTTTAAAATGCATATTAAATTGAAATTCTCTTTGCTAATGGCATTTTAAAATGAATATTGCTCTGTTGCTAGGAGTTTGTTTTGAAATCAGACTTACTCCAAATTATTTTAAACTTCAAATTTAAAAATATAATCAAGGTGTGAGTTTTGTTAATAATACTATACACTAATATATCATCTTTCTGGTATACTTGAAAATTAATTTGATTTCCATTTTAATCTGTGTATCTAAACTGCTTGGGAGCTGGAACTAGATGATCAGTAAGGTCCCTTCCAGCCCAAACCATTCTATGGTTTTGTGATTCAGTCCGAGTTCATTCGGTATGATTTATGGAAATAAGAGCCATGTCCCACTTCTTGCTACACATAGTATACATATTTGAATAAGAGCCATCCTTTGAGCACTTTCGAGTATTTATTGACCATTCAGTGAAGGATTGTCCTAAAATGACTCTTGCTTTTTAAGAAAACTATAAGCTTTCACTCAAGTAATTCTGGGTTTTTTCTAATATAAATCTGATCTCATAGTGCTTATGTATGATTTTTCTTCTATTGTGAAAAAAAATAATCTTATATATAAGAAAGGAGGCTTAAGGCATTGCTGGGAGTTACACAGGAGTGATGACATATATAGCTACACAGCCAAAGCCATTTATCCATAGCTGATAATCAGCCTGTGGAAACTTACTATATACCAAAGAAGCTATTGGTATTGACAAATTGTCTTTAGAAGCTATTTACACAGTAGAAGCAATGCAGAATTCCACTCTTGTTCCAAAAACATTTGTTTGAGGAGAAGTAGACAGTTTCAATTTACTTGCCAATTTGCTTGGGCTATGACATTTCAATGTGTTACAATAATCTTTTCTGTATTTGTTTCAAGAAAAGTATGCTGTTAGTGGAAATTCTGCTTTAATAGTCCTAGACCATTTATTATAGCTCCATTTCACAAGTGATAGACCATTATCCTTTTACTTGTGGACAATAACAATATACATTTTTATGAACTTAAATATTTTAACTTTGTCTTTAGGAGGTTGGTTTGTATATCAACAGAGAAATGAAGTTCATAACAATTGCGGCATTGAAATATATTACCAGACAGACATGCAGAGCACTTCTGAGAATATGTTTTTGGAGCTCTTTTGTCAAATCATCTCAGAACCATGCTTCAATACTCTGCGCACCAAGGAACAGTTGGGTAAGTTTCCCCACAGTGATTAAGTGTCTGTATACACACATGTGTGCATACTCACGACTTACATGAGACATGATGAGGTGTTCTTTCCCTGCTTAGTGAATGCCATTTAAAGGGCACTTGGTAAATGTAAACAATTTTAACTGCTGATGACTCAAAGGGATGTTACTGTGCACAGACTCTAAAGTGAGAGGAAGCAAGCATAATTTTTAAGATAAGTCTGAAATATCTGAAACCAACTCTGGCTTAAAAAAAAACTTGATCACTGTACAGACAATTTCTTATTTAGAATTTTTGTCAGAAGGAGATTAGATCAGTTTCCTAAATTTTAGATCTTCTTAAAGAATCAGTAGTAGTTTAGTCTTTTCTGCTTGTGATCCTACTTACAGGTACACTTGATGATTCATAAGCCCTATCTTAGGGATACTGCTGTATGGGTAATGGTAAGCTGCCTTGTTGCTAAAAACCTAAATACATTTCAGGCTTTTTAAGAATACAGCTGTTCACCTATAAGCACAAATAATTGTTACCTGAACCAGTAAGACTTGAGAACTGGTAAGGTTGTTCCAAACAGGGTAACAAGGAGAGACAGAGACTTTGAATGATGGCTTGCATGACTGAAATACTGACGAGGAGGAGTACAGTTTTTCCAAAGGTGAGAGGCAGGAGAATGTCTCAGTGTGATGACCTATGAACTACCAGGAATGTCAGGCAAGATGAACCCTTTTGTGAGCAGCTAGCAGAACCAGCCATACCATTTTCATCATGGGGATTTAAACTGTCTAGATACCTGAGAAAATAGGGCTGGACCTAGGTTATTTACCAAGTTTTTGAAATGTGCTGGTGGCAGGTTTTGTGTAGAAGTTGGAGGTAACAGCTAAAGAGAAGAGGGGGAAACAATAAGGAAGAACTTCATTTTTCCAGCACTGTGTAACTGCCAAATGATAGAGTTCACAAGACTTAGGAGGGAAGACAGTTGAAGTACCAGCAAAATTCAGTAAACTTTATGGAATTGTTAATAAAATCTCAGAAAGCTAAGGGAAAAAGAAATTCAGGAGTTACCAATTCACTAAACAGTAGAAGCAGTAACAAGAACTCATTCAATAAATGCTTTAGCAGTATGAGAAAAAGGAAAAGTTAGCAGTGGTGGAACAAAGTGTCAAAATGTTTTAGGATGGCTTTGTTAGTTTTCACTTAACATGTCAACTGTGACCAGATGATTTCCAAAATAAATACTGGTGATCAAAGTCCGGCTTACCTCTGAACAGGAAAATAACAGATTAAAGCTTGTTCAGGTAAATTAGAAGCTTTTAAAGAGTTCAGGCATGATGAATTCTACATTACATCAAAAAAACCCAGCCAACCAAACAAAAGAAACCAAACCACAGCAAAACCCAAAACAATCAAAATCATGGAATCTTGGAATTGGAAGTCTTATAACTGAGAATTTGCGGATGATAGATGAAAAACTGGAAAAATAAATATGGGTGAATGCTATATGTTTCCTTAAAAAAGGAAAGAGAAGAGCAGAGCAGTGAGCTTAATTTTGATTCCTGGAAAACATGGAATAAGTTATCAAACCAGTTCTGAATTGATAAAAGTTAAATGAGAGACTACTACTGAACAAACTCAGGTCAAACGAACCTAACTTTTTTGTACAGACTTTGGCTGTATGGATGGAAGTGGTGATGCCGTAGGTCTCTCTTTGATAGTATGAAAGGCACATAATATTCTCAAACAAGCTAGAGAGAGTGTCTAGGTGGAGGTGCTACACATTTGGATGCAAGACTGTTTGGAAGGTCATGAGTGGAGAATAGATAATAGTTCTTTTGAAAAATGGTGTTCTACAGAGCTCTATTGTCATCCAGTGCTTTCTAGTATTTTAATCAAAACTCTGGATGATAGAAGAGTGAATGTAGTTACTAAATCTTCAGATAATACCAAGCTGGGAGAGGCTGCAAGTGTGTGGAAAGATAGAATTAGAATTCAAAATTAGTTTGACATTTTGGAAACAGGACTTGAATGAAGATAAGATGCAGTTTGGTAGGAACAGTTTGGCAGGTATAATCAATGGCATAGATACAAGCTAGGAAGCAGCTGGCTAGGTAGCAGTTGTACAGAAGACAATCCACAGGTTGCAGTGGATCAGAAGTAGAACATAAATAAGCGGTGTCGTACTGCTGTGAAAAACACTGGGATTTATAAATGGGAGCTTCCAAGATGCACACACAGTAACAGTCCTATATCGTTCATGTAAGGACTTTGAAATACTTATCTGGTTTTGACATATAAGCATCAAGCAATTATTAGAGAGCTATAAAACAACATTGAAAAGACTGAAATGTGACAGTTTTGTTATTATAAGAGGAGGGAAAGACCAAAGAAAGGCTTAGTGGTTCAGATAAGCAAAAGCTGCAACAAAAATGAAGTGAGTAATGCTTTCTTTGTATCTAATTGAAATAGTGGGTTTACATTGCAGCAAAGAGAATTCAGGTTAGATATGATGAAAAAATAATAAGTTCCTAATGTTAAGTCTAATGAAGCACTAGAATGCAGCTTAATTTTGAGCTACCTAAGCCTGATGACAGAATTCCTTTTGTTCTGTCTTGGTCTGCCTCATCTCCTCCTTGCCCCTCCCCTGAACTGATATTTACCTTGTTGAAATAAAGATGTTTTTTAAAAAAATACCGTGGCATATTTTGAAAACCTGCATTATTTCCTTTATAATACATAATTAAACTTTGCATAAAATTACATTCCTGCCAAATGTGCCACGTTTGGCAAACAACACTGGAACAAGGGACTTCTTTTAGTCTGTGACTATTCTTGTTTTGCCAAGGTTACATTGTGTTCAGTGGTCCACGTCGGGCAAACGGCATACAAGGACTGCGATTTATTATCCAGTCGGAAAAGCCACCACACTATTTAGAAAGCAGAGTTGAAGCGTTCTTAAAAACTATGGAGAAATGCATAGAAGATATGACAGAAGAGGCCTTCCAAAAACACATCCAAGCTTTAGCAATTCGTCGTCTAGACAAACCAAAGAAGCTGTCTGCAGAATGTGCTAAATACTGGGGAGAAATCATTTCCCAGCAGTATAACTTTGACAGAGGTAAGACAAATTATAATTCCTTTAAAACTGGATGCTGTAGTTTGGCTACACTTGTGCCTGTTGAGTGTCATATTCGTTTGGGAACAACTTAAATTTTTACATAGCCTTTGCATAATTTCATATAGGTTTTGGATTTGTGTCCTCTAAGTTGTATTTCTTCCTTCTTCCCTGAGAAAATACCTCATTTGTGGAGCCTGTGCTCTCACTGCTGTGGGAGCCGTTAGTAATAGAGATTAGCGTGCTCCCTAATGCTCAGCCACGTGATGGGGATTGGTGGATGTGACCTTCATTGGCTTTCCGTTCTTCCCCTTAAAGTTCATTGAGACATAGAGTAGGTCGAGGATTGGAAGTGGTTTGAATGCAAATGTTGATGTCGCATAAACTCAAGTTTCTTTCTGTGATGTTCAGCTGTCTGTATTACCTACATGCCTAACCCTTGACTGAGATTCAGATACACTTTGACAGTCCTGACAGTGCACACATTCACATGAACCCTGCTCCTCTTCCCACTGTGCAGTTCTTTCGAGGGAGTGGTGGCGGAGGCAGCAGGTATCTTGACTGACATGTGGCCTGCCTCAGCTTAGAGTAGGCTTGAAGAAACATAATTTTTTTTTCCATCCGTGATACTTTGAAGATTATAAACTTACAGAAAACCACATGAGATCCAACTTGTAGTACTGTTACTGAAAACGGACGGACAGTTATTTACATTGTGATCCTACATAGTATTTAAGTTGTGTTTTTCCATTTTTCATCATTGTTTGAAGATTTTTAATCTAAAATGCTGAGATATATTAGTAATATAGTTTCTAACGTAAAAAAACCCCAAACAGCTTTAGGTAGAGATCAGCATTTCCTCACGTTTTCAGGTCTCGACTCTTTATTCAGAGCTATAATTTTCCATCTTCCTCCATAATATACTTCCTACATAAAACTCACTTTGTATCCTGTGCTTCTCTTCAGCTTTACATGCACAGTATTGAGCATGTAAATATCACAGATTTCCACAATAGCAAATACAGTCATTTTGGTTGACAATGATTAACTGAACTGGTTTAATAATAAAGAGTTTTGAATTGTTATCTAGCTTGGTCTCGAGAGAATGAGAACTGCTGACAAGGTTTCATGCCTAAGTATAAGGAGAGGCTCAGGAACTTACCCCATCGAGTACTTTCTGTGTGTCCGATGAAACAGTTTCTGCCTTAAGTGTTTCTGTTTTTACTATACTTGGATCTGTATTTCCTCTCTGGAATATCCGACTGCTAGCTGTAGCCATATCTTTAATATCTAAATCCCACTCAAGTTATTACTTCCCTTGATTTTTATATCTTGAATTCCCCTCTACCCACTAGTAATTTTATTTCATTAATAATTCTCTTGTCAAAATCAGAAATTCATATTCCAGCCTGAAGAAGTAAAGGGTTTTTTTCTTCAGGTTTTTACATTTTTATTATGACTACTTTTATGGTTTTGCTTAAAAATTTTATCTCAAATGTAATTAATTTTTGTTGATTTTTCAAAGATTTATTTTCTCCATGTAGAACTTCATATTAATGACTTATAGCCTGCCTCACAGACTTGTTAGCTGCATTATTTGTTCTCTTGCATGCACACATTTCTTTCTTGATCTTCCTGCTAAGAAAAGCAAGCATGCCTGCAACAAAAAAACCATTCTGGCTTATGCAGGAATGATATTTCATGATTAGTTCATTAAAATTTAATTTATATGAAGCAATGTAGCTACTGAGACACATTGTTTCCAGATACCTCAAAGGTTATTGTTACTTAACAGGTATGACGTAGGCACTATTCCTTACATTTATTTAAAAGTACATCCTGCCAAGGTGCATCCTACCATCCTGTTCCCTAACTGTGAATAAAAGGCATCTACAATCAGGATGCGTTAGAAGTGTGTAACATTGATTTGAAGATAATATGTAGAAGTAGGAGTGTCTTTTTTAGCTACTGAATAACGTACAGTGCAGTCGGTATTCTTCAAACGCGCACTTTTTTTGGTAAATCAAGTGGACTTGCTGAAGTAAAATATTCTGCCAAGCTTCCAATGATACTTCTAGTGATGCAAGTATTAGCTTGAAAGTTAACAGTGAAAGGCTTATCATTTGCAGTCAATTACAGCATCTGCATTTGAAAGAAATATACTTTGAATAAGTAGTGTGCTAATAACCAACTACAATTTGCAGACTTGTTCTAATTTTTGCTATTGTTGTGCAGATAACATTGAAGTGGCTTATCTAAAGACCTTGACCAAGGATGATATTATACAGTTCTACAAGGTAATTTAGTGATGTAGTTGGAAAGGGCTGTAGATATAACTGGATGTTATTTGTGTGAACTATGAAAGCATATAGTTATGCCTGTTTTAGGTAGATGATATGATTGATGCAGATACCTTAATAATAATAATCTTGTTTCCTGAATCTGACTTAGTTTAATGGCATCTAGCATACTGTAAAATTTGTGGAGAAGGATTGGTTTTTGTTACGGGTTTTTTTTCTTCTTACCAGCTCTTAGTCTTCTCTTGTCTCATTTATCCTTCCTTTATGAATAAGTTAGGCAGAACAAAGGAGCAGCATAATGATGCAATAATTGTATGTTGCAGCTCAGCATGAAGTTGCTAGACAGATATCTAATATAAGCAATTGAAATACTAGGGGTGTGTCCCCCCCGAATAAATTGGGCCTCATTCTTTTCATTTTGTAACAGTTTTCATGGACAGTGATAATTCACTAGATTGTGAAGTGTACGTAATATTTTATTACTTACAGAGCAGCTAATAGCTCAGGGAGTACTTTGAAAAATAATGTAGATATATATCCTTGGAATTCATTATTGGATGGAAAAAATTCTGCCCGTGAAGCAGCATGTGTATGTGTGTATCTGTGTGTTCTTGTTTTTCTTTCTTAGAAGGGGGCTAGTGTTATTCCAAATAATTTCTCTTTTGTATTCAGTTTTATTATTTTCACTATCCAAGGTCATTTTTATATTAGCATCTATTTTTATGGGACAGTCTTAATGCTTAAAACTGGTTCTTATTTACATGGCACAGTGAACACTTAACATTTTAGTCTTTTTTTTAATTATTATTATTAATAGTATGATAGCATGGGTGAAGATTGCAACAAACTTAGTAAATGGAATTCTTGTAGCCAGCCATCGTTTAATAAATACTAACTTGATTCACATTCTGGTTTTGTAGAATTATATACTATTTTGCTTACACTAATGCTTAATACATGATTATCCAGTATTCCAGAGCAGAAATAGCTGGCTAGATTGGTGAGGTAGTCCAGCTGAGTTAAATAATTGTGTTCAGGGTGATACGCTTCACGAAGGCCGCTAGGGATTGAAAATTCTGCAGAGATTTTAGGTTGCATTCCTGATAATGTGATAGTTAATGGCTGAATTTATGTTACTTCCAGTTTTTCTGAGTCCCAAACAGTAGATAAATTCCTTAACTTGTTTGTAAAATAATTCAAAGTACTGTATGGATGGCTCTTAATAATATTTGAAGTGACACCCCAAAATTCATCCCTCATTTTAAAGCTTAAATTAAATGCTTTCATTCTTCTACTGTTTTATAATGTCTGAGTGATACTTCCCACACCTGAAGGACTTGATGTTTTTTACTGTAGGTGCTGTTGGCAATAGATGCTCCCAGAAGACACAAGGTATCAGTACACGTCCTTGCAAGGGAAATGGATTCCTGTAAGTATTGTGCTGAATATAGCATTTAATCAATTCCTGTTCAAGCAAGTCCTAGTTAAAGACAACCATGTTATGTGATACAAATGCACTGTAAGAAGAACTCAGCCCTGGAGTTTATATATGTTTCAGAGGAAAAAGTATTTCTTTTTACAGGTTTTCTTCACATGGGTGCTTCAAATTTTCTGATTGATGTTTGTGACAAAGTTCTTCAGCCATTCTGAAATGTATCGATACTAAAACTTGGTATCTTAAACTAGCACCTAGTTCTTCAACAGGCTATTCTAAAACAAACTTAAAACTCTGTAATAGTCCTACAGGGAAAAACAAAATTCGGATTTGCAGTTATCAATACAATGTGGTTTGGTTTGGTTTGGGTTTTTTCCTGACAAGCAATGAATGGATCCACAACTTTATTCAAGCACTGCTAAAGGGAAAAAAACACCACAAAACAACCACCAACCAACCCTCTGGGAATGCAAACATTATATTTCAACTTGAGAAAGTTGAAGTTTATTCAGGTTTTATTTTCAAATAATCTAGATTAGCTGTGCATTGTATACTGTGGTGTTCTGTGTTAGAATTCAAGAAGGAAAAGGTTAAAAGTGTTTTTCACTAATATAAATAAACAGAAGGGAAAAACCTCTATGTTGTTCTGTGCGGATTTTGTACCAGTTTTACTGGACTTAAATTCCAACAAGTAACTGGTTGCAAAATCAAGACTATTAAAGGCTTGTCCATAGAACAGAAAGAAGCAGATAGCTGTGTGCCTATCATGAAACACTTCCAGTCTCAGAACGATTGATTTTTTATGGTACTGTAGAATTTGTAACTCTGCAGCTGAGTAAGGAAGAATTGCTTCAAAGCATCTTTCCAGTTTTCATGACTAGTCATTGCTAAGTAGAAATATTTCTAATAATTTTCCTATCTAGAGAAGACTTTTTAAAGTCGAATAATTATATTGCCAGAATGGTTTAGCATTTGCTTGAAATACTATCGTCCTAAGACAAGGGTGAGCATGGGAGAAAACCTAAGAAGTGGTTACTCTTACAGAGATTACAGCAAGGTATTCTCTCCTACTTCTCAGTTGTAAACCATTTAATCTGGCAAGTGGCCTCTCTTCTGCCGTGAAAGAGAAATTGGAACTTTAATGTGTTTTCTGTGGCTCCAAATGAGCATTCTTCCAAGAGCAGGTGGCCATCCTCTAGAGAGTAACACAAAGGAGGAAGGCTAAAAGGCTTCCTGGAGAGAACCCTTCCTCCTGCAGGCAGACACACTGTTTTCTGAGAGTGGAAAAGAACCAGAAGCAGTAGAGTAGAAATCTTGGATTTAAGGAGGGTGAAGCACTTGAACTCCCAGGGTGAAGGTTAGGGTTGAAATTTGAGTATGGATGTAGGAGGCCAGTTTAAGGAATTTAAGACTAGAAGTTCTCATGGACAAGTAGATTGGATGCAGGAAAAAGTTTTGGGGGAACTGGAGTAGGGCATGCGTGGGGATGGGCACGGAAGGCTTGGGGTTGCTATCCAGAATTTCGGTACGTAGAGTAACCCTCACGTGTCCATAGGCCTGTCCGCGCTAAAAGGTATGCTGTTGTTGCATTGCTCTTGTTGCATACACCAATGGCATTTACTACTGTTCTCAGAATCCATGCTGAAAAACAATGTTAAGTATTCATGGATCTGTAGGTTAGCAATTTTTATTTCTACATTATAATGTGTAAGTAAAATGAATAAAAGGCACTGCCCCAGCACATGTTCTCAAGTCAAATCATGGATTAAGCTCTTTGTATTGCTACAGACAGCCGTGGATATAAAAGCAAAATCTTCAGAAAATCTTATGTACAGATACTTGAAAATTAATAACCTGTGATACCTCTTATAAAAGAAAACAGTTTATTATGTAAAAGGTACTGATTAAATTATGGTCCTGAATTAATTTTGCTGATGTTAAATAGGCCCTGTTGTTGGAGAATTTCCATGCCAAAATGATGTGAACCTGGCACCAGCACCACCACTACCACAGGTAAAAAGAAAAAACACACAAAAAATCCCAGCCTGTATTCTTAATATAGAAGTTTAGTATTATTAAATATAATATATAAAATATATTTATGTATAATATGTATAAAAATATAGGGAGAAATGAACTTCTTTAATTCCATGCTGTTGTGGGGCTGACATTTCAGATGTTTTCCACATGCATTGTTATCCTTAATAACAGGGAATTTTCCTGATTTTTTTTTTTTTTTTCCTTTTTAACAGTCTGTCTTGTTACCTTTTGTTCCTTCTAGTCCATTGAAATGAAAGCTAATAGTAGTAGTAGAGTATCTACACTGTGGAGTAAATACAGATTATTGTCTGGAAATACTGATTTGTATATGATCAGATGTGTCAAGAGAAAGATGCATATGCATCAACGATTTTATCATCTTTGTTAAAAACAAACAACAACAACAGAAAAACAACCCGAACCCAACAACAACAAAACCAACTATCTGGTCATTATCTTAAAGCTTAAAATATTAATGCATATTCCTGTCAATGTGTAACCTGTGGAGGAAGAAATTTGACAAATTCTATTCATAAAAGTATTATAGATTTCACTTTGTGGTTCAATATGATAGCACTGGACCTTAAATGAATTTTCTTGAAGAAGGATGGTAGTGTTTGCCCCAGCAGATAATTAACTTTTCACAATGCAGTAGTAAGTAGATTTGTGTTCTTATTCAGAAATAATAGGCGAGGTAATCGCCATGGGTGGAGATTTCTTTATGAATTATATGTGGCTATGTTAACCATTATGACTGAAATATTTAAAAGTTGCTTTGTTACTGCAACTAAAAATAATAGCTCATTGAATTGCTATTGTTTTTATGATCTTACCTCTGATACTCAAAGAGTAGGTGGGATGTTCTGAAGTAGAATTTGTAAATGTAAAGACAAGCTCTGCATTTACTAAAGTTCCTGCCATTATTAGTAATGCAATTACGGCATTATAGCTGTTGTTTTAAATTATCTAGAGTAAATATGAAACCATTTATTTCATAAGAAATAACACTATATTTTGGGGATCTTGTAATAGTGAAGCATGAATCACTAACGCAGAAAAGAGCAAGAAAGATGTTTGTATGTAGCTGTAGCAAAAGTTAAAATAAAAGCAAGGAATTTCTCACTTTTCTGATCAAAGATATTGAGCAGACTTTCTCTTGCGTACGCTTCTTTGCAGCCAAGTGTGATTGAAAATATGACAGAATTCAAGCGCAGTCTGCCACTGTTTCCACTGGTGAAACCACATATCAATTTCATGGCTGCAAAACTGTGAAGAACCCCAGTGGATGAAGAAATGCAAATGATCAGTACTGACATGGTTTCAGGGGACTCCACGATGAACAAAATTATTAAATATCATTAGCATAAATGGTTCTGTCCGTTATGAAAGCCCCAAATTACTACTCGGTTCATTTGACATTAGCTGTGTGTTAGGAATAGAGAGCATATAAAAATCAGTTGTGGTCATGTGTCATTTATATAACAGACAACCTGTTGAAAATCAAAATCAACTGAAACAATAATAATAAAAAACTTGTAGATGCAGTATATTTTTAAAATAGTATATCCCTTCACATTTTCATTTTGATAAAATAACCCTCCAGAGCAAAAAAAATTGCTTGAAATATCCTCGTTACTCCTGAAAAACAGCGTTTAGTATCCCAATAATTATCTTATTGGGGGCTGGAAAGGGTGAGAAAAGTAGGTCCTTTTTGAGATGGGGTCAACAATTTTTCTTAAAAATAGGGACTTTCACATTTTTTTGAAGTGACGTGTTGAACGATACTTTTTTAATTGATCCTTAATGCAACCAACATGTTTTCTATTTAAGTTTTATGAAGACCGGGGTGGGGGGGGGGGGGGAAGGAAATTTGACAACGCAGTAGTAAGTGAGAGAATTGTCTTAATGAGCATAATTGAAGACACGGGCATGATTTTAATCTTTCTATACAGATTTGGGGACATTTTATATTAAAACTAGTAAAATGCTGGAAACACTTTAATAGTGTATCTTACTTTTGTTACCAAAAGTATTGTCCCAGTCTCTTGATACTGTCAACATTCTGTTCAGTTTTTCAGTGTTATTGTGAATTGTTTCCATTTGGTATATAAAATACTTTATTTGGTGTCATTTTTTGTTTTCAGTTGCGCGTTTACTGGTGGAGAACTCGAGCTACTTTGCCTCATTTGTTATGTTAGGTGTAAGTCCAGCAAAGTACTTAATAGTGCAAATAACTTGAAGCACACCTTAGTTCTTGACTCAAGAACAGGTGAATGTCAAATATGGGCCCTGTAGTGAATCAGATACATCATTCTGATACATCTGCGTGGGTCCTTGTCCTTCAGGAAGGCGTTGGGACAGGGCAGTACTGGGTTAGCAGTACTGCTGTAGCACAGGCTGTGGTTTAGGTTGCATCACAAAATGTTTGTTCCTACTTCTTTTAAAAAGGCTGCGCAAAACCCAACAGGATCAAGAGTTATGCTGAAATACTGTATGTATATATATCCATAATTTAGTAAACTGGGAAAACATTCGTGGTAACTAATCTTCACCAAGTTTACTGGCTTCTGCAGAGTTGTCTTGTACTTGGGACAGTCCCCAAATACAAAAAGGTAAGGGAGCATCTTACTAATGATGTTCTCCTACCTGCTTAATGCATAAAATCAATAGTAATAATTCAGACAGGAATAGAGTATGCAAAGCACCGAAGATATAAAATCTGTTCATTGATGGTGGTACTGTGAGTTTGCTTCTTACTGAAAGAACCAGAAACTAAGGCCCTGATGCGACACGCGTGTTGTCATATGTCAGAATCCCGATATATTTGATAGGGCTGTTCTTCTCCTTGAGTCAGTGTTCTTACACGGGCTTTGAAGCCAAAATAAATGAATGGTTGTCAGGGTAAGGGCCTTAAGTTGTGTTTTATCTGAGAGTCTCTTCTAATTGAATAAATGCAGTGTATTTAAAAGTTGTTTAAAGCCTAACAGTACATGTTTCAACATATTTTTAATACATTTTTTGATAATTTGTGATGTAACCTGTTGCCAAAGAAGGGCACTAGCATTTTTTTGTAGCCCAAGAGGAAAAAAATTTAAACATATTATAAGAAAAGCAGTAAAGGTGTCTCTGCTCACCACATTTTTCATGGATCCTTCACATAAAATGGGCTTTTTACCCTCTTGCATTTCACTTTTGTTTATAGTTTTCTTTTAGTAAAAGTATTTGTATTATAGATATTAAAATTTTTGACAACATATTATAAAAATATATATTTTGGGATTTAGTATTTAAACATACCACTCTTACGGTGAATAAAATGAAATGGCTTCTATCATGTGTAAATATATATATATATATATATATATTTTCATGGAAGTACTATCAACTCTAATTTTAACAAATTATATAAATAAATTGGAATAGCAGTGTATTTAATACAAGCTCACAAGTCACGTTTTCCAGAGAAAAAAAATGCAGAATTTCAAAGTTCTGTGACTGGATGTGGAAACCCATGTAGTTTTCCAGCAACTCTTAATTGATTTTAAGTGTTCTCCAGCATTTTACAGTTTCTGAGTTTGATATAGCAGTAAATTTTGATAAACTCAGGCATACTAATGGGTTCATTCTAATGGATCCAAAGCTGCAGTGTCTACAAGCAATAAAAACCTACCTAGAATACACTGTAATTCAATTTTAGTGCTTGTTAATTAGTTTATGTAAGAAACCATAAATTATTATTACATAACTGTAATTTTTGCAAGTGCTATTTTAAGCAGTTGATGTGGAATTGGGTGCATGTGACACAGCCAGTATGACAGAGTGCTAGAGTTATTCTGTTTACAATAAACAATCTGAATTTAATGTTTGGAGTTCTTAATTTGTTTCATTTCAGTTTTTTGCATACTGGTAATGTTACATCTATCAGTCTGTGCATGTTTTTTATTATACAGTGTTTTGCTATCCAGTTGCTTGGACTAGTTACTAGGCTGATACAGCATTGCTGGAAAAGTATTCCCAGTCACTTTCAGGGAAGTTTCAGAGGACTTCCCTGTGTGGCATCCCACACCTTTTAAGGTAGATCCATCTGTGTTGCTCTCTGAGTGTATGAAATCTTAATAATATAAAGGTAGAAATATTTGCACAAGACAGGATTTTAATTATCAAATCTGAAAGTGTAATTTCAGAGCAGTGCTGCAGCCACACTGAATTGTGCCTAGCGCAGCTTTACAGTGTTGCTTTTGAGAAATTACTTTCCCTGATCTTTTTTTTATGCGTGCCAAAAGATTATTTTTCGAAAGGTTAGGAGTAAGTGTGACTGTTAGAACAGTAAATAGTGTCAATTCCAAATTCTGACAGTGCAAAGATACAGGTCAGCAGGTACTTCTGCTGTTCCTAATGGGGCTACTTGAAGCAATATTTGACAGTTAGCAACATTAAGAGACAGGTTTTGTCCTTGGCATTGGGAAGAGTGGTTGGTACTCTCAGTGAAGAAATAAAATGCCTGCAACCCACGTGGGAAAGCATTTGACCCTGACATCAGGGCTCTCTTTCTCCACTCCTAGTTGTTAGGGATTGGTGTAAATCTTGACTCATTGGCTTTGTCTTTTGCAAAAATCAAGCTGTCCAGATTGATTGTAACGCTAGTAGTATGTGAAATCTGAAGTCCAGTTCAAAGGAAGAAAGTGTGTAAGGCCAAAGGCTCAGCAGAATGGGAAATGTCACAATTAAACCAACTTGAACTCAAGCATCTAAACAGAATTTAAGGTTGAAAATATTTATGGTTTCTTAAATATCTGTAAGCCACCCCAAGGCTGTTAATGGAAAGTGCAGCATTAAGGGATGTAGGCACCACACTGCCGAGCATTTGCTGCTGTTAACTTTGAGGACTTCCTCTGCAGTGATGCAATGCAAAATTCTTACAGTTCTTGGCTGTTTGTGCAGTGGCTGGGGGAGGATACACAGCTCCAAGTGGGCTTCAGGTTCCTGTTGCTCTGAGCAAGGAATTGACTGGGCTTGGCCAATGGGAAACTCTAGTGAGAGGCGTCCAGGTTTAAATCCCACATCTTTCTGAGGATCCATCACCACCTCACTGTGTGTTAGCTGTCCTTCCTTCTGCTTCAGACTTCCGTTACAGCTTTTCACTACCTGCTCGGCTTTCCTTTCAAGAAGGGGGAGTAAGGAATCGTGGTACTTCTGTAGTGACTGCCAAAGATAATGTAAACTTTTCACTGGAGCAGCAGCAGCTAGAACTCAGGACCCCCCTTCCAGCCCTCCCCTCCACCCGTACGCAGAACTGGGGATCCAGTGGTATGTGTGGGCTCATACATGCACATAGTCTTACTCTGATTAGAAGAGATTCCCTTCAACAGAAGTCCCCAAGCTATGTTACTAACCTCTGGGAAGTGGGGAAAAATAGGCTAGAGAAAATTCTAATAGAAGGTGGAAATTAAGTTGATTTTTTTGTTTGTTTGGTTTTTGTTTTTGTTGGTAACTCGCACTAACCACTGAGTTGTGGTGCAGAAGAACACGCTTTTTATATGAAGTCTGTTGTAAAGGATGAACTCCTGTGAGGGCAGAGATAGAAGACAACTGTTTGTGACTTCCAGGGAGATGTAGGAGATTGATACTAATGCATTTTACATAGTTAAGACTGAATCATTTCAGAGCATGTGCAAAAATGGTATCAGGGATATCAATGTAGAAAATGTGGGTGTGTACAAATGTTAGTGAAAGCTGAGACTGGGTTTTGAAGATCAGAATTTTGGACGTGATGCCTTTTAGTGATCTTAAAAATTTGCTGAAGAGTGCTGAAGAGGTGTGCTTGATAAGGCAGTGCTGGAACTGGTTTAAACTACCAGAAATACGTAATCATTTCACAGCAGTAGTGCTCAAAAATGGTTCATTTGGTATTTTTCAGACATTCTAATTTGCTTTGGAATGAAGTACGTTTAGCAGGGCGGGTTTCAACCCAGTTGATTATTTGTGCATGTGTGTAGAAGCCAGGGAAGTTCACAACAGATTAGTGCCCATCGGTGCTCTGGAGTCAGTAAGCTGTCAGCAGGTCAACATTTCCCCACTTTATCTTTTTGTCATTACAGTAACTTTTAGGTTGCCTAACACTTGTGTGTTCCAAGCCTTCTGCAGTAGTAGGGGAAAAAAAGGTGTTTCTAACGACCAATTACTGCAAGGGAAGTTCTGTGTGTTGAGATACCAGTATCATTCACTGGCACATACCTGTTAGGGGTGAATCTTCAGGAATCTGAAAAAAAATCTACGCAGATAAATCTGCTGTTCACAGATTTGATTAGTGTTAATTTCCAGATAAAAATGTAGGAAAACAACATAATTGTGACAATTCTGCAGCATTAAGTGTGTTTTAGGAACACAGGAATCTGTATGTATAACTTCATGTGGCATCTCCACAAGCTGATTGTTCAGTTCTGATGCTCTGTGTGTCACCTTCCGAGGCAGAAAGCTCCGGTGTTAATCTCGCATTGTGTCATGTTTCTCTGAGCAAGGTGAGGTTACCCACTGTTACATCAGCCAAAGGTGTCATTGATGTCCCTTTAGCACTGGGATGCACGGGGTGTGGGCTGCATGGGTTTTCTAGGATATTTTTTTCTGTGATTAGAACTTACCTTCTAATCGTGGCAAGCTTTATCCATAAAATTATACAAAGATGGCATTTACAGTATGTCTGAGCCTGGAGAGCCACACTGGACTGCTGCTGAAGCTCAGCCAAGTGGGAAATGGAAGCAAGTAGGACTGCTTCAGAATTAATTTGAAAACAGGTGCTACTCAACCGCAGCAGGAGACTGATCTGCTGTTGTATGCACAATTTGTTTTTATTGCTGTGAATAATCTAATAAAAATGTACCTTATGCAGCCTTTTCCTGGAAGTGGGAATATTTAAGAGTGGAATAGGTTGTAGGCTTGATGTAATTTGAAGAATGTATATACAAAGAACGCTTGTAGTTTGGATTTTACAATTGAATTTAAGTGTCAGTAATCATTAGTTTAAAGATGTGATGAATGTGAAAATACAAAAGATTGTATTAAGCTCAATGTATACAAAATGTAAGTGTGAGCTGGGGTGCTTGCCCACACAATGAACGACTTAATAAAAATAATGTTGAAATGGAAGATAATGCTTATAAATTGAAAGCAACTAGCTGCATGCCATTTTGCACTTGTCTGATAATCATGTCTATCCGTTATGTCACTGTGTATAAGTTACAAATTCCTGTGAAAAGGAGTCATGTGTTATGTCTGTAAACTACCAATGCACAACTGTGGTGCTGTATAGCTAATAATTGTATTCAGCTTTTTAAAATGTTGAATTGAGTAATTAAGAGTGAATACAAGACCTTGTTTTCAGGACAATTCGTAGTATCTGAACAATCGTAAGTTTCTTTGAGCTCTGAAAGCAACAGAATAAAAGTAGGAGAATCTCATTAATTTTTTTAGCTCTACATTCTCTACCAAACAGACAGACAGACAGACACACACACACAGAGGCAGTTGAGATAACTATTAATTTCAAATTAATGGAGATAATAACCAAATACTTAAGCTGGCCTAACAACTGGAGTAAACGTGTTGCCTTGTGGTGTGTTGATGGGCCTAGATTATAAAATGCGTATCTTAACAATGGTTTGGCATAGACTGATTAGTAATTTCAAATAATCTTAAATACTGTTGGAATAGCTTAATAGTCCTGGAAGTCTTGTAACATTCATGGGTTTTCTTTAATTTGAGTTCCGGATGCAGGGTCTCTGTCTTGCATAGAAAGAAACAGAGTCCTATAGTTTAATAGCTTGTTGGGGTGAGCTTTAATTTGGCAATTTTAGATCTTCTGTGACAGAAATCTGTTACAAAGGTGCTGGTGGAGCTGCCTCGCTATTCCCCAGGAGTCACCATCCACCGTGCAAGCAAATAAATAAACCCCAAGATAATGTGTCTCTACATTTGTAAAGAATGCATTTGCTATGTAATAAATTGATCGCTTTCTCTTAAGCTAAAGTAAATAATAGACCTTCTCAAAACTGTGTGGAAAGATTTAATGTTTCTGGTTGTGTAGCAGCTTAGGAAGAGGGTTCAGAAAATAGACTGCAACACAAAATCAAAACAGAATGTAGACTTAACACTTTTTCATTAAATAAGACTATAAGGGATAGTACAATCAGCTTAAACTGTTTTACTTATTCTGTTGGTAATTTCTGGTTTATTGAACATTCTGAGGTGCCCTCGTAAGTGATACCGCAGCCGTGCTGGCCACAGCGCGCGCAGTCCTGGTAGCCGGGTACTGCAGGGGAGAGACTGCACGGTTTGGGAAGGTGTGAAGGGGATGGATGGTGCTACAGCATCCGGGGACCGACAGCAGCCTGTCGATCGTGGAAGCTGAATTTAGAATGTTTCTTCCTGGTCCTGACGGTGTGAATGGCTGAGGGCGGCCGGAGGGAGGGCGATCCCGTTGTTGCTGGCCTCTCCCAGTCTCGGTGCCTTGGGCAAACGGTGAGGTTCTGTTCCACAGCAGTTCCAGTCTCCTGCTCACCCGATCTTTCCTTTTGTTCAAGATACTATTGTTACTACCTTTTCCACGACAGAAAGGACGTTTAAATATATCTCCTCTTTTCCAGTATTTATAGTGCACTAATTAGTGCCGTTTCCAGCCAGTTACCTGTGCGGCCAGGCACCAGCTGGGGGTGCGTGTGGGGAATCACCTGCCCCATCTAGTCCTGGTCTGCGGAGTGAGCACCAGGACGGGCTGTTCTGGTCATGGTGAAGGAGAGACTGAAAGACCTAAAGCTGAATTTTTTTGGCCCCTTGTTGAGTCTTTAGAGCTCATGCTTCCCAAAATATTTTTTGACTTGGAAAGTCAAGAAGTGACTTAATTGACAGTAAATACCAAACTCTTCAGTGCCATTTTTACATTAATAAATTTAAGAGTAGGACTGCGTGCTTAATTTGCAGAGGAATGTTCAGGTTCATCATGTCGTCATGCATATCACGTAATTAATTCCTGCTGTTTGACAAGGTGGGGGTAAGGGAAGACCAGGAAAGGAAAAATTCGTTAGTTTTGTTTTGTTTTCTTACCTGTTTTGAATTTTTTTTTTTTTAATAAATGCTATGCAAAAGAAGAAATCAATTTTGTAACTTCATTTGTAGAAAGTGGCAATTTTTTAAATGGAGAGTTTAATTTTCACCGCTTGGAAAACCGCATATACTTCAGAACAAAGCTGCCAGCTGAAGTGCCGGGCCAGGAGCGCCGCAGCTTTGGTGGCGCCTGTAGTTAAAGTCCTCCTCGGTGCTACCACGCGGCGGTGGCCGGTGCTCCCCGCAGCAAAGTGCAGGGCTGTGCGTCTCGTCCTTCTGCATGAAAATAATTTTCTTCCTTCTGCTGAGGAAAAGCGTGTTTGTACGATTGTACAGCGACAGATTTGAAGAGAAGTTTAAATACTTAATCGGAGGAAAATAAATCACTGTAAATCGCGGCGGTGGACCAGGCGCGTGCTTTAGGAGGCGCGGGGCCGCTCGCCTGGCCACGTTCAGCACCGCGCTCGGCGGCCGGTGCTCCCCGCGCGGCTGCGCCGGTGGCTGCGGCGGGGGGCGCGGGTGGCCGCGGGGCGGGGGCGGTGAGCGGCGGCGGGCGGGGCCGGGGAGGGCGGGGCAAGGGGAAGCGGATGGGCGGGGCCGGGGAGGGCGGGGCGAGGGGAAGCGGGTGGGCGGGGCCGGGAGCCCGCGTGCCGCCGTCTCGGGCCCGTGCGGGGGGGAGCTGTAGCCGGGCCGGGGGCCGGGGGTGCGCGGGGCAACATGGCGGCGCTGGGGCGCGGCGGGCTGTGGGTGGGCCTCTGCGAGCAGCGGGGCGCCACGGGCGCCGTTATCTCCCGGCGCCCTCTTTCTTCTTGGGGGTGTCCATGAATTAACGGGGGGTTGATCTGTGGCAGCGCTGAGTGCAGCAAAGGCAGCCGCGGCTCTGCCGTGCGCTGAACGTGCTGATGCCCGTTACGCTGAGGGGAAAGGCCGCACCCACCGGGCCACGGGCATCGCCAGCGGGATTGTCTGCGCTCGCCGGCACTGCCGACCCCCGGCGCTGCCCGCCCCCCCCGGCTCGGGGAGGTGGTGCTGCGGGATGCGCGGCCCCTCAGGAGCCACCGGCACCCCCGGCCCCTCAGGAGCGGCGGCCGTTCCGCCTCGGCGCCGGTTTCAGGGGGAGCGGCATGCAGGGGGCGGGGGGGGGCAGCGACAGACCCCTCACTAACGGGGGAAGAAGGAAGGTTGCGTGGGCTGCCGTGGTTCTGATATTTCCAGCATTTGACATCATTTGACATCATGGGGGGCTTGACAGTGAAGTGCGTGTAGTGACAGGGACAGGGCGGAGGGCCACGGGGTCTGTCACGTGCGGGACGCGCCAGCGAGGACATGTGCGGCTGCGCGATAACCCCCGCGCGATAGCCCCGTCACTGGCGCTGGACATGTGGCTGTGGGATAAGCCCCCATCACTGGCATTTCCAGGTGCTGGAGAGCAGCGAAGTTGCTGACAGACACACTCTGCTCCAGCCTCTCATGGTGACAGACCTCCACGTCTTCTACCCAACCATCCCCTCGCCTGTCTCTGGGTCCACGTCCTTCTCCCCTGGCCAGTCTCAGTCCTCATCTTGCCCATCTGTCACCACCCTCCTTGGTGCGATCTGTGATCTCCCTGCACCCTGAGCCCTTCCACGGCTCCCGGGCTGTGTGTCACAGATAACACCCACTATCTTTTACCCATTTTTCTCAATGACTGCTCAGTCCCCAGCCTCCTTGCCCCTCATTCACTGCATCTGTTGTTGAATCCACATTGTACCTTTTGCCTTTGAGTAGGACAGCCTAAGCGAGGAAGTCATTTAGCGCTCCGGAGGACAGGCTTTCTGCTTTCAGGCCCAGCTGTACAGCACTGTGGGCAGTGATAAGGCACTAAGACCCATTTATTCTCTTAACGTGGCCCTTTTACGCAAGAAACCCTTGGGAAATTCCAATTCAATTTCACCAAATCCCAAGTGAGCAGCTCCAACGTTCAAATTTGCAAGGTGCCTGGGAAGATTATTCATACAAGTCACAAAAGCCACCACCTCAACCACCAAGCTGAAGTTCTCCTTACCACCTAATTTTTAGTTCCCTGCTTCAAACTTTGAGACTGTTGCAGACCTGCAGCATTTTCCTATTAAGTGACCAAACTATCACAGAAGAAATCTTTGATAGTTACTCACTGTGGCCCCAGAGGATGGTGTTTAAAGTTTGACAAGGATCTCAGCAACTGGAAACGTGGTCTTATTAAAGGAAACACCATGCGACCTGGTGGCGGGAGCAGGCTTCCTGCGTCAGGTGCGAGTGGAGGAAGACGAAGTATTTCCTTGCACAGCTCTGTAACTTAAGGCTGACATATCCTTGAACAGAAAGGATCCTGGATGTAAGCCTTCCAAAAGTTTGTACTAATAGTTCTCCCCCTGTCGCTAGACCTTCTCGGCTGGAGGAAGTCTGTGAACACATCGGTATGTGCAGTGAGTGCTGGGGAAAGAGCAGCAATACGAGTCCTCATATCGCAGTAGGTAACTGTCACTAACAGCATACTTAGCCCAGTGAATGAAGAACAGAATTACACAGCAATATGGGAATTTTCTGCCCCTTTCTCTGTTCTTTGCCATGCAGCAGGAGCTTCTTTTTTCCCCGAGTCAGACTTACTGTTGGGTGTGAGCATCGCAGGGCTCACCTGGTTGTGGTGGCTTGCTAATACATCTGCTTCGAAGAGATGCCTGGTTTGCACACTGAAAGGATGAACTGCTGCTCCTGTTTTCTGTAATTCTGTCACAGAGAGCAGAAGTTCACATGACTTGGTTTAACTTAAGGGTAAATACAAGGCAATGTGCTTGAAGGAGACAGAAAATGGAGAAGGGACTCTGAATCAGCTGATTTGTATTTAAAGGCTTTATTCTGCTTGCTCTCTCTTTCTAAAAATATTTTTTTTTTCTGGTTTGGAGAGATAAGATATAAATGATACCCTGGCAAGAAGTGCATAAAATCTGACAGATGAATAAATTGTACTCTCAGAGCTGTAAGCTTGAAAAGAACATTGCAGAGATAATGCATGTTCTTGGCTTGACAGAAGTCCCATCCATTAGAAATATACCCCTATGAAGATTGATCTGAACTTTTGAGCTTTCAATTGAATAATTGCTCTGTGGAATTTGAAATATTTTGAATTATTTAATTTCCCATTCACTGAAACTGAGTAACATTGCAGTTGGTGATTTAAAACGTTGTTGAATTAATTATCACATTTTGTTAAAATTCTCTTTTGTCTTTCCTTTGTCAGTTTTTTATTTCAAAGACCTCAGCTAATGCAGAAAGCGTATCATCCCAACAGAGAGGAGACATGAGTCAGAGATTTGTCAGCTTGAATGGCCTTAGACCTACTTATGTGGGCTAACCACTGTGATGCAAGTCTGAAGTGTGATGTTACTTGCATATTAAAGAGCAAGACGGAGAAAGCTAAAGCTTGCTTCTTCTGACCCTCTCTGCTACAGCCTTTCATGGAGAACAGGTCAGATTCATATACACAGAGCTGTAATAAATTATCTAAACCCAGCAGCAAAGAAAAAGGTGAATTCAGGTACTCAAATGGGGGTGAGTCTGAAGGCGAGTTTTATAGATGACTGCAGCAATCTCATGGTTGTCTTGAGAGAAGCAGGTGTGTGTCTCCATCTTCCTTCACAGCCACCCACCTGGTTGGGCCACTGTCAGGAGCTAGGAGTGGGGAACTGAAACAGCTCCTGCCAGGAAGGACAGCACAAGCCTTTATGCTGGCTCGGTTAAAGCCACACCCTTGGACTACACGGGTTTATAGGAAGTCTAATACGATGCTACACACAGTATAAAAAGGATACATGAATCTGTTGTTCCAGCATCTTTCTTCATTCACTTTAGAATTCAGCCTTGTAAATCTAAAGTCTCCTTAAATTTTAGTAATAGTAGTTACTTAAGTAAGACCAATATTTGAATAACAGCGTTCCCCATGAACGTACACTCCACATGTGACTTCCAAATAGGCAAGTGAAATCTATACACAAAAAGCCGAGTCAGGCCTTCGACAGAGACTTGCGCTCCTACTCCCTGAATGCACCCTTGCTCCAAACAGAACGGGTGCTGCCGGCTCCTACCCCTTCCAGCAGCACCACATGAGCTCCAGTGCAGTATTTTTGGTAAAAGCTGGTTCAAATATTGATGCCTCAGACCACAGGCTGTGTAAACACCTACGATCTGCCTCATCTCCAAACTGCAAACCAAACACACTACTCATATTAAAAGAAGAAAGGCCTGCAGCCGTGACTTGGAGAATACGTGACAGGAAAGGAAATTACACCTGTCTAAGCCTTTTACGGTGCAGCATGTTGGTCTCTAACATTTCAAATTTCAGCTGAAGACAACTTTATCTCTTGTCTGGATCATCTGGCTTATTTTTGTGTCATCCCTCCAATTTTATTTTTCTCTGGCATAATTTATAGCAAGCTATTTATGGGACTAGAATAACTGTCATCTTGGAGAAGGAACACAGTTCCTCCTGTATACAATGCAGGTTAGAAGGCTGTTAAAAGGTTCCTGTCCCAAAACAGGTAGCAGTATACCTATAGATGAAAGGTGAAAAGATCTGTTTCTTACTTGAGTTTCTTGCCATCCCCTATGCTTGTAATGAGTAGTCTTAAGTTTAATTTCAGGATTCTGTCTTCTTTCTGTTTTGTTTATGCCATGTTGTATACTAAAAACCATCAATACACTCAACATGTTCCTTTTTTACATGGACTTCCTATGCCTAATGTTGATGATTATTTTTAGATTATGAGTTATTGCTATCATATAAATCCCCCGAGACACTGGTTTTCATGTAAAAGGGTAAGCACATTTGTTTTGTTACTGCACTCATCTGCACTTCACTGCACTGGAGCAAAATTTATTTCAGACAAATGGTTCTTACCTATCTTTATGTATCCTTTTATACACTGTTGATTAACTTGAAACATCTTTCAATGAGAGAGAAACTCAACAGGCTAAACAGTTAATTATGTCCCACAAATCACCTATCCTTGGTAGAATAAGGCATATTTACAATTTATTCAGCAGTGTTTGGTGATTTTATCTACTGAAAAAAACAGCACATGCTCATCACCTTGATACTTGCAGGCAGATTCAAAAAAAATCTCAGCTCAATAGCAGGTGCCCACATGAGGGAAAAAGCAATCTTACCCTAGGATTCAGTCCTCAGATTAAGCACCACCTGCTGTTTTTTGAGAGAGGAGTTATGCCTGGAACACTGCACTTGCATTGTGTCTGCTAACATCAAGGCTTAGCACAGGACAAAAACATCATGAATTTAGCAGAAGTACCAATTCAGATAAGTACAGGCTCAGCTGTTGCTAAATTGGCAATTATAAGTAGATAGCCTCTGCTCCCCCACCATCATCATTGTCGGCGCTGGAAGTTTTGTCTCAGTTCAGTGAGTATTCTGTTTTGTAAGCTCTCATTTGTCTTCTGTTTGACAGCTTACAGTGATTTTGTTTAGCTGTACTGATGAACTGCTGGTGAATGGAAAAAGCTCCAACCACCAGAGACATGAGGATTAGCCAAAATCTACAATTCCTACACAGCTGGAAAATTGGGAGATTAACTATAAAAGGACTTAACCAGAATGTAAGATCACATCATCTGAAATACTGCATGTGTTTGGGATTGAAAATCCATACCCAACTATCCTTATCTCTGACCTTTAAAAGTAACTTTCCAGCACAACCATAGCCATGGGCAGGAGCAGCAGGGGCCGGAAGAAGAAAACAAAAGTGCTGGCAAGTCCTAGTGTTTTACCTGCTGGGGGCCTAGATCTGCTTTAAGATATGCAGAATTTTAGAATTCCAGCATCTGCTCTAGGCTTACATTGCAACCACAGCTGTGATAAGGAGAGATGATCTTGTTTTAGACATGGTATGAAATCTGTATGTCTTTTCTGCCAAGCAGTTGGTACGGTTCCAGAATGCTGCTCTCATTTACATCTTTTGTTATTTTGCAGACTCTGATGCTAACCTGGCCTCTGGAAAGCTGTTGTGCTGTAGTCTGTCTTCATTTTGGTTTACAGGCTTATAAGGCACCCCTAAAGATAGATTTTAAAATAAAAATATTGTACCTGCTGGGGAAAAAGAAAAAAAAGCTCACGAAGCTCGTTCAAGAGAGACGAGCCACAACTCCACCCTTACTTGAAGCAGGTAACAGCTACCTCAGCTGTCTGCACTTCGGCTGTGCTTCCACCGTACAGCGATAGCAGAGGGCACCCTGTGCCCTTTATGCCTTTGACTCACGGGCCTTTCCCCTGTCCAAGGAGAACTGGACTTGGCTTCCCTCCCGGAGGAGGACGGGCACCATTCTGCCAGCCTGGCTCCACTGCAAAGTCACGACTTTCAGGTCAACCCAAAGCTCTGTAGTTGCCCAGTGCCCCAAGAAAGGACCCCTGGTGCAGGTATGCAAGAAGGGGGCACCACCTCAGGTCTGCAGATCTCTTTTTTGTTAAGTGTCATTAAATATGGGAAAGAGGCTCTCAGCCCAGCTCTGAGCTCTCTTCCAGCAGTCCTTACACCTATCCTGCTGCTTGCGCTGGGAGCAGGTTATGCCTACTGCCTGGATGAGCTGTTAGCAGCAAGCGGTGCTCAGGCCCCAGGACAGGGGCATCTGCTGGGGACTGCAAGTGTTTCCTGTGGAGGCAACGGAGCCTGAAGCATCAGGGTCTCACCCAGAAGAATCCTCTAGCATCCAGCAATCACACAGAGCAGGAACGGGCAAAGTGCAGTACAATCTGAAATACCAGGTGGCATTATCTGTGGTTCCTTCCATCACAAAGTTGCTCTGTGTGCATCTGCTCACCCAGCAAAGACCATACTTGAGCTGTGTAACCGCACCTTAAACCAGCTGAAATTTCATCTGCAAGAACATTTCAGCTGTGACAAATTTGTCCAATACGCTTGAGAAATCCCACTCCTCCATTGGGACTGGCAAGTTTATGTTGTCAAGTGGTTGCTTTGTTTCTATAGATAGATAAGGGAATTTGTCTGTAGGACTTTGGGACTGAAAAGAAGTAACCCTGCTGTCATTGCCTGTAGCATCTCTCACACTTCAGTCACTCGCTGATTTTGTTTCCTCAAGTGATTCTTCACATCCTCTAGCTTTTCAGCTATCTTCAACCAGGTGAGACCCCTGCACAAGACTAAGAGAAGCGTTTGAAAGGCAGGATGGCCAATACAGTACACTCTGGTATTTTGCTTGTTTTGGTATCAGTATTGAGCAAAAAGGCAGATTTTGGGGTGTGTGTGTCTAAGTACAAAATTATTATAGATGTTTCCTTTTTTAATGCTAATATACTTTAAAAGACAAAATTAACTACATGCACTACTCAAGACATAGCACCAAGTTCACTTGTTAGTAGAATTTAATTTCATTGTACGCTCTTCCCATCCTTCTGCTTCCTTACCTACTGGACAGCGAGTATCAAGTCTTGTTACTGCATTTGGATAGCAATACTGTTCAGCTGCTCCACAAGGTAGTTTGTAAAGAAAGAGACCTGACTTTCAAAAAAGGGTTGTTAGAGAAAAAAAAAAAGATATTTTCAGACCATCTATTTACATCTCAAAAACGCAGTAAGAATCTGCTTTTGGAATACAGGAAATGTTAGGATGCAAAGATACACCACTCACTTTTGGACTCTGCTTACCACATGCCACATAATTGTGGTGTATATTGATTTATCCTAATTACATGTCAGTATATTTATTTGCTTTCTGACTGGAGCAGAACTGCTACATACTGAATTCAGCTTGCTTATGGCTTTTGCGCCTTTCCTGTGGTGCACAGTATCACAAACCTTGTGCTTTTAGAAACAGAACCAGAACAAAACTAAAATACATGATCCAAGCTGCACATCATGGCTGGTGTATAAATACTCAGTTTCTCCTGGTCGTATTCATATGTATGCAAATGTGTTTTAACATTAGCTCAGTGGCTGCCATTCATAAGAACATATTTTAGGTGCAAGAAAAGGATGACTTAGCTTCCCAGATTATGATTATGCAGCTGCTGGAAGGGATGAATTCCAGTCTATACACTGCTTTCTAAAACACTTGTGTTAATTTGCTCCTCAGTAATATCCAGATGTAACTAATTACCCTGTAATGAGGCTCCTAAAGCTGACCCTCTAACAGGCTTTGGAAGATGTCCAGCTTATTACACGGAATGATTTGGCTTGACTTTCCTTGAACTCCTCATATATGGATGCCATAAATGGTTGTGTTCCTCAGCAATGATGCATCCTAAGGGTGGTAACAAGGACAAACAGGATGACTATGGAAGACACATTCTGCTCATCAACTGCAGGTTAGCAAAGAGTTACTTACATAACATCTGAATGCCAGCTGCACTCAATGAGGACTTTGGCTATGGTTTTGACAGTAAGAAGCTTGCAAAGTTAGTTAATACATGCATCTCACATGGTTTTGGAAGGTGTCAACAAGATTGTTTCCCATTCTAACAATCTCCTATAACCACACAATCTGCAATTGCAGTTTTCCACACAGGGATTTTTGCCGATCTTGGTACTTCGCTAAAAAGACTGAGGCATGGAGAGCTCAGTGCTACAACCCCCATGGCATTGATCTTTGCAGAAAACGTACTCAAGATTCGTGCTTGGTCAAGAAAGACCCCATGATGCTTAGATTTTTGAGGAGACAAAGATGATCCATGACATCTAGGACAGTTTCCATGGTGCGTCACTGGAATCACCTCTAAAAAGTCTCCACAGATGGCACTCGTAAAGCTGGTTTATGTTTTTCTTGGTCCTAATCTGTAGATTAGGGCAAAATATTTCTGTGGGCTGCTACTGACTGTACTCAAGTGTTATATGAGGGGATTCAATCACACAGTGTATGTCACTTAGCTCAGCAAGAACTGAAATGCTTTGAGCAGGAGTTGCCAAGAGGAATGTTATGGACTTTCTGATCACCTACTCCAACTCTATCCAAAGTAGCTTCAGACCTGAAGGCTCAGAAATACACATACATTTTCTGTCATTGGGCATTTAAGTAGCTATATGTAACTGTTATAAATGTATTTAAAAACAGAAAATGAGTGTAATGAAGAACACCATCTATTAACCAGAGCTTTCGCTTGTAGGCTTCTTTAGAAAGGCAAATAGAGCAATTCTGTTCATAAAGAATCTACAGCGGAACAAAGAAAGGCCAGTGCCCATGCTTCTGCAAGCAGCGGTGAATTTACTCCTTACGTTAGCGCGCATGGGAAAAGCAGCCTAGTTACCAGTAAGGTGGTATGCGACATAAATACATAGCACAGTTCTGTGTCTGCGATAGGAGACGGGGGGTTGTAATGTGGGAAGGTCAGTTGCATTGCATGGTATTTAATTCATGCTAAGTGGAAAGCACTTTCATTTTTGTAGTCACAATTTAACAACGCTCTGGGGTAGAGAACCCTGCGGTTAAAACATACCAGTACTTTTGAAAAAGAAACTACCCGCAGAACAACAAAACACTGCTTTGCATTTTAAAAGGTACCAAGGAATTTAAGAAAAAGCTGAAACCTTTGTTTAATGAAGTACAGACCGAATTATCCTTATAGGTTAGCAACCATTTTCTGTGCCCCCCTCAGAAGTCAAAGAATTGCTGTGGTGTTGGTTATGAGAAATCCCTCCAGCCATTCACAGCCTGGTACTGAGGGAATTTGGTCCAAATCACAGACTCAGTATGTCAAAATGACATTTTTCTACCTCTGAAATGACTTCCAGTTTTTATTCCTTCAATCCCCCCTCTCCAAAAGGCTTTCATCACGTAACCCACATTCCATAAAGCTTCTGCAATGCTTCTCATCCAGCGGGAGTGATTATTGTTATGTACATTTAACTAACATCTGTCTTGGATTAGAAAAAACAAAGTAACAATCCTTGAAACTCAAGTGTGAATATAGCGGGGAAACAGGACTTCCCTCCAGCACCGGGGCCTTGGTTGGAAGAGTAATGCTGCAAACCATGACTAGTAACAAACTCAGAATTGCCTGTGGGATCTTAATCTATAAATATGCAAGGGAGGTAAGGTGGTAGAGATTTTCTTCTGTCAAGTTACTCATACACTTGTGAACCAGCTATCATTTTGCTGCAGAAAACACAAAACCTCTTGATTTTCATCAAGAAAGTTTTTGATCTGTGCTACCTTATATATTCTACCTTCTGTTTGTGAGAAGCACCTGGAAAACTGGTAGGGGGGGGAGGCTCTTCCAGAGATAGTGGGTGGGGGAATTAGCTTCTTGTGATGATTCATGGCAGAGAAATGACAGTTACTCACAAAATAGTCCTTAGGCATAAATAATTGGTGTTCCTTTACCAGCTCCCATTAGCTACAGCTAAGAGTTACCGAGCTGAAGTAAGAGTGGAGGAGCAATTCAAAAACACCCAAAACATCACGCTGTGCATGCCATATCACAGACTGGTCTGAAGGCAGAAGTTGCTGCTTTTTTTGCCACCCCCCCCCCCCCCCCCCCTTCAATAAGCATACTACTTCCTATGGAACAACTGCTTAGGCAATTGCTTTTCCATGGCTTAGTCATCCAGCATTAAATGAGGTGCTGGCAAGATATGTTTTGACAGGTGCTGCTGAGCTGTTCAGTTGAAGCAGTTTCAAGTCATGTCTGCTATTTGCTTTTAGTAATTCTGGAATGGATTTTTTTTTCTACTGAACTACTTAGTTTAGTACAACCAGAAATAACTGCTTTAAGCTCACAGTATTCAGAGGTGCAAAAGCAATTAAACATGCAGAACACATGAATAACTAACTGGCAAGAATGGACAAAGGCCACAGATCTTCAAAACTTCTTAAAGCACAGGGGCCATGATCTAATGGAGAGAGTTCATCACTGTTTTTTTTCACTTGCAGTAATATTCTCTTTGGACACTTGTCTTGTGACTGTTGCCTTTCTGGAAAGTGAGCTCTATTACTCAAGCTCTTGAATAAGGCATTGCAATGAATTAATAAAGCCGACACTGGACTTCTATAAATTAGTAAAGTAGGAAGAATCTGAATGGTTGAAATGCTGGGCAAACTCTGGCACAAATACTTCCAGTTTTACAGCTCATTCCAGCAGAGCAACCTGCTAAGCAGCAATGAAGAAGGAAGTCTTGGCCTCAGTGCCCACAAGAATTGAACCAACTCATTAAGGAACATCGGCTTCTGATTTCCCCAGATTATGCTGGAATTTATTGAAACAGATTAAAGTGGGCATCTTACCCCAAACCACAGCAGGTGAGACAACACTACTGGGAGACAATGTGCCTCTTCAGTCAACAGGGTTAGACGACGGTAGTTTGGGTACTGAGGGGCTGTGAGGATGAGGACGTACAGCCAGATTCAGTGGTATATTCCAAGTATGTATTTACCTCATTAAATTTAATATCAAAGAGTATATGTGGTTTCTTGAAACAGTTGAAGTTTCGCCCTCCCCCCCAGAAAACCCAGGTAGAAACAGTAAGAATAAGTTGTCAATAAGTCATGGTAAACACAGGGTCAAGGTCACAGGTTAAGGAAATGGAGCTAAGTCAGCAAGACAGCAACAGCTGAATTCCTCAAATATTAAAGTGAAAAGAAATTAAGGCACTTAGGTTACTGAAGAAGAAAGTACATAACTAACACTGCACAGCCTTAATATTTTTAGGTCATCTTAAATACTGCCTGCACCAATTTTATGTAGTTGACAAAACTGTAGAGTTGATCCTGACAGTGTGGAGTAGCATGACAGATTAAACTTGCCTCAGTCCTAGCAAGAACCATTTTCCAGTATATTGCTGTTAACATGTATGTACTTATCTACAGCCAAGAAAACTTTCAGTACATTTTTTTTAATTTACATATATATATATACGCAAATATACTCAAATTAAGAAAAACTTTGGAAAATTCCAGACAAATGGTTTCCATAAGCAGTTCCTCTCCCAGGCTAATGCACTAGTTAACTGTCAACTTTCTCAAAGTTTCTTACAATCTAACAAGTGCCATCCCAACCACATAGCCACACATCCCTCTCTTTTGAGAAAAAATAAGAGGAAAATTCAGGTGAGTAACACCTGCCAAAGCAGAATCACTTCCATTTTAATCACCCTTCAAAACTAGAACATTTTCTCAAACTGCACAAGAACTAATTAATAATCAACTGCTTTTTGGGTTTGGATAGTAAGTTCTGTGACTTTGCAAGGGTGCAGAGGAAGGGGCCTGTCAGTGAGAGGACAACTGCTAAGACTTTTTCAAAATTTCCTAGCTTTTACCTATGATCCTATCAACCCCAGCATGTTTTTTTGAAAAACCAAACAAAACCAGCAACCAAAAATCACATCAACATGAAGTTTGGTAGCAGTTGCCAACCAGAAAAGAACTCCAAAACCAGACTCATTAGTAAAACTGGTAGTCATACTTCAAAATTGCAATGTGTTAGCACAGCATTTCTTAGGAGAACAGATAACATGACTGTAGTCAATGATGCATTAAATGACTTGGCTAAGCTCTTCAAAAAATAAAAATGCAAATAGAAAGTGCTAAGGACACAGAACATTAAATACAGGGTTCCAAAAGCAAGACTGGTGCAACAGTAAATGGATCTATGACGTCTGTAGTTCTTCTCTCAGTTCTCTCAATCAGTAAAAACCACTATACAAAGTGACATATTTGTCTGCGGTTAAAAACCTTCCCAAAAAGCAGCTAGTAAAATGCTGCTCCAAACAACCCTCAAAGATCTACTCCATAAACTTGTCCAAGTTCCACAGTATCCATTTTAACAGGGGGAATCCTCACAGCTGCCATGATAAACATTACGCAGCTGAAAACCTACTAAGAACTGTCTCCTCAAAATAGATAATTCTGACTCAAGTCAGAATACCTAAGCATGTCTTTTTTTACAAGTACAGAACTACTCTAAATACTGGAGAGGCCTTCAACAGCTACACAATTGGATCCTTCTCTGACAATCAAACCAAGGCAGACAGCTAACCTGTGAGAAACAAATCCAGATGAGGAAGGAATTAAATACTTCAAACCAGACAACTCATGGACATTGTTACAAGAGAAGAGGATGCAGGAAAGAACCCCCATTCAAACAAGAAGTCACCAGAAGGACAATAGGGCTCCAGAGAGGAGAGGAGAGAGAGAAGGGGAGAAGCACCTCCTGTATATTTACATAATCACAGCTCTCAGGCAATTTGTGCCTTTATGTTGATGTAATAGAAAGCTAAGAGAAACTTAGTTACAGGTAAGAAAGTACACTTAAAAATGCTAGATAACATTTCCTATTCCTTGTTCTGAAAGTAATGGGACATAAATTAGCCATTAGGAGAAAAAAAACAAAACAAACAACTTCTTACAGCCAGTGTTATCTTTCTCAATGAAGAGGGATCAGTGTATTCCCCAAATAAATGCTGCACATCAGCCAACCCAGAGATACGTAATAACTCCTAACCCTGGTTCTGTATTACCAGCAGTTGTTTGTGTTGCAACGATTTCTTTTGCTTTGCATGTTTGAGAAATGTATTGCCCTACATCATTTATTGATCACTAGAGAGGAAAAGAAAAAAAAGATAAGAAACATAAATGTAAGTTTAGAGTCTTAGAGTAATTATTTCTTCATCCCCAAGATATTTCTTTAGCTATCAACCTAGAATTGATTATATAAATTCTTAGATATACATTAAAACTGAACACATTTTTCATTCAGAAGTTTTTGCTACAGGCTTTTGTTCAACTGACAAAATACACTAGGGAGCGTAAAAAATATTTATTCAACTAATTCAATGTAACTATAATTTGCAATACTTAAAAACAAGATTTACAGAGTAATGACCTTCTGCCAATCAGGTGAAATCATTTTATCATCCATACAGTATTTTTATAATTTTATTTTTACAATAGCTTTAACTTCCAGAGGAGACAATTAGCTTTCCAATGGAACCAGTTTCAAACCCACTAGTTTCATCATTCAATTCTTCATAAGACTTTAAAAACAAGTAATAAATTGCTTGGAAATATATACAGTGAAGACCACTGAAAAGCTGTTTTCTTGAAATGAGGAATTCTGTAAGAAATACATATTATATTGTTTCAAGACTATCTTACAGAAAGCAGCAACATTCAGAGGTTGCTACTCTATTTAGAGTTTTATATAAAAGTGAGCCCACCAAGACAAATATAATTAGCAGACTTACAAGATTATAGTAATTCTTCAGTTACAGCAAGAACCTCAAAAGTATTTGATATTGATTGAATGTATAATTTTCAGTATCTGTATAGTTTTTGAATACTAGTTGGCCATTATATACACTTTTGTACAGTTCTAAAATATTACATCTCAGTAATTAAGATAAACATACTATAGAAAAGGTACCATATTTTGAATTTCTCAAACATACATTATTGCAGTCAAATATGAAGTCCATTCTGCATTTACTTTTCTGGTGAAAAGAAATATTTACTTATGAGTAATTCCACTAAAAGATGTTTTAAACCTTTCTCCATGCATTTGACATACTAATATGAACAAGAAAAAAACAAAAACCCCACAACTCTGAGAAAAACAAACAAACTGTTGTTAAGAAAAAACTTCAAGTACTAAATCTAGTTTAGGTCTGGTATGAGTATTAAACGGCCATATTATGTTTGTCAAAATTTAACTTAACACCACAGTTAATTTCTGTTGAAATTAAGTTTATGAATACATCAGATAACTGAAGTGCTAACGTCTCCCTCAGCTGGCTACTTTGAACATACAACAGTAAAACTTACTGTATAAATAAACGTAGTTTATTACGCATTTAAGATTTATCCTTCAGTCCTTTACAGAATGGAGCCAAGTTGTCTTAAGAGCGTTTAGCCTGCTGGTTACATCCCACGCTCAGATTAGACACCCAAGGTGTAACGTGGCCCGTCCTGCCAGTCCTTCCACTAGAGCTGGTACGGGCAGAAGGGAGCCCAGTCCTGGTACGGAGCTCATTACGCACCCAGGTCTGGAAGTTCAGAAGGATGCCCTCATCTCTCAGTTTAAGTGTAGCTTTAGTGACCAGTGGTGCTTCCTCACACTTCTACTGCTCTTTGTACTTGTACAGGTATTTACATAAAAGGAACATGAAAACTAAACAAGTGCTCCAATACTTAGCTACGAAATCAGCAACAGAAACTTAGTTCCCCCATATAATTATTTTACTGTGGAGGAAAAAAATGCTGTTGAGCACCAGTTACAAAACAGTAAGAGAGCCATGGGAAAATAACAACAGGCACCGCAGAAGATAGAACAGGACAAAAAAATATTATCAGTAACAAAATAGTCACCTGGAAGCCATGCTGATTCCAACACCTAGTACTCAGGTGGCTAAAGCTGACACAAGTCCTGTAGAGAGTGATCTATCTTCTGCTTTCTCTGACCAGTCATTTGAGTATTTTACACTCCCTGTTTAATACCAGCAAAACCCAAGGAAATTGTTGACTGATGTCCCACAGTTTCTTCTCATTGGTAATGACTCACATCTCCTTTCTAAAAAAAATTCCCTTTACTGGGTGAAATGCTGAACTGGATGATAGCAGTGGGTATGAAAACACATACAGAAAAGGCATTTAGATATAGCCTACATTAACTACACAATTTAAAAATGTCCTTGTTCTGTAGTTGATGCCTTTTTTTTCCTCATTCAGCATACTGGCTCAAAGAAAATAATTCAGAACCCTGTTGCTCAACAGAAATACCCAAAAATAATGAAAGCCAAGTCACATTCTTAGGTTCAGTGATTGCTGAAAGGATTTACCCTGCCACAAGACAGCGCTTTATTGTATTTTAAGAAAAAGAAATAGGAGCAGCGACTTATCACAATTCTCCACTACTGTGCAGTAATGATGGAACCAATACAACATGGAAACCTGTTAGGTGAGACTGTATGGCATCTGGAGATCACAGCCTTATGCTCCTTCTTGCTCAGGATAATTTAAAATTTTGCGGTGAGCTTGGCGCAAATATTGCTGCTGTTTGAAGTAAACCTTAAAAGCTCCTTTTATGGCAACAAAGGCAATTCCACCCTGAAATAAAAAGATATTTTGAAAACCTGCACAGTTCAGTGTCATATCATTGCAAGTGTTCTTTTAAGAATTTCTGGTCAAAGAAGATTTGTTTTCTAATCATACAGCATTTTCTTTTGAAGTTTAGCTAATTAGGACAATTCCAAATGAGTATTTCAAAGCTTTCTGTCACAATGCACTATTACAGAGGTTAATGTTTCTTAAAGGGATTACATACCAGATCTACAAAACCTTTTGAAAGCTTTTATTTGCTTGGAAGTCTGACAAATATTCTAAAAAAAAGATAGATCAAAATACATCCTATTTAAAGAACAAAGTAAAATGCAGGTATCTATCCACTTTCCTCCCTTCTCTGCCTATATATATACATGGCACAAGAAATAACAGGAACTACTGTTCTATAATCAGACTGTCAAAAAGACCACTTGCCAGAAGCAAGTGTGAGTGAAATAAAATCTCCTTTTTGTGAAACAATTTCATAAAGTTTTAGAATATGTTTATCTTAAGTCTTCAAAATAAGAAGAGACACTAAGAAGCCTTAATTCTGCATGAATGGCCGTAACATCATTGTTTCTTCCATATGGAAGACAGGGGTGCATAGACATGTTGAAATTGAAAACAGGGTCTGAAGTGGCCACCAGACGACCAGGGATACCATCTGACCAAACTCTGTGTGCTTCCCCTTGAAAGGCTGCAAGCCATAGAGGTTATTCACAAAGGAGAAGACTGTCTCCTCTTTGCCCTTCCCTCTCTCCATTCAACTTCTCTGGAGTTTATTTTTCTCTCCTTAATAAAATGAGTAACAAGAGGATTCTCTCAAAGAATTAGCAAACAGGCTAGTATGAAGAAGCTGTAATATAAACCCCATTCTTCCCTTGCAGAGACTGTTCTTACAAGATGCTGGTTCCTCATTGCCATTATGACCCTTAATTACTGCCAAGGTCTGCCTAGTACAGTACCAGATACGAGTTTCAGCCTTGTCTTAAATTGAGACTAATTTCAGTCATAAGGACAAAGTTTCTCACACTTGATGCCTGTCCACCACCAAGACAAAAACCCTCTTCCCTTAATCAAATGCCACTCAAGGTCTAGATCAATTTATGTTCCCTTTTACTTTGCCTCCTTCCCCCCACAACACACCCCTTCATATTCCCATATTATAGTAACGTAGAAACAAAGAATACTGAATCTTACCAAGATTGTCCTTTGTAAATTTGAGTTAACACTGCTGAACATCAGCTTGCCAACTATTGTGGCAATAGTAGGGAAAACTAGAGCTCCACATAGAATACGTGTAGCAGAGACATGATCTGCCAAGGGGTTGGCCTCTGCTGGAATACGAGGAACAGGACATCCAATGCCTAAAGGGATAAGAGTGGGGGAAGAAAAGATCAAATAGCCACTACCTCAAAGAGAACACAGAAACCACACCAGTGCCTACCCCCTACTCCATTACAAATCTATAGCCCAATTACTTTCAGGGAACTATTTCCTCTTCTCAGTGAATATTCTGTTTCCATTGAATGGCTGTATTCATTCTTACTTTCAATTAAGACCCACGATTTTCAGTAGTTTTGTTACTAGAGGCCTTAACTGAAACCATGCTCCTGCTCCTCTTGCCCCATCTTTCTCACTAGTATTATAGAAGCATAACCTAAATCAAGTAAACATAAAATAGAGGGCAGACGTTAATCACATTTACTTAAAGGCAAAACCTACTTGCCTATCCCTATCTCCTAAAAGCACAAATTCAAGCTTGGTGTTTCCTTTCAAATTTAATCATGTTACCTGGAAATATGCTGTTCAAAATTTGTAGCTTATTAGAGTATTTGCGCCACAGTCTGAGCACATAGTCCTCCCAACGAATCATCTTGCCCAATATTAGCATGACTGGGATAGTTGGAAGTCCAATCAAAAGAAATAAAGGATCAGCTCTCTCCATGACGTCAAGACCTTCTTTGTGACCCACAACCTGGTAAATACGTATATAGTTGACAAACATTACAAAGGCTGCAACTCAACGAAGAATGTAACTTCTAAGAAGTCTAGTTTGTCTGGGGCTGCCCACACATTTTAAGTTAAATAAAAAAGAACGCTGTTTTACCAAACACACTCAAGTTTTGCCTTTGCATCCTTGCTCACTTATCAAGTGTAATGCAGGTGAGCTACCAGCCCTAGTTTGCAAGTCAATAATCTTGCAGAGAGCTGTAACACAATTCCTTACTATCTCAAGAGAAGTTTCATGTCCTTTGGTATAAGTAGAATCCTAAACATCTGAAATGGAGCAGCACGCTTTCCAAAAGGCATACAAGAACTTACAGTTTAGAATGATTAATTCTACACCCAGAAATTGATTCGATACTCTTTAAAGGATACATTAATAACAAGTATCTCAGGATGTTTTAATAAAAACATTCTGTTATTTAGAAATATCTTATGCAACAAAGATCACAGAATGAAAAACTATTGCCTCTCTAGACAATGCAGGAAGAGGTACATTATTTTCGATTGAATGGAAAAAACCTAAAGTGTATCTTCATTTGTACCTTATTTTTAAATGTGGTTAGTGCCATGATTTTGAAAAGACAGTATTTACTGACATGTCTGAACTTTTCTACTGGCACATAACACATAAATTCTATCTACAACTGAATTAGCATCAGAAATACCTTTGTTTTCAGGCAAAACACAGGTTATGGGCTTGATATAGGAATGAACAACTACAACTGTAACAAAGGTCCTTCTAATTGTAGAATCTACGAAAACTCGCCTTGTAGTTGAACCAGGATAGCTGTGAACAAGTCTTTCCATAGTTAATAGCCTACCACCTGTCAGTGTTGATTTTATATTTAAAAGGCACGCTCGCAAAAACTGAAGTAGGAAAAAATAAGTATTCTTTTCCCTTACAACTAACCATACAGTCTGAAGTAATTAAAAGAACATATATTAATTTGCAGAGGTTTGCATTCGTTGTTGATGAATTAATTGTACCACGCATGCATTACAATAAAAAAAGTGGTAGGACTGAAAAATTAACATTTCAACTCTTTGAGTGTTACCAGCAAAATTTTTCCACAGGTGAAAGGTCTCATGTCTTTTCTGAAGAATTAAGACTACCCATTATTAATAGTAAAGTAGTAATAACATCTTTTTTGTAAGCATAGAAGTGGGTTCACCAGCCTGCCATACAAAGGGCAGCCAGTTAAGATTAGTAGTAAATCTTGTTGCAGACTGAACAGGCATACTTAGCTTTATACAGCATGATCAGTTAAAAGTGAACAGCTTTCTATCCACCCATCTTTAATTCACTTGTTAACAGCACTGAAAGTGCTGAAAACAGCTAAAGCATGTTTTAAGCCAAGGAAAAAGGAGTCTTAATGGATTTTTCCTTAGAAGACTGGCTTTCAAAGCTGGTAAGAAGAGGGAATACGTCTATGTGTACCTGCATCACTGTCACAGCTCCGTATGTAACAGCTGTCCAGTATATAGAGCCCACCATTATTCCAGCTGCAGCAAATGGACATGCCTTTGAGATCAGTCGATCTGCAAGATCCAAAACGTAAACAACTGGACCTATGATAAAGGAAAAGTAAGATTTCAAGATATACATACATATATACATACACAAGCATACTGAAGAAAGCTCTAAGCATCTATCACTGATCAGAAAGAATGAACTTGGAAAACACAAGTCTGCCATCCCACACATGTTGTATAAATAAGAACATAAAATTAAAAAGCTACTAAGCTAAACTTGTAACTTATTTCTACCTACCATTTCATACACTGCAACATCTTTCTGAGATATTACTGTACTGGTTAGAGCACTGAATAATTTACCCACCGTAGATGACTACTATCCTTTGTGTTGAGTCATAATTGTTCTGTTGTAGAAACCATTTTAGCCTTAGTGGCTTTTTTATGTATTAGATACATCGGTTTTCAAAAAGAAAAAATACTGATTAGCTGTAATGTACTTCATGTGCTTATCTTTTAACAGCTGCACCTCAGAACTCTGTCACTAAACTATCCTGCTAGATAATAAAAAGCAGCACAGTCAATATGAAAGATTCCCTCTGCTGGAAGAGGCTGCGTTCAGTATTTTTAGAGGATAATCTTTCAAACATCAGAGGAAAAAAAACACCTATTCAGGATACTCTGTACCTTTGACAACAATGCACGTATCGAGTTTCATTGTTCTGTCCACGGACAACTGCACTTTCCAGACTTGGACAGAGCAAGACATTACACTGACCAACTCTGGGGAGGTAAACAAGGGCATACTTCTGCCTTGTCTTGGAGAGACAGCAAGAGCACCAGCAAAGTAAAAGCCAGAAGTTGAAGTCTGAAGTAAAAAATGTCATCACCGTGGTCTGATTCCACTTTACTTTGTATTTGTCAACAAATTCTACACACAGACTGTCCCCCTCCAGCCCATATGCACGAATAGTTCTTTTTAGCACCCTCCTACTTCTTCCTACCAAAAATCAGTGAAATCATGGAAGTTATTCTCAAAACCAGCCTATAGGCATTCTTCAAGTAACTAATCCTCTTATGTCTCACATCACAGTTTACCCACTCCAGCTTATAATTCTTTTACTACATCATAATTTTTTTTTTCTTTTTTGTTTGGGTGGGGGTGGGATGTGGGGTGGAGGGTGGGGGCAGTGACAGGGAAGGAGCGATCTCTTGAGCAATGGTGTTAAATGACTTACTGAAGTCCTGATACACTAGATACACAGGGCTTCGACTAGATGAATTGGCAAGCTAGTTAGCATGGTTGGTTTTCTACAGTGATCCCAAGTTGTAGGCCATTTTCCTCCTGACCTCCAATTAATCAATACTTGTTCTGACCTTACACAGAATTGAGAAGATCAGGTGCCAAGGAATTTTTGCTTTTTTACTTTTCCAAAGGTGAAGGTACTGTATTTGGCATTCTCCAAATATACAAAAATCCCTTTCAGTTCAATTCTTAGCTTTAATACTCCTAGTATGTAACAATTTTATATTCTTAGTTTTTTAAGGTGGCAGTAACTTAACATCTTGTTCTCAAAAAGATAGTCTCTGAACCATCGTATTTACACTAAATGAAAAGTTGTGCATTTAAATGTACAATCGAGATTTGAAATTCAGATCAGAAAGTTTGCATTAAATTTATGTCCACCAACCATGCCAACAAAATTGTGACTCCTGTTTCATGACTGACTTGGTTCTTCTCCTTCAAAAGAGCTTTAGTGTGAATGCTTTCTAAACAACCCGTTTACTCAGCTCAAGTCAGCCAGTGAAAACAAGCAACAGGCACATCTAACTGAACTCATTCATTGTCATGTTTTATCAGCATTGTTATTCTTGTAAAACACTCCCAAATACATCTATTTTGTGCTGTGTTTCCTAACCCTCTTTAAAACAAACAGAACTAAACAACACAGGGTAGGATTTTACAATTTGCATAACAGTAGAATACAGAGACCTCGTAGAAGGACTGCAACTGTGTTTTTTCTGCCATACATAGATATGTGTATGAATATCATACTGAGGAGTTGCAATTTAAACACATTTAGCTTTTACGCAGTCTTGACAGAAATCACTGTAAATATTGCCAAGTTATGTATCAGACCAGTGGGCAGTCCTACGCAACTTGGACAGAATATTGTTTACCGTACTTTCTAGCTTTGCTGGAACCTCAAGTTCCTAACCTACTATGCATGTACTTCAAATTGGTTACCTTTGCGTGCATCTTCTAGTACAGCATGCATGCTTTGCTTTAGTAATAAGCTCCAGTTTTAAGGGCGGGAAGCAACTTCCTATGTGGCTTGTAAGACAGTAAACACCTCACCAGCACCCTGCCTAAAATACACCAACTGATGTAAATTAAGTCTGTAGTAGCCGACAGTGTAGTATACAGTTTATTCATTCTCAAGTTGAGCATCCTATTATCAAGTAGGTACCAAAATTAAAGGGTTTCTGAAGAAAGAACAGTCTACTCAAAATACAAAGAATTGGAACAAGAAGTTAAACGTAACTATTAATACAGTTGAACTTTCCAGGCTACACTTAAAGCACTTGGACGTCTATCAATGTGCTGAAAGTAGCAACAAGGTCACAACCGCAACTAGTAAGTGCACAGTAATTTACCTATCCTGACTGTTTCCCACAGTCACTGAACAAGTCGTTTAGTTGTACCATTCTGAAAACTTACATATGTTTGAAGAAGGTGAACACCAGACTCAAAAAATCCATCATATTTGGTAAGTCCTAAAGGGCAACACAAAGCACTGAAACCTGCTTATACAGCTCGGTAAGGTGATATGGCAACAGCAGAAGTCTAACACAAAGTACTAACAAACTGCAGCTGCGCTATGAATCATTTAAGAAGCAAGCTACAAAGTTAGGTATAGAACCTTGAGAAAAAAACTAGAAAAATATTGTTCCAAAAATTACTTCTTTTAATTAGCCCTTTAGGAAGGAAGCAGTGAAAAAGGATGACAAATTAACTTCTCTTTAAACCTGGTATTAAGGAAGTGACAGGAAATTAAGTATCGCTGACACACAAACTAAGGAAATAAAGTACAAAAATATTTTTCATTTTGTAGGAATGATCATGCTTTAACAGAGCTTTTTCTGCCAAACTGTTTTCTATTTATTAAACTGAAATAATTATCAAAAAAATACTTCGCTTACTTTCAAAATTGCAATACTATTTTCCTATTTAATAAAAACAGTTCTCCGAGGAGAGGAAAACAGCTAGTAAGAACATACTTGCTACCAATCTCTAAAACTGATACACACTTCAATTTGAAATGGAATTATGATTTTAAGAAGATACATCACTAGGTTTTTTTTTCAATTGATGAATACATAAAAAGACACCCACTGTTACTTATAGAGGTATGCACTGATGTCTCCTAAAGTTGATATTACTTGAAAACTGTAATTGTAAATAAAAGTTGGGTTAGGGAGTGCTCTTTCACAGAAAATTGTTTTTAGAAAAAAGTTTCCAGCAGTACATTAGAGAATTCTTCATGTAAGTAAGTTTCTGAACTATGATGTTTCAGAAGTGAGGAATGTTAGCATTTAGGAAAATTAGCTTTCAAATTAAGTAGGCCACAAATTGCAAGTACAAGTGAAAATGTCCAGGTTTTGTGTGCATGTATCCTCACCAAACTATAGCTGCTTCCCCTTTCTCCCACTGCCAAGACAAAATGCAATTGCAGCTTCCGTTACAATTTCATCATTTAAGATACAAGTAAATTTTAAACGGCTTGAAGTTTTGTGGTATCTAAGTATCCCGATATCAATGTTTTTCCCTCTCAAAGCCAATGCTAAATGTTATATTTCATGCCTTCTTTGTGATGGAGATTAAGATTCCTCTCTACCTTACCCTTATAGCAAAGCTGAATTGTGGTTGATAAATGGAAATAGCTTAGTAGGAAGTTTCGTGCTGGTTTATGTTTCCTTGAAAATCAACAATATATAGTCCATATTTTTTTCCCTCCGTTACTTACTGTTCTATCATGGAATGAAATGTCATCACCTATATAAAATTCCCTTCACACCTTGATTTTGTTAGCCCTTACACTAACAGAAAAAGAGGTCCTGTCCCAAAGAACTAACGGTTCAAGTTATTTCAGCTGTTTCATTACAGAAATCTTGTTTTAAAGTAAAACTGCTTGTTAAATGCTGATATAGCATGTGAGTACAAGCGTTTAGAGAATTTAAAGATTTTTAAAGTTTCCATGGCAACATTTCATTTTCTTGCCCTACTTAACATACCTCATAGTACATATGGGCAAGCGAGGCCTTCAGTAACAGCAATCACTGCTAATTTAAATATATGCAACATACTGTGCAGTGTCCTACTCTGCTACTCAAGTAAGTAGACTCTGGAAGAGCATTTCCAATTTTTTTCTTTCGCCTTTACAAACATAGCTAGGGCAGTGCTCAGCAACCACAGACAACAACTTTGACTCTTGAATACAGGGCAATATTAACTTGGGAATATCTCCCAAAGTAAAAATATGTTTTTCAGGTAATGCAACAGGTTGCTCAGTAAGATTCTTTCCTCTGAATTTCTTTTGATAACAGTTTCTCTGCAAGCTGAGGAAAAAAAACATAGGATGTGTTCATGTTCTAGTATGTGGCAACTGCTGAAAGAAGTCACCCTCTGCTCAACAAGAGCAAAAAAAAAATCACATTAAGCATGAATTAATTATAGGTCAATCACCTATAAGACTTATCAATACACCCAAGCGGAACACATGCAAAAATTTCAGAAGGTAGTTAACTAAGCCCCCAAATAGGACACAAGCAGAATATGAAGTTATTTCTGTCTGGAAAAGGGAACAGGACAATTTTTCAACAGAACTGATGCTCTAAGCCCCAAAACGGGAAAAAACGCCTAAGAACAATACAAAGAAACAACCCATTATGTTTAAAATTTAAAGTGATATATATCTTACCTAGCTTTGGAAAGACTATTAAATATTCTGCATTGCACTGAGGACAAGCAACTCTAGCAGTACTGTTTCCTCTTTGCTTTTCATCCACCCAGCGCTGCAGACAAGTCTGATGAACCCATTTCGTAGAGCCCCTGCACCTGCAAGGTCTCACCCACTCTGCTGTCCGATCATCCTCATCGGTAGCAAAGCAAACCCAGCAGCTTCTGTAATTACAGGAAGGAAAAAAGAAGATTTTTTTTTTGCTACTTTTACAATCTTAAAATAAACTTCCACATGTAATAGCATCTAGCTTTAGAAAATGTACACCTGGAGGAGATGATGCTTGTTGCTTCATTCTTAGTCACCAAAACCCTAAGTATTTTTTATCAAGGTCTTGTTCTGGTATTAACACAATATTACCGACAGCCAAACAACTTCTTTTAATACATTTTGAATTACTGATTTAACTTTTAGATAGTTTATACATTAAAAAGCATTGAGACTGTAGTTCAACCTTGGAATAATTCAACATATAAACCCCCCAATATATCTTTAGAAGTATCTTTTCCTTCTACAACAGACATTTTGGTAAGTTTATAAAATTAAAACTGTAAGATCAATACAGTAGTTTGTTACTTGGGAAACTAACTCCAATCCACGTAAATGATAAACCAACACAAACGATATAACGTATTGCAAAACGAACTGTAAATTTCATTTTCATTTCAATTCATTCCCTCTCTGAAAAGGGAACATAATCGTTCAGATAAATCAATTTTGTAAAATGTGAGTTAAGTTACAAAGTACTTCAAGAATACTGCTATACCACTAGAGGAGGAAATCTCTGCACTGAAGAATTATCTGAATATATAAAATTCAAACATCTTCTGAAAGGAGAAAACACAAGATTGACAGGCTATATGATCTGACCTGAAGAGAGCACACATCCTAGTAATTCCCAGATATCTGATCTCATGATTAGTACAGACTCTTGGACACCTTACAATTTGTAAAGGAAAGTAAAATACCTGATAATTTTTAAATTTAGATCCATATGTTGACCCAATAATTTATTTTTCTGTGAAATCATTTGCTAATTTTGATACTGAATATACTGACTTCTAGAGAGTAAGCCAGAACCTAAAAAAAATAAGGATCTTACTGCAAATACAGTCTGGTTCGATTTTTTTTTTAAATAAATAATTTACGTAAGCCATTGCAATCATAGCTATGTGTATGGCAACAGCACTCCTATAATTTAACTACCAAGACACAATCTAATTAGACATTATGCACTAACTGAAGTTTTGCAGCACTAGTTTGATGCTGAAGTTTTGTTCTCTTAATAATTTGAGTAACATCATTAAGATGAAACAGTAAAAGGTTTCTTATGTGTCACCACAAACAGACAGTAATTGAGAGGGTAAGAAGCTGAGAAATGCTCTGGCACAACTAAACAAAATATTGTTAAGATTCAAGAATCATGACTGTAGTTTCTATGTGGGGATGTTACAGTGGTTCATGATACTTTTCCCTTCACTCCCCTAGCATTTGTTATTAGTAATAAACCTTTTTCCTAGCCTCTTAAACTCTGCAATCAATTTTTTTCAGTTTCTCAACTACTCCTCACCTTTATTCCCTCTCCCCCTCATGTTTTATTTCAGTCTGCTCTTTCTGCATTCAATCTCTAACCTTTGTTAGCATCTGAGAGGAAAAAATTACAGTTTAGAAGTCTCCTCCAACTCCAGTCATTTTGCCACACTGCCATATGCTCTCTTTTGGAAATCAGTGCTAAATCATTGTCAGAAAGCTTGAGAAATTTATACTTGAACATATACATACTGAAGGTCTTTCCCTGCAGCCGTTCAAAAAAAACCCAGAAAGAAACAATGCTTATAACTAACTAAAGCTTGTTAGACAAAATGTAGAAGGGAATTATATGCAGAGCAAGGGCCAACCTTACTAAAGCTTTCAAAACAACAGTAGTTAGTTTCTTTAAACGATCAACTGTTTTCTCCCTAGCATGTCACTTGTAAACTGGTTGAGGGTTTTAGTTTTGTTTTGTTTTTAACTCATCGATGAGGAAAAAGTGGTGGGAAATCTACAATGTGAAACTTCAACTTTGTCAGGCTCAAACCTGAAGTAATGAAAAATATTGTCTAACAGCTTCATTTTAAGACCTCACTATTTTGGTAGCATTCTATTTGGAAACTAAGAATGTTTCTCTAGAGAAGAATAACCATGTTTTGTTTATAGGAATCACTGTGCAGGATATTTGCAGGAGATTCTTTTAGAGCACTGAATCTTTTCCTCATTTATAGTGGTAGAAGTATACTGAAATTAAGTTGTGAGTGTGTAAGAACAGAACATAGCCTGTAGCAAGTTATTACTGGCATACTTGTGAAAGGGAACACAATTTGAAAGCAGATTGAAAAGAACACTGCAGGAAAAGCAATTCAGTATTGAATAATAGGTAAAACAATGCTCATGTCCACACATCCAGTTTTAAGAACAGAATATATTTAGTAGGTACAGATCTAACTTTTTTTAACACTGGTGCTCTAAAACTAGAACCAAATCAATTTGCATTCAAGACAACTGTTCAGTTGGAAGACTGACATCTTGAACGAGAACTGCAATTTCTTCCATTTGTCTTAATGGGAAGGTAAAAGCAAAGTCTGATTGTTTCTTCTTGTCCTTCCCCACAAAATCTGTTTAAATCAGAATCATCACATTATGCACTCCTGTAATACCATCTCCCTTTTCACCTTCATGATCCTGATATGCACGTACAGCAATGAAAGGACACATTAACCTTCTTAAGCAGGAGGAAAGACAGGCAAGCCACAAGTTAGTAAGAAACCTAGATGAAAATGCAGAGACCACCACAAAGATTTGTAAGTATTACAAAGCATGGCAGACATTTGCATTCATTGCACTTGATATCAAGGAGTTCTTAAGGAATGCAAGGTCTTGCAATGTTTACTCATCTTCTATGTACACTAAGAAATCCTGTAAGAAGGAACAACACAATACAAAACAAAACTACTGATAACCTCTTTTTCTGCATTAAAGGTAAACATTCGTTCATTTAACACCCTATTTAGGTCTACAACTGCTCTTGTAACTTAAAATTTTTATTTTTAAACTAAAGGCAATTCACAATTCATACCACAAAGGGCTGTGGGTGCCAGTAAGGTCAGATGCTACCGTACCACAGAAGCCTAAAATTTATTCAAATGATGACCTATTTAAGCATGAACACAATTTTGCTACACTGCAGTTTTAACTAGTCAATTTGCCCACGAATACTCTGTAGATTAAACTCCATTCAAGTTTTCTGTTAAGGTTAATAAGTCAAGAAAAATATGCATCTTTTCTTTAATTGCTTTATCCAATTTCTTGCCAGGCAATCATATCTGAAAACCTGACCCATGAAAAGAATAACAAAATCCTTTACAGACATAAACCTTTAGCAAGTCATGAATAATGAACAGTAAATTACTTGTATTCTGTCATCAGCTTTATCTTTCCATTGACAGCAGCTGTAACAGAAAGGGCTAAATAAAACCATTTCAAAACAAGTATCTTGGCTCTTGCCAGATTTTCCATTTTCTTGTACTGAATAAAATATGACCTTAATTCTTACCACTGAATCAGGTTGCTACTCAGATAACCTGAAACAGAAAAGGCTGTAAAAGTGGAACAAAGCATTGTTTCTGATAGAAACTCAAGCCTTCTTCCTTGATGACTTTCTACAGAGCCAAATCAATAACACTAATGCATTTTTCCACACTTCCTTGGCTTAGAAAAAAAAATAATCAAAGAAACCATAAACAAAACCAGGCCAATATAATTATTTCAGCTTTGAATATAGGGTTACAAATGCCTTTGAGATTCAGCTCCCCAGCAGCTAAAGCTCTCCCGTCTCAATTCTATTCTGACTCAAAGCATAACTCGTTTACTCTATCTGGGTTTTTTCCTCTACCAAAGACAAACTCTTTACAGGACACTGCATATGTTAAGAGGAAAGCAGATGGAGAGAAAGTTGTATTGAAGACTAGAGATCCTATATTCCAAATGCTATATGACTAATCTAGAAAGCCACGGCCTGCCTAAAAACAGGTTTCTCCAAACCACGAGCTTCTGATCAGTAAAGAAGTCACTCTCTCCTGTACCTGACTAAAATTACAGCTCCAACACACCAGTAAGATTCTCCAGTACCAACAGACATACCTGAAGGCTGACTGCTTTCCTTTTTACTGAGCTATACTCCTTCTAAAGGTTCCTTTTTTCCCAAATCATTCTTAGATGGGAAGGAGGGCAGGATTCAATTCAAGTTATTTAAATCTATTCTGCCTCAAATTGTGGGAGCTGAATTCACCATGATAAACCTTTGTTTTCAAGCAGGCATGGCTGTGTAAAGCATTAAAAAAATTAATAATTTAAAGGCAGTAGGTTAATTATATAGTAATACTAGTAAAAAGTTTACAGAAATCTTTAATGCCCTATAAGCCCAACAGTTATCCTGATATAAAAGACACTTAACAGAAGATGACTTGTGAGACTTGGACAGCATAGCTGCTTTATAGGCTGGTTTCAAATATTCAGTACCGCAAGAGAGAATGCAGAGTCTTAGAATTTTTTCCCTGATGTTCAGTGGCACATATGTATGAACAGCAAGCAAAACCAGAAAAATTCTGAGAAAATTCTTGCAAGACTTTCAGCAGAACCTAACCCTTACCATGGGAAGTGCCAATTTGAGCATGTGTGACATGCTCTACAGCCATGAGATAAAAATTTTTTCCTCTCATTACAGATCCTTCATAAAACATAAGAAATGCTTTTTAGGAAAACTTTTCTGCATTTCTCCCACATCATTAAGCACACTGCTTTCCCTAAAAGCAGCAGCAATTTGCTAGTATCTTGCTACAAGAGTAAAGCATCCTTGTTCTGCTAAGCAGTAAGTGATTGAGTGACTTACTGCAATTTAATTTCACATCCAAAAAAAAGAAGTGAAAAGGCTGAAGCATAACTGACAGCAATGACAGCACAGAGAGCCAACACAGTGAGGGGTGAAAATGTATCTTGGAAGAAATGACTGAAAGCAGTCCAATAACTGGCCATAAAAAGGCACCGTTCCAAAGGATGCCCCAGAAATCTGCTATTTGGAAGAGGCAATTTTTCATAAGCTTCTGTAACAAGTTTTTATGCATAGTCTATACTGACAAGATAAAATACCTTTGATGAAGAATAGTGATAAGCTGCCACTAAAGCTGCCATCCACACTCTGAATACTATAAGATCATGTTTAAGTAGGAAGACTAGGATGGTGGAAAAAATAGAGAGTGATCTAGTAGAATACAACAGCCACTTTGGAGCTGGCTAGAATTTTAGTAGGGGAACACAGCTAACTTCTCAAAAAAGCAAGAACAACAATGCATTCCAAATGCTACTGCTAAGCACTTCCTTTTCCTGAGGCTGAAGGAACTAGCAGGCCTAAGATTCTTGTCCTAGAGAGCCACTACCTGCTCACAACAGAAAGCAAGCCCAGCCCACATTATCCCTGGTAAAGGCTACCAAGAGAGGAATACCATTTAACCCAAGAAATGCTAGCTTATGTCATACTTCATAGAGGAGATTAAATGCTGGAAGAGACTAACTCAGCTGCCAAGCTTAAAGCATCATGAAGACTTCAACAGCAGAATGCATACAGACCTATCTACCAGAACAGTGAAGCTTGTTAATGGAGGAAGACTGCAATGAGATTATAGATGGACTACCATTCTTTCCCCAATATTTTCCTGCCCATTACACAGCAGAAAATACTCGCATCTTCAACCCAAGCCCTGTCAAACTCAAAAAATCCTTACACTATCCTAAGGGGGGAAAAACCCAAACACACTCACAGAGTAAGGAATAGAGACACCACTGCAAAAATAGTAGTCAGATGCTCTATCATGACTTCTGCAGATCTTTAAGGCACCAAGGCATAGCAGCTACTTGCCAGCTTGGATTGTTCGACTAGAAAACATGCTGTCACCTCAAAACAAAATCTAAAATCTTCAAAAGAAGTCCTGAAAATCATCTGACCTAATACCAAATTCTGCTATGCCTAGTCATCAAGGATAGGGTCTAATGCTGAGTAAAGTTGATGAGAATCTAGAAACAATAATAACTAAACTTTACTACAAAAGTAGTGCTTTCTTTAAAAACAGCAAGGAAACGTTAAATATTTGAGAGTATCAAGCTAATATTGGTGTGAACATATGGTTACACAAGTGGTATTCATCATATATAGGTTCTGACTTCCTCTAACCACAGGATGGCAGTTTAAGCCAGATTTTAACAAGCTTTATTAAGAAGCCCATGGATGACTAGAACCCAGTAAGTAGTCAAATATGTTAAAGCAAAACATACAATAATTAACTAGAAAGTGTAGCAGAAAGATCTAGTGATTACCAGAAGTTCAACATATTTATATATTCTCAATTACATCTCAAGGAGAAGTGTTTTACACTTTAGTTAACTGCACTACATAAAGGCAGAGATAAGAGTAAAGGACAGTTCACAGAATCCTGCTGGCAACCTTCTGTCTCGTGGATGAAGTTAAATGTTTCACTGCCAGCCACCACCTATTGTGCTTGAATCTTGCCTTATGAGGCTGTTAGGGCCTTTGCTTCTACCCAGCTTTGCTAAATCTGTGGGGGATGTCTTATTCTATCTCATTGGGTTTCAGTCTATAGGTAGACAAAGACATCTAGACTATAATTAAAAAAATATCTTTCAGGACAAATTAATCTTTTGCAACCAGTTATTTAGGCATATCCCTTTTGCAAAGACTTCAAAATTCAGTTCTCTTAAAGGCTTTGTTCAATATTACAATAACCTCACTTTTTCAAAAGGAAAATGTGAGAAGTCACCAAGGCTCAGTGGCTTTGCTGTGAGCCCCTAATTATACAAACAACCTTGTTACAAACATTTGTTTTATTTCTTTAGGGAGAGAGGGCAAACAAGGCCCTCTTAAAAAGTGCAAATCAAGGTAAAACAGTTACTTATATAATAAGCGCCTTATTACTAAAACATTACACATTTTGCTAATTAAACATTATTATTATCTATTAACAGCTTGGCATACAACTAACAACTTAAGCTACTGAGTGCCTGCTGGGGGGCAGCAGCACTGATTCTTACTATCACTTTTAGGAAGAAAAACAAAAGTGACTAAACTAAACCAACAAAATCCAAACAAAGAACTCCATACACACACAAAACAATTTCCTTCCAAAACTGAAACATGCCTTGAACAACATGATTGAAGAGCTGAACAACTGGTCAAGTACAAACATACAAAGCAAACACCGAAGAATTCTATCAGCATTAAGTTAATGCCTTGAACATTTCATGGATTTTTGTACAATGCAGATAGCATACTATATAGGGAAAACATTTTCTTTAGCATTGTTTGACAAAGCTGTCAATCAGAAACACAGAAAGTAACAGAGATGATGCAACTAAGAAATTATGGTTTAGAGGCTCAAGTTACTTCCATTAATGTTCCTTTAAACACTTTAATTATGCTTTAATTGCCTGTAGTATTAACAAAATGGTATAGCAGTATATCTGTAAGCTCCTCCTGATGAGGAAAATGAGAACGAAAAGAAATTCCTTTAAGTCTTAACTTCTCTCAATGTCTAATCACAAAGCAGCATAATGTCAAGGTATAACTTAGGTAGTGAGAGGCTCAATCAGCTAGAATTCATATACTAATATTTACACTGGCTGAAAAAAGAAAAGCTGCCAGCATGTTCAAGATACTGCAAGAACTCTAGATGGCAAGATCACACACAGCCTCTTCTAACAGGTAACATGACCTTCTAGGAAGGTCAGACATCCAAATGCTGACAAGTTAAACTATCCAATTTATGTACAAGAAAGATTTAAAGGAGGATGGATTATTATTTGAGGTTAACACAACTGTCTTAAGTTCTATCAACACTGCCAGATTTAGAAAAGGAAGACAGCTTCAGACCTCAAAGTAGTTTTAAAAGCCATTCTTGCCGTAATTCATCTGCAATCTACTGTATTAAATTCTTATAGCATTCCTCACTCTCTAGGGATATTACACATTTCATCATGTGCTAAACCCTGGGGTTTGACTGTCTCCATGGTTTCCAACACATCAGATTTACTTGCCAAGCAATAAAAGTATAACAAACAAGTAACGGTATCTGTCTAACTTCAATCACTTGGGGCCTCCTGGAAAAACTACCTTCAACTACACTGCTGGTAACAGTCATCAGGACCTAAATTCTACTCTTTGAGAAGACGGCACTTGCATCATTGTTTTTGGTAGCTCAGTCAATATTGTCTCCAGTTAGACAGTGACAAATTAAACAAAGACATACCAAATGTTTATGAAAAAAACACACACGAACATTTAATCAAGAACAGTGCACAGAAAGGGATTCATTTGGCTCTGAACTTACTGACAGTAAATGACCACAGTTAGATAGAGGATAGAGGGAGGATTTGTGTGAAAAATACCAATGCAGGCAGAAGAAAATTGATCTGAAGCTCTAGAACACAGGAGGTTGTTTCTTAGTAAAAGAGACTCAAAGTATGCTACAGTGCTCTAAGATACCCTATAGCTTAATTAATATACTAAAGATTCCCCAACCAATGTTCCCTGAAAACTTCCTAGTTTTGTTGAAGAATTTAAAAATACTAGCACTGAGGCTAACCTTGACATCAAAACAATTCTGCTCACAGCATATTACTTGCTTGAAAATGCTGTCTATGGACCAAGGTTAGAAATTGCTGCAAAACTGCTTCACTGCTGTGTCAGAATTCTGCAATTAGCTGTGCCATTCAATGAACAAAACTCACAAATTTTTCCTATATTAGTCAAGATGTAAGTGTTTGGTCAACTTGAAGGAATAAAGGTTAAATTTAAATTCCTTTAAGTTCCATGACTAGGAATAACAAGGATTAGACCTTCATATCTCCCACAGGGTTTACTTTTCCATAACAGAAGGTTAACATGTACGTATTATGCTTAATCAAGCCCTAACCATACCTGTGTTTTCAGAGATTGATATAAAGATCTTTTTTTTAATCTGTTGTTTTCAACTGGAACGTTAGTACAGTTCCCAGTCTCAAAAAGATGATAAAAATATGTAGTTTCTATTAAACTAACATTAAACAACATTACTTTGCACTGAGGGAAAGGGGAAGATAGTTGCACCAGAAAAATACCAACACTAGTATTTGTGGTACATGTACAGAGTAGATGACAGATGTTAGAAATACCAGGAGTGACAAAGATACAAAATAGATCAACTTTGACTTTTCTAAGACTGTAACAGTCTTGACATTAAACTGTTGCTGTGACAAGCAAAAGATGAAAGACAGAAAATGCAAAGGTACATTCCATTCACAAAGTCTAGGTCATGTGAGTTCAGTCTCCTGCAGAAGTTTTCCTGTTATCATACAGGTAATATAAAAATACAAAATAATCATTAGGCACAATATCTTTAGTTGCAAAAGTAAACACATTAGCATAGATTTAATCTGTTAGAAACCAAACTTACGGCTACTTACTTTAGATTCCATTCTTAGCCAAGGTAATTGTGAAATAAAACTTCAATTTTTGTATGGTGTGCCTAGAGAACTTAACAGTTAAACTCACCATACAAGGTAAGCAATTTTTTCTGTTATGTTCTTCCAAAGAAAACAGAAGAGGAAACATAGTCCTAAAGCTGCAAAAATTGGCAGGAAGACTCCAAAGCAAGCAAATGGCTTTGAACTCAAAGAGTTTATACAACAGACACTATTACTCAAGTTATTCTCAGTTTATAACTTCTATTTTTATTAGATAATTTACAGTCTAAGAGAGCAATCCAAAAATCTCTACTGAAGTCTTGTATCCTCTTAATATACATAATAAAAATGACCAATTTGAGACCTAAAAATTACAAGAAATTTTAAATGCCAAGATGATACATTCTTGGGATATTAATACCTCAAGAACAACAAAAAAAACCCCACACTTAAAAGTGGCAGACATTGAAAACTTGGAAATGTCTTTTCTCTGAATAAATGTGAACAAAACTCCAGGGTGTCCAATCATAACATTAAGTAACTCTCCTCGGCACTCTGTAGAATTGACTGTGTGACTCACCAGTAGAACAGTCACAAGCACTGAGCACATGGCCATCTATAATTATATCCTTCACAGAAGACTAACTTATGTTGGCACATTTTAGTCCAATATAAAATAACCACTTCTAAACAGAAGTATTCAGACCCCAAGAAGAGGCATTTATAATAGCAGAAACAAAGGAGGAGAGATCAGGAAGGTATGTAAACATGTTACAGGTTTAATAGAGGATTTTTTTTCCTAAAAAGATTGTGAAGAAATAGCTACTATATTAAAATGGCTTTAAAGGAAAAAAAAAAGTCACTGAATGCCAGCCGATCTCATACATAACAACTGTTATTCCCTGCCTTCACACTGTGTTAACACTTTCTTTAAACACATACACCTTGAAGAAGAGATGCATGACCAAAGGGAGAAACAGGCACAGATATATAAAATGAAAACACCAAGTAGTTCATAATGCTTATCAGCAATCAATCAACTAAAGGCCTAGAAATGCTAATGACACTTATCCAAAAAGTTTGTTTTTAAACATAAGCATATACCAAGATTCCATGGTTGGCCCTTAAATCAGTTGGTAGTTACTTATTACAGGGAAACTTATAATTAAGATTTTAAATTATAGACAAATGAACAGCTAGTCGCAGACTTAACACAATTTCAGTACAAACTTTTTTTTTAAACCAGCATTTCAAAGCGGAGATTTTGATTGGAATTTTTCTTATTCTCTATTAGTGTTAGGCAGAAAGTGTATAACTGTTCCCCCAGAATCACTAACAAAAATCCTGAGCCTAAGCACTTTCACTGAACAGTAAAAAGTTGTCAATGAAATTCACTCATATTAGCATTAAAGTAACATGAGAACAAAAAATCTTAGAGAAAAGGAAGAAAAAACCGATTCCAGTCCAACTAGATGGTAAGTCATCTTAATTTTTAGGAACAGATTTCAGAGCAGACGCTGCAAAAAGGTTAAGTACAGATTTGCCAGAAGGCCTTAGTGGACTGCACCTCCCACACCGAGACCTCCAGCACAGCATGCTCGCGTCATGCAGTGCAAATTGAGCCCTAATACTGTGTTGTCTCCCTATTTAAATTGGGGTTGTGTCTAGACCTGGTATCAGAATTATTTGGATTGGAAGGGATCACAGGAGGTCTCGTCAGATGTTCTGCCCAAGGCAGAAGCAACCCTTAATTCAGACCAGACTCTTGGAGCTTTCTCCAGCTGGGTCTTGAAAAGCCCCAAGGACAGAGATCCACAGCTGCCCCAGGCAACTTGTTCCAAAGCTCAACTGCATCGCTCCCCATTCCCACATGCTGAAGCCTTCTCTGCTCAGATTTCTAATCGTTGTTTCTCATAATTCTGCCAGAAATGTCTAAAAACAACCAGACTGTATTTTGAACAACCTCCTTGGTAGGTATTAGAAAGTTACTAAGTCTCCCCAAGCCATCTCTTCTTCAGGCCAAGCAGGCCCAGCTCCCTCTAGCTGCTCCTAGCAAGTCACATGCTCCAGCCTCTTGACCATCTTATATAACCTTATTAACAGTTTCATCTAGAAAAATTAGCCAGAAACAGTTTGCTTTAAAGATTTTAACCACTTCAGATTGGGTCTTCTCATTCTTCTGCACTGAAGATGGACTTGCTCCTTGTAGCAAACCACAAGTGTCAGTAAAAACTGAGCAAGTCATGCACTCTTTTGATAAACAGGTATTGCATCCTGTAACAAGCTGGCACCCAACTCATTCTGCAGCTGAGAGGAGGAAAACAAGATGCATCAAAAAGCTCTTACAACTTGCATATCAGGAACTTCCCACCTGCTCTGCAGTACAGTAAGACCATAAGCAGGTTAAGTTGTCATAAGCACCAAGCAAACGAGTCCTAAACAGCCGGCATATTCATTACCATTTTAATAATTACTTGAAAAGATGTTCCACAATTAATACCTGAACCTTTTGATTGATCTTCCTCTGTAACTCATACATATATTTATTCAATACATTTGCATTAATTGTCAAAAGTTTTAACTTCAGTGAGCACTGTAAGACATGCCAAAGGAACCAATCACAGTTAAACACTATTTAAAGGTCTGAGCACTTTCATGAGAAAGATGTCATTAAACAGGTTTTTGTATAGCATTTTTAGATTAAGCATCTGAAAATATTATTTGAATGCCTTGATAATACATGGAATACCAACATTTTAGTATGAAAATGATAAATAGTCTCTCAGAAGTTTCCCCACACTTAAAAAAGAGTAATAATTGTCTACACTCTGCAGGTAGAGGTTAACAGTTACGCAGCAGTTGAAATATGTTTGCTCCTAAGCATATCAAAGTAGACGTCAAAGATGGAAATACAATGCATAAGATGACAGTCAAAAGGTTACGATAGTTTATAAATATCATGCTGACACAGTACAGATGGGCAAAAGTTATTCTACAGGTCTGCAATAAATCTTCACTAATCATTTTTACTGATAAGACACAGGAAGAACTTAATCTACACAGAAACTTCACCATGAAGAGAACTGGAATAGCAAGGGATTTACCTGGGATGAAGCAATAACAGAAAAGTCAAGCGATTAGAAAGTTATTACTGTTTCAAACTTTCATTCTCTAAACCCACTTTAAGATACACATAATTTTACTTTTTCCTTCCTGTATAAATATCAGCCTCCAATCAGCCGGGTAAAGACAGGGAAGAACACCTTGTTTCCTTTCTGGTAGAGATTAACCCAGCACAGCCCATTCTTGACCCTTACATTCTCTTCTTTCTAAGCATCCTACAGAAAGCCAGGTACTTGTAGTTGCTGATAGAGGACTTTCCCCAGCTTCTGCTTGAAGTCTAAGTCTTCTTTAAAAGAGTTTAACTGTTGTGTAGAAAGAAAACAATTCCTTCAGGTAGGGCAATGAAGAGAGGTGTGCTTAATCAGTGCAAGTAGAACAGACTGAATAACTGCAGAGACAGTAAATAGTTTGCAAAAAGTAAAAATACTATATAAATCCTCCAAAGTGTCTTATTACACTGCGTATCATACCTGGTTGAACTCCAGCCCTCCAAAGATTTACTCATGTGTCAACTTTAGTCAGCGAGATTATTCACAGTGCAGAACATCCAGTACAAGTTTAAGGAGTTCAGAATAAAGGTCTTTAATCAAAGAACACACTGCACTAATTAAATTGCCTAGGTTGTAGCATTAAGGTCTTAATCTGAACCCATGTCTTCGGTTACTAAAGTATCAACAGTTAATTATGTACATAAACCTAAATCAGTGCCAGCACTTCCAGAGGGAAGGAAAAGATTCATACCCACACAAACACCATCCCCCATGCTAAGCGGAATGAAAGGAGCAACCCAAAATTACATACAAAACCACTGCATATGCTTTTTTCTTTAAAAAAACCCACAAACTACCATGAAATCAGGTGACAGTTCAGAAAACTGAAATAGAAAACCCATGATTTCACTACTTTGAAACTGTTGAACCTAAATTGCTAGCATTTTTCTGATAAATCAGTGCTTTGACAAAGAGAAAATGTAATTGCAATGGTATTCCTCTCCTGATACTCTTAAGTTCTTAAGCCAACTATAATTCTGCATTTTAACTGCTTTTGAAGCCTACCTGCAATTTCAACTCCATTGTCTCTGTTAAATATGGAATGGCAAGAAGAGATGACCAAAGTCATATGATGTTGGTCTAGTTCCTATCAAGGAGGGCTGCGTATCTACCACAGTTGAACCAACTGCTATCCATTCAGAAAATAAAGTATACTAATTCAAACGTTAAACCATGCTTAAAATTACCACTACAGTGATTCTTCAGCATGTACCTGCACAAGCCTTCAACAGTTGCTTATCACATTTTGACTAACATCTTCTAACACTGAAAAATTGTAAGGCAGAAGTGACCACAGTCTGACCAGCTGGCAAATACACGAGAAAGTAGGAGTTGTCTTTACAAGTCAGATAGCATAAGGAGTACCACAAACCACTACCACAGAACATGCCTTAAAAAAACCTACAAAACAAAACCCCAGCATTCAGAAGCCTTGGTATAAAGAACTGTAAGAGCAATCCACACATAATCCAACTTAAGTCAAGAGAATAAAGCTTAAAAAATATGAGCACATTTTAGCATTACAGCTCACATTAAGGTAAATATAGGCAATGACATAGCCAGGAAAAAGCTGGTGTGTGGCTAAGCATTTGTTGGGTTTTTTTGAAGACAGCAGATTGATGAGATTATTTTCACAAACAAAAAATCAGAAGTCATGTGATGGTGCATTTATCATAAAAGTAGCAATTATTTTTTTTTAATTTGACCACATTAAAGAATTTTTAAATCACTCAAATACTTGCAGTCTACATTTTCTATCAACATGGGCCCTGCCACTGACTTAATAATTGCAAGAACATGTTTTGTAGCTATTTTTCAAATCTTGTCACTTCAGCAACTGCTCAATGAACACAGTTAAGAAGACTACGTAGTATGACAAATAGTTAGTAGTTTTGTTTTCTCCTATGTATTCTAACAGCAACTCTGGTGAGACCCAGTCAAATGTTCTGTAATAAGGCTAAGCAGGACAGGATCACAGTCAACTGATGTCCTGGCAATAACATGCAAACTATTACAGAAAGCCGTGAAATAGCAAACTGAAAAGTGTAGCTATATACATAACTTACAGACAAACTGAATTTACACATTAGTTCTGCTTAAAACCATAACTATAAATAGGAAAAGTCAAGTCAACTTGTATTTGACAAGCAAATGACACAGGAAAAATACTACGTATTTAAAAGATTAAGTTTTTAATCAAATAGAGCACCAAAATCTGACAGGAAGTTCAACATCTTACCTTTGTAATTACCCACAAGAATCATAATGTTTGAAAAACACATTAAGAAGCCAGAATACCTGTTGTGACAGGTACTACACAGGGCAGCTAGAAGAAACAATTAGAAGTGTTCAATTGGAAGAACTGTTGTCAAACAGTGCTGAGACACAGAAAATGTATAGAACCTGATCGAATAGGAAACATGAAAAAAGACCACAAAAGACTTAAGGGTTTTTTTGCGCATTTGCAAAATTATAGTTGAAAACACAAGGATTGACTCAGTTCGTGATCTTTCCATACCAGGCACAAGAATTGCACTGTAAAGGTTTAACGTCCTAATACCATTCAGAATACAGTATTTCTGGGTATTTCCTTTAAAAAAAAATGCTTTTACATTTGAAACATGTATAGCATATCAAATGGCCTCTGCCTGTTAAAATTTGACAAATGCATTAGGACTGACTTTCAAGTAAATTTAGCCCTGTGCACTCAATAAGAGTAACACCTCTGATTTGTAAGACATTTTCATGTAATATGGCAATTTTATTTAAAGAAATCTTGAAAAATGTTTTTACATTGAATAATAGCATATAAAAAATGACTAACATAATTTCAATTTTTTAATGGAATTTCCTATCATTCTGTCATTCATGCATGAGAATTACATGAATAAATGGATTAAAAATAATAAACCCTCACCATTTAGACAGACCACTAACCACTGCCTTCAAGTGCACGCATTAGTCTGGGAATATGGCCCTTCACCATAGACTGCAAAGAATTCTGCATGCAGAAGAGGATGATATTTTAAGACTATTATCTAGGCCTGTTATTTAAACATGAAATAGAAAAAGAAAAATGACGAGAAGGATGGAAATTCCAATTTTGAGGCCAGAAAGGATCATGATAATAATCTGGATTAGTTTCCCAAATGCTGCAGATGAGAACTCCAGAATGTAGTTCATGGTCACGTCTACTTCTCATACGTCTTGCATTTATGCCCTAGTCAATCCTTCAGGCAAGTATAAAATCCTTAACTAGAAATTTCACCTTATCCCCTTACAACTTAACAAGCTATTTACCCTCTATTACAAACACATAGTTTGCCTCCAGACTGAAATAATGCAGGGAAAATAGAGGAGGATAGAACACAAAACACACAAAATAAAGATGAATCCCAGGCAACAACGTTGAGATTCTAACACTCCTTATACTGAAGAAATTCAAATTGCTTTATTAAAAGAAAAACCTACTACTTAAAGTCATACAGACGTATGACCTAAGAGTCAAGAGAAGCAGCCAGCTGTTCTCTCACAAATACATACTTAAAGAACTTGCTACAGGAGCTCTGACCATTGTATACAAAGTAGCACATACATTCAGACCTGCAGCAACACCTTACTCCTGATGTAACAGTGTATCACCACTCTCAGCATAATCATCTAGGTATTGGAAACAAAAGAAAACTCTATTTAGGTTTTGGAAACAAAAGAAAACTCTTCCTTAACTATTAGAATCAAATTCGAGCCTTATTCACTGAAAAGCTGTTTTCTGAGTGCTTCAGTAAGAGGTCCAAATTTGATTTAAAAGTATGCGCTTTGTGTTAAGTTATAATGCATTAACAGTTACTCTCAAGCTTTTGCATATGCATTTTTAAATCTTACCCAGGAAAACAACTGTCATTAGCAATAAAGGTAACAGGATAGAAGAGGCATTTCAACCCCTCAGAATCCCTACAGGTGATTCATCCATGGGTTATGCCCCCTAAGGTGAAACATTGAAGGTTTATCATCTTTATTATTGTCACATACAACATGAAAACAGTCACGTATGACCTTCAGAAATATCAGATGAATGAAAATTGGTTTATTCTAACATAACCCCACTCCATAAACCCAATACATAACAGAAAAATTATTTACAGTAACTGCATTTTGAGGTCTTGGTTACTCCAAAATCCTTCTATTGGTATTGTACTACACTCTGAATTACATTCATATCCTAAATACTTGGCTCCTTCTTACCACTCCAGTCACCACTTCTCCCACTACTATTTCTAAGGTTTCCTATACTGAGCCCAATGAATTCTTATACAAAAGCTACACTCTCTTGTCATACCTCCTTTTTTGCTACTTAAAACTTGTTCCCCATTGTCCTTAATTATTAAGAAAGTCAGGGACACTTTCCAATTGTTTTAAACATTATCAACTCTGCTACTCCAAGTTTACTGGAAAAAGTCTTTCAAAAGGGCCAGAGATAAAAATTACTATTTCACAAAGCTGAAAGGATACGAGAACTGGTTTGGCCACTAGTTAACTAATTCCCCTTTTTTAAATTAACGGTTTGATCTAACAGATGTTCACAACACAGATTATAAATACCACCTTACAGCCATTTCCCAAAAAAGTGAACTAGGACTTAATGGTGTGATGTAACAGACACATACAGTAGAGAATCCACAGATTATCATAGTTTCCTAGAACTCCAAAACATAAAATATTATGTATTATTGGACTACCAACTTCAGGATTTTTAGTTTCAAGGAGTTTATTCTGCAGCACTCTTCCTGATCTTTTCCTTCCCCCTCCTCCCCCCCCCCAGTCCTACCTTCCTCCTCCTAACTGTTTTTGCCTTCCTTAACTCTTCCCTTCTATTCTCCACATTCACAGGAAATGCATCAAACTAACACTTTATGGATATTTCTAAAAATCTGCCTCCTTCCTGTTACTTCTTGGAAAAGCACTTAGGGCTTCTGGCTGCTAGCCTCCTTGACAGGCCCTGTTCTAAATTATAACCTAAATCATCCCATTGTCATCTCTCACTTCTCCAGTTTTTCTAAAATGCAACTTCCCCTCCCCCCAACTCACTTCTATCTTTCTAACTGAAACTTCTCATCCCTACCTGCCAGAAGCACAAATTCTGTCCCTGCCTCACACAGTTTTTATCTCCATCGCTTGCCTGATGACAGCTTGTATTTCACTAAATCCTATTTCCTTAGAGATGACCTGAAAAGGAGAAAAACACCAGGGTTTTTTTATGCTTCCTTATGATTTAAGCCTGAGAAGTTCATCAACAGAAGTCAAATTCCTTTTGGGTCTCCACCTTCTGGGATATCAAGACTCTCACAACTCCTGCAATAACAGGCTATCAATGTGTTTTTATTATTTATAGGGATAGGTCTCAAGGGCTTCCTGGATGACTCAAAATAACACACCAGAAATCTTAAGCCCTCAATGCCACATACTCAAATAAAAGCATAAAGAGAAAACAAGTGCAATATAAATAACGAAGAGTTAGTGTCTTTCCTCCCCTACATTTAAGTCAAAGTATCTTCCAGGTTGCACTTTTTAACAGCACTCCATAAAGCAACTGCAGGCTTTCTTCAAAGATCATAAAGTCAGCAACAAAACGCACAAAGCCAGTTAAGGGTTGGTCATCTTTTGGTGTCTTGTTTTCCGTGCGTGCCAATGCCTTCCACACCTACAGCACCTCCCAGGCCCACCGAAACGGGCCAGCCCCCGCAGCCCTCCGCCCCTCTCCAGCCCAGACACACCTCCCGCTGCCCAGAGGCTGCCCAGGCGACCCCTCCACACCCCGCACACCCCCGCAGGCACCACCTCGCACTGATTTACGACACAATTCGCACGACATCGCCCGGACCACCAAAGTTTCCAGAAGCCGAAAAGTGAAACCGGACCCCCGCCCCCGACCCAGGCCTTGTCCTGCCGCGCCTCGCTCCCCCGCCAGCAGCAGCAGCAAGAGCCCCGCGCCGCGCCCGCCCCCCCCGACCCCCCTCCCCGCGGCCCGGAACACGCCCCAGAGAGCTCCCTCCCGCTGCGCCCCAGCGCCAGGCCCTGCCCGTACCTGTCCATGGTCTGCGGTAGGGCCAAGCCCGTCTGCTCCGACATGGCTCCCAGGAGAAGGAGCGGGCCTAGCCGAGGGCCCGGAGCCTGACAAAGGCGGCCCCAGCGAGGCCGCGCGTCACGCGTGTGGCGGCGGAGAAAGGCCGAGGAGAGGAAAGGCACCGCTACAGCTCTCCCGCCAGGCGGCCGGGGCGGCCCCTCCTTCCACGGGCGGGGACGAGGCGGAGGACCGGTCGCTGAGGCACAACACAGCCGCACGCAGAACTGCGCGGCCCGGGCCGCCGCGCTGCCGGGGCGAGGGGCGGCGGTGGCGACGTCTCTGTGAGGTAAGCGCCGAGCGCAGCCGCGACGCCCGTCACCGCCTCCCGTTCATCACAGTGCGCCTGCGCCACCGAGCGAGCGGCAGCCTCGCAGCCCGCCGGGAAGTGTAGTCCTGCTGCCGCCAGGAGTTTAAAGGTCCGGCGGGGCGCGCCCCCTCCCCTCTTCCCCGCGGCGCCCCGCTCCTTCTCCCCTCCCTATGCCTCTCCTCGCCCCCGTCGCGTAATCGCTGCCCGGTACCGCGCGCGGGGCAGGTAGGAGAACGCGGCAGCGGCGGGACGGCCGCGCTGGCGTGCGGGGATAGGCGGGGGGAAGGTCAGCACTTGGCCTGGCCCCGCGCCCTCTGTGGCGGCCGGGCCCATCCCGCCGTCGCCGCCCAGCTTCCCCCCAGGGCCGGCAGGGGGTGCGGGAGGGCCCGCGCGCCCCCGCCCGCCTGCTCGCGCGGCGACGGTCGCTGTCCGGGGCGGCTGAGGGAAACGGCTCCCGCCGGCGGCCGCCCCCCTCGCAGGCGGAGGGAGGGACGGGGGGAGAGGCCGGGCCGCCCCCTCTGACCCCACACTGGTTACGCAGGACGCGGGGGCCCCCTCGGAGACGGAGCACCCTTTCCCCTGCCGTTCTCTCGCCTGCCGAACAGGTGCAGGCGGCTGCCACCCCCGCCTCGGCCGGCCGGCCGGCCTCCCCGGGACCTGCCCTTGGGAAGAGGGGGCCTGGCCAGCCGCCTGCTCCGGCTGGGCTCGGCTAGACAGAGAAGGGCGGCGGCTGCCACGGCGGGAGGGAAATTAATCCTTTTCCGAGGGCTCGTTGGCAATGACAAGGGCAAGAGCCCGGCGCCCTTGTAAGTGGTCCTTGGCGCTCGGTGGAGGCCTGGTGGCCACTAGCTTCTGTGTGAGCGGCTGAGGCATGGGGTGGCTGGTGCTAATGAGGGCTTTCGCGTTTCAGTTTGTAGGTGTGCTTCCTAATGGGAAAAAAATCTTTCAGAAGTGCTTTTAAATTTTGTTGTGTTCTCTGAAGTTAATATAGAGCGTCACAGTCTGTGAAACTGGAAATTTAGAAGCTGAAAAGCCGTTATAGAGCGAAGAGGTGGATAGCACTTGGAGAGAAGTTGCCCTGCCCTTTTATCTCCACCACGGGCATCTCCCACTCTTTACTTCTCAGTACAAGTGATGTGTATTTGTATGCATGTGAAGGTTCTGCATAATGTCATGTTCCCCAAGCAAAGGGCAATACCCTACTTTTCAGAGGCAATTGTGACATTCCAGATTCTTGGGAAGGTTGGTTAGTGAAGATCAACTCTGAATATTCCTTTTCAGACTTTATTTATTTTATATATATATATATATATAATAAAAGCTCTTATGTAATAAGTTTTGTTACACATAACTAGCCCCTGATCCCTTCTGTAGATTACAACTTTGTTATACTGCAGTTGCTGTAGAAGGTAGTAATTCATGAGGCCAACCCCACAACTCTACGATTGCATCAACCTACATCTGTTCTTGGTTAAGACAAGTAGCATTTGCATGGTGCATATACATGACTATAGAGAACAGGTAGAATAGGGAGGAGACTAGTGAATATACTGGATTCTTTGTGCTGTCCTTAGCCAGGGAAAAATCTGTCTGGTTTTGAGAGTTTGGTGAGAGAAAGTTGTAAAAATGTGTGTTAAATATTTGGACTTGAATTTGTAAGCTGTATTTTATGTATGGAGTAGGGAGGGTGTTGTTTATTTTCTAATTGCTACAAATATAAATGGGAATGCTAAAGCAGTTACAGTGATGTAAATGTTCCTTCCAGGAAGTAGGTATAGAAGCAGGTAGGAAGAAGGCATCATGCTGACATCCTGTCCCAGAAACTTTATTTTGTACTTATTCTTGGGACCGTAACATTCAGTTTTGCTTGCACTGCTGAGAAGTCTTGGATGTACAGTGGCCTGAGTAAACCATATGGGCATGACTTCCTGGAAGAGAACCTAATACACATTGTCCCAATTACAGCTGTTCATGAAACATAAGAGCATGAAACATAGATATCAGAGTTTCTGGTTCCTAATCTTGGTCTGGAATAAGCGCATTGTATGTTGGCCAGAGCACTGATCAGCTGGACTAGCCAAATGCTTAGGTTTTATATATTTATTCTCAATTATTAGAAATGGAAATTGTGAAGCTGGTTTTATTCCTAGGATTATGTGATTTGTGCAATTTCTATATTTTGGCTTTGGAGTGGGAAGGATATGCTAGTTGCCTGCCATGTAGTATACAGCTATGAGGTCATGATGAATAATAATGGCTGTGAACAATACTTACCTTAAGAAATGTAACCAGAACCCAGCATCACTTGGCTACCATTTGAGGCTGAAGAACAGTCTGTGACAGGTGGCTGCTTTTCTCTCATGCTGGCATGGGAAGATATGATGAGACTGGACAAAACTTGAATATCAGATCAAATCGTGAACACTTAGTAGGTTTGGACATCTTTACTTTTTTTCCAAACATGAAATACAAAACTATAATAGGATACATGAAAATGTGATAGGTTAAGGAGTGATGGTTTTAAACTGAAAGAGGGTAGATTTAGATTTGACATAAGAAAGAAATAACTTACGACAAGGGTGGTAAAACTGGAACAGTTTGCTCAGAGAGGTGGTAGATGCCCCATCCCTGGAAAAATTCACCTAGCAGTAGCTGCATTTGAGCCCAGAGAACTTTCCTGGGAACAGACTCCCTTTTGCCAATGCAAAATGAGAGGAAATGGTTGCTATTAATTGAAATTTGACTGAGCTCATCCTCGCTTATACTAACTGGAGATGGCAGCCGTTTTGAATTAAACAAAACTGCACATTTGAAGGCAAGTACAGAACTTAGTGAAACTCACCAAACCCAACGTAAGCTATTTAGGGCATAAAATTGAGCCCAAAATTTGGCTATCAGATTTATGTCTAAAGATCAACTAACTACTAAATGGTTTGATAACAAATTTATACAGGTTTAAGCTTAATGAAGAAGTTGACAAGCAATTACTGTAAGAATAATATGGTGGTATATTAAATATCTATTTAAGCAAGGGCTGAAAAAGAATAATGAAGGAGCAGTACCTTAATACAGTTCTTTTGATCTGACAACATTAAGACTGTTGGAATTATTCACTGTTTTCAACAAAGCTAAGTAATCTGACAATACAGAAGTATTCTATTTTGGCAAAACTGCATTTTAACTGCTATGTATGTAAAATTAAATTACCAGATCAATTAGGCATTTTTAATCTACTTTATTCCATCTTTAAAAAGATAAGGAGCCCTCAATTAAGCTAAAATGAAACAAATCTAAACTGAGAAAAGTGTTTCTACAATAAAACTCAGTTTTTCAGTAGCATAATAGTTCATTTTAACTATTCCAACTAACTTCAAGCTAGTTGGAATATTCACTTTCTGCCAAAAGACTAGCATAGTTTGTTAATAACAGTAGGCTTAAATTGCTTCACAATGAATTCCATAAAACAAAAATTCACTCAGTACAATGTTAATTGAGATAATTGGACTTATTTGGGCCTTTCTTACATTTGTTTCTTTGTAACTGGCCAGGTCCAGTAATTCAGATACCAGATTGAATTAAGTTCTTGTGTTCTGATACAGTTTTTATTATCTTCTAACTTCCAGTTACGAAAGAGTTGGCTGGTAGAAACAAAAAAATGTTCTTCTAGTGGCTAGTTGATCAAAAACTGTCTTTAGATCCTGATTTCCTTTAGTTCTGGAGTGCTTATCCATTTGTGATTATTGTAATGAGCACTCTCCTTATCTTAATAATTGATCTAAAAAGTGAAGCTGTCTCCTAGGAAGCACTGACGGTAAGGGTGCGGTCCCTTCCACATGAATCCTCAAATCATCTGAAAAGCAGTAACCCAGAAGTAAATAGGAACGTGAAGGAGGGGTATGGAATGCCTAGAGCCAGCCCTGTGGCAGCTGGGGTATTTCAACAACTGAGGTATTTTCATCTGCTTTAAGAAAGCAGTTTTCCTGCCCTTAATGATTCAGAGTAGCCACAAACAGGTTAGAGCAAGTGTTGAGAAATTCTTAATTACAGCATTGGTTTAAGGTGGCAGACCATACAGTTCAACATAAACAGACTGTAGAAAGCAAAGACATAAGTGTTTTAACAACCCATTTTCAACTGCCCTAATTTGTCTTTCTCGGTTTTAGTCACCTCTCTTTCACATAAAGCTGTGTGTATTACATCCTTTGAAAAATCAGCCTGCATTTTTATTAAACACTGATATTTTCACACTTCTGATTTCAACAAAGTAATTTCCATACAAACATTAGTGTTTGGTCCTGAGTAATTACTACTGTGAATAATTATCCAGAATAAATATCCAGAATAATTCATGGACTACTACAAGACAGAACACAAGTGCTGGTAATCGAAATTCTGAAAACTTTACCCAACCTAAATTAATCATCAAAATATTACAATCTTATGAGAGGAGCTCCTGTCAGGCTGTGTGTTGATAATGGAGGTTGGAGATATGTGGATAGTGGGTGGTGGAGGGGAGACAGCTGAAATGCGGAACCACAGCGTACAGAGTAGATAGAATGTTAAATTTGTACCTTCCTTTTTTTCCCAGTAGCATATTTTTTTTGTAGAATTTTCAGTGTATTAACGATAATTCAGTAATGAAAAAGAGGTAACTTAGAAAAGGGAAACTATTCAAATGGTACAACTTTTTGTCTATATGCTGATTTTGATTTGATTTAAATTTTCATACTTGACCTATTTGTTTTGGAGTTTTAGAACATTTTTAGAAAGGATATTATGAGAGGTGATTATTTAATATTTTCTTCAGCTAAGCAACATGACACAATCTCCTCCATAATAGCTGTATATTTTATAGATGGTATGAGCTTATAATTAATTTGCTAAACTAGAAGTTTGGAAAGAAATTTGGAAATAGTAGAACTATTTCTTTGTCTAGTGATTGTTGTTATGAATGGGCAGCTATTTGATCAGAGTTTATAAACTGTCAAAAGTTCTTATCTAGTTAGTAATTTTCAGCTCAGTCTCACAGATATTTATCTTCTCAGAGCTGGTGGTTCAGACTGCAGCAATTTTCCCTGGAAAGAGGGAGTGTGCACGTATTTTCTTTTTGAGTCCTCTTCCTTCCAGGGTAGGTAGCAGTGAAATGCCATCTATAGATAAAGACTTCAAACCCCATGATTCCTTGGGAGAGCATGCGCTGAAAGCTTCCAGTTGTCAAAGTGCTCTTGCCAGAGTGGTCGACTATTTGTCATATACCAAACCTGAAAGAAGAAAATAAATATATTGTCTTTTTGTTGATCTTTAAATACAGAAAATCCAAAGGTAACTGTTCCTTAAAAATTTCTGTGTTGACTGCGTGGGTTACTGCATGCAAACAGACCTGGTATTGCTATGGGGATATAGATTTCCTGTACTGGATTGTAAATTGTACAGATACTTACACCAGCAAATAATCAAGAGGTACTGCATATTGGTCCAACATTAGGCATTGTCTGGCCTGTCTTTCAAAGTCGTTTTTTGTCTAGTGTTTTTCCATTCAGACTGGAAAGGTAGGTCTTGACCTTGACGAGAGGGTTGAATTGTGCAGTGATTTTTACCTTTAAGAAGCAATATGGAAATGAATGTGGATTATAGTCCTAGGATAAAGTTCAAAACCAGCTAAGTCAAGGTACATATTTGAAGCAACTGTTGTGCTAGCCACTATGGATAACCTGGTGACTAACTGATTTAAGTATACTTCATTGATGACAGAATGTTAACATTTCAGCTGTTATCTTTGTCTTTCTAAATGTGTTTTTATACATATAGGTCAGAACCAGGGAAGGGATACATATAATCTTTTTCTCTATGTGATGTGGAATCATCAGTAATTTTATGTAGCCTTAGGAGTAGTAGTGATTTTGGTAGAAATGAAGCTAATTGAAAGTTACACAGGGCTTGGTATATTACGTCTTACTGCAGTATGAGTTTAAACTGCGTAGCAAGGTTTTCTGCACCCCCAGTAGCAGCAGCAGAGCTGTTTGTTACAGTTGCAATAATTTACTCGAATCATTCTTCTTAGGAACTTGCCTTAATGTTCGTGAACCCTTGCTGTTGGCTTACATATTGAACAGGTAAATAAGAGGGAGCATGACCAGCAACTTAACTGATAGCAGAAACTTGTTCTGACATGCATTTTGACTAAAAAGTGTGTGCGTGGCTCAGAAGAGATTTAAAAGAAAGAAAAAAAAAGAAACAAAAAATGTTAAAGATACACATGGACCATTTTTAAACTGTTACTGTCAGAAACCAGAGGGTTGTCTATTTCACTCTGCCACTTTTCTTAAACAGTTTATTGATTCGGCTTTACTTTGTTACATTAAAACAACAATCCTAAAAAAATTTGGAATCTTAGGAATGTACATGTCATACAACTGGCTCAGTAGAAATGCCATTAGGTATTCAGTGATGACCATCTTTGAACATAATTATTCAATTAAGGTAAGTGATTTCTGGCTCATTTAAAATACTTTTGAGATTTAGAATGGTCTCTTCATTTGACTAAAATTCTGCAGAATGTGGAGGTTCCTGTTCTAGTTTCATACACTCGCTGTTCATTGATGTCTGTATATGCATTAGCTCTCTTGTTTCAAAATAATAATTGAATTGTCATCTGGCCTATTTTATATGAATCACCTTTTTTAGCAGATATAAGTCTCAACCATTCTACATACATTTACTTTTTAAAATTTAAACTTATATATTGATTTAACAAATAATTTTCATCACTAGTCTTTGTCTTGTGCATATAAAGATGGCTTTTAAAATGTGGCATGTCTATATTTTAATTTTCAATTTGCCCTGGTTTTATTTTTCATTGTGAAAGCATCAGAAACATTGGCTAATAATACCTCCCAGATCTGCTCGTTTTGACCTTTTTTTTTACAATTAAAATATTGCTGATGGTTTCATATATCTAGAAATATAGTGCGTAGAAATACCTTTAAGCAAACGACTGCTTTGATGTAAAATAACGTTTTACACGGAAAGAGCATAAGGTCACTGAAGGCAAATATAACACTCATCGGTGGCTTTGTACATGTGTCTCCACTCCCTCCTGCCACCCCCACCCCCCCTCCACCCCGTCACTGCGATCGCTTCTGGTGCCCTAAGCAAGCCGCGAGCTGTGCGGCAGGAACAGGCCAGTAAACGATCGTGCAGCTGAGAACCGCTCCCGTGTCAGTACGAGATTTCGTGTGTGCTTTCTCTCTTATAAATTTAAATAATGGAAAAGCTTGTTCGGTGATTAAGGAAAATCGTACCCGGCTCCTTTAAAGGTCCCCTAATAGAAAAGGGGGTGGAGAAGAGTGAAGACTGGTGTCTTTTTAACCTTGCTGAAGGACGCAGCAGTATTTATTGACGTATGCAAATAACCAAGGGGAGGAGGTGGCGGAGGAGGAGGAGGAGGAGGAGGGTGCTTGGAAAAACAGGAACCAGAATCAGTTTCTCATTGCAGGGTGAGAGCTCTGAGTTCCGGTGTAAGAGAAAAGAGACGTGGCGAAATAGCTGTATATCTCTGCCCTATAAGCACATCTCTCATTTAGACTGAAGGGAAACAAGGCATCAAAAAGGGTGAAGCATCTTGAAAAATATTTTAAAGGCAATCTAGCACGATCAAAGGTTACATATTACTAAATGGGGGAGGGGGAAGATTACGGGTCTGCCTTGCAATTTGCTGTAGCATAGCACTAGCAATAGGATGAGATTTTTGGCTGGCAAATGATTAAAACAGCTTGGTTTGTGGTATGAATGACAATGTTAATAATCTGTCTTTGTGGTTTTTTCCCCTACTGTTTCAGCTGCGCAAACCATGCAGGATGATTTACTGATGGACAAAAGCAAAGCCCAGCCCCAGCAGCAGCGGCAGCAGCAGCAGCAGCAAGATCCAAACTCAGCAGAAGCCCCCTCTACACCCATCTCGTCGGAGACATCCAAACCAGAAGACAACAGTTCAGTGACTAGTATCGGCACATCGGCTCCTTCCCAAAATAGCAAGGAGAAGATGCAGATGGAGTCTCCCATTTTGCCTGGCTTGAGCTTTCACCAGCCTCAACAAGAACCTGCAGCCGGCACCTCCTTGTCTCCCTCCTTCGGCAGCACCTGGTCTACAGGGACCACAAACACGGTGGATGATAGCTTTTTCCAAGGGATTACTCCAGTCAATGGGACAATGCTTTTCCAGAATTTTCCGCACCATGTCAACCCTGTATTTGGTGGCACTTTCTCACCTCAAATTGGCCTAGCTCAGACTCAACATCACCAACATCAGCAGCAGCAGCAGCAAGCGCAGCAGCAGCAGCAGCGGAGGTCACCTGTAAGCCCTAATCAGGCACCTTTCGCTCAGAGAAATGCTGCTTACAGCCATCAGCCCATCATGACCAGCAAACCGTCTTCCTCCTCTGCCTCCTCTTCTTCCTCCTCCAGCTGGAATAACCATCAAAATGCAGCTTGGAGTACACCTTCCAACCCTTGGGGTGGGCTGCAGGCTGGTAGGGACCCTCGAAGGGCAGTTGGAGTGGGGGTCGGCGTGGGAGTGGGGGTCGGCGTACCCTCCCCCCTCAATCCCATTTCACCCCTTAAAAAGCCGTTCTCCAGCAATGTCATTGCCCCTCCGAAGTTCCCACGGGCTGCGCCCTTAACCCCCAAATCCTGGATGGAAGACAACGTGTTCAGGACGGACAATGGCAACAATCTGTTGCCTTTTCAGGTAAATTACTATGTACACCTTCTACACGGTGACAGCTATCACAAAGGTGTATTTTTTGCAGGGATGTATTTCTCCATAACTCATAACTGCATTGAATAGTCACTGTATATGAAAGAAGTGGGATTGATCCTGGGGAATGCATACACAAAGATTCCAAATTCTGGCTTAAGGTTTATAGTCTTATTTTTCTTGCAACTTTTTCTTAAATGTGACAGGGCTTTTTGGGTTGGTGGTTTTTTTGTTTGTTTTTTAGCATCCAAAAGGTAGTAGCTTGCCTTCATGAAAAACAGGTTTGGCAGACTATGTTTCCTTGGTGCTGCATGTTACAATTTTTTTCATATTCTTCCATATGTGAGAAACAGGAGGCATTAAAATTGCTGACTTCAGTTTTCTAATTGGCCTGTTAATTTTAACCAAAGATGCTTCTTGACCTGAAATACAGTTAATTATTTTATCACCATTGAAATAACTAATTGTCCTTAAGTTGTGGTGGGATTTAGTGGGGAGTCTGTTCGCATGAGGTATACATATGAAAAACTGTATACATCTGATATGTACACCCTGCTGTTATATTCACAGTAGACGTTTTGAATACATCTAGAAGCAGCGTGGGTGTGTATGGAAAGAGTGGCGTATCTGTCCTTTCCAGTAAGGAAATGCCTAATACAATTGACGTGATTTAGAAACGGCAGGGAGGTATTGTATAAAATAAACCATTTTATGCTGTTCAAAATATTTGCAGAGAAAAGAGACAATAGGACACGACCTTCACAGCCATATTGCAATGGAGTCTATTTACTAGCTACATAGCTCTGAAATATTTAAAGCTGCAGTGCCCTTCACTGTTTTTTTTAATCTATGACGACAAAGCAGATCAATTGCAGCTGAAACTGGGCCACATAGAAGATTTCCAATTTTAATGCAGAATGAAACCTGTCATGGTGTGAAATCCGTTTTAAGTTGAAAAAAGCAGAGCATGCACTTGCAGTTATATCTCTACAAGGTGAAGTGAATCTCAGATTTCTTCTAGGTTAGCTATTTTAGTCTCAGACAAATCAAAATTTTCTGTTTTGAAATACAGTGAAATTGTTCATGTATGCCTTTTCAAAGGTCCTAACTTGTAAGATCTTGTAAGAATAAGTTCTATTTCTCAACAAAGTATGAACTCTCAAGCATTTTTAACTTATCAGTATAGTAAGAGTAGCATCTAGATTGACACTTTGTATTAGAAACAAAGTTAAAAAAATTAATCGAACAACATAAACACTGCCTATTACTTTAAGAGACTGCTGAAGTAAAATATATGCATTCCTGTGCTCTTTCCAGTCCCATTCAAAGAGGGCACCTTATAGTCAGCCTGAAATTTCATTTTGCTGCTTCATTCTGTTTAAAGGGAGAGTTGCTAATTTTTTATTGGCTACCCTAAATGAAGGCGGGGTGGCTTCTGGTGAACTGCTAGGCAATGTCTCTGAAGCACCTAAATCTGGAGAAAGATTATACTTCAGATGCAATATGCCTGGTGAAACTACTGTGTTGCACAGAGCACAGCAGCACAAAAGCTAATGAATATAGCTCCCAGTCATGTTTTAGCAGTGGGAAATGTGTTTCAATTTACAAGTATTCTTTTATTTAAATTGTCTACATGTAAGACATCACAAATTCAGATAAATTTGAATTAGTAGCAAAACCAACAGTAAATGGTCTTATTTCTGTGGTTTTGTTGGCGAGACACTTCTTTAATGGCTACACAACTTTATTATTGTGACTGTAAATTGTCACAAATTAAACTAGCAGATATTTGGTCTTCACTAGGGGAAAAAAAAGATAAATTATTTTAAAGAAAAGTTCCTTTGATTTTAAGATCAGGGTTTTGAAAAGCGAAGGTATTAGCCAATATGTAAATTTGGAAACTTGTTTTCTTCTCTGTGAACTTAACCTGGTGTTTTCCTGTTCAGCTGAAAGCAAACACTTAGACTGCTCTCTACACCAGCAAGAAAAACAACCTGATTTCAGAGACTCAGAAAACTTGTATTTTTTTTTCCTATTAGGCTCTTCTTAATACAAGCTGTCATTTTTTGTGTACTAGTTTGTAATCTAGGTTAATGTTGATTGCTCCTGTACTTAACAAGTTGCCAAAGAAGTCCTGAAACCATACTATCAATAGGAAGCAACTGTTCAGTTAAATTGATAAATACGAAATTCAAATTTATGTAAGAGTTTTAGTATTTTGTGCCTGGATTCTGGTTGCCTTTTTTCCTTCTCCCCACCCGCCTCAGAAATTGGGCAATATGTTGAATCAGTTGACACAGTAAGTTCTCTTGTCAGCACTATCAAGTAATTCTGGCAGGTCTATTGGTGTACATCTGCCACCCTTCATAACTGAGTGTTTTTGATCTGCTTCAGAAATACCTTTCAGTAAGCTTGCTAGCAACACATTAATGTGCATTAGCGAGTTCTGTGCGCTAACCTGTTCTTTTCTCTTATGTTGAGATTGTAAGACTTTAAAATTTGTGGTGAAGCTCAAGATGTTCTAAGTAAAAAGAAAAATATTAATATGTTCACTGGTGGAATTAACATCAGTGATACCTATTTTTTAATTCAGGTCTTTGCAGTTATCACAAATTTTAAGCAGAAAACCAAGGTTTGTGCTCCAAGTCTCTAATGAAGACAGCTGACACAGCTACTGATATATGTAGTTCTAGGAAAAAAATGCTGAGTTTTAAAATGTTTCTTTTAAGATCATGTATATAAAGCAATATGCCAGATGTCTTCATCCCTGAATTTGAGTAATACATTAGTGCACCTTGTACATCAAAACCAATTGATGTTTGACCTAAGAAACTCTGCAGAACATATCAGAACATTTAAAATGTCAGTTGGCAGGAATTCTGTTGGCATCTGCCTTGTGATTGGTGTTGAAAGGCAAGTAAAATGCTTTGAAGGGGACTGTTGTCATATACTTACTAAGAAAAATTGATTGTGCTGTATAAAAAAAATCTGAAGATGCAAAGTTGAAAGGGAGGAGAAAAGAAGTGATCAGTCTCAAATGAAATTTAATGTGGCACATAAGAGTTGGATATAAGATCACAGGAATACATGTGAAACAAGGCCAGATATAAAATACAGAAATGTGTCGGCTTTGTTCTTCTGAATATTCTTCCGCTTCAGAGTGGTTTGGGTGAAGGTTGTCGGTTGTGATTGTTACACGAACAAGCAATTATGCTAGGTGATCCTCATTTCTGGCGTTTGAGGCAGATGTTAACTGACTGCCCAGGGATCTAGGCAACAGTTCAGTTTCTTTTTACAGCAGAGTGGTGGGCCTTGAAGGGAGTTATTGTAATCCTGTGCTTCTGAGTTGCTCCCAGAATTCTCTTTTCCTTCAGTTCTCTCAGGTAAATAGCGTATGGCTTTTGGCCATGTGAAGATATTGGGACACAGCTTGTGTGGTTAGGAAGACTGATAGTGCCTGAAATAGGCCCTTGGAAGCATGGATAAGAAATTCTCTTTATGGTGGAGAAGACAGAAAAGGAATTAAATGTTTGGAGACCAGTATGCTAATTAAGGAAGTCTACCCTGTGAATTTTTAATAACACCACCTTATCAATTTCTCAGAAATTCCAAGTTTTGCTACTTTCTGAAATAATGTTCTTTAGAAACAATAAAAAATGCATAATTGCAAGTTTTAGATTTAAATAATGCATAGCAATTTGGTGCTCTGAAGAATCTGGCATACGTCAAGTCATACTTTAAAGCTTTACTGATAAACACTTCTAGCAGAAATAAATAAGATGATACTTATTGTCGATAAAGAGTTGTAGCTTGCTGTGTTTTGCAGGGAGACTGAGAAAGGTTTTGTGGGGGGAGGTGTTTTGGTGTTTGGGTTTTTCTCATTGATTTTAATAGGAATTGGGTATAGATACACTAATTAGTAATACACTAGCAGTCACAAGCACTTTGTGTTCCACTAAACGCACTCTAGTTGTTTGTTCAGTGGAATGAAGGGCAAGGGAATGGCCACTGCATAATGTTTATAATTCCAGTGTGATTTCTGGTTGATGATTAATAGACAGCTCTTTAAGAAGCTGCTTTCTTTAAACATTTCTTAAACAAATCTTAGTAAGTTCTTCAGGCCTGTAATATTAGCCCATACTTAGCTTTCTCTGTGACAATACAGATTGATACTCAAATTATATGTGTACACACACACACACACAAATATACATGCTTATGCAGTAAACTAATGCAGAGTAACTTTTGTCTTCAAGTCCTAGGGGAAATAATAATAAATACATTGTTAACTGCAAATTTATAATGTTTGTGCTAACCTCTTCAGAGGCAATAAATTGGCTGTAGCTTATTTGTCATAGTTCTGTTCTTTAACACTAGAGTAACCTGAAATGCATATTGGGATATCTCGGTTATATATATATATGTGTGTGTGTGTGTGTGTCTTTCTGTGTGTATTAAAAGTGATGACTGAGTTAGTGAATGTTCAAGTATTGGAACATTCACAAGTGTAACAAATACAGTTTTATATTTATGAGTAAAGGAGGTTTGCTGGCTAATATACTCTGGTGACTGTCATTTTAAAGCATTTGTTTAAATAGAGATAATTTTTTTTTTTCCAACCAGAAATATTTGGACGCAATAAGCCTGTTTGAAGATTAATTTTTTTAAATGCTGCTTCTTTAGTCTAAATTTGGTATTCTGGGCTCTGACTTTCTGACAGTTCAGTAGGTAACCACGCTTAGTAGCGTTACTGTTATCTTGAAAACTATTTCTTAATGTGTAGTCTAATCTTAATTTTTCTTACATGGTGATACACAAATACTTCCAGCCTGCAACTTTATGAACAAAAAAGAAAAAAAAAAGGAACTAGTTGTTGTTGAAATAACTTAAAATAACTTAGTCTACTCTTTCCTTTTTTTCCCTCCTACTTTCTTACATACTTGTGTTGTTACTATTAAATAGTACAATAAGTAGCCTGACTCTGAATATTAAAATGTGAGAATGCATATCAGTAGTCCACCAGTATAACAGATACAAGCAATATGTATATTAGTAGCTGTGAAGTATTTAACAGATTTTTTAATTTTAAATTTGATTGAGTTCTAAATGTCTGCATTTTCAAATCAATTAAAATACAGTAACAGTACAGAAGAAAAAGCACATTAAACAGATTTTTTAATTTTAAATTTGATTGAGTTCTAAATGTCTGCATTTTCAAATCAATTAAAATACAGTAACAGTACAGAAGAAAAAGCACATTAATGTTTAAAATGTGATGATTTGAGCACTAATTACTTATTGATTATTGTCTCGATTTTAAGTAACCAATTGAATCATAGATAAGCCCTCAAAATTAGTAAAGGCAGAGCAAAAATGTGAGTTCAGTATGCATTTGATATTCTGAGCAACTCCATATATAGTCAGGACTTCCTTAAAAAAATTAAAGGTATTGATATAGAACAATGAAACAGTAATTTTGTCTTAAAGATTTGTTAAAAGAATTAAATAAATTTGGGAAGTAGAAGGGAAGGTGAAGGGCATGGCAGTTTATTTTGCTATTTCCCTTCTTGGATAATCTTCCCCAATTTTCTTTTTTTTTTTTTTTTTTTTTTTTTTTTTTTTTTTTTTCTTGAAGGCTGCTCTTGTGAATTGAATGCAAGAGGAAGAGACACCTGGAAATGTAATTTTTCCTATTCCAGGTGATTTTCAAGAAGAAAAAATGAGTTTGCTGAGTGGGTGATGAACATTTCCATTTCTTAGCAGTTGGTAAAGTAGCTCTCCTTTCATTAAGGTCACTCATGAATGATTTGTGGTTGGAGCATAGAGTGATCTTAAACTATATGTCTGAGTTTTGCTTGACTGGGTAGACTATTGTGCTTTCAAAAACTTAAATCAGGCTGAAGAGGAAAACATCACACCAAAACTATCCAGTGACGTCCTTCAAGAGAAGCTCAAAGGCTTTCTGGCCTTTATTTATTTTTTCTTTTTCCTACTGATCACTTGAGATAATATTACAAGTTTGAAAATACTATTCACAAATGGAAGATACTTGCCCTAGAAATTTAATCAAAATGTTATTCTAAATTGTGGCATAAACTCCCACAGGAAATTAAATTGTTACTAGCATCACTGTTTTCCCCTAAATTAAGCATGCTCCTTTGATATTATTGCTTTTGATTTTTATCATAGTAACGTGGTATTTTATTTAAGGAAAAGGATCTGTTCAAGACCTTTAGCATAATGGCAGTTAGCAGACTTCAGATACAAAAAATGTATCTCTTCTCCTTCTTTTCCCTATTTCCCCTCACTTTGCCTTCTCAACTCCCAGAAATCAATATTGAAAGCTTTTCTTGTATAATTGTTGGTTGCGATTAACTGCTAAAAATGGAGCATCATAGTCTTTAGGCGTAATAGTGGATTGTTTACTTGTGTTCCGTGTCTTCAGCAAAATAACGTTTTTGTTGTCAGAAGATACCAAAAGCTAGGTAAAGAAATTCTGTATGATCTTCAGATGGGAAGAACAATAGAAGTAGGTGGAAGTTACTGCCTTCTGTCAGGGATAATCAGACTGTTGTGCCTTTCTAGCCTATTGCAAGCCCAATTAAGTGCTTAGTTTCGCAAGATATTGCCTGAAGTAGTTCTTACTATTTCTCATCTCAACCTACTTGTCCAGCATGGTGGGGTTGAAGTAAAATTTCAGAAAGGCCAGGAAACAGAGTTTGCTAATCCCTGTTTACTCATCATAAGGTCAGCTAAATTCCTGTTTGGACTCATTCTGGTGCTATGTGGGTTAATAATTTCCCTTCAACAGGGAAACTTCCTAAATGCCCACATGTGTTCAGAGATTTCTTTTTACCCCTCTAGCCAGCAACAAGGCTAAGAGGAACATGTAGCATAAGAGAAATAAATTATGCATATTTCAAAGCTTTAGGCAAATTTTACATTCCTAGTAATATTAGCGTATAAATATACACAGAAGGTATCTGTATGTACATCTATAATCCATACCTGTGTGTAAGCAGTTCACTTACTCCAAAAAGCAATTGTAATGAAATTTCAGTAACACCTGCTTTAGAACTATATTGATGAAGTAGGTTTTACTGTTATTGAGAGAATTTGCATGTTTCTAACACTAAAGCTAAATCTATGTTTTCAGTGACTACATGAGTTGAAATGTAATAGTTTTCCATTCTCATTTTCAAACAAATATGTTAGAGCATGTTTAGATTTTCCAGTTTTTAGGCTATTGTGACATTTTATGCATTCTGTAACTAAATTTAGGGTATCGTTGCCATGTTTTTCATTATTTCTTAATTTAATTTTTCCTTGTTTCAGTTAGTAGAATGTTACAAGAAGTGCAAGAGCATTGCTTTTAAGCAATATTAGAATACTGTACATACTGATAATAAGCAGATGGCTCAGTAGCTGAATGTACCATTTTTGTATATAGAAACAGATCTTCATTTGTGTAATCTTTTTATTATTAATTGTAAATTTTAGAATTTTTAAAATGCAAGTTATGAAATGTCATGGAAACTTTGCCTGTGTATCTTCAGACTTGGTCAACATTTTAATTTTTATAAGTTTCAGTTATAATTCTTTTCCTACAAGTTCCCAGTAGCATTTGTAAAACACAGCTAATTGTTGGCTTCCTTTTCCTCATTGATTAATGTGACTTTGTCTCTTCATTGCATGCTCTTCAAACTCATCCTGAAGATAAAATTGTCAATTTTTCTAGTATCTCACAGAACAGAAGCACTGTGCTGATCAGGATAGATGTTGATCTGCTTTGTCACAACAGTGTTAGGAGAAGGGGTGATATGACCTCCACTCTACATATGTAAATAAGAGGCACAGTTTTCTTCTCAATGCTCAATCTGAGAAGACTAAAAAGTTGGGGTTTTTTTTGAAATATTTAGCATATATAGCTCTCAGAAAACAGAACATCCATTGACTGTCTCATAAGTTTGCTGTTTGGGTGAATCTCAAAATTAGGTACCAAAGAGTGAAGAAAACAAGTTGTGACTTGTGAAAGTTTTAGTTTGTTACATGCCAATTATATAGGAATTAAGAAATTTTCATCAGAGAAGACAAAAGAAGCAAAATATTTGATTTCCTGTAATTGAGACCCACTTTTCCTTCAGCTGTCTGTCATTCTCTGTATATTTTCCAAATTCTGCAAGAAACAATGCAGAACTTCTGTAAACAGACAACCTCTTAATTATTCAAAAACGTCACCGATGGTCACTAGGTGAGATGGGGTTTAGTCAGAAAAAGGTTTTGAAACTAAGACAGCTATAGTTTATTCATGCAAAATGGTAGAATTTAAATTGCACAAGGAGTCTTTCTCCTGTACTTCCTAACTTTTTTTTCTGTATGCCTTTGCAAAATTTGCAAGAATTGCAGTTTTCATGTAAATTCCCAGAGCTTAAGCAAAACCACAGATTCTGTTACATGTTAGGATGATGACCTTCACATGATTCATCAGTCATGTTGGACTCTTTTGATCAACTCTACAGATTGTTCTTGGTTTAACAGAGTTAATGAAAGTAATGTGTACAGAGCATGTACTGTCAATGGGTTTCAGTTTTGGGTGAAGCATGATTTGTGGGCATGACCTCTTTTTCTGTTTCATCCAGCCTCGAACTGCTCAACTCCACTTCTTTCAAACTTCCCTTCTACTACTTTGTGTTCCTGTTTTTTGATCCCCTTTCTTCCTGAGGCTTCTCATTTACCTTGCATTCTGTATTCCACTTTCTATGTCAAAGGTTCAGGTTACAGGGGAATGCCCAATAAACCCCTGTAGTTGTAAGTGAATCGTGTTCACTTACATTATGTGGGAATTACTCATGTACAAACTTAATAGCATAAAGGGTTTTAAGTAGGTTTAAATAAATTCAGGGAGAATGGATTTTTCAGAAATATTATCTAGAAGTTATAAACTTTAGAAATTTAGAAATTTTAACCAAGTGATAACTCTGAACAAACTGAACTGATTTTCTTTCCCCATCCCCACACCCAGCTTTCTGAATGTATGACTTGGGATGGATTTTCACACAGATCGACCAAAAACCACTTCTGACATAAAATGAGAAAAGGATTATGTGTGTAACATGCACATTTTTTATATATATATAATTTTCTTTTATGTCATAATCATAAGTGGCTGTTCCAGTGCAATTAATCTTTCCTACATGGAAGAATTATTACGTAGATGCTCATCTTGAAAAGATTCACCCTAAAAAGTTATTTTTGGCAACATAATAAGCAACGTAAAGGTGACCTTTTAATGAGACATGTCAAACAACTTCAGAAAGTGATGCTATCTATAATACATTATACTTCTGAATTAATCTTTTATAAGATTATATATGTGTATACACAAGAGTGGCTCTTCAAAACAAAAAAGATCACTCATTGAAGCTTTCTTGGTTTTGTTCTCAGAGTGGTAAAGGCTTTTTTTTTAAAGTAAGATTTATATCCTAAAGGAAGTCTTTGGAATTATGGCTTGTTATGAAAGTTGCTAAAAATAAAACATAATATTTTATTTTAAAACACTTGAATGGTAAAATATTCCTTTGGATTAAATGAAAATTCATAATTCCTCCTTGGAAGTTGCTGCTTCATTCTGCTTGAAGCAGTGGAAATGTTTTAGGCTGTTACTGCTGTTGTTTTAGATTTCAGCAAGGGAAAAAAATTAAAAGGACGGAGTTGCCATACTGTCTTGAGTGATTATGTAATTCCTATCTGATAAGAATTAAAAAGACCAGCGCAGCAATTTTGACTTGAAGCATAAAGTTTAAATCATCACTAGACCATCGGTACTACTGCCTTATCACTACTCTCTATTTTATTTACACTGTATGTTTAGATAAACTGAATTTAGGAACAGGAACTAGAAACACCAAACTGATTATATTTTTGTTCAATTTTTCTTTTTTTTTGTTGTTTTTTTCCAATTAGTTAGTTTTCCAGTTATTTCTGTAATTTTCAAAGTTTTTAGTGGTTATGCTTATCTTTTGTATGGTCATAATGAAAAAAAGCAGTTCTTATGTATTTATATGTATGTTCTAAATACTTGCTACAATGGTGCTTGTGTGATGAGGTGTGCACTGCAGGGTTTTCACTTTTTACAGTCTGTCTTAACATCCTAAAAGGTCTCCTGGATGTTTCTTTAGTCTTAGTCTTACTATGCTTATTTCTTCCACTAACCTCAGATTTCTTCTGCCTCTATCCTTATTAAAAAACCCAATAAATAAAAAATTAAATCCAAGTTGAGTTTTTTGTTTCCAGTTTTTACTTTGCTGGTAAAATCAGTAATCATAATGATTTACTAAAACTTTCTCACTGGCATCTGTGAAATGCCATTTAATTTTAGTTACATGTCATACAATGTATGTAACGAGCAATTCTTACCCTGAAAGCATTTAGACTGTTAAACAAAAAAAGGCATGGAATGGGTGAATAGTTTTGGAGCTTGTGCCAAGTATCATTGGACCATCTTCTCAGCTATGTTGAGTGTTACTCTTTACACACATATTTTTACTTTCATCCGGGATGGCATTCCTTTATGGAATTTTAGATTTTCTTTTTTATGCCCTATTTGTACAATGGCTTTTTCTGATGATATTTAAAATAGTATTTTTTAAAAATACTTGTCTAGTTTGGCTACCAAAATTGCTTTATTAAATTAGAATATCTAAGGACGATGTATTGTGAGATGCTCTGTTAAATATTAGATCATCTCAGTTTTTCAAGCCTCCCACTGACATGACCATGGTCATCCAATCATTCTTTTTCTCTTTTCTTTCTAACTTCCAAATTTTTTTCTTTCCTATTGACCTAAAAAAGATTAAAAAATTAGTCTTTCTAGATCATCCAGTTAAGCATTAAACAGGCAATGTTGTTGAAAAAAATTGACTGGAAGATTTAACCCTTATTTGTTAGAATGTATTTGTGCTTTAGTTCAAGTACTACATTTTTCTCATGTTCAGTAGTATTTTTTTTTTTAAATCTTGTATGCAGGTATGACAAGCTCTTCTTAAATTGCTTCGAGGAATTCTTGTTTGTATGCTACTGGTAGTACATTGATTGAGGTCCAAGAGAGCTTTTATCTGCTTAGTTTATCAGGCAGACACCTGAAATGTGAAAGACAGAAATCTAAACTTCTTTGTAAGGTTTATATGTGTTAATCAGCTGGAAATATGGTAGAGAATTAGCAGCATGTGATAAGACAATCATGAAGTGTTACATGACCTTACAGCAGTCAAAAGATCATACTTCAGAAACCTTAAATTTAATACATTCAACTCCCCTGTCTCCTGTGGTCTCACAAGGAAGTGTTTTCCAGAGTACTACTAAGAGCTTTTTTTAGGCAGATCCCTTAATGCAGTATTTTCCTTTGTAAAGGAGGTTTGTTAAAAGCATTAATGAATTAACATGTAGGTAGCTAGTGTTACTACCATTTACTACATGACCTTTACAGTAACTGTACATTTCTAAAGAGTTAATAAATGATGAATGTATTAACTGATTGTTAGAGTACAGCACATTAACAGATGGCTTATAACCAAATTAATAGTGTCCATTGATGGGTTTAGTAACCATTACGATGTATAATAGCCAAGTCTGTCAAATGTTTATAATATCCTTTATGGTTTTGAATTTTTCTTCGCTTATAAAGCTATCTTTTGGCTTTAAATTATGAATCCAATAACAGTCTGACCTAATATTTCATCTTACTGAATAATTCTCTTACTCATGTGTTCTTTCTAGGATCTAGGATTCTTTCTGTGACATTAAAAAAACCCAACTTGAACACAGTGAAACATGTCACAGTAACTGAAAGGGCTTTTCTTAAAACACAAAGCCCTAAGTAACCTGTGCAAGTAGGAAGGCTAAGGCAGAACAAGAGGGTGGAGGAAATAAAAGTCAGCGACAAGAAAAAGTAGGATTTTTATAATATGAAATGAAAGTGAAGTTGGAACGTTTTCAGATATGGTAATCCAAGATAACAATATCCCTGTTCACTTTCTGCAGATGAGAATTTCTGCAAATAAAGCCTTGCACGCTTTAGGCTGGGTTCAACATTTTAGTGGTAAGGGTCCTCAGCTTGGTGGCTTCCTGCTACTTTTGGCTGCTGGTAAATGCAGCTGTACCTGTGACTTCTGAGTAATAAAATCAACCATAGTTTTCAACAGAGTTTACAGGTAATGTTTTGATGGAAGCTTCTGCAGACATTCTTAGCTCTCTTGTATAAACAGGAACACAGTCTTCTGATGAGGTTTCTCAAAGTAGAAACAGTAGGTTACTTATATAACAGTGTTTTCTTGTTAGGTGAGGGAGAAGTAACTGATGTTGTATGTGCCATTTAAAACTCCTTGAAAATGATTTGTAGTAAATTTTATAGGTTGGTTGGAAGGCTTAACTATCCTGTTTCTCTAGAAAGTGTTCTGGCTATTTTGCTTAGATAGCAGCGTTGCTTGAGTATAAACTTGAACTGGTCAGTGTTTCAAAATAGCCTCAGTCCTTGGCTCAGTTGGGTGTGCAGAGGAAGGGGAATAATTTAAAAGAACAAATACAGTGGATATAGCTGTTTAAAAATGAATACAGATGTGGATAGTTATGAAAGGCAACCCTACTAAAAGTATAATTTTTCATACAACCTGTGATTTACCTTTTCACGTATAACATTTATACTCATGGTTTATAATTGTCCAGAAATTAACTGATGAATTCTTGTATTTCTCTTTTCAGTGTGCTTCTTTCTGGTTGATGAGGTGCCAGTTTATAGTGAATATTGAGTCCTTGAGGTCATGACCTTCTAGTTAGTGCTATTAAATATCATCCTGCTTTCCTGCAGTTATTAAAATTAATTCAGTTCTTTCTGTATGGTGAGCTGATCTCCTCTGAACTGATGGTATCTTGTAAATATTATTATTGTGTTCCTACTTTAATAACCAATACTACTGATAAAATTGGTCTCAAGATTTGCCTTTAAGAAACTCCATTAGTAACCTCAATAGGTTTCTCTGTTTAGCGCTATCAATTCCTTCCCTTTTTGTTTTTCTTTCTTACCTCAATTGCACTAGTAATTTTTTCCTCATTTATGTAGTTATTTTGCTTGTAGCACCATATGAAATGCTATATTGAAGTCTTTGTTAGATCAGCCATATTCTTTCAAGAACCAGAAATCATACGTTCCAGGGGATTGCATCATTAACATATGATGATACATTACCTCTGCTTGATGTATTTCTTAAAGCGAAGAAATCCTTGAATTTCAGTCATAAAAACCAGAAACAGTGTTTTGTCATCTATATTTTCATATCCTGCTTCAGTTATTGCAGTTCTTTCAGTTTTATTTTGCTGGTTGGATATAACAGTACTGACATTCTTACTTGGACTAGCTTTAGTCATTCCACTAACTGTGCCTTAGTGGCTCACTCCTTTTCATTACAGTGTTCACATGCACCTGATGCCTGTTATTGAATTGGGTGGATGATACTGCTTTGTCTCTTACTGTTTACTTGTCTTTACTGTTTACCCTTGTTTACCTGATTTTCCCCTCTGTAAGTGATGTCTGATTATGGAGGCTACATTATTTTCTCCTGACTTCTGATACGTTTTTGCTTAATACTTTTATCAGTCTTGGTAGACTTTTCCCTAGACTTTTGTTGTTCAAGGTACTAATGCTGAACTTCTTAAGTGGGAACCACATTCAGGGAAACCGTTAAGTGGCTGAACATCCTGGTTCTTTCCATCTAGTGACATTTCTTAATGTGCCTGTGAGTCTTCATTACCTTGTAAAAAAAAGGAAAACGCTGTTGCAAATCAGGTAGGCTATTATCTCAAGATATTTTCCCTATCTGGAGCAGTCTTTACTAAATATGCTCTGTGCTAATCACTTTAGCTCTTATAATGTAAAAGAAAAGCTGTTTTCTTCCTTCTATGAGTGTACTTTCCAATTTCCGTGAGGAGTTAACATTCCTTTTAGTTAATTGCCTGTTCATACATGTACTTGTGTGTCTTGTATGTGATTTTGGAATTATTTTAATTCATTAAATTCAAATGTGCAGCAGTAATTTGAATGCATAACACCTAACTGACAACACAAAAATGCTTATGGCTTCTTCTTTTCTAAGAGGAAGAAATATCTGTTTTGGTTCTTTTTAAGGCTTTTTAATGTAAGTATTCAGGCACCTTGTATGTGAGAGAGTTATTCTTTTCCTCATGTCCTGTATGCCTTTAAGCCACATAGGTAATAAAAGGTGTACACATGCATAGTATAATTCAGTTGCTATTTTAATATATTTATTATGTGAAATATTTAATATTTTAATTTTGGATTTGTTGTTAAACTGAAATTTTTCATACATGGGATGTTTCAGTACTTGCAACTGGAAAAATTCCTTCTTTAGTTACAGAATTTGATCTGAAATGGAATTGCTTGCATAGAATTGATTTGAACAGTAGCTTCTAAGGAAAACATAATTTTGGGCTGGGATTGTTTTCCTCCACTCCTGCCCTTTCTTCCTCTAAGTGGAGCTTGATGCTATGAGTGGTCTTTGGATTGCTACTTTCTGCTGTTTCCCACCTGTTCAGTTGCATATATGCAGCCTTTGCTAACTTTGAAGCTGATCAAATAGTTAACAGTAAATATTCTTAAATTAAAATTTCTAACATATTGACACTTTAGGAAAAGTATTCCCTTGTATCCCAGTGGCTGAACAGGAGTCCTCAACTCTTGTGTAGAAGTGGGTGCAGTGCGCAGCTTGAGAGCCTGTTGCTAGACAGTTGATAGATAGGAGAGAGTAGATTGCTGTGACAGCCTGAGATTCTGTCATGGATTATGTCCTCAATCAGGTCCCACAATGGAGAACATTTGCTGCCTAAGTATTCTCAATCTCCATTAGGAAGAGCATAGCAGAGTGGATTTTTGTGTGTACCTCTTCAAAGAAAGTTTTAAATTCTTGCAAATGTGATTCAAAGTGACATCACACTGAAAAGGTCACCTCCATGTCTTCTCTGGGAGCTGTTTTTCATTGAGAATGTTTGTGGCCCGGTTTAGGCCTGTGCATAAATATTGGTAAACGACCCACACCCACACTCCCCTTACTGAACAACTATTCCCACTATACTTAGCATTTTCTTGGTTTCCCTTTAGAAGTAAAGGGCAATCTATATTGGCATTGAAATGGCAAAATTACTGTTGTCTCTTAAGGGTGGTTCTCCAAACCAGTAGGTGAAGATCTTGTGCTGTGTGAACAGATGAAATATCTTACTGTTTTTTGGTTTGTTTTTTTTAATATCTGTCTGGAATTCTGGCACCTACAAGTCTTTTTTTTTTTGCTCAGGAGGCACTATTTCCTGAGCACAACAGAAGTGGAACAGGAGCCTGACTTGAAATATACTAGGTAGATATTATTTTGGTCATGTTGTTCTTAAAAGCACAATGAGTTTGGATGAGACACAGTATTTTGTTTGTCATAAGGCATAAATATTTCAGTGACACTTTTTTTTTAACTTTACCCATATATCCCATGTCACTAATGATCAGTAACCATACACAAAACCACTGTTCCTGTTTCGGAGAAATCTTTGAGATTCCTTTACTATGGTGGCCATAGTACATGAAGCTACTGGGCAGTGGTGCTCGGAGATCTGTTCGGCAGTTATTACTTGCATCCTTTTCTTTCTCCCATTTTGTCTCATTATCCTATAATGTCATGAGACAGACTGCTCCTATTGTAAATCTTTCTGTGACAATAGCTTCCTTGCACAATATGTCTCTACTGTCTTTTACATTGTGTGGTCCAGACTGCAAAGTGTGATCATTCAGATCTTTCATGCTGTAGTATCCCCAATACTCCCTTCTCTGTTTGCAGTCTTTGCATCTTTGTCATGCTTCCATCTTGTGATTTGAGGTTTGCACTTGTGCTGATTTAGTTGGCAAGGTGTTCTTAGGTCAATGTTATTTTTCTCCTTGCTATGGGACACAGGCATCATTCTGCTTAACAGAGTGGTAGAAGCCCAAAAGTAACTTATCAGTGTTGAACTCTTGCACAGCAGGCCAATGAACCAGTTAAATTCTGTCATTTTAATAGCTCAAGGCTATAATGAATGGCCTTGTAAATTCTATTGCTGACAACTATTTTTTTCCACTTACTTGTTTTTGTGAATTGATGATCACCTTGGGTGTAACTACTTTAATCCTATATTTTAGAAGTGTTAGAACCGTTTGTTACTGGAATCGGTAACTATAATAGAAAATGGATACATCAGCTTTTTGAGATTCATTCAGCAGCAGGACTGATGAGCAGATTTTTATCTAAAGCATCATGTTGAACAAAATATGACTAAACATAAATCCTGTCAGTGAGTGCTCAGTCAGTTGTAATGTCTGCAGATCATTCCCTACAGTAGTGTAATGGGTATAAAAATAATAGCTGTTTTGTAGATTCTTTTTGATTTTTTTTTTTGGTTGTTGTTATGGGTGTTTTGTTTGTTCGGGTTTTTTTAACACATTCTCTTAATTCTTTTGATGGCAAAAGGAAGATGTTTGAAGTATTAAGTGTATTATGCTGTTTGCTGGTAGTAAACAGTGTTCCCTATTGAAGCATTGGGTTAGGTGATTTAAGCATTTGACTAGGTGCTGTACTGTCTCTGAATCTGAAGTGGAGAAATAACACTAGTGATCATTTAAGTAATACAGACTTTTATAATATGTCAAGTGTATTGGAAGAATAGCTAAGGGTGCTTTCAAGAAGACAGTAAGTAGGCTATTGCTTTAGTAAGGCTCTGATGAAAGAAACGAACAATATAATACAGAACAAGATTTTTGTGTATATATATATATAGTATCCAGTAGGGCTATATTGTGGTTTGTTCCCTGCAACTCCAAAACACGGATTGCCTAAATCAGGGAAATGGTTAAATGTATTCCTTCTGCCCTGTAGCTGCCACCTCTATGTAGGAAAAGGCAGGGTAAATTCTAATGCTTTCTTCCCTGCAGTTTGCAAGCAAATACTTAATATTTAGTAACTGGCTGGGTTATTCTGTTTAAGTGGTTATGATGCCAAGTCTTATGGCTATGACACCTGAACATTTTTGTATATATATTGAGCGTGTATTAAGTGTGTATAAAAAGGGAATCTCATCTTTACTGCGAAGTAAAATTACCTTTATACTGAACAATATAATTTACATTAGTTTTTGTAATTCTGTATAATGTCTGTTTTATCTATTCCTATTTCTGTGCTTTTTTAGCTCAGTTGGAAATGAAGACTGCAAACATTTCACTGAAAGATTTTAGGGTTTTGTAATATTTTAGAATTCAGAATTTTTAAGATGGTAAAGTTTGCATACAATCTTTACCATTGTGGAAAAACTGCTTGAGTAGGTCAGGTTTTCAAGGCTTTTGGATTCAATCTTAGTTCTTGCATGTTCTAGCTATAAAAGTTTATGTAATAGACAAGATGATTAAATATCATTAACTAGAGTTCTGATATGTTATTTTTTGAAATTGTATGGAAATGTTTCCATAATCTATATAGAATTAGATATCGGTTTATATCCGTATTAAACTTCATTATTTTTCTTAGAAGCTTTTTGAACAAGTTTAAAAAATTCACCTTCTGCCCAGTGAACTTCTGAACACCTATGAAAGTAAAATGTGCTACAGTCAGTAGTGAGAAAAGACAAATGTGTGAAAAGTCTGTGTGTTTCTTCTGTGGGCATTCCAAGAGCAATAATAACAGAAGAAAACACTCCTCTTTTTGTTCCAGTAATAAGAACATAATAAATCTGGCTTAGTTTAATACTATCTGAAATTAACTGGAAAGATCAAAAAAGAAAGTGATATTAAAACAAAATTCCATTAAGACTTAGTACTAGTAGCTCTGCTGTAATGGTCTTTGCCATAGGTATAGACAAATTACCCTATTTTTCCCTCTTACCTACATTTTATGCCTTCATATTTTTTCTGTTTTATTTTATATTTTTATGAAATCCAATATAGGGAAAAAATTACTGAAATTTGTAGTTATTCTAGTTCTGCTTGCATCTGTCTTGTCAGTCATGTTGTTATTGGCAGCATTCCAGCACCGGGCTGCAAAGGAAATAATACTTGCTACTTAGTTTTTTGATTCTTTTGCAAAGTGACAATTTCATTTTATCATGTGACCATATTCCTCAGATTTCCTATCTTTTGAAATGTTTAATTTTTTTTTAACTTTATTAAGGTTGTGTGAGTAGGATTGCATCGCAGCTGAAGCTGCTGGGAGCTAAAGACTGCTTGCTCAGTGGGTATTTAGTTTGCTGTAGATGATCATTCATGTGCACCATCATGGCAGGTTGAGCATGTCCGAGCTGGACTTCTATAACACTTTTTTTGCAGTTGCTTTTTTTTGCTGCTTTGGATTGGGATACTGAAGCGAGACAAACTTGTTTCCCTTATGTGCTTAGTAATAACTGCTGCTGCAGGTGCTAGAACAGAATGAGCAAGCCGAGTTTAAAACAGTGCTGGCATTATAGCCTGTGCTTTTTCAAAGCTGTGCTTCCATTGACTTCAGCTTTAGTTGGCAATGCTTAGCAATTCTGCTAATGCAGCCAAATCCAGGCTGATGTCAGGCACAGAAGAATGAAACACAGCAGTGACCACAGTGAAGTTTGCATTGATAGGAAAGTTGTTTAAGCCATAAGAATTTTAGCTATTCCCAGGATGTCATCTCTTCCTTCTGATCGAAATACTACATGTAATGTTCCAGAATATAGTAAGTAAAAAAAGCTGAGATTTCAGTGAGCCTAACTGGAGGTTTGGTATTCTCCTGGAAACAGTTAATAGTTCAGTGACTGGAGGCCATCTTGTTTCTTGGCAGAGTTGGGCTGTGTTGTGCCACATACTGGTGCGGAAAAAGCTTGAAAATAGAGGGCAGCATGAAAATGTAGAACACTGAAATAAACTACTGAAACTGTGATATTGTTCAGAATATGTGAAGCTTGGAAACTTAATAGGAAGTCAGTTAGCAGGTGGACTGAAATATGTAGACACAAGGAAATGTATCTTTGGAAGGGTCAAGGTATCAGAGGTTTTGCCTCTTGCACACTAAAAAATAGGCAGATCTGGTGTGCCTCACCGTTCAATGTGTATTTTATGCTGCAGATGCAGATGACCATGCCAACAAGGATTCACCACATGGAAAAATACATGATTAAGGACTTTGAGTATGGATGATAGCTAGGCTTGGGCAATGTGTGTTGGATTCCTGACAGGGTAAAACTTTCCATAGAATCACAGAGTGGTCAGGGTTGGAAGGGACCTCTGGAGATCATCTAGTCCAACCTCCTGCTAAAGCAGGTTCTCCTAGAGCAGGTTGTACAGAATCGTGGCCAGGTGGGTTATGAATATCTCCAGGGAAGGAGACTGCACAGCCTCTCTGCGCAGCCCGTCCCAGGGCTCTGTCACTCTCAAAGTAAAGTTCATTTGTGACTGTAGTTTATCAATTAGTGGTCAAATGCCTCTGCTGCCATAATCCTCTGCAGAGGCAGAAGAAAATAATACAGCTTAAGTTTTTGGAGCAAGGTGCATGTTCTCTGTGTCTCTCCCATGGGATATGTTGGCCATGTCCTTTTTAGTTCATTAGTTACAATTACTTTGGGTTACTTGTTCAAGCTGAAAGAGGTATTGAGGAAGCCAGGCTGTGTTAAGGTCCACTTAACACCTGTTATGGCCCTAGCTATAGATCTGGTCTTGGCTTTGTCATCCATAATATAAGTCGCAGTCTTTTCTCATTCTTTAGCTTTCCCTTTCTACTAAAGACATGGTTTGTCTATTGGGAGGGAACTAAAGCAGTGCTAGGTATGCCTTGCCCTTATGTGCCCATGCTGTCTGAAGGGGGCAGGACAAAGCGCACCACATTACAGGGCATGACAAAGAGGAAAAGTTCTTTTGATTTAAATGTTACACATACATGTCAGTTATATACTTAAGGTACTGCTAAGTAATCTTTGTTTCATAATTAAGGTAACTTTAAGAATGTCTTTTCCCCTCCTGGGATTTGCTGACACACTGATTACACCTCAGCCGTCTCCTGGAATAAGCAACACAGGCATCTGTCCTAGAGATAAGCAGACCTCTTCAAAGCACTGTTTTGATTCATTCCTGGAGCTGGTTCGTTATGTGTATTGGATGGAGACTGGAGACCTCTGAGAAATTATTATGGTTCTGTAATTAAAGACTAGCATAATACATATGCACAGAAGTATAAAATGCAAATTACTGTATTTTCTCATTTTATTTTAGTGTCTTTACTCTGAAATTATTTTTTGTCTGTTACTCTTTTTGGGTTTTTAGTTGTTTGTTTGGTTCTTTTAATTAACAGATTATAGATACTGTATTTTGTAACATTTTTAATCAGCCCTACAAGTAAGATATTTAAAGGTAGAAAATTGAGACCCAGCTTCAACTGAAAGTCCATTTAACTTTGTGATACTTCAAAAATCCGATTGTGCATGTGGGTTTGTAATTTTCCAGTATGCTTTACATATACACTTCGAGGCAGTCTGTGTTGTGGATAAACTAAGGGCTGGGATTTAAATTTATGGGACCTGTATTTTCTCTAAGAGTTATTACTAAGCTGTTTTTTTTTTCTTTCAAGAGTAGAGTATTGTAAGACTTGAAATATGCTGCCACATATAGTAGCATCTGACAAGGAGGGAGTTGCTATCTGTACACAGCAGAAGTACAATCCAACGTGGGCAGACTGGACTTAATCTTTTGCTGACTTAGTGATTGCAGTGCAGCCAAAGGCAGTGCCTTGTAGCTGGAGATTTCTCTTTTATCCATAATGTAGTTTATCTAAGTAGGTCTCAGGATCTTTGTCTTCTCTACAAGATCCCAGCAGACTTTCCAAGACTTGCTGGATTTTCAAGCTTCTTTTCCAAGTTTTTTGTTCTGCTTTATAATTATTTATTTTGTATTTTGATTTCTATTCATGGTCCTAGACCCAGAACTTCCTGTCAAAGTTCTCACATTCTACTAAGGACCTTTATGAATTGTTTCCATTGTTGGGATTGGTTGGTAGTAGATCGGTAGCCTATGGAAACAATGCACCAGGTAAATCCAGGAGATGGAACAGTATCAGTTCACAAAACCAGGAGAACCTGTTCATGCTGAGAAATAAGGAAACATCATCCTGTGCATATGTGTGTGTAAGCAGCAGGCTTCTTGGAAGAAATTGCTGAATTTAGGAAACAATCTTCAAATCTGCTGAGTACAAATTAGTTACTACTGAAATGAAAGCTACTAAGAAAAATGGTAGTAGCAGTTTTACTTATGAGTGAGGATGTTAGCTCGGACTTACTGGTTTTATCATCCGCACTACAAAATCTATAGTCAGCTTGCGTTATACCTATGCATGTACTGCAATATACTTGTAAAAATCTGTTGTGTCCACATTTCCTTTACTTGATTTAGCTTGCTCAAGTACTACAGTGGGAAGTGTTATAATTGCCTAGGTTAAGGATTTTGGTTAAATTGATCTTTCTGTGTCTAATGTAGGTCTAATTTAATCTTGAAAATATATTGCAGGTTTGTGTGCTCCTTAAAAGATTAGAAAGATCCTACATTCTAGCAAACCTGTCCTGTATAGCCCTGCCTTTGATGCTACGATATTTTTTTTCCCACCCTTTTTTTCACATGAGTCCATGTGCCCAGCTCCTTGGGAAGTTTTAGAACAAAGTAGGACCTCCCAGGGATTTACTGCTATAGTAGCATACTTAAAATATACATATGTTAATGAAGGACAATTAAATTTAATCTGTAGGCTGTGTCCTCTTCTGAACTCGCTCCTCCTGACCTCTAAGACTGTAATCTAAGGAATGCTTAAAGCTGGAATATCATTGTGCCAAAAGCAGCAGTCCTGCCCTTTTGCTTTCCTGCCAGTGTTGGTTTTGCCAGCTCAGCTCTGCTACAGCTATATAGTAAACCAGATCAGGGGACTGATCTGACTGAAAAAATACTTCCCCACCCCTATTTAGGATATAAGCTGTATGTTTGTTTTCATATTTTCTCTTAAAAAAATATGCCATAGTTCAGTACTGTGACATCTGACCTCCTTAAGTATTCACAGTATAGGTATTTAAAAGAAACAAATAGAAAAAGACAATTAAAATTCTTGCTTGAAGGGAATAACGTAGACCCTGTTTAATCAAGTTTTCTCATATATCACAAGAATGGATATATTTTTTACATCCAAGTTAAACGTTTTCTTTTCCATCTAGCCTAGCATTTCTTTTAAGGGAATGAATATGAAATAAAACAAGCTCTTCTCTCCTACTACCTAATACCAAGCAGTGGGTTGTTTTAACCAAAATGAAGTTTTCTGTAGGGGAAAAAAATTACCTCAGGGTTTTGTGCGGGGTGGGGGTGGTGTTCCTACCTGCCCCAAGATCTATTTTAGATTTCCTTGGCATAAATTTTATTTTATATTCCATATGTATTGATCCACTTGAATAGGTGAGCAAGTACTTTCTTAAATATGGTATACAAATGTTTGCTTTTTAAGCAGCTGTAGAAGACAAAAATAATCAACAACGAAAACTGAAAATCAGTGAGCTCATTTGAACTTTAGTGCTTAGTATAGCATCTAACAGGAATAAAGTAGTATTCTTTGGACACCACGTTTGACTGCCAAAAATGCTCAATAGGTGAAATAAATGTGTGAAGAAAAGAATGGTAGTCCACTTACAGAAAATACATTATCATGTGGGAGAAGCGGTGTTGGGTCTACAGTTTAGGGTAGGTGGATTGCAGGAACACAATGTTTTTGACAGTAAGAACTGCATTTCAGAGCTTTCTGTAACAGCAAACTTTTAATAACATATATTTATTTGAATTCTAGAACAAGAATATTAAAACATAACTTAGTTATACCGGTGAACTCGTTCTTCCCTTTACTTTTATTTAAAGACAGCCTAAGAAAAAGAGGGTTCAAGAAAAATAATACTTAAGACAAAAATTTTTTTTACATTTTCTATGGATACTGCTGCTTCTTGTCTAAGGATTTTAAATTTTATTATTTCAAGTAAGAAGATTATCATGTAGTGACCAGCATGTGGAAAACATTGTTCCATGAGTTTTGGGGGCATATTACAACAAAGGTTTCAGTTTGCATAGTAGAGTGTTATAGTACTTTTTATTAATTGTAGCATAATATAGTGTGCAAAGGAAAACCGCTATCTTGTGCTTTACTTCTTTTTAATAATAGTGATGATAATAAGAAAATTAATGTTTTTTTAGAAATTGTCTGACTACAAGGGGCCGTTCTGTTAATGGATATGGGTAGATTGTTCCCTCCATAAGATTGTTCCTGAACTTTGAAACTGGTTATTTTAACAGGCCTGCTAAAGGTTGTTTGTGGTTTGGTTTGGGTTTTTTTTTTTTTTTTTTCCTTATTCTCTTCTACTTAAAAAACAGAGGCTGAACTACAGCAAATTAAAAATGAGAGATTCAAGCAATACAAAGCAACCCTTGCTCAGATTTTTGAGTGCCCCAGTGTGAAAGTGTTGCATATCCTATTTGCTTTTTGTTTTGTCTTGCATCTAGTGTACTTTCCTTAAACCTGTGGGATTCATGTTAGACATTTGAAGAATTACTTGATACTTTCTGCAACAAGTGTGTCTGCTGGTGTCTTGAGCATTGCTTGCTTTTGCTGTGTGACAGAAGGCAGATGATGAAGCTGTAAAACAAAAATCTCTGAACTCTGGAACCACTTCTCCAGTGTAAACATTAATATTGCTTTATTTCTAAGCTCTTATTTAAATGATAATGTTTAGAATTAACTGTCGTTTAGATGTATAATTTTGGAAGTATTAAAAAGCCTGTCTCCATAGCTGTACTGGTGAAAGCAGCAGTTGCAAAATGAAGGGTGTCATTTTAATAACTGTAGGCTTCTATTTATCTATTTTTTTGTAATATAAAAAGTTCTATTAAGAAGAAATGTAAAATTGGATGCTGGAGTTTTCTAAAATAAGAAATGAGCCTATGTTAGAAAATTATTTTTTCTGTAATAATCTTTCTTTCCTTTTTTTTGTTTGTTGTTCTTTTGTTTTTGTTTTTTTGTTTGTTTGTTTTGTTTTGTTGTTTGTTTTTTGTTTTTGTTTTTGTCTTTTAGGACCGGAATAGGCCCTATGACACTTTTAACTTGCACTCTTTGGAAAATTCCTTAATGGATATGATAAGGACTGATCATGAGCCTCTGAAAGGTAAACACTACCCTCCCAGTGGCCCACCAATGAGTTTCGCTGATATAATGTGGAGGAATCATTTTACAGGTTAGGAATATTCATATGTCCATGCTTGCTTGGTGCTTAAACAAAAATCAGCTTTTCAGTATTGCTATAAACTTTTTGCTAATGAATGAGTTGTCAGTTACGTAAAGTATCTGTTTTCCCATCTTAAGATAATTATCTCTACTATAGGAGGATAAGGTGAAATGTGTATACATTTATCGTAAGTGCACAATCATAATATTATCTAACTGGCATTTCTGAAACTTAGGTTTGTGTCTCAGCAAATCGCACAGTTGGGTTTCCTGCTGCAGTCACTCAGTTCAGAAAATGTGTAGTACAGCTGGAGTCCAGTTTCTATGTTCAACATCTTATTCAGAGTTAATACTACTCTTAGTTTTGGATCATCAGCTAGTGTACAGGGTTCTGAAACAACCACTCTGTCAAGTTACTCGTTACAGTTCTTTCAGGTTTCTTTAAAAAAAAAAAATATTCTTAATCTGGATTTGAAATTGTCAGGGAGGGTCAAAAGCTATTAGATGTTAAGTGCTGGGAAAGTTTTGATTATTTATGCTACTAAACAATGTTTGTTCTACCAGGTGTAGCATTGGAGATAAAAGCATTTCTAATACTTAGCTGATACTGAATAGTGAAAGGTTGTGGCAGCATTTCAATGAATAAATATTCCTGATGCAGCTGCACACTCCTCTGTCTTAATCTTCCACTGGTTAAATTTAAAGATAGGTACACGTTCTTGCTCACATGCATTCTGGCTGACTTTGAAGACTGAAGCTAGTAGTAATAAGTCATATACAAAGAAAGTATTGAACTAGAAATGATTCCCAAACTCTCAAGAAGTCAGGACACTGGAACTGATGGAGAAGAAATGTAGCTGTGTATAGCATTTCCTATGCTAATGCTTATATACACGATTGCCTCATTTGCTCCTCTCCCCATTTATATGTTACATGTGGAAAAATATTTTTTCTTGGTCTAAGGTCTTGTGCCTTTTTCACCATCTTTCTGGGTACAAAGTTGTTTGGTTTTTTTTTTTATAACCATAACAGACTGAGTTCTGTGCTCTCTGCTCATGTAACCCGTTCTTTCCACTATTATCTTGAAATTCTCTGTGCTATATAGCCTTCATGTGTCTTTAGCCATTATTCAGCTGCCTAAAATGGAAAGAAATACTGTCATGTCTAGTCTGATCATAGTCCTCCAAAATAAGTGTAAACCTGAAACTTATAACAAACAAGCTCACCAAAATTGAGATTTCTGCTGGATATGCGTTTCATATGGTTGTTATTAAAAAAAAAAATAATAAAAAATACAAATTGCTAGTAGGTAGATTTTAAGTATTTATTGTATCTTATTAAATGTATTATAATCTAGCTAAAACGTCATGGTTTTTAAAATTGGTATTTATTTAAGTATACAACTTGAAACTAATTTTTTAAAGACTGAATTTCTGTTTGAACCTGAGCATGGAAAAAATGAAAGATTGGATTAGAAATTGTATTACTCTAGGAAAAGACTTTAACATCATGTAAGTGCAATTTTACTTATACTTCCATTATTGTCTCTTTATAACCATTTTGAAATGTATTTTAGTCAGAATATTAGCACATAAAATAATAATGGGTACAAATCTTTAATTCCTTTGTGTTGTTGGGTTATTCTATCAAGAATAGCTTCCAATACTCAGCTGACGTAGTCTGTATAAGTGTTGCAAGTGGTTTCCACAGCTGTAACAGAGTGTCATAATGCTATGTAATGTTGGCATTTTGCATGAGGTAGAAATGAAGTTCTTGGTTTCATTAAGCATCTTTATGCTTTTAAAGAAAAGTATTCTTTCCAAATCAAACTTAATATTTTCATCTCCCCTAGGTTCTCAATTTATGTAGAAGACTGACTAATTTAAATGGACATCTGAAAGCAGTAGGAGCTGTTTTCCTCTGCTCAAAATGTAAAACTGAAGAGTTGAATATTAATTGTAAAGTTTGAGTTGATCTTTTCTATTCACTAGTGCGACCATTGGCTTTACTTAAATACTTGTCACTTACTGGACAGGCTCTTTCTGTCTGTCTCATTTCCTCATTTAGTGCTGCTCACCTGTTTTGGCCTTTCTGCCTTGTTACTTAGCTGTCTAGCAGCTTCCAGTCCAGTAATTGCTGGGAGAAGTCTTGTTTAGTATTAGTTATCTCTGTCTCTGCCCAGCTGTTTTTCCCCCCATGAATATGGTTAATTCCCTGCCTTGCTTTCTTTTCCCTTTAACTACAGGGCTTACTTTGCTAACCTCCAGCCTTGGCTTGACCTAGCATGCACTTTCCTCTACTTCTGTTTTCACCCTATGCAGCATGACTGGCAATATTCATAGGAGTGGCTGTTTCAGGACATGTTCGTTCTCCCTTCCAAGAAGTGTCTTCCTCTGTGTTAAACAGATCTGTGTTACTATTTTAACTGAAACCTTTTCATGAAAGCCTAACTAGTTTTCTGGAAACATTGATCTACTCCTCAAATCGCTTTCCTGTTGCATTTTTTTGTTGCCTTTTCTGTGAAAACTGGTCTTGACTCTTCCCCTGTACCTTCACATTTCTGCTTTTCCTCCACCAAAGATGCAGAAGGTTTTCAACTGCTGTCCTTCTCTGCACCTTCCTCAGATTTCACTTAATCTTGTCTTCTAAACTAATTTGCTTTTCTTCTTATTTATCCTGCTCTCCTCTGGCTCTCCCCCTTAAAGTAGCAGCATGTTTTAGTCTGTAATCACCTTGAGAAAGTATGTTACTGACTCTGCTTGCTTTTGCTTGTTTCGTAAGTAATGTTCAAGTTTTTATTTATTTTTACCTTGAAGCTTTTTGAATGTACTGGTTATGTCATTCGGTTTGATTTTTCAGTTTCTCATAGACATTACTGTGTGAATGCCTCTTGTGCAAAATTTCAACTGCTTTTTCTTCAATCTTATTAACTTAATCAAATCTCATAGCTACTTCCTCTGCATTTTATTTCCTCTGTCTTTCAGGAGTAAACTAGGTGTGTGTTTCCCTTTTAAATCTTCCCTTCCTCTGGCATCTGTGACTGTCCGCTCTTAGGTTCTGTGTAGCTTTTTCTTGTATAGATAAGAAAGTAAACCAGCCACAAATCCTTGTTTAAAAAACAAAGAAAAACAGTGAGATGGCTTTCAAATGACTTTTTGTTTGCCTTTTGGTAAACAAGCCTTGTTTTCTCAAAAAAATTTAGCTAACAGTGCTTACATGTCAGTTGCCCTTATATTTACTACCCAAATTTTTAAACAGAAGAGGTGAAAAGGCGAAGTACCAAAAGCCTCTGATTTTGAAAACACAGAAGGATTTAATTCTAGAAAAATTATGCATATCTTGGAGCCTCCAATGCATGTTACAAAGCCAGTGCAGCTATTTCAGGATCATTTCAACCTGCTGCTAGCAACAAAGTCTTGAGGAAATGTGTGTTTTTAGAAGTATTGTCTGCATATGTATTCATTAGTAAAATATTGCAGGTGGTTTATTGGAAGTTTGAAACATTGCTTGGAACATAGCCCCTCTTGGCATATGTGCCCCCTTGCATCCCAGCAGATACTTGAAACAAAACATAATTATCTCAGATATAGAACAAAGGCTGTAGGTTAGAATGTGGATGGGAAACCATAAAAGATTCTGATGTGAAGACCAAATTGAAACGGTTCTGGGATATTTTCTTCTCATTCTCGGGTGTAAGTTCCTCATGCTCTACGTTGTTCAGTGGAGGTGGTGGAGAAGCTCAGGGATGGGAAAGGAAAAGCCTGTCCACTTGTTTGTAATAGCTGAAGCTTTATAATTTCTCTGAATCTGAGGTATGATCAGACTTTGTCCTGCAGGCAATGGAAATTGAGTTTATTTCAAGGTCAACACATCAGGCCACTTCTTTTAGGCGTGATCCACTGGGCCTTGAGAGTACATGTGATTAAGTGGCTTTTCCGGGGTGGTGGTGTTTGCTTTCAAGTGTGGAACAAGGGAAAGGCTGAAGTATTGTTAGTGCAGCAGAAGCTAACTGATGCTCAGTCCTGCAATATTGAATTACTTGTGTTTAGTGAGTGCTAAGACAGTGTGACAGGCTGGCTTGGTGCTCTCCAGCTAGGACAGCTAGAGTCACTTAGTTCTTTTTGGGTGTTTCTTGCTGTAACAGAGATTTGATACCTAGCTTTGAGGTTTCTGGTCTAGGGTAAATTACCAGCTTACCCATCTACATCACATTTTATCTTGAGCCAAGTCTTGGGAGGAGGTGTTTGGTGGCAGCTCTTACTCTGTTTCTTTCTAAAACTGATTTTTTTTCTCAGCATTTTCTGCCAGATAGGGGTACCCTGCTGTATGTTCCTGTCTTTCTGTCCTTGTAGTCTGGGAACTGTGTAACTTTACAAATTGTTTGCCATTTTCATGCTTTTGAGAGCTAAAGAATACAAACTCATTAAAAAGCAAGTCTTGTTTTCTCTCAAGGCAGTTAGGCAGGCTTCCTTACCTGCTTTCTGTGCAATCAAGACCAGGTTCAACACTTTTCTTCTCTTTCAGTCAATAGTCATAAATCCTGTTCTCCTTTCAAAAAGGAGAAACAAAGTACAGTAAAGGAATTGTTAAGCTTCTTCTAGTTAAAGACTAGTTACTGTATATAGCCAAGGGTGCCTAGTTGTTTCCTGTGTCAGTCATAACCAGGCCTATGTGATGGAAGTGTGCAATATCTTCTAAGATGTTTTTTCCTGAACTGTCTGTTTTCTTAGTTGCTTATAATGTATTTTATGGGAGAGAGTTTTGCTTTAACAAGGAAAGGGTATATTTGCAGCATTTTGTAACCTGTTGGTATTTACATACTGCTTCTACCTAATGCTGTGGGGCAAAACTGAATTATCAGAATAGCTGTGGGTAGATGCTACTTACTACAAAAACATTTTTTTCTACATCAAAGTGTCTTCTGTCTATGGTGTAATATGTCACTGTTGCAATAAGTTTATCCGTGTCAAACTATTGCATTACAACACAAACAGAGGCATTCTGATCTATAAAAAATATTTTGATCAGTAGTAACTAGCAGCTGCCTTTGTTCTATTTTTAAATAATTAAATAAAACATTTCAGCTGTGTTAGATCGTATGCTATGCACATGTGCTACTGATAGGTCATGAAACTGAATAAAAAATAAAACTGAGGAGAGAAATCATGTCCCTTTTGAAATATTTTAAATTTACTCTTACAGTAGCTAACTAATATTTGGGTTTTATTTTAAATCAGAATGGAAACACACTTTGTAATGTGCAAATCCCTAACTAACAAAAATTCTGAGGTTTTAAAAAAGTATGAATGTGACATCTTCGAGTACTTGGAGACAACATATGTACAAGGAGAATTTAGAGTAGGCTTTATTAAAACTAATTGTAATGAATATCATACTACAGAAGGTTACATCAAATGTGTTGATTATGTCATAATATTTCAGTAGAATGTACATGCTCCCTGACTATCTCTTAGCATTTGCTGTTCTGAGATTGTTTGAGACTTTGAATACAAATGTATTCATTCAGAGGTAGAAACAGTGTCTGTGAGGAAACTTTTTATCTTGATTTTCAGTATTTAAAATGAATGGCACCATATATTTGGACAACAGAAAACTGGAGTTACTGGCGTTACTACTTTTTAACTATTGTGAAGACTGTATCAGGTCACATGAAAACTAAGTAAGATTTCAAGATTTCCTGTTTACATTTAACTGTTGTTTGAGGTTTGACAGGAGTGTTTAAAGATTATATAAAACTTGGATGATATTTTAATACATATAGAATGGACCTTTACGTTTCCATCTTGATCTTTAGTTAATTCAGTGCATGCCATCAGATTTTGTTCAGCTCTAATTCTTCATAGGCTTTTTGTAAGCAAAGCAGTAAGTTTGCCACATGACCTGAGAAGAGTGAAGGTGAATAGATAGTATTTGTGTTTGCAGTCAGCAACTGAACACAAAGGTTGTGCAAACAGAACAAATGTTGTCATCTCAGTCCTGGAAATGGTGCCACCCATTTACAGCTTTTTGCAACACTTCATTAGAAATAAGTGCACTGTAACAATGTTTCTCGAAATCCTGATGCTCGTCAGACACCTTTCTGTAAATGCATGTAAAAACCAGAGTAAGCAGACAGAAGTTTGCACATCTATTTGTGTGTAAAACTAGGCCACTCAAGTTAATCCTTTTAAAGGAAACATACTCTTACTTCCTTTCCATTTGAAACTCCGTGTATTTAAGAAAATCCTCTGTAATATTTTTCTCTTCAGTACAGAATATGACCGTTAAATGGTTCATATTTCTTAAATTAAGTGTTTTCATCAATGATCCTGTAGTGTGATCATACTGTCTAATTTGCTGCTGGCATCCAGCATGTCCTTGTCTTTGACCTGCTGAATCTGTTTTGGGCAGGACTGATGGTGCTTTTTTGTTTGTTTTGTTTAGTTTAAGGAGTGCTGATGCAGATACCCATTTTTCCTTCTCTTTATTTCCATCTTTTCATTGTACTATTGAAGACTGGCCCCAGAGACCTAAAGCCCTTTTTGTCTTTCTTACTTCTCTACTGTTTTGAGCGTTTTGTATATATTGGCATAGACTGCTAATGGAAAAGTCTGCTTTCATATTGGTGTATTTTAGAAGTAAAGCTAAACTTCTTTTTATGTTCATCAGGTCTTGCTTTTAAAGTACTACTGTTTTGAAAATTTAACTGGTTTCAAGCTAAAAATCTTTATACTAAAATATATGCAAGACTTTGTGTTTAATTGGAGCTATTTACTTAGGAAAAGTGCATTCTCTTATAATGTAGATGCTGTTATATTTTATAGGTTGCTTTCTCTACTGATGGCATATATTTGTTTAGTCAGTGATAGGAAGAAGTTAGTATCAGCAAGCTTTGTTACTGATACAGATGATAATTATACAGTTCTGTTCACATTGCCACAATATATTTGCACAGTAAAAATATAGATGTGTAACACCAGTAATCGTTCTTAGTATTTCCCTTCTGGCAAATACTAGTATTTTTGTTCTGCTGAGTATGTTGATGTATAAAAGATATGCAAGTTGCAAGTAGGTGTTTAAATTATGTGTGAACAAATGGCAGATAGACCTCAAAAAAAAAAAAAAAAAAAAAAAAGGAGGGGAGGGGGGGAAGAAGGGAAGAAAAAAAAAAGCCATCAAACTTCTGCAGGGAGTTACCTTTTATTTTTATGATTCTCTATGCAGACCCTTGCTTACGCAGTTCTTGCTTTTGAAACTGTTTTGTGCATGTACGCTGAGTTAGTGTAGCACCAGTTTCAGGTGCCTGTAGTTTTGGGGGAAGAGGAGAGAGAGCGGTTTGAGGTCTACTCAGGTAAAAATGCTTAAAATTCTTGTATATACACACATGTACTTCATGCTTGTTGGCCATTTGTGAATCATGGAGCGAAGACTCGTGGTTGAGCTGGGGTATGGGGGGGTGTATGTGTGTTGTTAGGCTGTGCTTAAAGTAGACCCCCAAATACATATGGGTCAAAATAATCTTATTTCAGATGTTTGAGGGAATACTGGTCTGGCTTTGATTTTTGCATGTGTCTGTGTCTAACCTTTGCTCTACCCCATTTGCTATCTATCCATCCCAATAACCATTGCTGTTTTGTAATGCCTGTTGTTGGCACCAACTCTGAAATAATTTGATAGAAAGGATAAGAATGATAAAGGAGGTGTTATTACTAAGGAAGTGTAGCAGACCTAATCCTGTTGCCAGTTTCATTTGACCTTGCCACTGGAGTCACTACTCACAACTTTGAACTGATATCAATAATGATATCAATAATGATTTTAAGAACTGCATGACAGGAAGCTCTCGTTCCCTGTAAGTTCAGGAAAGGTAAAAAGCAGGTCAACTTTGCTATTTTCTAGGAAACCTTATGCAAAATACCAATTGATGAATTAGTGTGAGTTTTACTCAAGATATAACCAATGAACCTTGGTTCTTGTAACGCAAAAATGACGAGAACAGGTAACTGTAATCTTAAAACTCCTTCACTGAGTGAGTGTTCGTGGCAGGATCTGATCAGGCTTTCACAAGTTCAAAAAAACCATAGACACTCAGGAAAAGAAAATGAATAAAAAGAGAAAATAAATTCAGAAATCCCTTAAGGTGAAAACAATAGTTACAGATCTGGAACTGGTTAATCACTGGTGTTTGTTTCAGATGCAGAAAAATAATGGTAATATCAGCATATCTATACAAAGATGAGGTTATAGATTGGTTTTACACTTGTAAACAGATTGTGCTTATAAGCTTGAATATCTGCTAAAAATAGTGGATTTTAAAGTTAAGATTAAGGGGACAAACACAGGCAAGCCTGGCAGTAAACACTGTCAAAAAACTGCAACAGTGGTAAAGCTGTGCCTGATATCCAGATTTGTTATTTCTGGAACACCACTCTTTCTCAAAACTGTTTGTGTAACTTGAAATTATCTAGACAATTGAAAAAAAAAAATCAGATTAAATATTTGTGAAAGATTTAATAAAGAGATTCTATGTGGGAAGGGTATACTTAAGTTATTGGAAAGATTTCAGAATTGTTTCAAAATCATGACACTTTTCTACTAAGAATGAGGTGAAGTTAATTTCCATTTAATGTCATATTTCCAATATAATACAGAAGAGAAGATGTGCATACTTGAGATGTGCTCTAAGAAGGAATTTGGCACTGTGCCATGACAAGCATGATATTGGACATGCAGCAGAACAATTAGGCAGTCCAACCAGAAAAGTGTCTCCAAATGCTGTTAGGAGAGAGAATTTAAGGAATTTAACAATGTTAAAATGTGCAAGAGAGGAGCCTGGGCTATACAAGAATCATTCAACCCTCATACTCTGAAATGCTTAAAGACCAAGAGGTATAAAACTGGATTTTTTTTTTTTAAATTAGGAATTGAAAAGACTTGTGTAAAAGAGTGATTATTGTTGCAGCCTAACTGCAGTAATATAAGTGTGTGTTATAAAAGCACATAACTATCTACTGAGTATATTTTCAATTATGAAACCAAGACAGGCAAACTGAAAATGGCAGATGTACACCTAATACAAGTACTAGGGATGTTGTTACTGGAAGGGTTCCTATTTATGACTTCAGTGAACTGCTGGAGTCCATAACGTCTGTGCTCTAACTTCTCTGTGTTTTTGATTATTGTGCTTAAGATTCTTGAAAGTAGAAATTTTATCCAGAGATTTTGTCTTAAAACTATAATTAGAAATATGTGCTTATATAGACTTCATAAAGGTCCAGGTAGCATACATGTGCTTTTCTTAAAATTGTTTACTGATAGTAATTTCCATGTTTAACCCAAATAGATCCTTGAAAGTGCATATTCTTAATTACATTTTACAGTCTTACGTTGCACCTTTAAATGAATATATTTATAATTCCCTCCTTGTGCTCTCTTCTTTTTCCTTAGATAATTACACAGTTTTGTAATCTGCATGTGGCCTTTGTTTTCAATTGAATAATTTGCTCAAAACAAGATGATACTCAAATGTTGTAGCTAACATGAAAGGCTATATAATTATTAACTAATTGTCTTATAATTGTACCATTACCAATCTGTTTTGAATGCTTTTAATACAGGTGTGTTTTGAAAGTATTCCATTAATTTGTTTCTATAGAATTGCACTAGGGGACTTCTGAAGATGTACAGAATTATTCTGCACAGTTGCTTAGCTCAGTGTGAGAACATGTTCTTCTGCTTGTGCTGCTCTGTATTTTCTGCTCCTCTTAAAAGATAGCTGACAAGAACTGTTTAAAAATAGCAGGCCAAGGGCAGGTGACAAAATGTCACACAAGCAGCACCTGGTCCAGTGACAGCCTGGAGGGAGGAAAAAAACAAACCCAGATGTCACAGATACGATTCTATTTCTGAAGCTGGTCAAACAGCAGAATTTCAGCTCCAGCAAAGGAAAAGAGAAGGGCCCATCCAAGCATTATGCATTCAAATTTTACTCTTGTTTTTTCATAGCTGTTCCCTTTTGTCTATTACAAGTATTAGTTTACAAGTATAGATTATTATATACACCTTTTCTCTTTACAAGTAATACCTGTAACCGCACGCTCATTAATATGCTGTTAAAGAAAACGGAATTAATGTCAGTCTTGCAAGATTTCTGAAATATTTTAGCACAAGCTTATGCTAACAAATAATAGCAGCTTTAATGTTTCTGTAGTGCCAGATTAATATGAAAATATGTATAAGGGAATTATGACAGTAATTAATGAAGATCTCTTTAAGAAGCTTTGTGCAAGGAGTTGGAAAGTGAAAATGGAAAGTTTATTTACCTTCTTTCTGCCCTCACTTCTTTCTGGAGGTGCTGTTTGCTTCGTAGTCTTATTGTGGTGGCACTTTTTTCTGAAAGAATCAGAAAATTATGATGTGAAGAAAATAAATATTTGCTTTTCTTAAACTGCTTGTGACTTCGTTTCAGAAGGGTACTGAAAGTTCATGTTGCATCTGTTCAGAAAGAATATTAATTACAGCACTGCAGTTTCTGTGACTAGAAATAGAAGGCTTTAACTTATTGCTAGGAGCTAAAAACGTTGGAAAAGATTGGCTTTAGTTCTGCTTTGTCAAAGCATAGTTGTTAAAACTTGGTTTTGCAGAAGTACAGCAACTTAATGGTTATATTGGCTCTTCAGTATAGTAAGTAGGTCTTGAGCACCCATATTTGAGTGCCTATGTAGTGAAGAAATGTAAACTGCTTGCTTCCTTTGCTCCCGAATTTAACCACAAATCTGGAGAAACGGAGAGCATATGAAGTGGATTACAACACTTATAAGTAACTTGTTACTTAAATGAAATAAAAGTTTTATGTGGCTATAATGATCCTTTTATATATTTTTCCAAATGAGGACTAATACCAATTACAGCTTTTAAACTGTTTCAGGGTTTTAATTAAGAAAGTCCTGTTACACAGTTTCTTCAGAGTAAGTTTTTAATACTTCAGCTCGGTTAAATACTGTCTAAAATGAATCTTAACAGTAGCAGAGTTGGCTCGTTTCTTGCTTGGATGGTAAAAGTGGACTGAGTCTCCTTTGAAACAAAGTAACCATCTAAATTGGTTCCCACTTCCAGTTCCTGTAGTCATCAAAGATCTTAAGCCAAGCTTTCAAGTGTTAAATCTCACCTGAGAAAACTGGTACTATTTTGTATTTCTCTAGCTTCCTGGAAACTGGCACTAGCAGAGTTCATTTGAATTTCATGGTGAACCTTCTGTATATGATGGCTCTGTATTATGGGTCAAGAATAAATATTTCCCAAAGTATATATGAAAGTACTCCATGAGAATAGCACTCCCTCCAACCTAGTGTCCTGTCTCAAGTAGTAAGCCATAGCAGGTTTTTTAGGGAAGAATACAAAACCGGGGTAAGCACTCTTCTCTCCAGCAATTAACTTGAGAGCTTCTGGTGTCACAGGTAGTATGGAAAACAGTGATTTATTTTTACCAGTTCAGTGGAGTTTTTATAATGCTGTACCTGTTACTTGAAGCTAACTATAAGTGGCATAACTGCAAGGTTGAACTTTGAGGCCTTATTTTGAAAGGGTAAAAGTAATATTTTCCTACTACAAAGGGAAGGGATGTATTCAAAGATAATTATTTAATTGTTTGTTTTGTGATTTTCAGTATTTTAAATACATAACACTGACGTACTATGGAGTTAAATATTGTAAATATGTATTCTTGGGAAGTTGTCTTCAGTAGGTTGAAGATTTGGCTACCCTGAATGTTCATTCACTTTAGCAATTTTTCATATTAATGAATTTAATTCAGTTTTGAAATAAAAACATTAAAAATAGCTTTTATTTACATTGCAGGGCGTATGGGAATAAACTTCCATCATCCAGGAACAGACAATATTATGGCTCTTAACAGTAAGTAGTTAATATCTAGTGACTAATATTGTCATGTTATTATTTCTTACATTTGTTGTGTACATAACTGTACAGTTAGACATAAATGTGTAATAATAATATTTGCATAGAAGTTGTTGCACCCTCTTTTCATAAATTGTTCATCTCTAATTTTATTGGTAGAATTGGTGATTCTTTATATTAGCTTTAGAATAGCTTTGTGTGTTCCACTGAAAGCTTCATGATGCCTTGGTGTTTCCTTTTTTGTAGGTGTGTATGTGTGTTAAATCTGTAATTTCTAATATCTTTCCAGACATATTTCTTCTTGTTGGGATAAGTTGTTAGAAGTTTTGCATACAATTACATTGACTGATAGAGTTTGTTGGTTTCCCGAAAACATAACGTAGACAGGACTGGAGAGAATGTTTGGACATCTAAATAATGAAGAAAAAGTGTGGGGCTGAACTTCACTGAAAGATTATTGCTTTTGTTTGTGTTGAAAAATAAAAATTAAAAAAAGATCTAGTCATGAACATTTCTATTCAGAAAATGGATCTGGATGCTCTAGAGAGAGCCTTGTGTTGGGGGTGTGTGGTGGTGGAGAATAGGGTGTTAGACACCACCAGAATAATGTAAAACTGAACTATGCAAATCAACGTATAGTTTTTGCCCATCTAATCTGAAGAACTATTTTGAAATGTCTTGTTTTGCTTACAATGTGTTATTAGAGGTGTTAGGATTAATTTACTGAGTCCCCTCTCAAATTGTTTTGCCTTTGCACAGTTTGTTATACTGTGTATAGTTGAAAACTGCAGGTTTTTGTGTAGTACCAAACAGAATTAAAAAATAATTTATAAATGTGAAGAACTGAAACTCTGTAAAAAGATGCAAGAGTTTGACATTTGGCTTTAAATGCCAGCTTTTGGATCTTGTAAGACTTTGCTTGTGCTCTTTTTCTAAGTTTTACACTGTTAATGATGGGGTGATATTTTGCAGAGTTTCTGTTGTCATAGTTAGCATATATACCTCATTTTCTTATGGACACGTGAAATTACAGGAAATAAAGTAATTAACTGGAAGTGCTCCGTTTAATTAAAGACTTTGTTAAAAGAGGAAGCTGTTCATGTGGGTGTGCGTGTGTGTGAATAAGTTCTACACAATACAGCCTGCTGCTATTTGACATGAATTCTGATCTCAGAATGTATTTGTTGTTCTAATGTGAGCATTTCAATAAGCTGATTGTAATAGTAGTATAATCATGGGGAAGGGAGATTATGGCTGAATTTGAGTTACTTTTAAAAATTGACAGTTACTATGGAATATATAGCAGTATTTCTTACAAAGTCTTACAGAGATTTTTTGAAAGACAGGAATGAAATACAAAAAGCTACACTATATTCTGTACTATAGCAAATCAGGGTTGTTTCATTTTGGGACAACTCACTTTTATCCTGTCATTGCCAGATAAACTTAAAAAAGCCCTTGCCTTTTTAATGGAAGTAATATTTCAGAAAATATTTCTTCCTAATTACTTTGCAATTTTCACAGCAGCTATTTAATCTGATTGTTTATTAAAAAAAATAATCCTTTGCAGCTGTAGTCCTGCTGTATGGCTAAAATATTAATGTAGCTAACTGAGAGACCTAAAGAAAATATATTTATGTATTTCCAGTATTTAAAATATTATGGGTTTATTGAAGTATTAACTATTTACAGACTTGCATAAGCCTGGAATCATAAATACACAATTTATGCAAAATAGTAGTGATTGTTCTTTTGAATGGAATTCAGTGCAAATCAAAAGTCTGGGTAAGTTCCCATATATTTCCAGTCTCCTGCATCTCTTCAAGGCCGCACCATTTTTGGCTATTACTAAGAGCCCAGAAGCTAGAATTATTGTACTGTGAAACCTGTTGGGTTTTGCTGTTAAATCTTTGAAGGATTGAGAATAAAAGCAAGTATTCAAGTACATTAAAAATTACATTCTGTGATTTAAATGCTCTTCTGTATGCAGCTAAAATTGAGAAATTTAGGACTATGTAATTCCCATGTGGTTCATTCCCCTTGTCACAGGGAAATAGACTAAGGAAAGTTAGTCCAAGAAGAAATATGCTTTCCTGTGTTGCCATGATTGTGGCTTGGGTTTAAAAAAATAAAATAAGTAAAATAAAATTAAAAATCCCCAAAGGATATTTCATCCCAGGAATTTTTTGAACTATTTGGAGAACTTACGTAACTTTTAGAAATCATGATACTTATAATACCTATATATAATTTTTGTTAAAACCAAACACTGTCTGCTGAATCTGCAAATCCCAACATCATGTTCTATTTATACTCATTGCTACATAAGCATTTCTCTCCTTTCCTGTGAAGACACAGTAATAATCTTTAAGATTTATTACTCAAAGCTCAATTTCTCACTAGCAGTATACGCAGTCTTTTGAAGCTGGAAGACAACGTAGGCTCAGGGCAACAGCAATGTAAAACTTCCCTTCTGCCTACAACATGTGAAGTAAAGTTTTCTGGAGGGTGTTTGTCTCTTTAGCTCCTTCTCATTCTTTATGGCAACACTGTCAACTGTACTTCAGCTGGTGTTCTTATTTACTGATTACAGCCTTTTGAAACTAGGGGTTTTCCCAACAGTCTTCAACATTTACAGACAGTTGTTCAAGGGGATTATTTGGTTTGAGGGAAGGTGCTACTTGCTCAGGGCAAAGTGTAAATAATCATCTCAAAGCACTGAGTTATGAAATAATAAAACTAGTGAGACAGAAGAGATTACTTTCAAAAGCATAATTATTATTAATCTCTTCTTGTTGTTAATGGTGTTATGCTTGCATATATACACAAACTGTTGCACATGTGTATAAACACTTATAGAAGCAGTTGAAGTTTTCTATCAGAATTAGGCTTCTATTGAGGAATGCAATGTTCTTATATTCAGTGAGATCTGAGCATAATCCAAAAGAGCACTTAAACAAAAGGAAAATGCAAATATTTAGATTTGAAATACTGTGCAAAGGGAAAAAGTCATAGCTTTTGTCTATACTATCTATAATTGAAATTTCTCTAGTAGAAGAATTCTTACAAACTTTCATCTACAGCACCTTATTAAATTGATACTGTAATTTCTAGGGGAAATGTGGCATAAATGAACTATTGATTTTATTTACATAAATTCATGTATGAACTTAAAGGGAAACCATCTGTTGATGATATTTTTAGTAGATGTTTGCAGTACCTATTAGAAGTTATGTTTAAGTACTAAGCAAAGTCTGAAAATAATGTGCTTTGCCAAAATTAACTGAAAGGTATCCTCCCTCCCCTTCTCAGGTTAGCGTTCACTCCCCTTTGCAGTCATTCATTTCTGTAGCCATTGCTTCTGTTTGGGGGGACACTGGGAGTTCCCTTGAGTTAAGTTTTCCTTTTTAATCAGCTATAGAAATAGGACTAAATGGTCAGCATGAATACAGTCACCTATGTGCTAGGTAGTGAGCTATCTTTTATGCTGCTTGTGAACTCCAGAAAGCCAAGAACAAACTTCAGTGAGAAAGAAGTATAGCAAGTGGAGAAGGGAGATGGGGAATAAACGAGGGTGTGTGATCTTTCTAATGAAGGACTGAACTGCATTGCTGGGATCCCAAACAAACTTACTTCAGTAAAATTAGTTTAGTCTAAAGGTAGTTAAACCAACAAATGAGAATAAACCCTTTGTGAAATACTGGAATTTTATTTTTCCTAAAGCTCCTCTGTACAGTGACTTTGCACTGCTGTTTGGCTTCAAATGTTCCATCTGCTTCCAATGTTCATTCTTGTCGCATACAAAAATGTGTCATCTGTGAGGTCTGGTACTATTTGGTCTCCATCTGACTGTCTTTTCTTCTTTTCATTAGTGTAATTTAATTCTGTTTGTTCTGAGTAAAATAATCAGAAAAATACATTAAGACAAGAGTTTGGGGCACCTTTTTAGATGTTTGTGTAGAACTTTTGGCTATGTTTTATTAACATAATAATTATGAGAGCAAGTCATCATGCAATGACAGAAAATGTAATGGCAGGAAAACAATTTCATTTTTTATATTCATGTTTCTATTGCTTTTCAAATTGCCTTGTCTCCTTAAGAGCCATTGTACTTAGCTCTTCCTACATTCTGATGTATTGTCTTCAAACACATACAGTGTTTCGATATATCAAAGTTGCTGAAATAGAATTTATATTTAAATCTTTTGCCAGTGCTGTTGGTATACCTTGAAATGAACTGCTACAAATAGATTTATTGAATAATTTTTGTCTTGCAAAATCTTGTGTTGGCAGTTTAATAGCTAATAAAATCTTGGGGGGGTTAGTGATAATAGTCTGGTAAAATGTGTGCAAAATTTCAAGGGCCATCAGTCTCTTCTAATAATAATATTATACCTGCCTATAGGAATTTGCTAAGCTTCTTAACCCAATTGCCCGGTCAGGTTCTAATAGGTTACTAGCGTATTAGCATACAAAGAATAATAGAAAGGAATAAAAGACACTGAGAGAGCTAATAAGGTTTGCAAACTAAACCTAATTTGATCATGAAGAGATCAGTTTATTTAACTGGAGGGAAAAAAATGGATCTTGTGAAGTGTGACATAGCAAAGGCAGCAGGGTTCGTGAGAGTTTCAGAGTGTGCAAACTGTCACTTTACACATAACCTTGTTAAGTTTTTCAGACCCAGCTGTACAAACAGTTCGTATTGATGCTGCCTTGGGGGCTGTGAGGCAGGCTAATCTGACACCTCAAAGTCCCTTCTATACCTGTACAATTTTTTTTTAAAAAAAAGGGGGGGGGGGTGGGGGGGGGAAGCAGGGGAGCAATAAAACATGCTTTTTCTTCTTTCTTCCTTTCAATTTTCTATATTAGCATCTGTGTTTTCTGAGACCTGATTTGGCTGTTACTGAAGGTAGTATCTCTTGTCAGTGACTGCTAAAGTCTTTTTCTAGCAGGGGAAGATTTCTCTAAATCGTCTTCCTTTTAATCCAACATTATAGCTCTTTACTATCTTGTTTGGTTTTTTTTCTACCACTTTTCCTGCCTCATAACCTCACCAATGTGCTTTTCTTTCATCTGTGTGATCCTCTCTATTGTGGGTGAGTGCCATCTGTTTCTGCAGAATTTTAAGAACAAGATTTGCCAGGCTATTCCACAAGCATTATATATGATGCTAGAAGAGATAAGACAGCAATCCAGAATTAGGTTTGGTAGATTGGAAGCAGTATGAAGGAAGTTCCTATCAGCCTGGCTGTTAGAAATGTGAGGTTTATTAATCTTTTCTTTAAAAAAACCCCAAAACTATAAGAAATTAAAATACATAAGCCTTCCCTCCTGCACAGATGCTTGGCTGCTCAGTATGCCTGAGGAAGGAAGATCTGAGATGTTTAAACAATAGTCTTGAGTATCAAATGCAATTTATGTGTTTGACCAAGTGTTTTGAGATCTCATATGTGGGCCTTAACTGCATACAACTTGCATGTAGATTATATTTTCCCAATGATGGGATTCAGTTGTATGTCAGCATATGTTATCAGGGAGATTGTTGTAACACTTGCATTGCTATCATTGGAAAAAAAGTGAGCCAGAAGGGACTGTTGAGGCTAATATCACCAAATTAGTGCAGTGCCCATCTGAACATCCAGTCCATCTATCAGTGGAAATTGAGAATCACCTTTTGAAGCACTCTTAGATGAGCAATAATTTAACTCAATCCCAAACAGCGAATTATTTGGATTATATGTTGTCTTTCAAAGACCTCTCTAAAAAGACTGTAGCTATAGGAAAAAGGGAAGAAAGAGTATTATTTTCGTAAACAAGCTGTTCTGTTGCATTGCTCATCATGAAAAATTATCCCTCAAATCTTAAATGGTGAAACATGATGAAGTATAAATAATTCAAATGCTATCCCTGAAAAAGTGGGATGAGTGTTCAGCAAATAGATTAATACATAGAAAGCTTTCTTTGGGAGCAAATAGATTTATGTGCATATAAAAGTCAGTATAACCATACTATGGCAAGGAACACAAAAATGATAATGAACCAAGTTTAATTCTTTGTTCTCCTAAATGTAATTCTTATTTTCCCCCAAACTTTTAGGCATATGGCTTAGTGGAGTTTTATCTTGTCATCTTCATTTATCAGCTTTCTTCTTACTAGATAAAATCCAGAAATTGTTATTGAAGAAATAGTTTTTTATATGCAGTAAACTCAAGCTGGTTCAAGCACTAGCCTCATCTTTGTATGCAAACTATTCTTGTTAACGTTGACCCCTCTTTTAGTTAGTAAAATTGTTGTATTTATTGTAAACTATGTTTATGTGCATATATTTTTTACATTGATTGCTACAAATTAAGTTACTAAAACTGCTTCTGCTTTAGCTACTGTTTTTCATATACTTCCAACTGTATGAAAATCCACTTTTAGAATAAAATGTTCCTTACCTAGCTCTTTTTTAGTGATTATTTTTAATTTTTTTCTTCTTTTAAATCATACCCCCCCTCCATTTTGACAGTTTGTTATATAACCTTGACCATTCAGACAGAGTAGCACGGACTGACAGAGTGATCAAAGACAAAACTTTTGATTTGTCTTGCTGGAATTGCAACTATGATTTTTACACATGGGTAATTTGAGACAGGTTGGTGAATGGTGGATACTTTTAAAATCATAAAGATGTACATAAATAAAATTTATTTGTATTATAGCAAATGAGTTGGCTGAAATCAACAAAGACAAGAATGTCTCCCAAAGGCACTTACTGGAGAACTCAGTGTTTTACAGCAAGTATTGTTCTGAACTGGTGGCTGCTTCAAGATTACAGATGAGTTTTTCAAGTTAGGAATAAGATTCCTCGTACCTTTATAAATCAAGGAGGTTCCCAATCTTGTCAAATAAATTTTCCTTTAGCCTTTCTAGCTCCAAAATTTCAGATCTGGACATGTTGACTTTTTTTTCCCTAGAGATAATGCTATTTTAAGTCAATGAAGAAATGCATTTAAGATTACCTTGAAATATCTATCTTTGATATTGTGGACACGTTATTGCAGTAATAAGATAAGTACCAACAGTGAAGAAAGAATGTTTTTAAAAATCTCAAAGTACTTCATATTAAGTCTCTATAAAATGTGATAATACAAATAAATGGTGTTATTTCTGTATTTGAAATTAACTGCTTAGATTCACTTTTAGCTATAATACGGAAAGAATGTAGATCTAGTTTGTTTGAGTTAGTTTTGGATTCACAAAATTATTATTTCCTTGAAATGCTATTTGATCTGTATCCAATATGCAGATCCAGTCCCATGTTATAATAAAGCAGTGGGGGAAAAAAATCAGAAAATAAGTTCTTTTTCATCAGTTTCATATAACTTTTTTTTGAGATGCGTCTAAAATTTGAGCATTTCTGTTGAGTGTGTTTTGATTTATTGCAACAATGGGTAATCCTTAACTACAGGCTTTTGAGAATTCCAATTGCATTAGCACTGAATTTACTTAATTTCACTGCAAGATTTAGGGTTTGGAGAGTTTGGTTTGCTTGTTTGTTAAAAGCTTGAGTTCTGTTCTTCAACGTACAGTGTAATGTTTGTAAAAGTACAATTAGCTTCTGGGATGAGGTGAGTTAATAGTTTCAGGGGAGTTATTGGGTAAAAAAGAATGTGTTGTTCCCTTGTATTTGAGTACCTGCAATCTGGGACATAGTGGTTATGTAACTTTCTACCTGTCAGTTAAAGAAAGTTGCAAAGGGATGCAGAAACACTGACACAGTGGTGATGGATTTGGGAGTTACACAACAAATCGGTGCTTGTTTGCAACAATTTCATATTTTATAAGGGAAAACGCACTCATCACTTCTTAAAACAGCTAGGTTTTCATTAATACTGTCATGTTCTATGAGGTACCTAGGGTAGACTCACTTTTGTGCTGAATTTTGAAACATTCGGGAGATGGTTTTCTATATGAAATGACATTCGTATTTGGCAACAAAACCAGTATATAGGAGTAGCTTCACTGATGGTGGGTACAATTTTGGGAGCTCCCAGTCTTTCTTTTGTCCTCTGTTGGAATTGCCTAGGAGAGAAAGTAACTTCAGAAAAACACTGGTAACTTCGTAGTTTCTAATAGTGCAATAATTTTATTATTGGTTCCTAAATGTCTCCATTCAAGAAGAACTTCTAAATGTTTTATTTTCCAAAATACTTAAACCGGAGGTCTTACGAAATTTATGTGATGAACCATTCCTTCTAGTAATTCTGTTGTGCTCTGAACTTTGACTTATTAACAAGACGGGTATTTTTTTATTGACTTGTGTCAAATGACACATTCTTTCTGTGTAAACAACATAATAAAGTGTGTGTTGACATTCTTAAGTTGCCCTGCTGAATAATTGCCAGCTTGTTGGAAAAAGTAACATTTTAATGTAAACACTGCATAAAACAGAGTTCATTTTCAAATTCTTTGTATATATATAATATAATCAACAATGGTGAAACTTCACCTTCTTTGAGTTTTTAAATGTGATGTAAGGTTTTTAAATCAGCGAAAGCTGTCTAGACTGTCTTTCTGTTCAAGTGTATTGTACTATTTTCCCGCTAGAATTTACAGGCAATTGTAAATATACCTTCAGTAAAACTCATTTATGGACATAAAGGCTATGTTTGTGAGGGCATATCTAAGATAAAAGTGATATTATGCAGTGCAGTATAACATAGAAGTGTTATAATACGTGAATGCAATAGGTTATTCTAAAATTTACAGAAGCCTGTGGTAGATTTCTACCATCATGTACTGTTAACCTTGTTCAGAGCCTAAATGTTTACCTTAAGCATATAAAGCTTTATTTTCTTAAAAAGAAGCACAGAAGTCTTTTTCATGTCATACTGAAGTAACACTTTTTTAAATTTAATTTTTAGATTGGTAGACTTCTGTTTGAGAAACCTCTTTCAGCTAAATTACTCTCAAAACATGTTGATAAGCTTTTTTTTTTTTTTTTTTGTGTGTGTGGGCAGTCATCAAGACAAGGACTTGCTACATGAGGTCTGACAATGATTCTTTGCCATTATAATAAGTAATGAAGTATGGTTTTAGCAGTGACTTGAAAGGAGGATTAATTTTATTCTTGCTGCAAAGCCAGCCTCTTGTATTAACTCTCTATCGCACGTTGTGCAAAGAGCAGAGTCTGTTTCAGGGCTTACCAGCTACCTTACTGTGGCTTAATAGTTGTTCACACAAACAGCTTCTGTTGTCTTTATGCTAAACATAAGTTGTGAAGCAGTTCTTCATCATAGCCCTTGAAATTTTTTAATTTCCCTAATGAAGAACTCATATAGTTGCTCTTTTGTGACCTGATTGATGGTGGGAGAAAAAAGACATAGGTGCATGGTGTCCACAACAGTGTTTCTTCAGGGCTTGAAGAAGCAGCTACTTGGGTAGAAGAGAGGTTACTAGTGCCTGTGCTGAAGGAGCTTCAGCCTTGCTGTGCGTAGTCCCTGGAGTCACTCAGAGGTGACAGCCAGGGGACCCATCAGTGGATGAGTAGTTCACAGCTAGCTGCAACTGACCTGTCCTGGAATTTCTGGCCAAAGGAAAGTAGGTAGGGAAAACTGAGGGGTATGGTGGGACACCTTGGGATGTGCGTTTGAAGATGGAAATAGAAAAATGGGAAGAATGGAAGGTTTTATGGTAGAGGACACTGGGGATATAGGAGAAGGGAGTGGAAACTAGATGAAGTGGGCTAAAGGGGATTGTATAGGGAGAGCTGAAGGAATCATGCCTAAAACCTGGCTGTGTGGGGCAGGGCTGGAAGGCATTGTGTTTTGGAAGTAAGAGATGGGTTTGGGAAGGAGGAGTAACATAAACAGTATTGCAGTGAAGAGAGAAAGGAACAAAACAAGGCTCTATTACCTATTGCCTAAGCTCACTTTCTGTTGAAAAACAACCTGACCCCTAGCCTTCCACATTTGATTACCTTGGAAGACCGCAGATACCTTTTGTGACAGATTGAAGTCTTTGTGCAGCAGGCACTGTTTTCCAGATTGTTTTCTGGTATTCTAAAATTTCAGATCAAAAAATGCTGCTTTTTGCATTTCCCATTATATGAAGAAATATGCTTCTGCACTTGTACATTGTGGATTTTGCCATAGATGTATGTCTCATTGAAATGCTGTATAAATTTTGGTAGTTATAAATACGTTTTGTCAATCTGTTTTTATTTGTCTGAACATACTGGCTACTGAGTTTATACTGTTTTGGTAGGATGTTAGTATTTACAAATGGTTAATTATTTAAATTGAAACATAACTGGAAAATATGTTCACAACTAATTAATAAAATGCAAAATGAATTATTTTAATTAGGATTACTGTTGATTGTTTATTGCCTCTTAAAACCATAATCCTAAATTATTATTTTATAGTACTGTAATTCTGATGTGCCTGATTATTTTTTTTAATACCTTTGCTATGTAGAAAACTTGCACAGCAGGTATGTTCCTTTTTTTTTTCTTCTTCTTCTTTTTCCCCCCCCCTCCCCAGTTGTGTCATCTTCAAACTTTTTCTCTTGTCTTGGGTTTTCTGAATTTCATCTTGCACTTTTGTAATGTCTTTTCCTTCTTTATGGGGGGAGGGGAAAAAGAGAAGAGGTGGAAGCTACATTTTCTTTTGCTTTTGGAGCTAAATCTAATGACAGCTATACCGACAATTTTCTTCTGTGTTTACATGCAGCCAGGAGCTATGGGCGGAGAAGAGGTAAAAGTATTTACTAAATGTTTTGTTTGCTGAATAGTGGGAGAAATAAATATTTAGTTTTCTTATGATAAGATGATGTTACCAATTTTAACATTATTTGGTTGATCAATTGCTTCATATAAATCAGTCTTCTTCATTTGCAGAACAACGCTCTCTTAATAGCAGCTTAAAGCAATGATGATCTTGAGATGGTAACTTCAAATGTGTTGCTATTACTAGTGAACTGGAGGATGACTAAATGTAAAGACTTTCATGATGCATATTTATGACTTTAAATGCACAGTGTTAAAAAAAATGATTTTCAGGTTTGGAGTGGTTTGATAAAAGTGCAGTGTATAACTAGTGCATTGAACGTTTCAAAAATAGTTTTTGCTTAGTTGAAACACCTTTCATTGAATATTACACTTGAGTATTACATTGGATTGCCTTAGGTAGAACATTGTGAATACCAATACTAATAACTGCCCTCAACAGTGAATATTGATAATAAAAAAAGATACCACATTTGAGCACATTTTAACTTTATTTAACCATAGGCAACTGTTAAAAAATAAAAGCAGACTGAAAACATTTTACAAATGTACAGTGCTGCATATAAGTTTATTCTGAGAGATTAATGGATAATAGCAAGCTTGCTGACAATCAAGAAAGCTACTAATGTAGCTTACATTTATGTGCTGTAGCTTACACAGACTTTTTTTATTGAGAAAATAACAGTGAAGATTGCAGCTGTTAAAAGTTGGGTAGTGCCATCTGCTTGGTGTACTCCAGCATTAAACTTCATTTAATCTTCTTTTTCATCTATTGTGTGACAGCTATGCATGTGACATCACTTTACAAAATGTAGAATTTGCATCATGTTTGTGAAGAAACTTGGAAACAAATCTAGCCATATAAGCAAACCGACAAATATATAAGTAACTTGTAGTTTGTACATATGTATGGATTGAGGTAATAGGCCGTACAAGCTGTACTAAGTTTATAATGTAGAATTTCAGCTGATTTTGTTCAAAGCTGACTGGTTTTAGTGTTTGTCATAGCTAAAACAAACAGAAAGATTTAAGTATTCCCCGTGAACTTACCTTCCTATTCTTCCCTGCGTCCAGAGAACAGGCTATTGTTAACAGATGTTGAAAGCATCCTAATACTTACACTTTTTCAGTGCTGTCATGGTACTGAAACGAATTGGAAAGTGTGCAGAGTATATAATATTGTATACTCTTTGCATGTGAAAACTGTTTGTTGTGGCAAGTGTTTCCAGGTTGATCAAATGGCACCAAAACAGGGAAGGTGGTGGGATTCAGTTGGACACTATTAATTTTGTGCAACTCATGTTTACTTGTGGAAGCAAAATATAGTAATGTGGCAGTAATTGTGATGGATACAGTGTAGGCTGTTTTATACAAATGCAGTGGTGACAAAACAGGGCAAATCCGAATGTGCTGGACCTTCAGGTGGTTTTTTTACTCTAGCAAAAAGCATGTTTCACTCCATAATAACTGTTTCCTATGTGAATTTCAGGCTTTTCCATAGTTACAAGTAGATTTGTGTATGTGTGTGTGTGTGTGATCATTGTTAGGGATTTTGTGACTTGTCTTATTTATACAATATTAAAGTCTGTGATAATCATGCTTTTTGTTATCTTGAATTTTATAATGGTGTTTTGAGCTTTCTTAATCTTAAGAAACATGACATTCTACAATAGCCTGTTTAAAAGTGGTGTGGTGTTTATCAAATGTTCTCATATATCCCCCTCATTATTTTTACCATTTGCATTGTGGTAATATGCAGAGCACTCAGAGGTGAATCTGTGGAAAGACTCGTTTCATGTTTGTTAAACTGAAGTAGTTTAATTAGTGTTTGATTCTGTCACTGTGACAAAGCATCTTCAGTGAGAAGAGATTTTGTCAGAAAGTTCTTGGGGCTTACCATAACCTATCAGTTCTCTACTTGATCCTCTGTTTTCTGTGAGTAAAGAAGCAAGCGTTTCTTTGTAGGTTATCGTGCTTAGATCTGCTGAGTCATGTTCTTTTAGATACCTTGTTTTTAACTTTTACAACCAGTTTTTCAGGTACAGATGTAAGCATAGCTATGGGAAATCAGCCTAAAATCTATTCTGCTACACTGACAACTCAGAGATGCCAGGGGAGGGGCGCAGGTGTATAAAAATAGGATTTCCCTCTGGGAGTTTCTTTAGGTGATGTCTCAATATTTATTGCTTCAGAATGGTTTTTTCTCCTCTTCTTGCTCATTCTCTTTTCTGAACCTACCTAAACTTGTCAGCATTCTGAAAAGCCTGTGGCAAGGGGTTCCACAGTTTTGACTTGCTTTCAGCCTCACTGTGTACTGATTGTGTTCAATGCAAATTAGTTTCCCCATTATTGGAAGAGACAGTGAACAAACATTCCCTATTCCCTTGTCTGTATGCTTTGCATTATTTTAAATGTATACTTCATACATTTAACTCCATATTTGACTTAACTATAAGTTTTAGATCGTCTTTTCATTTACTTTAGATGAGTAGAATGCTTGCAGACTGTCAAGAGGTGATACCTTGCTTTTTAAGCTGCTGTGCATTTTTATTTCCTTCAGAATTCAGCACTTATTCAGCCTCCTCTGTAGATCTGTATTTCAGTTGGATGCCTTGTTGTAGTGTCTATTAACTTGATATGTCAACTTCCACTAATGGCTCATGTCTGCTTGTTTTATTTTTTACAAGAAGGTAGGTTGGAGGTGGGGGAATTAAAAGATCATTGAGCTTCTTAGTAATGTCAATCTCTTATGGATATTTTCAAATGTCCTACTGTTCAAGGAGTTTTCTGATTTGATATTTTTACACAAATTTAGCCTTCCTAGTTATGATTTCTCTCATGCATGTGTTCTCTTTTTTACTGAAATGCATATGTTTATATATGTGCATGACCTATTTGTCCATTAACAAAATATTCATCAATAATCTTTCCTGTTTTATGCTCTAAAACAGCAGTCCTCAAACTACGGCCCGTGGGCCGGATATGGCCCCCAGGGTCCTCAATCCGGCCCCCGTATTTACAGAACCCCCCTGCCCGGGGTTGGGGGGGAAACCAAGCAGCCGCAGATGACTGCCTGCCACTTCATCCATGCGCCGGCCCCCTGGTTAAAAAGTTTGAGGACCCCTGCTCTAAACCCACCATTTCTGACAACCAGTTATACTAGACTTTGAGGACTAGCATCTCTAAATCCTTCTCTGATTGTGGCGTTTAACCTGTTTCTTATGTTGGTGCTTAAAAGCACAGTGGGATTTTTGCTTCAGTGGATTTTTGTATCTGTGATCTCTGTCAATGTTGTGCAATCAATATATTCTTTCTAATCAAGATGTTTCTAGTGCCTGGTGTTCATTAAAAAAATCAGGCTGGTGTTCTGTGTCAGTCAGAACATCTTTCCTGGTTTTTGTGTGTTAGCTTGTTTTCCATAAATAGGATTGCTGCTTCTTTTTTTGTAATGTGTCCTTTATTACTGGAGACTCTATTAGTGATGCTTTAATTTTATACATTTTTCTGACTAGTGTCCCTTTGCATGTCTTGATTTTTCTCTTTCTCCATGTTTTTATTTTCTGTACTTCCCTGTGCAGTTTAATACTAGTATGGTATTAATTCTTCCTTAGTTAGTTTCATGTGATGCATTACTTTTGAATTTAATTGTGCCCTGCTATTTATATTTGTAATTAACCCCCTATCAATTGTTTGTATCAATCAATTATAATTCTATCCCTGGGAGCGATCCTCCATGGTATGAGGGGATAGTTAGTCTCTTCAGAGTTAAGACAGGGTTCTCATTTATACATCTCTCGACATCACAGGATTTATTTTTCAACTCGGGTGTAGGGAATTATTAAATTCTAAAGTTGTGTTCTACAGTGTTACTTACATACAGACTTCGAATATTTTTTTACTTTATCTTATGGGTTAATAAATCTATTCTTAAGATAATGTGTGTGTACTTTGGTAGTAATAGCATCAGGTGATCACAGATAAGTTCCTTACTTTTCATTAACAAACTGAGTAGCAGCCATTTGTGCTGCTTTTTGCTAATTTGTTACTGAAAGGGTGTTTTAACACTGAGCTTGACAGGCTGTCCTAGCTACCAACTTTTTTCTTCAAGTGGAGGTTTTTTGTGGTTTATTTAGTAAGATTTTAAAGAATTTTTTTTCTTGTTAGCTAAGCTTCTTGCTTCACCTGTGTGTTTAGTATCTACAATACAAAGCTTTTCTATGTTTATTTTGCTGTTTGCCCCCCTACTCAGACTGGGCCTCTGCTCATTCAAGGAGGAAGTGATGCAGCCTTGGGGTTAGGACCCTGTAAAGCATTCTGAAGGAGTCTGTCCTGTTCAGCAGTGCAGTGGCTTGAAGGATCTCCTCTTTAAGATCGTTCCTTCAAGATCTATTATGGAAGGTTAAAATCCCTAAGAATCGGTTTGAAATGTAAATGTTACAAAGGTTCTTTCTATAGCTATGACACACAATTTCATCAGATTTCTTGTTCGTTTTCATTGCTAGCCAGTTGCAAGGGTTTGTTTTAAAGCTAGTTTAGGGTTTTTGTCTTGTAAGGATAATATGGTCTTGGAAAAATAGAAGCTATACTAATGAACATAATTTGGATAACTGGACCACTTAGCTGGGCTCTTTAATGCAAATTCTGTTAAAGCAAAACAGTAAAAGGAAAATATAATGTTTTTTACTGAAATATTTAATTCTCCAGGAAATAGCGTTAACTGTAGATATTACAAAATCTGTTACAGGTCGGTCTTCGCTTTTTCCTTTTGAAGATGGCTTCCTAGATGACAGCCATGGTGATCAGTCTTTATCATCGGGTCTCAGCTCTCCAACACGCTGTCAGAATGGTGAAAGAGTGGAACGCTATTCTAGAAAGGTGTTTGTTGGAGGTCTTCCTCCTGACATTGATGAAGGTACTGTGAATAAGTTATATTGGTGAGATGTGGGAATTGGTGCTTTCATATAATTACTTTAAAAAGGTCAGATATTTATAAAAACAAATGGATTTTTCCAGGTATGTCTCTTGTGCTTGTGGCATTATTTAAAACAAACCCTAGCACCCCTTGCAACACCTGAGAACTCACCTGGCATTCTTTTGTGCTGTAGATCAGAAGAGATGGAAACAGAAATGCCTGTGTAGCAGGTCTAATCTGCAATAGCAGCGTATGTTCCCACATATGTAAAGTGGGAAAACTGAAAAGTGAACTTCATGGGTTTCCACTGCCACTCCTCTGTAGTCTTTCCCTGTTTTTTTTAAGAGATGCGGTTGACTTTAAGGACGTTGTTAATACAGTCCTTACCAAAATAAATTGGGCTTTAATTAATCAGCTCTTATATCCAGCATATATGTACTGTTGAGTTAGCAAATGTAGGGCAACCAATGTGGTTACAAAATAATTACCAGCTTAGCCGAGATGGTCAGGTTTTTTCTCAGTCTCAGTATCTTCTCTACTTGTGTGTGCCCACACACACCCCAACTCCTACACCAAAATCATGACAGTTTTTGGTGTATTTTTCATACTATAGCTGGAATCCTCCACTGTGTATCTTCAATCAACATAAATAGGGATCTCAGAATCTGATCTACTAAATTGAAGCCTAAACTACATGCATTAAAGAAAATAGTATGTTGCCAATCTGTGGTTTACAAACAGCTTAAATGCAGTTCCCATGTCACATTAAGAGTTGTAGGACTGTATCAACAGGGACTGCTGAGTAATCTGAATCCCCGACTTCAAGAAGTAGCAGGCCAACAGGTATAACTGATGTGAACATTGCTGGGTCATTCAGAATAAAAATATATGCCCAGCCTATCCTGTAAGGAAGTAACATAGCCACTTAGGAGCTGTTATCCTCTTCCATAAGAGGTCTACTCAAGTAACACATTTGTCCTTCACCTCTCAAGTTATACGGTAAGTGTTTTGTGACTCTAGTTGCTTGAAGAATCTGATGTGCAACTCATGGAGTCAGACAAACTGGACACATCTCAAACAGCAATCAAAAAACTGGAAAACCACTGCCTTTGTCTTCAGGCTTTTCTCCTGATGGATTGTTGCTCTGACCTATCTATCATTGCATTAGATAATTTTTAAACTAATTCTTTCTTCAAAATACATATATAAATGCATTAACAAAAAACATTTTAAAAGAGTAACTTAAAATACTTTTTTCTGAAGCATTTGCATGTAAAACAAAATTGTCCTTTAGTATAGTTTGAGATGTGTGTTCCACACTGTTTCTAAATTGATGCTTAAAAAAAAGCAAAGTAGTAACTTGGTAATTCAAGGCAGATTTCCAGAGGGGACTGAGGAAGGTGAAATCCCCACAGTCGCATGACCTAATGCAGCCTGCTTTCTAGGGCATGCTACAAGGAGTGGCCGTGCTGACATGTAGCTCCTCCGTCAGTCCCATGTGGCTGTATCTGACCCTGCTTTGTGGCTATAATTAGAAATAGACCACAGCTGAAGCATATTCACTTCTGATAGATCATGTTTGCATTTAATCCTGCTGTAAACTTGCATTAGTGGAATGTAAAATTACTTATTTTTAAGCAGCCATGTGTAGCATAGAGGTGAAAGAATATTTAGGCATCCTCATTGTACATTATTGCAGTTTTCATTGTTCTTAATAGGTGTAGAAAATACTCTTGTGGTTTTTTTACCTTGTCACTGTCAGTCTTCAGATTCTCTCTAAAGTGCCTCCTTTGTTTTTTGTAGATGAAATCACTGCCAGCTTTCGTAGGTTTGGACCTCTTGTGGTGGACTGGCCTCACAAAGCTGAAAGCAAGTCATATTTTCCACCTAAAGGTAATTAGTTTAAAATACATTTATGCAGGCTGTTCTGGTAAAAGGAAACTACATCTGCAGTGTGGCAATCTGTTACAAAGAAAAGGTTTGACTCTCTGATGAATTTAGTCTCTTTCAACAAGCATATTTTCAGCAGTTGTCATGATGGAAAAAACACAATTCAGTGACTGAAATATGGTCCTGTGTGTGCTTCTTCAGCAAGCCTGGAGTCTTTGAATCATGCCTTAGTTTATATGAGGCTTCCTTTAGAAAGCAAGTTGCAGAAATTCCCTGGTGCTGATTCTGTTGCAGTTTGCATGTTGTAGAAACTAGAGGAATAATAGCTGGAAGTCACCAGTGGATTTGGTACACAGTATTCTACAGAGAAGCACGAGCCCACTTTTTGTGTGTTCTGACCCAAGAAGCTGTGATCCTGCTTAGACCCACAAGGTCTGCGTCCAGGCTCACCAGGTGCTGAACCGCGGCAATGAGCTCAGCTAAGAGAGGACAGGTGGGCATGGTGCACCACCCTCACATTGTTTCAAGGTTGGAGCTGATTTGGTTCAGGGTGGTTTTGGGTGCGTGCAGGTGGAACAAGTTCATATCTGTCAGCAAAACACCAGACCTGTTTTGGTTGAGAAAGAACAGTTTAGGGGAAACCTGTTTGGCAGTTACTTGGCTCTTACTGTATCCTAGTCTCTTCTGTGATTTTGTATTATTTTATATACATTCTGTTCTCAGTCATGCGTGCCTCTTGCATATGGTTTGGGAGTTCACTCATGATCTGAAACAGTAGCATGAAGTTACACACATTATTTTGAGTTTATATTTAAGATTTTCTGTTTTTCCTGACCCTGTAAGCTCTTGAGTGTGCATTAAGGCCACTGATGATTTTGGCAGAACAATGGCCTGTTCAGTCAGTGGACTAGCTAGCCCTACAATATTTTGAGAGATATATTTTTACTGTAAAAACCACATAAATAGAAGTCAACTTAATGTATCTGGAAGCTTAAGTGTTGGAGGTGAGAGAACTCTGACAAATGCTTGCCCTGCAAACAGTATTGGGGGCACTTAAAACCAGAACAAAACCCATACGTGCTCCCTCTTTCCTGTTCCATTCTCACAACTCAGCCTTGCTCAGTAGTTATTTTGCAATATCTGTTCTTGAATTTAAAACCAAAATAAATAAAAACCCCAAACCAACAACAAAACACCCCAAACCTCAAAACCCCCCATATATTCTGAAGGACAGTTGGCAAAATGTATGATTTTCCCTTTTTATTTTATTTTTAAAGGTCTTCAGGGTCTTTCTGGCTAGTGAATTCTGATTGTACCTTCACTTAAAGTTAAAAAAAAAATTGCAGTAAAATCACCTTCTCCTTGACCCTAATATCTCCTACTACTCTCCACTGTTTTTCTTGCTGCCCCTTCCCCCCCCTTCTTATTAATTCAATAAGTAACTATTCATGGTAGATCAGCATGGGACTTCCATTTATGATTTAGTTCTGTATCTGACAGCAGACTAGTTATGCCTTGCCAAACTTGTAAAAATGGTTTTGAGTGAGATCTATTTTAGCAGAAGACAAGGGAATGCAGCCTCACTTCTATTTTTGTCATGATTCTAATATAGGAAACAGCTTCCAAAGTCCCTGCCAGTTGCCCTGAACGTCTGTCTGAAAGTGCTAAACAACAGTCAATCCCAACTGTTCCAGATTTATTTATAACTGACTTCTTAGTTATCAATCAGGGCTGCAGCATCATACGTCCTGCATTCCTGTCTTTGAGATTCACTTACAGGCATGTTAAGCTTGGTAGGTCAAATGTACTTCATTTACTGTGATCCTATATAGGCAGCATCTGCATAGAAGACAGAATGTTATTACCAGGAGTCAAAGGGTGAAGTGTGAATGTGTATTTTTTTTTACAGTCTATTTTGTATTTATAAAGAGTATGTCTTTTCCAAAGTTACTAAGGAATCATTGCAGACGTACCAAAATAAAATGTCTCCACTGCTGTTTTTCATTAGAAGTTCCTTTAGAACTAAAATTAAATCTTTTATTTTTATTTTTTACTTTTTATATTAAACTGCCTTGATGCATTACCAGACATTTCTTTTAAAAAATACAGTTAAATGAAAGATATTTGAAATTATGCTTGACGCAAAATTCAGCGACATGGCTTATTCAGCTGTCAAATACTCATGAATTCAAATGTCTTTTCCCTTTTTCTAGATATCTTCTCTTCCATGTTGCATTGCTAGTCTGTAAATTTTCTGTCATTTTGAATATGATTCTTTCAAATGGAAAACATGTCCAAAAATATAATATTAAATTCTGGAGGAGAAAATGAGTTGGATTTTGTGTGCTAGCAAACTCAAAGGAAAACAAGAAAAATGGATTGCTGGAATGTCGTGAGGATGATGTGAAGGTTAATCTTTTGTTCACATGTTAATAAAGCCTGACCTCCAAGGCTTCTCCCACCTACTCAAATGTGCCGCACTGGCAGGAAAATCAACCCCTGCTCTTTCTGAAAATATGCCATCACCTCCAGACAGACCTTAGTGTTCTTTTGATGGATAACCTTTCTCATTACTCCTTCATGTCATGTCAGAGCAGTGGGCAGTGTCTGGACTTACAACAAAGTTCAATATTTTTGGTTTGCTTTGATAAACGTTGAATGAAGAGATTTGGAGCCGACATCACTAGTTGATGCCAAGGGTCAGCATAGTCAGCTAAGTTTTACACTGGTGCTGTTTTATATTGTGGTTTTCTGTCTTCATATTTACATCTGGGTGATGGATGACATCCCTCACAGTTCTGAGTGTATTAATACAGACTTCCAGTATGTACTCTCTAGTATAATTTATTGAGTTTGTGGAATGTTTACAATGTTGGTGCAATATGCGAATTCCCTACACTGTATTCAGAATGCTTTGTTGATACTCTTAGGGCTAGGAACAAAAGGCTGCGGGAACTATTAGCTGTGGCTAATCTGATCAAGCATGAAATATGAAAGATTAAAATAAAATGTTCCTTACGCTCTAGTGACCTCCACCCCCACCCCCACCAAGAGCTTTATCTGGCTAGTTTAGTGAGCAAGTCAGGCCATAGATGTGTAGTCAGTTCTACCAAGCCTTACTAGATAATTTATTGGTTGGTACGGTTGATTAGCGTAGGTGCAGTGGCTTTAGCTGGAGTCCAGAAACATTCCTGCAGCATTGAGCTTGAACAAAGAAGGTTTTCGTGGATTTGGCATCCTGGGCAGGATGGTGTCACCACAGGTCCACTTAGGCACGTTACCTTAGATTTAGTGCTGGACCTGGTGGACGTGGACGGTTGTGTGTGAAAAATGCTGAACTACAATCTCCAGCATGGTGAGTTACACAAGGCTCATTACAGTGCAGTGCCAACATTAAGATTTTGGACCTTGGGGGACCACAGATCAACATGGACATGCCTGTACCATATTCCTCAAGCACGTCTATACTACCTATATATTATTGAGGTTTTCCTGTTTTCCCAGATATTCTGCATTTTTGTTACCCTTACTGAATCTCGCCTGACATCACAGAATATGCTGTGAGCATGTGTTTGGGAAAGCAGTCTGGCTTGGTCAATGGTTGAGTTTTGGTTATTATAATAACAAACCCCAAATCATCTGATAGATCAAACAGCCCTTGCAGGATGCATTGCTTGCCAGTGAATCCAATATTTAGGCTGCTGAGAGAAGAGGGACTGGTGGCACCCAGCTGTTTTGTCACTGACAGTGTATATTATGCACTTGGGCAGGAGAAGCTGATAACAGCTGACAATGTGTATAAGAAGTTCCTATTTCTAGTTCTGAGCATCTGTATTATTGCCTTAAGTTTTCTTTTTACCCCTCCTATGCATTGTAAAGCTTAGCACCATGTTTTTATGTTGGTGTCACCCTGAGGTGATTTAAATGCTTTGTTTCTGAATAAGGCCAATTCATTCCTATTGCCTGAAAAGTCTTTGGATTACTTCCTTTGGCACCTGTTTAGGTATGTTAGTAACGGAACTGGCAAAATTATAAATGCCATGTGTTGGTTTTGGGGAAGCAGATGCCCAGTTCATAATGTGTTTACTTGGCTTTCACGACAGAGTTTTGGGAATTAAATGTGGTTTGTAGCTAAGTGGTTTTTGTGAGATGTTAAGAAATAATGAAATATGCACTGAAGAATGTTATCAAATGTAGTTACATATCACAATGACACAGTATTATGCTCTTGCAAAATCCAGATAATTAATATTTTATTGAAATAAAAATTGATGGGTTTTTTACTTATTTGCTGGTCTGCTGAGTTAAGCAATGCTTGTGCTAACTACAGCCTTTTTTTTCCCCGGTTTTTTTATTAAGCAGATGGTGCCAACTGTTTCAAAAACATTCTAGGTTGGGGTGTTGTTGTTTTTTTTTAACAGATTGCTAGCTTTAGAACAACTTTTTAAAAAGTCTTTACTGTTTTTTCTTTGTGATAATGATGACTTTTCTAGCAGTCACTAAAAACTGCTCAATATGTTTTAAAATGACAAAATTATGCATAAGTCTTCCTGTGTTTCTTTCCATTCAGGACTGATGTTTGGATAAAGATGAGATTTAGAGTGAGACGACAAAGCATGGCAGAGCTTGGAGACAGGATGGGTTTGGAACAGCAGGAATGCTTTGGCTTTACAGTTGATTTAGATGTGTGGTGCAGCAGTCTCATCCTCTTGCGTTTTCCCCGTTCTTCAGTTATTTTGTTGTTTGATAAAAATAAGCACACTTGTCCCCAGTGATTCACAGAGGACACTAAGGGTGAACAAGATCTCATGAAGAAGAAAATAGTGTATGCAAAGTTGCACAAAGTAACATTATGAAGTGAATTTCATGCTTTAATTTAAAACAACTGGTGGGAAAGATTGTATGAGCCTTCCTGATGGTCTCTAAGGTAATGTTAGGTAGGAACACTGTTGTTGGTAGTCTTCTGACTGATCTTGATTTCATGGATGAGGACCATTTATTTGCACAGTTAATTCTATGGTATGCTTGAAGAATGGTAGCTTCTGCCAGAGGAGCAAGACTGAATGGTTGCAAGGAGGAAGTATGGAATTGTAATTCTAATTTCCTCAGTTGGACAAACCAGATACCTTCTTGTGAATACAAATACAGCAGTCTGTTGTACTGAAACTAATTCCTTTGGCTTAACTGATCTAATACCACAGCACCAAAGTCCAGAATGAAATGCCTAGCCAATTTTTGTTTTTTTAAAATTGAAGTCAGAGATCATAATATTTGTTCGAATGGAAACGGATGTTCCTTATCCAGCAATACATTGTATGGCGAGAGCTTTTTAAATTTTATTTATGTATGTTCCTACACACATGTGCGCAATACCAGACACTGACATATGAAGCCGTGTGTGTTATCTGTAGTCCCCGTGTCTTCCCACAGCAAGGCAGCAACATCCCAAATCAATGCGGTTCACAAAATGCGGCAGCAAAATGCAGTACAGAAGAGCAGATTATAACTCAGGTTTGTTCTTGTATAGAATTTTCTTTTAGGTTTTCCATGATACTTGTTCAAGCCTCCCTTTGTAAAGCTCTTCACACTATTTCCTGTCTTGTCCTAAATGAGAGTTCTTGGTGATGTACCAATGGTGATGATTTTAAAATTTCTGTCTTTAACTGGCACAGCAGACTCAAAGAGCATACAGCGAGCTTGCCTCATATAAGAGAATCTCTGTCCCTAAAACTATGCCATTTGCGATTTTTTTTTCTATGAGTAAACAAGAATCTGATGAGGCAAAATATGAAAATATTTCTGAGCAATCAAGCCTAGGCAGAACAAATCTGATTCTGAAGTAGCGCTGCAGGATTTTTCTGTCCCAGTTTTCACGTTGCTTTCAACAAATGCTATTTTCTTTTTGAACTGCTAGATTGCTATAGAATTTTTTTTTACCCCTGAAGAAACCACAATTTTTTAGCAAGCATTTGTTGACTCTTCTTCAGTCAGCAGCTAAGGGATGACCAGGTCTCTTCAGAAGGGAGTCAGCATCCATAGTCTCTGCAGGATTTGGTAGTAAAGGTGTTTCTATCATTCTTATTAGTTGCTTATGACTACAGTAACCAATTAAGTAAATAAAGGCTATTTATTATGAGAAGAATATCATGATTGTAGCCAAATATTCCTAAGGTAATCTAGGTTATTACTGAAAACCTTATTTTCAGAGCCAGGACTGTGCAAGTTTAGAGAGGATGGGTGGCATAGAATTCAAGAACAAAATTTGGGGTTCTAGTGCAAAGTTGTAAAGCAGAGTAAATCCAACCCCAGTAGCTTCTGTCTTCCTCACTAAATGTTCCTATGAGAGAAACAATTTTCTGTCACTGTCTACATCCCTCTCTCCTTTGTTTTCCTTATGTGGTGTCTAAGCTTTTTCCAGTCGAGCCATGACAAATTTGATGTAATGCCCCACAATTACTGGATTGGCTCCTTTTAGGACTGTTTTTAAGGTGCGGGGGTGGCATTGTGAGGGGCAGATGTTGGGCTGCAACTACAGATCGTGGCTCTCAATTATTTTTCTGTAAGAATTGATCTTGCAACACCACATGCTTGACAACAGTCTGTAAAACATTCTCCTAAGTGGAGTAGTCTCTTGTGAGATTTTATGTAATTGGACCAAATAAAATTATTTACTGCCTGTAACACAAAAGATGGATGTTGTCCAAATTTAGATCTGTCCTATCAAGAAATGTATCCCTCACTTATGTTTGTTTTTTCATTATTTTTTTGTGTTGTTTTTTTTAAGGTTCTTTTATCCTCAAGAAATTGTGGTTGACTTTTAGTCTAGAGGACACTTGTCTGTGTAGACTTTTTTCCTTCTCCTCCCACCCCCCTTCCTCCAAAGACTGCAAAGTTCTTAAGATATCTCTGAAAGGCTGGAGCACATCCTTAACTGATTCTTCGTTACCTACTAGTGTCCTGGCATTTTTGGTAGTTCTTTTGTTCAGATGAATAACATTTTTAGGATCAGCATCAAACTACATTGGATAATACGATGTCTGTGTACAGTAATATGCTGTATGTGTACAACAGACAAATAAAAGACTAACTTTTCCAGTTTCTGAAGAAGTAATATGCGTTTGGGGCTGATAGGTCATACAGGAAATAAATTAAGTAGGTCTCCATCACCTAGGTTTCTCTTAATTGCTCAAGCAGATTATTTAAGCAGAAAAAGTTCTTTTGCCTCAAAAGTGAGAGTTCAAGGGCTGCGATAGTCCCAGAGCAGCTTTTCCAGTGCACGCTGTTAATATGATAAATTTTCCTGTCAGACTTCTTCATTTTCACATGGATAATAAGTATTTTAGTATTTGGAATCGGAAGGTGAATACAAGTCTACAGTTTCTCATGGCTACACTTTTAATTTGCTAGAGAAGCCACTTGTTTTTTCGCTTTTCCTCGCTAATGTGCTAGTCCCCAGAGTTTCCAAAAAAAGACTGTAATGACAATCCTCTGTGATGTTTTCAATCTCAGCCTGGATGTGCATCTGTCAACCAGCCTCTTTCATATCTGAATCTATTGCAAAGTGTTTTATATCTAACTGGCGGATTGATGGCAATTTACCATGTAACTTCATTTTACAGCATTAGTAATAGATTGCTAGAAGAGTTTTGTAGTCGTAACTGTTCAGAGGCTGTTCAGACATTTCTGGTAGAAGCAAAATACCTTCTTTACAACACAAGTCAAAACAGAGGGTTGTTTTGCTGTATGCAAAACTGCATTAAATTCTAGACTTCTTCTGTTGGACTGTGTGATTATCAGATGACAGAATGTCTCATAACTCGGTCAGCAGTCTCATCAAAAGGCTTTGAATTTCCCACAGAGAAAATTCAGGTTTCTAAAAGACCTAATTGATTTGTTGCTAGCAATTAAAGGAGGCATACTTGGAAAGTTCGTATCATGGTCTGAAGTCTATGTATCACTTTTCTATTAATTAGTATCTACTGCCTCTCAATTTTGCTTTGACTGATGGGCTAGGTAGTATGAGAAGAGATACTTAGGCCATATCGATTGCTTCCAGCAAAGCCAGTTTTGAAGTTCATATGCATTGCTCTGCACCTACTGATAGGTTTTCTTCATCAGCCTCTTGACTCTTTAGGGAAAACTAAAGGTCAAGTTGAGAGCTGCATAATATTGTCTTCCCAGAAATCATCGATATACTTTTTTGTTAGTCATATGCCAAACAGGCAGGCTGTTTTCTCTCACTTACTGCCTGGAGGGGTTAAGATTGCAATGGGATTTCTTATGCTTTACACAAACTATCTATTTTATTAGAGTGCATTGAGTTAAGTCACAGATGATATTTAAGGCTTGTCTCAAGGGGATTGCTGCTTCCAAAGTCTAAAGAGCAGCTGACTGGAGTCTGGTTCATGCATCTACTAATCACTACTCATGATCACAAGCTTTCAATCAAATGCCCAATTCAGTAAGTTCTGTTTAAATAGCAATTCCAAGCATCCACTTTCTGGACTAACTGTTGTGGTAAATTTATTTGGCCAGATGCTAAAATAATTGACTGGGATTTTTCAACAAGACTTAGTGCCTGTATTTTTTTCTTCATGTCGTGCATTGTTTATCTGCAGTAAAACTTCTTGAAATTCTGACTGACTTAGACTAATTATACCCCTGACTTAAATGGAAAATAGACATGTAAATGATGCAGTAATCTAAAGAACTGGCAGTGGCCAAAAAATAAAATTGCAGACAAGATTACTGATGGACAGACAGGAAATCTTAAAGATAGTCCTTACTAAAGAATGCAATCTTTTATGAGTTTTCTGAATATTATATGTATTTTTATATGAGATTTTTCAGAAGCATGTCTTGGGTATTCAGTATTCTGTAGTATATAGGTAACTAACACCAACTTATATGCAAATTAAATATTTTTTCAATTTATTGGGCAATTAATTTTACTAAAGCTTGACTTGGTTGTGATCACAGGTTTTAAATCTTAATGTTCTTAAAGATGATCTCAAAGAGAAAGGAGGAATCTTATGATTTTATCTTCTAATAATCAAAAATAAATCTTACAAGTTACCAGCTATCCAAATCTGGGACAGGGTTAAGTTCAAAATTTTAACTGTTTTAGCTCTTATTTCAGGAGATGCTGATCCTTTTTTAAAGAAAGGCTTGTATTTAGTGAAACAGAAGCATATAAAGCTTGATGACATTTCCTAAATAAGAGCACTGAATTTTTAGGGGTGTGTATCTCTTTGTCATTTTTGTGGATGATAAATAAATATGTTAGACGGTGATATATGGTATACTAATTGAGCATACATGTATATTATACTGCTTATATCAAACTGAATCATTGAGTACACATCACATGGCCTACTCGGGAGGTAAAAATAGTTTGGCATAGATTCCCACTGGATTTGTAGCTACTATGAAATGTCTGTATGGAGAACAAAATATGAATTCTGATTGAGAAGTCTCTTATCAATGATATATTTAAATAGGGAATGTATATTTAAGCTAAAGTGAAGTATATTAAATAATTCTATGTAGTTGTTTATACTGAAATTTTGCATACATCGTGGCTAAAAGACTCCCAAGCAGACAGAAAATATGTTTCTCCTTCAGTCTTGTCACTTCATAGTACACATATGAAAGAAAATGCTGCTAATTCTGATTTGAATGACTGTCAGTTCACAATATCTAGCTAAATTTTCTTCCAAAACCCACTAACGCCTAAGACCCTAAAAAAAGGTTTTAGGCAGCAAAAAGAGAGTGGAGAAGTGAAAGCATTACCTGAAATTTGAACATATCTAAGTACAGAAAAAGCTTTCCATCACTTACCTGTAGGAAGTAACCAGACCGCTTTTGTCAAATGGAAGCAGTTAAATGTTTGGCTGATTCTCATTAACCACTTCTAAAGCCAAGTATATTTTACTGTGGCTTGTGTCATCCCACGCCCACCCCCCAATCTAAATAATATTTCATTAAATGTTGCCTTTTCTTTTGTCTTGTAAATGGAAATACATTAATTGATCTGTAAATATTATGGGCTCCAGGATAAAAGCAATCTTATGAATAGTGGTATCAAGGATCTGATAATATTTTGTTTTGCTAATAGCTTGTGTTATGTCTTGTTTTACTAATTTATGAAGCACCATTCTTCTTTCAAATCATTGGAATAAGTTCAAGGGGATGATTGGGGGTGGTGATGAAAGAGATTCTGTTCTAGCACTGGCAGCATATTTGTGGTTTCAGAGGGTCATTTAAAAATAAGTCATTCCCTGCTCCCACTCCTGTGATCAGTTGTAATCACTTCATGCATTAGAAGCTTGTGCTCTCTTTATAAATTCCTATAAACATTATATTTATAATATTCCATATTCCATTCCTAGAATCACTGCGGTGATCCACATGATTCTATTCCTAAGATAATGAAGCAGTAATATAAAATTAATGCAATATAATCTGAATATATATATATGTATATCAGCGATTTGCTGAAGGTAATATCCTGAATTATACCTCTGTTCTCTCAAATCAGAGGTTAGGACAGGCAATGGAAATGCATCAGGTGCTGGAGTGGAAGACACCATGGATGCCTCTGCCCAAGCCATATATATGTGGCGCTCTAATTTCAAAAGCTAGGAGCAGCTGAGAACTGGTCTTTCTCAGATGTCTCAGTGCTGTGTTTGGCAGTTTTAATCTACTTTATACCATGCAAATTCTAACTAGTTTTGGGACTAGATATGTAGGACTAGTATGTAACTACTAATTGTACCAAGATGGTATAATCAGTAGTCTCTTGTATACCAATGGAAGCTGTACAGGTAAAGTGAAAAACATAATGTTTTAGACAATTTGGTAAGTCCAGTAATTTTTTTTGGTAAAATGTACCATTCTGATCTCCCAGGGGAATGCATACTCTCACTAACCAGAAATTTTGTTGGTTTTTTTGAGAGAGATAAATTTGTTCTGTAGCTATGAGTAATCAAGTTTTGGAAAAACCTTCCGTTATTAAGGAAGGTCTTTCAAGCTGCCTCTTTTCCATATGGTCAACAAAGACAAGAAATTTGAGCAACTAGAACCTGAAAACAATCCACATGTGAGTGAACATGCAAACCCATTATTAACCAGCAACACACCACAGCAGCAACTGACAAATTGACTACTTGATTGAAAGAAGGAAAGTCAAAGTCTAGTTACTGAAGCTCTGCCTGCTGTCTTAAGAAATGTCTTACAACTTATGTTCCTCTCTAGGCACAGTTCACTCACTGTGAGGCACAGATTATATCTATCTGCTCATGGGAGAGTTAGAATCATACAAAATCAGGAAATATGTTGCTGGCTTGGTCTATGTAAATGACATTGGGCATCTTCTCTTTTAGAAGTTCTTTACTTTGAATGAAGCTCTTGACAATAGTCCCAAGTATTTTGTGTATCATAGCTCTAGTAAGTGCTGTTTCCTTTCTTCTTTAAAAATAATTTTTAAGAAAAACATATCATTTAGAATTAATTTATGTTGTAAATCCAAATATCACATTTTATTACTTAAAAATAACTGACTTCAGCTAAAAAATAACCTGGATTTTGGGACCTGTGCTCTCTTCCCCTGAAAATTTTTGTGAAGTTAATTTTACCTCATGCTAACACTATGCATGAAATAGAAGCTGAAATCAAGCAGATTATTGATATTTATCTAGAATTTTCCTACATTAATGATGCTTGGAGTAGAATTGAAAATTGACTTATTTGCAAAGAAGAGTAACAAGTTTTGTTCAAATTTGGAAACTGATCTCTTTTCAGCCATCTGTTCAGAATAAAAGCAGCAGCAGCAGACCTGACCCCCTCCAGATAATGACAATGAGCTGTGGTGCCCAGAGTGGCCCCCATTCATATTTCCCTTGAAAACCAAAATCGGAAAGTTCTATTCTGAATTTAGTTGCTTTTTGGATATTTAGGAATGTAAATGCATGCTTTTTCATGCTGCTGACCCAGTAAACTTCACAAAGATAAATCTTGCCTCATCAAAAATTTAGTCTTTGTCATATGATTAGTTCATGTGACTACTCTTACAACTACAATAAGCCAAATTGTATGTTACAGCCTTTTATGTTTTCATACACTTTAAATCTGATTTATAACTGCTATAGATCATGTTGCAGTCTGAAGTTTTAAAATGGCTGTGACCTTTGAAAGCAGAGACAACCCTGTAAATTTGTTGTTGCAATGTTTTACGCTAGCGTTGAAGCAAAGTGCCAGATAAAAAGAAAGGTTTTAGTACAGTACGCTTGTAGAATATCCTTTTAGTTACAGGTGGGTAGGAGTTTGTTAGTTACAGGTGGGGTAGCAGTATTTACTACAGGACAAACTGAGATGGTGTATATATATACTGGGACTTTTCCCCATAAGCGGTGAAAGTCTTGAAGTAGTGATGACTAGCAAATCCTTTCTGCTGCTTGACATGTTTTGGAATTGAAAGAACTTTATAAATCCTTGGCTGCATATATTCGCTACAGCACTATCAAAATGTTGTCCTTTCTATTCAGCACTATTCCTCAGTGCAGAGGAAACGTTGGGGCACTTCTCTCGTGTCCTCAAAATAATGCCTCATGTCCTCATGGAGCAAGCTGATGTTCTTTGGGTGGGTTTTTATGTTTGTGGTTTTTTTCTTTTTTCTTTGCCATTTACATTGAAAGATGTGGAGAAAAACTGTTCTTAAAATTTATGACAACATAGGAGGTTTCTAATTTCTCTGTTTTTTCTGATATGGTAAGATCATTAGTAGTAAGGCTTAAATGCTAGTTTCCATTCTTTTGGTAATTTCAGTGATGCAGCCTATTTAATGGTAAAATTGAAAATATGAAGACATGCAGTTTATTTCACAGAAGCTACTGATACTGAGCCTCTGGTTCCATTCAGCTCTTCCATGTGATCTGCTTGCTTGCTGACTTTTCCTTATGTATCCTGGCTTCCATTTAACTATGTAAATTTCATTTAATTGCTATTTAGATTCAGGACCCAATTATTTTTCAATGGAACTCAGGATATGGAGCAAATACCTTTAATTAAAAACAAACAAAACCTACCCCAAAACCTACCTTTAATGTGGCGTATGGAGGATTTCTTGCCTTTCAGACTTAGTCTGGTACTCCTGAAAAATGCATAAAAATGAACAGGAATCTCAGTGTAAGATGCTGAACTGTTCACATTTCTTGCACACCTTTTGTTTTTCAGAGAAAGGAATCAGCTGACAGGGTCATACAGTGCCATTTAAAATTAGACTGACTAAAAGAAATTCATCTTTGCAGCTCTGACTAATACATAATTTCACTCTTCTGCAGTAGCTAAGTGAGATTACAGCCCTTTCTATTTTGAGGGTTTTTAAGTATTTAAAGTCTTTGATGTTTTTTGAAAATCCAGTCGTGTCACTGCAATGTTTAAAAGAAAGTCTGTGTTTTTTTTTTTAACACCTCAGATTTTTATTTTTAAAAAAATGAGTTTCATTTTTAATAGTCATTTCATCTTTGGATTTAGAAATGTGTTTTATTCATGTTCAAAGCATCTTCTAATAAGATTACTAAGGCTGACTTTGAGCAATGACCCTTTGTCATCACACTAACTGATTTAGAAATTTGGTTCACACTGTTTCTAAATGTTCCTTTGCTGTGGGCTTTTAAAACAGACTTATTCTAAAAGTTCTAGTAAATACAACCATTATTCAATTAAAAGCTATTTTTTAAAATCCAGGAAAAAAAGTGCTACTTATATTTAATGAAAAAAATGTCTATTTAAATCTGCTTTTTTGAGTTAGCCATCTCCACCATCCAAAAATAAACCCAAAGACATGAGACTAGAACATAAATTTTCTTTACCAGTTTAATGCCATCTTATTTTTTTACATAATAATATAAGGTAGATATATGTTGACATAGTTTTATAAGATCTTAGGTGGATGATAGATGCTATTGTAATCTTGGAGCCTATAAAAACATCAGAAAGGACACAGTCTAAACTTTAAAAAGATAGAATAAAGTGTGCTTCAAAGGTAGTTAACTTTTTTCAAGTGTTAAGGAGTTCTGTTTTGCATATGAAATGGATATATGTGACTACCCAGAGACAATTCTCACTTGCTATGCATTATGTAAAGAGAAGAAAGTTCTTCTCTTCATTCTCTTAGTTCTGCCACTGAACCT